>NW_026294617.1:66041400-67431400 GCF_007827085.1 Peromyscus californicus insignis | reverse complement strand
TGGGTAGCCCTGGCTGTCCTGGAACTCACTCTATAGACAGGCTGGCCTTGAATTCACAGAGATCCCCCTGCCTCTGCCTCTTGAGTTTAAAGGTGTGGGCCACCATTGTCTGATGAGACCCTGTTTCAAACAAACAAACAAACAAACCACCACTACCATCAAAACAAAACCAAAGGAGGAAAATGAGAAAGGTTGAGAGAAGAAAAACATTGGTCCCAAGTCACCAGAGATCAGGCTGAGGAGCCTGGATCTCAAAGCAGGTCTTAGAAGGCAGCACTGGTGCACACCTTTAATCCTAGCACTCAGGAAGCAGAGCCAGGCGGATCTCTGTGAGTTCGAGGCCAGCCTGGTCTATAGAGTGAGATCCAGGACAGGCACCAAAACTACACAGAGAAACCCTGTCTCGGAAAACAACAACAACAAAGAAAAAAACAAAAACAAAAACAGGCCAGTATTGTGTAATCCACATCAGCTGAGAGGTAGGACTTGATGGTCTAGTTTCTCAGTATAATCTTCTGAATACCTGCTTTGCAATCAACTGAGACATTTCTTGAAGAGCCAGACTTGGGGCCCCACCCCACATAGCCTCAGTAGGAAGCTGTTAGGTCAGAGTACAATATTTACTTATTTTCTCTGCATATGTGTGTGCCACGGCACACGTGTGAGAAACAGAAGACAACACGTAGACTTGTAGGAGTCAGTCTTCCCTTTCGCTATGGGGGGTCCGATGACGACGGAACTCAAGTCCTAAGGCTCATCAGCACGTGCCTTTCCCTGTGGCGACACCTTGCCAGGCTATGTGTCAATCACTCTATACTCCTGGAACCTAGTGTGTAGCCCAGGCAGGTCTCTAAATCATGAATGATCCTCCTGCTCAGCCTCCCCAGTGCTGGGATTACAAGCATGAGCCACTATAATCGGAAAGGATGATAATTGGCGCTGGTGGCAGCGCAGGTTACCTCGTGGAAAGGTCACGGTCACGACAGAACTCAGTATCAGTATTCAGAACTTTATTAGGAGGAAAAGGAGGGGGTGGAGAGGGGACCAGGCCTGGTGAGAGAGAAAGATGGTAGGGTGGGGGAAGAGGGGAGCAGAGAAGAGAGCAGAGAGAGTGTGGGATCTGCATCCAGCTTTTAAGGCCCAGATTGCGGGACCACGCCGGATGTAAGCAGTTGCCAGCACCCCCTGATGACTTAAGACGCAAGACCCCGAGCTGTGCATGTGCAGGAGTGAGGGCAGGATCCTAATATAATCTGCTCTGTATTTGTGTGTGTGTGTGTGTGTGTGTGTGTGTGTGAGAGAGAGAGAGAGAGAGAGAGACAGAGAGACAGAGAGAGAGAGAGATTGATAACATGTAGAGTGTGTGTGTGTGTGTGTGTGTGTGTGTGTGTGAGAGAGAGAGAGAGAGAGAGAGAGAGTAATAACATGTAGAGGACAGAACTCAATATTGGGTATTATTCTGTAACAGCTATCATATCTTTTAATTTCTCCCCTCTTGTATAATATTAGAGGGACCAGCCTTAATATTATACATCCCAGGGGCTCAGGAGAGAGAACCACAAACGGCGAGGACTATTTTTGGGAAATAGAATCTCAACACACTGAGCTCTTAGTTCAGTCATTTATTCTTCTAAATCTTCCTTTCCCTCCCGTGCCCTGGAAGTCCCGGTAAATATACACTTACAAGCAGTAATCCCTTGGCAGTGCAAAGCCAGGCTTCCAGGGTCAAACGGAGGGGTGATAAGAATCACAAAGAGGGGCAGTAACTGTTAATTATCATTTGCAACCCAAAAGGGAAGTGACTAATGGGGAAATGAATTAACTAAGGGCTAAATTTGGGTAATATCTAAGAAGAGGGATCTTACGTGCTCAACTATAAACTTAAACGTGATTGGTAGAAAATGTTAAGAATCTATAAGTTGGTAGGTCAATGGGAGAAAATAAAACTGTCTTCTTTTTTTTCCGTGGCTCCTATCTGTCCAAGCTATCTGCTGTTTTTCTGCAGGGTGGGGGAAAGTGTGCTCGGTCGCTAGGCAACCTGTGTACAGCTAGATGCCTCTGGTGATAGTTAAAGGGAGATCTGGAACTAGAGGTAAGATTTGGGAAAGGAGGAAGTTAAGCTTAATTGGCACATCCTCCAGGCCTTCTCAAACAGGTAGCCTGGATGCTTAAGTCTGTTCTTAGAGAGTACAGAGGTATCTCTGATAAGGTACTTTCCTCCATCTGGGGATGGACCTGGCCGGATGCTGCCAATGATGATAATTACAGGGAGGCTTGAACTGGGGTTCTGGCTGAGCATAGCTGTCAGCACCGAAGGTTATCTAAATATTCCTAAAAGTGGTTAAGTAAGGAGTTAGAGGTCTATAAAGTTAGTAAGGCTGTAAGAAAGGAGGGTCCAAGCTAAATAGTGTAAAGCTATTACTTAACATCCACCTGACCTAGGCAGTGTCTCCTTGTGGAATTTACCTTAAATCAGGAGACTAGCATGTGGACTTTTATTACTGTTAGTCCTTGAAAGTGGCCAAGGGAGATATCTGATTCCAGAAAAAACCTTTCCTGAGGCTGTTCTCCAAATACCTGGAATGTGTATGTCCAGAGAGTGATCAGTCCACACTGTTAGCCCTTCTTGGGGAAAAATCAATTGGGAAAACTATGAAGACACACATGATTTTCATAACAGAATACAACTGATATATAACAAGCCAAGTAACACCAAAAGCTCCTTGGAATTTGGCTCCTCTGAAGGAATTCCATGATCCATTCAGGCAGTGACTTTGCCATAACCAGCTGAGTTCTTATGATATATTCCTGCGGCCCTCAGCAACCCCCCTTTCCCACGGAGACAGGGTTTCCAGGGTTTCTCTGTATAACAGCTCTGGCTGTTCTGGAATTTGCTTTGTAGACCATGCTGGCCTTGAATTCACAGAAATCTGCCTGCCTCTGCCTCTCCAGTGCTGGGATTATAGGTGTGTGCCACCACCATCCAGCTACTATCCCACCTTTTAAAAAATGATTTTGCTGCCGGGCGGTGGTGGCGCACGCCTTTAATCCCAGCACTCGGGAGACAGAGGCAGGCGGATCTTTGTGAGTTCGAGGCCAGCCTGGTCTAGAGAGCGAGATCCAGGAAAGGCGCAAAGCTACACAGAGAAACCCTGTCTCGAAAAACCAAAATAAGTAAAAATAAATAAATAAATAAATAAATAAATAAATAAATAAATAAATATTTCCCTAGCCAGGGAGTGAGGGTGCACACCTTTAATCCCAGCACTCGGTTGGCAGAGGCAGGTGAATCTCTGTGAGTTCGAGGCCAGCCTGGTCTACAAAGTGAGTTCCAGGATGGGCTCCAAACTACACAGCAAAACTGTCTTGGGGAAAAAACAAAAACAAAAACAAAACCAACTTATTTTTGTTTCATCTTTTTTTTTTTTTTTTTTTGGTTTTTCCGAGACAGGGTTTCTCTGTGTAGCTTTGTGCCTTTCCTGGAACTCACTTGGTAGCCCAGGCTGGCCTCGAACTCACAGAGATCCGCCTGCCTCTGCCTCCCAAGTGCTGGGATTAAAGGCGTGAGCCACCACCGCCCGCTTTTTTTTTGTTTCATCTTTATGAGTCTTTGCCAACATATGTGTATGTGTACCATATGTATGCCTGGTGCCTGAAAGGTTAGGAGGGCTTTGGATTCTCTGCAAGTTAAGGTACAGATGGTTGTGAGTTGGGGACAGAACCCAGGTCCTCTGCAAGAGTAGCAAGTGCTCTTAACAACTAACTGAGCCATCTCTCCAGCCCTCAACCTTGCCTTTCCAGACAGAGTCTCTCCCTGGGACCTGGGCCTCACCAAGCCTGGGCTGTTTAGTCAGGAAGCTCCTGGGGTCCTCTTGTCTCCACTCCCTGGTGCTGGGATTCCATGTACTGTGCTTGGCATGTTTACATAGGTGCTGGTGATGGACAGATTCCTATGCTCGATGAGCAAGCACGTTACCAACAGAGTTCTCTCTCTAGCTCCTGTTTGTTTATGAGGCGGTTCTCAGGATGGCCTTGAATTTGCTATGTAGACAGTCCTGATCCTGTCCCAACCTCCCAAAGGCTGGGCACAGGCATGGGCCACTATGTCCAGCAAGAATTTGTAGTTTTCAAAATTTTTTCCTAGGGCACATTAACTTTTTTTCTTATACACATTAAAATTTGTTTTGGGGCAGGCAGCAGTGGGGTATCAAATCCTGGATCTTGCACATGTTAGATAAGCAATTTGCTATTGAGCTGCCTAGACCCATAGTCTGGTTAAAACACAGGTGCGCATAAGTTACTCTGGGCAGATCTAAGCAGATGTCTAGAGAAGGTGGTATTATAAATTTGTCTGTGAAGCCAGATGTTCGGATGTAGGGTGAGGATGATGATGAGGAAGAGTCACATCGGGCTTGTCCTTTAGCTGTCTTTACTATCACCATCCCTCTCTCAAAGCACACTTTCTATATATTTTTTAGCCTCCTTGCCACACCTCAACAGCTCTTTCGTTGGCTGATCTCAATAGTTTTCTGCTGTTAGGAGCAGGGAGGGAGTACCCAGAGAGATGGATGTAGAGGATATGCACAGACAGGCTGACAAGTAGTGGGCACTCCGTTACAGGGTAACAATGTGATCCAGAATCACCGGTAGACAGGTTAGAACAGGTGCAAAACACATCCTCACAGGCCGGCAGCACGTGAAGAAGCCTATCATAAACGTGGGTGGACACACAGACAGAACAGACAGCATGCCCAGCCTTTAAAGGAATGCCAACCACACGTGCGGACTGGTTATGTTTGGGGGGTGGCATAGGCGATTCCTCAGAACTGTGAAGTGTACCAGGCCGTTGTGTGTCCCTTTACTGTGAAATGATGAATCCTGGGTACCTCACCCTAGTTTCCCGCGCCTTGGCCACCTCTCTGTCTCACTGGTTGCTGCGGAAGGAGCCCAAGCCCCAGACTTCTTGGTAGGCAGGCTTCACGGGAGATGTGTTCCTGGATGTGTACCAGCCATAGCAAAGGAGATCACCTCCTTCCTTTTTCATGGCACATTTACTTCAGCTCTCAGATGCCTGCGGCCTCATTTTCTTTCTAGTTTTGCAGCTTAATTTCATACACGTCCCTTGGGCTTTGGCTTTTCTTGGAGTGCTTTGTTCTAACTCCCAGGTAGACTTGGAAGCATCGCCATTTATTTACAGGTAACTTTCCCTTTAAGCTAGTTGCTCGTCCACTTTCCCAGACGCCATCACTTTCCCGACAACACTAGCGGTTTCTAAGCGTACCACAGCTCCCATAAACCTTAAGTGCGCTAAGGAACTAACTTCAAGTACCGAAATGCTCTAAGTGTTTCCGTGACTACCGCGTTGATCTATGGGGCTTGTAGTAACCTAGGACTTTCAAGGCAACAACAAACAAATAAACAAACTACGAATCCCAGGAACCCCTGCGTCAGAGGAGGGTTTCCTCTCCGTCTTTCAGCGCACCATTTACTCCACCTTCGGACTCCAACTCCCGCCATGCTTTGCACTGAGTTCCCTGAGGTAGAGAATGGGCTGTTTCAAAAGAGTTCTCTGGGAATTATAGTTCTTATGTTTGTGAGGCGAGTAGTAGGCGGAGTGACTCGGCGGCCATTAGCTGTGTGTAGTTGCCTGGCGCTAGGAGCTTAAGTGAAGCGGGAATTCTTACTCGGTGTAAATCAACCCCGGCCATGGGTTCCTGCCGAGGATAGCCCTAGAACACGGAGCAGGGGGCGCTTTCCAGTTCCCCGCCTTGCCCAGTGGTGGGGCCTACTAGGCCGCCGGGACATCCCGGGTCTCAAGTAGGCCTAGTCTGCGGGCAAGGGCGTCCCAAAGGCGGGAGGCGCCATGTCTCTGGTTGCTTATGCCAGCAGCGATGAGAGTGAGCCGGATGAGCCGGAGCCGGAGCCGGAGGAAGAGGATGTGGCGGCTCCTATGCCCGGGCCCACTTTAGGAGGCCTGTTCGCGTCCCTGCCCGCACCCAAGGGTCCGGCCTTGCTGCCCCCGCCCCCTCAGATGCTGGCTCCGGCCTTTCCCCCGCCTCTGTTGCTGCCCCCGCCCACCGGAGACCCCAGGCTGCAGCCTCCTCCACCTTTGCCCTTCGGCTTGGGCGGCTTCCCGCCACCTGCAGGAGTGAGCCCAGCTGAAGCTGCGGGAGTCGGGGAGGGGCTGGGGCTGCCGTCGCCCCAAGGCCCTGGTCTCAGTCTGCCCCCGGCTGTGGGCAGCGTCGGACCCCCCTTGGGGCTTCCCAAGCCAAAGAAGAGAACCGAGCCGGTGAGGATCGCGGCGCCGGAGCTGCATAAGGGCGATGTGAGTATCTAGGGGGCCACCGCAAGCCCCATTGGGTTTAAGTTTGGGGGTAGGAGGGACTTGTGGCCATAATGGAGCCCTAGCGACTCATCCGTTGACTCAAGGCCGCTAGAATCCTCTTGGAAGGCGGTTAATTCAGATGAACTTACTTGTCAACTTTGGGGAGTTAGGGTATTGGCCACGGGGCATTTTGGAACCCGGGGCTGGCTTGCAGAAGGGGTTAAATGGCATCCTTGGTACTGACAGGCCAAGGTACATGCATAGGGACACTTCCTTCCCTTTTAGCGTCTTCATCTCAGGTTGGCCTCTCCTCTTGCCACATTGAGGTCAGGTACAACGTGGGCATCTGAAGTGACAGCTGATAGGACTTTAGTGCTCATGTTGAACATCCAGGACCGGTCTTATCCTTGGCCCCATCCCTAAAATAATAAGGCTTGATAAAGGTGGTAAAGGACATGACTCTTGGACTTGTTTTTGAGGGGCGTTAGAGAAGAAATGGAATATTTATTTTGAGACAGTTTCACTGTGTAGCCCAGGCTCTCCTTGGATCACTATGTAGCACAGGCGGGGCCCCAACTTATGATCTTGCTTCAGCCTCCTCGTGTTGGATTAAGAAGTAACTACAGAGGCAGAGCCAGGCGGATCTCTGTGAGTTCGAGGCCAGCCTGGACTACCAAGTGAGTTCCAGGAAAGGCGCAAAGCTACACAGAGAAACCCTGTCTCGAAAAACCAAAAAAAAAAAAAAAAAGAAGTAACTACACTGTCCCTGGCTTAAGAAATTGAGAATGACCCCCCCCCCCCCCAATCTGGGAGTTGAACCTGTGGCCTCACACATGCTAGGTAAACACTCTTACACTGAGCTACAGCCCCAGCCCTATTTCCAATTTTTATTTTGAGAAATGGTCTTTCTTGATTGTCTATAATGACCTTGCATTTTAGATTATTCTGCTTCAGTCTCTCCTGCAGGTGGGATTACAGCCTACACAACCAGGGCTGGGTAGCCCAGGCTGGCTTCAGATTTACTATATAGCAAAGGGTAGCGTAAAACTCTTTTTTTTAAATTTTGGTTTTTCCAGATATGGTTTCTCTGTATAGCTGTGGAGCCTGCCCTGGATCTTCCTCTGTAGACCAGGCTGGCCTCGAACTCACAGAGACCCGCCTGGCCCTGCCTTCCAAATTGGGATTAAAGGTGTGTGTTACCACTGGCCGGCCAGGCAAGCACTCTTATCAACCGAACTACATCTGTAGTTCATGAATGAATCTGTGTGAATTTCAGTTTCACCGTCTAGATTTTGTCAAGGTTAGATGAGTTTGGACATGAGGGTACAGTTTCTAGAAGAGGCAGGCAAGCTTATGTAGCGAGTATCTTTTTTTTTTTTTTTTGGTTTTTTGAGACAGGGTTTCTCTGTGTAGCTTTGCGCCTTTCCTGGGACTCACTTGGTAGCACAGGCTGGCCTCGAACTCACAGAGATCCGCCTGGCTCTGCCTCCCGAGTGCTGGGATTAAAGGCGTGCGCCACCACCGCCCGGCTTGTAGCAAGTATCTTAACAGGTCTTATTAATAAAAACAAACCTGGAGTCAGGTATTGGAGTGAAGGCTGAATGATCAGAGAAGCAGAACAAGCCATAGCCACCTCACCTTGCCAATTCCTCAGCTGATCCTGTTTCCTCAGACTGGAAGCTTCTGAGTCCTCATCCAAATGGATCTCTGCTGAACTGCTGCTAAAAGCCTAAAGCCTTAACCATGTCTAATTCCTGGTCCTCATGCCTTAAATACCTTTCTGCTTCCTGCCATCACTTCCTGGGATTAAAGGCTCTTGTTACCACACCTGGCTGTTTCCAGTGTGGCCTTGAACTCACAGAGATCCAGATGAATTTCTGCCTCTGGAACGCTAGGATTAAAGGCATGAGTGCCACCATTTTCTGGCCTTTATATCTAGTGGCTGTTCTGTTCTCTGATTCCAGATAAGTTTATTAGGGTGCACAGTATTTTGGGGAACACAATATCACCACAGGCTTATGTTGTTTTTTGTGTTTGTCTATTTATTTAGACAGGGTCTCTATGTAGTCCTGGCTGCCTTGGAATTCACTCTGTAGACCAGGGTGGCCTTGAACTCACAGAGATCCTTCTGCCTCTGCCTCTCAAGTGCTGGGATTAAAGACATGTGCAGCCATGCCTGACTTTGTTGTTTTCAGATGTTTGAGCAGAAAAAGACAAGGCCTCTTGGAATGAAGGCTTCCTTTGATAAGGGAGACAGTAACCCTTGGGAAGAAAGTGTGTGAGAGCTCTTTGCTTTCTACCTTTGGGTACACGAATTGCTCCATCCTGGGCTCCCTTTGCTACCTCTACTTTTCTTTAGCGTTCTTTCCTGCATGGGCTGTCTCTGTTTTTGTTTCCCCCAGCAGGCATCCCAGTGTTCTCAGGAGCATTGCCTACCTGCTTACGTGCGGTTGCCTCTCACATGCTTCTCCCTGGGTGTTTTTGATGCATGGTCCTACTATGTAGCCCTAGACGGCCTGTATGGAACTTGCTACATAGACCAGGCTTGGCCTCAAACTCAGAGATCCGTCTGCCTCTCTGTCCTCTGACTGCCTCTTCTAGAAACTGTACCGTCATGTCCAAACTCATCTAACCTTGACAAAACCCAGACGGTGAAACTGAAATTCACACAGATTCATTCATGAACTACAGATGTAGTTTGGTGCTGGAGTCAAAGGTGTGCATTGCCATTTCCTGGCCCTGCTTTGTTTTTCTCTGTAGCTTAACCACCATATTGCATACTGTATACTTAGCTTTTCTCCCTCCCCTAGTGTACAGACTCCATGAAGACAGAGCAGAGGTTACTTCTTTTAATCCCATTATGTCCCTAGAACTCGCTCTGTAGACCAGGCTGGCCTGGAACTCACAGAGATCTGCCTGCCTCTGCCTCCTAAGTGCTGGGATTAAAGGAGTGTGTCACCACTGCCCAGCTTACTTCTCTTCTTTTGGAAGTTATAATTATATTTTTTTCCCTTCCCTTCTCCCTCCAAATTCTTCCTTGTATACCTCTTTGCTGTCTTTCAAATTCATGGCCTCTTTTTTCATTAATTGTTGTTACATACATATATGTTTATGCATATACATACATATTTCTAAATATGATCTGCTCAGACTGTATGGTATTCTGTATATATGTTTTTAGGGTTGACCATTTGGTATTGGACAACGGATTGATTGGTATGTTCTTCCTTGGGGAGACTATTTCTCTCTCTCTCAGCATTCCTTGGTTGCCTGTAGTTCTTTGTGTAGGGTGGAGGCCTCCTGGGTTGCTGCTGTTGTCTTTGTTCAGCTCCTAGTTAGGCAGTAGTCATGATGGTAAGACTTGATGGGTGTAGGTTCTGATGTTACTAGGAGACACACCCAGTCTCACAGCTGCCGGTCTTCTGCCGTGTTCTCTGAGCCTTAGATGTAGGAGCTGTTTTGTAGATGTAGCTGTTGGGAATGAGTTTCACAACTCTGCATTTGGATTGGTTGGTGTGGTTTTCTGTAGTTGTCTCCATCTGTTGTAAAGAGAAATTTCCTTGGTGAGGGGAGCACTCTAAGTTTATTCTCTGAATGAAGGAATTCACATGAGTTCTTTCTGGAAGGCTATTCTGGAATCTCTCATCTCCTTCAAAACTTTCTTTCAGATCACTTTTCCTTTTATTCTCATCTGAGTTTGTCATTTCTTGGTCTAAGAGTTTACAAAAGCTTTCTGTTTTGCCATTGAAACTAACCTTGGTCTTGATTGAAATGGGGTTAAGAAAGGTCCGTCCGTGAATGGAACAGAAACATGTTCTGGCTGCTGCTCCCCCGCCCTCAACTTTACCTCAGCTTAATTGTTGTATTTGGGGAAGGCATGAGGATGGTGTCACCTAAGCCAGTGTGTTTCTCTCCACAGTGACAGCTCGTTTCTTCATGAACGTAGCATTAGAACAACTTGGTGGAACACCTGTAATCCCTGCACTCGAGAGGCGGAGGCACAGGCAATGCCGAGTTTCAGATCCCTTATCTACATAGCCAACAGGGCTACACAGCAAGATCCTGCCTCAGATACCCCAAAAGAGAAAAAGATTTGTGGTGGACGCTGTAGGCTCTTCCAGTTAAGGTGGTGAAAGGAGCAGGCAGCAGAGGACTTGACTTGTGTGACCCACGCAGCTTCTGAAGTGTGGAGTGACAGTCCACTGGAATGCCAGCCCCCCAGCTGGTTATCTTCCAGTGTTCTATTCAAGTTGCTAGTTTTGTTCTTTGAACAGAACTCTTGGAGAAAGGCAGCCTAAGAGTACTGAAGGTGCTCAGGTGTATGTGACATGGTCTTTTTTTTTTTTTTTTTTTTTTTTTTTTGAGTTTTTCAAGATAGGGTTTCTCAGCCGGGTGGTGGTGACTCACGCCTTTACTCCCAGTACTCAGGAGGCAGAGGCAGACTCTACCTTGAAGGGAGAAGGTCTTGGGAACCTGATAAATTTCAGGGACTTTCTGAAAATTGTGAGCTCTTTATTTCCTGAGGGTTTTTGTTTTGTTTTGTTTTGTCTTTCCAGACAGGGTTTCTTTGTGTAGTCCTGGCTCTCCTGAAACTCACTCTGTAGACCAGGCTGACCTCAAACCCAGAGAGCTGCCTGTCTCTGCCTTCCAAGTGCTGGGATTAAAGGTGTGCAATGTACCACCTGGCTACCTGACCTTGTAGCCTTACGTTGATAGGTGTTTTGCCTGAGTGTGTCTGTATACCCATGCATGCAGTGTCCATGGAGACCAGAAGAGAGGACATGGAATCCCCAGAACTGGTTGTTAGTTCCATGTGAGTGCTGGGAATTGAACCCGGGTCCTCTGGAAGAGCAGCCAGTGCTCTTAACCTCTGAGCCATCTCTCTACCTCTGCATCCTGGTCTTTAAAGAGCTGTGCCCTGTCTGGTTCTAAGAGCTCTGATTCTGAACCTCATCTTGTGCATGGGTCCTCTATTAAGATCAATTCACGTGAGTCTATTTGATGGGTTTCTGAAAATTGTGAGCTCTTTATTTCCTGAGGGTTTTTGTTTTGTTTTGTTTTGTCTTTCCAGACAGGGTTTCTTTGTGTAGTCCTGGCTCTCCTGAAACTCACTCTGTAGACCAGGCTGACCTCAAACCCAGAGAGCTGCCTGTCTCTGCCTTCCAAGTGCTGGGATTAAAGGTGTGCAATGTACCACCTGGCTACCTGACCTTGTAGCCTTACGTTGATAGGTGTTTTGCCTGAGTGTGTCTGTATACCCATGCATGCAGTGTCCATGGAGACCAGAAGAGAGGACATGGAATCCCCAGAACTGGTTGTTAGTTCCATGTGAGTGCTGGGAATTGAACCCGGGTCCTCTGGAAGAGCAGCCAGTGCTCTTAACCTCTGAGCCATCTCTCTACCTCTGCATCCTGGTCTTTAAAGAGCTGTGCCCTGTCTGGTTCTAAGAGCTCTGATTCTGAACCTCATCTTGTGCATGGGTCCTCTATTAAGATCAATTCACGTGAGTCTATTTGATGGGTAATAGGGATTTATTAAGATATAAATTGAGGAAATACACTCACAAATACAGAAGGGAGTGGACACCTGAAGTCGTTCTCAAATTCACCTCACAGGCAGGAGCAGAGAGAAGGGGCATGTGACCTTTCTCCTTCTCCTTTTAAGATGTCGCATACAACAGCAGGAAGCACCGCCTCCTTCGGGCCCTACAGCCCGAGGTCATGGGTGTAACAAATCCCACTACAGCCCTTAGTGCATGTCTGCAGGCCATCTTAGGGTTTCTATTGCTGTGAAGAGACACCGGGACCAAGGCAGCCCTTATGAAGGAAAACATTGAATTGGGGCTGGCTTACAGTTTCAGAGGTTTAGTGCATTATCGTCATGGCAGGGAGCATGGTGGCATGCAGGCAGACGTGGTGCTGGAATGGTACCTGAGAGTTCTACATCTGGATCCCCCAGGCAGCAGGAAGAGACTGAGACTCACTAGGCCTGGCTTGAGCTTCTGAGACCTCAGAGCCTACCCTCTAGTGACACACATCCTCCAACAAAGCCACACCTGCTCTAGCAAGGCAGCATCTCCTAATAGTGCCACTACCTATGAGCCTATGGGGCCATTTTCTTTCCTTCCTTTCTTTTCTTTTTTTTTTTTCTGAGACAGGGTTTCTCTGTGTAGTTTTGTTCCCTGTCCTGGATCTCCCTCTATAAACCAGGCTGGCCTCAAACTCACAGAGATCCGCCTGGCTCTGCCTCCTGAGTGCTGAGGTTAAAGGCATGTGCCACCACCGCCCGGCTGGGGCCATTTTCTTTCAAAACCACCACACAAGGATAAGCTCACTGCCTTAGAGAATTTTCTTAGAATTTGGTGCTTCTTACCTTTGCTGCAGGGGAAAGCCACCTACAGCATCTTGATTTTTATTTCCTTCTTTTTATAGATCAGCTCAGAGTAAACTGTAGTCTAGCCCTCCTAGTTTCCAGGTTACCAGCTGTCTGTAATCACGGGGAGCGAGGGGAGAGGAGTGGCATGCAGGAGTACAGTCCATAACCAACCTCAGTTATCTTTTCTCTTTGTCATCATCTGCTCCCCCCCCCACTCCCCTTGTGTGTGTGTGTGTGTGTGTGTGTGTGTGGCTGTACTGTGGGTGTGACCCAGTTCCCAGTTACCCTTGAATTCAAGATCCCTTTTGCCTCACCTTCTCTAGTGCTGGGATTGTAGGAATATGCCCACAAGCTCAGCTTCTCTCACCTTTTGACTTAAGTAGGAAATGATCCATGAAGTGGGTGATTATCTGCTTTTTTCCCTTTCTTGCTCTTCTTGTTCTTACTGAAAGGTCATTGGTTGATTTCCTAGGCCCAGAGGATGAAGATACATACTGAAAAAGACAGACTTAGGATAACAAGTCTTATGTGAGAGTTTTTTCTCATGTAATATATTCTGACACAAATTTTAGGTTGGTTCCTTGCGGAGCATGGTGGCACATACTTTTAATTCTCAGCACTTAGAATGGAAAGGCAGGTGGAACTCAGTAGTTTCTGGCCAGCCTGGTCTACATAGTGAGACCCTATTTCAAATAGCAACAACAATAAATTTCAGGGTTGTGGGAACCTGCTGAAGGTGTTGGCACAGCACTGAGCTCTTTTCTCTCCCCTTCAAAACAAGGTCTAGCCTAGGCTGCCAGCACCTCCCCTATGTAGTAGAGGATGATCTTCCACTTCTCTCCTGTCTTCACCTCCCAGGTGCTAGGGTTACTGGCATGCACATGCTCTGCCTCACCCATTTTGTGCTAGACTCCTAACTCCAGTTCACCTAGAAGGAAACAGGTTTAGACAACAAAGGCAAGTTGCCCCAAAACCACATAATTTTGAAGTGGTGGCAGAGGTTATATTTGAACGTAGGTGTGCTTTGCTCTGTCTTGGTATTTACTGAAAAGGTGAGGAGAAGGCCCATAGGTAGGCAGAAATCAGAAAGGAAGATAAACAAGAAGTAAAATAGAGAAAACAAAATCCTAACCCAAGGGCAAACAAGAGACCAAAGAGTTCAAGAAGTTGATGAATCTAGCTAATGGGATAATAGTATAATTCATTTGGAGTCTGGAGAGGTGGGTGTCTGTTCTTAACCTTGATTTCCTCCTTGGCTCCTGGCCCTGATAGCTAGTGATTGCTTTTTGGAGAGTCTCTGAGAACCAGAGCCTGAGAAGATAAGAGGACTGCCATGGGGAATGCGGCACTGAGAGATGAGCAGATCCCACTGGACCTAGCCTAATGGAACATGTCTGTTTCCGTTCTTGCTCAGCAGTCTCTGCGTGTGTAGAGTGTCACTCTTGGCAGCTGGAGAGGACAGTGGTGGCCACTGAGCTTTAGGTTCCTGTGAGGCTAAAAAGAAGTAATAATACCACTCCCCACTGTGGTCTTACTCAGTAGTCCAGGCTGGCCTCCTGTTGTGTGGCACTATTCCTGGGGAGTTAGGAACAAACGTCTCCTTACCCCAGATAGGGAGCCTTACAACAGACCAAAATATACTACCAGAGTCTAACTGGGTATATCATTGAGTTTATTGGGGTTATAAGTATTCACAACTCAGAAGCAGGTGTGTCACTGAAAGTTCATTGTTGAATGCTCACAAAAGCTGACACTCAGCCGGGCAGTGGTGGCGCACGTCTTTAATCCCAGCACTTGGGAGGCAGAGCCAGGCGGATCTCTGTGAGTTCGAGGCCAGCCTGGACTACCAAATGAGTTCCAGGAAAGGCGCAAAGCTACACAGAGAAACCCTGTCTCAAAAAAACCAAAAAAAAAAAAAAAAAAAAAAGCTGCCACTCCAGAGCTCTGCAGGACATGTAGGCAGCTCCACAGGTTAGAGAGTTAACTTTGGAGCCATCTGTACTGTCTATACTCTTTATATAACCTTGGGGAATGGAGAAGGTCTTGGGAACTTGGTAAATTTCAGGGACTTCCTGAAACTTGTGAGCTCTTTATTTCCTGAGGTTTTTTTCCCCCCTTTTTTTGGTCTTTTGAGACAGGTTTTCTCTGGGTAGGCTGTCCTGGAACTGATCATCCTGGCTTGGAGCTCAAAGTTCTGCCTGCCTTTGCCTCTCGAGTGCTGGGATAAAAGGCATTCACCACTACTGCCTGGCTAGTCTTTTTTAAAATGTACTTAAAAAAAAAAAAAGTTGCCGGGCGGTGGTGGCGCACGCCTTTAATCCCAGCACTCGGGAGGCAGAGGCAGGCGGATCTCTGTGAGTTCAAGGCCAGCCTGGGCTACCAAGTGAGTTCCAGGAGAGGCGCAAAACTACACAGAGAAACCCTGTCTCGTAAAAAACCAAAAAAAAAAAAAAAAAGTTGAGGCCGGGCGGTGGTGGCGCACGCCTTTAATCCTAGCACTCAGGAGGCAGAGCCAGGCGGATCTCTGAGTTTGAGGCCAGCCTGGTCTACAGAGCGAGTTCCAGGAAAGTCAGGGATATGTAGAGAGATTCTGTTTAAAAAAAAAAGAAAAAATATATAAAACTATTTATTTTGTGTGTGTGTGTGTGTGTGTGTGTGTGTGTGCGCGCGCGCAGCGCGCGCTCGCGCTCAGATGGGTAGCCAGCAATCTCTAGATCCAGAAGTAGTGAGTGACATTAGAAATGGTCAGTCATACAGGGTTGTTTGTGTATGTATCTAACAGATAAACTAAGAGCTGGGCGATATTGGCACACTTTTAATCCCAGCACTCTCAAAGGTACTGTATTAGCCTTAGGACAGTTTGTCTCCACTGTCACAGTGGCCACTGTGTTCCACAGGATCTGAGAAATGAGTACATGCTTTTTTTTCTTTTTTTTTTTTTTTTTGGTTTTTCGAGACAGGGTTTCTCTGTGTAGCTTTGCGCCTTTCCTGGAACTCACTTGGTAGTCCAGGCTGGCCTCGAACTCACAGAGATCCGCCTAGCTCTGCCTCCCGAGTGCTGGGATTAAACCACCGCCCGGCGAGGACATGCTTTTACAAGGCATGATGTCGTGCCTGTAATCTGAGCACTTGGGAGGCGGAATCATGATTGCTGAGGGTTCAGTGTAGTTTGGGCTGCGGAGTGAAATGTTGTCTCCAAAAAACAATGAGAAACCCCACGAACACAAAGAATGATCATTGGTTGGGCCAGGGTTGCCAGTAGACCTGTTACAGCGGGTGCTTTAGTTTAGATGTTCCCAGGACTCCATGCTAACCCAGGGGGCCAGGTGCTGGGGCTTTGCTAGGCTCTCCAGGATCAGAAGAAGTTGGGGTAGGGGGTGTTGTTGTGGGTAGGTGGGTAGGAAGAAATGGAAGAGAGAAAGGTTGAACATGCCCAGATGCTGGGGTTCACACCTTTTTCTTGATTGAGTATGTCATTGTGGTGAGTCAGAGAATAATAAACCCTGAGCTCTGCTGGGAACCTTAGTTATGTGCATTTTCATGACCGGTGGCCCATGCAGTCTCAGCACCACTGTGACAGGGATATGTAGTATTCCAGCTAGCCTTGGGGTGGGCTGAGGGCTGACAGAAGCCCTGTGTTCTGATTTGTGCTATTCCCGTGTGGCCCTCAGGTATGTACACCGTCAGTGCAGTGTTCCTTTCCAAGCACAAAAAAGCCCAAACTGGCACAGGTTCTGTTGTGTCCCTGCTTGCCACGCTTGGACTTCTGAGCTATGAAATGGAAATTATGCCACTGGGAGGAGGGATGGGGAGATGGCTTAGTTGCTTGAGTGTTTATGTAGCATGCAAATAAGGGCCTGGGTTTGATTCCCAGCACCACATTCCTGTAATTCCAGCACTCTGGATGTAGAAGCAGGAGGATCAGGAATTCAAGGTCATCCTTGGCTATTTAGGGAGTTTAAGGGCAGCCTGGGCTACATGAGATCATGTTTCAAACAAATAAGATCAAAGCACTACTACTGGAGGGATCACTGCTGTGGGGTGGTGGCGCACACCTTTGATCCCAGCACTAGGGAGGCAGTGGCAGGCAGATCTCTGGGAGTTCAAGGCCAGCCTGTTCTACACAATGAGTTCCAGGACAACCAGGAATACATACACGGAAACCCTGACTTGAGAGATGGCTCAGTGGTTAAGAGCACTGGCTGCTCTTCCAGAGGTCCTGAGTTCAATTCCCAGCAGCCACATGGTGGCTCACAACCATCTGTAATGAGATCCGATGCCTTCTTCTGGCCTGCAGGCATGCATGCAGACAGAACATTGTATACATAATAAATAAATAAATCTTTAAAAAAAAAAGAAAGAGTCACCATTAATATATAGCAGGCTTTTGGTCAGTGGTCAGTGTCTCCTTTGCTGCTCTTTATTTTTCACATTTAGGGCTAAGAGATTTCCCTGTAAATGTTTTTTGTTTTTAATATTTTGGCAGCAGTTAGCAGTGAAAAATCACTGTTTCTCTGATTGCCGGGTGGTAGTGTTCCAGCGTAAGATACAGCCATTGTTGTCCGAATAAAGACAGAAAGACGTGTGAAATATGTCACATTTACACAGCAAATGCTGGTGAGCAAGTTGATATGATGTCACTGCAGACAGATAAGTGACATGAGTGCAGAAGGCTTCTTGGGATCTAGAGTCAGGAGCAGGGTAACCATACCAAAGCACACTGAAAGGACACAGAGAGACACCAGTCATATTGGCACCAAGAGTCAGTGAGAATGGGAAGGGCTTAAAGTACTGTCAATTGACAGTTTATAATTAATTGTGCGTATTTTTTGGAGCGTAGGATGATATCATAATTTATGAACAGTGTGGTATAATCAAGGTAATTAACATATTCATTGTGCCAAATATTTATTTTTGTGGTGAGAGCATGTGCAGTTCACTGTTTTAGTATTTCTGGAATGTAAGTACTCAGTTTACAGCATCATTGTATCTCCATTCTTCCCATTTCACAACTTCACAATGGTCATTCTTTCTGCTTCTTTTCCCTTTACCCTGGCTAAGGACTGAACCAGTGTCTTGTATATGTCAAACAAACCCTCTCCCACTGAATTATATCACAAACCTTCCTTAAAAATTTTAAAATTACACTTATTTTGTGTATGGGTATAGGTGTGGGTGTGTGCATGGCATGGAGCATGTATAGAAGTCAAAGAACATCTTGTGGGAGTCAGTTCTTTTCCTTCCATACTGTAGATCCCAGGGATTTGGATTCAGGTCATCAGGCTTGGTGGCAATCACCCGTATTTGCTGAGCCATCTTGCCGTCCCCCAGCCCTGTGTTTTTTTTTTTTTTTTGGTTTTTTCGAGACAGGGTTTCTCTGTGTAGCTTTGCACCTTTCCTGGAACTCACTTGGTAGCCCAGGCTGGCCTCGAACTCGCAGAGATCCGCCTGGCTCTGCCTCCCGAGTGCTGGGATTAAAGGCGTGCGCCACCACCGCCCGGCCAGCCCTGTGTTTTAAAGGCTGCTATTCATTGTTATAGATACTATATTTTCTTTATCCACTTACCTGTTGATGGGCACTTAGGTCGACTGTATAATGGTTATTGTGGATGCTGCTGCTGTGAACATGGATGTGTTTTCCTCACTGCGCAGCTTTCCAGTTTGGGGGCGGGGTAGATAGATACAGAGTAGATTGGTAATTCTCCTATTAGAGTGTGTGGATTAAACCCAGGCCCTCCACATGCTGACCATGTGCTCTAGCATGTTCCACCCTCCCCCTGAGGTTTTAGTTATTAGAAGCCTCTGAAGCCAGATGTGGTGGTGTGTCCCCTAAATCCAGCACTCAGAAAGCCGGAGCAGGAGGATCATTACAAGTTCAAGGTCACCAAGAGTTCCCTCAAAAAGCACACATAAACTCCATACAATAAGGTGCTGTGGTTTTCCATAAGGGCTGTACTCACTGAGGGACGCTTGAACTACACCTGTTTTTTTTTTTTTTTTAAGATTTATTTATTTATTATGTATATAGTGTCCTGCCTGCATGTATGCCTGCAGGCCAGAAGAGGGCACCAGATCTCATTACAGATGGTTGTGAGCCATCATTTGGTTGCTGGGAATTGAACTTACAACCTTTGGAAGAACAGCCAGTGCTTTTAACCGCTGAGCCATCTCTCCAGCCCCTTATTTTAAACTTTTTTTTAATAATCAATTTTTATTTTGTGTGCATTGGTGTCAGTTCCCCTGGCACTAGTTACAAACAGTTGTGAGCTGCCATGTGGGTGCTGGGAATTGAACCTGAGTCCTCTGGAAGAGCAGCCAGTGCTCTTCACTGAGCCATCTCTCCAGCCCCGAGTATCTAGTACTCTTGATGCCTAGGCTTTG
The DNA here is from genome assembly GCF_007827085.1 of Peromyscus californicus insignis. Lineage (NCBI taxonomy): Eukaryota > Metazoa > Chordata > Mammalia > Rodentia > Cricetidae > Peromyscus > Peromyscus californicus. Next base: position 67,412,319 of record NW_026294617.1, on the reverse strand, counting down.
CCATGACAATTATTGGGAACTTGCTTTTTTTTTTTTTTTGAAACAGGGTCTTGCTGGCCTTGAACTCACAGAGCTCTTCCTCCCTCTGCCTCCTGAGTGCTGGGATTGAAGGTGTGCACCACCATGCCAGCCTTACCTTTACTTTACAGATGCTAGACCAAGACCATGGAAAAATGGATTTGGGAAGTCATTTTTTTTTTAATAATTTATTTTTATTTTATGTGCCTTGGTGTTTTGCCTGCATGCATGTCTGTGTGAGGGTGTCAGATCTTGGAGTTACAGACAGTGGTGAGCTGCCATGTGGGTGCTGGGAATTGAACCGGGGTCCTCTGGAAGAGCAGTCAGTGCTCTTACCGCTGAGCCCTCTCTCCAGCCCCTGGGAAGTCATTTTTGATGTTATAGTTGTTATTGGTGGTGGTGATCGTGTTCTTACTTACTTGGGAAGTAGTTTTTAATTTTAAGCTTTATTTGTTTTAAAGATGTGTGTTTTTTGTTTGTTTGTTTGTTTTTGTTTTTGTTTTTTCAAGACAGGGTTTCCCTGTGTAACAGCTCTGACTGTCCTGAAACTCACTTTGTAGACAAGGCTGGCCTTGAACTCAGAGATCTGCCTCTGCCTCTAAAGAGTGCTAGGATTAAAGGTGTATTCCACCACTGCCTGGCAAGATTTTTTTAAAAGTATTTTATTTATTTATTATGTATACAGTGTTTTCTGCCTGCATGTATCCCTGCAGGCTAGAAGAGGGCACCAGCTCTCATTACAGATGGTTGTGAGCCACCATGTGGTAGCTGGGAATTGAACTCAGGACCTCTTGGAAGAACAGCAGCCAGTGCTCTTAACCTCTGAGCCATCTCTCCAGCCCCAATCTGGCAAGATTTTAAAAATCTTAAAAAACAAACAAAAGCCTTTGCTATTCTTATGCCTTTCATCTTTCCTCAATTTGAAGATGTTGAGAAACTAGTAGTGAGCTAATTAAAGCCCAAGGGTAGCCGTTGTAGCTACCTGGAGGCCAGCGTGGTCTGCAGAGTGAGTCTAGGACAGCCAGGGCTACACAGGGAGTCCCAATCTAAAAACAAAACAAGAACTCAAGGGTTTTTTTTTTGTTTTGTTTTTAAGACAGGGTTTCTCTGTGTAACAGCTCTGGCTGTCCTGGAACTCACTCTGGCTGGCCTTGAATTCACAGAGATCCTCTTGCCTCTGGAATGCTGGGATTAGAGACATTTGTCGTCACCACCCAGCAAGGGTTTTGAATTTTGTTTCATTGTTCTTTTGTTTTGAGACCAGGTCTCACTATGTAGCTTTGGCTCATCTGGAACTTGCTATATACATCAGGCTGGCTAAGAGCTCACCTCTGCCTCCTGAGTGCTGATATTGAAGGCATACACCACAGTTGGCAAAAAGCTCAGGCAGGTTTTTTCAGTGTGGTCCAGTCCTGTTGAGTCCAAAGGTTAATATTAGTGGCCTCCTTTCTTAGCCAGGACCTTTCAGCCATCGTTTGCCTGCATTCCCAGCCAGGAATGATGCTGTCTGGCAGACAATAGATCATACTTGGAGAGGGAATGGATTTCTCCAACGATTTTGACCTTTAATGCCTTATAGAGAAGTAGTTAACACACCACTTAATCCCACTGGAGCTCCCCAGCTCTGTGGTCATGTAGTCTATATAAGTGATTTTAAAAGTGAGGCTGAGATTGGGTGAGATTGTGGGCCAAATCCTATTCATCTTCTAGTGGATGCATTTATAAAAATAGGTGTAGCATTTCTTTGCATCAAGGACCAAATGGAGGAAATAGTCTCAGTTTAACAGAGTAGAAACCAAGGCGATTAAGGCATACTCATCCTCTGTAGCTGTTGCAGTGCCCAGAGAGAACATTTGGCTAGGGCTGGCATGGCTGCAGCTCTGCAGAAGTGGGCACACACACGGTGGCCTCTGTTGTCCAGTCTTTACAGATGTTTGCTGAGTGTGTTTCTTCTACTGTTCTAAAACAGTTGTGCTTTATTCTGGTTCTTTTTGTCTCAGTCAGATTCTGAGGAAGATGAACCTGCAAAAAAGAAAACCGTCCTGCAGGTAAGCTCCTGCTTCTCTCCAGATTGTTTCTAGAGAGCTAGGACTTAAAGTGCCCACGGTGTTCATTTGAGAACTAGCATGTTTGCAGGTGCCGAGGACTGCTTGGTCTGACTGCTCTCCGAGCTAGCTTTGAGTCGGGTGCACCCCTCTTTTTCTCCTTTCTTCCTGGCCTTAGCACAATGGACTTGACTCTTCTGGAAGGACAGGCAGCATACGAACAGGAACTGTAACCTAATTCAGTCCATTAGGTTTCAGGCAGAAGGATTGTAGGGAGTTGGAAGTACGCTGGTCAGATGATGATAAGGAGCATCTGTGTTGTAAAATTGCCTGTTCTTCCTGTTGTGTTAACCTGAAGTAGATATTCAAGTAGCACTTACTTCGTACTAGGTACCATTCTAAATGCTTTACCTGTGTCTCACCGATTCCTTTTTCACCATAGGGCCTAAATCCTAGGTTATGATCATCCTAGTTTACATGAGAAAACTGAGGGACTGGCCCAGAGTTAGACAGCTAACGTAGGTGGAGCTGGGATTACACTGGTGTCTGGTGTGCTGACTCGAGTCCAGCCCAGCCCTGGAGAGTCCAAGAAACTGTTGTCCTTGACTGCTTCTCTGTGGTCCAGACCAGCTGAGTGACCTCCCTGCTGCTGGCTGGCTACCACTCATCTCAGCACCTGTACTCTGGTTCCGAGTATCTTCCAGTTGTCTCTGCTCTGTCTGCTTTCAGGTTGCTCTTAAATCTTGGGGAAAAGTGGTTGTCTTGGAATTCACAGTATTGACGCTGTCCCTGCTCTTCACTTTGTTAAGGTGTCACTTCTAGTTTTGACAGGTCTTAGGACAGAGTCATGTGGAAGTCAAAAAACTATTGGTGAGGGTGATGGGGTGTGTGTTGATAGTGACTGCAGAGGGAAGAGGCACTGAAGAATGATGGGGCCAGTGATTCCCTTGTCAGGAGGCTGCCTGCAGAAGGTAGACCTACTTGAAAGGCATTCCACCAATGATGGCAAAAAAAAAATGAGCACAAAGAGATGACCCGTGAAAGCAGAGTGGGGACCTGGCCCTGCAGAGGGATGTAGCCATGATTCCAGATGGTGCTGAGAAGTGGAACACTTGTAAGATGGCCTAGACAGTGCTCTCGACCTGCCACCCCAGCACCTCCTTCTGATACTGTAAACTTAGAGAGCAGTGAGAAGGGCCCTTCTTCAGCTGAACACCTCTCCTGCCTGGCCTGTTTGCCTCAGAAGTCTTGTTTAACTCGTTCTAGGCTCTTCTTGGCTGGGAAGACACCCTAGTGCTCCAGGACAGTGACCTTAGTCCACTCTCTTTTTCCTATTGATACCTCCCTACACTTAGGACAGACTGGCCCTTCAGCAGACAGAAAGCAGAACCCAAGCGATTGATATGAGTAAGAGGATCTCTGGATGGGTGGGGCCAATTAGTGTACAAAGTGATCTACTAAGTGCTTGACTCTGTAGAGCTATCCTTGGGTGGGTTGGCAGACAGAACTTTTAGCAACAGGTATGAATGTTTCTTGAGCAGAATCTGCACTTGAGGGCTGGAGAGATGGCTCAGAGGTTAAGAACATGGAGGTAACAAAGCCTTGAGGGCTGTGAAGCTCTCAGGAGAAGCACAACCCTGTGATCTTGTTTGCCATTGTTGCTGGTGTATAACGTAAAGTCTCACTTGTCTCTCTTCCCTCTCATTCCAAACCTGGGCTCACTAGGGATCCGGCGAGGGGACTGGTTTGTCTGCCTTGCTCCCCCAACCTAAAAACCTGACTGTGAAAGAGACTAACAGGTTGCTCCTGCCCCATGCCTTCTCCCGGAAACCCTCAGATGTCTCCTCAGATGCTAAGCCCTCTAGACTGGCTTCTAAGACCAAGCCCGCCTCACTTGCTCCTGTTTTGGGCACCACAACCACCACTCCGTCACCGTCTGCCATCAAGGCTGCTGCCAAGAGTGCTGCCCTGCAGGTGACGAAGCAGATCACACAGGAGGATGACGACAGTGATGAGGAGGTTGCTCCTGAGAACTTTTTCTCCCTCCCTGACAAGGCTGAGCCACCTGGAGTTGAGCCATACTCTTACCCTGTCCCCACTGTCCCTGAAGAGCTGCCTCCAGGCACAGAACCAGAGCCAGCTTTCCAGGACGATGCAGCCAATGCTCCCCTTGAGTTTAAGATGGCAGCAGGGTCAAGTGGGGCCCCCTGGATGCCGAAGCCTGGGGATGACTACAGCTACAATCAGTTTTCCACATATGGCGACGCCAATGCCGCTGGTGCTTATTATCAGGTGGGTAAGGACAGAGGGCAGGCCCAAGACTGTTGGAACACGGAGCTCAATGAGAATTTGAACCAGTGATATGGCCTGTGTGCCGCTTGGCTTGGTTTTTTTCTTACACCCACTAGGTCTTAAAACACACCACCATTATTCTGAGCCTTATGGATCTAAATTGCCCAAGTATTTGGGAGGCTGATAGGGTGACTCCCCTGTCAGACTTTGCTCCTTTCATTCTGCACGTCAACTTTCTGTCACTGTGATGGAATCCTGAGGTGTCTGTTAGAGAAGTGTAGTTTATTTGGGCTCGGGTTCCCAGGCTCTGGTCTGTGGTTGCTTTGCTCAGTTTCTTTTGGGCCTCTGGGCGTACATCTGCTACATTACTTTTGGGCAGTGTATCACGAGACTGCCTCAGAGGAAGCTAAGAGGAAAGGAGCTAGGACCCCAGTATTCCCGAGAGTTTCACACCACTGATCTTCCTTCCATCCAATAGGCTCCACCTCTTAAAGGTCCCACCACTTCCCAGCAGTACCACAGGCTGGTGACTACACGGTGTTTTGTTTTGTTTTGTTGTTTCTGAGAGGAATGGTCTATAATCTTAGAACTAAGAAATGCCTCTGTGAATGTGGATATTGAGGAACAGGCAAGTTTGGTGTAAGCTTCTGAGTAGCAGTTATTTTCACATAAAGGAGCACACAAACAAAACAGGTCCCCAACAGCCCACCTAGCTAGCCAGCACACAATGCCAAGATGGCCTCTTGTCTTTTATCCTTAACTCAGGTGGTGACTTGTATCTTATCCCATTGGTAGATGCTCAACTTCACAATCTGACTGGCTAGGAGAAAGGGGGCGGCAGTTCAGGGATTATGGACTAACTACCATTGATAGGAAAAAATAAAATCTTCACAGTGGATGGTTTCCTCTCCCTCCTTTTTTCTTCATTCTTTCCCTCCTTTCCCGTCCTTTTCACCTTCTCCTGTGCTGTGATTACAGGTGTACACTACCACACCCAGCTTTGCTTTGGATTTTTATGTTCTGCTTTTCTGTGTGATGAATATGAAGCATGTTTTCCATTTAGTTCATTATAAGATGAATGCTCTTGGCTGGGCAGTGGTAGTGCACACCTTTAGTCCCAGCACTCTGGAGGCAGAGGCAGGCGGATCTCTGAGTTCAAGGTCAGCCTGGGCTACAGAACAAGTTGCAGGACAGGCTCCAAAGTTACACAGAGAAACCCTGTTTTGAAAAACAAAAACAAAACAAAAAACCCAAAACACAAAGAATGCACGCTCTTAGGGGCCTTTCAGGCAAAGGACAGTACAGACAACTTGAGTGTGTTGGTGTACTTGAGTGTGTTGGTGTACTGAAGCAGAGACGGGGAGTTAGGGCTACATAATGAGATGCTATCTCAAAAAACAAGTAGTGGCAGCAAGGAAGAAACGGTTGCTAGGCACAGGGACCAGGCTTGCTCTTGCCTTCACCTTGTCTTCCTCTAGACTCTGCATCCATGTCATCAAGTACACACTCTCACAAACAGTTTTTATTTTTGAGACAGGGTCTCCCTGTGTAATTCTGGCTGTCCTGGAACTTACTACATAGACCAGGCTGGCCTCGAACTCAGAGACCTGCCTGCCTTTGCCTCCTGAGTGCTGGGATTAAAGGTGTGTGCCACCATGTCCAGCAACAAGTAGCTCATGGTACATGTTTGTACCCTTTCTGACTGTAGGATCACACCAGATAGCCAGTCAGTGAAACTGTCCAGTGAGGGCAGGAGGGGGAGGGAATGGCCTGATCTGATACCGCTACCTTTTCCTGCCTGCTCATGGCAGAGCTTGTTGGATCTCAGGAACAGGTCAGGCCTGGCTAAGGCACTGGAGAGGTGAGGTGGGGGTTATCTTGGAAAGGAGCTAAGGGAACAGGCACAGCAGGAGAGAATGTGCATTCTTTGTCACCCTTCCCTAAACAAGCGCCCCTCTGCCTGGACGGTGTAGATGAGGGAGCTGCAGGGACTGGTGGTGAACCCGAGTTCCTTGGAGCTCTGCTGGTTCATCGGAAAGACTTTGGTGTGGGCATCTCTCCTGTGTTTTCCATGCAGTTTGCTTTGTTTTGTCTCCATTGTGCCTTCAGTTGTATGTTTTCTGTTTCGACTCTAGGATTATTACAGTGGTGGCTACTATCCTGCACCGGACCCGGCTCTGGTCCCTCCCCAGGAAATCGCCCCAGATGCCTCCTTCATTGATGATGAAGCAGTGAGTTAACAAAATGTATTAGTTACTTTTCTGTTGCTATGAGAAAATACCATAACTAAAAGCGACCTATAGAGGGTTACATATAGATGGTTAACTATCATGCTGGAGGGGCCTGGAGTCAAGCAGCAGACAAGGCAGTAGGGACAGGCAGGATGTTGAGAGCTCACATCTCCATTCACACACAGGAAGCAGAGAACAGAGAAAGCTAATTGGAAGTCGGGCAAGGCTGTAAACTCTCACAGCCCACCCCCAGTGTTCCAGCAAGCCTGGACCATCTCCGTAATGAATACTACCAACTAGGGACCCTGTTCCAAAGCTGAGCCTGTGGGAGACACAGCCAAGATGACTTTCTATTTTCTGTGCTAGGGGTCAAACACAAGGTCTTGTGTATGCTAGGCAGCAGTGGATTACTGAGCCCACAGTGGCTTTTTTTTAAACTTAAGATTTATTCTATTTTCAGCTATATATATATATATATATATATATATATATATATACACACACACACACATACATATACATATATATATGTATGTATGTATGTATGTATGTATGTTTGTGAATCTGTGTCAGGGTATATGTACATCAGTGCAGGTAGCTACAGAGACAGAGGAGTCAGCACCCCCTGGAGCTGAGTATAGACAGTTGTGAGCTGATGTGGGTGCTGGGAACTAAATTCAGGTCCTCTCAAGAGCAGTACTCACTTTTAGCAGAGACATCTCTCCAGCCCCACAAATGACCATTGTTGACACCAGGTTTCAAATCTGAAGCTAAAGGAAAACTTTCATTGTTCAGGTTTTGTTTTTGTTTTATTTATTTATTTATTTGTTTGAGACAGGGTGTTACTATGTAGGCAGCCTGATTTTGAACTTGCAGGCTTCCTCTCAGTCTTCTGACTGCTGAGATTATAGGGAGTTTATTGTTACTATTTTATGTATGTGTGTATGTATGTATGTTTGTTTGTTTATTTGTTTTGAGACAGGGTTTCTCTGTGTAGCCTTGGTTGTCCTAGAACTAGCTCTGGGGCTGGAGAGATGGCTGAGCTGTTAAGAGTACTGGCTGTTCTTGCAGAGGTCCTGAGATCAATTCCCAGCAACCACATGGTGGCTCACAAACATTTGTAGTGGGATCTGAGACCCTCTTCTGGCTTAAAGTTGTACATGCAGATAGAGCACTCATGTACATGAAATAAATAAATCTTCAAGCAAACAAACAAAAAACTAGCTCTGTAGACCAGGCCAGCCTTGAACTCAGAGATCTGCCTATCTCTGCCTCCCAAGTGTTGGGATAAAGGGCATGCATGCATGCATCACCATGACCAGTGAGAGTCGTGTCCGTCCCGTCGTGTGTAATGTCCATCCCCCCCCCCCCCCCCCCCCCCCCCCCAGGGTTTCTCTGTGTAGCTCTGCGCCTGTCCTGGATCTCTCTATAGATGAGGCGGGTCTCGAACTCACAGAGATCCACCTGCCTCTGCCTCCCAAGTGCTGGGATTAAAGGCATGCGCCACCACAGCCCGGCGAGAGTTTATTTTATTTTATTTTTTTAACTTATTTTTATTTTATGTTCATTGGTGTTTCACTTGCATGTATGTCTGTGTGAGGGTGTTGGATCCTCTGGAACTGGAGTTACAGACAGTTGTGAGCTGCCATGTGGGTGCTGGGAATTAAACCTGGGTCCTCTGGAAGAGCAGTCAGTGCTCTCAACCACTGAGCCATCTCTCCAGCCCGAGAGTTTAATTAAAAAGAATTTTATTGCTTCTAAATTTTTGTTGTTGTACATATCTATGTGTAGGCATGTTGTCTTAGTGTTTCTGTTGTTACGATAGAACACCGTGACAAAAGGAAAGACTTGGGAAGGAAAGGGTTTATTTCATCTTTCCGGATTATAGTCTGTCGTCTAGGGAAGATAGGAACTCAAGACAGGAGCCTGAAGACTGGAACTGATACAGTGGCCATAGAAAAACACTGCTTACTGGCTTCTTCCTTATGGCTTGCTTAGCCTGTCTTCTTATAGTACCCAGGACCACCAGCCCATAGGTGGCACCACCCACAGTGAGCTGGGCCCTTTCACATCAGTCATCAAGAAAGTGCACTCCAGGCTTGCTCACAGACCAGTCTGCTGGGGACATTGTCTCAGTTGAGGTTTCTGTTTCCAAAATGGCTCTAGCTTGTCTTAAGTTGACATAAACTAGCCAGCACACACATGCATGTCAGAGCTGTCAGAGGACAACCTGCAGGAGCTGATTTTCTCCTTCTACCGCGTGGGTTCCAGGGATTGAACACAGGTCGGGCCAGCTTGCTGCCCCAGGAAATTTATTTTTAGCTTTATCAATTATGATTATGTTTGGCAACATGTGAGTAAGAAATTAAGTAACAATAGTTTGAGGCTGGGTGGTGATGGTGCACACCTTTAATCCCAGCACTTGGGAGGCAGAGGCAGGCAGATCTCCATGAGTTCAAGGCCAGCCTGGTCTGCAGAGCTAGTTCCAGGACAGCCAGAAATACACATGAAACCCTGCCTCAAAACAAAGAATGAGGGGCTGGAGAGATGGCTCAGAGGTTAAGAGCACTGGCTGCTCTTCCAGAGGTCCTGAGTTCAATTCCCAGCAACCACATGGTGGCTCACAGCCATCTATAATGAGATCTGGTGCCCTCTTCTGGCCTGCAGGGATATGTGCAGGCAGAATACTGTATACATAATAAACAAATAAATCTTTAAAAAAAAAAAAAAACAAAGAACGAAAAAACCTGAAAAAACAACAATAGTTTGTGTAATGGCAATTAGGTTTTTCCTTATGAAAGAAGGTTTGGGGTAGGCAGGCCAGGGCTGGAGTCGCAGCTCCACAAAGAAAGTGGTTAGAGATCTGGTTTCTTCTGAACTGTGCTACTGTCTCTAGACTGGGGCTTTGATTCTCACAGTAGCAGCCGGAATGCCTGCCATCACATCTGCATGGCAGCCAGCAGGCTGGAGAAAGAAAAGGAAGGACAGCTCCTTTTTCTTTCGAGGACTTCTAAAACCCCCTAGGGTACTTGCCCTCAGGACTTATGACTAGGTAAGGGTCTGTTCTCATGGCTAGATCTAATTCCAGTGGGGCCCATGAAATAAGGTTTTAGTTGAGTGATAATTTGGTTCATTGACACCAAAGAAGGGGAGAAGGGATTTCGAGAGACACCCAGCAGCTGTGATCAGTAACCCTGGGTTCAACTTGACTGACAGACAAAATGAAGCCTGTTCTGTGTGTGGCCTTCAGCCCAAGATGGAGATCTGTCCCATTGCAGGGGAGATGCAGCTTATTACAAGAGGTGGAGGTTCTTAGGAAAAATAACGCTGTTCACTTTCCCCAGAAAGGTGTCTGTCTGTCCTTTGCTAACCTTTGTTCTGATTGGTAGTCTGTGTATTCACTCCCTTGAGTATTGCCTTCTAGGCAAGTTCAGTGGTCGAGTCCTTCAGTTTCTCATCTTTGGAAGCAGCAAACCTGCACTCAGTAGCCACGCTCAGTCTCTTGTAGTTAACGTGGGCATTGGCGTTCACCAGTGGTCAGAGCAGGGCCTGAGGCTTGCCGGGATTTACTTCTGTTGCAGGTGGTCTGGGTTTTCCCTCCTTCCCTCTCTTCCTTCCTCTTTGCCTCTCTCCCTATCCCCTCCCCCACACACATTGGGGTTCTGGTCTCAAAGTCATGGCAATCGTCCTGCCTTGTTGGTATTATAGGTATGGACTAGTGTCCATGTGGTTGTTGTCCTGCCCTGCCCCTCCCCACCCCTCCCCTCCCCTCCCCTCGGTAATCTTTGTTAACCTTCCCCTCCTTCCCTTTCTTCTTCCCTCCCTCTCTTCCAGAGGACAAAAGAGGAGGAGTATTAAAGAGAGTTCTTTGGCCTTTTGAGGTTCCATCACTCTCCATCCCACATTCTCTTTGTCCGTGGATTCTTGGGGTGGAATCTGATGATGGATGACACCAATTTAGTGAGAAGCGTGGGAAGAGAACTGCTGGCTTGTCCGCTTTTGTTTAGCGGCTGACCTTGAACTTCCTGTGTAGCCAAGGATCACCTTGGTTGTCCTGTCCACCTCCAGAATGCTGGGCTTGCACTGTGTGCCATTAGAGCCAGTCTATGCAGTGCTGGGAGATGGAACCAGGGCTCAGTGCACACTGTGTACGTACTCTAGTGAAGCACTCCCCCAGTCCTGAAGGAGAACTGATTTTCAGAAGAGACATCTTGCAGATTTTTATTTTTTGATCCAGGGTCTTGCTAGGAGTCTTTAAACTCCTGGATTCAGGGCTGATGAGATGGATGGCGTAGTGGGTCCAAGGGGCCTGCTGCCAAGCCGCATGGCTTGGGTTTTACTCACGTGGTGGAAGAAGGGAAGCCATTCCCAAAGTTGTCCTCTGACTTCACATGCATGCCTTGGTCTGAATGTCAAGCAACAACAAAATAAAAATAGAAAAAAATAACCCCTGCCTCTGCCTCCCAAGTAGTTGGGACTACAGATGTCTGTCATCACACTCAGTTTACCCTCGGTTCCTTGAAAACAGCAGCAGCAGCAGCAGCAGCAGCAGGAGCACACACACACACACACACACACACACACACACACACTCACACTCACACATTTGATTTTACTTTTTTTTTTTTTTTCCTTCGAGACAGGGTTTCTCTGTGTAGCTTTGGAGCCTTTCCTGGATCTCGCTCTGTAGTCCAGGCTGGCCTCGAACTCACAGAGATCTGTCTGCCTATGCCTCCCGAGTGCTGGGATTAAAGGCATGCGCCACCATCGCCTGGCTCTGATTTTACTTATTTTTATTTTATGTGTTTGAGTGTTTTGCCTGAACATATGTCTTTGTACCAGGTACATACAGATGCAGTACACATAGAGGCCAGAAGAGGGCTTCAGTCATCTGGAACTGGAGTTAGAGACAGTTGTAAGCCACCATGTGCGTGCTAGTAATTGACCCTAGATCCTCTGCAAGAGCAGTCAGTGTTCTTAACTGCTGAGCCATGCCTCTGGCCTCTTACTCTCAATTCTTTTTTTTGTTTTTTTGTTTTTGAGACAGGTTCCTGGCTGTCATGGAACTAACTCTATAGACCAGGCTGGGCTTGAACTCTCATGGAGATCCACCTGCCTCTGCCTCCCAAGTGCTGGGCTAAAAGGGGTTTGCCACCACAACCTGGCCTACCCTCAATTCTTAATTTAAAAATTGTAATCCTAGTCCTTGGTTGGCTGAGGCAAGAGGATTTTGAGTTTGAAGCCATCATGGTTGTGTCCAAAACAGAAAGGAAGAAAGCTGTGGTAGACCTTTCAGGCAGGTATAGTGATCTGGTTTGTATTCCTGGATCTCTACAAATACTCTTGACCACCCTGGCTCTGACTCCAAGAGCCCTCCTGAGAAGCCTATGTCCCCTGGCACCATAGGAGTTTAGTAGATGGCGGCAGGGTGGAGAGGAAGTATTCACAAAGAGAAACCGAGGGCACAGTGTCTGGTAGTCCAGCGTTGCTCTAGAGCCGTGCTTCTCAACCTCCTAATGCTGCGGCCTCTACTATACTGTAGTCTCTCATGTTGTGGTGATCCTCAACTGTAAAGTTACTTTGTTGCTACTTCATAAGTGTATTTTGCTGCTGTTATGGATTGTAACTATCTGATATTCAGGATATGTGATATGTGACCCCAAAGGGGTCTGTACCCACAAATTGAGAACCGATGCTCTGGAGACTCTGGAGCCTTAGCAGTGTCTCCTGCTGCCCTCACCCACATTCCAGACCTCTGCAGTTCTGCTTTTGTTTATTTATTTACTTTCAGTTTAAGCGGCTGCAGGGCAAGAGGAATCGCGGGAGGGAGGAGATCAACTTTGTGGAGATCAAAGGTGATGACCAGCTCAGTGGAGCTCAGCAGTGGATGACCAAGTCGTTGACAGAAGAGAAGACCATGAAGTCCTTCAGCAAAGTAAGTGTGGGGGACCATTCGGGTGGCGGCGGCCTGCTCCCCATCTGACCTGTTGTTACTTGACACACCTCTAGCAGATATTGTTGCCCAAGGTAGTGGAGTATATAAGCTTCATGGGAAAACTGCCTTTCAGAACTTGAAAGAATTTTCACAGCTTCCGTGAAGGTCTCTGGTGTGTGTGGTTCTCCCCACTGGTCAGAGTCTACAGCTGCTTTCCCTGTAATCACATCAGTCTCCAGCTCTTACTCTGGGCTGGCTCAGCCTTTGGGGAGCGGGCACAGCAGATCTTCAGAGGCTCTAGGCCCTGGGTGCCAGGCATACTGCTCTTCTCTTGCCACTGCCTGCATAGTTCATTGTAGCCAGCTGCTGTCTCTGAATGGTCTTCTTCTGTTTCCCACCCCACCGACCTCCCTGTGCTCATTTTCTTTAGTCAGTATGGTGAGTGTGTCTTCACTTAGCAACTCGGCACAGCGAGTGTGGACATTTAGGAGCTGGCCATGGTGGGGGTGGCTGAATATGAGCTTCGTGCCAGCAACACCAAGGTCAAGGATTTTTACACCCCCCCCCCACTTTGATTTTTCTTTGTTCTATGGTCACAGATGGCCATCCAGGCCCCCATCATTTATTTTAACTGAATGTTGGCGGTCATACAGGATAGAGCAAAGGATTGTGGTTAGAGCAGCTTAGATCTATCACTGTTTACTGGAAAAACCACTTAGGAGAAAGGGCTCTGCTAACTTGGGCTTGAGAGGCCCCGTCACACAAGTAGCTGCTGGTATGAGTGCTCACTGCGGAATGGAGAGAATGTTTTATGTATATCTTCTTTAATTGTAACGTTTAATGACATTCAGTAGCAACAAGCAATTAGCATCTGGTCTTTTCCCAGCTCCAGGTTTTTGTCCCATTTCATTTTGTTGAGCTTGCTTTTCAGAAGAGAAGAAAAGATACAGTCCCCTATCCCCAAGAAGTTGACAGCATGGTTGGGAAGAGATTTAAGGACACTTGAGTGTAAATGATTACAGTGCAAATTGATTACATAAGTGCTGAGGAGACTCTGGGGAGGCGTTTTTGAGAGTTGGGTGGGGCTGGCGAGGAAGCTTCTAGGCCGAGACAGCTCTGGCAGAGGACAGAAAAACCACACAGTGAAAGCTCAGACCAGTATAGATTTTGACAGTAAATCGTTTGCATCAAAGTGTGGTTTGGAGTTAGATGTAGTTACTGGTGGAGGCTGGAAGATGAATTGAGGAAGAGTGAGATTGTGAACTTTGTAATCCCAGGGAAGTGGTTGACATGTCCTGGGACAGGACCGTAGTTTCAGCCAAAGGTGATGGATGGGAGGGCTTGGTAAGTGGTAGGTAGGAGTCAGACTAGACGTCTGGCCAGAGTGGGGAGAAGGGCACAGAAATGAAGTGGGTTTAAGGGGCAGATGGATGGAGGGATAGTAAGGAGGTCTGGAGGAGGTCAACAGATCACATATCCGTGGCATGAAAGCTGTCCTAGACTCACTACAGGCCAGTGTCAGGCCACAGGCAGAGCCTCGGGCTTGGGCTAGAGATAGAGCAGGGTTATCAAGGAGATAAGGAATCCCAGTCCTGACCTCAGAATGTAGCCAGTAATTGGGGAAGTAACAGGCTATTTCTTGCAAGTATTCCCAGCTTAGATTTGTTTTTCATAATGGCGCTAATAAAATGTCTGCTTTGTAAAGTATGTAGACACAGAAATAGCTCCAAGTTGACTTTTCTCCCAGAGATTTAGGCTGTATGTTTAGTGTCTCGGTTCACCAGCCTTACGCTGTCCTGGCACATGAGAAATTTATGTCTTTCCATCTGTGGATTAAGGACTGTGTTTTTGGTTTGTTTTTGTTTTCCCTTGTAGAAGAAAGGTGAGCAGCCAACTGGCCAGCAGCGGAGGAAACACCAGATCACATATCTGATTCATCAGGTGAGGATGCTCAGGGCTCCACTCACAGGATCCAATTAACCTGGGGATGAGAAGTGGAGCTAGTAAAAGCAGGCCCAGTATCAGGCTCTGTTTTGGTAGGCTCCCTTTTGTTCTCCTTGTGGCCACTAGGGGGAGGCTGCATCCTTGGTAGCATTCCCCTCTGTCTCTGGTACAGGTGATTAGAGAAACGGTGTTATGTAAGAGGGAAGTGACATGGTTTATTATAGGAATCTTTTGGTTGTTTGAGGCAGAGTTTCAAGCATCCCAGGCTATAGCCCAGGACGACTTGAACTTCTGATTCTCTTGGGTCTAGCTCCTGAGTGCCAAGATTGATGGGCATGTGGTTCCCTGCCTGGTTTGTAAGGTGCAGGGGATAGCACCCAGTGCTTGATGCAAGAACTCCACCAACCGAGCTTCATCCCCGTGTGTGTGTGTGTGTGTGTGTGTGTGTGTGTGTGTGTGTGTGTGTGTGTGTCACAATGTAAGTTATAGGAAGTCAAGACAAATGTCCCTCTTTTTCTCTAGCCACTGTGCAGGTCCCAGGGATTGAACTCAGTCATCCAGCTTGGTGGCGGGCACTGTACCCAGAGCCATCTTGTTAGCCCTCCCCTCCCAGCAGGCTTTTCCAATAGCAACTTTATCTGTTTTTTGTTTGTTTGTTTGTGTGGTTGGTTGGTTGGTTGGTTTGGTTTGGCTTTTCAAGACAGTTTCTCTGTGTAGCTTTGGAGCCTGTCCTGGCTCTCGCTCTGTAGACCAGGCTGGCCTCAAACTCACAGAGACCCGCCTGCCTCTGCCTCCCAAGTGCTGGGATTAAAGGCGTGCACCGCCACCCCCCCCCATCAGTTTTATTTAAAATAATAAATAAATAGAAGGCTGGGTCTGGAATGTACAGTGGTATAGTGTGAACCTAGCATGAACAAAGACTGTGATTCCTAGTCAGTCTGTCAGTGAACCAGCTGCTCACAGTGACTCCCCACCCCACTTCTTTCGTGTTCCAGGCTAAGGAGCGGGAGCTGGAGCTGAAGAACACCTGGTCAGAAAACAAGCTCAGTCGCCGGCAGACCCAAGCCAAATACGGATTCTAGGGCTCAGGGACTGATGGCCCAGGATCTTCTGTCGGCCCTGCTGACCCGGCCCCGCTGGCCCGGCCCCAGCTTCACCTCCAGGACCCCAGCTGCTCTAAGTCCAGCACCTCCACCTTGAGGACCCAGCTCTCACCTCTGGGAGAAGGAACATATTTGATAGATTTTTCTTAACAGTTAGAAAATCCAGCTCCTTTCTGCGCTGGGGCTGGAGAGACTGCTGCCCCAGAGGCCCTGAGTCCTTGGTTGGGAGTTTTGCTCCCTGTCGGTGTGACGAGACGTTGAACTCTCCCACGGTCTTTTTTTTTTTTTTTTTTTTTTTAAACCAGGGATGTCTGTTGAAATAAAACATTGAGTGTGACAGATGTGCCTGCACCGTGTCTGGATCACAGAGTCGAGCTTGTGCAGATGCCTCGCCCGCACCCTGAGCTGCCTTATCCTTGCTTTGCTTTTTTACCCTCTCTGCCGACTTACACCCGGGCTTTGTGGCCCTGACCATCCCAGTCGTTGGTAGTTTTACCTGGGGCGGGATGATAATCCGAGGCCTGGGATTCCAAATGTGGAGAGTAGTGCTGATCTCAGAGATGGACTAGAAGGGCCCTATGGCTCGAAAGCCGCGTTAAACTGGGTGTGTCGCTGCACGCCTGTAGTCCCAGCACTCAGGAGGCGGAAGGATGAAGAGTTCAAGTTCAGCCTGAGCTGCAGGATCAAGACCCTACCATTTAAAAAGAAAAAGCATCTGTGATAGATACTTTGTTCCCAAAGTGAATCAAATTTACACTGAGGTTTGTGGCATGGACTGGTTTGGAGAGAGTTCTGTTCACCACTGTACCACCAATACAGATTGTGAGCTGCTTTGGAAGCTAGGCATAGAAGGTGGGGGCCAGATATATCTCCGTGGAGACTTCAGAATCTCTAGCTGTTTTGGGGAAGGAATCTGGAAGAGAATACAGACTTAGGAGCTGTAGGGCACTATGTGCACACCAGCAACAGTGTACTCTGTAGTGTCTTCCTTTCAGGTCAAGACTCAAGTAGGAATGATCACAAAGATAGCACATCAAACCACGAGTCAGCTGTCAGGCATCCAAGAGTTACCTGGTGTGCAGGAATGGAGCACTAAAGAAACTCCAGAGCCTGTGGGTGCCAGGTAGCAGAGCCGTAGGTGCTTCAGTCCACTGCTGATGGGGCTGTCCTGGATAGGCAAGGCTATGGCCCGAGGAACAGTTTGAATAGGGTGTGGTGGGGACTAGGGCCCAGCAGATGAGACATCTCACTTTCTGGTGCTGTGTGCTGAGGTAAGTCGAGGAGTCTGTTTCTCATTAAGTACATTGTAGGGTTTCATCACTTACAGGAAAACTACCCGCTTATCTGAAATCTGACCTACTTCGGGTTGGAGCCAGACAGGGCTCCCGAGTCCCACAGGGATTGTAGTTGTTCAGATCTTCACATCCAGCCAGTCTCAGTAGGGAGCCTCACTCAGCTCCAGTGATCCTCCATTGTCCGCAGAGGACAGGCAAGGCTGAGGTCTGCCTCCAGATGGATGTCTTAGGTGATAGTTGACCCAGCGGGGCTCAGAAGTCTGAGGTCCCTTTGTGCCAGGTGCTCTGTGTCCAGTGTACTCTAAGAGCAGCCTTTGTCGTCTGTGTTACCACCCTGCATTTGGTATCTTGTCTTCAGAGTCTGCACTGTGATGGAGTAGGAAGTGCCCTACATTGCTGGGAGGCAGGAGATGACCCCCCTCCCCTTTTCCCTTTAATTGAGATGGTTTTTCTGTGTAGCCCTGGCTGTCCTGGAACTCTGTAGACCAGGCTGGCTTCAAACTTACAGAGATCTGCCTGTCTCTGCCTCCCGAGTGCTGGGATTAAAGGGGTGTGCCACCACCGCCCGGCAGGAGATGAGCCTTTTACCTTCAGTTCTCAGAGTCTGTAGCTACCTTTTAAAAGAAGTTTGTGTTTTGATATGATCACTAAAACAATTGGGTTGATCTTGAACTCACCATATAGCTGAGACTGACCAGGGCTTAATCCTGCCCCCGTGTGCTGGATTACAGGCATGCTCCACTATGCCCCACTCGAGAAAGAAAATAATTTTTTTTTTTTTTTTTTTTTTTAAAGCAGGATTTTTCTGTTTAGCCTTTGCTGTCCTGAAACTCACTCTGTAGACCAGGCTGGCCTCAAACTCAGAGATTAGCCTGCTTCTGCCTCCTGAGTGCTGGGACTAAAGGTGTGTGCCACCACCACCTGGTTAAGCCTAGATTAAGAAATTAATTAGGCCGGGCGGTGGTGGCGCACGCCTTTAATCCCAGCACTCGGGAGGCAGAGCCAGGCGGATCTCTGTGAGTTCGAGGCCAGCCTGGTCTCCAAAGCGAGTTCCAGGAAAGGCGCAAAGCTACACAGAGAAACCCTGTCTCGAAAAACCAAAAAAAACAAAAAAAAAAAAAAAAAAAAAAAAAAAAAAGAAATTAATTAGAAAAAATAATTGTCAGACAGGAAAGATGACTCAGAGGTTAAAAGCACTGGCTGTCCTTCCAGAAGACTTGGGTTCTGTTCCCAGCACCCATAGATATACATACCAGCAAATGCCCATATACATAAAATTAAAATAAAAATTATTTTGCATATTTGTGTTTTATGTGATGCATTCATGTGTGTATGTGCTCCACATGGCATCAGGATCCCCTGGAACTGGAGTTAAGGATGGTTGTGATCTACCATGAGTGGGTGCTGGGAACCAAATCCTAGGTCTTATGCAAGAGCAAGTGCTCATATCTGCCGAGGCGTCTCACCAGCTCCCAGCCATATTTTTGAAAAAGCCACTTTTTAGTCCTACCAAAGATGACATTTATTTGGTGATTGGAATTTCCTAGTCACCAAGAGAAAAGCTGACATGTATCTTAGTTCACACCTATTATTTCTGTACTTGGAAGGTGGAGGCAGGAGGACTGCGATGAGTGTGAGGCCTAGAGTGTGAGACTGTTTCAAGATCCAAAAGGTAGGCCGGATTTGGTGGTACACTCTAATCTCAGCACTGTGGGGCCAGAGGCAGGTGGATCTCTGATTTCCAGGCCAGCCAAGGCTACATAGTCAGACCCTTTCTAAGAGGGGTTGGGGAGGGGGTCAAGAAAAGGGGGAAAGAAACAAGGCACTTCCCAGGGGTGATAGCCTGGCCTCTGGTTAACAGGAAAGAGAAGACAGGTGTGGACTAGAGAGAGGGGCGGTAGGAATGATACTTGGCTAAAACTGGCCTAACAGCAACAGTTAAGGCTAGAAGGTGAGAAGGCCTTGACCACAAATGGGTCCTTGGTTGTGGTGTTGCACTCCTGTATCCTAGCCCTTGGAGGCAGAGGCAGTGGGTTTTGGGTTCAAGGCCAGCCTGGGTTTCAGAATGAGACCCTACCTCAAAACCTCAAAACAAAACAACATCCCTATGTTGAGTCACATTGACCAGGACAGGAACCGAGGAGGCTGAGGTGTTTGAAGATTGGACTCAAACTGCAGAAAGATGGGGATCTTGTCATGAGGGGCTTTGAGCCTCCCAGACAGCCACAGTTGGCTAACAGCAAAGGGTCCATAGCTTGCTTTCAGGGGAGGGCTATGTAAGGTAGTTCAGGATGACCAGCCCACAGCCCTTTTTGAGTGCATCTGTGAGTTTTGAGTGAGTTTTGATCGCTGCTGCTTTCCAATCTCCCTGTCCTGAGACCACCACAAGTGACATTACTGACATCTGTTCGCTGAGGGAGCGGGGAAATGGAAGTGCAATGAGGATCAGTCACTATGGCCAAAGGCTGGGTCTGAGGACTGCTGGATCTGCAGTGGGAACTGCCTGCACTCAGCAGGGCTTTCCACTGGGGAGCAGACTGTTGGCAGATGTGGAGCAGTCTGGGCCCGAGTGCCCGGAATGGGCAGAAGGGTTGGTGTCTTCTTTTCTTTTCCTATTGATGTGATAAGGTATTCTGACAAAAACATCCCAGAGGAGAGGGTTTATTCCGGCTCACACTGCAAACGTGTCATGGCAGGGGAGCCAAGGCAATAGGAGCCTGAAGCCTTCCCTTCTCCTCTTAGTCCAGGATCCCCTACCGAAGAAACAGGTTCCATCCATAATTAAGGTGCATCTTCCCACATTGATGATTAATTAATTAATGTCACTCACAGACATTCTTAGAAGCTGGCCTTAATCTAGACACTGCCCCCACAGCACAGGTGTGCCTGGAGGCTTGTCCTTGGATGACTTTAGCTTCCGTCCAGTTGACACTAGCTGTAGCAGATGGAATGGCCAGAGAAGACTGAACCGGTCCCCATCTCCCATGTGAGGAGTCTGACTGGGGAGGAGAGGGGCCTGCTCCCTACAACTCCCTTTCCATCTTCAGGTGATTCTACCTTTCATCTTCAGGCCGCATTGCAGCCCTAGACCTCGGGTCTGTAGTGAAGCCAGCAGGGCAGGGAGAGTCAGCACCTTGGATTTTATTTCTGTATGCATAAGCTGGGGACTGAGCCCAGGGCCTTATGGGTGCAAGGCAGGTGCCCTACTTCTGAGTTATATCCACCCTGATTCCATCTTCAGGGCTGGGCTACCTCTGAGAGCCTTGGCAGGGCAGGGACCTTATCCTTCTATCTGTGGGACCCCTTGGTATCAAGACTCGGTCACCTCCCTCTCTGACCCCACAACCCTCTGTAGATGTCATGAAGGATCTCCAAAGCCCCTAAGTAATCATACTAGTCAAAGCTGTTCATGTGAGACCCATATATGCTGGTGAGGCCTCAGTCCCACTTCGTCTTTGGGCCTACCTTTGGTCTAAGCCAAAGGCTGCACTGTTCAACAGTAGAATGCCCTAAGGAGACATACCTGCCCACCACGCTCTATCTGGAAGCTTAGCGAAGCTCATTGCTTTCTGACTTCCTGCTCTCATCTCCTGCTGCCTCAGTCACTCTTTTATGCCTGCTCGGAACCTACCCTGAAGTGACTACCCAAGTGTCCTGTGAGACCTTTCTTGTGCTTTCTTCTCCTCTCTGATTCTGAGGTGGGGGCATGTGTTCCCCACTCTCATCTTCCAGGGCTCAGGAGGGCTCTAGATCTTCAGCAGACAAGGAACCCTAACTGTTGACTCAGCACCTACGGCTCTTCAGCCTCAGCACAGGAGTGGAAAAGAGAAAACTGGCTAGTCACCCGAGCTGGCGTTGGTGCCAGGCTGGGGGAGCTGCGATGGCGGCAGCACCCAGCTTTCTGGAACAAACTGGAGGGAAGAGCCTGTGACCCAAAGGGCACGTGTTGCCTTAAATGAGCTTTAGCAGAATCAGAATGCCAGCCAGGTAGGGAGCAGCGGTAAAGGTCACGTCCAGGGACTCAGGTGAACTCTGGAGCCAGCAGGACCATGCATGACCAGCCTCGGAAAGCCTCCAGTGAGATGGAAGTGGGACCTAGAGTAGATCTCTCCCTGGCCAGAACCCCAGAGAGGAGTTTTGCTCTGGGGCAGGAGGTCAGTCCTGAAGTGAGTCTGGGCAGGGCAGGGAGAAGACACCCAGGGTGGGGCAGGACAAGGAGAAGACACCCAGGGTGGGGCAGGGCAGGGAGAAGATACCCCAGGGTGGGGCAGGGCAGGGAGAAGACACCCCAGGGTGGAGCAGGGCAGAGAATGGGCTCCTGAGTGAGGCAAGGGCCTAAGCCCAGGAGTTTCAGAAGTCCCAAGAGACTCATGGAGCTGTTCCAGGAGTTTGCATCTTCCAAGGGTTCACAAACTCATAAGGTGCCCTTCTTCTGAGTCTTACATCATTGCCCCCGTCTCTATAGCATTCACTCCCAGGCCCCTGGCTGCCTATTCAGCCTACCCCAGCTAGGGGAGAAGTGCTTGGTAAAGGGAGCCTTGCCTTAGTGATTCTCAACTTCCAGCCCAAAGATCTATAACTTTGCCTAAGTGTCTTTGAACCCCTAGACCCCTGGGAACCACAGTGGGAGAGAGGAAAGGGTGGAGGAGGAGCTGGAAGGACAGATCTCTGCGGAGGGAGATTGTTGGTGATGATTTATTAGCCAGACAAGAACCAACAAACAAATTCTAACATCTGTTCTCACCAAACCATCCCTCAGACAACAGTAGCATTGGACTAGGGCCCAGATTCGAAGGCTCAGAGGGCCAAGGTTTCCTAAAGTCCAGTTTCTTCAGGAGGAAAAACCAGGGCATAGGAGGCAGGATGGCTTCCCTAGTACACTTCCTTGCATTGGGTCCGTGGTGACTCTCAGGAGAGCCAGGGAGTGTGCTGCTGTGATGAAGATCCCACATTCGTTTCTGTGACCTCCAGGCTGCTTTGGAGTAGGAGGGCAGACTTCTTAAGGGGACAGGAGAAGCTGGGGTCCAGAGAGGCCCCAGTACAGAACTCTGGAAAGCAAGCAGGCTTCTTAGTTGAGGAAATCTCTTCTGTCTCTTGTGGAGAAGAGAGGATTCAGGCTGAGGACAGAGAACCCTGAACAGAGGTTTTAATCCTTGACCTTGGCCCAGACCTTCTCCCTCTCTGGCTTCGTTTCATTATTTGCATAATGAGGGAATTGAACTTAATTGATACAGGCAAAAGAAATGCCGCTCCTGCACCCACAGCAGACATCACTCATCAGTCATGGTGCTCTTTTCTGCTGAGCTGGGACGTGACCTTAATATCCTTTCCAATGCCGCGCTCTAGGCAGCCGAGACCAATGGATTGGAGTTGGCATGCGGCATGACACCTCCTTGCCATCCTTGCGGTAGATGAAGGGGCACAGCTCACCTGTAGTCTATCCACCTGCCTTTCCTAAGAAAGGACCAGGCGAATATGAAGGTCTCAGGGCACAAAATACCCTTAGCTAGCCTCTCTCAGATCAGACATACTACGTAATGATGAGGCCGGAGAGGAGCCATGCCTGTTCTCTGTTCTGAAGCACCTGTCTACAAAGGGTATACTTCCAGGGGCAGGGCTGATGAGGAGGGAGAGGGCCTTGCTCTGTCACAGAGTTCTCAGAATGCAGCTCTGGAGCACCTGCAGAAGTGCAGACAGAAGGACAGCCCTGGGTCATACCGTCTGCCTCTTTGGCTGATATGCTGTCTCTAGGAAAAGGTATTTGGTCTTAACCCTTTAGCCTCCAGAGAGGGCATTTAGACTCCCACCCATGTCCATTCATTCCCTCTGTCTCTCCTCCTCTCCATTCCCTCTCCCTTTCTAAGCACCTGCTTTGTGCCAAGCACTGGGCTGGTACGTTAGAGATAGCTGAGTATTCCCCAGGGCTACCCCTAGTGAGTCATGCTCAGTGGGGAAAGGGGGAGACAGAAGATAAAAAGGAAGAAGGGGTGTCCCAGCTGGCCAGGGGCCCAGCAAGTGTGTTAGGAGGTCAGGCCAGGGAAGGCTTTCCAGGGAGAAGGGCAAATGGCCTTGAGGTGGGGTTAAGGGTTGCCAGGCAGCAGGTAGATAAGCTTGTAGGAGTTGCCATAGGCAGAACAGATGCATGTAAACTAGACGAGGCTTGGTAGCTCTTGGTGAGTTTGGAGAAATGTGATGGGAGTGCTCAAAGTGGGCCTGATGACATGGGATCTCACCTCCGTGTGGAAGACCTGGGGGCGGGGGGCGGGGGGGGGGCAGCTGCTTCAGAAAGCCCCTTCTGGCTTCCTCGGGGAAGAATGGGTCAGAAGTGACAAGCTTGGTACGAAGGAGGCCAGTTGAGAAGCTCTTAGAGAAACTGGGGTATACCTCAGATGGTGAAGAGGTTGTCTAGCTTCACAGGCCCCGAGCTTGATCCCTAGTGCCGTATGAGCTGCTCGGGAGCACACACTTGTAATCCCAGCATGCCAGAGGTAGATGCTGTAGGGTCAGAAGTTCAAGGTCTATCGGCTTCATAGTAAGATGGAAGCTTGATGCACACCCATCATCCCAGCATCCTTTGGAAGGCTGAAACAAGCAGCTATCTGTAAGCCAGTCTGGTCTACATAGTGACTTCCAGGCCAGCCAGTGAGCCCCTGTCTCAAAAATAACACCAACAAAAATATAGTTCCTAGAAAAGTCTTGATGAGAAAATGGCAGGAGCTAGAATTGGGGGAGAGGGCAGATGTTATCGACCTACAGAGATTAAAGTGAAAAGGGTGGAGATGTTTAGGGACCCCACATCTCTGGTTGGAGGTTCTGGGAGGTAAGGATGTGGAACACAGAAGGACACTCGTGTGTGTGTGTGTGTGTGTGTGTGTGTGTGTGTGTGTGTGTATGTGTTTGAGAGGGAGAGGGAGAGGGAGAGGTATTGGCCTGAATGACATTTGAGTGGCTTTAGAACCAGGGGGATGTTGTGGAATATTTGTTTAACTATGTAAAGATGTGTTGCTGTTTTACCTAGCCTGCCTACGGCACCTGATTGGTCTAATAAAAAGCTGAATGACAGGACTGGAGAGGTGGCTCAGCAGTTAAGAGCACGGACTGCTCTTCCAGAGGACCCAGGTTCAATTCCCAGCACCCACATGGCAGCTCACACCTGTCTAACTCCTGTTCCAGGGGATCCCACACTTGCACACAGACATACATTCAGGCAAAACACCAACACACATAAAATATAAATAAATTAAAAAAAAAGCTGAATGGCCAATAGTGAGGGAGAGCGTATAGGTGGGACTTTGGGCAGGGAGGATAAGTAGGAGGAGGAATTTAGATTTGAGGGAGAAAGAAAAAGAGACACCAGGGAGACGCCAGGGGCCAGTCAGCCAGACATGGAGGAAGCAGGAAAGTAGGACATACAGAATGAAAGAAAAGTAAAAGACCTCAAGGCAAAATGCAGATGAATAGTTAAATTAAGTCATAAGAGCTAGTGGGACAAGCCTAAGCTAAGCCTGGGCATTCATGATTAATAATAACTCTCCATGTCTTTATTTGGGAGCTGGTTGGCAACCCAAAGAAAACACTGTCTACATAGGGAACCTGGATGGAGACAGAACTGTGAAGGCAGAAGGTGGCAGGGGGCACAGGTGAGCTCAGCGGGCACAGGCAGAGCAGGGAACTTCGGTGCCCGCAGAGAGGAAGTCTGAGGAAGGACCTGAAGTATGGGGAGTCTGACTCATGGCAAAGCAATACCACTTTCAGATGTGACTGAAACTCTCAGTGGGGAGCCTGAAAGGGGTGAGCACAGAGTGCAGTGGCCACTTCCTCTGAGTCCCCTGGGGGTGACATGCGGGATTCTAGGTGTCCTCTGTTTGAGGAAGGCCTGACAGTCTAGAGGCAGGCTGGGAGGAGGAAGGTTGAGGGAACCCTGTCTCCCTTAATTTTTTTTTCTGAAGTGGGGGCAGGTAGGGCTTGGCAAAGGTGAGCCCGTGGGAATGTCCAGGAGAGTGGATAGAGCAGTCTCAGGCCTGGAGCTGGGCAAAGGTTTCCGGCCGCATGGACCACTCCATCCTGTTTCAGACTTCACCTTGCCCCGTTGTTCAGGAGGGGCTCCCTCTTTCTGCTGGCCTTCTTGAACTTTTTTTCCCCTGTACTCCCTTTGCTTGGCCTCCTGAGATAGGCCTGGACCAGCACTTCTGGAGGGTGGGGTGCCCAGTGGGTGCCATTCCCGATGGCCCTTCTACCTCAGCATAGATATTACTGGGGGCTTCTCCAGGGCTGCCCCGTCCCATGGCGTAGAAGGCTATGGGTTCATCAGGCTCCTGGTAGATGGGGTGAACAGGTAGAGCCCGATGGGGTCGTGAAGTAGGACGTGTATAGACTTCAAGAGGAAGCTGGGGCTTGGCAGGAATGGGAGGCCTGGGTCTGGATCCCTGTGAAGTCTAGGAGAAAAGGCAAGGCCAGGGAAGAGAAGTAATGAGAACCTTAGAGACAGGGGCTAAGCTCAGGCCTGTCTCAGCCTGAGCATCTACCCATGAGGTCCCTACCTTCCTGGCCTCTCCCTCTGTCCTGTGTCCCCTCTCCGGAGGCTGATCCCCTCTCCAGAGGCTGATCCCCTCTCCAGAGGCTGATCCCCTCTCCAGAGGCTGATCCCCTCTCCGGAGGCCCACTCATCTCATATAGTACCTCCTTGGCTTGGGAGGCCCACACTCCCTCTTTGTGTGCTGGGGCCTGGGCCTGCCCCTGTTGGATGAGTAGCTTGTGTTGGCTGTCTGGATCTTCCTGTCTTTTGCTTCCAGAGTCTGATTCGGTCCTCAGGGAAAGCCCAGCCGGCTCGGCAGTCTGCAGGGAGAGAAGGAGGCCTGAAGGACTGAGGTGGGGTGGGGATGACGGGTAATGGAGGAAAAACAGGTCTGAGAGGCAGGGAGAGCTGAAGAGAGAAGTGTGGCGTGGGCCAAGTTCTGTGTGTGAGGAAGAGGGAGAGAAGGTGTTGAGGCGGCCTGGGGACTGTGGATGGAAGTGAACTCTGGTCACAGGTGTGCCGAGCACTCTCAACTTCATTCATCTAGAATACAGGGCCAAGACAGTCTTTATGCTTGTGGTTGCAGAAACAGGAGGCTTTAGGAGAATTTACCTTCAGAGCAATCCGCATGGGGGACACACCTCCATGACAGCTGGGCCTTATTTCTTTAGGCTCAAGAAGTTTAATATGTGAAGACAGAAACTAAATGTCTAGGGGCAGAGACCACCTCGGGAGAGATGAGCCTTCCCTGGTAACTACCCCTAGGTAGTTATTCCCTGGTAACTATTCCTACCTAGGCAGTTATTCCCTGGTAACTACCCCTGGGTAGTTAAAGCTTTTAGTTCAGCATTAAGGCTAGCCTTATAAAGGGCTCCATGTGCCCTCCGCTTCCGGAGGACTTCCTCAGGCTCCTACAATCCACTCAAGGCTTTCTAGATCCAAATGAGCACTCTTCCTCCTGGTGTCCATCCTTCCCTGCCCTTCCCCCAGGAAGCCGTGTATTCACCCTGCTGCCCAATCGGCAGGAAAATCAGCCTCAGTCCCTCACCGCCCTCCCACCTCAAACCCAACCCAAGATCAGCTCTGCCCACTGCCGGTCTTTCACTTCTGCACATCTTCTCCAGGCTCTCACACAGCCAGCACCGTCGTTAGGTACGAGACTCCCCCACCCCACACTGAATCCTCCCACTCTCTGCAGCCTCTTTGCCCGTCTCCCCATCCACACACAGGCTTCCTGCTCTAGAAGGACCCAGACTTTCAAGCTTGGTTAGTGTTGGGCCCAGTTCCCATTCTGACCTTTGTTCCAGACTGGATCCAGCTCTGTGGGCTCCAGCTGCTTTCCTCCTGTGGATCTGGGGATTGAACCCAGGGCCTGGAGCTAGACAAGGCCCTCTAGCTACACCCCGACCCGTAGCTTCCTATTTGACATCTCAAACTCCATGTGCTTCTCTCTGGATCAGACATGCTCTTCTTCTTGTCCTCATCCAAACATCTTCCTGCTTCCTCATCTAGTTCTGCAAACACGCTGTCAGCTCCACCTTCTCAACAGCCAGCAGGCCCTTTTACTCCGTCAGCTCCCCTGCACTAGCCCACCCCCTCACCTTCTGAAACACCGTAGCCGTCTCCCTCTCCAGCCGCCCTGTCTGGCCCTCATGAACTTGTCTGGTCAGGCCTTTGCTTCTAACTGTCTAGTGTAATTGGACCTGGAATAGAACCTCAGACCCTTGGAAGAGCCGCAGGCCCCCTTACCTCACTCTTCTGACCCCATTTCCGGCTCTTCCTCCATCAGCCATCCTGATCCACCCACGGCAGCTCCCTCACTGCTCATCGTTCTCCAACACCTCAACCTCCCACTTCAGGGCCTTTGCCGCGTGTGGCTGTTACTTTCGCTCCAAATGCTCTTCCTCCAGCTGTCTTCAAACCGCCCCCTTTCACTCATTCAGGTCTCTGTTTCGATGTCCCCAACTTCTCTGCTGTCCCTATGTGTGACAGTGCCAACCCTGGAACTCTCCATCGCCGCTTGGCTCTCTTCCTAGCCCTCACTGTTTCTGCGATCAGTCTGTTCTCTGTATTACTCATGGAGTCAGTCTTGTCAGTGGTCAGAGGCACCTGCACTTTTTGAAGGTGGGGGCTCCCTGACAATTCCTGCCAAGCGAAGTGGTGGGCCTTGCATCCCCTGGCATCCACCACAGTCTCCGCACTTGACCCCATCATTGGACTGTCTGTCGTTGCTACGGTAAGTAAGGTTTATGAGTGAGATGCCCACCTGTCATGGCCATAGTTCTGTTTACAGGACCTCTGCTCCTCCCCTTGCCCCGGAGACTCAGTAAACCTGGCTTAATTTAACTCGATTGCCTCGCTTGCCTCCCTTTGCCCTGCTGGTCTGGTCATGGGCCTTTCTGGAAGAGGTGTGGGTAGGCAAGTGTGCCCGGTCATGGGTTGGGATGGGAAAGGCAGATGCCAGTAGCCTGGCCCTGACTGTGATCCTGGAGGGGGCAACAATTACAAACATTGGCCTCAGTTGTGGGTTTAGGGTAAGGGCTCACCTGGCGGGCAAGGGGCTGGGTGAGCGTCTCCCCATAGGGGCTGAGGGGAAACTCTGTGTAGTGTTGAAGCAGGTCCTGAAGCTGCGCGTGGGCACTGTCTTCGCCCAGCACCACGTGACGCCCATCCCCTAGCTGGGCAAGGAGGAAGTGACGGCAGCAGGTCCGGCTCCTGGAGGGGCCACTTCGAGTCAGACACACCATTTCTCCCCCTACCATGCTGAGGGAAGAGCCCCGAACCCTCCTTGGAGAGTGCAGGTCAGCACAGGAACCCACCCCTTGGTTAGCACAAAGCCCCACATCCAGATGGTCAAGGACCGCCCCTTACCTGTAGGATAGCACGAAGGTCACAGTGCTCTCGCTAAAGCGCACCAGATAGCATCCTTGAGGCTGGGGTTGCAGCAGCCTCTCAGCTTCCCTGTGCAGTTGGAGAGAAGTGTGGGGTCAGTTCTGACTCTTACGACCTCCTTTCCCTCACCCCCACCAAGCAAGTATATCATGGCTAGGTGGAGATGAGGGGTCCTACTTAAAGGGCCCTGGGCTTCATCCTGCAGGACAGTCTGGCAGGGGGGTGGGATCGGGGGGAGCTGCAGCCTCAACAGGCATGGCAGTTACCGTGCTGGAGTTTGGAAGTTGGAACCTGGACTGAGGAGATGAAGGAAAAGTGGGGTTGAGACATGGAGGGTCTGCAAGGGTAGGAAGAAAGAGGAGAGGGCTGGACGGAGCTGATAGAGATGGAGGGAGAGGGGCTGAAAATAGGAGGCCTAGAGCCAGTAGGGTAAATGAGCCTCGGGAGAGAAACTGAGGCACAGAGCGGACTGAACCAGAGCTCCCCCTTAGCGAAAGGCCTGGGAAACTAGAGTCCTAACTGTCATGATTTCCGGACTGACTCAGATCCACAGCCCCTGTGCTTTCTGGGGGTTTTGTCCCCTGTGACTCACCTCCTGGTGATGAAGCCATGGAACCAAACAGGGGCGGTCCTGAGCAAGAGCCAGTGGGACTGGGTCTTCTGGACCCATGCTCTGGTCTCAGCTTGCAGTGACAGACCACCTTTCCCAGGTACCTCTTCCTCCTTGTCAGCATTCCCTAGGACCCAGGCGGCTCCTGGGGCTGAGGCAGAAGCCTGGACATGAGAGACGTCAGGGACAGAAACAGCCATGATTTGAGGGCTCCTGACCCCAAGCTGCCTCCTTTTTATCTTCATATCGGTCCCTCAACCTATCTCAGGGTCAGATTGTCCAGAAAGTCCTTCCCAAGGCCACTGATTTAAATTTCTTCTGGCCTTCTGATGGCCTTCCATACTGGCCTCAGAGGGCAGGGGATGGTATAGGAAGTCGCCCCAGGCAGGAGAGGGTGGCTTCTTCTCTGGAAAAGGACATTGAGCTGGTGGCTGGGAGGGGAAGGGACTGAAATAAGATCTTACGTGCTTTGGGCATTTCATGGAGGTGCTGACCCAGAATGCAGACAGCTGCATCTGGCCAGGATCAGTGCCTGACCATATCCTGGTCACCTGCTGACTGGGCCTGAGCTTTCCACAGAAACTGAGGGCAGGTGGGTCTCTGTGTACGGGAAGGAGGCACCCCCACTCCCTCCTCCTCTGCACCCGTCCCGGTCCTCAGCCAGCCACTCATTCCTGCTGCCTTTCTTCTTGACCTGTATCCATGTGCTTGCCCTCATCCTTGAGGGGGTGGGAGTGGATGAGGCAACTGTACCCCTCCATGTTTCTACTTACCACAGTGTGTGTGGCCCTGGGGCTGAGCTGAACCTCCTGTTCCGTCACAGCCTGCATGCTGGGCTTGCTCCCCAAATTCAGGTCCTGGCATCTCCCCTGGGTCAAGTTCATGGGCTGGAAGGTGCTGAAGGTGGGGGAGGGGGCTTCATGATTCCCTGTTGGAATGAAGGGGGTTGCCGGGGTTTCTCGGGAGTGGTGGTGGTGCCCCTCCCTCTCTCCTGTACCCCAGGCTTAGAGTGTCTCTCAAACATCCCTGAAGGGGCTTTTCCTGACAGGGGCAGTCATGACGATAGCGTAAGTGTAAGTGTGAACCGGGGAAGTGAGTGGGAATCTCAGGGACAGGAGTAAAGAGTCAAGAGGGTCCAGAGGGACTGGCGGCCAAAGAAGGCTCGTCAATAAAAAAGAAACCCTGGGAACTAGGCTGGCCTTCTGATGGCCGGGAAGCTGTGTGGAGAGGTGAATCCCTTCAGGCCAGGCCCTCTCCTGTCTAGGTTCTTCCGCCTGTTGTCTTCTTTTACCCTTTTGTTCCAGTCTCCTAAAAATCTCCGAAGACCCTGTCCCTTGCCTGCAGGGGTGCATAGTAGGGAGCCCCCGAGATGGAGCAGGAGTTGTGGACACTATGGCCGCTCTGGCTTGGGTCAGCTGCTGTAACTGGGATGTGGGAGCTCAGGCCCAGGAAGGCCGAAGGGGTAGGAGAGCCTTGAACTTCACACGTACCTTGGGGGCATGTCTGAGCCAAGCAGAACTCCATAGAGGCAGGTGTGTGTGCTCTCAAAAGAGGTGCGCACTCGGCAGCGGCAGCTCATCTCTCCTCTCACTCCTTCCCCCAGGGACAGGAAACATCGTCGTCGCTTTACCCACCTCCTCTGTCATGAAGAGGACCCACGTCATGGAAAGCCCAGTAAGACGACAGACAGTCCTGGCCCTGGAAGGCGGGCACCGGGGTGCTGGTGGCTTACTCTGTTAAGTGTTGAGGAGGTCTTCCTATCTGACCTTTCTCCCTTCTCTGAAAGCTTTCTACCAGTTCTCAGAGATGCATAGAGTTTTACTTTGAGGAGAGACGTGAGGACAGAGGGGCAGGGCAGCAACAGGAAGGATGTGGGTTAGACTTCTGGAAGAATTTTGCTGTGTGTATGTGTCTGTGTTTATGTGATGTGTGTGTACACCACAGGTGCACTTACCCATGTGTGTACATGGAAACTAAAGGGTGAAGCAAGGTCTTCCTCATCCACTCTCGGCCTTACATTTTGAGACAGGGTCTTTCAGTGAGCCTTGAGCTTATAATTTCAGCTGGACTGACTGGTCAGTTAATCCCCTGGGATTCACCTATCTCCCCTTAAACCAGCATTGGGGTTTCAGACATGTGCCCAGTTTTTATGTGCACACTGAAGCTCCCGACTCGGGTCCACAAATCTGTACAGCAGGAGCTTTGCCCATGGAGCCATTGCTCTGGAGGCTGGGGGGACTTATTTTAGCCATATGAGATCTGTGAGACACTGAGTTCAAGAAAAGGAGCCTGACATCCGTCCTTGAGCAGATAATGGAGCCACCTCGGGGGATTCTCTAACTACACAGGTCACTGTTAGAAGTGGCAGGATTAGCAGTTGTGGTTGAATCTGAACTGTCTCCACAGGTTCGTGCTTTGAACATATGATTCCAAGCAGGCAGTGAGTGCTGTCCTGGGAAGCTGTGGGCCTTTTAAGAGGTAGAACCGGGTACCAGAGCAGGCGGCATCCTTTTTGTGTCAACCCAGGAGACCAGATCCTGTGACTCATGACATGGTATTTAACATTACTTAGAAATGGAAAAGACTTGCCAGGCAGTGGTGGTGCAGGCCTTTAATCCCAGCACTCTGAGGCAGAGGCAGTCAAATTTTTGAGTTTGAGGCCAGCCTGGTCTACAGAGCAAGTTTTGGGACAGCCAGGGCTACACAGAGAAACCCTGTCTAGAAAAAAAAAAAAAAAAAAAAAAAAAAAAAAAAAGGAAAAGACCCTATAGAATTTACTAGAAAACTCTTAGCTCTAATAACACAGTTGCAGGATACAAAATCAAAACAGTAGCCTTTATATATACCAACAATGTACTCTCTGAGAGAAAAATCTCCTATTTGTATTAGCTCCAAAAAGTTAAGTAGGAGGCACACACCTAACCAATGAAGAGCAAGTCCTCTACAAGGAGAACCTCGAGACATCAAAAAGGAAATCGAAGAAGGCTCTAGATGGTGCTAGACTGGCGAGGTTAGTAATGTGAAAATGTTGTATTGCCAAAATTAATCTACAGAGTTAATGCAATACCTATAAAATCCCAGTGTCATATTTTACAGATCCAGGAAAAACAATCCAAGAATCCATCTGGAACCACAGATGACCACAAATAGCAAAGTATCCCAAAGACTAAGAACACAGCTGGAATATCACAACAGCTGGAACATCACAACAGCCAACTTCAGGCGGAGCTGTGATCAAAGCCGCCTGGAACTGGTATAGAAGCAGAAGACTGAACCAGTTCAGCGGGCACAGAGACGGTGGAAGCAAACGCAAAGCTGTGTCCCCTGAATTTTTGACAAAGGAGACAAAAACATCCAGTGGAAAAAGCCCATTCAAGAAACGGTGCCGGCAAAGTTGGATATTCACATGCAAAATAACGAAACTGGATTCACATCTTTCATCTTGAACAAAAATCAGTTAAAAATGGATCCAAGACCTTAATTTAAACATGGAAACTTCTAGAAGAAAACATAAGGAATACTCTGCAGGACACTGGGGTAGGTAAGAGCTTTCTGAACAGAATACCACCATGACAGGAACTGGTCCTGAGTATTAAAGATGGCACAACACATAAATAAAAGTTTCTGCACAGCAAAAGAAACTATAAGAAGCTGGGCATGGTTGTACGCAGCACTTGAGAGGCATGCAGACCTCTGTGAATTCAAGGCCAGCCTGGCTTACATATAGAGACTTTGTCTCAAAAAAACCAAAACCAGAACCGAAACAAAACCCCCAAAAGAAGGAGTTAATATCTAGAATTTATATTGAATTTCAGAAATTAAATATCAAGGAAACTGCCAATCAACAAATGGCAGATGAATTGACTAGACATTATCAAAAGAAGAAATACAAATGGCCATTTGTGTTTTACAAGGTGTTCAACATCCCTATCATCAGGGAAATGCAATTTAAAACTCTTGTGAGATACCTCCTGGCCCCAGTCAGAATGGCGGTCAACAAATTCCCTGTGTCAACAAACTGTTGGAGAGGAAGTGGAGAGAAAGGAACGCTTATTCACCATTGGTGGGAGTACAAATTAATACAGCCGTTGTGGAAATCAGTTTGGAGATTCCTCAAAAAAATGAAAACCAGAGCTACCATATGACTCAGCTATTCACTCCTGGGCACACACCTTGAGAGCTCCCTACCCTACTACACAGATATTAGCACCCCATGTTTATTGCTGCTTTATTCATGTTAGCAAGGAAGTGGAACCAACCTAGATGTCATCAGCAAATGAATGGATAATGAAAATCTTGTATGTATATAAAATGTAATATTATTCAGTGACAAAGAAAAATGAAATCACAAAATTTTTAGGAAATCAGATGGACTTAGAATGTGCAATATTAAGTGAGGAAAAGAAACCAGCATGTTCTCCCTCATATGACTATAAAGCATACACACACACACACACACACACACATACACACACACACACACACACGTAACAGCTGCAAGTGTGGGTGTGGTATAACATTTAGAAAGGTGATAACTGTTGGCCTAAGGGGCCCCATGGAAACCTCCAAACATCACAGGCTGTTGTCAAAGCTCTTGGTTATTCTTCACACCTTGATGGTAAGGCTCTATTACTGAAGACAATACTTACTTCTGCCATCAAACATGGAGAAGTTGATTGATGCTCAGGTAGACGCTTCACCCCTCTTGACTAGCACGCATAATACTAGAATGTACTCTGCATGTGACTGGAGGAGAAAGGTTGTCATCAATATCACCCAGCTACAAACCCTGTGACCTTCAACAGGGACCTGCCTGAAAGATATACTGGTATAATAGTGGCACACATGTTATGGGAATAACAACCATTTTCTGGTTGGATTTAAGGCCCACTCTATGAGATGGAACTCATACCCGACACTGTTAAAGTGGCCAAGAACCTGAAACTAGATAGATCATGGTCTAGGGGAAAACTTACTCTTCTTATTCTACTAAAGGAACATAGCAATAAAATGACCCCCCACGCTGGGCATGGTGGTGCACATCTTTAATCCCAGCACTCAGGAGATAGAAACAGGTGGAACTCTTGAGTTTGAGGCCAGCCTGGTTTACAGGGTGAGTTCCAGGATGACACAGAGAAACCCTGTCTCACAAAACAAAAATAAAACTAAACAAAATTTAGAAAAGGCTCCTAATAACACACTGCTATACCCACAGGTCAGTGCCTGGATCAACCCACATCAGAGAAGCTGCTTCTTGTAGTAGATGGAAATTAACATGGAGACCCACAACTGGACAATGTGTAAGGAGTGAGAGACTTTGTAGTACTCAGTACTAAATGGGGTGTCTTCATCAAACCCCTCTCTCAAGGCTCTGGATCTATTTAGGTGGGGCAATGGAAAGACTGTAAGAGCCAGAGGCAACGGATGTCTCCAAGGAAATAGTGTCTTCCTGACCCCACAGCACTCATGCACACGTGAATGCACAGAGACCGTGGCAGCAGCGTGCACAGGACCCGTTAGGTCCCAGAAAGAAGGGGAAGTGGACATGGGCTCCCTAACCAAGAAGCTGTCTGCAACTGATACTTCTGACAAAGGGGAAAATCAGTTTTCTCCAATGCAATGTCACTGGGTATATCAAGCACACTCCAGGGTAGGTCCCATGCCCAAGAGTGGGTAGTTGGCGAACACAAAATGAACTCAGTGGTATTTTTGAGGACATTTTGTTTCATTTTGCTTTGTTTTGGCTTTTTTCTCTCTTATTGGTCTTTTGCTTGTTTTGATTTTAGTTTTTTTTTGGGGGGGGTTATTTTTTTGGTTTGTTTTTGAAAGAGAAAGAAAAAAGAACATAAACTTGGGTAGGTAGGAAGGTGGGGGGCTCTGTCTGGGAGGAATTGGAGGAGGGGAAAACATGATCAAGATATAGCCTACAGATTTTTTTCAATTAAAAAAAAAAGAAAGAAAGGAGCCAGCCATGCCTTTAATCCCAGCACTCAGGAGAGAGAGGCAGGGTGGTCTCTATGAGTATGAGGCTAGCCTGGTCTACAGAGCGAGTTCCTGGATGGCCAGGACTGGTACCCAGAGAAACCCTGTCTTGAAAAAAAAAACAAATAAAACAAAACAAAAAAAGAAAAAGAAAAAAAGAAAGGACACTGAAAAGGGTGATGAGGGAGGACAGGACGTAGGCCACGGACGTGTGAACTGTGAAAGAGCATACAAAGCGAATTGCTTGTCTAGTTTCAACCCTGCCAAGGTCCTTTTTTTGTAGTGGTTAAATGCATAAAAATGTGATTGACAGCCAAGGTATAAAATCGTGAGCAAAGCCCCACAGTTTCAGAATGGCCATTCTAACGGCATAGAAGATCATTGGGGTGGACAGAGTTTGAGACTGGACAAGCGTTTGAGTGGCTACTTTAATTTAGCTGTGTGGTATTTTTGTTTGAGTCCATTACAAAACAATGATTTTTAATTAAAAAAAAAAACATAGAAAGCTGACCCAGGCAGTGGTGGCGCAGGCCTTTAATCCCAGCACTTGGGAGGCAGAGGCAGGAGGATCTCTGTGAGTTCGAGGCCAGCCTGGTCTACAGAGTGAGATCCAGGACAACTTAAGGCTACACAGAGAAACCCTGTCTCAAAAAACCAAAACCAAGACAAACAAATGAGAAAGGAAGGTGAGACAGAGAGATCAGCTTTGTACACGGGGTGTGAAGACTGCGTTCTGAGGACTTCAACTTGAACTCTAGTTGTGGCTACGAGAAAAGAAAAAAAAAAGGTGTGAGGAATGAGGCTTTGACAAGTGGTGTAGAGATTCCAGGGCTAGGCATCCGCTTTGGAAATAATGAGTCAAAAAATATTGACGGTGTGTGTGTGTGTGTCTCAGTTGGTAGAGTGCTTGCCTAGCATCCCCAGCACCACATAAACCAGGCATGATGTAAAGGGAACGCTGAGCAGGACATCCCAGCACTCAGGAGGTGGAAGCAGGGGATCAGAAATTCAAGGTCGTCCTTGGGCTACCTGACAAGCTGCAGGCTGTCCTGGGATATCTGAGACCCTGCCTTTCAAAAAGATTCTTGTAACCTGTGAGCTTCAACAAGCACCCTCCGCCCCCCCCCCCAAAGAAGAAAGGATCCTAAAGCTGAATACAAGCTTTATGTTCAATACAGTCAATCCTTTGACCTTTTCTATGGTTTTCTATTTAATTTTTTCCTGTTAAAAAATAGAAGACATTCTTACCCAGCATTATGGTACACATCTTTAGTCCCAGAGGCAGAAGGATCTCTGTGTGTTTGAGGCTAACCTGATCTACACACTGCCAGGGCTACATAGAGAAACCCTGTTTCAGAAAGGGTTTTATTTTTATTTATTTATTTATTTTTTTTCGTTTTTCGAGACAGGGTTTCTCTGTGTAGCTTTGCGCCTTTCCTGGGACTCGCTTGGTAGCCCAGGCTGGCCTCGAACTCACAGAGATCCGCCTGGCTCTGCCTCCCGAGTGCTGGGATTAAAGGCGTGCGCCACCACTGCCCGGCCCTATTTTTATTTTTTTTTTAATATTCTTAACTCCTTATCCCCTCCAAGAAGGGAGCTAGAGACCCAGCCAATCACAACATTCCCTTTGGAATGGTGGCTGATAAAGTTTTCTTAGACAGTAACAAAGATGCAGTCTCTGATCAGGACTGGTCCAGAAGCTTCGACAGTCACGGTGTTCCTCCTCACACCCATCTCCAGGAGCACTTAGGTCCGAGCTTTTTCCAGCTAGGAGAGTCCAGAGCTTCATTTCTCAAATGTCTACATCCTAAGCTGTCCTGGCCCTGTTGTTAATGTAGTTATCTGCTAACACTCATCAGTTGATGTGGTATTCAAAGATCCCTCAGGGAGTGTCTGCCTGTAGGACATTCTCCTCCTGCCCCACTGTTTAGGAGCCACCCCAACTCATCATGGCCACCTTGACTGACTTTCTTGTCTGTCTGTCTGTCTATTTATTTATTTATTTATTTATTTATTTATCTATCTATCTATCTATCTATTTATTTATTTATTTATTTATTTATTTATTTATTTATTTATTCGGAGTTGAGTTCCGAACCCAGGGCCTTGCACTTGCTAGGTAAGTGCTCTACCACTGAGCTAAATCCCCAAGCCCCTATTTATTTATTTTTACTTTTTTTGAGACAGAGTCTATGTGGCCTGGACCTTGCTATGTAGACCAGGTTGCCTCTAACTCACAGAGATCTGCCTGCCTCTGTCTTTTTGTCTTTTTTTTTTTAAAAATATACTTTATTATTTTATGTGCACATTTATCTGTGAGGGTGTTGGATCCTCTGGAACTGGAGTTATAAACAGTTGTAAACTGCCATGTGGGTGCTGGGAATTGAACCTGAGTCCTCTGGAAGAGTAGCCAGTGCTCCTAACCATAGAGCCATCTCTCCAGCCCTGCTTCTGCCTTTTGAGTGCTATGACCAAAGGCAGAGTTTTTTTTTTTTAAATTTACTTTATGTGCATTGGTGTGAAGGTGTCAGATGCCCTGGAACTGGAGTTACAGACAGTTGTGAGCTGCCATGTGGAATTGAACTCAGGTCCTTTGGAAGAGCAGCCCATGTTCTTAGCCACTGAGCCATCTCTCCAGGCCCCTGACTTGATTCTCTTAGCAGGTGTTGGAAACTCCTCCTCTGGGCTGTTTGTTTACTGCATGAGGATACCGATGAGTGGGTGGTACTTTTAGTTTTCAGCTCTCCTTTTTGGGGAAGTGGGTAGTTTTGTAAGTCAGCATCTCGTTCTGTGGTCCAGACTGGCCTAGAACTTACAGTGTAGTCAAGCCTGGCCTCAAACTTGTGGCCATCCTACTGCTTAGGCTCCTGAGTGCTGGGATCACAGTGTGATCCCCACCTGGCATGGCTGCCAGCTTAATGGAATTATTATTCCACCAACTGGTAGAAATATTTTCCTATGGTCAATTAGGAAAACCTTGTAGCCTGGAAAACCCTAGCATTATGGTGAGAGGAAGTTCACACATACTGATACTGAGAGAAACCGTTTTGAGTTCCTGCCCTCTGTCTCCAGATCTGTGTATTCTGGTTGTAGGAGTCATAGGACCATCTTGGGAGCATCGGCATAAAGCACACTTCCTCTCTGCTGAGAGAGTGTCAGCCTCATGCAGGGCTGTTCTCCAGTGATGCTTGCCGGAGTCTTTGGCAAGTCATTCCATCATTTCATACACTGGGTGATTCTGGGTAATGGTATAAGACCAGAAAACTCTGGGCTGTATAGCAAATTGTGCTTCTGCCACAAAGTGCTCCCTTGGTCTGGGACGGCCACGTGCAGGGCCACATGGAGGAGCACTGGCATTCTGTACGCACGTGGTTGGTGATGCTTGAGTTATAAAAATTGCTGTCCCCTCAAAAAGGAAGCAATCTGCTGTAATCCCTCCTGATGCCACATGGGCAGATATTCCACCCCCTGCCCTGCCCCACTAAAGCGTAGTGCCAGGCAGAGAGCTCATGCTAATCTCTGCATTGAGGACGTTCAATACTCAGCATTAGCTCTCAGCGGTGGTGAAAAGACAGCTGGATCCTGGGCCTAGGCAAAGCTTCCATTTTCCCAGAAAGTCTGGTGTGACTGTCAGCTCATTGTCCTGGTGTTGGGTTGACTGGTGTCTGAAGTGAAAGGTTGGCTAACCCGCACAGGCTCAGTTATCATGTCCACATTGTTCATGGCCTCCAGGACAGATGCTCCTTGGTGCTGAGGCCCAAAGATGTGAATCCTGTGTGCAGGGTCCATCAGTTCCCCTGTCAGGGCTGGCACTGAGTGGGGCAAGTAAGGTGCCTGGACCATACGCTTTGAGGTACTCACTCTTGGGGGTCCTGAAAATGCCTGTAGTCATGGCCCTGCCACACATTTATCTCTTTTTCTCACTCTCTTTCCCCCAACTTTCCTCTTTGATTTCTTCCAGGGCCCTGACTAATAGTTGGCTGATTCCCCACTTTCCAAGCATGCGTATCCATCTTTACTCTGGATTGTCAGTCTCCAAACACAAAGTGCATGACAGTGCATGCCCCTTTCCCACTGTCCTTCAGGGCACCTGAGTGGAGTTATACATTTGGGTAGTACCAACATGCCATATTGGTGTATCTGTCAGTTTATTATATAGAGCCCTCCCACCCAATGTGAGGCCAAAAAATGTGATTTGGAAAAGAAGCCATAATACAATAAAGGCAAGTTCTTTGTGCTACCACCCCGCTCATGCAATTTACTTATGTGTTCCAGACCAGCTCAAGCCTGGTGCAAATGTATCATTTTCACCACATACTAATTTACTAATTAGTAGATTACTAATTTACATGTCCAACTGTTTGTTAGCTTAGTTGCTTGTTTGTTTTGTAACAAGGTATCCTTATGTAGCCCAGGCTAGGCTCAGACTCACTGTGTAGGCCAAGCAGGCCTTGCTTATAGCCACCTCCCTGCCTCAGCATCCTGAGGTCACTTACTGTGTATTGACCAGGCATGTAGTCTGTGCGAGGATCCAACAGCATAAGTGTATCTGGTTTTGAGAGTTTAATTCAAGTAAGAAAAGAGACAGGACCTTGTTCAGGACACATACTTTGGACCTTATTAGGGCTTGCTCAAGACTCCATTCAGCGCTGTTATTCACCAACAGTGTTATTTCAAAGTTTTTGAGTATATTGAAACTTCTTGTCTTCACTGTATTAATTATGTCTGCCACCTTTAAATAGCCTTGCACAAAGTTTCAGGCTTTGCTGTGGGATGTTCTGTATGTAAAATGTGTTGCTCTGATTGGTTAATAAATAAAACACTGATTGGCCAGTAGCCAGGCAGGAAGTATAGGCGGGACTAACAGAGAGGAGAATTCTGGGAAGTGGAAGGCTGAGGCAGAGAGACACTGCCAGCCGCCGCCATGAGGAGATGTTAAGGTACTGGTAAGCCACGAGCCACGTGGCAACTTATAGATTAATAGAAATGGGTTAATTTGAGATGTAAGAACCAGATAGCAAGAAGCCTGCCACGGTCATACAGTTTGTAAGCAATACAAGTCTCTCTGTGTTTACTCGGTTGGGTCTGAGCAGCTGCAGGACTGGCGGGTGAGAGAGATTTGTCCTGACCGTGGGCCAGGCAGGACTGGAGAAAACTCCAGCTACAAGGCTTGGGGAAAATATAACCAGGTTTTCTGCTATAATGTAACAAGAATGGGCTCTAATTCAATTCCCAATAGAACTCTTGTTCCTGTGAGAAGCCACAGGCACCCTGCAGCCATTTTGGTTTTCTGAGCAGCCCCCAGAATTGCCTATTAATCTCTGCTTACTGTTTTCTAGGCTTTCTCGTGTGTGTCTGTCTGCATGTAGAGGCCAGAGGACTCAGTGTTAGTTAGGTCTTGTTCACGTATACACCATTTCCAGCTGATAATGGATTGCTGCTGTACACGGCCTACTTTGTGACTCAGTAGGTCACATAACATCCAGCTCAATGATGGGCAGCTCAGGTCCCATGGTACTTGGTGGCCCATTGTCAAAATTCAGTTTCCTCTAAGGTCCAATAGCAGGCCAAGAGTTGTCTCTCAAAGGGAGAATAGTTTCTTCAGATGATGGTAGAGCCTTGTACCAAAATCCTAAAGGTCTCCTCTGTGATTCACCTCAAAACAGCATCCTGATCTGCCACTAACACCTCAAGTATCATTGGATCTGCTGGATCATGTGGTCCAAAGTAACATGCCCAAGTGAGGAATGTGCTGTCTCCAGAATCCACATAGACCCACTAAGCCTTGTACTTCTTTCTTGGTAGTGGGAGGGGCCAGGTGCAATAACTCATCCTTCACCTTAGAAGGAATATCTCTGCCTGCCCCACGCCACTGGACTCCTGAGAATGTCACTGAGGTAGAAGGTCCTTGAATTTTGGTTGGATTTATTCCCCATCCTCTGATACCAACAAGTCCAAAATGGTTGCAACCGCACACTGACTTGGTCCAATCAGCATAATGTTGTCAATATTGTGGACCTGTGTGAGATTTTGTGGAAAAGACAATCAAGATCCCTTCAAACTTAATTAGGATACAAGGCTGGAGAGTTAATGTACCATTAAGGTAAAACTGTAAAGGCACACTGCTGGCCTTGCCAACTAAAGGGAAACTGTTTCTGGTGGCCCTTATGGACAGGTTAGAAAAAAGCATTTCTATATCAATAGCTACATACAATCCGGGCCATGTACCACTGTAGTGCAAATTCTAATTGGTCTTTTTTTTTTTAAACTTTATTTTATGTGCATTGGTATGAAGGTGTTGAATCCCCTGGAACTGGAGTTACAGACAGTTATGAGTTGCCATGTAGGTGCTGGGAATTGAATCCTGGTCCTCTGGAAGAGAAGACAGTGCTCTAAACTGCTGAGCCATCTTTCTAGCCCTTTAATTGGTCTTAATAATAAAAACCTGGAGTCAGATATCAGGGTGAAAGCTGAAAGATCAGAGAAGCAGAGCAGCCAGCCACTAGAAAGACTTCTTACCTCTAGGAATCCTCAGACTGAAAGGGCCAAGCTCCTGTCTCCACCCCGCCTTATCACTTTCTCTCTCCACCCAGCCATATCACTTCCTGTTTCCTCCTCCCAAGTGCTGGGATTAAAGGTGTGTGCCGCCACTGCCTGGCCTCTAGTGACTAGCTCTGCACTCTGATCTCCAGATAAGCTTTATTTGTTAAAGCACAAACAAAACATCACACTTCTCCTTTTTTGTCTAAAAAAGAATAACTAATATAAGAAAAACTATATATAATAAGTATAATAACTATATATGATATATACAGGCAATAAATAATTAAACAATGTCTAGTCCATTAACAATTGACAAATTCAGGGAAAACACTCTATCCTGTCTTGGTGAATCCAGAAGATTGTACCTAATTCACTTTTCACTTTCTATTCTAACTTGCATTACCAAAATTACCTTTTTTTGTTTGTTTGTTTTTTTGTTTTTCGAGACAGGGTTTCCCTGTGTAGCTTTAGAGCATGTCCTGGAACTCACTCTGTAGACCCGGCTGGCCTCGAACTCACAGAGATCTGTCTGCCTCTGCCTCCCGAATGCTGGGATTAAGAGCATGGGCCACCACTGCCTGGCCCAAAATTATCTTTTAATGTCTCTCAACTATATACACTTTACACTTCTTTAATGAATTGCTTTTCTGAATCTGGCAACAAGAAAAATTATAACTGTAAAGTCTTCAACTCCATCAGAGACCCAAGAAGGAAATAATATTACTTGAGTAAGCAAGAAGTGCAAGCAAGTGACTTCCAAAAAATGTGAGAAATGACAGAAACAGCTGGCTGCCTGGACAGTCACCCAAGGTTCCTCTGCAATGTTGGGGCATCCACCTTCAGCCTATAGGCCTAGAATGTATGACAGACATATCTCGCAGGATTTTCTGAAGGACTGTCCCACCTTGCCTTGGCAAAGTTCAACAGTCCTTTCTTTTGGGTCCTGCTTGTCCATTTTGGACAGCATACTGTCAGCAGTTGAGGCAAGGGTATTTTCTTGCCCACTGGCTAACTTTTTCTACAAGGAAAGTAAACACCATATGGAGTTTCTTCGATGCCCATCATCTTCTCTGGAAAAAAAAAAGAGAGAGTAGACATGTCTCATTGTCATAATAAAAAAGAATCTATGTTATTAAAACATCTTAAATGCCATATTCTGTAGATCTCTGAAATGTTTGAAGACCACTTGTCTACCTAAAATATATCTGTTGGACCTTGAAAACATACCTAACATTACTACAAGTTTAGTTGTAATAGGTGACTAACTACTAACCTGTCTTTCTTTCTTTTTTTTTTCAAGATGGTTTCTCAGTGTAGTTTTGGTGCCTGTCCTGGAACTCACTCTGTAGCCCAACCAGGCTAGCCTCGAACTCACAGAGATCCGCCTGGCTCTGCCTCCCGAGTGCTGGGATTAAAGTCATGTGCCACCACTGCCTAGCCTGTGTTTTTCTTATCCTAAATAGTTTGTAATAATAACTTTCAAGGACTAGCAATTTTCATTACATTGTTAAATGCACTGTATAGGTGCAATACCTTGAACAAGATTAGAAATGTATGTACAGCATGTTCTAACAAAAATAATCTCAACTTTGTATCAATATGCAAAGATCCATATTAATGTAAAATATTTAAAACTATTAGTTGCTTTTTTGGTTTAAAAGTAGATTCAATAATCTACCCTTATCCTATCATTCCTATATCCCCTTTTTTCTTTTTCTTTTTTCTTCACAACAAGAACCCTGAATGTAATCTCCTTCGTTCAGCAAATGTTTTCTATTTTTTTTTTTTTGAGACAGGCTTTCTCTGTTTGGCTTTGGAGCCTTTCCTGGAACTCGCTCTGTAGCCCAGGTTGGCCTCAAACTCACAGAGATTCACCTGACTCTGCCTCCTGAGTGCTGGGATTAAAGGTTTTTTTCTGTTTTTTACCATTACCAATAACAACTTGTAACCAACCACGGAAAACAATGACAAATATCCATAACCCATTGAATGACCAAAAACCACCCACCCCACCTCTTGGGAATGTGGGTGTTATGTTCTTAAATTTACTTCCTGTTGTCTGGGGGGTGACAGCATCTTTAGGGGATCCTGAAAAGAAAAACTTGGGTTAATTTTCAAGTCCTGGGAGAGGTAGCTCTATCATTTGTTGTCCCGTCTCTGTGTAATGGAAAAGTGCAGGGCTTGTCTCAAGTCCTGGCTATAGTAGTCTGTGAGGCTGGATCATCTCAGCTAGCCACCTTGAAATGGTCCTGAGCAGTTTGTACTTCAAAGCCAATCTTTTGGTGGTGTTTTTCAGCTTAGTGGTGTTATCATAGTTCATGTGGAATCGTCGTTGTGGGGTCCCATCCTCCTTTTGGACATTTCAAAGGTCACTGTTAGGTGTGGTCATGGTTCACTGCAGAAAACTTAAACATTTTAAATGTCATATGCAGCAGATCTCAAAGAAGTTAAAGAATCAGTATTTGTTATGTACATCCAGAGTACAAAATCTTAATTCCCAGTTACCTGGTAGAGACTCAAACCTGAAATCATGTACAGGAAGCTAGATGAAGCCTTTGTCTAGAATTAGTTAATACTCTATATGACTATTAATACTGTGAAAAAAGTTTACAAAAATATATATTAATTTTATAAATTTTGAGATAATATTCATACCTTATGAAAAAGTTTTAAAGAGTCAAAATAAAACCAAAGGATCATGGGATTAGTAGCAATAGAATAGTCCCTAAATTTGGTTTTTCTTCTGTCCCATATCAGGTGGATCTTCTGACATGAGGCAGAGATTTTGGATTTCACTTTAACAAGCATGCTTGGGTTTAGAGAAGGAGAGAGTCACATTCCAACTCCAAAGCCAGCTTTAATTTTTAATTGAACTGAAACTACAAAAAGACCATTTGCATTAGTGTCTGTAGAGAACAGCAGAAACAAACATTTGTGAAGATTCATGAAATTTTATCCTGTTGGAAATATGATATATCAGTACACCAATTTACTGTTTTTCTTGGGACATTTTTTTTGGATGATTTGTCCTTTTTCTTC
This sequence comes from Peromyscus californicus insignis, assembly GCF_007827085.1. Taxonomy (NCBI): domain Eukaryota; kingdom Metazoa; phylum Chordata; class Mammalia; order Rodentia; family Cricetidae; genus Peromyscus; species Peromyscus californicus. The sequence continues at coordinate 67,367,875 of NW_026294617.1, read as the reverse complement.
ACATATCTCATTTGTTCAGTGATCTTCAGATTCCTTAGCTGGATGCCTTCATTCTTCTGAAAAGACAAAAACAAAACCCTGCCCCAACCCTAACTTTGGGGAGTTATATTCCTTTTAACAAGTTATATCTGATCAAATGAAAAGCATTTGTTAGTTTTATAAGTTAGTTTAGATTGAATGGTCACACTGTTTGATGAACTATTACCTCTTCTAATCAAGAGGTTTCTCTTGTTCAGATCTAACCTTTATCAATTTTGATTCATGGTTTCTCCTGAAATTTTCATTTTCTTTTCTAAACTGTTTTATCATACAGAACAGTATGGGTTTTTGTTTTGTTTTGTTTTGTTTTTACAATAGGCATTAGGTTCTTTAATTGTTCTGGGAAGGAGTTTCCTCCATGATGACAGGAAAGCACTGAACTGAATTTGACATGGGGGCCTGCCAGAGGCTACTCAAGGCATTTCTCTATGGCAAAGGGTTACCTTGTCTGTCCCTTGTTGATCTACATTCAAATACTGGCCTTTGCCACACTTACTGCATAATCCAGAAGGGAGGGGCATTCTGTTTGGATTATGCTTAGGAAAAACATTGTTTCTAGGAATGCCCTGTTTACAGTCCCTTTTTAAGTGACCTTGTTTACTGCAATTGAAACACCTGACACTTCAATTTTTCTTCAAACCTCTGGAAATAACCTCTCCTATCCAAGCATCATCATGGTCACACTGTTTGATGAACTATTACCTCTTCTAATCAAGAGGTTTCTCTTGTTCAAATATTGATTGTATCTTGGATTCATTCCTCCAAGGGTGCTGCTCTTGCCTTTAACAGCCTAATTACCCTTTTACATTGTGCACTAGCATTTTCAAAAGCCAGAGATTCAATTATTATTTGCCTGCTTCTGAATTTGGTATCATTCTATTTACTGCTGAAGTCAATCTTTATAAGAAATCAGTGAAGGTTTCTTTTGGGCCCTGTAAATGACTCAATTTTCTTTCCTACTTCTTCAGTTCTGTCTCAAGCATTCAAAGCTGCTGCACGGCTAGAGCTAGGATGTGGTCATCATATGTAGACTGTCTTTGTACATCAGCATAATCACCCTCTCCGAGAAGTTGGTCTTGGGAGATTTCCATACCTCTAGCCCCACTTGGTTGTTCAATGGTCTTAGCCTCATCTTTCCACCAGGTCCTCCACTGTAATTGAGGACCAGGCTCCAAGACTGCTGTAACCAAGTCTCTCCAGTCTTGAGTGATAATTCTTTTACAAGTTGACCACAAGTTTAACATCTGCTTCATAAAAGGTGAATGCATGCCTCATGAGACTATCACTTCCTTCAATATCCTTAAATCTAACATTTGCATAGGAGTCCATTCAGCTCTTACACAACCTTGGGGATTGTCAGGGACCAAACATGGACCATGGAAAAGTACTAGCTAGGCCAGAGAACAAGCCCCTGCCCTAAACCAGATGCCCCCAAAGATAAAGAACAGGTCAGGTAGCATAGCAACAGAACAATGGGCCCTGACCAGTGACCTTACCACCTAGCACAACATCCTGTAGCCTCACGACTTTCATGTCTCCCTTCACCTGCACGTACGGCACATCATGCACCCCTTCCCTCCTTCCTGCCCCCTCCCCCTCCCATGCTATATAAGCCTTGCTGAGGAGAATAAAATTTGCAGCTTGATCAGAACACTGTCTTGCTGTCTTCTTTCGTGTCTCCCAGTCCCTTTCATTCTCTCCCGCAGGTGGGTCGCCCCCGTTGATACCCCGCTGGCCAGGGCAGGGGATATCTATCATTTGGCAATTCCTGGATATTGGTTACTGGATAAATGGAAGTTGGCTGTTTGAAAACCTTAGGCTGTTCCTCTCTAACCTTATGATGCAATGCTGAGATTGGTTCTCTTTTAGATTCCTCTGTCTGGGTCTGAATACCTCTATGATCTGTTTTAATAAGTCTTTTTAAAACTTGTATCTTGGCACTCATATCAGCCAACGTTTTTAGAGATAAACCAAGAATTATCAAACCGACAATAAGGATTATCAAAATGATAACTAACATTATGTCAATCCGGGTTAAACTGATTATCCCTTCATTTAATTGTTCCACATTCAAATCATCCAATGTATTATCATACAGAGACCTAACTCCCTCCATTGTAATAGTGTTTCCCATTTTTTTTTTTTTAATAATTCCTCCCTTTAAAAATTCCCGCCGGGCGGTGGTGGCGCATGCCTTTAATCCCAGCACTCGGGAGGCAGAGCCAGGCGGATCTCTGTGAGTTCGAGGCCAGCCTGGGCTACCAAGTGAGTTCCAGGAGAGGCTCCAAAGCTACACAGAGAAACCCTGTCTCGAAAAACCAAAAAAAAAAAAAAAATTCCCAATTGTCTCATCAAATCTGCTGCTGCTGCTGATAAAGATGTGAGGCTGCCTGCCTTTGCGTACAACAGTAGAAGCCTGAGCGGGTTTTCAAGGCAGTTATGTAGTGTGGCTGCAGCCCAAGGAGGGGGTCCAGGGAAAACCCACAACCCACTGGGAGGAAAGAAGCCAAAGAGCCAGCTGTCTGCACGGGGAACGTGCAAAAGTGGCTAACGCGTGTGTGTCGTTTGGAGTCCAACCGCCTATGGAGTTTGCTGCAGAGAGGCAGCAACAGAAAAATCCCCAAAGAAAGGAAAACCTAGCTGGTCGGGTAGTGACTCCGGCCACATGCCGCTCTGGCCTATGCTGGTGGCTGCAAAGCCATAGGCAAGTGGCTTTTTTGTGGATTTGTGCTCCAAAAGTTGGATACCAGATGTAGGGTGAATTCTAATTGGTCATAATAATAAAAACCCAGAGTCGGATACCAGGGTGAAAGCTGAAAGATCAGAGAAGCAGAGCAGCCAGCCACTAGAGAGACTTCTTACTTCTAGGAATCCTCAGACTGAAAGGGCCAAGCTCCTGTCTCCACCCTGCCTTATCACTTCCTCTCTCTGCCCAGCCATATCACTTCCTGTTTCCTCCTCCCAAGTGCTGGGATTAAAGGTGTGTGCCACCACTGCCTGGCCTCTAGTGACTAGCTCTGCACTCTGACAAGCTTTATTTGTGAGAGCACAAACGAAATATCACCACATACCAGGCGATGTGTTAATCTGCTCAAGTGGCGACACTACATATCCAGCACAGTAGCTGCAAATCAGAGTCACTACTCGGTTAGGTTTGCGGTACTGTCATTCTCTATAACCCATTTTGTTGATGGGGCTGGAGATATGGCTCCGAGGTTAAGAGCACTGGCTGCTCTTCCAAAGGATCCAGGTTCAATTCAATTCCCAGCACCCACATAGAAGCTCACCACTCTCTGTAACTCTAGTTCCAGGAAATCTGGCACCCTCACACAGACACACATACAGGCAAAACACCAATGCACATAAAATAAAAATAAATAAATTTAAAAAATTATTTTCATTGCTACTTCATAACTGTAATTTTGCTACTGTTATGAATCATAATGTAAATACCTGTGTTTTTCGATGGTCTTAGGCGACCCCATCTCCAAACCTAAGGCCTGGCACAAGGAAAAAAAAAACAACAATAAAGCCCTTCACATGTGCTGGGTCACCATTTTTTTTTTTTTTTTTTTTTTTTGGTTTTTTGAGACAGGGTTTCTCTGTGTAGCTTTGCGCCTTTCCTGGATCTCGCTCTGTAGAACAGGCTGGCCTCGAACTCACAGAGATCCGCCTGCCTCTGCCTCCCGAGTGCTGGGATTAAAGGTGTGCGCCACCACCGCCCGGCTTTTTTTTTTTTTTTTTTTTTTTTTTTTTTTTTTTTTTTTTGGTGTGGTTGGGTCACCATTTTGCCCTGTCACCATTTTGTATTTTATGGGATTTTGGTGAAGGGCATGTCTTCGGGGCCTTCCCATTGTGGAGTACTGGGTTTTACACAGCGTATCCACTCTAACACTGCGATCTCCCTGAGTCTTAAAATCCCATCATCAATGCTAAGCTAGGGGATACCAGGCATCTCCAACTCCCTCTCAGTAGGCCACCTTTTGACAAATGCTTCAGCCATCCATTCAAACAAACCTTTGACACATTTTTTTTTTCCAATAAACTGTGTGAGCTTCCATGTCAAACCTAGAATTTCCCCTCTGTGGGTCTGTAGCAAACCCAGCCTGACCCAGGCTTATGTTCCTCCTACCGTTACCCTACTCTCTTAAAAATCTGTTCCCATACAAATTCCCCAGATGTTTGCTTGAATGAATTAGCAAACTCATTAAGCTCTCTAGTCATGTGGCACACCTCCTCACGGACCACACTTTCTCCCTCCCCTCTAGGAGCCTGCTTTACCGTGAGTCTGGTTATAGGTCTAGAGGAAACTATTGGTGGGCCTTGGGCAACACCAGTATTCCCTTGCCTGGCCTCTTCTTTAGGGAAGGTTACCTCTGGTTCAGCAGACAATGAAGGGTTAATTCCCCTTGGCAAAGGCAGAGAAGGCAATATTCCAGAAGGTCGGGATGGGGGTGTATCTTCTGCTAAGGGTGAAGAGACTTCTTCAGAATTTGAGTGTTCAAAATCCTCAGCCTCGCTAGGGTGCGCACACACATTTCCATCCCGAGTTCCAGGACCCCATTATTTACTAATCAGTACCCTTATTTAACTGCCAACACCTTCCACCGCTAGGACTTGAATTGTCATTGTAATCCAGCTAATCTTAAAATCAGGACTTCTGCAACTTGAGCTCTGTGGCTGCCCGAGATCCCTTCCAGGGCACGCTTAGAAACCTTTATACTGTGTACGTGAATCTGGAGCTGTTCAGTTTTATCATGGAGCTCATTCTTTTTCTTTGTCAACTTATCTAGTGATGCTAAAATCAATCAGCCAGCGTCATTATTTCACTAAATTCCTTGCTCCTCACACTAGGTGAATCAGGATAATCAAATGCATTTATCTGAGAAATTGATTAAAAAGTTCACACCATGGCGTTTTAATGCTCCTTGTGCTTCTAGGAGAGGCTTTGGTCAGCAATGTAGGTGTCAGCAAATTGGAAAGCCTGTTCCAGATACTTTAAAATATTCATTCTTATGATTGCGTCTCTCTAGAACCACTCCTGGACCATAGTCTGTATTAGTCAGGGTTCTCTAGAGGAACAGAACTGACAGGATGAATCTATATTAAAAGGGAATTTGTTAGAGTGGCTCACAGGCTGTGGTCCAGCTGGTTCCCAGTGCCCGTCTACCAATGGAGAGGCCAAGAGTTCAGTAGTTGTTCAGTTCAGGAGGATGGATGTCTCAGCTGGTCTTTGGTCTGTTAGAAATAAGTTCAGGGTTGCAAAGAAAGAGACCACCATTCCAGCTGAAGTGTCTGAACAAGGCAAACTTTACCCCTGATCAAGAGAGCATGCTCAGAAAAGCAAATACCCCAGACAGGAAGTTCAGCTGGTTTTTATTCTAACTCAGGTGGTGGCTGTGTCTTTTTTTCCATTGCCTAGGGTCGGACCTCACAATCTTCTTCCGTTAGCTAGTCTGAAAAGAATTGGCACACAGTAAATGAAGGAAGAAGGGGGAAATGGTCCCTGCTCCAGGTCATCAAATTCCTAGAGTACAGAGTACTGGGCCTTTGTGTAAACAAAGGTTTTCCTGGGAGGGGAGGATTGAAACATTTCATAAAAGTCTTACAAGGTGGGGGAAATGAAAGATTTGAATTCCTTGTCCCAAACACAAGTTTTATATTATTTGATAGAAAAGACTCATATTTGATATTTCCCATAGATTTATGGCGGAATCCTGAAGAAGTAGGTTCCGACATCAGTGTCGGAATGCCTCAGCAGCAGGATCGATGATAAACTTACCAGTGAGAGTAAGTAGGCAAAAAGCAAAAGCTTGCTTCCTCCATGTCTTTTTATAGAGCCTGCCACCGGAAGGTGTGGCCCAGATTAGCAGTGGGTCTTCCCATCTCAAATAATCCAGTCAAGCAAAATCCCTTGCAGTTGTGTCCAGCTGCTTGGGTTTTAGTTAATCGCAGATATAGTCAAGTTGACAAGTCTGGCCGTTACAGATCCCATCAAGTGTGAAACCATCTCCCCAGCCTCTGCGTTCTAGGTTTTCTTAAGGCTCTTTCTCCACATTTTTCCAAATTCCTCTTACAAACAAGTTCCAAATGTTGTGGGAATCCTTCTGGAATCAGCACTCTGACACCAGTGCGAGTGGAAGAGAGGAGACATCACCAGTGGACCAAAGCCAGGAGAGCCCCCGAAAGGCTTTGAAGCGCTTATACCAGAAAGTGCTGCTTCCTGAAACATTTCTGGAGGCCCTAGCGAGATTGTTACCACAACCCCACCTGGTCCAGGGAGGCTGCTGCTCCTGGGCCTCCCAGCCGACCAGTATTCTCTGGAGCTAGGAATCACTACCCCTGATGGGATTCTGGGGTCCCCACAAATAAAAAATTCCAAAGCCTTCTGAAGTACAAGGTCAAGTTTAGTCACAGCAATGACCCAAATTCCTTAATACCAATTTCCTCCCTCCCTCCTTCCCTTCCTCTCTTCCTTCATTCCTTTTTTGTTTTTGAAACTGAGTCTCTATCCCAGCATGGCCCGCAGCTCCCTATGGAGCTCAGGATGGCCTCCTGCCTCACCTTCCCAACTGCTGGGGTCACAGGGGTACGTGACAACACCTCTTTCAGGCACCAATTTTCTGTGTTTTGTCACTGTGAAAAATCCCTGAGAAAATAATTGGAAAGGAGGAATGCTATGTGTTGGCTGATGTTTCAGACCACCATCAGGAGGATGCGCTAGAGCAGGGGAACATCCATCGTGGTGGTGTCCAGAGGAACTGAATGCTGGTCCTCTGAGAGCAGGAAGTAACCACTATTTATTTAGCCCCTCATGTTAATCTTTGAATGCCTCAATTTCATATGAAAAAGGAGTAGTGACGAAAGAAATGAGTGAGCAGAAAGGGATCATGAGCCTGAGATGGCTAGCTGCGGGCCTCCATTTTCAAAAGCCCACTGATAGACAGATGGAGCCCATGGACTTGGGTGAAGGTCTGGGCAAGGACAACCTGGCTCACAGTGGTAACACCCTGCTTCTAAGGTTTTCTTCCCCTGATGCCACGTAGTAGTGGTGGACAGAAATCACGAGAAAAGAACCAGTGAAGAGCAGGATCATGGAAGGAGAGGGGCAGGGTTCCGAGGAAGCCAGCACAAGTCCGGCACTGTGGACTCTCCGTGGGAGAATTGTCACTTTACATGAGACCAGTGCTGGAGCACATTGATGGTGACTGTGCCACTCAGGCTGTATTCTTTACACAATTATTTACTTATCTTTATTGGTTATTTGGGAATCTTACATCATGCACCTGGATCGTGCTTGGCTCCCAGTCTTCCCATGTCCGCCACCCCTCCCCTATGACCTCCACCCCACCAAAAGAAAAAGAAAAAAAAAAAAGAAAAAGCAAAAACAAGCCCCCCTCCCCCCTCCCCTTTTTTTGTTTTTTTGAGGCAGGGTTTCTCTGTGTAGTTTTGGTGCCTGTCCTGAATTTCGCTCTGTAGATCAGGCTGGGCTTGAACTCAGAGACCCGCCTGGCTCTGCCTCCCAAGTGCTGGGATTAAAGGCGTGTGCCACCAACGCCCGTCATAAGTCAATATACTCAATGGAGCATGGTCAAATTCCTAGTGGCCAGCCCCCAAAAGGATGAGTCTCTTTCCACCTGCATCTCATCTCTGCTAGAAGCCATGCGGTGGCTGGAGAGGGGCGGGGCCAGCTCTCTGAGGCCCTGGGACATTAATATGGGTTCAGGAGGCAGCCCAGACCACAGACATCTGCATGTGCTTCGGTGGTAACCCAGGCTGCAGACATCGGCACGGCCCTTGTCTATATCAGGATGCTGCATGGGCCATGGGTCTCAATATGGCCTCAGGTGGCTACATAGGCCACTCCCATCAGGGTGGCCTCTCTCCCCGAGGCAGAATAGCCCAAGGACATCACCAAGGCATCAGGCAGCAGCACAGACTGCTTACATCCACATGGGCTCTGGATCTCAGTTTTAATCACAGCCTGGGGCAGCAGCATGGACCACAGACACTGACATGGTCTCTGGTGTCATCTCGGACCACGGTGGTCCTTGGAGGAGGTCAATCCAGACAGCGAACCTTTCCTTATCTTAGGCCTCCATCGTTGCCCAGAGCCAGAGGATCCCGTGGCCAGGCAGCAGGTTCAAAGGCTGAGTCTGCATCTGCATAAGCTCCAGGCTGTTGTACATCATCCTGCAGTCCCTACTGGGCAATGACAGCATGTCGACCTCAGCCCTCTGTCTCACCTGTCACCTCCATCTCATCTCCAGTTCTGCCTCTCTCTATAGTTCTATAGTGCACTCACTGTTCCACTTTTCTGTCTTTCCCATCTCTCCATCACATACTTGTTATTTGCAGTGGTACCGGCCTGCCTTGGGCGGAAGGGCTCCAGGCGGTGCTCAGGTGTCTTCAGGAAGTGCTCCATTTTTTTTTTTTTTATATATAGGGTCTCACTGTGCAGACCAGGCTGTTCTGGAACTCCCCATGTAGATCAGGCTAGCCTTGAACTCACAGAGATCTGCCTGTCTCTGCCTCCTGAGTGCTGGGATTAAAAGTGCACAATCATGTTACTGTAAGAGACTGCTTCCTGGTGTCTGGAATCTAGCAGGATGGTTGGGGTCTTCTTGGTGGGCAGTCTTCTGTGGGGTTAGCATGCCTATTGCTATGTCTCCCGGAAGACAGACAGCAGACTACAGTAACGACAGTCGGAAAACAAAGCAGAGGCATCTGGAGTTGCAAAATAAGTGTAAGAAGAAAAAGTACAGACGCCACTGGTGAGTGCATATCCGGATGTTTTTAGACCTTCCGTTTTAGTATCTACTAAGATGAGTCAACACCTACCTTCTGAAACAAATCAAGATATATAGAAATGTAGACAAAGGAAACATTCTGGAGAAATTTTTACTTTTTGGACATTTAGATGGTTAGGTTGCATTTGTCAACTTGATGGGATGAGATTTAGGATCACTATGGAAACACACTTCTGGTTTTCTAGAAAGGTTTGACTGAGCAGAAAATCCCACCCTAAATGTGAGTGGCACCATCTCCTTCATTACCCGGTTTGGAGTCCCAGGCTGAAAGACAGAAGTGGCGTTCAGCACTAGCCCAGCTCTGCCTCCTGACTGTGGAAGCAACGTGAGCAGCTACCTCCTGCTCCTCATGCTATGCTTTCCTGGGGCTGGAGCGATTGCTCAGCCGCTAAGAGCACTTTCTTATCTTCTAGAGGACCCAGGTTTGGTTCTTAGCACCGGTATCTGACAACTCCCAACAGTCTGGAACTGCAGCTCCTGGCGATTAACTAACGCCTCAGGCTCATGGTACACACACAAGTACACATTTCAAGTCTTTTTCCTTAAGTAGCTTTTGCAAGATACTTTTTATAACAACCACAGAGGTGACTAGTATAATGTTAATATGACACCTTGTTTCCTATTATGACTTGAAACTTTTTTTTTTTTTTTTTTGGTTTTTCGAGACAGGGTTTCTCTGTGTAGCTTTGCGCCTTTCCTGGAACTCACTTGGTAGCCCAGTCTGGCCTCGAACTCACAGAGATCCTCCTGGCTCTGCCTCCCGAGTGCTGGGATTAAAGGCGTGCGCCACCACCGCCCGGCTGACTTGAAACTTTTATTGAAGAAAAACATGTTTGTAAAATTTTTATTTACACACAGAGGTCAGAGGACAACCTTCAGGCGTTGGAGAAGGTCTTGAAGCAGGGTTTTTCTCTTTTGTTTCTGCTGCTGCCCGGTGTCTTCCAGGCCAGCTGGCCTGCAAGCTGACAGGCAGTACAGTCCCCAGCCCACTTGCTGCTGCCACAGTCAGCTCTCTGCGTGGGTTCCAGTGTCCAAGGAGGTCGTCAGACTTGTGGGGCCAGTACATTTAATCCACTGAGCCATCTCCGTGACCTCGGAGAATAATCTCGCATCCTGTTAAAGACGCCGTCTCAGCATCATATAATGTTTATAATCTATATCTGTGTCATATACTCTTTCATGGCATCCAAACTAATTTTTAACATTTTTTTTTTTACTTTTTCTTTTTTTTTTTGGTTTTTTTTGAGACAGGGTTTCTCTGTGTAGCTTTGCGCCTTTCCTGGATCTCGCTCTGTAGACCAGGCTGGCCTCGAACTCACAGAGATCCGCCTGGCTCTGCCTCCCGAGTGCTGGGATTAAAGGCATGCGCCACCACTGCCCGGCCTTTTTTTTTACTTTTGACAGTTTTGTACAGGAATACAAATATTATGGCCACATTCATCCTTTATTACCCCCTCTCTCTCTCTTTTTTCTTTTCGAGACAGGGTTTCTCTTTGTAGCTTTGGAGCCTGTCCTGGAACTCACTCTGTAGCCCAGGCTGGCCTCGAACTCACCGAGATCCATCTGCCTCTGCCTCCCGAGTGCTGGGATTAAAGGCGTGCGCCACCATCGCCCGGTTTATTACCCTCTCTTATCTGCTGACCTCTTTTTGTCCCCAACTAGTCCCTCTCCTCTCTGTCTTTTTTAACAGTTTTACATTTGTGCATTTTGGGTACATGCATGCACACGTGTGTGCTCAGGTGGGTGTGTGGAGGCCAGGGGACAACTTGCAGGAGTTCCCAGGGCTTGAACTCAGGTCCTCCTGCTTGGCTTTACTCACAGACCATCTCACCTTCTCCCTCTTTTCTGACTCACTAAGTTTAATTAGGGTTGCCTGTATGAGCTTGGGTAGGAACTACTCACCAGGCTGTGGGCAACTTTCCAGTGGCTATACCCCTAAAGAAAATGACTCTCCCTCAAGATCTAAACTCATTTTAAGGAGTTTTGGAAAATGAAAACCCATGTTAAGAGTTTTTATGACCCCAAATGTTCCAAATTCCAGGTGCTTAACTAACACCTAAACAACCACCTTGCTATTAATAGTCTGGTGGAGTTGAGCATTGCTTTAGTGGGGACTGATTTATATTTTCTAAATTTTATTGCTCTATATAGGCCCAAGTATGCTTTATAAAAATTTAAACATTAGATTTATCTCATGTGTATTTTGCCTGTGTGTATGTATTTGCAGTGTGTGCATGCTTGGTGCTCAAGCACACTGGATCTCCTGGCACTGGAGTTATAGACACTTATGAGCCACCTTGTGGGTGCTGGGAATCTAACAAGGGCTCCTCTGCAAAAACAGGTGCTCCTAACTGCTGAGCCATCTCTCCGACCCCCACCTAATTATTTTGAGATGTGGTTGCCCAGGGTGGCCATAAAGTTACAATCCATTTGCCCTGGGCATGTAGAAGCACAGGCTGTACCTACCTAAAAATTTCGGTGATACTCCTTCGGCATACCACTTCTGTAGTCATCATCAATGTTCCATCATAGCTCGACTGTCATAGTGCTCTCAAACATTTTCATTTCCTTAGCCTTGTCATTTTGAGCAGTACTTTATAGTCTTTTCATGAAGAAATACTTTCCCAAGGCTTTTCACTTTTTATGGTACTTTTGTTTTGAGACAGGATCTCACTATGTAGCCCTGGCTGTCTGGAACTCACTATGTAGACCAGGCTGGTCTTGAACTTGTAGAGATCCACCTGCCTCTGCCTCCTGAGTGATGAGATTAAAGATATGTACCACCATACCCTGCTCATCTTTTCTGGTTTTAGCATTTTAAATTTTTACTTATTTATTTTTATGCATATGCTCATGTGGGGGCCAAAAATCACTATAGGTGTCTTCTTCTATCACTTTCCTATTTATTTATTTATTTAGGTTTTTTGAGACAGGGTTTCTCTGTGTAACAGCCCTGGCTGTCCTGGAACTTGTTTTGTAGACCAGGCTGGCCTCCAACCCACAGAGACACACTTGCCTCTGCCTCTAGAGTGCTGGGACTAAAGGCGTGTACCACCTTGCCTGGCTCTCCTCTTTATGTTTTAAGATAGTGTCTCTTACTGAACCCGAATCTCACATGACACTGGTGACTTGATGCGCCTGTCTCCACTTCCCGTTGCTGGCCTGGCTTTGTATTTGGGTCCTAAGGATTGAACTTGAATCCTCATGCTCAGACAATTTTACCCACTGAGCCTCTCTCTCTCTCTCTCTCTCTCTCTCTCTCTCTCTCTCTCTCTCTCTCTCTCTTTTCCCATAAAAAATTCACCTTTGGCTGGGCAGGTGGTGGTGGTGCACGCCTTTAACCCCAGGACTTAGGGAGGCAGAGGCAGGCGGATCTCTGAGTTCAAGGCCAACCTGGTCCAGGAAAACCAAGGGTACACAAAGAAACCCTGTCTCAAAAAACAAAACAAAAAATTCACCTTTGATTAACTTTTTTAAAAAATAGTCTTATTTAGGTTATAGACAAGTTCCAAGCTCTAATACAAAAAAACCTTCCCCTCTAAACCATTTGTGGTTGGTAATGTATGCTATCATCTCCTGATTAAATTGGAACATTGCATGTAACTACTACGTGACACTCAGAATTTGAAAGAATTGGAACATTTCTCAGTCTTTTTGGACTCTTTGAGTTAAAAATGTTAATGTAGAATGTCTCTCGTTGGGATTTTCTGATGCATCATTATTGTGGTGTCTGGACTGTTTGTTTTGGCCAGAGCATCACAGAAGGGACTCTGACTCTTCTCGCTGCAGCCCACAGTGTGACTATAATTAGATACCCACTGTTAATGACGTTCACATCGATCACTGAAGGTGTCTCCTGGGTTCCTCGCCTGGGTTCTTTCTTCACTCTGCATTTCTAGCACTTTCTGGAATGGGGGAGATTGTATCACTATCTGTCGTCATTAAACATCCAACTTCTTCAGTAAATCAGAAAAACCCTTTCCCGCATGGATCACGTCATTTGTTTATTAATTTTGGAGATGGGGGTTCTCCCTCTGTAGTTCAGGCTGTGCTGGAACTTGTGATCTGTCTGCCTGAGCTGCTTGAGTGCTGCTTGAGGTAGAAATTTTCTCTGATTTCTGTGGAATTCCCAGTGTTGTGCAAACTGCTGGCATATAGGGCATGCTCACTAACTGTACATTGACATTCTAAGGGAAGCAGGGAAAATTTTAACAAATAGCCCTTGTAGGCAAGGCAGCTTCAAGGTGACTTCCACCTCCCTTCATGCTTGTCCTTCAGAGGCCACTCTGAGGTCACCAAGGAAGAAGGACTCCGTGTGTGTGTGTGTGTGTGTGTGTGTGTGTGTGTGTGTGTGTGTGTTTTGTGTGGAGGGGAGGGAAGAGAAGAAGGAGAGAGAGAGGTTAGGAGTCAGGTTCTGATGAACTGTTATAGTATAGCAGTACAGCCCTGTGGTCTAGGCACATGCTGTGGTCCTGAGTCTCAGCGTCCACTTCTGGAAAAGGGAATAAGCCGTCCTAAGTCAGCACGTGGAGGAACCGAGCAGGGACTCATTGCAAAGCTCTGCCAACCCCACGAGGCTGCTGCACGCTGGTGTACATCATCTTTACATTCATGATATCAGTATATACTAAGAAATGGAGGCCCGGACCAGCCACTCATCCAGCACAGCTGGGCCCTCCCAGAGTGGAGCATGTGGGGATGCACACATAGGTGGGGGTGGGGTGGGGCGTCAATCGGGAGGTGAGATGTGTTGGCCATACTCTCTGTGAGCCTTCTTTCTGGGAAGTAGAGGGAGTCGAAGAGCAACAGAGAAAGGTACTTTTCTCACAATTGGAATGATGAGGGTGGTGGAACCAGGTGCTTCGGGGTTTATAATACATCTGGAAGGCCTCTGGAGGAGGAGGCTGGGTGAGTGGCAACTAGCCTCTAAGGGTCTGGTGACCACGGTCTAGAGCAGTCCTCAGTCTCCCCAGCCTACCCACAGGGGGCCTCGTTGAGCGGCTCAAGGACACCTTTCCCACACCAGGTCTGCCAGTCCTGGTTTCTCTCTCAGCCTTCCGATGCTGTCTCTCCAAGACAGGGCTGGGTGATGGGAGTATCGAAAGCTGGAATGTAACAGGGAAGGCACGTGGAGAGGGAGAAATGTAGATGAACGTAGGACTCCTTGGCCCATAAGTCGGCCAGGAGTTCCAGACCCCTGTTGGCCTGTCTCCACATTAGAACTCAGTACTGGGGCCGCCTGGTCTTCAACATCCACCTCCCACTCTCCCCTCTAACTCATGGATGCTTTCCGTTTATAAAAGAGTAGCAAGTCTACTTTTTATACTTCAGATGTCTGCTTGTGACACCCCCCCAAATCAGAAGTCTAAACTTCCCTTACCAGGCAGCAGAGTCCCAGCCCTCTGCTCTGCCCTTGGGGAGAGGATGGAATGCTACCCTGGGCAGCCTGCTTCTGGACTCTGTCTGTGTCCACCTCATGCACACAACAAGGACATTTTTAACTTTCAAAAAGACAGCATGCTTTCTTTCTGGGAAGCCTGAGCATGGCTACCAAGGGCTCCCATAGATCCAAGGATGGCTAATTTTCATCTACAGGGTGTCTGCACAGAGACCAGAGTATGGGAATGTGTGTGTACCCGTCTTAGTTAGGGTTTCTATTGCTGATATGAAACATCATTACCAAAGCAACTTGGGGAGGGAAGGGTTTATTTGATTTACACTTCCATATCACTGTTATCATCAAAAGAAGTCAGGACAGGAATTCAAACAGGGCAGGAACCTGGAGGCAGAAGCTGATGCAGAGGCCATGAAGGGGTGCTGCTTACTGGCTTGTTCTTCATAGTTTTTTTTTTTTGTTGTTGTTTTGTTTTTGTTTTTGTTTTTCGAGACAAGGTTTCTCTGTGTAGCTTTGCGTCTTTCCTGGAACTCACTCTGTAGCCCAGGCTGGCCACGAACTCACAGAGATCCGACTGCCTCTGCCTCCCAAGTGCTGGGATTAAAGGCGTGCGCCACCACTACCCGGCCCAAGACATTTTCTTTCTTTCTTCCTTTCCTTCCTTTCCTTCCTTCCTTCCTTCCTTCCTTCCTTCCTTCCTTCCTTCCTTCCTCCCGCCCTTCCTTCCTTTCTTCCTTCCTTCCTTTCTTTTTTTCTTTCTTTCTTTTGAGACAGGGTTTCTCTGTGTAGCTTTGGTGCCTGTCCTGGATCTTGCACTGTAGCCCAGGCTGGCCTTGAACACACAGAGATCTGCCTGCCTCTGCCTCTCGAGTGCTAAGATTAAAGGCATAGGCCACCACCGCCCAGCAGCCAAGACATTTTCTTAATGGAGGCTCCCTCCTCTCAGATGACTTTAGCTTGGGTTAAGTTGACATAGAACAATCCAGCACAGAGCTCAACTTATCACCCAGGTAGAGTCAGCTTGACAGAGTCCTACCCACTTGTCTTCTACCCACTGTGCCCAGGTGAATATGGCACGCTCCTTCTCCTCTCCAAGCCCAGCCATCTGTGTGGGAAGTGGGCAGGAGAGGGAGGCTGGTTGTGAATGCAGATGGAGCTAGCCATGTGGGGGTCTAGCCTTGGGAAAAGTTCAGATGTTTTTGGCCCCTTGTTTTTACCTTGTTGAGACTGGTCTCACTGCATTGTCCAGGCAGGCCTTGAATTCATGGTCTGAAGTGATCCTCCTGCCTCAGCATTCTGAGTAATTGGGATGACAGCTAAGTGTGCCCTGCTTTGTCCCCTCCCCTTCTGCCAGCTCCTAACATCATGATGGGGACATACAATGGCTTACCCTTGACAGGTAGGTTGAGGGCCAGGCCTCAGGTTTTCCCTCTGGCTGGGATAGGTGGATGGGAAGGGATTCCAAATGTCAGAGCTTGCCATTCCCTTCCAGGGGTTCAATCTAAAGGCCAGGGGAACAGAGAGAACTCTCCAACTTGGATAGTGAAGGTGCATGGACTCAGAGGAGAGGACCACTCTTGGGCATCGGGCTTGACCTTGAAATCTTGGTACTCTCCTAATATGAAGTCATGAGTAGCTAGGCATGGTGGCTGTATTACTCAGGGTCCTCTAGAGGAACAGAGCTGAGAGAATGAACGTGAACAAAGGGTGTTTATTAGAGTGGCTCACAAGCCACTGTGATCTGTGATCTGGCTAGTCCAACACCGGCTGCCTCCTGACAGGCCAAGAATGCCGTAGTCATTCACTCCACCAGGCTGAGTGTCTCAGCTGGTCCTCAGTATACATCGGAATCCCGAAGAACCGGGTTCTAATGTCAGTGAAGGGATGCCTCGGCAGCAGGTTGGAGGCACTGTCAGTGACTGCAAGAGCAAGCAGGCAAACGTCAGAGCCTTCCTTCTTCCACGGCCTTTCACATAGGCTGCCACCAGAGAGTATGGCCCAGGGTTAGGGTGGGTCTTCCCACCCCAAATGGTCCAAGCAAGACAAGTCCTTTCGCAGGTGCCCAGCTGCTTGGGTTTTAGTTGACTCCAGATGTGGTCAAGCCGACAACCACAATTAGTGTCTGTTTGCCATCCCAGTACCTGGGAGGCTGGGGCAGGAGGGTCACCCCAGGATCCAGGACAACCTGAACTACACAGTAAGTTCCAGGTCAGCCAGAGTTACACCGTCTGGAAAAACAAAACGAAGAAAAAGGCATGAGCAGAGATGGCCTGAGGGCTCAGTGCTGGCTTGGGTCTGTCCGTGCGTGGGCCGGAAGGCAGGTGGTCATTTTCATCCATGGCACCAGCCCGTCAGTTCTTCCTCTCCTTTTCCTTCTTTTTAAAAATTTTTAATTTTTATTTTATGTGCACTGGTGTTTTGCCTGCCTGTGTGTCTGTGTGAGGGTGTCGGATCCCCTGGAACTGGAGTTACAGAGGTTGTGAGATGTCATGTGGGTGCTGGGAATTGAACCCGGGGCTTCTGGAAGAGCCGCCAGTGCTCTTAACCATTAAACCATCTCACCAGTCACTCCTCTTTCCTTCTTCTCCCTTCTGAGAGGCTTTGCTGCTGGAAGTTCCCGTAGACCTGATTTGCTGGAAGCCATGGGAAGGTGGGGTCTGGGCCTAGGGTAGGAACCGAGGGGATGTCCTGCAAGAGGCTGGAGCAGCTGGAGCTCCTGTGCGTGGAGGCCCGCATGGTTGCTGCTGGAGCCAGTGTCTGGAGGGGTGGAGAGCAATCAAAAAGAGAGCCAAGGATTCTGAGTCTGGAGAGAGTGATAGAGAGATTCTTTATTACTTGAGAGTGACCTGAGGGTGATGGGAGACCAGTAGAGACATACAGAAGATCCTGGTAGGTTCCTTGGAGAATGAGAGGAATTTCCATATACTCTGAGGGACTCTGGTGCTAAGTCCACAGAAGAATCTGGTGGCCAGGGCAGCCCGCGTTTGCAAGACCCAGGGTAGAGCTGGAAGGCCAGGAGGATGAGAGACTCAAGGGCTCCTACTTTCTCGCTAGCACGACCCAGAGTGTAAACTTGGTTCTAAATCATAGCAGTCACCTGCAGATTCTCTGCTGCAGCCCGGGAGGCTGACCTCAAAGATGCCGCAGGAAGCCCTGAAAGATGTCTTGGGTCTGATACCTCTCAGTGAGTTGTGAGGTAGACTTTCAATTGGAAGATGTGCTAAATGGCACAGTAAGTGACCATGAATTGTTCTGGTATTCTGGTGCGTATGTTTAAGATTTGGCTTAAGTTGGCCTCAGCTGTTTTTAAATTTTTTTCTATGAATTCATCCAGCGCCTATAAAATACTGGTCATGTGGGATAAAAGATACAGGAGACACATGAGGGTAGAGGTGTGTACAAACGTCAATAAATACAGATATTTTAGGGTGACAACTGAGCTAGAAGCATGGGGGTAAGGCCAAAAGGGTCCAAGGAGTAGTCCTTTGCTCAGGGATGAAATTACTAGATGGGTGGAAGTCAAGACAGGTTTCAGAGAGGAGGCCACAGTTGAGGGGTGACTTACAGGGGTGCAGTAGCCCTCACAGCCAGCAGGAGGCAGAGATGGGTGTCCTGACACCTGAGGAGGGCGGAGAGTCCGAACAGGACCTCTTTGGGACCGCATGCAAGTGAGTCAGGAGGCTCCAGACCGGAAGCTGGAGCCGCTGCCCATCCACTCCTTGGCGCTGGGGAGCTGTAGCGGCCGGCTAGCGGGCGTGCTGAACATTGAGTTCTGCCCTACCCTTTCCCTCCTGCAACACTTGGCTCCTCTATAGCCACACCATGCACTGCGGCCCCCTCCCCCATTATTTGTCCCCACGTCTCTCCTAGGAGACAGTGGGCTCCTGGGGCAGGGCTGGCCCTGTCCCGTCTCTGTGATTTTTTTTTCAGGATCTGCCGGAGGCTGGAGTTCAGCATGGCACTATGTGCTCGAGGCTGTTTGGTGCTGGGACAGTACAGACATTCATTCCCACAGACTCATGGCCCCCTGTCCCACAGCACTCTGCCGGCACCTCATAGGCAAGGGATAGGTGTCAGCAGACTTATGAGTGACAGCTGGGGTCTCTGAGCAAGTCGATTTCGATCCCCTTAGGCCCAGTTCCCCGTCTGTAAAACGTGAGCAACACCGTGAAGACTCTTTTGCCATCTGGGTCTCTCTTAAGTTCCACCAACAGGGGGAGCTGTAGGGATACTTGCTTCGAGCTGCTTCCTGCTCCAACCTGTGAGCAGCCCCTCCCCTGACAGTCCCATCCTCCCTTCCACCACGCAGCCTGAGCTAGAAGATTCTTCCCACAACTGTTTTTTTTTTTTTTTTTTCTCTCTCAGCTTCACAGCACTAAAGTCAATCCTTCATATCACTGCGATTCCACTGCACTCCAGGGAATCGCCTAGGACGGCTTCTGTTTTCCTAAGGGGACTCCTCACAGTCACACAGGACACTCCAGCGCAGGTTCAGAGATTTACTGAAGACCAACGCTGTGGGGAGGGAAGGGGCAGGTGTGGAGGAAGTCTCACGGGATGCGAGCCAGGCCTGGGGATGGCCAGCACTGTGCAAAGTGAAGACAGGAAGCTCTTGGCTGGGTTGAAGGTAGCATCTGTGTGAAGCGGGGCATCTCATTACCCTGGAAAGGGCCCATTGCGGTGGGATGGGGGAGGCTTCAATGCCAGAGTCTAGAGGCCGGGGAGGCACAGTTTAGAGACAAGGCTGGGGCGTGAGGAAGCAGAGAGGGCAATGCCTCTCCCTCTCGGATCTCAAGGGCAGAGTGGGCTGGATCTTCATCATCTGCTGTGTGATCTGTGTGATCAGGCTAGTCCTTCTGGTTCTCAGACCACTGATGTAGTCTTTCTGAAAAATAGGTACAAACAAATACACTTTGGACACAGAATGTTGTTCGCTAGTGTGAGATACTGTGGGTAGGTGGAGAGGAGCATCTGGGGTGTGGTTCTGAATGGGGCCACAGTGGGGAGAATTTGGATGGGAGCTTCAAGGGGTATAATGTCCATTCGTGCATGTGCGGAGAGGGTGAGAAGAGGGCCACGGAAGGGATGGAAAAGGAGACTAGACTAGGTATGGCGTGTGTGTAATGAGGAGTGGGAGGCCATATCTGGCTGTCAACTCACTGCTGGGAACCCCTAGAAACTGTCTTCTTTGTAGTGCCTCCCTCCACCTGTCTCTCTCTCTCCAGCTGGAAGACATCACAGGGTTACAAAGTCACACTGCTACTCCTGAATCCAAGAAATTCTACTTTTGCCCATGTCACAGGAAGAAAAAAATGTCCTTGGAGAAAGTGTGTGAGCCAACCCCGTAGTACATGGTAGGAAAGCAGGTAACGGGAGCAAAGTCAGTCCAGTAGCCTTGCCATTGCCCATGTGAGCCTCTGGAGATTGTTCATTTAAAAGCAAACTCTTTGCTTTTCACTCTATAAATGATGCATATTCTTGAGAGAGAGAGAGAGAGAGAGAGAGAGAGAGAGAGAGAGAGAGAGAGAGAGAGAGAGAGAGAGAACACAGGCCAGCAGAGCGAAGATGTAATTCACGAATAGTCCTATTACTCAGACATGTATTCACATTCACAAGAGCTTCCTGAGTTTGCACCTGTAAATGCAGAAAACTCATTTTGCAGCTCACTGTGGCCATTTTTTCATGTCTTTGTGTGCACTTCTGTAGCATTTTTTCAAATGATGCCATAGTGAACAAATGATGGCCATGGTGCTCCAGAGCTTACAAAGCACATGTCATCCATGATCTCATGTCAGGCCTGGGCTTCCCACCCTGTAAAATCACCACAGTGCTGCCTCAGCCCTCCTGCTTCCATATCAGTTGATGTCCCCCTCAAACTGGCTTTTGGAGGTTGGAACCTCCACCAGCTTCACTTCCTGTCTGACCCTGTGGTCAGGTCTGCTCCTTTTGTTTCAACCTTTCTGGACCCTTCTTCATGGCTTCTGGATTAAAAAAAATATTGTTGTGGAATATTAGTTGAACTATGTAAAGATGTGTTACATTTGTTTACATTGCATTTGTTTAACTATCTAAAGATGTGTTACATTTGTTTAACCTTGCCTGCCTAAGGCACCTGATTGGTCTAATAAAAAGCTGAACAGCCAATAGCTAGGCAGTAGAGGGATAGGTGGGGCTGGAGGGCAGAGAAAATAAGTAGGAGGAGAAATCTATGAGGGAGAAAGAGAGGGAGACTCCAGGGGCCGGCCAGGCAGCCACTAGCCAGCCAGACATGGGGGAAGCAGGAAGGACATACAGAATGAAAGAAAGGTAAAAAGCCCCGAGGCAAAGTGGAAACATAGAGAAACAGGTTAAAATAAGTTATAAAAGCTAGCTAGAGATGAGCATAAACTAGGGTCAAGCATTCACAACTAATAGTAAGTCTCTGTGTCATGATTTGGGAGCTGGCGGCCCGAGAAAGCCTGCTACAGTTTATTAATTTTATTTTATGTGTATTGTTATGTGCCTGAGTGTATGTTATGGGTACCATATATGTGCAGGTGCCTGCTGAGGCCAGAAGAGGATGTCGGACTACCTGGAGTTAATTAGATTACCTGGATTAATAGAGTTACAGCTGGTTGTGAACTGTCTGGTGTGAGTGCAGGGAATTGAACCTGGGTCCTCCGGAAGAGAAACAAGTGTTTTTAACTGCTGAGTCATCTCTCTGGCCCCAAGCCCCTGGATTTCTTCCCATCTGTCACTCTAATTTTTGAGTCTCAGCTGTCTCTGTTCTCTCTGCCTTCAGCTCTGACCTGACCTTCCTCTGGTCTAGTTTTGCTTGAGGACACAGGCCTAACACACCCTGAGAGGACAGGTCTGGATGGGCCCTCTGCTCTCCATATCTCTGGAAATGAGTAGGCCAAAAGTCTCACTCTTCTTGCTAATGGGCACCACTGGAGGCCAGACTCTCATGGACAAGTATTCTAATGACCTTCAAGCTCGCTTCTTTAAACACTCTGGGGTCCCCAGGTACCTCGCACCCTGCCTGTGCCAGGGTACGTCTTGGTTCTGCTTCTACCTAGGACCACTACTCCACCTAGGATCGATCACCTAGGACCACTACTCCATCAAGGACCACTACTCCACCTAGGATCGATCACCTAGGACCACTACTCCAAGGACCACTACTCCAAGGACCACTACTCCACCAAGGACCACTACTCCACCAAGGACCACTACTCCACCAAGGACCACTACTCCACCAAGGACCACTACTCCACCAAGGACCACTACTCCACCAAGGACCACTCAAGTGCCTCTACTGTTTCCTTGGGTCCCTGAGTTTTCTTCCTGTTGGACTCCTCCCTACCCCTAAAAAGACACATGGCCAGCACACTTCTGGACAGGTTGGGGACCTGTGGCAAAGCCACAGAGACAGTCTAGAGGGCATGATTCTGTCTCCACCATGTCTGCTACCATTTTGCTGGCTAGCAGCTGGTCACTTACTTGTGAGTTGTCTGAATTTGAAAGCTGGTAGAGAGCCAAGAAGTTGCCTTTTTATTCTATTTGGATTGTCTACCCTTCTTTCTACACCTCCCTCCAAGGCCCACCTATCAGGTCTCCTGTTGTCTCTGAGAAGGAAGGCATGCTTTCCCTCCATAACGCCTCCTGCATAGTTGGGGAATCCCCACTGGAGTTCAATCTTCAGCTCTTCCTACCTGTTAAATTCACTGCTTTTCAGGACTCGAACAACAGAGCTTGTCCCTCTGGGGGGGCTATCCTCTTTCATCGTAGGTGGAGCCCCAAAGTGCAGACCAGCATCTATTTTTCTACTGTTTTCCTGCACTTTCCCGGCTTCCAGGTCGCCATGGCATCCTGAGCATGTGCTGTCCAGCACAGGAGGTTGGGAGCGTGCGTGGGAGGGGCTGATGGATACTGCTATGTATCTGTGTGCTGTGTGAGTGTGCAGGTTCCGGGTCCAGGTTGGTTGGCTATTTACTTGTTTGTTTGTTTCGTTGCTTGTAAGACAGGCTTGCTCTGTAGCTCAGGCTGGACCAGAGCTCACTATATAACCAAGATAGATGCAGTTCTGGTAGCAACCATTAGGGGTCAGTGTTGCTTCAGTCACAATGCCAGGCAAGGGTTGGGAGTCAGCACCCCCAACTCGGTACCCCGGGGGAACTAGAGTCTCAAGGAAACAGGATATCTATGGAACCAGATATGGCTTCACACAGCTCATCACCTGCCCCACTCAGGTCCTGTCTTGATGGTTCTGTGGCTTCCCTAGATGCTGCAGGACTGCGTGCAAGCCTGCTCAGTGGATGGGGGTGCGGTGCATCAGCCTGGGTGCAGGGTGCTAAAAAGCTTTGAGTCCCGAGTTTTGACATAAAAGCCTGGACTGACTCCCTGTGCAACTTTAGCATCCTTCAAAGGCATACAGGACAGAAGCTGACATGCTGGGCTCCCAGAAGGAGGGAGGGAGCCTGCCATAGACCCTGCTCAGGTGTGTGTCCCCTGCCTTGGCTAGGGCACTAGTAGGGGCAGGTAGTGTCATCAGGGCCCCTCTCTACTCCATGTTCTGGCCACTCCAAGTCCATCCTGTGAGCTTCTGGAAGCCGGCCTATTGGTCAGATACAGCGATGGACAAAATGTAGATTGGGTGGGTTGGGGGGTGAGGACTGGTTGATTCTGAGAGGCCGGATACAGAGGGTTCCCTAGGGCCTCAGCCACTTCTGACCATGAGAGTCCCATAATGACAAGATTGTTCTGTGTCACTTTTGTGGCAATCCTGGCTGCTGGGGTCCTCATGGAGGTGACGTTTCATAGCAGTGTGTTTATCCTGTATTGCCACCTTCAGGAGAGAGGAAGTCTACCAGAGTTGACGCTGTCCATGGAGAGATAGGCTGTCTGGGGCCAGAGTACAAACAGACCTCAGTATTTATTGTGTCTCCCAGTCTTTCCTGGAGGGCTGGGGTGGGAGATGGGAGAGAGGAAGGTGAGGCTTGCGTGGCCTTAGTAGCCAGGGCTAGCAATCCGGGAGACAACTGGAAAGGGGGGCGACCGTGCATCAAGGGATGATGCCCTTGAGGCAAGAGAGTGAGGGGCACCAAGCTTGGGGTCCCTGGGCAGAGCGGGGTGGGGGAGAAGTGAGGACCAGTGGGAACCCACTTGCTCAGGGTCCTAGGGTTCCAGCTTTGTCCTGGTCTGTGGGGCACAGGAGAGGTGATGGACACAGAGGGAAGAGGAGGCAGCGATATGGATACTTGTCTCCAGGCCCCCAAGTGAGTAGAGCGATCTCCAGGCCTGCCTCTGGCCACTCATTTGCTTTCAAACGGTTGATGAAACCCCCAGATTTGGAGGGGGTGTCTCTGCCTCCGGTGGACTAGCTTCCTCAGTCTGGACAGTGTCTCACTCTGAGGGCAGGACTGTTGCCCTGGTCTGAGCAGACCTCTCCTGCTGTGGGCTCTCATGCTTTCCCACAGGCTAGCTCTGTGAGTCCGTTCAGTCGCCTCGCTCTCTGGCTCCTGTTCTCTGCTAGTGCCGGGCTAATTCTTGACCTGCCTGAGGGAGACTCAGGGTGAGAGGTGAACGCATGGCTATAAGGGGTGGGTTCTGTCTTCTCTGCCCATGGGAGGCCAGTCAGGTGGGGAATGGGTAACTCTCAGTGTCCTGGGTCCCCATTTGGGGGCCTGTAGTCTGGAGCTCCATTTGAGGTTGGTGGGGAGTCAGGTTCTGTCTCAGTAGGCAGCAAGGAGGCCTGGCCCCGCTGGCACTCTGGGCTGTAGTAGAAGGAACGGAGTCGGAAAGAGGGCCGAAGCTCATCCTGTATGCGATCCAGGATGTGGACGAAGGTGGGACGCAGGCGTGGACTGCGCTGCCAGCAAAGTCTCATCAGCTCCTGTCTGGTGAGGGTGAGGTGGGGTTAGATGCAGCTCTGCCTCCCACGCCAGGAGTATCCGTTGGTGGAAGGAAGGGACCAGAGGGGAAAGAATACATGAGGAACGGAGCTGAGTTAAGAACTGGGAGTAAAGCCGGGCGGTGATGGCGCACGCCTTTAATCCCAGCCCTCGGGAGGCAGAGGCAGGCGGATCTCTGTGAGTTCGGGGCCAGCCTGGTCTACAGAGCAAGATCCAGGACAGCCAGGGCTACACAGAAAAACCCTGTCTTGAGAAACAAAACAACAACAACCACAAAACAACAACAAAAAAAAACCCCCAAAAACTGGGAGTAGCTGGGCAGTGGTGGCACACACCTTTGATTCCAGCACTCAGGAGACGGGCAGGAGAATCTCTGAGTTTGAGGCCAGCCTGGTCTACCAAAAAACAAAAACAAACAAACAACTAGAGACCCGGGAGTCAGTGAGTAGAAGCTTCAGAAGAGTTGGGTCGGAATCCAGGGTGGTGAGCACGGAGCAGAGATGAAGAAGGGTGGGGGCAGCAGGGACCACTCACAGCTGAAGGGGACAGTCCTCCAGTTCCTCTAGTACGCCGCCGTCCATGACAAATTTGAGCACCTGCTCATTTGACAGACCCTGGTATGGTTGTTCAGCCAAGGTCACAATCTCCCAGAGCACCACACCGAAGGACCTGGAGCACATGACGGACAGCCTAAATCCAGCACCCTTCCGGCTGCTCAGCAGCCCCAGCCAGGAAGTGTCCCAAGCCCTTCCCAGATGCCACTGGCACATCCCTGGAACCCTCTGCTCCTGTCAGGCCCTACCAGACATCTGAGTGAGTGGTGAAGATTCCATCTTTGAGGGACTCAGGGGCCATCCAGCGCACAGGCAGTAGCCCCTTTCCCACCCTTGCGGTAATAGTCTGTCTCATACACATCCCGGGTCATCCCAAAGTCTGCAAAGTAAGAGTTTAGGGGCATGAGAGTCATGCACCAGTTCCCCCGGAAGACAGTCCCCAAACCTATCCACCTCTAGTCTCTAAGCGTCCTGGAATACGTGAGCTCAAGGGATCCCGGAGGTCATCCCTGCTCTTGGACATGGAGACTGAGATCGGGACTGGCGAGCTTGCCTGTCAAGCCTGTGAGTCAGGCCTGGTCTCCTATGGCTAGCTTCGGCAAAGACTCTCTACCTTCAGGCTTCCCTCATCCCCCCCCCCCCCCCCCCCCGGGTCCCGCTGTACCACCAATTTTGACGGTGAAGTCCTGGGACACCATGCAGTTGCGGGCTGCCAGGTCCCGGTGCACAAACTTGTTGGCAGCAAGGTAGGCCATGCCATCTGCAATCTCGCCAGCCATCTGTATCATGTCACTGAGTGCTGGCTCCGGGAGGCCAGGGTTGTTCTACAGGCAAGAGAGGGGCTGGTGAAGGACTGCCCCTCACCCACACGATGCCCAACCTCTTTCCGAATTCCCCAGACTCATATGGCTCAGGATCTTCCTTGTTCCAACCTCTGCCTCGGGTCTCAGAGATCGGAGATGGCTCTTGAGGTCCCCACGGGTCATTAACTCCATGATGACCAAAGCTGGCTGGCCCTGAGACACCACACCCAGGAGACGAACCTGGGATGACAAAGATCTTTGTCGCAGACCTCTCTTTGATCCACGTGGTCAAAACCCCGACCTTCTGTGATCATAATCTGACTCAGAGGCCTATCCTAACCCTCACCCCTGCCACAACGGCAGTCCTAATCCTGACCTTAAAAGTTACCCTGACTTCAACTCTTAACCCTGATCACATCTGGTTATCATCACAACCATGAACTTGGCCCAGCTCTGATCTTGATTCCAATCAAGACCCTAATAACTCTCTGCACACCCAATACTGTGCCCCGACCTTGACTGATCTCAGCTCTAGATTTGACTCTGTTCCTGTTAGAATTGTAACTGCAGTCCCAACCCTGACCTCATTTCAGACCCTTTCCTCTTCCCACATAACCTTTACCCTACACCTTACCACATGGTGGCACTTGAATGCCTTCATGACAGATGCTTCCTTGAGGAACTCCACTCGCTCCCGTGCGCTGGCCAGCTCATTAACTGTCTTCAGGGCTACAGGTGTAGACTCCTTCCCACCTTCAAGCCCTCGGGCCAGCCCCTCGTAGACCATCCCGAAAGAGCCTTGGCCCAGCTCCCGGATGATGGATATTTGCTCCCGAGGCACCTCCCACTCATCAGGGACATACACTGAGAGGAGACACATGTCAGGAGGTAGGAGCGTCTCTCTCTGTCCTGCCTTCACCTGCCTCTTGACGCTTTTTTCCCCCTTAAAGCTACTATCCAACTTTAATGTGAAAAGAGAACTACTTTTCTAAAGATCGTTCATGCTTCAACATTTAGGTCACTATAGATTCATATCAGTGTCAACTTTATGCCGGCTTCCTGGTAGTTGTTTTCAAATTAGGGCAGTTGTTCTTTTTTCGTGTGTGCATGGTGTGTGTGTGTGTGTGTGTGTGTGTGTGTGTGTGTGTATGTGTTTGTGTGTACACAGGTAAGGACATGTGGAGACCACAGGTTGATGTCAGAAATCATTGCCAATTGCTCTTCTACCTTGTTCACTGAGGCAGGGACTCTTAACCAAAACCAGAGCTCACCAATATGCCTAGTCCTAGCCAGTTTGCTCTGGGGATCCCTGTCTCCACCTTCTGAGGCTGGAATTACCTGTGGGCCACTATGCCCATGTAGCATCTATGAAGATTTCTGAGGACCCGAACAATTTGGAGGCCTCACCCTTGTGTGGAGAATATTTTAATTATTATATTCTTATACATTATTTCTAAGTGTATAGGTTTTTTGCCTATATATATGTCCATGTGCCACATGTGTGCCTGGTGTCCTTGAAGCCAGAAGAAGGCATAGGATTTTTGAAACCTTAATTACAGACAACTGTGAGCCGCCCTGTGGGTGCTAGGAACAGGACCCAGGTCCTCTGCAAGAGCAGCCGGTGCTCTTAACTGCTGTGGCAAACATTTTAATAGTGAATCACCTCCTCAGCTTTCAGTTGTTCTTTTGTTTAAGTGTGTGTGTGTGTGTGTGTGTGTGTGTGTGTGTGTGTGTGTGTGTGTGTGATGTATGTGGGTGTGCAGGTGTATCTGCTGAGTTATTGCACTGGTACAGGGTCTCCCATGGAACTGGAAGCTCTATGCTTTGACTAGGCTGGGGGATCCTTGCCTGTCTCTACAACCAATGCTGGGGTTACAGGCATGCACAGTGATACCAAGCTTTTTATGTGGGTGCTGGGTATTCAGACTTGGGTACTCATGCTTTGGAGCAAGCACCTTTACCCACTGAACCATCTTCCAAGCCATCACCCCCAGACCATCAAATTAAGGCAATGTTTCTTCACCGAAGGCTACAAGGTCATTTCAGGCGCCCTTCTGAAATACAGACACAGAGCCCTTGGACTTCCCTTCTGAAGTGCTCTGTTCTCAAAGCCACCTTCTCCAAGAAGGCCCCTGGAGCTCTGCTCTCCTGCTCCCGCCCCCTTTCCCATGCCACCGTGCCCCTGGACTTACTGTGGGAAGCACTGAAATACTCGGGGTTCACAGACGTGTACAGCGTGCGGTTTCTGCAATGGGAGGCAGTAGATAAGGGGAAATGAACGCCCCAGCATTTCCAAGCTGCCCGTGGTCCTAGTCCTGGGATCAAATAGGCTGGGAATAGGTGGAGCCAGGGGTAGATAGAGGGGGTCCTCTCTCAGTGGGCCCTCTTGTGCTCAGCCCCAGACGGATTTGGTGACGTCTGTAGAGGCACATCCTAGGGTTGTTTCCTCTAGTCATAGCAGACCAACTTCATTTTTTTTTTTTCTCAGCTTGAGCTAATGGTATGGTGACCAGTAGTCCCCATGTGCCCACACCAAGGCGTTTCTCAGGATACAAAACATTTCCAGGTGAACAAAGATGAACTGTCACCCTGGCTAAGAGGTACGCCTCCTCTATGCCTTCCAGGGCAAGAGTTACTGTCTTTAAGGAAGTCCTTTCTGTTGTCTAAACTACTACCCTCCGAGTGTGCTGTCCCTGTGAGATGGCTGAGGGGGAGAAGCGGGGGGGGGGGTATGTGGGACTTGTCATCACCTCTTCTTGCTGTAGAAGAAACCCAGGGCAGCAAGCATGATGAGCAGCATGAACCCCACAGGGGTGGCGGTGAGGAGGATGCGCAGCCCCCCAGCATCCTCTTCCTCTGGTGGTGGAGGGTGGGAAGAAGAATGGACAGGTTAGGGTGGAAGCTGCTTCTCTGGCAACACTGGAGAAAGGTGATGGGCAGGGCTGACGGGAGGCAGAGGCCAGTTGGGCAGACAGGGAAGCGAGTCTGTCTTACCTGGACCAGTGATGTAGAAGGCAACACCGTCTGTCCAGGAGCCATTGCCAGCCAGTGAGGTGGCCCGGACTTTAGCAGAGTAGTTTCCCGGGGGCAGCAGAGCCAGCTGGACCCCACCAACTTTGGCATATCGAAGCCGGGACACACAAAGCACTGTGGCCTCCTGCAGGCAGGACAGACAGCAGGCTGGGAAGGGAGTGGCGGTGCGGACCCAGACTGGGATAGGGTGCCTGGGTACATACCTCTCCCAGGCGGCGGTACTTGATTTCATACTTGAGGATGAGCCCGTTGGGGTCAGGCGGCTCAAGCCAATGCAAGATGACGCTGCTCCTGCCAGCTGCCTTCCAGGCCACCTTCCCTGGGATGCCATCGGCCTCTCCTGCAGGAGGAGGCATCTGGCAAATAGGCCACAAGCAGTTCCTCTTGTATCACGTTCGAACCCAGGCTACACTGGGGCCACACTGGGAAGTTTGGAGAAGTCCCACAATCGTGGGAACTGGGAACGGGGAACAGAGCGAGGCTCTGAGATTAGTGGGAGGGTACACCTGCTGGTTACAGAGCACTGACCGGGCAGTTCTTGGAGTCAGTAGTGGGGGTGCACGGCGTGAGGGGGCACCTACTATGTGGCATGGTGCGGGCAAAGACGAAGGTGGCAGCACTACAGCCCACCGTGTGCGCCGCGTGGTTGCAGGCGTGGATGTCAATCCTGTATTCTGTGAAGTGCCTCAAGCCGCTCAGCACCGCTCGCTCCCGGGGAACCTTGTCCTCTTGAATCTCAAAATCCGAACTGTTGTTCCCTAGTCTGAGAGGCCCAGCTTCCCGGCGGTGCCTCTCCGAGTCCCTGGAAATGGGATGGGTCAGAGCCAGCAGGCCTGTTCCCAGAGCCTCGTCCCCGCCCCCCACCCCCACCCCCCGCCCGCTCCCGTCCCAGCTCACCTTTGGGGGCTCTTGTTAATGGATGTTACTTTCCATGGAGACCTGGGGAAGCCAGGGGACCTCTCAGCTCCAGTGCGCTCTGCCACTGCGCCCCGCCTCCAAATCCGCCCACCATACCAAGGCCAGGCCCACCCCATAACAGGCCCCGCTCACAGAGTCCCACCCTCTCCAGCTACCGCCCCCCAGGCCCTCCCCACCAGGTTCGCACTTCGGGATGGTGATGGCATGGTGTAGGAAGTTTTCAAACTTTTTCTGGAACGTGACCTCTTGCGCCTCCAGTGCGGGCAGGGCCTGCCCAGGAGGTGAGTGTTGGCAGGGACAGCAGCCTTGCTCAGGCTCAGCCTCCAGCGCCGGGTCTTCGCGGTCGAAGCGGGCGTCGTGGCTGCTGCTGGGCAGCCGCAGACCTGTGGCCATGGTGGAGAAGAGAGAGGTCAGGACAGTGGTCCACCCGCCACTGCTGAGTACCCCCGGCCCGAGGCACCCCCAGCGCACCGCGGTGGCAGTAGTCATTGATGTAGAGGTCCCCGTCCTCGGCTAGCCGCTGCCACAGCACCAGGTAGTAGGTGATATTTCCGTTGCGCTGGACCGGCGGCTTCCAGCGCACCAGTAGGTGTGAAGAGGAGTTGGACGTGGAGATGACATCTTGGGGCACGGTGGGTGCTATGATTGTGAAGAAGGTGACGCTCAGAGGTGGGGCCCCTCCCAAACACTGCGTGATAATGAGCCCCTCTCTTTGGATCCACCCTCCTTTTCCGGAGGGATCTATCTGTGACTTTCAGCCCTCCTTCCCTAGAAATCATCCTGTCCTTTCTCTGTTCCAGAAACTAGGGTGGATGAAACTGAGGGCTTCATTCACGGGAGGCAAGCACTCTCCCAACTGTGCCGTGGCCCTAACCCTGGGGAGGCAATATTGTCATACAGGAGAGCAGAATTCAGGTTTTAGTTCTCCAAATCCTTCACAGGCCTTTGAGTTCACTCAGCCATTGCAAGTCCAACCCCAGCCTCCCCCAAGGTTCAGAGACTTCTTTGTAGTGCCGAAGAATCGGACCTCCTGTCCTCTAGGGCTCCCCAGCCTCTCTGTGTCTGGCACCCGTGTGCCTTCCTCACTAGGAGATTCAGGCATCTCATTCCGGAGCCCTCAGCTCACCTGCAGGCAATGTTCGAAGGTAGACAATGGGGCTCTGGGCTCCTTGATGGGGGCTGTCCTCGGCGGTGGTCAGCGTGATGGCCCGCACAAACACGGCGTACTGTGTCCAGGGCTTGAGGGGGGCTAGGGTCACTCCTGGCTCCTGGGTGCGGCTGAGGGGTAGTTCCACATCCAACAGGTTCCAGCTCTGGGTTCCACATGCATCTGGACCCACGTGTTCTGTGGCATTCTGGAATGGACTGGATACCCCATCCCCACTGCTGGGGGATACCCATCTCTGGGCTCTAACCAACCCTCCCCCACTACGCAGGACTGTCATAGCCATTTCCCCACTCTGCATGTGGACACACCTACCCTGTGGGGCTTATGATCCTGCCACACCTTACAAACTGTAAGGAAATACCTCTCATCCTTAGCAGGGATTATTGAGCTTTTGTCCTAATGAGAATAGCCAAAAAAAAGGTTTGAACTGTATTAAAACAAAACCTAGAAAGTGGGTGCAGGCAAGCAAGCAGCTCATTCTCA
Source organism: Peromyscus californicus insignis (assembly GCF_007827085.1). Taxonomy (NCBI): domain Eukaryota; kingdom Metazoa; phylum Chordata; class Mammalia; order Rodentia; family Cricetidae; genus Peromyscus; species Peromyscus californicus. The sequence continues at coordinate 67,336,779 of NW_026294617.1, read as the reverse complement.
TCTCTAGGGAGTTTCCCTGGAGCCAGGACTGGGAGAGCACTCTCTTGCTGAGGGCGGAACAATCTGCTTTTGTTTTGTTTTGTTCTGTTTTAGAGAGTATTTCCAAGTAGCCCAGTCTAGTCTTGAACTGGCCCTCCTTCTGCTTTGGTCTCATTGAGTGTTTGCCTCGATCACAGGCCTGCCTGCACCACCACTCCAATGAGCAGAGTGTCTTAGCCAAGGTCCCTGAACTGACTTTGCAAGCCTGAGAGCCTCCCAGACGACAGGCACAGCTCTGCATGTGTTTGTGTTTCTAGAAACAGCTTTCCAGCAGTGGGTTCCTAGCTTTCATTCTGTCCTAGAATATGTAGACCAGGCAAGCCTTGAACTCAGAGATCCACCTGCCTGTGCCTCCCGAGTGTTGGGATTAAAGATATGCGCCACCACACCAGGCTAGCTCTCACGTCTTAAAAGTAGATCTCCAAAGCCAACACCCACTGCCTTAAGGGAATAATTGAGGCAGACTTTGGGGGCTAGACCAGAGGGAGGCCTTGGAGAGATGCCATAGGTTTTAGGGATACAAGGAGGGGTGGCTCCTGATCAAAGAGAATCAGGACTGTGTGGAGGACATCAGCAGGTTTTGGGGTACCATGAGGCATCGCATCCATGTTCATATCTGTTGTTTCTTTGATGGGAGGCAGAGGGGTGGAATTATGCTGAGCCAGGGACAAAAACTCTGTGTGTGTGTGTGCACGTGCGTGTGCATGTGTGTGTGTATGTGTGTGTGATGGTGTATATGTGGGGATCTCCTCACTGGTGTACTGGTGCAGATGTGTGGAGACTGGGGGTTGATGCTGAAATGTCTTCCCCAATCACTCTCTACCTTATATTTTGAGATGGGGTCTCTCACTAAACCTGGCGCTCTCTCTTTGTGCTAAGCTGCCTGGCCAGCGAGCCCCTGGCTCACCATCTCTGCCCTCCAGTGCTGGTGTTACAGAGGCACTCCTGGCTTTTATGTGAGTTCTAGGGACCTAACCTCAAGTTCCTCAAGCTTGTGCAGCAAACCCCACCCTAGCCACTGAGCCATCTCGCTGGCCCCATGGACAGAAATGAGGTAGGTGGAGTGAGATGAAGAGACGCTTGAGGCCCGGCTCAAAGGGCCTGTTCTTGATGGAACTCAGAGGCAGGATGGTCCAGGAGCCGGTATGGGGTTACAGAGTGGGCACCATGAGGGCAGGTGCCTCATGAGATAGGACACACCGAGGAGGTCTGGCTCAAAACCAGAATTGGACCAAGATTCTCAGTGTCTGCCCCTGAGGGAGCAACGTGATAGTCATACAATAAAGCAGTGATGCTGTTGGTGGGGTCTTCCTCAAGAACCCTAAGATTCTCTGCTCTTAGCGCCTAGAGGCAGCTGTGCATCGTTATGTAGGTTGTGACCTGCATGAACATAGGTGGGAGGAATTCACACTGCTGCCCATGTCAGTAACTCCTTGAAGTGCGTCCCATGACTCGTCAGTCTCAGCTTCAGTTGGGAGCTTGTTAGAAATGCAGGTTCACTGTTGTAGAATATTAGCTGAAGATGTGTTATATTTGTTTATGCTGTGGAACATTTGTTTAATGATGCAAAGATGGGTTGCGTTCTTTTATGTTGCACTTGTTTAACTCTGCGAGGCTGTGTTACTGTGCCTGTCTGAAACACCTGCTTGTTCTAACAAAGAGCTGAACAGCCAATAGCTGGGCAGGAGAGAGAAATAAGTGGGCTGGTGGGCAGAAAGAATAAACAGGAGGAGAAATCTAGGGAAGTGAGCCAGGAGCGAGACAAGGAGAAGGAGACGAGGACGCCAGGGGCCAGCCACCAGCCACAGCCACCAGCCACACAGCCACACAGCCACACAGCCACACAGCCACCAGCCACACAGCCACACAGCCACACAGTCAGTCATAAAGTAAGAAGGGAAGAAAGATATTTAGAATAAAGAAAGGTAAAAAGCCCAGAGGCAAAACGTAGTTAAAGAGAAACAGGATAATTTAAGTTGGAAAAACTGGCTAGAAACAAGCCAAGCTAAGGTCAGGCATTCATAAGCAAGAATAAGTCTCTGTGTATTTAGATGGGAGCTGGGTGGTGGGCCCCTAAAGAGTAAAAACGAGCCGGGCGGTGGTGGCGCACGCCTTTAATCCCAGCACTCGGGAGGCAGAGCCAGGCGGATCTCTGTGAGTTCGAGGCCAGCCTGGTCTCCAAAGCGAGTTCCAGGAAAGGCGCAAAGCTACACAGAGAAACCCTGTCTCGAAAAACAAAACAAAACAAAAAAAAAAAAAAAAAAAAAAGAGTAAAAACGCCCTTCCAGAGGACCCGGGTTCAATTCCCAGAACCCACATGGTGGTTTACGACCATCTGTAACTCCAGTCCCAGGGGATCTGACACCTTCATTCTAATGCACATAAAATAAAATTAAATTAAAAAAAAGAAAGAATATTCTTCTTTAAAAAAAAAGAGTAAAAACATCAACTACAGTTCTTAGACCTTGCCTGACATTAACCTTCAGACTGTCAGGGTGAAGCGTGGGAATCTGTATATAACACACTCTCCATTCCCCCCACATTAGACAGTCTCCTGCTAGTGAGACCTAGGGGAGCCTGGGCCAGTTGAGCACGCTGCTTCTGTGGGCTCTCTACCGGATTCCAGCCAGAGCCTGAGCTGGTGCTGCAGTAAAACCTCTCAATTTGAATTTGCAGGAAGTCCCTCCAGCATGGGTGGTCCAGACCCTGTCTACCAAGGCAAGCACTTCTTACTCCCCGCTCCCACCCATCAAAAGTCCATTTCTCTCTTCTAAGGGGCTCTCTTGCCCTGGTTCTGGGCATGGAACCAGGGCCTCTCATGCTAGGCAAGCATCCCGCCCCTGAGCTCCATATCCAGTCCTTCTGTTTTTTGTTTTGAGACAAGATCTTACTAGGCGGATCGTGCAGGCCTTGAATTTAGGATTCTCTTGTCTTAGCCTCCTTCATTCTGTTCATATGATTGTGCTAAAAGCTTTGCTGGGACACCTCCTGCTGAATCTTAGACTCGGTTTGAGAGAAGTCCTGCTTGTGGTACCTCTCTTGCTAAAATCAATCCACTCTCCCCAAAGAAATGGCCCATTCTGGGCTGGAGTGTAGCTTAGTTGGCGCAGCGTCTGACTAACATTCACAACGCCCTGAGTTTGATCCTCGGCACCACATAAGCAGGGTGTGGTGTGCAGTGCTTGGGGGTCAAAAGCAAGAGGAGAAGTTCAAAGAGTTTGAGACCAGCCAGGATATTTAAGACCCTGCTCAGAGAAAGAAAGGGCCGGGCACCGGTGGCGCACGCCTTTAATCCCAGCACTTGGAGGCAGAGGCAGGTGGATCTCTGTGAGTTCAAGGCCAGCCTGGTCTATAGAAAGCTCTGGGACAGCCGGGGCTACGTCATGAGACACTGTCTTATTTTAGAAAGAGAGAGAGAGAGAGAGAGAGAGAGAGAGAGAGAGAGAGAGAGAGAGAGAAGGAGGAGGAGGAGGAGGAGGAGGAGGAGGAGGAAGAAAGGGAAGAAGGAGGAAGGAAGGTTGGTCCCTGCTCTTCTCCCGCTTCAGGCTTTAATGAAATGTTGATAAAAAATGCTCATAAAAGTGGCCAGATTAGTGGGTACTTCCCAAACCGCTGCTGGGGCAAGAGTATGTGGTCAGCAGAAAACGTTAGCACAGTGAATTGAAGCTTAATTAGCCAAGCTTTTCTAGCAAAATGATCTTCTGGGCTCTTGGAAACCCTGGCAGTCCTCTTCATTTCATTTGTTGAGGGGAAACTGAGGCATGGAGGACCAGAGAAGGTGAGGCAGATCCAGCTTGGATCTGCCTGGGGGGGTCCTAGCTTTCAGGCTGTCCATAACCCAGCTGGGCCATGCTCTCACCTCTTTTGGTCTTGAAAATAATTGGACTCTACACAGCACGCAGGCCTGGAATCCCAGCATTCTTGGAGGCTGGGATCCAGGCAGGAGAATCTTTGACAGTTGGAAGCTAGTTTACATAGTGAGACCCTGTCTCAAAGAAAGAAAGAAAGAAAAAAAAAATAGGGTCCTCCGTCTGGCACCACTCTCTACTCACGACTCCTTGTAATAGACGATGAAGCTGAGCAGGTCTCGGGCCTCCAGTGGCTCATAGCGTTCCCAGCGCAGCAGGATGCGGTCGGCCTCAGTCAGGTTGAACACAAAGCGCAGAGTGCGAGTCTGACCTGGGCAGGGCAAAAGGAAAGCGTCCGCTCTAAGCACGCCTGCCACAGGCTCGTGCTGACACCACGGCTGCTCAGCCCCTTGGGTGACCCCCTCAGTGTTTCAGTGCGTGTGTATGTGTGCGTGTGCGTGTGCGCGTGTCTGTTGCCCTGCGCGCACTCTTCGGGTTGGGCGGGGCCTTACAGGCAGCTCGATCTCCATTGGTGCGGGGGTTGATCTCAGCTTTGCTCTGTCGGCCTCTGGTCCCGGTCACCTCCTCCAGTTGGTATATGTGCTCCAAGCAGAGGCGTGGATTGAAGGCGAAGTACATTTTGCCCACAGGAATGGTGAGCCCCACGGCCACCCAGGACCCCAGCTGTTGCAGGTTCTGGTTGTCCAGCACATAGAGAGTGTAGTTCCTGGAGAAAGCCAGGTGCCTCGCTGTGCAAAGTGGCAGGGGCTGGGGCAGGAGAGAGGCTGGCTCATGGGCTCCCCTGCAGAGGCTGCTCTGGGCACAGGTATAATCTGTAGTCCATTCACATCCACAAAGGGGGTTCAGGAGCACCCTCTCTGTGCCACTGACCAGGAATGTGACATCCTGAAATTCACCCACCCTCCCTCTGCTGAACTCGCCAGTGAAGCCAGGCCAGCAGTTTGTCTGTCTCTTCCCTCCTTCCGATCTCATATTTAACAGCACTGTCTGTGGGGACACAGAAGCTATGCCTGGCCAGTTTGGGTATGGGTACCCCTAGGGGGGCACGATAACATGCCAGGAGACAGAGGAAGCCACAGGGGACCACTTGAGTGATGGCAATTTAAACTTCTTTTCATTTTGAAGAACACTGGCTACTTTGTGAGCAGGCCTTGGTTGCTGGGTGGTAAGGATGGTTTATACACCCCCGTCAGGTTCACTCGGCCACCAAACTGATCAGGTGACGCAATCACGGCCCACCGTTCAGGAACAGCAGGAAACTAGTGCCGCATGTACTGGGTTCTAGTCACTGAACACATAGACAGCACTCCACACATAACAGCAGAGGTAGCAAACCACAATCCCGGAGCACAAGCTTCATTTTACAGATGGGAAACCCGAGGGCCAGAGAAGTCAAGGAACCTAGCAAACTGATTCAGAACCCATTCCCTTCCCCATTCTTCCAAGAAGGTTGAGGAAAAGGGGGCTGGTCAGCCTGATTCTGACCCCTTACCCATCCACCATGGAATCTCCCCGGATTAGTTTGAGGTTCTTGAAAAAGCCCAGGGACACGAGTGCAAACGAGTGCTTGATTTTGAGGAAGCCGGTGATGGTCTCCACCAGCCCCAGGTTGCGTTGAAGCTCTGGCTCCAGGTTGTCTGGGGATGAGGAATATAGGACTGGAGCAGGGCCAGGGAAGGTGACGGGTCCACAGGGTAGGGAGCTGGAGGGACAGAGGGATAGGACCCCGGATGAGGGGAAGCCACATGCATGAACTACAGTTAGGAGGGAGGGTGTGCTCAGGAAGAGTACTGACAGCCTTGGCGAAGGTTGAGGATGAGGCTCCCCTCCACGTGGGTGCAGCCCACCAGGTCCTGTGTGGCTTGGACAGAGTCAATGGTCTTTGTGCCAACCTTGCACTCTTTGGGGCACAGTCCCTCACACTTGCGGCAGAAAATGCTGGCGGTACAAGCAGAGAGCCTCAGCCGTGGTCCGATGAAACTGCTTAGGGCCCCCCGACAACCCCAAGGGTATGCCCCTCACCTGCTGCCGTTACGGGTGAAGCCTGGAGGGCACTGAGCCAGGCAGCTGCCCTGGTAGATGCCGAAGGTGGCGGTGCGGCCAGGCACCTCCCGCAGATGAGCACAGACCTCAGCGGTGACACAGCGCCAGGACTCATACTGGTAGGTGCCCAGAGGGCAGGCCCGGAGGCAGGCTCCTTGGAAGTAGAGGTGGCGGCAAGCTACACAGGCACGGGAGTCTTCAGGCTGGCTGCAGCCCCCCAGACATTCACTGTGGCAGCACTCACCGCCTGCTGTGCAGGCCAGCCCACCGGGGCAGGGACACACTGCGGGCAGAGGGCTGTGAGACCTTACCTGCCCCTCGGCAACCCCTCAATGATGCCCTTTTCCCACCCTGGCCCACCCCATCTTGAGATGACCTTCTCGGCCCTAGGTATCTCTGGATTCAGATTACACTACTGACTGTTTCCTTCCATCATGGATGCTGGAAGGCAAGCAGGAGGCCTCTCTCGGTGCTCCACCTTGAGAGTATCAGAACTCAAGCTGGCCTGTGTTGCGATCCCAGCACTTGGGAGGCAGAAGCTGATGGATCTCTGTGAGCCTGAGGCTAGCCTGGTCTACAAAGTGCATTCCAGTCCAGCCCAAGCTACACGGAGAGACCCTCTCCCAGGAAAAAAGAAAAAAGAGAGTCTCAGAACTCAGGTTGGAGCAGTGACCTTATCCATCAGGCTTGCTGCTCTGCAGCCCTGCTGTCCTGTCTAGGCTGTCCCGTGGTGACTTGGTACGGTGCCAAGGGGAACCAGCTGGCCACTCCTGATCAGCTAGGCCAGGGCAAGGTGGGTCCAGCCAGGGCCTGTTGACATGGTACACAAATTGAGAGGGCATGTAGCAGCTGTGTTTACAGGCAACAGGGAGGCAGCTCACTGCTGATACAGCAGGGATCTGGTTATTCTCCTGCCCGGAGTTGAGGCTAGAGGTGAGGGCACAGACCTTGAGCAGTATGAGAAAGGCTCCTGGCTGGGCTAGGGACCCCCAGATCTGCTCCTGGCCTCTGGAAGGTCTTATTTCCCCCATTTTCTCCTCTGCATTCCTTCTGCCTCCGTGAATGTACTTCCTAGGTCACATGCTTGCCTTGCCTGCCCAAGGCTCTCCATCCGGTCCCCCTCCTTTCTGCCCTCAATACCTCATCTCTCTGTTTCACTGCCACCAGCTCCCCCCTTAATCACATGGGCTGAGACCACTTTTCCTGGGAGTGCCGGACTGATACCATGACCCTGGCTCTGCTCTGATGCTGTGCAGGCTCCTCCCCACGCCCTATCATTGCCCAGCAGAGGCGGAGATGCCAGGTGAGCCTGGCTAGTGATCAGAGGTCAACCCAGGTCGCCGGGCTGCATCCTTGGGGACAGTTTCTTGGGCTGACTTCTATCCACTTGTGTCTGCCCCCTCTTCCCAAACCCCCTCCTCACCTACTCTATGCCTGCCTGATGCCACATCAATTATTTCACTTCTCTGAACATCAGTTTCCTTTCCTGTAAAATGGGATAATGAGGTACCTGTCCCATAGGAAGGGTAACGATTTAAAAACAATGGTAGCAAGCCAGGCATAGACCTGTAATCCCAGCGCTTAGGAAAGAGAGACAGAAGAATTAGGTGTTCAAGGCCAACCTCAGCCACGTGTCAAGTTTCAGGCCAGCTTGGGCTACATTATTTGTCGGCTCAAAAACCAAACAGTATCTATCGGGTGGGACAGCCCAGCCTCCCTGTGGCTACCGCCATGTTCCGTGCAATGCCCACCTCTCTGACAGTGGCTGGAGGTCCAGCACCTGTAGTCAGTGTGCCCACTGAAGGTGGTTCTTGCGCAGGGTTCACCAGCAGCACCCAGCACACCAGGGCACACGTCAGCACACTCGTCGCCCAGCTTGTTACCCACAATGTGGTTGGCGCCAGGCGCAGGCTGCAGCAGGCCCCAGTCGATGGTGGAGAGGTGACAGAGTTCCTGGTTCTTCTCCACACGCACAGCCCCACGCAGCACGGCCCCGAGCGACGGCAGCCCAACGTCCCGTAGGTGGGGCATCTCGAAGATGATGAGGGCATAGCCCAGGAAGAGGCGTGCCCCTCGGATCACGGCAAGGTTGGGGAAGAGGTCTCGAAGGCTCTCCAGGCCGTAGACTCGGAACAACAGCAGGTAGTCCGTGACCTGCGTAAGGCGTGGGAAGCTGAGGCCTCTGAAGTCCTCTCCAGTGGCAGCAAACATGAGAAGAATCTGGAGGTGGCCCTCCACCACGCTGCAGTTCTCCAGCCGACGAAGCTCGGTCACCTCAGAGCGGATATCCAGGCTGGGGCACACTGTGGGCACACGTGGGCAGGACAGTGAGTGCAGTGCAGACCAAGAGCCCTGTCCCGGCACCACACTGGCAGGAGGGCACAGAATGGACGGGTACCAAGCTGTGCTCTAACGAAGAGCTGCCTCCTCCCAAACATGCCAGTCAGACTCCTGACTTAGGGTCTTTGTGCCTTTTATCCCTGTAAATGGAACACTTGCCCTTACATGGCTCCCCCACCTTCTAAAGTCACCTCAGCGAAGACTTCTCCCACTACCTTGCTAAACCGCTCTCCCCCTGCCCTTTTCCTGGGCTCAGTGCTGGTTAGACAAACACCATATCGTTGAACTACATCCCCAGTCCATGGTGTTTTGAGATAGGATCTTACTGTTTAGCTGCGGAAGCCTGGAACTCTGTCCTTCTGCCTCTGTCTCCTGAGTCTGTGTACCACACCCAGTTTCCCTTTAGTGCCCAACTAACCTACGTATAATTTGCTTATTTATTTTGCTTATTGCAAGCCTCATGAGGGCAGGAATTTTTGTTTAACTCACTGCTATATCCTAGTTCACATAGAGGGCCTGATGCAAAATTGGTGCTCAGTGAATGTTTGGTGAGAGTGTGAATGTACACTGTGCCTGGGAAGAAGTGAGTACTGAGTACTGAGTGAGTACTGAGTACTGAGTGAGTGAGTACTGAGTGAGTACTGAGTATGAGTGAGTACTGAGTGAGTGATTACTGAGCACTGAGCTTCTGTCTCTGTCCTCAGGGAGCCAGCCCCCTGGTACCTAACTCTTTTTTGCTTTTGAAGGGACATTCCATAGTTCCTCCTTGCCAAAGTCCTCATCTGATTACCTCACCCTGATATTCTGGGACAAGCTAGTCCCTATTCATCTCTCCAGCCTCAAACCCAGAAGAAAGGCTCCTTAGGTCTTTGGCCTACAATCCTGGGGCCTGGTGTTCTTTCCATAGCTCTCTGGCTCTGCACCACTACCCCTTTAGGAGAAAATACCCTGAGTTCAGCAGCGAGTCGTGGGAATGAATACACACGTAACAGTGGTGCTGTCCAGCAGGGCTGCTTACATTTCCACCACGCTCTTCAAAGCCCTGGTTCTAAGTGTGCATCTACCATGGTACCCAGCTCAGGACTGGAACTTCTGGGCACCCAGGGACTATGGGCCATGAACATCTGGATCCCAAACCTACCCTTTCCTTTGGGACCCAGTCCCTTCGCCTTTCTGTGCTCAAGGCCCGCAGGCTAATTTCCCTATAGGGGCTGGATGCTTGGCTCCACTTGCTCCTAGGGAGAGCCTGCAGGTCTTCATAGAAGACATGCATCTGAATGCTTCCGTTTAACACCCAGGGCTGTTTCCTCTCTCCTCATCTGGCCCTCTAGAAATATCACACATCGGCACCATGCCCCACATTCTCCCATACAGGCCAGCCCTGTCCCCGGCTCAGGGCTTGTCAGGGACAATTGGGATGGGTTGGGGGACAGGAAAGCCTAGCTCCCTGTGCCTTCTCTCTGTGGTCCATGCTTGACTGTCTAGCTGTTGGATGTGTGCGCGTGTGCACCCCCCCCCCCCCATGCTTATGCACACACTAGGCAAGGCAGGTACACACACAAAAAGGATGAGAAGGAAAAACACTTCTCTTCCCTCCGTGAAAGCCAATTAGGCTCTTTGAGGCAGGTGGGGGGGTTCCCTCAGGCGCCCACTTCCCATCATGCCTTAGCCTCTCCAGAGCTCCCCTAATGCGAGACATTGGAAAAACAAATCCAAGACCTCTGCAGGTTAACTCCTGCCTTTCCTCAGGACAAGCTCCAGGCAGAGCTTCACTGGGAAACAACAGCTGTGCTCCGGGAATGAACACTAAGTCCCGGGCTCGCTGCTTTATTGTGACAACTGTGCTCTTGCCTGGCATCTACTGTGCTGTGTCTCTCAGCACAGAAGGGGCAGGGGTAGGGTGCTCAGGTGGATCAGCACGCACTGCAAATCTTCTGTGATTGGCCCCTTTCAGAGGGCACCTTGCCCCGGTCCATCTGCATTATCTGTATAGGAAAGGGAGCCCCTGCCTCGGGTTTTGGAAGTCCCACTTAGAAGAGCATCTTAAGACCCTTCACACTTCCAGAGTGCTGAGTTCCCAAGCTCTCCCTGTGTGGAGGACACAGGCAGGCTAGATGAGGGAGGGGTGCCCTTAACCGTTCCTCTTGGGCTGCTTCTGTTTCCCACGTAGCCCCTGGCAAGCCTCTGAGGGCAGTTTGGTCTACATGGTCCTGCTCACACTTCCTGGACGCCCTTGGTGGGAAATGTGTGTGGGGAACAGCACTGAGACACAGGACAGAGTCCTCTCTCAGGCAACCCTTCTGCCCACAGTGGGTGAACCCCCGGGGGAGGGGAACAGGACTAAAGCCTGGGGTGCTAGAGTTCAAGACCTGCCCAGGGGCTGCCTCTCCAGCCTCAGCCTCCTATCCACACAATAGGTCAAGTTGCTTAATGACGCCTGGTGTTCAGCTGTTGGTCCCAGCCTGCCCCTTATCATTCAGTGGTCCTAGAAAAGACCCCTAATTCTCACAGTCTCATTTCAGTTCAAACTCAGACTTTACCGGGATCGCAGTTTCACAAACAGCAATGGGTTGGAGAACACCTGTTCATTCCATTTCCGACTCCTTAACTCTTAGGGAGCTGAGAGAAAAAAACGCTTCATCTAACAGTTTTTTTGTTTTTTTTCTGGTGAAAAGTCCTTTTGAGGGCTAATCCTAGCCTTCAAGTTCCAATAAAGACTAAATAGAAGCCAGAGGTGGTGGCACACGCCTTTAGTCCCAGCAGGGGCAGGTGGATCTCTAAAGGCCAGCCTAGTCTACAGAGCGAGTTCCAGGACAGCCAGGGCTACACAGATAGAACCCTGTCAGGAAAAACCAAAACAAACTAAGTAGATGTGTTCTTGGAGGGAGATGGGGGTTGGAAAGACGTTGCTGGGGACTCACCCTCTAGTGTGTCCAGGCCAGATCCCAAGGACAGCAGGCTCATAAGCAAGTGTACTCCCCAGGGCCACAGAGCAGGCACGGCCACCATCTCTGCCCCGAGTGTCCTCCAGGTGTCCTCCAGGGGGAAAGGGTCTCATGGGATGCAGACCCAGGTTCCAGAGTCGGGGGTGGGTGGTGGGCGGGGCGGGGGGTGAGGCACAGGGGCAAAGGGATTGGAAATCTCAAGTAGAGACAGCAGGAGATAGAAAAGAATTTCGGACCAGAGGAAACAAAGCCTGTGCCAGGCAGTTGGACACAGCTTCGGTGTGATCCACAGACAAGGGCTGGAACAGAGAGAGATGAAGTCAGGAGCAGGAGAGCCTCAGAGAGGCCTCCAGAAGGAGAAATTGACCCAGGATTCAGAACACGAGGGTCCAGGGGCTGGACAGTCCCGAGGGAGGCGGAGCGGAAGCCCCGGGAGGGTCCGGAGGCGCGCAGGACTCCACCCCGAGACTCCGCGGACCTCCTGGGCATACAGACTTCCAGCCTCCGGTGGCGCAGCTCCTGGGGCAGGAACGCAGGGACCTCGCCCAGCTCCCGCCCTTTCCAGAAACGGATTGGTTTGTGCCGACATCTCCCTTCTCTCCGCCCCTCCCACAAAGTCATGTAAAAATATTTAGCCTGTCAACTGAGGGAGGTGGGGGGTAGATGTGTTGGGGGAAATAAGGCCAAATTCCGAAGGGGTTGGGGGCCAAGAACTGAGCTCCCGAATCTTGGCGGCGTCTCTCTCCCACCTCTGGCACCGCCTCGGCTGGCTGCAGACCTGGAGCAGTGACTGGGCGCCCTGGTCTGAGGAGCGGAGGTTCTGGAGTCCAACAGGTGTTTTGACACCCTAGAGGGTAACAGCCCGCAGCCTGGACAGGTCGGACTCCCTTGTGGAACCTGAAGATCTCAGACCTTCGCCTCTCGCAGCCCTTCCCAGCCTCCCGAGGCCACTTTGACCATAAGCCCTTGGTACGGGGTGTGTCCCTGCCAAGTCCCTTGGTTCTGGCTCAAATCCCTATGAGAAGAGATTCCGCCTTCGTTTGGTTACTTTTAAGAACTCGGGATGGTTGGTGGGTCTCTGTATGTATACTCTTTCGGAGGCACTTGGGGGACTATTTGTGCTGGGGCCTGGCGCAGAAAGGTACCTGCCACTAGGACTCCTTCACTGCTCACTCCCAGTACCGACCTGCTCCCTCTCTTAAGCATGAGACTTACAGACTTGCAGCCTGGAAGGCCAATGAGCGAGACCTGCCCTTTGATGGCCTGAATGCTGGGATCCTGGGACTTCCCATGTTCACAAATACCAAGGGCCGAAGGTTCCCAGCTCTACCCGCGGGCAACTCCCGCGTCCGAAGGGCTAAGAGACCTATTAATTTCTCCTCTTAGAAATCGATGCACTTGTCAGGACGGCGATCGATGCCAGTCCTGCTCTGTTTGGCCCTACCCGGTTCTGGTGCCCCAGCTGGCTGGCTTGGATTGGGGACCTTAAGACCGAAGGCACATCCTCGCAGGGTTGCGAACCGCGCTCCGGGGCCCTCGAAGACCCAGGCCGGGAGCAAACGCCGCGGCGCAAGGGCTTCTAGCGCCACCCTGTGGCCTCTTGCGGACCGGGCGCTCTCCACTTTCCACTCTCCCGCTGTGTTCAGAGAACTCTTCTCTGCACCTTCTGTTTTCCTCCCCAGGTTCTGCGTCCAGCCGCCTATTCCGGGGCCCTCTCCCTTCCCTTGCTAGCGTCTGGAGAGCGTTCATCAAACTTATTCCAAGTGACATGCACACTCTCTTAGGCAAGTGCACCGTGAAGCTGGCCGGGATGACCTGGACTTCAACCTCTTCCTTGCTCAGTCTCTCCCTGTCCCCGCAAATCTGAAAATGCAGCTGTTTTCCTGGGAGAAATAACATATCAGCTTCCTAGCACGCCCCCGCCCCAACCTCCCTCCACCCCCAGGCTCAGAAGACACTTGTGAGGCATTCTGTGGCAGCCCCCCGCCCCAGGTCTCCTGCAGCCGCGAGGGACATTAAGGAGGCTGGCTGGCATTAGGGAGGGGGCACGGGGGGGCATCGGCAGGCGGGCGGGGCGGGGCGGGGCGGGGCTGCGGGTGCCGCCCTCTCCTGCCGGCTGCTCTTTAACACCGCCCCGCGCACGTGTCGCGCGAGGCCGGCCGGGCGGGCGGGCGGGCGGCGGAGGCGGCGGCTAAGAGCGCACGGACGGCCGCGCGGCCCGAGCTTGGCGGGCGCCGCCGCGATGCTGCGAGGCCAGCGGCGCGGGCAGCTGGGCTGGCATCGCCGGGCCGCGGGGCTAGGAGGCCTGCTGGCTTCGCTGATGCTGGCCTCTGCCTGCGCCGCGTCCTGTCGGGAGGCCTGCTGCCCCGCGGGCCCCTCGGGGCTGCGCTGCACCAGGGCAGGGACCCTGGATACCCTCCGCGGCCTGCGGGGCGCCGGGAACCTGACCGAGCTGTGAGTGTGTGGCGGGGGAGGGGCGCGGGGTCAGGAGGGCACAGCCCTTCCCCGAGGGCGCGCACTCACCTCTGGCTGGAGGGGCCAGGCTTGGCTGCTCTAGGAGGCTGGCACGTGTAGCCCTTGGCTGTGCTGCAGAGGCTTTTGCTGCTGCTGCTGCTGCTGCTGCTGCCACCACCCTGGCAAAGCCGCGCAGTCACTGTCTGGATGTCGCCCAGGGTTAAGGGTAGTTGGGGTGCTAGCTTGGGGCAGAGCAAGAGGGGAACTCGGTAGACCTGGGCTTGGTCCCGCGATCTAGGAGCTCTTTGTGGGGTTTATTCAAGTTCGGCCCCTTGGAGGAGTGGTTAGTGTGGAGAATTCGGCACTCTGTATTTTTGCCATCGTCCCCTTCTTAGGGGGAAGCCAGCCCCCAACCTCTTCCTCGTCATGACCAGGGTATCAGGTCTTCTCTGGATTTGTGATGGAGCTGGAGTTGATGGGAGACGGCGAGGAACCAGCTTGGTGTCTGAGCTTCCCTCCTTTCCACTGACCCCAAGACTTCTTAATTTGGATGTGGGAAATGAAAGCCCTTTGCTTCTCTCCCATCTCCCCTTTCACCGACGCCTCCCTACCTGTATCGGGGAGTCAAGGCTGTTGCTGAGATTCTCCCCGCTTCCAGGTCCAGAGCTGGGAGGAACCTTCAGCTCTGCAGTACTTTGACATTCTGCAATAATTGGTTACAAAATGCCCAAGTACTTTTTAGCAGCTGGTGACACCTCTGAGAGTATTGTTGACTTGAAGGGACTCAGCATCACCGTGATGGCTGAAAATACTCGAGTATTCTGCATGCTGGTGGAGCCAGCAGCCTGCAGTGATTGGCACCGAGTTACTCGGGCATCTTGTGGTAATTAACGGAGATACTCCATCTCTTTCTAATGCCCCTAGGGAGACCAGGAAGAGAGGAGATGGCCTTGTCTTGGTCTGGCCTAGGCTCCTGCATGATGGGATGGGGCAGGAGGTCTAGATTGTTGCTCCCAGGCCTGTCCATTCAAACCAGAGTCCAGGCTCCCGACGGTTCCCCTCAGCGTTCTCATTCCCCCAGTGACTTCCCAGGCTCCAGGGCAGTCCAGGACAGGGGCAGTGGGCGAGCCGGGGCTGTAGAAGAGGAGGTTGGCAGGGTGGTGAGCGGAGATGTCCCCCTGGGTGGGGCCCGATCCTCCCGCCTCCTCCTGCACGGCCCTCTCCCTCCTCCCTCACCCGCATAGCTAACAAGGAGCTAATGGACTCGAATAGACAGATTGATTATGAATCCGAACAAATGAGGCGGCGTGGAACACACTGCCTGACAGCCCATACTTACCCAGCTCTTCACATCTTACCAACTCCCTGGGTCTCTGTAGCTTGAGACCCTTGGGGCACAACAGGGATCTGGCCTCCCCCAAAGTGGCTAGCTGCGTCTCCCTAGACTTCCAGGGTGAGGATGGTCACGGACCGTCCTGTTGGGGTCAAGGCTGGGATCAGGGAAGGATGGGGGCAGGGGCGGGGTGCTGGGCTTGGACTAAATCTGTTCCTTGCTGCTCTTTTACTAAGCAGAGGTCCAAAAAAGAGGGGGAGAGTTCTGAGAGCTGTTAGTGAGTCAGGGGCCCCTGCCACACACGGGGGGAGGGGGTGGAGAGAGGAGAGGGAAACACGGACATGTCACTACAGGGGAGTGAGCTCACGGGAACTCCCAGATCCACAAGATAGGGCTGCAGCCACAGCCACCCCACCCCCGAGTGCTCCCCATGTCCTTCGCTTTCGGCCTCCCTGGCTCTCCTCAGTTCTCCCTTATCTCTGTCTCCGTGGCTCCGCGTCCTTATCTGTCTGTCCATCCCACCACCACTACCCAAGCGGCTTTCTCCTGTCAGCCTCTTCTCAGTCCTGACTTTGTTTTTCCGCCCTCCTCCGCCACCTCACTCAGCCTTCCTGTCTCACACCGTATCTCCATCTCTCTTCAGCCACACATTCAGACTCCGTCAGGTCCACGCTCCTCTCTCCCTTCCTGAGCCCTTCATGGATTAAGGAGGGGCTAGGGGGTCCCCAACAGCTCTGTGCTTTTGGCTGGCTTTGCAGAAGTGCTGGAGAGGGGGAGAGTAGGGGTTGCTGTGGGGGGACAACCAAAGGTTTTGAGGGGACAGAGGGGGTGGGGTGTATTTGGGGAGTGTAGCGTGTACGTGTGTGTGTGTGTGTGTGTGTGTGTGTGTGTGTGTGTGTGTGTGTGGTGTCAATGGACCCAGATAGTAGGCACTGAGCTGTGTTTGGGAGCACACATTGGCATGATAATTGGGGCACTGGGTGGAGCCTTGCCTTTTGTGAAAGTGAGTCCCAGCATGACCGACCCCCTATTGTTGAGCTTGTGTGTGTGTGTGTGTGTGTGCTGGAGAGGCCTGCTGGAGAGGTGGAGCCTCAAGCTGAGAACGGTGGCCTGAGGTGTGCATTGACTAATGTGTCTTCACACCTTCTCTTCTGTGTATGCATGGGAGAAGCTTACGTGAGCTTTGTTCTTGTGTGTCCTTGGGTGAGGCTTATGAGGATACCCCTGTGTGCTTCTGGACACTTGCATATGTGTTGCAGGAGGCATGTGAGAGTCTGCATGTACGTAAAGGTGAGGGGGCATGCGTGCATGTGGGCACGTGTGTGACTTGTGAGTCAGGTCAGCATGTGGGGCATGTGCATGAATGGGTCTGTGAAATGGGTCTGTGTGTGAATGGTGCATGTGTTTATTTATGTGAGGGAGGTGAGTGGGTGGTGGGCATGGGGTAACTCCTTTGAGGTCCTGACCCAGCTGATTCCCCCCCCCTCCCCTGCCGACCCACCCCTTTCCCTGCAGCTATGTGGAGAACCAGCAGCGGCTGCAGCGCCTGGAATTCGGGGACTTGCAGGGCCTGGGGGAGTTGAGAAGCCTGTGAGGACTAAGGGTTGACAGGGTGGGACTGGGCGCAGGGTGGTGGGTGGGACTGGGCGCAGGGTGGTGGGTGCCCACGGATATTGGGGTCTCGGAAAGACCTGAGAGTCTGGGAGAGCTGTGGTGGCTCAGGGATTTGAGGGGGTCCAGGTAACTGTGGAAAGTAAGAGATGGAGAGGGGTGTGCGGCTCCACAGGGGTATCTGGCCTGGGTGGGCAGAGGGCAGAGCTTAAATTCCTCTCACCTCTCCCCTAGAACCATCGTGAAGAGTGGCCTCCGCTTTGTGGCCCCAGATGCCTTCCATTTCACTCCTCGGCTCAGTCACCTGTGAGTGGTCAGGCTGGATCGGTGGGGGCGGGACTGAGGGGGACCTCCAGACTTGGGGTGCTGATAGGCTTTGTGCTCCCCAGGGAACTGCGTCAGGGAGGGCGCGGTGCTCTGATTCTCATCCAGTCAGACTAGAATCCTTGTTGCCTCCCTTCCATGTTCTATGCCTCAGAGACACTGCTCATAAACGCCCACCCAGGCTCTCTCTCTGCCTGGAGTTCATAGTGACTGAGGGGCAGGATTCTGAGTTCTGGTCAGAATTTCGTCCCCTCTCCTGTGGGGCGGCGTGCTGACCTGGCCCCCCGGGGGGATGGCATGTTCTTTCTACCTGCTACTCCTCATTCCTGAGAGTTACAGCTGCTTGTCCTGTGGGGCATGGAGTGGGTAGAAGATGCAGTTTGGTCCCTGGCAGTCCCTCCCTGGGTTGGGGGCCTGTCGTCATTCACAGAGTTGGGCTGGGTCCTCTAAACCCTCAGAGGGGTCCGGGGATTTAACCACAAGAGAGAGCGATGTTGTGTTACCTACTGTATCTACTGGCTTAAAATGTGCTCTTAGGGTTGGAGATAGGGCCCAGCTGGTAGAGTATTTGCCTACTCTTCACAAAGCCCTGGGTTTGATCCCCCCACCATAAGCCAGGTGTGGTGATACATGCCTATAGTCCTGACACTGGGGAGGTGCAGACAGGAGGATCAGAAGTTTCAGGTCATCCATGGCTACACAACAAGTTCCAGGACAGCCTTTTGTCTCAACAAAACAAAAACCTTAAAAAGAATTTTTTTTTTTTTTTTTGGTTTTTCGAGACAGGGTTTCTCTGTGTAGCTTTGCGCCTTTCCTGGATCTTGCTCTGTAGACCAGGCTGGCCTCGAACTCACAGAGATCCGCCTGGCTCTGCCTCCCGAGTGCTGGGATTAAAGGCGTGCGCCACCACCGCCCGGCTAAAAAGAATTTTTAAATGTGTATTTGGTGGCAGTTCATGATGCCCGTGGCAGTGACTGTCCCCAGTAGTCAACCTGGGGACAGAGATGGCAGGGTCCCCATTTGATAGATGAAGATTCTGGGAATTAAGTTGTTTCTTGACTGAGGTCACCTGGCTATACATGGCGGGACAGGTGCAACACCCACCCACCCACTTCTAACCTGTCTCCAAGGTGGTGGCGTTCTGGGGCCTTGTGTGAGGGTTCCTATTCAACCCAGTCTCCATTAAGTCAAGGGTGGCTAGGCAAGGCGAGTGGTTAGGGCATGTCCCTCAACGCCCAGGGTCCTGGCAGTGGCAGTATGCTGTAGACACAAAGCCCTGAGCTCCTGAATCAGTCTCCTAGGGGCCCAGGAGTGGAGCCCTGGCTGGGTGCTCTCTCCTTTACCTGGGGAGCTATGACCCTAGGTCCCTCCGTCTCTTCCTGCTTGAAGTGCCTTTGGAGGAACAGGAAGGAAGGGGAGGGGGCCTGAGGAAGTACTTTGACATCCCTGTCTTGAGGTTAGGCAGGGGAGGGGGTTGTGAGGGCTGCGGTCTTCCTCTCCTCCTTGGTGGGGAGCACAGATGGAGCCCCTTACCCCAGCTGTGGCCTCAGCACTTCGCCAGCTGGGGCTGAGGTGTGGGGGGAGGGTAGCCGGCTGTTCCCTTGGATCCCTCTCCCTGGGGTCAGTCAGGGAGGGGGTTAAGTGGGATTAACCCTTGTTGTCCCAAGGAGAAGATTATACTCAGAAAGAAGTACCTGCCCATGCCGTTGCTACATTCCCACATGTCCACAGGCACAGCACGCTACTTCTCTGGGCCTGTTCTAGTTGCCTGGGCTGGGGGGTGGGGTGGGGGGGGGGCAGCAGCCTCCTTCATGCTTCTGCCTCAGACTGGGTCAGAGTGAGGTCACTGGCTCAGGGCATCTGTCCTCCCACAGGAATCTGTCCTCCAATGCTTTGGAGTCCCTTTCCTGGAAAACTGTGCAGGGCCTCTCGCTACAGGACCTGTGAGTGTGTGGGCAGGGGCAGGGGCAGGGGCCAGTGTGTGTGATATGGGGCTGTGTGTGTGTGCGTGTCTGCCGGACTCTGTGTTACTGTGTCTGTGTGGAGCAGGGGAGGGGTAGGAGACAGTGTTGTGTCTGTGAGCTTGCACTGGGGATTATGTGCATGTCTATCATCCACTCCCCTCCATCAAGGCAGAGACTGTGGGACTGTCCTGGGCTGGGCTGGTCTGGTCTGGTCTCGGAAGCCAGGGTGGAGGAGCAGCTGTGTGTGTTCAGAGACTAGGCTCAGAGCTGTGTTGCACAGACCACAGGCCCACCTTGATGCTTGAGGATAGTAGCCCGATTCCCAGTGCACACACTGGAAGGGAGTTACACATAATAGTCCACGTGTGTGTGATGGGTACCTAAAGCCTGTGGGCCATGGCCAGACGCCCTTCTTTGTTACCATCCTTGGCTTCTCACTTTAGAGCTGGGGTAAACGGATCCCATGAAGCCCTCAGCTGGCATCTACAACAGTCTGCCTTATTTCTTTTAGTAAAGTCTTGTTACTGTGCTGGTTATGGGCCTGGCCCCCTTCTGCTTAGACCCCCCTGTAGCCAGCCATCTCCAGGACACTGCCTCTTGGCTCCTCAGACCTGTTGCACCCTCTTTCCCTGACTCCTGACACCCCCTACCCAACAGGACCTTGTCGGGGAATCCACTGCACTGTTCCTGTGCCCTGTCCTGGCTCCAGCGTTGGGAGCAGGAGGGGCTGTGTGGCGTGCACACACAGGAGCTTCAGGGATCTGGGCCTGGGGACCAGTTCCTCCCACTCACACACAACACCAGTTGTGGTAGGTGCTGTTGTCGGATGGGAAAGCCTGGGGTCCGCCTGGGGGGACTCGGGATAGCATTGGCAGGGGCTGTGGACCCTGGAGGCCGGGCATACTGCTCAGGTTTGGGGTCATGAGCAGGGTGGGGCTCACAAGCCCACCCTTAGGTTCTAATGTCCTCCATACCCCGGGTGGCAGGTGTACCCACAGTGAAGATCCAGATGCCCAACGACTCTGTGGAGGTGGGGGATGACGTATTTCTCCAGTGCCAGGTGGAGGGGCAGACCCTGCAGCAGGCTGGCTGGATCCTCACAGAGCTGGAAGGGACAGCCACAGTGAAGGTGAGAAGCCGTGCAGCCCCTCAAAGGAGATGAAGATCAGGCCATAAGAGAGGGCAAAAGCAATAAAGGGGCACACAGGGAGGCCGGAAGGGCGGAGATGGCTCAGACCTCGTGCTAGCGGGGAACGACAGTGGGAACAGCAGGTCCTCAGGACAGGTCTACTGGAGACCCCCACCTCAGGTCTGGGCCTCCATCTTTGAGCACAATGCTGGCTGTAGAAGAGGGGGCTAGAGCTCACATGCGAGAGACCCAGGAGGAACCTAACAGGCCATTCCTCCCATGCATTCCTTTTCTAGCTTAGGAAACTGAGGCCTGGGGACAGGACAGGATCTGTGTGTGTTCCATACCCAGAGGCAATTACTAGGGCTTCTGGCGTCTCCTGGACACTCAGGAAGCAGTGTTCTCTTGGGTATGTTGTGAACACATTAGTGAAGGGCAGCTGGTTCCAGCTCCCACTGTGCATACACATTTTTAAAATCTGTGCATACATGTGCATTGGCACACACGTGGAGTCAGGGCAAGCTCAGATGTCGGTCCTCACCTCCATCTTCTTTCCTTTTCTTTGCTGCTTGTCCGTGAGCTCCCAGGGACTCTCCTGTTTCTGCCTCCCATCCCACCTGTAAGAGCACGGGAATGATAGGACCATGATGCTGAGTCCAGCTTATGTGGGTTCTGGGGATCCAAACTCTGAGCCTCATACTTGTATGGCAAGTGCCTTACCCATGAGCTATCCCTTCAGTCCCCACTAATTCTTGGAATAACTTTCACACACACACACACACACACACACACACACACACACACACACACACACACACACACACACTCACTCACACTCCCTGTTTCTACCTGCCTTTTGGTTTTCTTATCTGTAAACTGAGGTAGCCATGGTGGTTACATGATGCCCTCTGACATCCTCCCTGCCCCTAGGAGTTGTTTGGCCTCTGTCTCTCTCACCTGAGCATCTTCCCAGGTCTTGCATCTTTTCTCAAGCCGGCCACAGGCCACTGCCGTAGCTACAGCTGACTTTGGAGGTCCCCTCCCCCCCGCCTCCCCGGGGTTCTGTGTGTAGCTCTGGTTGTCCTGGAACTGACTGCTCTCTCCCCCTAAACACACCCCAGTTGGTTAGGGTGTGGCTTTTCTATGGAAGTTTTTAGGAAACAGATTACAGGTGTGAGTAACAGGTCAATTCCTCAAAGAGATACCAGAAACCGGGACTTCCCGAAGTTGTCTGACGATGTCTTCACACGCGGGCATCCGACTCTCCTCCACCTGTCCCCTTTCCCTTACTCACTTGCAGCAACTCTGCCCTCTGAGTGGGAAGGGCCGCCCAGCAGCATTGCCCCAGGGGTCTCCAGAAGTTGGAGCTGACTCTCCTTTTACAGTGGGGGGGTCCCTCATCCCATAGTTCTACTTACTAATTTCTGAATAGAATCAGCCCACTGTCAGAGCCCAGTAAAATTGTGACCAAAACTCTAAAGTGGATGGGCGGCGGTGGTGGCGCACACCTTTAATCCCAGCAGTGGGGAGGCAGAGGCAGGTGGATCTCTGAGTTTGAGGCCAGCCTGGGCTACCGAGTGAGTTCTAGATCAGCTAGGGCTACATGGTGAGACTCAGTTTCTGGGGGCGGGGAGTAGGAAATCGGAACATTCTGCCTACTCCAACTTGTAAACAATCGCTGAACTCATCAAGATTGAGAATAATTGAAAGGTCATCTAATTTACATGTGGTGCAGCCACGGTTTCCTAGGAAGATAATCTGAGCTGGATTTAGTTTTTCGGTGGCGATTCTGATGTCACTCACCGGCATGCTTTTCCTTTGCCGAAGGAAGTGATGCTGTTGCCGAAGCCGCTTCCGTAGCCGCTACGACCTGTTTGTTCACAGTCCCTTCGTTTCTGACCTTCCTTGGACTGAGACTGAGTCTGATAGAACTTTGTGAGCCAGGAATGAGTTGGCAAGGTTCTGCTTGGCGCTCTGAGGAGCTGATGTGGATATGGTGGCTGGAGCTCCGTGGCTGCTGCCTGGCTCCTTGGTTGCGGCCTCCCTTTTAGAGTACTACCTATCTTGAGGGTGTTGTTTGTACTTTAGATTTCGCCGACCCAGGAGCTCCTCTGCAAACTGCAAAGGAGACCGTTCTCTGCCACAGATCTGCTCCCCCTTCCCTTCACCGCCCCAGCTCTGCCTCCTTCCATATGGGGTCACAGGGCTCCCAAACACATCAGCTCTACCCCCCTGCCTCCTGCCTCTGTCTGCTGAAACCCTTCTAATGTCTCTTTCTTCCCTGGTCCAGAAATCTGGAGATCTGCCATCCCTGGGGCTAACCCTGGTCAATGTCACCAGTGACCTCAACAAGAAGAATGTGACGTGCTGGGCAGAGAATGATGTGGGCAGGGCTGAGGTCTCTGCCCAAGTCAGCGTCTCCTGTAAGCTCTTGTGATGGCCCCTGCACCCACCCCCACTCATCTCCTCTGCCCTGAAAAGAGAGGGGGGGTAGATGGGAGGGTGAGTGGGCATCTCTACAGCTGCTCCCTCCCAGCTGTTTCCAGATTCCCACGAAAACCTGATCCTACTTGGGAAGTCCTGGAGGCTCCTCAAGGCCAGAGGGTTAGAGATGGATTTCTTTCTGGCATGCCGCCCAAGCTTGCTACCTGAGGCCCTCGGCACCAGCTGCGGGCTGGCCCCACTGCCTGGTCCTCTGTAAAGGCTTTTGTCTTACCACCTTATTCGTTTATGCCCCTTAGGATTGCTGTCTAGGTTTGGGAGAACCACTTTACAGCTGGTGAAGCCTCCTCTAGCCCAGGAGTGAACTTCCAGCCTGACATTTGTGCAAATTGAACGTTGTGGGGAGAATGAGCTCAGGGCTGCACTTCTAGTGAAGGAGGCTTACGTCAGTTCTGCATCCTGTTCCTGGACAAGCTTTGGTTTAATGGAGGGGGCACAGCCGTAGATAAGCATCCCTAAAGAGGGGAATTCCTCTTTGCAGTTCCTTTTTATGCTTGTTGCCTAATTTCTCTGGCTTTGCCAACGAATTATCTTTAATCTGTGCTCCAGCACCGTTCCTCCTTTATTGTGAAATACACGTAGTCACGCACATCAAGCATACACATCGTTTATTCACTTATTTATTTAGAGACGGGGTCTGGCCATGAAACCCAGGCAGCCCTGGAACTCACAATCCTCCTGCCTCAGCCAAGGGCTGGGATTACAGAATTGCCACACCTAGCTGGCATATATACTTTAAGCAAGAATTACTCTTGCTGGGACTTGAGAAGACACCCTCCCTCAGTCCCAACTCCATCTCTCCATCCTGATTTTTATGTTCAACACTTCCTTGTGGGAGTAATTTTCCACAGGGGCTGGAAGTTGAGCAGTTATGAGCATTTTCTATTGTTTAAAGGCACTGATTGCTCTTCCAGAGGGCCCAGATTGGGTTCCCAGCACCTGACACGGTAGCTCACAGCCATCTGTAACTCCAGTTCCCAGGAATCTGATGTCCTCTTCTGGCCTCCAAGGTCACCAGGTGCACATGTGGTACACGTACATACACGCGGCAAAACACTGATAAACATAAAATAAAAGTAAATATTAAAAATAATAGTTTTCAAGCTGGGCATGGGGTGGCACACACCTTTAATCCCAGCATTTGAAAGGCAGAGGCAGGCAGATCTCTGTGAGTTCAAGGCCAGCCTGATCTACAGAGTGAGTTCCAGGACAGCTAGAGCTACACAGAGAAACCTTGTCTTGTAAAAACCAAAAAAAAAAAAAAAAAAGAGTAATAATAATAATAACAACAACAATAATAATACTTTTCTACATGTCTGCTTCCCTATTAGAAAAATTTCGTTTCTTTTTACACATTATATAAATGAATATATATAAATTACTCTATTATTTTTATCTATTTTCTTTTGTACAACCCTCATAGTTGTGAAATCCATCTGTGGCAACAAAAGTAACTGTAATTTCTTCATGTACTACATATATTTCATGGTATGAATGCTGCTGAGATTTCCCATAAATCTGTATGTGTTTATACACATATGTTACACATACATACTTTTTTCTATTATTGAGGGGCTTTCTGTTTTTCAGGATTGTGACTGTCTCAAGCCATGTTTCTTGATTATTTTTCGTTCTTTCTTTTCTTTTTTTTTCCTTCAGTGCTATAAATGTCCTGGGATGGAACCCAGGACCTGCTGTATCCTAGCCTACCAAGTGCTCTCTTACTGAGCCACACCCTAGCGCTGTTATCTATTTGCTTAGAGACAAGGTCTTTCTAAGTTACTCAGGCCTTGAACTTGCCCCCTTCTGCCTCCCAAGTAGCTTGGCTGGCAGGCCATCACCACCAGGCCTGGACCGGGCTCCATGTATGTCCCTTAAGCCTCTGAATTTTGTCTGTTTGCTGCCACATTTGGTATCCTCCTCTGCTGACTTTCTCCCAGATACGTTTCCTAGAGCAGTTCTTAGGATCCGATGACCTGTTTTTCCTGACCCCACCCCTGGTTTCTCCCTCCCCTGGAGTCCTTCCTGCCTGTTGCCCACTTCCTGTCCCGTGTCCTCTTCCCACAGTCCCAGCCAGTGTGCACCTGGGCATGGCAGTGGAGCAGCACCACTGGTGCATACCCTTCTCTGTGGATGGGCAGCCGGCCCCCTCCCTGCGCTGGCTCTTCAACGGCTCCGTGCTCAACGAGACCAGCTTCATCTTCACTCAGTTCTTGGAGTCGACGCTGACGAATGAGACCGTGCGGCATGGCTGTCTTCGCCTCAACCAGCCCACCCATGTCAACAATGGCAACTACACGCTGCTGGCGGCCAACCCCTACGGCCAGGCTGCGGCCTCCGTCATAGCTGCCTTTATGGACAACCCTTTTGAGTTCAACCCCGAGGACCCCATCCCTGGTGTGAGAGCTGCCCTGAACCCTGCCCTGCTCCTGGGAGGCGCCTGGGTAGAGATCTAGCCATCCAGGGAGGTCTGGCCTCATCTGCCATGACCCTGGTTCCCAGAGCTAGAGTGCTCTGTCCTGGACAAAAGAGCTGGTGGCCAGCTCTACCCTCCCTCCTTGCCCCTCCAAGCCCAAGCCAGGCCTGCTGAGGCCCTGAGCTGTTCTGTCTGTCCAGGCTGAGGAGAGGGTTGTGCCCTCCAGGCAGCTCCAGCTCCCTCTTTTCCTGAAGCCCAGCAGCCTACCCCACCCCAGAAAGAACATCCTGGAGGGCGGGCGGGCAGGGCCTCACCGTCCGCCCCTCTGACCGCGTTCTCTCCTCCTTCCTGCCGCAGTCTCCTTCTCGCCAGCGGGTGAGTTGCCTGGGCTGGAGGGCAGCTGTGTGGTCTCCGAGCTGAAGCACAGGGGACAGCTAGCTGGGGACCCTGAACACTGGCCAGGGTGGGGAGCGACTGGAGGAGACATGGCAGTCTGGGCCAAGGCCCACCCTTTGTGCCCTGTGTCCCCACAGACACTAACAGCACATCCAGAGACCCAGTGGAGAAGAAAGATGAAACACCTTTTGGGGTGAGTGTGGGCTGTGGAAGCTGAGGGTCAGGACGTGGAATGGGGTGGCCGGCGTGGCTCCTTTGGCTGTCGTTTGGAGCTGGAGCAGGACAGTCTGTTGTGTCCTGAGCTTGATTA
The DNA here is from genome assembly GCF_007827085.1 of Peromyscus californicus insignis. Taxonomy (NCBI): domain Eukaryota; kingdom Metazoa; phylum Chordata; class Mammalia; order Rodentia; family Cricetidae; genus Peromyscus; species Peromyscus californicus. The sequence continues at coordinate 67,311,104 of NW_026294617.1, read as the reverse complement.
GATGCTTTCCCAGCCAGGCTGAGGTCACTCGGGAAGCAGGGCCCGGGGCTGGCGGCCTGGCTCTGGACTCGTCCGTCCGTCCGTAGGGTGGAACTGTGCTAGAGTGCAGAAGCCCTTAGGACTGACCCTGCTTCTAGGTCTCTGTGGCTGTGGGCCTGGCCGTCTCCGCGGCCCTCTTCCTTTCCGCCCTGCTCCTCGTGCTCAACAAATGTGGACAGAGAAGCAAATTTGGGATCAACCGTGAGTTGGCAGCAGAGGGCTATCTGTCTGTCTGTCTGTCTGTCTGTCCGTCTGTCCCACTGGCTTGGCTCTCTACCGGCTCTTCCCATCTATGCCCTGTGTTCGGCGTATTGTTGAGGGGTTGTCTGTGGGGCTGAGGCTGGATGTGGGCTGGGCTGGGGCGGGATCGTTTTGGAGGTGGTTTAGATCGTGGGTGGCTGTTGTCGGACACTGAGTGGGTCTGCAGGGCTCGGCTCTGTCAGGAGCAGGGGAGTGCTTTGGTGCCAGGAGCCAGTCCACAGAGGCCCTGGTGCTTCCCTTCCCTTGCCTACTGTCTTGCTCTGGCACTACTCTTTCCCTCCTGCCAGGAAAGAGCCAGGGAAGAGCCTGGCACTCTTCAGGCTAGTCTGGATGATGGAGATGGTACCTTGGCTGTGATGGTCCATGTTGGTGTGTCTCTTCCCCAGGCCCTGCTGTGCTGGCTCCAGAGGATGGGCTGGCCATGTCCCTACATTTCATGACACTGGGTGGCAGCTCTCTTTCCCCTACCGAGGGCAAAGTCTCCGGACTCCAGGGCCACATCATGGAGAACCCACAGTACTTCAGTGATGCCTGTGAGGAGCTGTGTTACAGTAGGCGAGTGTGAGGTGGTGTGTGTGTGTGTGTGTGTGTGTGTGTGTGTGTGTGTGTGTGTGTGTGTCTATGTGTCTGTAAAGTCCCTGGGCCATCCTTGTGCTGACCCAGGACTCTCCCTACCTAACTCAAAGTCTAGCCTGACTCCTGGCCCCAACCCTGTTTAGGGCCTTATCTCCCATACTGGACTCTCCCTGGCCAGATCCTCCCACCCACCCACACCCCATTTCCTGTGGCTGCACTGCCCTTTACCACTGCCCCATCCTGCCCACGCCTGGGCCGCCTTCTGACTTTGCAAGCCCCTCTCAGGTGTCCATCACATCAAGCGCCGGGACATTGTTCTCAAGTGGGAGCTAGGAGAGGGAGCCTTTGGAAAGGTCTTCCTTGCTGAATGCTACAACCTTCTGAATGAGCAGGACAAGATGCTGGTGGCTGTCAAGGTGAGACCAGGGTCCTGGTAGGGATTGCTGGCGCGTGTCCCTCAGAGGACCATCGTGTCAGGATGGCGGGTATTTGAATGGAATAAGACTTGAGATGGGGGCTGGAGAGATGGCTCAGCGGTTAAGAGCACTGGCTGTTCTTCCAGAGGTCCTGAGTTCAATTCCCAGCAACCACATGGTGGCTCACAACCATCCGTAATGAGATCTGGTGCCCTCTTCTGGCCTGCAAGCATGCATGTAGGCAGAACACTGTATACATAATAAATAAATAAATCTTTAAAAAAAAAAAAAAAGACTTGAGATGGGATTGGGGTCCCCTCCAGTTCTGTCCCCATCCCTTCCCCCAGGCCCTGAAGGAGGCATCTGAGAGTGCTCGGCAGGACTTCCAGCGTGAGGCGGAGCTGCTCACCATGCTACAGCACCAGCACATTGTACGCTTCTTCGGAGTCTGCACTGAGGGCCGCCCGTTGCTCATGGTCTTTGAGTACATGCGTCACGGGGACCTCAACCGTTTCCTCCGGTACAAGGACCCAGCCCCCGGCTCAGTCCTTGGTCCCTTCCCTGCAAGAATATCTTTGCTTGTCTGCCTGGTTAAGGGGGAGGCACCAGGAAGGGTCAGGAAGGCACAGTTCCCACCCCCCAGGGAAGTAGAGTGCGCAGGTGTGTGAAGGTGGGCATGTCTGTAGGGCAGCTGCTAGAGGCCGGAGCTCTGAGCTTTGGGACCATGGTTCTGTAAGAGTGTATGTGCATTTGTATGCATAGGGGCCAGGCCTGCAGGGAGATGTGGCATGGGAGGATGCTGACCCCAAGCTGCCATCAGGCCCCTTCTGTGTTCTGTGTGCGTGTATAGTGCTGTATGTTTCAGTCTCCAAGCATGTAAGCGATGTATATTTGAAGGGGGTCCCACAAAATGCACTTCTTCGGCTTTGGGTCGAACAACTCTGATGTTCAAGTACTTGATAGTTGTAGCCACTTTGAGAAATGTGTGACTTCACAAGGCGGCTTAGGGGTGACCAGACCCGCCCGGGGGCACACAGGAAGTGAAGGATGCCACTCCAGCAGAACTCCTACCCTCAGATACCAGCTGTGATAGCCCTCCCCCACCCCCACCCCCCCTGCCCAAGGTAGTCATAGGACCAGGCAGAGTTAGTTAGTGGGAGGAGCATCAGGGTCCAGAGTCAGCCACCATGTCTGTGAACCTTCCTTTCTGGCCAAGAGCACACACCAGGGGAATGAAGATCGAGAAGGCTTCCTCGAGGAAGGGTTATTAAAACCAAGACTCCATTCAAGAGGCAGAGGAGTAAGCCAGGGAAAGGAGGCGGGCCAGGACGCAGCATAGCTAGGAGGGAGGTCCCATGTGTCTGTCGGAGGAAGCCGTGGTCCTGGATGAGAAAGCACTGTGCAGCTGATGCTCATGCTGATGATGTCCCAGCAGCTCTAGGGAGTGAAGAAGGCACGTGTGTGCCGTTGATACGACTTAGCTACGAGAGACCCTGAGGAGGGGTATACCCCAAGACAGTGTAGCCCTGTAGGGGCACTGGGTGGCTCAGGTGAGCCAGCCCTAAGATGCATGGAGGTGGACTGGCAGAGGAGCCAGTGTCCAGGGAAGGCCACGGAGAGCCAGAGAGATGTCATCAGATGGGGCCCAGGCTGTGTGAGGAGCAGCTGGTGATCTTCCTTGAAGCACCGGGCAGGAAGGAGAGAATCTGAGGCGAGCCTGGAAGGCCTTGGACAGGAGGCTTGGGCCTTCGTGTTTCCAGCTTTCTCTGATTACACATGGGACCTCCCTCCCAGCTACGCTGCCTCCTGGCCCAGCCTCCCGACTGGAGTCTCAGTTTTCATGCCCCTTCTTCCAGGAAGCCTTCTCGGTCTCCCCCGCTGGCATGTGCTTACTCATACTCCACTCCCTACTCCAGTGCCCTGGTCTCAGAGTGTTCGGCAAACACTTGGCAAGTTGGAAAAGGCATTGCTAGCAAAGCATTCGGTAGGAAGAAAGGCTAGGAAGGGGAAGTATTTGGGCAGTGGCACCAAGTGATCAGGACCGCCGGGACTTGGGGGCTGTGGGGCACCCCAGAAACCTTTGAAAGGAGAACCATCCAAGGAACAGCTGGACACTAAGGGCAAAAGTGGGGGACGCTGACAGGAGATTCAGAGGGGACTCAAGTTGCTGGCCTGGAGCTGGGGAGGCTCCCTTCATGGGGCAGAGTGGGATGGAGGCAGAAACAGCTCAGCTTGGCAAAGGCTGTGCCTGGGCGCTGCCAGCAATAATGGGGACTAGGGGCAGCTGGAGGCTGGGACTGAGTTCTTCCAAGGACTGTGGAGTTAGTATCCTTGGGGTGGGCCTGGTCATGGAGAAAGACAACTCTGTTTCCCCCGTCCCTCAGCTCTCCAGACAGCTGCCTCCTGCTCCCTTTCCTCCATTTTTGCCCCTAGTCTCTCCCTTCATCACACCCAGTTCCAGGCATCCCCTCCACAGCTCCTGGGTCCACTAGGTTCCCCCCTCTCCTTCTCTCTTTCTCTCTCTTAGCTTCTCCCTCTCCCTGTCTTTCTCAGGTCCCATGGACCTGATGCAAAGCTGCTGGCTGGTGGTGAGGATGTGGCTCCTGGTCCTCTGGGCCTTGGGCAGCTGCTGGCTGTGGCTAGCCAGGTGGCTGCAGGTATGGTGTACCTGGCCAGCCTGCACTTTGTGCACCGGGACCTGGCCACACGCAACTGTCTGGTGGGTCAGGGACTAGTGGTCAAGATTGGAGACTTTGGCATGAGCAGGGACATCTACAGCACAGACTATTACCGCGTAAGGGTCCCTAAACCCTCTCCCAGCATCCATACTGTGCACACCCTGACTTGGAGTGTAAGATCCTGCACTGACCAGCTTGCCCTCTTCCTCCTCTAGTAGCGTGGGCTCTGGCCTCTGGCCTCTGGTCTCCCATCCCTTCCAGCACCTCAGCCCTGGGTGGGAAACTGTCTTATCGTCTGGTCCCTCAGCCCTGGTCCTGCACACCTTCTATCTGTTGAATGTGGTGGGATGGCTCTGTGGTTGCCCCCGCTGGAGGTGACACAGTGCATCTCGGCAGGTGGGAGGTCGGACCATGCTGCCCATCCGCTGGATGCCACCTGAGAGCATCCTCTACCGCAAGTTCAGCACCGAGAGTGACGTGTGGAGCTTTGGGGTGGTGCTCTGGGAGATCTTCACCTATGGAAAGCAGCCCTGGTACCAGCTCTCCAACACCGAGGTCAGCCCTGCCAGGAATCCTGGGGGCCCCGTGCTTTCCCCTCAGCCCCCTCCCCACTCCCTTTCTTTCTCTGTTGATCCTTCTCTTGCCCAGGCTCCCAAATCCAAGCCCAGCCGGCTCCTGGTGGGCCCTTAGAGATCATTGTGGCTGGAGTCCATGCCATGCCTGTGTGTGCTTTATAGGTCACAGTGGGCAGTCACAGGGCAGAGCGGAGGGTGGGAGAGAGGTCCTGATATAGAACAGCAGGGAGGCTGGAGGTTAGATGGAGAAGGACGTCCCTGCCTTCCCTGCCCTCGGGCCGGCCACAGTTAGAGCAGACCCCAGGTGTTCTGTCTCCCAGCAGCTCCCCAAGCCGCCTCCTTGGCTCACAGCTGTCAGTTTCCATTTCTCCGTCTAATGCAGTCTGTTCCCCCGAGGCTGGTGGGGTGGGGGAGAGGGTTATAGATTTTAATTTTCTCAAGCACTGAGAGAAGGAATGGAATTAGTGCTGCCCATAATCTAAGTCCTCTAATGGGGATGGGGAGAAGGGGGGAGAGGCTCCAGGCGGCTTCTCCAACTATCTCGCTGTCACCGTCTCTGTTAGATCCTGTAGCCACCCCAGCAGCCCTTCCTGGAGTCTGGCTGTGCTCTTCATTGCTACAGTTTCTTTCCACTGTATCCCCTCAGAGTGGTGCCCACAAAAGGGAGAAGCAAGGGTTGCCTCTGCTGTAAGCCGAAACAGCCATTTTTCCCCCCAAAGGCTATAGCTGTGGTCCCACACTGCTCTTTCCTTGTGCAGCTGGGAGGTGGAGGCTGAGGCCGAGGTTGACAGTCTTGGCAATGTCATGACCTCACTCTCTTCACCCCGCCTGGCAAGTGGTCTTTGGGTGTGACACTAGCCTTCTGGAGGCAATCCTTAGTCATTCCTACTTCTTAGAGTCGGAGCAGGAAGGAGCCTCAGAGTTTGCGGGGTATGGTAGAGGCAGACAGCCGGGACCCATCCGTGGGAGAGCCTGTAACCTCCATGCCCTGAAGCCCCCAGTTCATTCTCCTCTCTGTCTCTCCTGTGGCACAGGCGATCGAGTGCATCACGCAGGGTCGGGAGCTGGAGCGGCCGCGCGCCTGCCCTCCTGATGTCTACGCCATCATGCGCGGCTGCTGGCAGCGTGAACCGCAGCAACGCCACAGCATGAAGGATGTGCACGCACGTCTGCAGGCCCTGGCGCAGGCACCCCCCAGTTATCTGGATGTCCTGGGCTAGGAGCTGAGCCTGGCTGGCAGGCCACCCTCAGGTCCCTCAGCACCCAGCAGCTACCACACTCAGGCCTCTCACCCTCAGCATGTGGAGGGGACTGGCAGGCTGGGAGTGGAGGGTAGCCATGCTTCGTGGCCAGCATCCACCATAATAGCAATTATATTTATTATCCCTGGCTGTGTTTCTTGCCCGTTCTTGGGGAGAAGGACTTTGGGGCTCAGTGGAGGCTGTGCTCTGTCTCTGGAGTCCGTTCTCGTGCTGGTCCCTTTGGTTGGTTGCTGCCCTGCTCTGCGCAGCTGTCTTCCGCTTTATCTTCACCCCTCACCTGGTGACAGTCTCTCCGTACCCTCGCTGTGTTTGGATTTCGGGAAGGCTGATGCTGGGGATGGGGGGGTAGGGCCCCTGGGGATGGCGGGGGTAGAGAGAGCAGGCACACATTAGAACAAATGAACAAGACAGAGAGAAACATCTCTGTCTGTCTGTCTCTCTGTGTGTGTGTGTGTCTGTCTGTCTGTCTCTCTCTCTCTCTCTCTCTCTCTCTCTGTGTGTGTGTGTGTGTGTGTGTGTGTGTGTGTGTGTGTACATACATGTGGCTGTAGCAGGGGTAAGGATTAAAGGAGCAGAACCATGGTACACACCTTTAACCCCAGCTACTCAGGAGGCCGAGTGCAGCAGGAGAATCTCACATTCAAGGGTCTCCCTGGGCTTCGGAGTCAGTTCAAGGACGGCCTGGGCAACTTAGGGAAACCCAGTCTCAAAACAAGAAGTAAAGAGAGGGCTGGGAAATAGCTCAGTGGTAGACCCCCCTTGCCTGGTATGTGTGAGGTCCTGGGTTCAAATCCCGGTACTGTGTGGGGAGGGTGGGGATGGGGGAGAGCCTGGAGATGAAGGGTCAGGACCCCGTTCCTTCCCTTCTGTTTCCCTTCTTGGTCCTGCTGCTTCGAGATTAATACTTGGAGGTGGGGCTTGGGTAAGGAGACTTCCTAAGAATAGACCTCTGGTGCTGTCCTATCCTACTCCTGGGGCAGATGGGGTCTACCTTCCTTTGTGACCTTAGCCGCAGGGCCTGAGGCTTCTGTCACATTCATATCCCCAAACTCTACCACATCCGGGGAGCAGAGCCAGGTGCTCTCCTTGTCACTGCAGAGACTTGCCTCTGCCCTGGAGCTGGAGCAGCCGCGTTTCAGCCACCAGCCATCACTTCCCATCACCTGCTGGGCTCCTGCAATATCACATGCTCACTCGCACAGCTCCTGGGCCAAGTGATGGCTGTCTCCTGTCCCTGGGTGCCCAGTTCCCTGCCTTGTCCCCGTGATTCAATCTGTTCTTATCGCCCTGGGCCAGGCCCTGCAGTGTGTCTGCCTCTTGTCCAGGCTGGTTCCAGCTAATGGAGGGCTAGCCCAGGGCGGCAGGCTGATTGATGGGGGGGTCTGGTCCCCAGGGCCTTCATTGGCAGGCTTTCCTTTCCTGCCTGGGGATCGGCGGTGCTGTTTCACCCCAGAAGGGGGACAGCGTGGAGGCATCAGATCTGGCAGGTGAAGCCGTGGACGAGAGCTACAGATATTGCAGCTCAGATAGTATAGAGGAAGGAACAAAGACAGAGACGGAGACACAAAGGGACAGGGTGGCAGGAGCACACAGGCACAGGAGGGCGGCGGCTGGCAGAGTCCTAAGAGCCTAGGACCCCTACAGGCTTTGCCTGGTCCTTTCTCTCACTCCTGTTTGATCCTGTGCGGGCAGGCGGCGGGCGAGGAGTGGGTACTAGCAGACCTGGAGGCCCTGCTGGGGACACAGGGCTCTGAGGTTTGCTGCCCTGAGCAGGATTGGGAAGGGCTCGGAGGCCAGAGAGCAGAAAAGACCTGAAAAGCCTATGAGCTATTTCCAATGTTGATTATGGGGCATGGGAGATGCCTGAACCCCACTGGAGGATTACTGGAGAAGCTGAACAGAAGGGGTACAGAGTTCTGGGAGTGTGGCTTGGGCAAAGGGAACCTTCTGGGAAAGTGGCAGAGAGATCTGGGAATAGCAGAGATGAGCACCAGTCCTTCAGGTAACAGGGCTTGAAGCTTTGCACTGGGGTGTGGGAGTATGTGGGAGTCCAGCTCTGGCCTGCTCCCACCTTTTGAAGGGTTCTTATGTGGAGGAGAGAGGAATTAAGAAATGATAGAGAGACCTAGACGACGACGACGAGAAGAAAGACAGACACAGGATAGCTTCGGGAGGGCCTGGGTCAATACCCAACAGCCTCGTCCTTTATTCAGAAGAGCTTTTTATAATATGCCAAGGGGAGAGGCAAAAGACTTCCCCCTGCAAGATCAAAGCACACCATACAGCCAAGTGCAGACAGACCCTTCCAAACACCTAGTAACCACACACGTGGTCAAATCATCTCCTTATGCAGCCCTGCTGGGTACAGCAAGCTCAGATTCTCTGACCCAGAGTAAGGTCTCACTAGATAGCCTCTGTGGGCTTCCACCCTGGGGCAAGAAGGGACTGTACCCTTCCTTGGTCTGCTAGTGGCCTCCTCCTCGATGGATATTCAGACACTTGCCCACAGCACCCCGACCACCTAGGGCACATAGCTGGCCTGAATGGAGGCTTGTGCATGTGAAGCACATACAAATAGCACTCCTTCCGCTGCCGCTGGGCCCCACTGCCATTAACTCTGTCCTTGTCCCACTGTGGCCCCTGCCCCCTCTCTGTTAATTACCTCCTGGCTGTGCCAAGTCCATTAGCTGCCCTCAGTCCCAGGGGCTGAGCACCAGTTGAGATGGATAGCTATAAGGAGATGGGTGGAATGGGGCCCTGGGGATTTTGGGGGGCTTGAGACTGAGACAGCAACCTGGGGCCATAGGGTAGTATTTTCCCTCCCTCTACTCCCTTTTCCGACCAGCGCCTTGTTGGCTGGAAGGAGGCTCTGAGAGGCTGGGGTGTTGTGGAGCACTGAGCCCAGGAACCAGGCTCCCTTCAGTCACTCTGACCGAGTGTTGTGCCTCGGGTCTCCTGCCCCGGGACAGGCCTCTGAGGAACTTGGGGTTCTCCTGCTCCCTTAGATCTGGATTCTCAGAAGGAGGCTAGGATAGCTGCCAGATTTCCAGGACCCTGCAGACAGGTTTCTAGGGCTGCTTGGGAGGGTACCCCACCTTGCCTGAGTCCCCTCAGGCTGAGGACAGGTCCTAGCTGACTGCGCAGGCCCTGGGGCTGTAAGTAGCGTCTGGAGGGAGCTTGCCGTGTTCCTGTGTGGCCTTGGACTGGCTGCTCAGTGCTGGCAGAAGCAGAGAAGCCAGGACTCGGGGACCCTGGGTTCTAGCCTCCCGTGCCACTGATGTGCCAGGCTACCCAGGTGCCTCCAGCAGGGTGTGCACTGGCTGCGTGTTCTGAATTTTCCAGACCGTCTTTCTGCCCCCTCCGAGCTGTGAAAAATGGAGAGTTGCCAGTAGTGAGGGCTGAAGGCTGGAGTGGGGAGAGACAGACAAGCCGAGGCCATCGCTGCAGGAACCAACCAGGAGAGGCCAGGAGGGGAAGAGGCAGCAGCCAGGAGCCCCGGGACCCGGCAGGGCAGAGCCCCTGAGATGGTCTGCGTTTCTTTGCCTGGAATCCAGGCCCCTAGACCAGAGTGCTCGTCACCCACCACCCACTAAGCTGAGCCCTTCCGCTCCTTACTGGGTTATGTGCCCTCGTAGGTAAACTTCTAGACTCTGGAGCTTAGTTCTGCCATTGACTAGTATAATGTCACCCGGCATTTCTGTACCTTAGTGTCTTCTGCTAAATGGGGATAGACAATAACAGCAGACCCCCCCCCCCCCCCAAGGGATGCTGGGAGGCTGAGATCCGTGTGTAAAGCTCTCCCGATGGGGCCCGACCTCCAGCCGGTGCCCAGTAGAGACTGTTCTTAGGCCAGTGTTCTTTCCTGCTCATCTTCTCTCTTCCTTCCCCTCTCTAGCCTGTCTCAGGCCTTGGGGGCCCAGCTGGGGCCCTGCTAGTATTCACGATGGTAATCCATTCCATCCTGAGTGTGAGCAGGTATCCTGGGGACTGCAGTGTTTGAGAAGGGATACTTACTTTTGACCCCAGTCCCAACCCTCCCCTCTACCTGCAATCGCTTCAGAGTGGAGTGTATGAGGTGTGGAGGGCTGTAGACTGAGGCTCTAATGCCCTTCTCTTGCTGTGTGGAGGACAGGGCCAAGCCCCATGCCCACTGTCTTCTTATCCCCAACCCTCAAACTCCCTGGCTGTCCTAGCAGGGATGTCTCTCCTGACTTGTCTGGGCGACCTGGGGGACAGGATAGGGACCTTGGTACCTTGTGACAGGTGATTCTGGGTTATGGCCCCTTACTGGCCGGGTCAGGTCTCTGCCAGTCACTAGAGATGTCGGACTGGAAAATGTACTAAGACTTTGCTCCCTTTCCCTGTAGCCTGCTGTTCCAAGTGTCCGGAAGCCCTTCTTGCAGTCTACCTTTGTGCCTCTCACTTGGATTTGAAGGGGTTACTCAGCTCCGGGCCTGCCCACGGCAGGTCTCAGCTGCCTGGGGCCTGTGGTCAGGGCTAATGCAAGCGAGAAGTGGAGGACAAGAAGGATAAAGTTATTAGTGTCTTCATCTTTGAGGGATATTGATTGCTGGGTCTCCAGGCCCATTTGGTCTTATAATGGGGTGCATGGAGGTGTTGGGAGGGGCACAGAAAGATCCCACGTAGCCCCCACCCCTTCTTCTGGAATGGTGGCCACACAAGGTCTGGTCCAAGGATGACAGTAGAGACAGGCTTTGTGAGTGAGAGCTCTGGGGAGATGGGGGCATAGGAAAGCTGAGGGGGCTCAGGGCTTGGTACTCTAGCACCGGCCTGTTTTGTGTGCATGTGAGAGAGAATGTGAGCACACTTAGAGCTGCTGAAGAGATCTGGGGGGATTCCTGGTCCGCCCTGAGCCCTTACCTGCCCCCCCCCCGGCAGCTATTGAGCAGGCTCTTCCCACGGGATGGGGGAGTAACTTTGGCCTTGTGTGTCCAGCTTCCTATTTGCATGGGACGCCCTGTGAGATGGTTGGTACAGCCTTGTCTCTCCACCTAGAGCTTTGCACATTCCTGTCTTCATCTTGAGATGGATGTGGGCCAGAAGGGCTTAGGTATCAGGCCCACCTTCTCCAGGCAGGCCCCCCTGTTGGGTGTCCGCTGGAGGCTGAGAGAGGGAGGTACCGAGGGTATGATGGCGGGCACAGAAGCAAACTTCTCCCTCCCAGCCTCCCTTTAACTCAGATGAGAAGGGCCTGGTGCTCCTCTGCTCAGGGACTCCGAAGCTCACTTCTCTTTCCCAGAGGAACTGGCTTCCCCTCTTCTGGGGTGGGAGAGGAGGTAATTAATGACGGAAGGCTGGACAGTGAATGTTCAGGGCTAATGTTGGTATTAATCAGGAGCTGGTCCCCAGTCCCCAGTGAAGGATCAGGTTCAGCTGGGCCAATGAATGTGTGTGTGTGTGTGTGTGTGTGTGTGTGTGTGTGTGTGTGTGTGTGTGTGTGTGCTGTGGGGCAGCAGGAACTCCTGACTCCTTTCTCAGTTTCCTGCCCTCTCCACAGTGCCTCCACGTAACCCTCCTACCCCTTGCCATGACTTTCCTGGACCTCCCTCCTGGTGTATTCCTGAACCTCCTGTTGAGGAAGTGGCCGATTTCTTCTCAAGTTCAAGTCTGTCTCTGGATGTAGGTGGGGGTGAACCAGGCCATCCCCCCTTCCATGGCCCCTCACTAGCCCTTCCTGCAGACAGGCACATTAGGTGACTCCCGGGCTGCCTGTCCAGCTAATTGCCTTTCAACCTTCCCCTCATCACCAGGGTGTCCCCCCACAAGCTCCATTAGCCCCCCTTCCCCGATAGCCCCTAAATCAGCCCCAATTATTCATGCAGGGGGTGTGCTGGGCTGAGCTGTGATTGCAGCTGGAGTGGAGGGGTGAAGATGGAGATTTGATCTGAGTGCCAGGCAAGCTGGCGGGAGGCAGAGGCAGAGCAGGGACAGGAGGGGCTGGAACCTGGGGGCAGATGCAGAACAGTGACCATCTTGGGGGCAGGAATCTGGAAGTCTAAAGTGTGTGTGTCGGGGTGGGGGGCAGACTGAGAAGTGGGCATTTGACCTCAGGAGGGTTTGGGGAAATCGGCTGGCACTCCTCTTCAAGGGTGAAGCTTACTCTGCCTATCATCAGTTGTAACCAGGTGTTCATGAGGGACTGGCTGGAAAGGAGAGTGGGCAGCAGTAGGCTTCCTTCCTGAGAGGCCCCTCTGCTCCTTGTAAGACCAGGCTGGTCAGCACCTACAGTCTCCACTCACAGCGTCCACTCGGAGCTCTGTCAGGGAGCCTTCTCTGGGAGTTGGGATGCTTTGAGCAAAGTTCCTGAAAGGCAGATGTCTCTACGACTCCTTGTAAGGTCATCCCCACTGAGGGTGGGGGAGGCTTCCAGCCCTGGCTCCTTGGCAGCTCTTCTGGTCTATCCATCCCTGAGCTCATGTGGATCAGCATAGCAGCCGCTTCCCCAGGCTCGCGGGCTCCACCTCTCCCTACAGCCTGTTCTCAGCACAGCAATATTCCTGTGAGGATCATGCCTGCCTCTGGTCAAGCTATTCCAATGGCTTCTCATCCCACACAGAGCAAACTCCAGTAGCTCGCCTGTGGCCTAAGAGGTTCCTGGAGGTTTGGCTCTGACACCACCTTTCTGATGAAGGGTGGACGAAGCTCTAAGAGTGTAAATGTGGGTGTTTAGAAGGCAGTCTCGTGCCACTGTTTAAACAGTAGAAGCAGCTCCATCTCTGGGGCCCGAGCGTTAAACTTTCTTAGCAGGAATGGGATGTGGGGGCAGAGTGTGGCTCCCAGAGCAAGAGCGTGGAGCTGAATGTCTGAGTGCAAGTTGAACCACGTGCATGCCTCACTTTCTCTCTGCACCGCAGCCTCCCCCATTGGTTGCTTTAAATGAGCAGGATCAGTTAACTTCCAAAGCCACCAGCTTCCTACTACAGAACGCGGGTTTTCTGCAGCCTGTCCTTGAGTGATACGACTGTTTCTACTGCCCCCTGCTGGACAGCTACAGGCATCAAAGTCCAACTTTGTGTTTCCTTCCCGGAGCATTGGTACCATCCAGTGCACCTGAGCTCAAAACAGCAATTATCTCGGGTGGTGGCTCACGCCTTTAATCACAGCATTCGGGAGGTAGAGGCAGGTGCATCTCTGAGTTTGAGGCCAGCTTGGTCTAAAATGGCCAGGGCTACACAGAGAAACCTTGTCAGGAAAAACCAAAACCAAAACAAACAAAACAAAAACAACAAAAAACCCAAACAAACAAAAAAACCCCAAAAACAAAAACAAAAACCTACCACAAAAACAACAAAAAACAATTATTAAACAGTATTGCCTGTCTCTTAGCTTGATTCTCCACATAGAAATAATCTCAGCAAATATTATACACAAAGGACTTGAAACCACAATACTCAAGAATTAGTAACTGTCAGGACACAGCAATCCTATTCTTGAATAGCTACCAGGAGCACAGACTATGGAGGCCACACAGGACCTGTGCTCACAGGCTCACAGTACCTAGCTGTAGCAGTCCCAACTGTACAAGACCTAGTGTTATCACCTGCTAGTAGAGGACACCCAGTGACCCAGAAACCTTATGGTGAGGGAAAGAAGATAGATATATGTTGTGGAATATTATTTTAACTGGGCAAAGATGTGTTACATTTGTTTATGCTGCAGAATATAACTGCGTAAAGGTGTGTTACTTTTGTTTATGCTGCATTTGTTTAATGATGTAAGGATGTGTGTTTAATTATGACAAGATGTGTTGCATCTGTTTCACTTTGCCTGCCCAAGGCACCTGATTGGTCTAGTAAAAAGCTAAATGGCCGGCCGGGCAGTGATGGTGCATGCCTTTAATCGCAGCACTCAGGAGGCAGAGGCAGGTGCATCTCTGTGAGTTCGAGGCCAGCCTGGTCTACAGAGTGATTTCCAGGACACCCAGGACTGTTACACAGAGAAACCCTGTCTCAAAAAAACAAAAACAAAACAAAACAAAAAGCTGAATGGCCAATAGCTAGGCAGGAGAAAGGATAGGTGGGACTGGCGGGCAGAGAGACTAAGTAGGAGGAGAAATCTGGGCTCAAGGGGGAAGAACAAGAGAAGAAGAAGAGAACAAGGGAGATGCCAGGGGCCAGAAGCCATGTAGCCATCAGTCAGCCAGACAGACAGACAGCCAGCAAGAAAGTAAGACAAGGTAAAAAGCCCTGAGGCAAAACGTAGATGAAGGGAAACAGGTTAAGTTATAAGAGCTAGCAAGAAAAGAGCTAACCTAAGGCCAAGCATTCAAAACTCATGATAAGTCTCTGTGTCATGATTTGGGAGCTGGATGGTGGCCCTAAAGAAAAAGCCTGGTACAGACAGAAGTGAGTACATACTGTATGGTTGCGTTTACACAGACGCTCTAGAAAAAAATCTACGGTGACAGAAAACAAATCAAAATTTTCATGAGCTTGGGTTAGGGGTGAGAATGGAATCCGGGTCATTATTGCAGAGTGGATTAGGTAAACTGGGGGGGGGTCATTTAAAATATTATATGTATGTTGTAAATGGGAGGGGATTGTGCTTTGGGATCCCTGTGGGCTCAGTGAACTTTTGAGATTCTCACCTTCCGCCACGTGGGTCCCTGGGATCAAACTCAGGTCGTCAGTTTTGGTGGCAGGTGCCTTTCCCAACGGAGCCATCTCACTATCCCCAGAGATGGACTTTTTAAAAAAAATTTTGAGACAGGGTTTCTATGTGTAACAGTCCTAGCTGTCTTGGAACTTGCTTTGTAGACCTGGTTAACCTCAAACTCACAAAGATCCACCTGCTTCTGTGCAGGGCCAGGGGATGTAGACTGAGTTTCAGTTTGGGATGAGAGGAAAGCTCTGGAAATCGATAGTGCCAAAGGTGGCACACACGTGAAGTACTTTATGTCACTGAACTGTTCGCTTCACATTTGTTGAAAGGATAAACCTTACATTTTGCCACAGTAAAATTTTAGGACACTACTTATCAAACCAAGCGGGCTCGTTTTTATTATATATCCATCACGCCTAAATAAAGGTAGCCCTGCTCCTGAGAATTCAACCCAGGACCGGCAGCATGAGCCACACCCAACAGTCCCAAGTTGTCTTTGCTTTACACCCTGACTAGGGTGGGTCGCTGAGTGCTTCGGAGGAGCAACCGGATGGACAGCGGCTGAGATCTTGCCTTGCTTGGCCTCTGGATATCCTGCTTCCACCCACGCAAAGGTCGCAATGACCTGACCGGACAGGCGGGGGCGCCCCTCCCCTCCGCCGAGGGCCGCCAGAGGGCGCCGCCGGGCAGGAAAGAGGGGCGTCGGGTGGACAGCGACGCCGGGAGCGGAGCGGGCGCTGATCGGAAGGCTGTCAGGTTGGGCGGCTCTCCTCGTCCACTTCGCAGACAGGCGTGCGGAGGCCTGACCCCACCCGGCCCGGCTCCAGCCTCCCTGCGCGGACTTCCTGCCTGGGCGCGGGCGGAGGCCCACCCCCTTCCTGCCCGTGCAGCTTGCTCTGTCGGCTAGCGGGACCCGTCGTCGGTGCACACGCCGCCGCGCCGCCCGAGCTCTGAGCTCTGAGCTCCGAGGCAGGTGAGTGACCAGCCCAACCCTGGGCTCTGGAGCCTGAGACTGCTGGGATGGAACCCAGCAGAGAGCTGAGTGGAAAGAGGAGATGGGGGTGGAGGGAGTGCGAGCCGTCTAAGTGGAAAGAGAAAAGAGAAAGGAGACAAAGGTAATAGGAGAGTGGAGAGAAAGATCTGCGTAGAGAGAGCTAAGTAAAAAGAGAGAGGAGGGAAAGGAGAGAGCGAGCAGACAGGGAGAGAAAGAGAGAGAGAGAGAGAGAGAGAGAGAGAGAGAGAGAGAGAGAGAGAGAGAGAGAGAGAGAGAGAGAGATCGATCCACCTAAATGGGAAGAAAAGCTACTCTGGTTGTGAGGATTAGGAACCCAGGGCCAGCCCGGGAGAGTGTTCTCTTTGCCCCGGGGAAGGCAGCCTGGAAGGCTTGCCTCCTGGGTTCCAGTGTGCAGGTTGCTGGAACCTTGGTGGTGCTGAAACCCTGAAAAGGAATCCTAAACCTTGTCTTCCCTCCATCCCTCAATTTCTTCTTTCTGGAGGCGCTAACAAAACACTGTACCTGTTTCCTTCTGTGGTTGAGGGAAAGCATGTCTCCTGGAAAAGGACTCTGTTTGGTGTTGGTAGATTTGCAAGTCCCTTCCCACCTTGTGGGAGAGGTCAGCCATGGGCACCCATAGCATAGCCTCTGAAGGCTCTCTGCCTGGGTGATGTGGCCGGTTGCCAGGCCCTGGAGCCCAGGAGCCCAAGCTCCAGCAAGGCCTCTCTGGCTTCTCATCCCTATTTCCAGCCTCTACAGCCTCTAGCCCTGAACTCGTGACTCCCTGTTTTGGAGCTCCCTGCCCCAGCTGGGGACTGTGACCCTAGTCCCAAGAGATGGGAACAGCATGTGCTGGCTGAGACTCCCAGGCTCAGCCAGGCCTCGGCTCCAGGCAGGGCAGGATAAGGGGTCAGTTCTCAACCCCTGCCTGTGCTGGGCCTAGAGGGATGGAGGCTGTTCTCCAAACCCAACTCCACCCCATAGTGTAACAGTGTGTGGACGGGTGAGGTGGGTGTGGACAGGCCTCCCACCCTCCCAGTCTGCCCCCCTGCTGCTCTCCAACGGATGACCTCTTCCAAAGCCTGCCACCAACCTCTTCCAAAGCCTGCCACCGTATCCCTGCCGCCTCCCCCCCACCCCCCCGCCCCGCTTGCCCCTTTCTTCTCAGAGCGGGGTGAAGAGGGAGGGCTGACTTTTGCTTCTCCACTCCACACCAACCAACGTGCCCTATCAGACTTTCCCAGAAGAGGAAACCCTCCCCAGGCACCCCGCTCCAGCAGCGGGAGACCTAGAGGAAGAAAGATAGGTAGGTAAGGGGCTCTACAATATCTTGACTCCTCTGAAGAAGCTCCCTGTGGCCTCGTCTCCAGCGTGGTGCAGGTGGTGGTGACTCCTGGTACCTGCTCTGTGGGGGAAGCTAGCGGACAGCCAGGAGGAGAGGGGGTAGACAGACGTAAACACAGACACAGGCCAAACCAGACACACAGACGGGTGAGACAGGCCCCAGGGGGAGAACTGTGGATGTAGGGGAGAGGCTGTCCGAGGACAAAGATCCCAGGCTGAGGAGAAGCCACGGAGATGGAAGGAAGAGCACACAAGGTGTGCAGGCCTGGTCCAGCCCCCTGCTGTGCTCGGGTGGCTTGTGTGTTGGAGGGCGAATTACCCCCTTCCCATTTCTTCACCTCTGAAATAGGAGGCATAAGAGCTAAGGGGAGGGAAAGGTTCGTCCTCATTGTGTTTCCCCAGGGTGATAACTAGTGTTACACACCTGCACACAGCCTTGAGAAGCAGCCTGGAAGCAGGATCCGGAGTGTGGGCATCTTCCTGTGGCTGCCCCCACCCGCAGAGGGGCATCTGGGACTCAGTCCCTGTGTTTGGAAGACTCTGTGGCCCCCAGACCCAGGATGAGGACTCTTCTCTAGTCCATATTCCCTACATGCACGGTGACTCAGAGCCTTGCATTTCTGTACCCTCGTCCCACTCAGCACCTGGGAACTTGGATGCCAACCCTGAGGAGTTCCTGACCCAGGCCGGTATGGCAGAGGCGGGGCCATCTTTCACCCTGCGGTGTTAGTCTTTCTGCGGCTGCTTTTTCTCTTCCCAGTCACACTGCACTGTGTTTGGGGCTCTGGGAGGCCTGAGGGGAGCTGAGGGGAGGCCACAGCCTCTCTGGTAGGCCTCAGAAGGAAAGCTGCAGTGCTCTGTACTCCGTTTGGGGTGTCCACCTGCTGGTGCTCAGCACCCAGGTGTGTGGGAGAAGGGCCCTGTCCAAGCCAGCTCTGACACAGTGGCAGACAGCCGTGGATAAGCGTTATGGGCAGGCTAGGGTACAGCTCACTGGTGTAGCATTTGCCTAGCATGCTCAAGGACCAGGGTTCCACTCCCAGCACCACCAAGCAAGCCCAGGCCAGTGAAAGAGCCCACTGTGGCCCTGGGCTGAGTTCGGAGGAAACATCGGTCCACGCCGATGTTGGAGTGTGTTGTACTTGGGGAGGGGAGACTGAGAGCAGGCTGGTGGATGGAGCTGCCACAGAGGGCTGTCCCTTAGTCCCTCCCTAGACTACAGTGTTCTGTCAGCCCCTAGAGTGGTCTGGGTTAGCTCTACCTGCTCCCAGAGGAGGGACACAGGTACTGACTTTGGCTGGGTCATCCCCCTGGGTCAGGGGGAGCGTCCCACTTGGAGCCAGGAGGCACAAGCAGACTCAGGGAAAACAGGCAGAACTCTGTTGGGCCATGGGAGCCATGCCCGTTTAGTCTACAGGGCAGGGAGAGGAGGGGAGGCTTGAACACTGAGGGGCTTCCTGGTGGAGGCTGGGGGCAACTGGACATTCTGAGGAGGCTTGAGCAGAGATGGCTGCATGGTGAGAGGCGTGTCACAAGGCTAGACGCCTGGTATAGCTGGCCTTTCCTGTAATCAGAGCTACAGAAGGTGGTAGAAGAGGGCAGTGGCCAGAACTGCCCTATGGGCTGTGCTTTGGTTTGTTTGTTTGTTTGTTTTGAACTCCAGCTCACTCTGTGTGTAGCCCAGGCCGACCTGGAATAAATTACCCTCCTACCTCAACCTCCGGAGTGTTGGGATTATAGGTAAAAGCCATCTCGCCCTGCCAGAATTAGAATTTCTGGAGGTCATCTCTGCATGGTGGTGAGGGAGGCAGGCCAGTGGGGAAGCTGCCCTCCAGGCGTGCCCCAGTCTGGTGGCCAGACAGCCCTTGGGCAACTCACTTGAGGAAGACCCTCCACGCCTCCTCTGGTGAGAAGAGCCGCCTCTCTCCAGGTGGTAGTCAGGGCTGGGGCGGGGACTGGTTGGGTTTGTGAGTCAGATTCCCTGCTGGTTCTCTGTTTCCTGATGAGTAAACAAGGTCCGTGGTAGACCCTCTAGCCTCCGTTTCCTGAGCCAGCGGCAGGCCAGCCGCTCACCCCTGCCCTGCTCCTGCTGCCCCGGCCTCCAGTCTGCCTCTCTCAGGCTTCCTGTTCCTCCATCCGGCAGACATGCCTGGCGTGCCGAGCCCGGCTTGGCTGGATATAGGAGGGGCCCTGTGTGCTTGGGGAGACCGTGGTGTGAGGTGCCACTGGGCAGTCAGTGCTGGCAGAGTTCTCTTTTGGGGGGAGAACGTGGAGGTCTGGGCTGGGGTCTCACTCAGCGTGTCTCGGTGGCAAAGGGCAGAGAGAGGGACTCAAATGCTAAGCACCTCAGCACCAAGCTAAGCTGCAGGGCAGCCTGGGTGTCCCTTTGTCCGCCTCTCTTTGTGCGGGGAACATACCACTCAACCGTCCGTGAGGGCCCTGACAGAAAAAGGAGAATGGGAGACTCACCGACCAGGATGGAAGGCAAGGGTGCCGAGGAAAACCAGGAGAAGGTGTGCGAGGAACATGCCAGGCTTAAACAGTCCGTTATGAGGGAGGCTGATGTGTGGGTGGCGGCTCAGAGGGCCCAAGGGACTTAACCAAAGTCACACAGCTTGTGACACTAGAATTAGAGTCTCTGGACTGCAAAATGGGGGGGGGGGGCGGGTATCAGAGAGTTGGGGTTGGTACTGCAGGTGAGGGAGGGGAGGAAATCCAGGGATCCTGCCCTGTTACTGGCTCTAGCTCGAAGATGCACCTGGCAGGCAGCCCGTCCTTCTGGGGGATCAGGTTCTGGCCTCCCCCCACCCCAGACTTCCTTTCTCCCGTCAGCATTTTCAACCCTGTTTATTCCCGGATCATCGTGGGGGTTCTTGAAAAAGAAAAAAAACAACAACAACAACAACCCAGTTTTTCCTGGAATGAATGCCAGGGGAACACAGGGGGGTCCTGTGGATGTTGGGTACAATTACTGTGGATGGGGCAGTGCATGTTACAGATCGGCCCCAAGTGTGCCACCCCAGTTAACCTTTACGGTAACCTTGTGGCAGGGTTTGCTACCATTCTCCGGAACTGGGATAAAAGGGCCAGAGTGCAAGGGTTATCCCACGCGAAACCAATCCTCAGAGGGTGAGGGAGCTGGGAAAGGCCTGCAGAAGTTCCCGCGTCTTCTTCCACCATTCCCGTTTGCCCTTTTCTGGTTAAGGACCCTCTTCTCTCATCTCCCAGCTCCCAGAGGCCCTAGACTCACTTCCTCCTCCCAGAGGCTGGGGTGCAGGGAGGGTAGAGGGGCTCTTGGAGAGGGAACAGGCCCGGGCCCTGTGGGACTTGGACTCTCAGGGCAGGAATGTAGCTTGCAGCCTTGCAGGCAGGAAATGGAGCTGAGCCTGGCCAAGAGCCCAGCAATTTGCATGTGGAGGTGGGAGAGAAAAGTTGTTCATTTTGACTGCCTTCAGTGCGGTTCCCACGCCTCTGATCATGTTCTAGTGGCCGCCTCCCCTCCCCTCCCCTCCCCTCCCCTCGGCCAGCCCTTGGCCAGCTCCCCATTCCTATAACTGGGGCTGTAAAGATATCAAGCCCCTGGGTTTCCTAATCCCCGTCCAGAAATAAAACTATTGGGAGGCCTCCGCCGCTGCTGGAGTTTGGATTCCTCTTCTGACACCACTGGCTGTGGCTCCGGGGCGGACTCCTCTATTTACTGAGTCTGCTTCCTCTGTGGACTGGAGAGTAGCACTTTCCACGAGGGCTGATGGAGAGGTGGCCTATGGGAGTCACTCCCTGCCTGCCCTGACCCATCTCAGAATAGTACAGGGCCACATTTTAACTGTTGGGAGGGGAAGCCCTTGGTCAAAACAGAAGCTTCCTGGGAAATGGAGGTTGAGCAGAGGGGGCCCGAGAGGGGTCTCCTGGGGCAGGGAGCCAGGAACGAAGGACTAAGCACCTTGATGGGTGTATAGTCATAGAGGCTGGGTGCTACTGGGACTGGAGAGTAGCTGGAGGCTCATGGGACAGGCATCAGCTGCACCAGCTCCCCTCTCCCCCCGGGGGGAAGCCAACTTTGGAGGCTTTGGGGTCCTCATCAGGCCTGTGTTTATTTCTCAGGCTGGGAATGGTCAGGTAAAATCCTTCCGCTTTCTGCTAGGACCCCCCCCCCCTCCATCTCCCCTCCCTATTGTCCACCGGCTGGTCTCTGCTGGCTCCACCTTGGCTTCTCGCCCTGGACAGCAGAGCAGCTGAAACCTCCTCCACAATGCAGCCCCACCCTGAAGGCCTCTGGGAAGAGGGAAGGTATAGCCCTTCTTCAGCCAACTAGCCACCTAGCAGAGTTCCAGTTAGTCATCTCCCGTAATACTGTACCCCCTGTTCTGTGCAGGGCCATCCTGAGGCCCCAGCTGAACTGAAGGGGAAGAAGGGGCAACACTTGATACTTGTGGCCTGGGGGTAAGGGCAGGTGAGCCTGGGAAGGACTTTATGCAGCCACAGCCCAACCTTCTTCCACCTTTATTCAATCTTCCCGCTAGGGACTCTAGGAACAGACAGGACAGGGCAGTGCACTGGGTCCCATGGGTGACTTTGTAGGTGAGACTGCATCTTGACAAGAGCCCAAGATTCTAGAAGAATGGAGTGTGGAACAGACTCGGAGTAGGGGCAGAGATGTGGAGAGCTCTGGGTTCTGCCCATGGCCCTGGCTGTGGAACACCCGCGGGCGAGTGGGGAAGAGTAGCTTGGACCAGTTCGAGCCAACCCTGTTGGTGGGCAGTGCGTAGGGCAAGGTTGGAGGAGACAGTTTGGGAACCTTGAGAGAAGGAACTGACTTTGTAGGGGTGGGGACTTGTTTGGTGGTACAGCCCCTGGATCAGGTTGTGAGTAGCAGTGGGTACCTCTGATCATGGTGTGGCTCCCTGGGCACGTCCCCATCTCCCGAGGCCACAATGCCAGCCCAGTAGCCAAGCCAGCCAAATGGGAGCCCTTCACACCTGACAGGGTGGTAGGGGAGGGTGGGGCCAGCTGGGTTTCCTCTTTTAAGGATTTAGACCCTGGGCAGTGGGATCCCCAGGACATCATCTGGCTTCCCAGGCCCGCGCTGGCATCACTGGTGAGATACTTGGTCGACTGAGACTTGGCTAGAGGTGCAGCTGGGCCCCAGGGGATGTGTGGGGTGTAGTGTCTCTGGCCCATGGAAGGAGCTGGGAGTTTGCTCTGGGCAGCAGTAGCAGGAACAAAGAGGATGATGGGGGAAATTCAGCTGTTAGGGGGTTAAGCTGGGGGTGGGCCACAGTAGGGAATGGGGCTCGGTCAGGGAGCCTGTGTTCATCTGAGAAGAAGGTGCCCCGGCTGAGCTGAGAGAATCGTGATCTGGAGAATATGTGGGTGGGGTGGGGGGGCCAGGGATGGGGCTGCAACAACATTCCAGAGATACTCAGGGGTGTAAGGGGCCAGTAACTGCGACCTCTCTCCTCCGGAAGAAAAATTACAAGCAGATGTGGTATCTCTGGAGAGTAGAGCAGTTAGCCCGGGCCATAGCTGTCAGCTTTTCCTCAGCCTGGGCGGCCAGAGAAAAACCCATCCCATCCGGGGTCCTGACTCTTCCCACCCTCGGGGGTGAGGCCTAGGTGTGGAGATGAGGAGGAGCCAGGTTCCTTGAGCTGTCAGAGAAAGATGGAAATCGCCCCAGTGGCTGGGTGGTCGCCCAGCTGCAGCCCCACTGCCATCCCCTGTGGCAAGAGCCTCCTGACAATACTTCATTAGCATGGCCTTGGCTCCTGGCTGCCCACATACAGTGATGGAACTTGCTGTCCGTGGCATCCGATGGTGAACTGTCCTGGCCATTTGAAAGTTCTCGTGGACTGGGCCCAATTTGGCTTCCCTTAGAACCTCCTTCATCGGTCCCAGGTTCACACCGTGGCAGTTCACACCGTGGCACACCTTTCAGTGTCCTTAGTATTTATTTGCTAGGCCAGGGGGTGGTCAAGTGATGCGCGACGTGGATATGTAGTGAACGGTACGAGGAGGCACTAAAAGAGATGAGCATGCCGCCAGCCAGTGTGTGTGTGTGTGTGTGTGTGTGTGTGTGTGTGTGTGTGTGTGTGTGTGTGTGTGTGTGTGTGTTTGGAGGTGGTGGGGTGGTGGTGGGCGGAGCTGTCAGGGAGCAGACAGAAAAGCAAGGTGGCACAGAGTTCCAGGAATAATGAGGGCTGGGGTCAGAATGTTCAAACTGAGCCGAGATCTGGAGCCACAGAAGTGTGCTAGGATCACTGTTCTGGGGTCCTGGGGGAGCTGGAGTCCTGCCCCGTGGACCACAGGACCACAGAGGCCGTGGGCTGGTCTCTTCAGCATGCCCACTGCTTGCCTCTCTGCAGATGCGTCCTTTCGGCTGCTGGCTGCGCTGTTCAGTGGCTGTGTGCCCTGCGGCGGGCCTCTGCCATGCCGCCTCTTCTGCGGTCCCTCCTTCTCCTGGCCCTCGGCCTGGGTCTGGCCAGAACGCTCAGCTCCAACGATCCCAATGTCTGTACCTTTTGGGAAAGGTGAGAAGGGCCCCAAGCTGAATGCTTGTCCCGGATGAATGGTTCCTCTTAGGAATCTGTTTCTGGTGTCTTTGTGCCCCTCCATGGCCTTTGACCTTTCCCACCTCTGCCCTTGTCTCAGTCTTTGTCCTATCTCTGACCCTGATTTTTACCTGTCCTTGTCCCTGGATCCCTGTGGGAGGGAGCCATGTAGTGTAGCCCAAGCAGAGGGGCTGGCTGGGGTGGGGGTGGGGAGAAGGTAGGGCCCGGACTGGAAAACAGGGCCCAGGGTTAGCCAAAAGTGCTTTAGTCCACTGCTGCGTCAAGATTGAGCAGTCAAGTTCAAGCTTCCTTCATTGGGAGGTGTGCAAGCATGTGCGTGTGCGTGTGCGCGTGCGCGTGTGCGCGTGTGTGCGTGTGGATGGTTTTGGCCCTTAGGATGAGAACAGCTAGGGTGGGAGGACTCCTAGAACATTCCGGTTCTAGAAGGAGCCCCTAGACAAGACGGGTGGGGAGTGGGATGGGGAAGCCCAGATACTGGGGTGCTGGTTTTCTGCATGGTGAAGCCTGGCCTTGGCTCCCTGCTGCACCCTGCCCACGCAGGCCAGGGCTCTCCTTGGGCCTGACTGTTCTCATCCTACAGCTTCACCACCACCACTAAGGAGTCCCACTTACGCCCCTTCAGCCTGCTGCCAGCCGAGTCCTGTGACAGGCCCTGGGAGGACCCCCACAGCTGTCCTCGGCCCACGTGAGTGCTTTATCCTTCTATGAACCCGTAGCTGGCCGAGCCCTGGCCCCTCTCAGAACCTTTGGTGCTCAGAGGACACTCTGACCTCAAGGCATTCAGCTGTCCATAGTGGGCACCCAGGTGGCCTGTGAAGGTGTGTCTGGTTCATTGTACATGTGTGTGGCTGACGTGGGGCAGAGAAGGAACACTCAACCCCTCCAGTGCCTCACTGAGGTGTGATGGGGGTGGGGGGAGAGGTGGGGTAGCCAGGGCCTCTGCACTGATGGCCACCTCCTGGGCCACTGCAGGGTTGTCTACCGGACTGTGTACCGTCAGGTGGTTAAGACCGACTCCCGCCCACGTCTTCAGTGCTGTGGGGGCTACTATGAGAGCAGCGGGGCCTGTGTCCGTAAGTCTTGCGTTGGGTCAGGGTGGGAATGGAATGGGAGGGACCCATCTGTCGGAATTTTCCCTGTCCTAGTAAGGGGTATGGTGAGTGGGGTGCTACTGTCTGCTCCTTTAGATCCCCCCTTTGGCTGTAGCTGGGGTTGGGGTAACAGGGCTGGAAGAGGGGCCGGGAGTGGAGGACGGACCGACTTCGCTATTGTCCAGTCTCTTGTTCCCTAGCCTCTTGTGAGCCTATCTAAGGATGGGCCCCTGCCGTCCCCTGACCCTTCATCCAGCTCTGTCACCAGGCTCTGCAGGCCAGCTTCCTAGCCCGACTTAGCCCTCACCTCAGCCCCTACCCTTTCTGACCATACCTCTATCCAACTACCCACTTGAGAATCCCCCCATTTCCCGACAAGATGTTTAGACATGTTCACAGAGAGGGGTCAGGGAGCCTGGACCCCTGGGGTCGCACCCCAAGTCTTCATCTCAGACAGAGCTGGTGCTTGGGGACCTGCAGGTCCCTGGCATGGGAGGGATGGCTCTGGCTTCATAGATCAAGGGTGGGAGGGTGGGATGGAGGCATCTTCTCATTCATCCCATCTCTGGCCAGCACTCTGTGCCCAGGAGTGTGTCCATGGTCGTTGTGTGGCTCCTAATCGGTGCCAGTGTGCACCAGGCTGGCGGGGTGACGACTGTTCCAGCGGTGAGTTGTTGGTGACTCGGATGGCTTTTCATTGGAGACTGTCGCTGTTAGCTGCCCTTCCTGGAGATGGGGTAGAGGGTATGGGTGTGGGGGCGGTAAGACTGGATCTAACTGGAAGCTAAGTGCCTGGTGACTCCCTTTCATTCTGTTCCACAGAGTGTGCCCCAGGAAAGTGGGGGCCCAGGTGTGACAAGCTCTGCCACTGTGGCAACAGCAGTTCCTGTGATCCCAAGAGTGGGGAGTGCTTTTGCCCCTCTGGCCTGCAGCCCCCCAACTGCCTCCAGCCTTGCCCCCCTGGCCACTATGGTCCCGCCTGCCAGTTTGGTTGTCATTGCCACGGGGCATCCTGTGACCCCCAGAACGGAGCCTGCTTCTGTCCCCCCGGGAGAACAGGACCCAGGTGTGTGACGAGGCCATAGACACTGGACCGTACATGAGGAAATGATGAAGTTGAGAGACCAAGATCTTAGTCCGGCTCTGCTGGGTCCCAGCCAAGCAGCCTCAAGCAGCCATCAACTCCTCGTGAACTGTTCCCTAGAACAATTGCCACAATCACAGCGTGAGGAAGTGTGTGTGTGTGGGGTGTGTGTGTGTGTGTGTGTGTGTGTGTGTGTGTGTGTGTGTGTGAGAGAGAGAGAGAGAGAGAGAGAGAGAGAGAGAGAGAGAGAGAGAGCGAGCCTGTGGTCAAGCGAGGCTGAGTTGAGGACTTAGGCAGAACTGCTTGCAAGGCCACACGCAGAGAGGGTTGGGGTGTTGAGCCCTCCAGGGTAGAAAAACTGTAGTAGGAGCAGATGTGAAGAGGGGACCATCTGAGCAGGTGGAGGAGGGGCCCACTTGCTCTCCCCTCCTGCTGATGTCGGGGTGTCCTTGCCATTCACCTGCTCCAGAGGCTCCTGCTGTGCAGGTAGCCAGCCTTGGGGAGCAAGGAGGGCCAGCTGAAGGTGCTTCCTGATGACACTCTGACCTCACCCCTGTTCCACAGCTGTAATGTGCCCTGTTCACAGGGCACTGCTGGCTTCCTCTGCCCCAGAACCTATCCTTGCCAAAATGGAGGTGTCTTCCAGGTCCCCCAAGGCTCCTGCAGCTGCCCGCCGGGCTGGATGGTATGAAGGGGTGGGGGCTGTGAGGGTGGGGTTGGGATTCCCAGGAGAATTCTGAGGGTGGCTCAGGACAGGGCTCTGGGCTTTCATGAGATGGGCTCTCAGGACCCCAGCGAGGTTGGAGGGCTTTGAGTATATGGGGGTGTCCAACCGCCTGTGGCCATGAGAAGGGGATTAAGTGACTTTTCACCCACCCACAGGGTGTCATCTGTTCCCTGCCCTGCCCAGAGGGTTTCTATGGACCCAACTGTACTCAGGAATGTCGCTGCCACAACGGTGGTCTCTGTGACCGGTTTACTGGGCAGTGCCACTGCGCTCCTGGCTATATCGGGGATCGGTGAGCTTGTGGCTCTAGGGAGCTGGGTGGACCAGGAGGAGGTGGAGCCCAGTTTGTACAGCCGTGCTTAACCCGGTACCCAGGTGCCATGAAGAGTGCCCTGTGGGCCGCTTCGGGCAAGACTGTGCTGAGCCCTGCGACTGCGCCCCTGGTGCCCGCTGTTTTCCTGCCAATGGCGCGTGTCTGTGTGAACATGGCTTCACAGGCGACCGCTGCACTGAACGCCTCTGTCCAGACGGCCTCTACGGTCTCAGCTGCCAGGAGCCCTGCACCTGCGATCTAGAACATAGTCTCAGGTGGGCTGCGGGAAACACGGTCAAGGGAGACAGAGAAACAGAAAGCACCAGGGTATATATAGCTAAGGGCGGCATTGGTGGCACAGAAGGATCGAGGAGGGGTCTAGGGACGGGGCGGGAGCGGCTTGGGCGTTGCTCCTGGCCCAGCCTGGCTCTCACGGAGGATCTCACGGAGCCCCTTGGCTCCCTACTCGGGCTCTGCAGAGGAAGGGACCCCTGTCATACAGCTCAGACGCTCGTGTCCCCTCCTGCGCCCACAGCTGCCACCCTATGCACGGCGAGTGCGCCTGCCAGCCGGGCTGGGCCGGCCTGCACTGTAACGAGAGCTGCCCACAGGACACGCACGGGCCCGGCTGCCAGGAGCACTGCCTGTGTCTGCACGGTGGCGTCTGCCTTGCCGACAGCGGCCTCTGCCGGTGCGCGCCGGGCTACACGGTGAGGCTGTGCCCCATCCTGGGGAAAGGAGGAGCGGGGTGGAGCCTGGACGGCCCCTCACTCGTGCGCCCTCTGCTTTCAGGGACCGCACTGCGCTAACCTCTGTCCACCCGACACCTACGGGATCAACTGCTCCTCCCGCTGCTCCTGCGAAAATGCCATCGCCTGCTCCCCCATCGACGGCACGTGCGTTTGCAAGGAAGGTAATGGACTAGGGTCTCTGGGAGGGGCGGGATGGGGGGTGAGGAGAGCACCGGAGCAAAACTTACTGGAAGTGGGCCTGTGGGAACGGATCCGGGCTAGTTCCTGCTGGAACACTATTTCTTTGTCCTCTCTCATCCTGTCTTTCCTGCCCCCTTCTCCCTTTCCCGTCCTGCTTTTTTTTTTTTTTTCCAGACGAGGTCTCACTATATAGCCCAGGATAGACTCAGAATCCAAGCACCCATCCTGCCTCAGCCTCTGGAGTGCTGGGATCCCAGGCAGAGCCCAAACGCCCTAGTCATTTTGCTTTTCTCTAGCTACAAACGCCATACTTGCCCTTACAAGGTGTAGACCAAAAGATACCTCTATGATGAACGTTCCCACCCTCAGGTCCATAGAAATGTCCCAGGACTGTACCAGTGAGCTCTCCCAAGGGCTGTCCTTTGGGGCAGGTAAATGGCAAGGACACCCCGACATCAGCAGGTGGGGAGAGCAAGTGGTATAGACTCAACCAAGCATGGAGTCTTCAGCCCTCATTTCTCCCTGTCATCCCACAGATGGCCTGTGGGGTCCACTATGACCTTGGGTTTGTTGTCAGCCTCCTGTATTCTGTAGGAGAGACAGAGGAGGCCCAGGTGGGGTGGAAGAGGGGGGGATGCCCAGGTGGGGTGGCAGCCATAGGAGGCCCAGACAATTGTTTGTTCATGTGCTTTTTCTCATGCCCAGCTCACAGCACAAAGCTGGCACAACCCTTACCCAGGGTATACCTGCTTGCCTTCTCTAGGTTGGCAGCGTGGTAACTGCTCTGTGCCCTGTCCCCCTGGCACCTGGGGCTTCAGTTGCAATGCCAGTTGCCAGTGTGCCCATGAGGGAGCCTGCAGTCCCCAAACTGGAACCTGCACTTGCACCCCTGGGTGGCATGGGGCTCACTGCCAGCTTCCCTGCCCGGTGAGTGATCACAGCCCACCTGCCTGGGGGAGGGGAGGGCGCAGCACCTCTCCACTGACTGGGCTACTCTCCCCTCCTTGTGCTCTCCCAGAAGGGGCAGTTTGGTGAAGGTTGCGCCAGTGTCTGTGACTGTGACCACTCTGATGGCTGTGACCCTGTTCATGGACACTGCCGATGCCAGGCTGGCTGGATGGGTGAGCATTCCGGGTGTCGAGGTCTCAGGTCTGCTGTGGAGTTGGGAGTGTACGCCACAGG
This sequence comes from Peromyscus californicus insignis, assembly GCF_007827085.1. Lineage (NCBI taxonomy): Eukaryota > Metazoa > Chordata > Mammalia > Rodentia > Cricetidae > Peromyscus > Peromyscus californicus. Next base: position 67,282,442 of record NW_026294617.1, on the reverse strand, counting down.
AGATGACCCTTAGCTGTCTCCCACAGGCTCACGCTGCCACCTGCCTTGCCCTGAGGGCTTCTGGGGAGCCAACTGCAGCAATACTTGCACCTGCAAAAATGGGGGTACCTGTGTACCCGAGAATGGCAACTGTGTGTGCGCACCAGGGTTCCGAGGCCCATCCTGCCAGAGGCGTGAGCGCACTCCACTCCCTCCTGTTAGCAGTTCAGATGCAGGAGCCCCACTCCACCCCTTGGGTTCTGCCTCTGCCTCCCATCTCCGGGATAGTTAATCCAGGGGGAGGTGGGAAGGGAGACCCCGGGCAAGGCCCCCCCAGTCACCGTGCCTCCCCTTCCCCAGCCTGCCAGCCTGGTCGCTACGGCAAACGCTGCGTGCCCTGCAAGTGCAACAACCATTCTTCCTGCCACCCTTCGGACGGGACCTGCTACTGTCTGGCAGGCTGGACAGGCCCCGACTGCTCCGAATGTGCGTAGCAGCTTGTGTGGGAGCAGGTGTGCCTGCTGCTTGCGTGGCTGAGCCCTGCAACCTCAGTCTCCTGGCTCTGGGCAGAAGGCCCCCCCCCACTCACCTTACTTGGTTATCTGTACAATAGGAAAAATCCTGACATCACCTTCATGCTGGGAACTGGTTTTAGTGGAGGATGCAGCAGCGAACATGTCAGAGGGAGAAATTTTCTGCCTTTCTAGAACCTGGGAAGAGCAGGGTATTTATGGAACAGCAAATCCCCAAAACTTCCCTCTTGGACATACTATTTTCTCTTCCTTTAAAAAAATTTTTTTTTTATTTTAAACTATTTAGCCGGGTGGTGGTAGCGCACGCCTTTAATCCCAGCACTCGGGAGGCAGAGCCAGGCGGATCTCTGAGTTCGAGGCCAGCCTGGTCTACAGAGTGAGTTCCAGGACAGGCACCAAAGCTACACAGAGAAACCCTGTCTTGAAAAACCAAAACACAAAAACAAGAATGAAAAAAAAAACTATTAATTTTATTCTTTGGAGAGTTCATACACATATACTATGTGTCTTGACCAAATCCCACTCCCCCTCATAAGCCCTAATATGTCTCTCTCCTACCAAGTGCCCATTCCTTTTCTGTAACCCACTGAGTCCAGTTTGTTGGCCTGTGTGGGCATGGGGCTATTGACTGGAACATGGGTCTCCCTCCCCCGGCAGCCATGGCTGTTTTATATCTGTCTCCCACATAACTATACGATGATAAAGGGCCGACTCGTCTAGGCAGCAGAAGCAAGTTTTGAAGGGAGAAGTGGCGGTCCAGAGACCGCACTTCCGCAGTCAGGGCGTAAAGGAAGTGCTCTGGGCCAGTCTTTGTGTGGTTGTTTTCTGCAGAGAATTCAGTAGTGTCTACTATAATCTATTTGCTAGGATCACACACACAGATAACATATTAGGCTGTAATCCCAGTACCCAGGTAGGAGACAGATATTTGAAAAGAGAAACAAACAAGCCCCGTGCTGAGCCCCCCCAGGGGATGTTGGGAAGTTTCTGGTTCCCCAGCACTGGGTACATTATTTTGAAATGGCCGGTAGGGATTCGAGAGCAGATGTCAAGTGGGTGGGTCAGGGTGGGTCAAGACGGCTGGAAATGAACATCTGAGTCATCAGAGTGTAGATGCCCCTCAGAGCCTTGGTGTCCCCAAGAAAAGGCCAAGCTGGAGACTTCAGAGGTACTGAGGACTGAGAGTTCATGCAGAGGGGGTGGCCCCGCCCTGCCTGACATCCCCTTGTCTCTTGTAGCGTGTCCCCCAGGCCATTGGGGACTCAAATGCTCCCAAGCCTGCCAGTGTCATCATGGCGGAACCTGCCACCCCCAGGACGGGAGCTGTGCCTGCACCCCAGGCTGGACTGGACCCTACTGCCTGGAAGGTACCGCGATGGAGAACTAAGTCCCTGAATACACCGTAGCCCTTATCCAAGAGGAGGCTGCAGTTTGCCGGCTCTGTGACCCCCTCCTTGCCTCCTTGGCTCTGTCCAGGCTGCCCACCAGGAGTGTTTGGTGCCAACTGCTCCCAGCCATGCCAGTGTGGTCCTGGAGAGAGGTGCCACCCAGAGACTGGGGCCTGTGTCTGTCCCCCAGGACACAGTGGTGCACCCTGCAAGATAGGTGAGTTCTTGGACTCTGTGACCCTCCAAGGTTCTGTGACGCAGGGTCCCCATACCACCTCTGCCTTCCTTGAAGTGCACCCACGTTCACTAGCAGAACAAAATTGCCTATCTCGGTGCCTGCTTTATCTCACAGGAAGCCAGGAGTCCTCCACCATAATGCCCACCTCTCCTGTGATCCATAACTCACTGGGTGCAGTGATTGGCATTGCAGTACTGGGCACCCTTGTGGTGGCCCTGGTAGCGCTGTTCATTGGCTACCGCCATTGGCAAAAGGGCAAAGAGCACGAGCACCTGGCAGTGGCTTACAGCTCTGGGCGGCTGGATGGCTCGGATTATGTCATGCCAGGTGAGCGGGGGCGGGGCTGAAGTGAGCGATGGGCAGTGGGGTGTGGCTGACGCTTCCCCCAGGGGGTGTGGGGTGGAAGAATGGAAGGAGCCAGGGAGGCCAGCCGGCAGTGGTCCTGGCCTCCGCCTGTCTCTGAGCTACTCGGTACCCGTGTTTGTCCTGCAGATGTCTCTCCGAGCTACAGTCACTACTACTCCAACCCTAGCTACCACACTCTGTCTCAGTGCTCTCCCAACCCCCCACCCCCTAACAAGGTCAGTGCATTGAGGGGGGGGGTGCTCTGCAGGTGGGGGGGGCATCTCATTTCTCAGGAAAGCCTCGACCCTGCGCCTGTGCCCTCCCTCCCTGAGCCCCCATCGTCCCCCATCAGGTCCCAGGCGGTCAGCTCTTTGTCGGCTCCCAGGCACCCGAGCGGCCAGGCAGAGCCCATGGGCGTGATAACCATGCTACTCTGCCCGCTGACTGGAAGCACAGACGAGAACCCCATGACAGAGGTAGGCTCTTGGAGGCAGAGGCTGAGGAGGTGGACGTGTGCAGCCTCCCCTGCTGGGTCGTCTTGATGGGGTTGGGATGGGGGAAGAGCCTAGTTCCAGAAGAGGCCTGAGAAGGGACCAGAGGTCTGTCCTCTCTGCCTTCCCTCAGGCTCCAGCCACCTGGACCGAAGTTATAGCTGCAGCTATGGCCACAGGAATGGCCCGGGACCATTCTGTCATAAAGGTACGAGTAGAGGGACAGGGAGGGGAAGGGAAGCTGGGTCAGGGAGCCAGGGCCTCCAAGGAGCCTGATTTCCTTCCTTGACCCTCAGGTCCCACCTCTGAAGAGGGGCTGGGGGCAAGCGTTCTGTCCCTGAGCACCGAGAACCCCTATGCTACCATCAGAGATCTGCCGGGCCTGCCTGGGGAACCTCGGGAGAGCAGCTATGTGGAGATGAAGGGCCCTCCATCAGTGTCTCCTCCCAGGCAGCCTCTTCATCTCCGGGACAGCCAGCGGCGCCAACGGCAGCCACAGAGGGACAGTGGCACCTATGAGCAGCCCACCCCCTTGAGCCATAGTGAGCACCCCCTGCCCCCAGCAGGGGCTGCAGGGCCCTGGCACATGGGAAGTCGGAAAGGAGAAGGGCAGGGGAGAGACGGAAACAGTGGCATGATACGGCAAGGGCAAGGCCTTTGGGCGGTTTGGTCTCAAACCAGGCAGGACACTGGGGGCGTTGCCCTGCTTCTTCCGGTCTGTTCCTCACCCGAGGTTGAGCATTTGAGATGGTGCTTGTATAGCACCAGAGGGGTAGAATTAGCATCCAGGAAAGTGGAGACCAAGTTGTGGGACAGCATCCTCACATCCTTTGAGGTGGACATGTGGGGGTGGCTGGGAAGCGGAGGGCTTTGCTCAGAGTCGTCCATGCAGGCGCTTGGCCCAGCCAGCCCACGTACGTGCATTGCCATTCACCTCTCTGTGGGTAGAAAGAGCCTGGAGTAGGAGGAGAAGCCGGGGGAGGTGGAGGAGTCACCTCATCCTGTCCTCTCTGTCTTCAGATCAAGAGTCTGGGGGCTCCATGCCCCCTCTTCCTCCAGGCCTGCCTCCTGGCCACTATGACTCACCCAAGAACAGCCACATCCCTGGACACTATGACTTGCCTCCGGTACGGCATCCTCCATCACCTCCGCCTCGGCGCCAAGACCGCTGAGGAGCCAGCGTGGGATGGGATAGTGCCCGCAGACCCTGCCGGGAGCAGGGACTGGACCAGCAGGCCGTGAAGAAGCACATTTGACGAAGTGAACGGAGAGATGCTTCCACCAAGGGAGACACTGGTTGGCCAACTGTCCAGCTCCCTTTCTCCAGCCCACTGTTCGAGTCCCCAAGGCTCTGTGGACATGGTTGCTGGGCTGAATGTTGTTGTATATAAGTCTGATTTTAGATGGATTTTAAAAGTATGTGTTGGGTACCTTTTCTGTGTATGTACCCAGGCGGGGCTGTGTGTGTGTCTAGTGGACTTCAGAGGGTGCCAGGCACAGGTTCTGCCTTGCGCACTTCCCAGGCGGCCAGCCTCCAAGCTTAACTAGCTCCAACAGCAGGCCCTTACTACCTGCCACCCTTCGTGTGGTAATCCTCCAGGTTTTTGCTCGGAGGGTTGCTCCCTGCCTGTGTGGTCCATCCTCCTGGTACTCCTTGGGCTACACAGTCAAATTTCCCAGGCCTCAGTGGCCCTGCAGTCTACCTCTTCTGTCCCGTTCTACTCTTTTCTGGAGAGAAGGCTATCTGCCATCCTTCTTCCTCCCCCAGGGACTGGCACATCTGAGTTCAGCCTTCCTGGGTTACCTGTTGACTCCTGCTTGTCCTTCAGGCATCCCACAGAGTCCCTACTCCACCCCACATCTCTTCCTTTGTAGCTACTGTTTCTTCTCCGTGCACCTGCAGAAGAAGGCAGGGGTGGTACCAGGCAGGACTTGGATTTGTTTTATTAGTTTGTTTTTGAGACATTGTCTCCCTATGCAGCCCTGGCTCTCCTGGAGCTCTACTTTGTAGATCAGGCGGGTCTTGAACTCAGAGGTCTGCCTGCCTCTGCCTCCTGAGTGCTGGGTTGAAAGGCATGGGCCAACTGCTAACTCAGGCTGCACTCTGATGTGATCTCCACGGTCCTAGATCAGCCCCTCTGCCTCCCCCTAGCAGGGAGGTGGACCGCAAGCTCCCTGGATGCAGGACTCCGTGTTTATGCTCACTGTTGGTTTCCCTTGGCACATGGCAGTCAATAAATGTTCCTTTCAAAGCTGAGTGGCTGAGTGATAGTACCAATGATACCTGTGGTAAATACCAGTTCCTGCGTTCTCAGTGCCCCTCAGAGCCTCGTTTGGAGATCTCAGAAGTAGCTTCTCTGCAGGGAGCAGCGCATCAGTGTTTGAATTCAGTGCTGGGGGCCATGAAGCGGCCGGCACTGAATGGGGTGCCAGGCTAGAGGAAGCAAAGCAACTCAAAAGAGCCCGGGATAGCAAAGTGGTAAGGAGGGGACCTCCTGGATCAAATCATTATCAGACTGGGTCCCCAGTCCTCCAGTAGGCTGAATAGAGCTGGTAGAGGAGAGAACTCAGTGTCAGTCTGAACAGCTTGCTTGGGCCCTTACCACTAGGGACCCTCTCTAGAGAATGAACCTGAGCTCCCCTTCTGAATGTTCTCCAACCACTACCACCTCCCTGCTCAGTGTCGCCCCTCCTGCCCACAGCTCCGTGAGTAGGGACTGTTAGGTGCCTGCCCACTCTGCCCTAGGCCCACTCTGCCCTAGACCCACCCTGTCAGGGCTCCGCATGGATCCTAGGCTGCCTGAGCCTTTCGGTTCACATGGACCCCAACAGTACCAAACCACGCCCACTCGCTCCGGCCCAGGGCCATCAGGCGCCCATCACGTGCACTCTTTGCCGTTGCTGGGGCCGCAGCAGCGCCACCCAACCGAGCTCGGTTGTCCTGGAGAGGGGACTCGCAGATCCCGCGGTTTCTGGCCAGTTGGATCTGGTGAGTGGAGATCTCCAGGGTGCGGCCCGCAGAGCCCTGCCTCATCTTCCCTCTCACTTGAGGGGTCCAGAACCACCAGTATGTCAACTGAGCCGAGCGCTCCAGGGACCTCACCTAGGACACCGCGTCCTGGGGCCCAGAAGTCATCCGGTGCGATAACCAAGAAGGGGGACCGGGCCGCTAAGGAGAAGCCAGCAACTGCCCTGCCTCCGTTGGGCGAGGAGGAACCGAAAAATCCCGGTATGTTGGCAGGGCCAGGGTCGGGTTAATCAGAGCCCCAGAGCTTGGCAGCATTATTATTATTATTATTATTATTATTATTATTATTATTAAATCAAATCTGGTCTGGAACTTGCTATATAGATTAGGCTGGTCCAGAACTCAGAATTATATCTCCGCTGAGATCAAAGGTGGATCTCCTCAGGGGCTGGCTTTAAAGAATACACATTTCCCCGGGTTTGCTGACACACACAGTAAGATGGGATAAGAGATGCCAAAGAAGACCCGGTTAGGGGTGGGAAGATCCCATGGTGCTGTGAGCGGGGTCTTGAACAGAGCTCTCTAGATACTCATTTAGACAACAGTTACTTTTTGAGTATCTGCCCTGTGGCCATGGGCACAGTTCTGCTTCGGCATATTTAAAGAAACCATTAAAGTTAGATGAATAGGGCTATGGCTTTTCTTGTTGCAAGTGCCAGAACCCAATTTTCACCAATGAAGCGCAAAAGGGAATTTGTCAGAGGGTGTCTTGATACTAATTTGATGCTTTTGTTACCAAAGAGGGTCAGGACCCTGCTGTCCCTGGAATGGAGATAAAACAACCTGAGGGAAGACTCTGATGGTCCACCCTTTGCCAGGTGCCATTTCCCTGTCCCTACTAGTGGCCAGGAACAGGTGGATTATGAAGACCTGGACAAAAAGCATCTTTCACAGGGAAGAGAAGATAGGGTTGAGTTCCCTGGGCACATAAAGGGTGCACACTTGTAACCCCAGCACTTGGGATGCTGAGGCAGTTTTCCTCAGAAAACTTGGGCTGTATACAAAGCAAGACTGTATCTCCAGGAGGTGACAGGGAAGAACAACACTGGCAGTGCACGGAGAAGCGAGGAAGCAGAGAGACGGGCAGCAGGGAGCGGAGCTGTGACTGAGTAGCCTAGTCCAGGGACAGGGGTAGTTGGCACCGGACAGTGAGGGTGCAAGAGGGTGGGGGGAGACTCCTGGGAGGTAGAAGTGAGTTGGTGAAGGACTGGAGAGAGAGAGAGAGAGAGAGAGAGAGAGAGAGAGAGAGAGAGAGAGAGAGAGAGGCGGTGAGGGGCACAGCATGACCGAGTCCCAGGTTTCTAGCCTGGGATGCTAGCTGGGTGGAGATGGACGGGAAGAAAGTCGGAAGGAGGACTATGCAAGGGTGGGCCTGGAGGAGTGAGGCTCAGCAGTAAAGAGGAATGGCAGGGTGACATGGCATTGGGAACTGCTAGGGCGTTGGGATTCGCAAACCTGAGACTCCCCGAGATGGGTCAGAAGTCTGCCTGAAGAGATGCAAAGAAGGCTCTGGCAAGGACGGCCTAGGCAGCCTTGGCAGATGCAGGGGAGAACTCAAGGGACCCTGGACAATGTGGGCAATGTGGAGGGCACAGAGGCTTTTACGGTTGCCATCGTATGGCCTGGCAGGGGCGGACGTGGGTGTGTAGATTTAGAGGAAACTCCATCTGATGGCCCATTTCTCAAACTGTGAGTGGGGCCATTTAGCATTGGTGTGGGAATGGAGGGCAGGAGTACGTTCCTTTAGATGCTCCCCACAGGAAAGAGAACTGTGAGAGTCTGGGCATGGGCCCAGGAGGGTGCTTTAAGACTTCAGGTGATTTCTATGGATGTTAAAGTTTGAGGGACTCTGCTCTTGAGAGGTGAGTGATGCCATGAAGGGTGAGGGGCACACCCAACAGAGGAGAGCCAGCCTGAGCATGCACAGGGCTGTGCAGGGGCCACCCAACTTCCCCGGCTCTCCTACCGTTAAATCGGTAAATCGGACTAACTGGTTGAACATTTCCCATGTGCCCGAGTTCCCATTGGCAGCTGGGGACAGGAGCAAAGCTCCTCTTACCCTGTTCCTCAAAGGGCGTTCTGTGTCATGGAGTCTCCCGGGGAACCTGGGACCAGGCTCCCTACTGCACAGACGTAGGCGGCCAGGCGCAGCTGACAGTGCCCCCTGCTGGTGGCCTGGCGCTGCTGTGGGGTTGGTGGTGGTTGGCGGGAATTTCCCATTTCCAGGAACCCTCCCGGGGCAGAGGTCTCTTGGGGGTGTCAGACACCAGCTCTGCAGAGCCTCAGGGTAGCAGGCGGTGGGGCAAGACTGAATGACCAACTTATCAAGGCAATGGTATTTTCAGAACCTTTACAAGCCCGGGGCCACTGACTAGCAAATACTATATAAAAGAAAGTGTTGACAGGCCAGCAGCCCTGCTGGCTAGGCGCAGCCCTCTTCTGCGAGCGCTCGCCTTCCTCCAGTGTCTTCAGCGTGGGTCTTAGCAAAGTAGCTTCCACGGGGGGCTGCTGTGAGCGTGGGGGTCCCTGCTGCGGCGCGGAGTGCGGGCTCACTCTGCTGCCGCCCCCGCAGAGGAGTACCAGTGCTCCGGGGTCCTGGAGACAGACTTCGCCGAGCTCTGCGTACGGTCAGGCTACACCGACTTCCCCAAAGTGGTCACCCGGCCTCGGCCCAACCAGAACTTTGTCCTTTCCGCCTCCATGTCAGAAAAACCCACCCAAGGTGAGCCATAGCCCGCCCGACTCATTCACGGGGTGGGGTGGGGCGGGCCACAGCCGTGGGGCGCCTTCCCACTCTACCCTGGAGCCACAGCCGTGGGGCGCCTTCCCACTCTACCCTGTCTTCTAAGACGACCAGCGGCTGTCAGCATCCTGCAGCCAGAACAGCCTGGAGAGCAAATACGTGTTCTTCCGGCCCACCATTCAGGTGGAGGTAGAGCAGGAGGACAGCAAGGCGGTGAAGGAGATCTACATCCGAGGTGAGCGCCGCCCGCCCGCCCCACCCTCCCCCAGCCCTCCCCATCCCCCTCGAGCATCACCTCCCACTACTTGGCTCACGGCAGTTCACATCAGGCCCTTCCCAGGCCTGAGATGCCTTTGGCCTTTCCTTAGGTTGGAAACTTGAGGATCGGATTCTGGGTATTTTCTCCAAATGTCTGCCCTCCCTCAGCCAGCTGCAAGCTATCAAGTGAGAGGCACTGTGGGAGGTCAGCCTCTGGGGGAGGAGGGGGGGAGGAGGAGGGAGGGGGAAGAGAGGGGTGGGGAGAGAGAGAGGAGAGAAAGTTCAGCTGGGGAGGGTGGAGGGTGTGCCTGGGGGACTGTGGGAAGGGGCTTCCTAATGAGGTGGTGCCCAGCTGTTTCTGTTTCTAAAACCAGCTTGTGGAAGGTGGGGCTGACGGATAAGACCCTGACCACGTTCATCGCCCTTTTGCCTCTCTGTTCCTCCACACTCAGGTCAGTTGTGGTCAGGCCCCAGTGTCTAATTGGCCTGGCTGGGGTGTATGAGGGGGAAGTAGTTGCCTGCAGAGTTAGCAAGTCCCATTTGTAGGCCTAGGCTGGCACCTGTGTGGAAATGGGGCTCAGCCTGTGTCTGCTGGGTGGTGGGATTCACACCTGAGACCACGGTTTTAGTCCATGCGGCATCCACAGAGCCCTCTGAGGTCTAACCCCTCTTTCCGCTCCATCAGCCCTGTTTAATGGCCCAGTACAGCGAGCAGGGAGCCAAGGGCCTAAGGCCCAGGAACAGACACTGCTTTGCAGCAGTGTGGGGATGTGGATGTGGAGGAATGGCTCACACAAAAGGGCGTGCTGCCCACCACATGAGTCTGTGCAGGAAGACCTGTGCTAAGCCAGCCTTCTGGGAATCGTGGGGTGGATGGGTAGGATGGGTAGGAGGCAGAGCCAGGTTTAAGACAGCCTACTACAATTGCAGCTTGCTGTACAAAGGACAAAGCCACCTGAGCTGTCTGTCCCTTTTCAGGTTCCTACAGGCCCCTAGAGTCAACACTCTTGCTTCATAATTAGTGGCCCTCAGTGCTACTACCCATGTGGGCTTTCCTTCTGTGTATCGGATGGATGCTCCCTGAGCGCAGGGGCTGGATCTTTAGCTGGGAAAGTAGAGACAAACGAGCTAATAGAAAAAGAACTGTGAATTCATTAACATAAGAACCAGCTACATCAGTGTAAGATGATGTAAAATGAATTGTTTATATGAAACAAGGCAGTCCAAAAGGCTGAGCAAGAATTGGATACAATGTGAAATATTAGAGAAGTTTCCACCCATTGGTTCATTTTCTTAGGACTGTGAGAGAAGCTACTGTCTCATAGAGGGTCCTGTAGTGATTTATTACTATGTAACAAAGTAACTCCAAAATGTAGCGGTTTAAAACAACCAGGAGAGACAGGTGGTGGCGCACGCCTTTAATCCCAGCACTCGGGAGGCAGAGGCAAGCGGATCTCTGTGAGTTCGAGGCCAGCCTGATCTATAGTGGGAGTTCCAGGGCAGCCAGGGCTACACAGAGAAATCTTATCTGGAAAAAAACAAAAACAAAAAACCAAACGCAAACACACAAAGAACTGTCACTAGTTCTAGCTACACTGCAGAGGACAGGAGTCCATGGCACAGGGCCTGAGTACCCAGACGCAGGACTCAGTGAAGGCCATCTTAGAGACCACTGTACTACAGGTCAGCTCAGGGAACTGGCCCCTCACACGGTCATGCTTCTGGAATTTGAGTCTGGGGAATTATCATAGATATACTTCCTATATTGGGGGATATCCTTAGGCTCTGTTTTCTAGATGTTCCCCAAAGGTCCACACTTCCACTCTGTTCCCCTCCGCCTTGCATGGCCTCAGTGGTGATTCCTAGACCTCAGACCCCTCTCACTCTCAGGAAGGTGTCTCTGGAGGGGAACCCACTACCGGAGCAATCCTATTACAAGCTCATGGGACTGGACAGCACGTGAGACTCCTTGCCTTCACTTTCCTGTCTTGGCTTACCCCCACTTGAGGTTATCTTTAGTCTTCCCCTCTCCTGGTCCCCAGGCTCCTTTGATCCCTGCCCCTCCACCTACAGATCAGATAGAAGCAAGCCCAGTATCGCTGGTCCTCTCTCCCCGTCCCAGGATCTCTCACTTATCTCTGAGGAACAACAGCATCAATGACCACGGGGCGCAGCTCCTAGGCCAGGCACTGTCCACACTGAACAACAGCAACCGGACCCTTGTTTCGCTGAACCTGGGATTCAACCACATCGGGGACGAGGGAGCAGGCTACATTGCAGATGTGCGTGCTGCGGCAAGACGGCTTGGGGATGCTGGCTTGCCCTTGGCTTACAGGGCTCTCTGTTCTCCAGGGCCTGAGACTGAATCGCTCTCTTCTCTGGTTGTCCCTGGCGCACAACCGTATTCAGGACAAGGGCGCACTGAAGCTGGCTGAGGTGGGTGTACACGCCGCCGGGAGGGGCAGGGGCTGAGACGGAGGCGTCTGACGTGGGGAGCTGGCCTTGCCTCAGGTCCTGCGCCCCTTTGAGCTGACCCACACGGAGGTGGTGGAGCGGCGGCGCCTGCTCTTGGAGAAAGGAACGCAGGAGCGGTCTTCGCGATCGGTGAGGAGCGGCCTGGTCCCAGGAAGGGTGCTTTTCTGCCCGCTGCCCATGACTCAAATTCCCTCCACCCTCTTGCCCTTCTGGATTCTGGAGACCCCCCCGCGCCTACCAAGCCCAACTTGGCGCTCTAACTACACAGCCACTCTGGCAGTTACAAGTGTAGTTAAAAGACACTGTTCAGACCACTTGGGCTTGAAATCCTCTCTACCACGTCAGCAGTTTCTGATCTTGAATTCACTGCTTAACCTCTGAGTCTGACTTTTCTCAACTAGGCCGGGTAACTGTTACTTTCTTCACAGAATTGAGATGATTTAAATGAGTTACTATAAAGCATTTGGAATACTGCCTAGAACTTAGCTCAACAAAAGCTGCTGGCTGGGCATAATGTAAACCTTGTCAGCAAGGAGGCAGATGAAAGATGAGTTCAAGGACAGCCTGAGCCACAGAGTAAGACCCTGGCTCAATAAAACCGAGGTCTGGAGGTATAGTACAGTACACAGAGTGCTTGCCTACCACACACAGGCACTGGGTTTGATCCCCAGTCCTGAAACAAATAACAACAAAGATAAATAAATTCAAAGTGAGCGATTTCCCCTCCTGATGAAAACCTGAGCCTCCAGCTCATTCTTACCCATTTCTGGGCTCCTTCTTGCCAACAGCAACTCTGTCCCAGACCAATTGATAGGCAGAGAGGTAGGGAAAGGCAAGGATTTGGTTACTTCTCTGCACCCCCCGCCCCCATTTGTGAGTACAGCCTTCCTCCTCCCGACACGGAGACTCCAAGACGGAACGTGAGAAGTTTCAGACGGCGGGCATCAGCAATGTTACTTTGGTGGACAAGCCAGAAAAGATGCAGACATTAAAAACACCCAAGGGTCTGGGCAAGAAAAAGGAGAAGTCAGGGGTAGGTGTGCTGGGTGAAAGGAAACCTTGGCCCTGAATGGGCAGGGGAGGAGTTTCCACGGTACACAGGGTGGTAGAAAGATGGGCAAGTGGATTTGGCCTTTGAAGGTGTCTCTCAGGCTCAGCCTTCATACACTCTTCCTGTGGGAGGCAGGATGGATAGCCATTAAGTCTTCTCATATCCTTCGTAGGAAGTTGTAAAGAAGGAAGAGAAGTCAGGTCCCGGGCAGTCCCCTACACAAGGAACCCCTAAGAAAGAAGATGCCACAAAGGCAGGCAAGGGGAGTAAGTGTGAGCACTCACCCTTCTATGGGAATCTTCCCCACACAGAAGAGCCTTGGGCAGCGTGCAGAAGCCTGGTTTTGGCCTGGCTGTGTCTGCCAGGAGCTGTTCTTTCACATCTCTCCCCAGACCTTGTTTATTCCTCACCTTGAAATGATGGGTGACCCTCCACTTGGCCTAGACATTGTGACCCACTACCCCATTTTTCAGGACTAGGCCTCTACGGCTGTCCTCAGAAAAGGAATTCATCCAGCTAGACGGGAGCTCACTGCTGATGTTCCTATGTTCCTCCCAAGTTCAGGGACTCTGCCTTACCAAGCTCCTTTCTCTGGGGAGTTTGGGTGGTGTCAGGGGGGTCTGCTCTGTGCATTCTGGCTCCTCTTCTGGTCCCAGAGGTAACCATCCCTGAGCAGAAGATGAGCAAGGGAAAAGGGATAAAGACGGGAAGCAAAGAGAAGCGCAGCATCCTCCTGGAGTCAGAGGTACGTAACACCCAGGAATGTGTCACCCCATCTCACTGCTTTGGCGGCTGTCTCTAGATGACGCTCACAACTCCCCGTTCCCCTTCCCAGGTGGCAGGCCCCTTTACCTCCATGTCTAGAAGCCCCACTCTGGGTCTGCTGCACAACCGAGGCTCTGTTCTCTGAGGTCCTCAGCTCACCACCAGGCCCTCCAACATTGCAAAGGGACAAAGGATGCTTTTGCCCCTCAGGGGCTCCCTGAGGCACTTTGTCACTACACTGCCCCATGCAGGACTCTCCTTCAGAGACACCCCCCTTTTTTTTTGCTGCTGGATCCCCTTTCATGCTTTGTGTGTGACCTTCCTTAGGAAGCCTTCCTGGGCCACCTGGGCCACCTACTTCCTCATTCCCAGTTCTCTGTCATCTCCATTCTTTCAGCGAGGAGACGCCACAACCTTGTCACATACTCCTGAAAGGGACAGCCCTGTCCTTTTAAGAGTCTTTCCTGGCACCCAAGCCAGGTTCTGGCAGAAGAACCCGTCAGATGGAAGGAGGATGGCTTTCTACACCCCACATTATAGTCTTTGCCTTTGCCTTGGGCAAACTGCTCCTTCTCAACAGGACCATCAGTTTCCCAAGTGCTCTTTAATGGAAGGGTTACAAATCCTATTTACAAGCCCAGTCCCATGTGGACTCAGGGCTCCAGGGTCTTTGTATCTGCTGTGCTCATTGCTTGAGGGAACCTCCCCTCTTCATCTGAATGTCTGGACACCTTCAACTTTCACTCTCAGGCTGCCTCTTTTAAGGCCTACACTCCTAGTCTGCTCTCAAGGGCCCCGGCTCCCCACATCAAGGAACTTTTTGAGGGTATGGGCTTATTCATCTTTGTTTCTCCAGCACCTAGGACACAGCCTGAATTATAACCAGCACTCAAAAACTGTATGTTGAATGAATGAATGAATGGCCTGTTGACCAGCTCCCTTCTCCTCTGCTGCAATTAGTATTCTGCTTTAGCAGCTGGTTGTTGAAGCTACAGAGATGGTTAACCCTCTCCTGGAGCCTGTGGAGCACCGAGATGGGAAGGTTTTCATGCCTGGGAACAAGGTCCTTTTGCACCTCAACCTCCTCCGTATGTTTTCGAGCCTTACCTGCCCTTACCGTGGGACTACCCAGCCTCCATGCTGCTAAGGAGTGCTGCCATAGCATGGAGTGTGCTCGATTCTCCAATAGCCGAGCATCGTTTTGTCAGACCCTCGGGGCTGGAGCTGAGAGGCAGTGCTGGGTCAGGGGGGATCCAGGGCAGCAGTGACAGGAGTAAGACAGCTGGGTGGGAAGGGGAAGTGAGGGGAAGGTGGGAAGCAGGAAGAACGGGGTAGAGGGCCAGTTAAAAAGTCAGTCCTGCCTGGTGAACTTGGGGGCCAGGCTGCCAGATGTGATGCCAGATGCCACTTCCATGCCTCCTCTCAGGGAACCGAATCACAGAGGTGGGGCTGGAAGGCTTCCTCACTGCTGTGCAATACCAGGTTCAGGTCTCCAAGTCCAGGACTTCTTCGTCCAAGGGCCCCTTGGGGCTGCTGTGGCTGTCCCTGGCGGTGAGTGCCTAGCCCATTTCCAGAAGGTCTCATTGTCCTGATCCTGTTTCAATGCAGCAACCTTTGTTTTCTGTAGTTAGCAATGGCATGACTGCCTTCCTCTGCTCACCAGCCCTAACACTGTTCAGGGTATTGTTTTCTCCTGAAGACAAATCTTCAATCTGTTAATGTTCTTTTTTTCCTTTCAGAAAAACTGCTTTGACCCGCAGTGTCCAACATACACCATGATTCAGGAACTGATGCTGCCAAGGGACCCTGTGAAGGCCAAGGTCAGGGAGGAGGAGGCCACAGCTACCTAGGCCTCCAGGGGCAGCCCTATGTCCTTGGGAGATACCACGGACCAATAACATAGTCTGTTGCTGTGCTATTCTTTGAAAATCTCTCCAGAACTGTTTGGAACATTTGGGCTCTTGTGTCTGTTCATACTGCCTGGCTAGACGTGGCAGAGTGGTGGCCTGAATTACACCATGTCTCTGTTTGGGGGATGAACTGAGGTCCTGGCTACAAAGCCAGGGCCCTTGCTCTACCTCCCGAGTGTCCCAGCAGCAGCCCCCAGACCATCTCTGCCAGCATACACACAGCCTTAGGATGATGGGGGTCCGTCAGCACAACTGATGGAGGGGGTAGGCTTGGAACTATCATCTCCCAGCATTCCCTGCTGCTTAGCTCCAACCCATGTTGCCTGGCTTGTGAGAGGCTAGGGAGAGGGCATTGTATTCATATTTGCATAGCAAAGGCCAAACATTAGACACGGCAGGTCAGCAACTTGAGATCATGGACATCTAGAGTCAGGGCTGCCAGGCCGTCTCCACTGAATTTTGGAGAGCCCATGCCAACCTATAGGGAATCTCCAACTAAGGTAAAGAGGACACCTCCCTCTTCTCTAGCCCCTCTGCCTACCAGAGCTCCATCTTCTGCACTGGCTGCCTCAGCATTGGCTGCAGGGATATCTCCCACTGCTCTGAGTCCCAACACTGTCAAGGTGCACCATGATCATTCATTATGGCTTCTCCAGTTACGTCTGCCAGGTCCTCTAAAGCTCTGTCTTCAGCCCTACACTTGATCAACAGCCATGGCTAATCCTGATCTACGGGAAGGAGAGGTATGGGGGGAGTGAGGTGATCTTTCTTCATGTTTTACAGCTGAGAGTAGGTCTTGAGATCTCTGTTCCTTTGTGTGAAGTAACCACAATATCTTTTTTGGGCCAGGGTCACTTGCCCAACCTCTTCTGAGAAGGTACACACCTGAAACTTTGGGAGAGGTGGGAAGCCCTGGCGTGGGATGGCGTGGCAGGGCCTCTCCTGGTTCCCTCTATCCATTCTTGACCAGTCACAACCAACATCCTCTATCAGTCTAAGAATCATACAACCACAATGGAGGAATATTTAACTTTTCTTTAAAAAAATCTTAACCATGAAAGGAGGAAAATAAGAGTATACATTATTTTAACAGCAAAACAGTCATTTCCATATCTCTATTTTATATATTATATATATTTATATATATGTATATATACACCTAGCACAGTGTGTATGTTCATCAGTGGGGAGTGGAGTGAGGACATGGAGAACCTGGGGAAGGGTCCTGAAGTATCTCGGGGACTCTGCTCTCTTAGGGTCTGTTTTGAGTTCCGTACCTGCTGTATTTGTTTCTAGGGGGCAAGTGGGGAAGGGGTGGGCATGGGTCAGGTAAGCCGCTCCCCAGAGGCTCATCTGACAATGAGAAGGCCTCAGCTGAGCCTGACAGGGCTGGAGTCTGGGACACAGACAGTCACCACCCCTGCTGGGCTGCTGACTGGCTCTCCTCTAACTGTCTCTGACTGGTGAGCATGCCAGGGACAGAAAAACGGCTACGTTATTTACAACGGCAAAAACGCACATACAATAGACATATTTATAGGAAACTAAAGGGACAGAGAGGAGAGCCAGGCACGCAGCTGTCTCGGGCCTCGGAAGAAGGAGAGGAAAAAAGTGCATTTACACAAGAGCCTCCTCCTTTGACTTGCACACCTGAGGGTACTATGCACACAGCACACCCCACACATGCAGGGAGCTATGTGGGGTAAAGGGGTCGATCACTGTAGGAGGCTGTTCTGTGGTGCTCAGCATGCTTAGGAGATGAAAACCATGGAGACTTGGCTAATAGGAAGAGACACTGAAACTGGACTCTGTCCAATGTGAACAGACCAAGCAACATGCAAGTCTCCCCCTGGGCCTCTGCAGCATCTTTCAAGGGGAGGCTTGGGTCTCCTAGTGTTGTGCTCTGGCTCAGGCCAGACTCTGGCAGAGTGGAGAAGCTGAGGCTCTGGTTGTCTGGGATGGCTATGGTCCTGGTGATGCAGCTGTATCTGTGGCACTGTCGGAGCCTGTGGGAGGAAGGTGAGGGTTGAGAAGCTGGCTAGGTTTGTGAAGATGTTTCAAGTCCCTGGCTTACTCTTCAACACCAGCTGTCGGTGACAAAGCTTTCTTCTCCAGAAATTCTCCTTTATTTGTATGAAAATAATTTTACTTATGTGTATGGAGTGTGTGTGCAAGTTGGACTACTTGCAAGAGTCAGCTCTCTCCTTCCACCGTGTGAGTCCTGGGGCTTGAACTCATGGTCAGGCTTGGTGGCAAATGCCTTTAAACACTGAGCCACCTTGTCAGTCCAATCCTTGTTTCTTGTGGGACTTTAGCAGGTCCATGAGAACTCCACTTCTGTATGGCCTCCAAAACCAAGACAGGTCAGTGTTTTAAGTCAGGCCATGGTAGTGGCCTTCCCTCCTAATCCAGATTTGAGCCACTGAGAACCTGCAGCAGAGGTAAAATCAGGCCCTCCTGGTGCATGAACACCTCAACATAAAAAGAGGGTTCTGGGGGCTGGAGAGGTGGCTCAGCAGTTAAGAACACTTGCTGCTCTTTCAGAGGACCCAGGTTCAATTCCCATCACCCACATGGCAGCTCACAAGCAGCTGTAACTCCAGTTCCACGGTATTAAAGTCATCGCTGGCCTTTTTAGGCACTGCATGTATGTGGTATACAGACTGACATGCAGACAAAGTATCCACATACACTTAAAGGATTTTAAGAAGGGGGTTCTAAGCCGGGCGGTGGTGGCGCACGCCTTTAATCCCAGCACTCGGGAGGCAGAGCCAGGCGGATCTCTGTGAGTTCGAGGCCAGCCTGGGCTACCAAGTGAGTTCCAGGAAAGGTGCAAAGCTACACAGAGAAACCCTGTCTCAAAAAACCAAAAAAAAAAAAGGGGGGGTTCTGTTTTGGTCCCTATCTGGAGGGAGCCTCTGTGTGGCTTCCCTAAAAAGATCCCTTTCTGGGGCTCGAGAGAGTCTGGTGGATAGGCACTGCCATGCAAACCTGAGGGCTGGAGATGGGATCCCCAGCATCTACGTAGCCCTGGATGTGGGAGTGCAGATCCGTAGCCCCAGGTCTCTGGCAATAGAGACAGTGGACAGGAGAACCCCCAAGAAACTTATGGGCCAGTGAGCCTGGCTTGCCCAGCGGTGAACACAGACCCTGCCTCCGGGTGGAAGGCACGAACGGACGGACAGCTGAGGTGCCTCTCTGACACCCTTTTCACACCATGCAGTCCTGGCTGGCCTTCATCCACAGAGATCCAGCTGCCTCTGCTTCCCGAGTGCAGGCTTAAAGGAGTGCGCCATATGCCTGGCAAAGATCCCTTTCTGAAGCTGAGGGAATGTGTTGGTTACACCTCGAGGGGGAACGAGTCATGGGACCACCCTTCACTGCTTGCTTATGCATTCTCTCAAGGTGGCACATGCAGGAATTGGCTTCACTCACCTTCTTCAGGGCAGGACCCCTGTTCCTGACTGGTTTGGGAGTCAGAGGCCAGGGCTTCCTTGGCTGGAGGAGAGAGACAGTGGTCTGTCCATCTGGCTGTCTCTGTGTGAAAACTGCCTACAGGAGTGGTCCCACCAGATGACTCTCCTCCAAGGGACTTGAGAAGCTCTCTATGGGCCAGCTCCATGTCCTGGAAGAGTTGCAGGAGGGGTGTTTGAGTCCCAGTGCTAAGGCTCAGAGGGTGTGGCAGGGTAAGCTGAAGATGAAGGTGGCCTAGGAGTCCAGTGAAGACACACGCTTCCGGAGTTGGGGATGTAGCTTAATGGTAGAATGTTTGTCTAGCATGTATGAAGCCCTAGGCTCAATTCCATACACATTTATACGCATAGCTATACACACCCAAAAACATTTACTATGTGAATGTATAACTGTCCCAGGTGATGGACGGAAGGCTTTCTGACCCAAGGCCAGGCTCCTTACCTTGAGTCTGTGAAGCTTGATGGTAAGCTGCTCAATGGTACGGAAGATCACATCCACATCCTTGAGGACCAGGCTGTGGGGAGAAGAGCTGGAACACATTTGATCTCCAACACCCCTCCTCTGGTACCGAGGCTGTGAGGGACTTAGGGGTGTCCCGGTAGGTTCAGTGCTGGAGTCCAGAGGTCCTGCTGGCATGCTGACATAAAAACAGTTCCCTGTACCGATGGCAAGAGAAAGAAATTAGACAAGCAGAGATGCCTAAGTCACTCTCCCACTCCCTCAGTGTGCCCTGTGACAGAACAGGTCGGGGAGGCTTCTACGGACAACCTGGTGCATGCAGGCCCATGCTGCCCACCAGCTCCCAGAGGCCCTTTTCTCTTTGGATGGCAACGGCTCTCAGGCTGGCCACCTGCCAGGGGAAGATGCTCAGTGATGAGACTGAAGAAGGGGCAAGATGGAGGTGTTATGCTGAGGGAGACGGAGAGCAGCTCCATCCATGAAAGGAAGGGGCAAGAGGGTTAGGCCCCCCGGAGAGCAGCTAACAGCAGTATTTCAATGGTCTCAGTTCACATTCTGCCGATGCATGTCAACACTGCCCTACATGTCACCGTCCCTAGAAACATCACTGATGGGGAGGTCAGGGATAGCTGGCAGAAGTATGTCAAGGTCCCTGGAGAGCCCCACCACGGAGAAACACAAGGAACCTGCAAAGCCATGCAAAGCTTTCTCATCGCAGTGCTAGAGCAGTGCACAGGGTTGGGAAGTGGTTGCTCAGGATGTCAGGGGAAGTACACTGGAGTGTGGGCATTGGCCGGTTTCTTGCTTTCTTCCAGACCTGAGCATAGGCTGAAAGCTTGGAAATGGGCTCTGTGTCTCCCAGGGGGTGGTTTCTCAGAGCTGGAGGTGCAGGTCTCCTTCCTGTCTCTGGGCTCACGAGCTACTTCCCAACCGTCTCAGACAGCTCAGGGAGCACAGAGGACGTTTGTGGGAAAAGAACCCACGGAACCCCTGCTATGGCCTGGCCTGGCTTGGGCTTCAAGGAGAAGTTGATTACCCGTAGCCTGTGCTCCGCCTTCCACTTCAGATAGCTCAGATTCTGACTGGCCACTCTCTGGTAGTGCAGGGGTAACTTTGCTGCCCGCCACCTTGGCTGCACCGACACCACCACCAGTGGGAAGAGAGACTGAGAGACAAGGTAGGGAAGGAGGGAGAGAGCGTGAAGGAGAGGGAGAAAGAAGTGGACATGTCGGGGGATAACGAGAATAAAGGAAGAAAAGAACAAAGTGAGTACAAGATCATACATGGCCATGTCCCAGGAGCTGCAGAGAACATTCCACCAAGTCACCTTGGGAGAGTGGAAGCAGGTCGGTCAGTTCCCAGAAGCCCAGGAGAGGCCGCCTTTGGCCAACAGGGCAGGGGGCAGCAAAGGCACAAGGGACTGATGTCAGACAATCCTCTCAGCCTCCAGTGGCCCAGGTTTGGTGTCACCATTCTGGTCACGCTCCTCAGGGAGCCTTCCCTCCTCCACAGCCTTACTGGTCTATTCAAACCTGGCTGGGGTTGTCACAGAGCTGCCCACAGTGTCCCCAACTTGGGATAGCCTCTACCACTCTGTGTAGTTGCTCCCAGAGCAGCCCTAAAGGTCTTCCCACTTTGGTCTTGAGCCCCTCTGTGCTCAGCCACTTTCTGGAATAACAGGCTATAGGCAGTTGCCCTCATCTTTCTAAGCCCGAGTCTCCTGGGAAGAAAAGTGACACTTTTTTCTTTAGACTACATAATCAGTGAAGAATAGCAAAAAGCCTTTACTGGAAGTTGATCCGTGCTGGCTGAGGGAAGTAGAAAATGTTCTATATTACAGACGGAAAATGAGATATGCTTTGAGCCTTGCCTGTCTGACTCCAAAGTCTCTTCACATCAACATGTCTTCTTCCCCCAGGTCCTAATGCCAGTCTGCTCACACAGTATCCAGGAGAAAGATGGGGAAAGAGGTATCTGCCTGCAACACTCATCTCCGCCCCAGCAAAAGTGTGAACACAATGGACACAACGTATTTTACCTTTTCTTACAACTTTGTAACTTCCTGCTGGTTCTGTGCTTGAAGCCTCTTCAGCTGGATTCCCAGCCAGCTCAGGAGAGTCCCAGATGCCAGAATTTCTGGTCCTTGGGGGCAGGTGTGCCAGAGACCAGAGAGCCACATCCTCCTCCTCCTCCTCCTCCTCCGGCCTCAGAAGCTGGGTGTTGTCACCTATGGTGAGCGCCTGCCCTGGGGATCCTGGGTCCCAGGGGTGAGAGGTGATGCTGGTGACGGAAGGGGTGGGAGTGAGGTCATCCTCAGGCTCGCCCGCAGCCCGAGTCTTCACAGTGTGGCCGGGCAGCAGGCTCCACAGGATCAGGTGCCGCAAGTTCTCCACTGCAGAAACGACAGTGACGCCCCCCTGGTGAAGGACTGCACACGGCCGAGGTGGGAAGCTCAGGGGAGGCGAGTGTCGGACATTGCTCCGGCCACTAACGCAGTCCACTGCTGCAGTCTAACGGGGAGCTGGTGGGTTTCTGGCCGACTAGCTGGTGTTCTTGCACCCAGCTCCCCTCGAGTATAACTAGTGAGAACTTTGAGTAGGTAGAAGGTGAAATTCATACAGGCTATGCTACTGGGATCCCAGGGGCCAATGCCAAGGTCTACTCACCATCCTCCAGGGCAGCATCAGCAAGTCCCTCCATGAGGAGAGGGCCTGCGAGGGCCAGAAGGACCGGGTCCCTTGTCCTGATGCCTCTGTTTTCGCCATCCAGGGAGGGGGACGGGTGAGGCAGGGCTCTCAGCTCCTCTGCATCCTCCTCCTGCTCAGGCTCTTCTTGTGCTACCAGCTCAGGCTCTTCCTGAAGTCTCTGCTGGGGCCCAGGGCCTGTGTTGGATGAGTGTGTTAGGGCGTGGGAGAGTAGAAGTATGAGGTGGCCCCATGTCCAGCTGTGGACCCACGGCTTGGGAACACTGGTTGGTAAGCTCTATGGAAATTCATGGAGCACCTCCTGCGGCCACCACACCAGACCCGTCACATACTAGCAGACAAATAAAGACTTGTGCCTGGGGTGGAGCCTTAAGGTCTTAGTGGAGGGACTCGAAATCACAATAAACTAGGAAACGGGGCATTTGTTAGCAGGTGGTGAGTAGCATGGAAAGAAGACAGACTAGACCAGGGCATGGGCATTAGCAGTGCTGGTTATACTATGAACTGACACACACAATAATAGCTGCTGGACAGAGCTATGAAGGACATGTGGGACAGAGGAAGACATTCTAAGCGGAAGGAAACAGAGTGACACAGGCTGGGAACTCTACATTTTTCTTCACACGCAAGATCTGAAGTGATTTAAAAACAACCAACCTCAAAGAGAAGTTACCTGAAAACTGTGCTTCTACATCCCATCCCCAAAATGCTGTCTTAGCTTCTTGTTACTCACTCCTCTCACTCTGTCCACAGCAGGCAGGACCTTTCTCCTGCTAACCCGTTACCCAGAGGCAGTGGGTCGGTCAAGCTGTCAGTTTCTTCTCCTGGACTCCACGTTCCCGTTTCTCCTCTACTCATTTTATCAAATGGTACTTCTCATGTCTCTGACCCTGATGGACTCTCCCATCACCTGACACCCTAATCTGACCCACACCTACAGGAAAAAAATGGACTATGCTGGTTTCCCACGAGAAGGCGAGTGGCCTTACCTCCAGACAGTTCCTTGGGTTCTGGTTCAGTATGGTAAACTTCCGAGTCATTTATTTCCACCCTGAGGGAAGAAACCCACCTGGTGTTAATTTCTAGCTCTGCCAGCCTGGTCAAGGTGTCATGAGATCCAGACTGGTTCCCTCATATTTTTCACAGGCAATGAAGGAGCAGGTGCAAGGAAGGAGCTGGGCCCCATCACCTGAATGGGCAGCACAGGCTGGCGAAGCAGCAGGTGGCGTGGGCCTAGCTTCCCTGGCTGCATTCTACACCACACCCCTGCTTCAGGGGCAGTCTGCGTTATATCCAAGTGGGAGGTAGTGGGTGAGGGCAGGGAGGTCAGGAGGCCAAGAAGCAGAGGCATGTTCCTCTATCTGTCAGAGCCCGGGGCTGTTTCCCAGTGGGATTTCCCCATGGAGACTGTCTACCCTAGTGACGAAAGGCTGAGGAGGAGCATCAAGAAAGAGGCAGGTTGGATGGGGATGGTGCTGGGACTGGAGAGCTAAGCACCACACCTGCTAGTGGGGGAGCCCTGGTAGGTTGGCTCCTGGGATCCTGGTGGTGAGGGATGGATGGGTGTTGGGGCAGCTCCAGGGTGCTTGGTGGCATTCTGCACAGCCTCTTCTAAGAGCTCCATCCATCTGTTGCTCGGCAGAAACGTTAAGAACAGTGGTAAGAACAAGGCCAGGAACACCCCTGTCCTCTGTGGACCCCGCTGCCAAAAACCTTCAAAGCCCTCTCCACATCCTGTCTTAAGGACCCCTTGCTAGCAGGTCTCTGTCTCCATCAACACTTCTCACTGGCTATTCCCCTGGGTTTGTATGACTCAGAGCTACCATAACACTTTGATAGACCCCATTCCCCGCTTCCAAAATAACACTGTACAGATGAAAACCCAGAGGGGAAGAAACTGTCTGGCAGTCAGTGTTGGGAAGAGTCAGGGCCTGGGTTATACATGGCTTATTGTTCTTGGCCCAGGCCTGGTTATATCCTGGGGTGATGGCCTCTGCTGCTCTGTGCCTATGTCGCCTCCTAACTTCTCTGGGGCCCAGCCCTGGCCTCACTGTTCAAATCCTTCTACACACCACTCTGGTTCCAAGGGGACAGAAGTTACATGGGACCCCACAATCAATTCTCACATATTCTTGTCTGATGATGTCAATGCAACCAGCTCATAGATCTGGGGAGGGCCCAGTTCAGAGGTGCAGATGATGAAGAAGGCTCGTTTATCTGCGTGAGGAAAGGAAGGCAGAAAGTCTACATGGGGCACGGCAGACATGGGCCCCAACCTGAAGAAAACACTATGAGATATAGCTGGATCATCAGAATCAATTGGTACTCACCAACAAAAGATACTGGCAATTATGGGTCCCCAATGACATCTGTCAGGGTCATTCCTACTTCCCTCTTTCTCTACTAACTGAGGGCTGATGTCCATACCGTGCTTAGGGCTTACCGAATCTTTTCATGTCTACCCCATCCTTTTTGAGTTGCTTAGGGAGGTCAGGTGTCATAGAAGAAGGTGACCCCAGAGAATGTGGTTGCTGACCCCTGCCCTTTCTCATCGCATCATGCTTTGCCCTGCAACCTCAAACTCCTGGACTTGGGCCTGTGCAGTAGTGTGGTTTCTTTCCAAACTCTGCCCGGCCCAAGGCATTCTTGCACCAAGATCTGTCCTGTTCTTTATGCCGACTCCCATTTCTTCCAATCTTGCTTTTGTCATCAGCCCCACCCAGTGCGCCCATCCCATCCATCATGGTCCTTTAAGGTTGACCACCCCCTGCATCAGGCTGTCCATCTTCACCTTGGTCCCTTATCCACCCCTCACCCTGCCCATCTTGGACCAAATCTCCTGCTTAGACTGGTCAGGACAGGAAAGGAACACAGGACATTAAGTCTTGTAGAGCCCCAGGCTTGCTGGCTCATCTCCTCATGGGTACCTGTGGCCACGGAGCGGATGAGCACAGCGTTGAGCTTTAGCACAGGGCTGAAGGTCTGCTTGCTGTCTGCGGAGCCCACAGCTGTCTTGCTGTGGCACTTAAGCAGCAGCCTCTCCTCTTGTCTCTGCAGCAGCACTAGCAGGTCCTCCAGTAACAGCACCTGGAGGTCTGGGAATGAAGACAATCCCTGTTGCTCACTCACCCAGAGGCTATTAGATGCCCATGCCCAGGACTAGGAGGCCATAGGAATCCAGTGCCTTCACCTCTTCTGTCTCTATGTCCTCCCTTCCCACACGGCGCATAATGCCATTCTAGCTGCACTGTGTATGCCTCCCCAGCATCCCTCCCACTACCCTGTTAGAGCAGCAGACAAGAACGAACCCCGGAGAGGCACACTTACCACAGGTTCCCTCCCACTTCTAGTCCCTGGCACATACCCAGGGTCTTGTCTTTGCTGATCCTCCAGGTCAG
The DNA here is from genome assembly GCF_007827085.1 of Peromyscus californicus insignis. Taxonomy (NCBI): domain Eukaryota; kingdom Metazoa; phylum Chordata; class Mammalia; order Rodentia; family Cricetidae; genus Peromyscus; species Peromyscus californicus. The sequence goes on along the minus strand of NW_026294617.1, from coordinate 67,257,202 downwards.
GGGCCCCTCATGGATCATCTTCCTTGTTGTAAGATCCAGGCTCTGTAAAGGAGACACCATCACTCCATTCACACAAGTATTTAAGAGACCACTGTGTAGGGATATTATGCTAAGGTGCTTGGAATCAGTGGGTAGGAAACGACTGTTACCGTAACCCTGCTCTTGCAGGGATGGAGAGAAGTGATATGTGCTATGAAGCCCTGTGCCTGTGGTGCTCTGGGGCACACACCAAGGGCTTTGACTTGGGATCTCATGTGGCCTACTACATGCTGTCCCAAGGAGACAGTGCTGCTTTTCCTGACCTTCTCTTCAGCTTTATTCCCTTTACATTATTACACCTTACCTCACATCCCATCCCATTCTATTTCCTTAGGCTGAGTCCCAACATTAGTCTTTACTTAGTGAGGCTGTCCATTCTACTTCATTTAGGATGAGTGACATTAATAGGGTGTGTCTCCCCGGGCCTGACCATGCCACCCTATCACAGGCAGTCCATGTCTCTGTCCTCTAAGACTCTCTGGGCCCTGACTCGAGTTCTGCTCCTAAGGGAGCCCAAGAAGGATGTGTGAGGGGCTGCCAGTGTTGTAGCCTCCACCTCCTACCTTGAACTCTGCTGCTAAGGGGTTGCTGGCCCGCTCTAGGGCAGTGGCATCCAGGCGTTTCTGGTAGTTCTCTAATCGGTGACGGTTCTCTGTCTGCTTCACTGCTTCATTTACAAACTTGAGAATCTCTCGGCACTGGTCCCGGGCACGGCAGAGCTTTTCATGCTCAGATGTGCCACCTACCAAACAGGGGGAAGTGTGCGATAGTTAGTGCTTCTGCCTGCCAAGTGCATACGCTCATCACTCTTCACTCTGTGTTATATATGGGTTAGCATTATTTGCTTATTTACTATTATTGTGTATGTGTGGGCACCCATGCCACAGTGCATGTCAAGTTGGTTCTCTCCTTCTATCCTTTTCTGTGGATTTCTGTTGCGTCATCTTGCTAGTCCCCTGGTTATAGCTTTTGTACATTGCAGAGGCATCTAGGAGAGGTATTAATGGGTCTAAAATCCAGTATAGCCCTGGTAGGAGCTCACAGTTGCCCAGAGGTGCCAAGACACCCTCAAGGGCCAGCCCCTGGGTCCATGCTTCCTGATTCCTATAAAGGTCCCTGTGGAGGCCCACAAAAGTTTCCTAGTGAGATCTGAGCTTGCTTTACCCAGCAGAGATACATTAGAGGATTGCTTGACCATGTGCATGGTTTCTAGGTGATTGGAGGGGTCTACACTTAGTTGAGCTAGGGGGAGGTCTTTTGCTCCACCCCTTGGTATTCCTATAAATAGCCCTTTAGAAGAGTCAAGAGGGGCCGGTGGATAAGGATCCAGGCCCTCCCGAGGCTATCCTGTGTTTCTGTTTCTCTCCCCTCTGTCCTTCTATCTAATATCTCTTATCCCTTATTCCTCAAGAGTACCCTGTTGTAAAATGTGGGAGCCGGTCTCCCAGCTGGGCTCCCACAGGCCCCAGAAACCAGGAGTGGCCTTGCTCTCCCTTCTGTATTTCCAAACCACATTTATAATCATTCTCTCTGAGACTTACTGTACCAGGACAAGGAAGAAGACACCAAGGACCTCAAGGTCTAGGCTTGCTAAGATCACAAAACTGTGACAAAGCAAGGACATCCAAGGCCACACGGCACCAGTCCTCCCCGCGCCCTACCCTCTGTGTGCTTGATGATGTTCTCTAGCAGCAGCGGGTACTTGGTGAGTCGCTGCATTTCAGAGATGATCAGGTCTCGAAGCTGCAGCCGCCGGCACTGAGGGTGGCTTTCAGCCTCCTGGACAGCAAGACGCAGACAGAGGAAAGGGTCAGCGAGTGAGTGGGAGCTGCCTGTAGGGTTCCGGGCTAGGATGGCTGTGAAAATGCCAAGTAGGTCCTAACCCCAGATGGGCCACTTGAAAATGGTGGCAGTTTTTTCCTTCAACATTTAGGGAGGGGTTGAGGTTGCCAGGTTGTTGTCTTTTGACCGTCAGAACAGAAGGGCAGTATCATTCCCATTTTACAGAAAAGTACACACAAATTCCGGTAGGCAAGCCAGGCCTTTGGCCTGCTGGTCCAGAGTGCTTCTCAACCCAAGGCGTCTTTGGCTCTAGAAGCAATGCTTTACAGTACTGGTATGAGTGATGTGGGTAGTCAGAGGTCACTGCTAGGTGCTCTCCTCAGTAGAGGAGATAAGGTTGGGACCAGAAGAGGTTAGGAGATTTTTGGTGAGCATAACAGAGCTGAGGGAGGGTTAAGACACAGCCCAGGATACCTGCATGAAGAGCTGGAACCGGCTCTCTTTACGCTGTTTAGTCTTGATTAGCTCTAGGGCTATGGACTGATAGGAACAGAATTGTGCAGCTACTTGCTGGAGTTCCTCTCGGGCAGGGCCATCAAACTGAAGAGGCAGAAAGGACACGGTCCAGGTATCACACTCCTGCCAGGGAGCAGCACCCCTGCCCCCCTCCCCCCAGGCTATTCTCTTCCCTGTCCAATTCCTTAGTCTTAGGTAAAGGGGTCTTGCTTCCTCCAATCTCCTCCCTGCCATACCCGAGCCAGCATGAGGTCACTGATGTCTCGGATAATGGGACCCTCCTCCCGGAGCTTCTTCATGGCTTCACACCAGGAATCTGTGGTAAGAAGGGAGAAGCAGAAATGCCTGGGGTTGAGCCATACTGCTAGACACTTTATGACGAGGAGAAAAGGCATTTTTGACAGTAGGGCCATGGAGAAGTCTGGGAACCTTTCCTGTGGATCTGTGGGGTTAATTCCCAGCTGTCCATCAGCTTCTTTTGGCAGGAGTAGTGGGGGTTATTTACTTAGGAGGATCAAGATGGGGGTTCAAACTGAAACGGAGTGGAAGGTGGCAGAATAGACTGGAGGGACGCAGGCTCCTTACTGTGAATCTCGATGAGTTCAGGCAGATTAGGGAAGAGCCTCGCCAGCTCTTCCCGAGGCATTAGGTTCTCCTTTTTCATGCGCTGGTAGAAGATGAGGTCCAGGACCCGGAGTGTGCGCAGGTGGGATGCTTCTGTCACAAACAGCTCTGAGTAGGGGTTGTGACAAGGAGAGGCGGGGAAAAGATTAGCAAGTGTCTAGAGCAGGGGTTTCCAACCTTCTTAATGTTGCAACCATTAATACAGCTCCTCGTGTTGTGGTGAGCCTCACCATAGAATTATTCTGTTACTATTTCATAACTGTAATTTTTCTGCTGTTATGAACTGTAGTGTAAATATCTGCTATGCAGCCCCCTGGGGGGATGAGACCCACAGACTGAGAACCATTGGTCTGGAGTCACCACCTGGTCCCCACACCACACTTCTCTTTGGGGAAGTGGAGTGCTGGTTTCTCTCCCCTTGGGCTAAGGCCAGAATGAGGTGAGCGTGGAGACCCTCTCCCCACACAGGCGTGAGTGGAGGTGAGGAAGATGGCAGGCTCTCACCATTGATGACCTCCTGCCGGTCAATCTCCCTCTGGGTCAGCCCTGCCACCACATCCTTGCCCACTGTATGCTGCCAGTTTTGGACATCTGGCTCTGGCTCCAGGTCAGACAGCTGGCCCAGATCATCCTCCAGAAGGTGGGGAAGGACATCTGTACAGAACCCCAGATTGGGGGACTCGATGCTCCTGGAGAAAATGGGGAGCTCAGCTTCACTTGTAGGTAACTTACATTCAAGGAGTCTGTCACTTTCCTACCCAACCTGCTTCTTCTAAAAAAAAAAAAAATTATTTATTTTATGTATATGAGAGCTCTATCTGCATTTATGACTTTATACCAGAAGAGGGCACCAGATCTCATTATGTATGGTTGTGAGCCACCATGTGGTTGCTGGGAATTGAACTAAGGACCTCTGGAAGAGCAGCCAGTGCTCTTAACTGCTCACTGAGCCATCTCTCCAGCCTGCCCTCCCACCCCCATCTGCTTTTACCAGGTCTATGGAGAAGAGACACACATCTGGCCATCCCTAGACGTGTGAAGGTGGCTGAACACAGATGTGCCCCAGAGATACCAAACAGAGGTACCACAATGCTCACCACTCACCTGCGGCCCATTTTGGGTGTGAAGGGAGGAGTTGGGTTCTCAAGAGACCTGAGGAGAAAATACCAGCTCTGAATAGATGATGATGATGATGATGATGATGAACATCTAACTGCACTAAACAGCAAGAGAGTCATCACTGGAGGTTACTCACCTGGTGGAGAGGCTGGAGGCAGAGGACGAGGCTGACTGATGAAGACGGGTGGCCTCAGCAGCAGCATCCATGTCAACATCACTTCGAGATCGGGGCACGTTCTCTGCTTTCCGAGATCGCTTCATCTCTTCCCGTCCCTTGAGGCTCTCAGAGCGGCCCAGGCGAATCTCTGAGCGTGAACTGCCAGAGAGGGACAGGAAACTGAGATCTGACACTGTGGCTAGCTTTTACTTGTCATCCCACTTCAAAGGTGCCTCAATACCACAGGTTTTCCACCTGGCCCTGAAAGGCCCCAACATTAGGGTCCAGAAGCTGCACAGTGACAAGCCACTCTGGCTGCTCTACAGACTCTGCTCTCCTCGGTGGGCTTACTGGACAGTTTCTCTTCTTCACCTTGAGCTATCAGAAAGGTGAAGACAGGAGCTAACTAAGACAGAGGTTCTCAGCTGGACCCTTTAATACAGGTTCCTACTGCTGGACCCTTTAATACAGTTCCTATGTTGTGGTGATCCCCAACCACAAAATTATTACCATTGATACTTCACAACTCCATTTTTTTTACTGTTATGAATCGTAAGTATCTGATAGGCAACACCTGTGAAAGGGTCATTATTCAACTCCCAAAGGGTTGCGACTCATAGGTTGAGAACCGCTAGGCTAAGAGAATCAGTTTTGTGGTGTGTCCAGATGCCTAAGACACCATGATCCTTTCAGATGACCCATGGATACTAAAGTCCCTCATCAGGAGCCATAAGGTCCACTGCCTTGGAGGCCATCCCATAGCCAGTACACCTTGCCTGTTCTGGACCAGCTACTCTCTTCTGTGACTCTGATCCTCTTTGTGGGAGGTTTAGTTATGGTTCCTACAGCTTGGTTCTGTTATTCCCCAGGCTGTGTGTCAGAAGATGTTGTCTGCTGAAGCACTCTATCTCTAGCTGTGACGTAGATTTCTCCTTTCCCTACTCTGACAGCGCCCTTCCTAAAGGTGCTTCTATTTCCTTTCCAGGGAGGAATGGCTGGGAAAATGCTTCCAGGGCTGGGTTACAGACAGGCAGGGCTTCATCTCTGGATGTCCTGCTTGGCTAACAAGCATCCTTGGGGCTTGGTGAGATGCTGACAACTGAGAACTGATTTCTGTTGAGTCCTGCAGTGCATCGGCCTCAACACAGTGGGCATCTCTGACCCCTAGATGCCCCTGGATGCATCACCAGGCCCTGCTGGGCTGGTCCTTTGTTACTAATCTATGTCCTGTTCTGTGTCTGGAACCATACGAGGCCTTGAGATGTCTGGAGAGCACTTGATAGTAAAGCAGGTTGCTGCAACAAGGAGCCAAGTACCTCGAATTTTCATTTATACTTTCTCTAAAAGGCCAGAGGAGTCAGCACAGAGCTCACCTCGTGAGGGTCTGAATTTGTCTTCAGGATTGCAAACATCTTGACAACTGATGTCCTACTGAACTTACTCCTCAGAAAGCTACAAGAACAGTTCTAATCCAGACCAACTCGCATTGTTTCCTGTGTCCTCAGTCAGCACTACAAACCTCTTCCAGTAGGGCTAGAGTGCTGCAAAGCTTTGGAACTTCCTAGAAGAACCCTTGGGCACTCAACACTTGCCAAGTATCTACAGCAATCTAAACTGTCTTCCTGTGCATACTATTCTCCCAAGATTGCCAAGGAATTTACAATAAAATCCAAAGGCTTCTGCTTTGGATTTCATTTTTATTTTTTAAGATTTTGGTGACTGTCTCAGGTAGAGCAAATCTACCTAGCAAGGGCAAGAGTGCAAGTCTGTAAGTGTTTTCTCAAGGTATTGACGTCTTCCAAACTTAAAATACCTGACATATCCAAATTATCACATCTGTCACAGCAATTCTGTAATTTGTATCTAATTTACCTACAAATGCTAGAATTCAACCTCTCTCCACAGTACAAATCTAAAGGTTACTGTTCCAAAATCTTTGTCAATTCTTACTATGGCTAAATCCTTTGACATTCACTAAGTTTTATGAAGGGCTAATATAAAACAGAGAGAATAAACTTGCATTCAAGCAAGAATGTCTGACTTAGATGGTTATTTTAAAGGCAAAATGGCTCGAATATCTACACTGCTGCCTTCGAACTTGCCTCTCTGTCTACCTCTATTCCTCAGTGGCTTGACTGTACAAAAGGATTATTTTCCTATACAAAAGGCTACAGTACTGTACTTCCAGGACAACTTGAGGAATCTCACAGACATCTCTGACTAGAGGCAGTCTTCATTTTAAAGCTGGCTGTAGCCATGACTTGACAGCCGCATGGCAGTCAGGAGCAAGGAAATCTCAGAGCATGTGTTAAAACCACACACACACACACATCCTTGTTTAGAATCTGATACCTGACGGGGATGCAGAAAACAAGACAGTCTAATCCCGACCCATCCTTTGTGAGACAGGGTCTTATTTTGCAGCCTAGACTCGCACTGATCTCCTAGTGATCCTCCTGTCTCAGTCTCTGTAGTGCTGAGATTACAGACACGTGTCACCACACCTGTCCTCCTTTTCTTTCCCAAGGGAAGAATCATCTGTCTTGAGCCAACTGATGCTATGGTCTGCGGAGACAGATGACTCATTCCCAGTTATTGCTTGTCTTTAAAGTGTCAGCAGAAACTCCTTTTTAAGCATTTTTAAAAATTATTATTATTTTTTCAGAGACAAGGTAGACCAGGATGGCCTGGAACTCACAGAGATCCTCCTGCCTCTGCCTCCCTAGTACTGGGTGGGATTAAAGGTGTGCGACATCTCACCTAGCTTAAACTTTCTTCTTAATAGGCAAAGACTCCTGTGCCTCTCTGGGCCTTTTATTTTCCAAGACTTCCCTCTGTCCCCTCCAAAGTCTTTCATCCGCATCACCCAGTGCTTCCTCATTGGCTGCTGGATAATGTAATCCAGCAGCTCCATTTTGGGATGGAGCTGCTCAGTAGTTAGGGGGTCAACCTGAAGGCTGCCTTCCTGACCTTCCACTGGCCTAATTGCCAACACATTATGCTTTCTGCAGCTACTTAGGGTGGGCAGGCTCTAATTGCGACCTCATAGTCTAGTGGAGAGGAGCAAGGCAGTGGGAATTAAACCCTAGTGCTGAAGCCTGCCCATGCCCTATGTCTTGGGCAGCTGGTGGGCCCCGTCCAGCTACAGCTACCTGTCACTCTCCAGCAGGTCCTCAGGAAAGCTTCCTGTTGAGAGTCGTTGTGTCCCCGGCTCTGGGGCATCATACTGATGGCTGTTCTCAAAGTGCTGAATGATGTTCCTCACACTGCCTGGCTTAACTGCAGGCAAAAAGAGAATGAAGGGTACTATGCTTTCTGTTCCAGGGCCCTTACTCCCTCTAGCCCAGAGGACAGAGCAGTGAACAAGCATAGATGAGAACAGCATGGCACCAGAAGACAGGGGACGTGGCCTAGTCCTGGCTCCTCTCTGATCATGCTGTGTGTTCCTGGGTGGACACTCTCCCTTCCTAGGTCTTCTTTTCACACTCTACCTGAAAACAATGACTAGGCTTTCCTGAAGTCACACAGCAGGTCTAAAAAAAAAACGAAAAAAGAAACCCAGGAAGACCAAAACCACACGTACATGGAGTCTGTCCATGCTGCCAAATCTCGGGCCCTTTTCAAATTTCTCTCCCTTTTAGACGCTCCCCTCCCTGCCCACAACTCTCCATCCCGTTCCTCCTGCCAGCTTTGAGCTCCATCATTAAAGAATCGATGAGAGATGGCCTCTTAGGAGCAGAGGTATGTAGTGGGTAGTCATTCCAGCTTTGATCTGGAAGTTCCAACCCCCATTGAGACTTCGGCAACTTTCACGCCTACAAGGCGGGGCCAAGGGAGGCGCCGGGGGACCCGAGATCTGGATCGGCGGGTGCTCTCTCTGTTGCGGGACCCTGGACTGGAGAGGTGGACCAAGCAGAGCTCCAGAGAACACCGCTGGACTGTGATACACCTTCCCCAGACTCCGCGACCTACCTATTCCTTAATTTGTAAGTTACGCCATTAAATAAATCTCCTTTTAACTACGTGGAGTGGCCTTAATAATTTCACCAATATCTGGCGCTCACGTGGGGCAAGTTCCAAAGGCCTGGGTGGCTCCCGCCCTCAGCCTCCTCCCCGGCTGGCGGGTACCTAAACCCGCCTGCAGAGTTCCATAGAACCAGGGAACGCCTACACGGTTCCATTCCCGAAAAAGGGAGCAGCTAGTCCGGTCTCAGCTCCCTAGCTTAAGCCCCCAGACCAGCGAAAAACCGCTGTGAGTGAGGCGATCCCCCTCCTCCCCGAGTGCGGGCCCCGGCTCCCACCATCCCGGCTCCCGCCATCCGGCTCCTGCCTCCAGCTGCCGCCCGCCAAGGTTGCCAGCAGGCCCCGCCTTGTAGGCGTGAAAGTTGCCGAAGTCTCAATGGGGGTTGGAACTTCCAGATCAAAGCTGGAATGGCTACCCACTACAGAGGTAGCACATTACTCTCTGGTATTTGAATTCTAGTTCTTTTCCCAAGCTAACAGCTTAGGGAGCCAGTCCTGTTCAAGAACAAGCAAGGGACAGAGAGGAAGAAGACACTAAGACATAATACTTGGAAACCCTGCAAATGGGGCCAGAGAGGAGATAGAGTTCATCTTCACGTCAAAACTGAGTCATGTGAGGTTAGAGCAGGGCTTGGGTAGAGGGTGGAGGCAGGGTAAGTATCCCAGGGAACTGGGGACATCAAGACTGACTTTAGAGATTCTACATGTACAGTTTAGACTCCTTGTCTGAAACAGATCTCCTTGTTGCAAAAATCTGACTTCCACAGGAAGATTCCCAAGCCCGAGAGAACAAAAAACTCGTCTATTCTCTTTTACACTTACAGCCCCACCATTGAGGCAGATGGCTAGGGTGGCCCCTTTCTCACACTTCCTAAGGAAACGGCTGGGTGTATGTTTAGCAGGGCTGTTACTATCTCTTGCTTTTGTCAAGGACCTGTCCTAGACTGAATGTGCATCTGGCCCAGGGGTCACTAGACTCAACGATCTGTTGTGTACCCACGATGGCCTTGTCTGGGTGATTAGGTAAGAACCTAGGGATAGCCTAAACTGACAGCATGAGGCAGAATCTACTATTCCTATCTCATGGGCTACCTGAAAAATGTCTAGGTATGCTGCTCTGTGCAGAGTGTGGCTGTGGCAAAAAGCAGGTGTAACCCTGAGATCTGGTATGGCTAAGTCGCGCAGCGTAACAAGGGGGAACAGGAAGGAGCACATTTTTATCCAGCCAAGTTTCACTAGTAGACTTTGCTCCCCTTCCTCCAGTCTCTGAATGACAACAGAACTAAGAAAAAGTGAATTGTGTGGGCTGGAGTGATCGCTCAGTCACTGACGTGCTTGCTGCATGAATGTGAGGACCAGAGCTGAACCCCTAGCACCCACATAAAGCCAGTGTGGTGGCAAGTGCTTGTAATTCCAGTACTAGGATGTTGGAGACAGCCTGCCTAGCAGATTGGTGAACCCCAGGTCGTAGTGAGAGAGATCATCACAAAACAACAAGGTGGATGTCTCATGAGGACTGACACTTGAGGTTGACCTCTGACTTCCACAGCCCCCCTCCTCATGAATTATGCTATTAGCAACCAGACAAATAGGTGATAGCAGATGATTTTAAGTGTCAACTGAGCCTTCCTAGCAGTGGGTGTTTGATGTCCTAGGAATTTTAGAAGCCCAAATCAAATCAAGCAATCACAGTGATAAAATCTGAATTAAGGAGCACACGGATGGGGTATGGGGCTGAAGAGGACCAGCATGGAAGGAGTGTGCACTGCTCTTCCAGGGAAACAGAGTTTGACTGTCAGCAACCAGATCAGGCAGCTCAGAGCTGCTTGAATCTTCAGCTCCAGGGTATCTAACTCCTCTGCAATCACCTGCATTCACGTGCACATACCTACACACACAATTAAAAATAAGAAAAACAATCTTGAAAAAGGAGAGCACGTAGACCCTTGGCATCTCTATCTTGTTCTCCTGGGCTCAGCAACCTTACTCCACCTTGTGCACGACTGTTCCCTCTCAAGCTCCTTCAAAGCAAGCTCCTTCAGTGGGGCTGCTCAGCTCTGCACAACCTGTAGTGCCTCAGACTTTCCTTGGCAGGGCAAATGAGAACCGATTTTGGCAGTTATGAGCCTGGAGCTGGGAACAAAGCTCAGAGGTAGAGTAGCTTGGTTCCAATGATGGGCCTGGATTTCAAGGCTATTCTTTTGTTTTTCCACAGCTAAAGTTCTTTTTTCAAGAATTATTTTTATGGCTTAAGATAGCATGATATGTCAGTAACTTAAAGTAAGTTCAAAGATACTATTTTAAAATGCCATTTTTACATAAAATGAATTCTAGCAACAGAATCTGACTGGATTCCATTGTTCTTTCTCGATGTACAAACTACTGTAGAACCTAGAAGACATTTTTTGTACCTTTTTTAAAGACAGGATTTCATGTAGCTCAGGCTACGTAGCTGAGGCTTATCTTGATTTCCTAATCCTTCTGCTTCTACTTCCCAAGTTCTAGGGTTACAGGACTATTTCACCATGCATAATTTGAAAATATCATTTAATTGTATACACATGGACCTCACTGATGGAAACTTGCCTGATCCTAGTAGATGGAGGCTATAAGTTTCTGATGGGTTAATATGTATAATTTATTATTATTTTTGCTGTGCTGGGGATCAAAGCCAGGACTTTACACGTGCTAATCATATGCTCTATTGCGCCACCCTCATAGCCCTATATCAGTTATTGTTTTTGAAGAGAGAGAGAGAGAGAGAGAGAGAGAGAGAGAGAGAGTGTGTGTGTGTGTGTGTAACCTAACCTTGAAAGTTATTCCTCAGGAGATGACTACCATCCTAATAGGGTCTCTCTAACGTGGAGTTTGCTGATTCAGTTGGGCTGGCTGGTCAGTGAACCCTCTGCCTCTTCCTCACTGATGGATTACACATGCACACCACTCTACTTGGCTTTAAAAAAAATTAATTTATTTAATGTATATGGGTGCTCTGCCTGCATGTATATCTCTGTACCACTTTTGTGCCTATTGCCACTGGAGACCAGAGAGGGCCTCAGATCCCCTGGGACTGAAGTTACAGACAGTTCTAAGCTGCCATGTGCATTGTCAATCAAACCTGGGTCCTCTGGGAGAGCAGGCGGTGCTCTTAGCTACCGAGTATCTCTCCAGCCCCAGCACACCTGGCTTTTTTTTATGAGTATAGGGGAGCAAACTCAAGTTCTAATGCTTCTGTGCCAAGTACTTTACTGACTCAACTATGTAGCCTGGTCTGGCTTCCAACTCAACATGCTCCTTCACTAAATTGAAGGGCCTAAGCAGGAATAGGGGGATACAATAAAAAGAAAAATTATAATTTTTTTCTTTGTAATTGTAATTTAATTTAGCAACTTGCAATTTAATTTAAAAAAACTATTATTTTAATTGTCAATGAAACCCTGAGGCATTCCTGTTTCTATCTCCCTGTAGTACACACTGCAGTCTAATAGGGTCTATACACAGTCTCCCAAAAGCTTGCATGTTTACAGCTTGGTCCCAGCTAATGATGTGATTGGAAGGTGGTAGTGTTTTAGGAGGTGTTAATCTACTTAGAAGGAGGTCACAAGGAGATCTATGCCCTTGAAAAAGACACCTGCACTCCAGCACCTTCTCGTTTTACTTCATGAGTTAAGTAGATTTTCTCTGCCACATGCCACACACCGCTGCTACAATGTTCTCTCTCTCTCTCTTTCTTTTTTGTTTTGTTTTTCTAGACAGGGTTGCTCTGGCTGTTCTGGAACTCACTCTGTAGACAAGGCTGGCCTTGAACTCAGAGATCCACCTGCCTCTGCCTCCCGAATGCTGGGATTAAAGGTGTGCTGCCTAGCTACAATGCACTTTTTTTTATTTTTTATTTTTTATTTTTTTTTTTTTTGGTTTTTCGAGACAGGGTTTCTCTGTGTAGCTTTGCTCCTTTCCTGGAACTCACTTGGTAGCCCAGGCTGGCCTCGAACTCACAGAGATCCGCCTGGCTCTGCCTCCCGAGTGCTGGGATTAAAGGCGTGCGCCACCACCGCCCGGCCACTTTTTTTTAAACCGTACCACAAAGCAATAGGGCCAAGTGAATATGGACTGAAACTTTGGAAACTATTAGCCCAGATAAAAACTTCCTCTTTTTAAGTTGTTTATCTCCGGTATTTTGTTACAGCGACAACAAGCTAACACACCTTAAAGGGCAAAGGCTAGGGCCACGGGGAAGCTGCGGCCAAGAAGGCTGGTCTCTGCCAGAACTCACGGGAACCCCACCGGGGGAAGGGAGTTCCCACCCAGAAGAAAGCAGATAAGGTAAAGGGCTGGAGCTACCGCAGGGGAGAAGAGGTGCCAGCCGTCTGTGTCACAGAGGGGCTGGAGCGGAAAGGAGGAACACGTACAAGATGAAGAGAAGGAAAGGGGGGAGGGACCGGACAGGACCAGACGGAAAAGGGACAGCAAAAACTGAGTGGAAAACTGATGCTAATGAGAAGATAAACCCGAAGAAAATGGTCCTTTTACCTTCCACAGAGGACAAGGGAATATGAAATGCTAAAAGAAAAACAAAAGTAAACCATGAAAAGTCAATTTAATGTTGCAAGAGTCAAAATAAAAACTGTATCAAGCTAGAAAATAAAAAGGTAGTAACAAAAACCAAAACAGATCTGGAGGAGTCCCTTCTTCCTCCCTGCCCAGCGTCACCGAGCTCAGTGCAGGCCTAAACCACTGCGCAGACTCCCACTGAAGCTCAGGACTGACAACACTGACAGTTTCTAACATCTGACACACGGCTGAGGAGAAACCAATGGGGAGGGGGTCAGTGCTTTAGTTACCGATGGCATCATGGAGCTTGGCCACCCCTGCCAGGTCTACTTAACAGTTACTCGAACCCTCGTCAAGGGCCCAAAACACAAAAATCACATGAACCCCAGGGATGAGACAGAGGGAACTACAGATCACCGGGGCAGAAGTTCTTCCATAGAGCTATTCAGTAGCTACAGCTGCTTCCGAGTTCCCGGACTGAGATCCAAGGGTAAGCTCGGCCCCTCTGGCTCTTAACACTCACCTTCCCTCAATGAGACTGCACTAGACGTGGCAAGGGGGAGAAAGCAGCCGTACTAAGAGGAAGCCACAGTCTCCAGGGTCGAGGCCTTAGCTCTCAGAAACACAGCAAGCCCCTCCTCCACTTCCTGTGTAGGCGAAGAGCTGAGTTCTCTACCAAAGGATGGCCAAGGATTTTGCTCTCCAAAATACTCACTGCTCTGAGAAGAGCTTTTGGGCTTCCCAATGTATCTGAGGATGGGGTTCCGCTTCTTGTCCTCCAAGGCATCCTTTTCTTTCTTGGAATTGCTGCTCTGCTGAGACAGGAGACACTAGTTTGGAGGTGGTTCCAACACTCAGATATGACTGCTGATCACTCTTGCCCTGTTCCCAAGACTGGCCCTAAACAAATAACTGGCAAGCTGACTCTGGTTTCTATCCTAATGGACTTGGTCCACCTATGGTCGGGTTTAGAGGAAGGAGGGAGATGCAGCAGGAAAGCTGTGAAATGGCTTTCCTGGTTTACTCAGCACGGAGGACTGCTCCAAGTCAGCTGTGTTCTAGGGCAGCTCTGTTACCTTCTTGGTCTTAGGGAAGAAGGGCAGCCACTTGTCCTTGTCAGGAGCAGACTGGGCCTTTTCTGCTATGCTGGAGGGTCTCCACTCCCGAACACGGATTCCAGCATGGCTCATGTAGGTATTAAGGGCGAAGTCCATGGGAACACTGCAAGCAAGACAAGTCATGTTTCTTAACAGATGGTTGAAGGATCAAAACCCAGCTCAGGACAATCTCCTCACAGCCATCCCTTGGAGAAGGAAAGGGGTACTTATGAGCTAACATATTCAAAGTGAAGTCTGGATGGCCAAATGTGACAGCAGTTAGAAGCTGGCCAAAAGCTCTTCATTGCTCCCATGAGCAATCTAAGCAGTATTCTCTCCCCATGAAGGGATGATGGTCAGGGATGGGAATACAAAGTCCCTAAAATCTAAGGCCTGGAGGACAGCTTAAGCCTGTAGCCAACACCCTCAGACACATACATGGGGGTCTGAAGTAGGCAGGCTGCCTTTGCCTGCCCCCATCCTGAGAACAAGGAGAGAGAGAGGAAAGGGCTGTCACGGCACTTCTAATTGCCGCAAACAAATCAAACTGTCCAGAGCTCCGTGCTCACAATGTATTTGGCGGATTATCTGCTCTGTGAAGCAGTACAGCAACATCCCACTTTGGCTGCGTGGCCCATCTGTTCCCTTACAAAGTGTGTGCAGGCAGGGAATGCAAACACATTTTAGGCTGACAAAAATAGTAAGGTCAATCTGTAAGATTTAAAAAAAAGAAAGGAGATGCTTTTCCTCTCTGCTGGAGCCACCATCACAGACTGATTCTAACACCACTATTTCTTTGGGAGGTGAAATCTCTCTTCAGGGAAAGAACTGGGAAGACAGACTCAGGGGTATTGTGGGTAGACGTACAGAAGCAGGCCTGGGAAGCCAGGAGCTGAGGGCCAGCCTGTCACACCAAGGAGTAGACTCATATACCAGGCAGTAGTCCTTATGCATAAAGGATCTGGACCTTCTAAGTCCTGCATGTTAATGGATAGTTACCTGGGGATTGACCCTGAACAGACTCATGTCCTAGAATGTTACAACTTCCTTGTGGGTAGCAGAAATAAAAAGCACAGAGGAGCTCAGCCCTACTTCTTCCCACCTTGAACTCTGCAAATGAACCACACTGGATTTGCTCACCTCCGGTCGTCCTCGTACTTGGACCTGTAATGAAAGAACAGATGACTCAGACCTCGAGATAGGCTGTCCTCTGGGCAGAGGCTGGAAGGCCTTTCTCGGAGGAAAGAGGAGGGTTGGTAGGGACACAAGGTCATAGCTCTGGAGCCTTTGAAGCTCAGGAGGTGAGAGTTACTTCCTCAAGGATTCAACTGGCAATGATGACAATGACAATGACGTCTTTCTAGTACAAAGGGGGACAGCAAATCCAGCCTCGGCTCTGTGTCAAGTACAAAGTCATCAGAAGGACAAGATGAAACCTGGAGACCACATCTAGGCAGCAGCAACCAATGTTTGGGTATTACTATGGGACAGACATTTTTATAAGCTATTTATACACAAACCATTTAATTTAAAAATTATGCACAAGAAGGCTCCCATTTGGTAAGAAAGAATTACACTATTTAAAAATAGAAACTACTGTAAGTTGGGTCCTTAGACTCTTCAAACAGGCTCAGTCAGCTACTATTTGCATCCCAGAAGTAATTCATGCCACCTCACTACTGAAGGCCAGGAGCCTGGATGGCAAAGGCCATGCTTTCTGTGTGATTTTCTTTCTAATCCAGATTTCCTATCCTTTCTTGCCCATCTTCTCCACGCCTCTTTCCTCTTTCTTTATTATTCATTAGTACTAGGGGTTGAACCTAGGACTTGTACATGTCAGGCAATCACTCTACCTCTGAGCTATATCCTCTGCCTTTCATTTTTTTTTTTTTTTAATATATCTTGATCCTACTAAGTTTGGCTTTGAACCTCTCAGTAGCTCAGGGAAGCCTTGAATTTTGTCTCAGCCCCCACCCCCTTTTTGGTTTTTTTCAAGACAGGGTTTCTTTGTGTACGTAGCCCTGGCTGTCCTCGAACTCAGAGATCCACCTGCCTCTGACTTCCAAGTGCTGGGATTAAAGGTGTGCTCCACCACTGCCTGGCACTTCAGCCTCTCAAAATAGCTGGGTTTACAGGCGTGTGCCACCAGGCTCAGCTATTTTTTATTTTTTAGTGAGATGGAACCCAGGGTCTTGTGCTTGTTAGGCAACTGCTCTAACTGAGCTGTAACCCTAGCCCCCACTAGCTCAGCTCTGTCACCACATGACAGATTCACACAAGCAGCTGTATCTTCAGAACTGTAGTTTGACATGTCAGAGACCTCAGACTTAACATGTCCCAAACTGCTCCCTGTGTTATTAACTGCACCCAGAGTGACCGATGGTCTTTAGTGTTTTGGTAAGAAATCCCTGGAATCTCTCCTTTGACTTTTCTTCCATACCCCACACTCAAGTTTTAGGAAGTTCTCTTAATGGTTCTGTTCCTCAACTCCACCAAGAGCTATCACAACGTTCACAGCTGTCGCTTTACTATCATTTGTGGGGATTTCTAGGAGGAGCCTTGCAACTGAACTTCTCAGCTTCCCGTCTCTTGTACAGTGCAGCCTCCTACAGCTCCAACAGCTCCCCACTTGCTAAGTGAAGATGACAATCTTCCCCACGGCGCTGCCCCTCCAGTTACCTGGCTCCACCACTTGCTCTTCTCTCTGCTCTTTCTACTGCTCTCCCTGCTCTCTCTTTCTACTGCTCTCCCTGCTCTCTCTTTCTACTGCTCTCCTTGCTCTTTCTACTGCTCTCCTTGCTCTTTCTACTGCTCTCCCTGCTCTCTTTCTACTGCTCTCCCTGCCCTCTCTTTCTACTGCTCTCCCTGCTCTCTCTTTCTACTGCTCTCCTTGCTCTTTCTACTGCTCTCCCTGCTCTTTCTACTGCTCTCCCTGCTCTCTCTTTCTACTGCTCTCCTTGCTCTTTCTACTGCTCTCCCTGCTCTCTCTTTCTACTGCTCTCCTTGCTCTCTTTCTACTGCTCTCCCTGCCCTCTTTCTACTGCTCTCCCTGCCCTCTCTTTCTACTGCTCTCCTTGCTCTCTTTCTACTGCTCTCCTTGCTCTTTCTACTGCTCTCCTTGCTCTCTTTCTACTGCTCTCCTTGCTCTTTCTACTGCTCTCCCTGATCTTTCTACTGCTCTCCCTGATCTTTCTACTGCTCTCCCTGCCCTCTCTTTCTACTGCTCTCCTTGCTCTCTTTCTACTGCTCTCCTTGCTCTTTCTACTGCTCTCCTTGCTCTTTCTACTGCTCTCCCTGCTCTTTCTACTGCTCTCCCTGCTCTTTCTACTGCTCTCCCTGATCTTTCTACTGCTCTCCCTGATCTTTCTACTGCTCTCCCTGATCTTTCTACTGCTCTCCCTGCCCTCTCTTTCTACTGCTCTCCTTGCTCTCTCTTTCTACTGCTCTCCCTGCTCTCTCTTTCTACTGCTCTCCCTGCTCTCTCTTTCTACTGCTCTCCCTGCTCTTTCTACTGCTCTCCTTGCTGTTCCTTCAGTGTTGAGCACATTCTACCTGACATCTTCTGTCTGATATGCTCTTTCCCAGATGTCAAGGGTAATTTAGTCAGTCTCTTTTTTCCAGGTAGCTCTCCTGGACTAGCCTATTTAAAACTGCAACCTACCGACTCCGGTACTCCCAGCTGTCTATATCCTGTTCTATTTCCTCCCCCAGCGGCATCTCTCACATACTGCCAGTCCACTCACTTCTTACATATTGCCGTCTCTTTCCATCATTACATAATCCCCATGAAGGAAATGACCATGTTGTTCACTAGATGCCGCATGTAGAAGTGTTTGGCACAGTGGAAACACATATGATATAAGCCAAACTGAAAGGCTCATGTTATTGACACTACCAAGGTCACTCAGGCTAACTTTTGTCATTTAGTATGTGAGGCCCAGAGAGACAGAACAGATTGACTAGGGTCACTCCTGAGCAGGAGACAATACTGGGAAGAAAAGCTGTCTAGGCTCAGAAGTTGAGTCATCAATCCTGCCCTGGGATTCAACACATGCTTTAGAGAATGGGACTCAAGGGGCTGGGGAGATGGCTCAGCGGTTAAGACCACTGGCAGCTCTTCTGGAGGACCTGAGTTTGATTCCTAGCACACAGATGGTAGCTTATAACTGTCTGTAACTGTAGCTACAGGGGATCTGACACCCTTTTATGGCCTTTGTAGGTACTGCATGCACATGATGCACAGACATACATGCAGGCAAAACACTCACATACATGAAATCAAATGAAAAACAAACAAACAAACAAACAAACAAACAAACAGAAAACAGTACTGGACAAGCACAGCCGGAGCACTGTGCCGAAGCTCCCAGGAAGGAGCTCTAGTTTTCTGTTGTGCTTGTGGAAAACTGGCCGCTTTCCTTAAGTCAACCCGACCACCTCCTGAAGACACTTCCCTCCCCTGGCAGGCTGCAGTCTCATCTGAGTATTAGCCATGAACTCAGAGGCTAAGGAGGAGGAAGATCATGAAAAGACTAGAAGGGGAAGCAGAAAGCTCACTGTATTCTTGGAGCCTTGTGTTGTCACAACCACCAGTGAACTGTCAGGAGCTCTAGGCTTGAAAGTGGGGCCCTCAGCACAAGAAATGCAGCAGGATCTCCTGTCTTTTGGTGAAAGAGATCATGCAAGATGTAGAAGGAAGTAGAAAACAGTCCTACAAGATCTGCCAACCTGTCTGGGAAGTTCAGAGGTGTCAGTGAAATCGGATACTCACAAGATATCTCCAAGGGCAGCCAGTTGCTTCTCAGCCATTTGTCGCTCTCGAAGAAGGTCCCCATCCAGGTCCAGTAGGTCATTTTCACCATAGAGGCTGCCCAGCCCCAGAGTGCGCTTTGATCTACACAGAGATACAACAGGGAAACACCTGTGACACTGAACACGTGTGTACACAGAAAGGGGAGCAGAGAACGTGGAAGGGCTCTGCAAACCTATAGTCATTGATCTGCTCCTGGATCTCCAGTGTGACTGCCTCCTGAGCTTCACAGAGAACACTTCGAGGCTCCTCGCCATTCCGCAGGCGCAGGTCTGTAGTGGGAGGGCAGGGAAGGCGGAACGGGTGAGGCGGGGGAGGAGGAGATAACTTCTGAGCACCTTAAGTGGTGTTTGCATCCTGTGATGCTGCACAGAAAACTGGCTTTTTGGCCCATTAGTTTGAAAGCAGTGGAGGCCTGCATTCCACCCAGATATTGTCTTCTTTCTTATTTAATTAAAAACATGCTTCACTTATTATTGCATGTGCTGTGGTGTGCATGTGGAGGTCAGAGGACAACTCTGTAGAGTTGGTTCTCCCCTCTCACCTTTATGTGGATTCCAGGAATTGAACTTAAGTTGTCAGGCTTAAGACTGAATCATTCTTCTGGTCCTATCAAAGTCAAGGACAAAATTATTCTCTGGATATCTAATGCTTCATGAGAGGAAATACTGAAGCCCCTTCTCATTGGGTATATGCTTAAATGTCTGCTGACATCACCATGCAGTCTTCTTATATAGACTTACTCTTTCTACTGCCTTGATACCATTTCAAAGGCCTAAAAAACCAGAAGCCTTTCACACTTCATGGAACCAAGAGGTGTGCCCTTCCTGTTCTGCCATCTAGCATCATGCAGGCTAGGCCAAGGCCTTGGAAACGGCAACCTCCTCTCTCTCTCTCTCTCTCCCCCGCCCTCCCTCCCTCCCTTTAGGGCCTCAATACATAACCCTGGCTGTCCTGGGACTTACTATGTAGACCAGGCCTCGAATTCACAGAGCTCTGACTGCTGCCTTCTGAGTGCTGAGAATAAAGGCATGTGCCAGCCACCATGCCGGGCTTCTCAGTCTGTTTTTGAGCAAGCTGCTTTGTGTTTACATGTAGGTTGTCTTCCCTGTGTCTCTGCCATTAACTGTTTCTTTTCAAATGCAGACTCCCAGTTCCAGCTTATAAAACACTACCTGTGCCTAACTTTGTAAGGTGTTCTTCTTTTTTGAGACAGAGTCTCATATATCCCAGACTGGCCTTGGAAATGTGCTGTCTAGCTAAGAATGATCTTGAACTTCTGATCTTCCTGTCTCTACCTCCTGAATATTTGGATTACAGAGGTGTGCCACTATACCTGGTTTACGGGGTACTGGGATTCAAACCCAGGGTTTAGTGCATGTTAGGCAAGCATTCTACCAACTGAGCTGCATCCCCAGCCCCAAGCTGCTATCTTCTTTACACTGCCTCAATTATTCTGGAACTGGAAGGAACAGCATTACCATCTAGTCCTTGGTCCCCACTCCAACTCTGGTACTCCTGTTACCTGTATTGCTATGGAACTTAGCAAACTAAAACCCAACCACCCTAGAATCAACCAACTGAAAAATCCACTCAAAACAATATTCCAGAGCTTCTGACTTAGCAGGTAGGATGGAGTAAGGCTTGGTCTCTGTAATTTTACAAGTTACCTTTAGTAATCTGTCCTTGCTTAGAAATCCTTGGTTAAGTCTAATTTCCTCTTCATACAAGTGAGCCTACAAGGTAAGGCCCAGAGGTCCCATGGAAAGCTGGCAGAAATGAGCTCAGGTCTCCTAACGCCGATCCAATATCCTCCTGTGACAGGGCAGAGTGAGCTCTAGGGTGCTGTCTAATCATGCCTGTTCTAAGTGTGAAGTGTTTTGGAGTAACCATCTCTGCATTCTGCCCCCAGGACAGGACAGTTACCCAGGGACAGGGACTCTGACTCTCTGTCTCTGGTGTCTCCCGAGAGTTCAGTATAAGAAGGGCACTAAAAAGGCAACCTGATCCATGAGTCAACTTACCGATTTCGGCCTGCAACATCTCAGGGATCTTCACTCTGAGAGGCTATAAAACAAAGAGTGGGGGCAGAAGTAATGAGGTTGCAAGCACCAAGCAGCTAGACAGGTACACAGGACCTGGTGATGCTATCTTCTCTCTTGTATACCTACCCTTCCCCTCTTGTTGCACAAACCCTAAATGGTCTTATAGTAAAAACCTGGAGCCAAGTATCATGGTGAAAGCTGAAAGATCAGAGAAGCAGAGCAAGCACAGCCACCACTTCTTACCTCATCAACTCCTCAGCCTGACAGAGCCTCTGTAAGAGAGTTGTGTTCCTGTCTCCTCCTGCCTTATATTCCTCTCTCTGCCCAGCCATATCACTTCCTGTCTCAACCATCCTAGTGCTGGGATTAAAGGTGTGCGCCACCACTGCCTGGCTGTGTCAGGCTGAGGAGTTGGTGAGGTAAGAGGTGGTGGCTGTGGCTTGTTCTGCTTCTCTGATCTTTCAGCTTTTACCCTGCTATCTGGCTCCGGGTTTTTATTATAAGACCATTTACGATTCGTGCAACACCGTCTTTCTCATCTCTCTTCAATTGTGGACTTTAATTCTAGGCTAGGCCTTTGGGAAATGGCACATGAGTTTACAAGACAAGTTGATACTACATTCTGAGGGTGGCCTGGTGGTTTTTTACTCTGAAGCATGGAATATAGAATGGCATGTCCTAAAACTGGACCACTGTTAAATTAGCTGCTAGATTTTCCTTTGCCTTTGAGTGGTTCCAAAAGGACAACCTTTGTTACTTGATGGATTGCTGCTTTTCTCCTTTGCTACCAACGGAAACTGGGTATGTGTCACCTAGTCCTGCACTTAGCATGATACTCTGGAATGTGCCCTTAAATCTCTTGCCATGTGGCTGGATGTTGATACGGTTTTGTAAATGATGGCAGAGAGTACTTGGCACTCTAACCTCCTTCCTCAAGACCCACTGAAGGCATAAAGGCAAAACACTGAGGAAAACCAAATTTCCCTAACCTCATTAGCCCTAGTAGCCAACTGCAAGAAGAATAAAATCATTTTGGAATTAGTTTAGTTGATCAGATTATAAAGTCAAGATAAGGAATGTCATCTGCAGGCAGATGTTCCAGGCAGGATCCTGACACTTTCCTGAGAAGCCAGTTCAGATGCAGGGAGGCTCATTCCTCCCAGACACTACAAGCTCTCCCTCTCGACTCCTTCTTTAGGGAATGACAGCAAGTCTGGCTGAATCTCAGAAAATTGCACTCTCCTTGCCTCACTGATCCAGATCACCTGATGCTCCTGGGCCTGTCTCTTCACCCAGGAAAGGAAAGGCAGACAAGGTTTGGAAAGTGGTTAGCACCCTCTATCTCAGCGGTCCTCAACCTTCCTAACTGTGATCCTTCAATACAGTTCCTCATGCTGTGGTGACCCCCAACCATACAATTATTTTTGCTGCTACTTCACAACTGTAATTTTGCTACTGTTATGAATCGTAATGTAAATATCTGTGTTTTCCGATGGTCTTAGGTGACCTCTGTGAAAGGGTCGAAAGACCCACAGGTTGAGAACCACTGTTCTATCTCTACATATTGTGAAGAAAGGTAGTGTACATTCTATATGTGGAAATAAAGTACATTCTGTATGTGGAAATAAAGAGACATACAGAGGAGATAAATCCTTTAAATTAAAAAAAATATTTTATGTTATGTGTTTGGAGTTTGCCTGTGTGTATGTCTGTGTAACATGTGGGTGACTAGTGCCTGTGGAGGCCAGAAGAGGGTGTCAGGTCCCCTGGATCTGGAGTTACAGATGTTTGGGAACTCCCATGTGGGTGTTGGGAATCAAACCTGGGTCCCCTGGAAGAGCAACATGTGCTCTTTGCCCTTGAGCCATCTCCAGCCTTAGGGGAGGTAGAACTTTGAGAGGCAGGAACAGAATCCAGGAATCTTAATTTCTTAGCGAGCAAAGGTCTTTAAAAACCTGTCTCTAGCTTTCTGGTGGTGACGACCTCTCTACGAGAACATGCCTCTTGCAAAAGATCTCCCTCATCCCTCTCCAGAAGAGGAGGAGAGGAAAAAGCACCTGGTGTAGAGTCCTGATTCCTACTTTATGGAAGGGAAATGCCCAGGATGCTATCAAATCCCCATGGTCTTTAGGCATGCACAAACAGTAGTCTTGTGTGTTGGCTGCCCCAGGGTCCTGTCAGCCTATAGGAGGAAAAACAAGGCTGACAGAAGGATGTTCCTCCAGGAGGAGGCAGCACTGGACACACCTGGTTCAAGATGAGTGGGAACCAGCCCAAGAAACACATTTTTGTTAAAACAAAACAAAACAAAACAACCTGTCTCTACTTGGCTTGAATATTTTGTTTGGTTTTCCTCTCCTTGTGATGCAGAGTATGGAATTGTAATCTAACCCATGACAGCCTTACCGCATTTTTCGCTAGGAAAATACTCCAGATGTCTTTCCCCAAACTTCTTTGGAAATCTTTGGAATTTGTCTGTTGATAAACTTCTGAACACAAATAAAAAAGCTGGAACGACAGAGAAACTGGGTTAGAGCAGTGGATCTTCATCAGGATGACTTTACCTGGAGGATGTCTGGTAATGTCTCAAGAGATTCTGAGTTGCTGAATTTACTAGGGAGTGGTTCCTACTGTCATCTAGGGGTAGAGTCCAGTAAGTGGCTAAATATCCCCAAATTAAGATCAGCTCCTACAACAAAGAATTCTCCAGTCTAAACTGTCAACAATGTTGAGGTTGGAAACCTAAACGATTCCAGTTTCCTTCCCATGAGCATGTTTCAGGTTGATCACTCCTCTACTCTGTCTCCTTCCACACTTGACATTGGTAGTGGTGTCTTCACTTGTTTATGTATTGCTCCTGAAGGGCTTTTGCTTTGTTTCTCTTGGTGATGTGCTTTGTCTTTTTCAGGAATGCGTCTGAGACATCAGCATTTGGGACTAAACAAACAGATATTCAATGAATTCCCTTTGATCAAATCAATGTTCATTCTGGACTCTAATTGTGGTATTTTCAGAAAGAAAAAAAAAAACAGCAACTCATTCCTTGGACAACAGACTTACTCTGGAGAACACAACACCAGTCTTCCTCTACCATCAGCCCTTGTTTCTATGCAGCTAGGAGGAACGAGAGCGGCTGTAAGGTGATGCTATGTGCACCACTTTGGGGCACCGTGGACTTCATCCATCTCCTCGGATGCCTTTCCTCCGGCCCTGAGACAAGGTCTTATTGTGCAGCCCTGGCCTGGAACTCAATTTGTAGACTAGGCTGGCCTTGAACTCGGAGAACACTTGCCTTTCTTTCCCGAGTGCTGAGATTAAAGGAAGCCCTGCTGGTATTTCTTCTTGCCATCACCTTACATGGAAGACTCTTTAGTGTTTTGCTCCTGCTAAAATTCTTTATAGCAACATTGTAAATCTGCAAGGGTGATTCTCTCAACTCCTCAGTCAATCTGTATCTACTTTCATTTAAAAACTCTGAAGACTTCCTAAACTGATGAAGAATGACAGTGTTCCTGGCCTAGGTCTTCTTGATATTCCTCAGGGTACAGGTATGGCTAGCCACATGATACAACAGGTTTCATCTTCTTTTCTGTTTTGTCTCTGTCCTTGAGATGCCTGACTTTGCCATGGATCTGACATAAAAACTAGATACACAGAGCTCGGGCACGGTGGTCAGAGGTTCTCTCTGCTGAGCACAAGCAGGCACTCAAACAAGACTGGCACTTGTGAGACTTACCAGTGGACCAGGGTCTGCCTGAGAGAAGATGTAACGCAGAAAAACTGCCAAGTGAGCTGGATGTGACTTCAGTTTCTCAAGATCTTGGAAGATGATGTCGCTCTGGAAGGCAGAAAACTTGAGAATGGCTAGGAGGCACAGAGACCGCAGACAGAAAGCCAACTTTATTCTCACACTCTCTACTTTCTGGGCTCTGTTAGCTGAACCTCCTTTCCCATAGGGTCATTTCATAGCTGGTGCCAATCAAACTGCTTCCAGTCAAGGGCAGTGTGGGCAAAGCAAGGGAAGAAGATAAAAGGAGTAAACCAGAAAACGGTTACCTCATTGTTGAAATAACCTGGGTCATAATCTTCCTCTGGGCCAATAATCAGAGGCTTTGGGCTTTGATCTACACCCTGAAGGAGAGAGAGAGAGAGTTGAGACGTAGAGATGAGAAATTACAGAAGACATGGATTCAACTTCCTCAGTGGCATCTCTTTAGGAGCCTAACTCTAGAGAGGCCATTCGGATCTAACCAGCACCTCCAGGTTCGCACAGATGTACCCATTTCCACTTGCAGAAAGACAACTGCTTCTGGGTGGGGCACAGTAGGCACAGAACTGCTTGGTCACATGACACAGGAAGATGGGAAATAGGAAAAATGTTCTTTCTGTTTGTAAAGGATGAGGAATGAGTGTCCTTTAACAAAGAACTAGCTGACAGCACCTAATGGACTATTGGGTTGGAGACTTGTGTTTTCCTAAACAGACCAAATCCCCACCGTTAACCCTAAACACACTCTCCAAATCTAATAATGCAACACCACAGTGTTGCTGACTAGTGTGGACAAGCAAGCATATGGATTAGTAACTGCTAGAGACACCAGAGCAGCAGATTGGCCTCTCCCTCAATGAGGAAGGATGGGGCTGATCTTCCTCAAACACTAACATGCATTATTTTGTCTGCTTAACAATCTATGGTAGATCCTTATTCCTTGTTAAAACACAAACCCTTTACCTCAGCTTTTCTTTTTCCACGAATTTTAATAAAATACTAATCCTAACTGACATGCCAGTAATGACTCCAAGAGACTTCACACTACATGAACTTTTCAAATGCTTTATATGTCAGATTGTTCTAAAGGTTCCCTGAGTTACCAAATGTGCTTTTTTGTTTTGTTTTGGGGACAGGGTCTCACTACGTAGCCCTGGCTGTCCTGGAACTCACTCTGTAGACCAGGCTAGCCTCAAATTCACAAGGTTCTCTTGCCTCTGCCACCCAAATGCTGGGACTATCAATGTTTTTCTAGTGACTACACTGCCCCCATTTTTAGTGATTCTCTAAGAAGGCTTTGCTTCTGGAACCTACCTACTTTACCCGTGCACTTTCTCAAGGAGCTCTCCCTAACGCTTTTCTTTATCTTGTTTTTCTGGACAGTCACCTACCTCTAACCCCAGAATGACTGCAAGACCCTGAAAGTATTGGAAGAGGGAGGCCCTGAGAGCCTCTCACACATCCAAGACCCTCCAGCCTTGTATCACCCAGTCTCTGAAGCCCACGCTATCTAGATCCCTAGGCTCTGGCAGAAGCACCAACAAGACCAGATTTTAGCTTGCTCGGGGAGACTTTTTTAGAAATAAACTTATTTAAAGGAAGTGTTTGTACAAGTCTCTATAGGATAGTGAGCATACTCCCCTGCTCCATGCTTTCCCCCGTCTGTGCCTCTTTCTCCTGTTGGTCCCCTTTGTCTATGGGGACAGTCATGTCATAGACATAATACATGATTTTCTATATCTATTGAAAGCCAAAAATAACAGACAAATAAAAACATGCTATTTGTCTCTCTTAACTTGGCTTTATTCTTATAATTAGCTCCATTTGCATCCATTTTTATGCAAATGACAAGACTTGGTTCTTCATTTTGGCTGAAAAATTCCACAGTGTACATGCACTACATTTCCTTTATTCCTCTGTTGCTCAACACCAAGTCTGGTTCCTTAACTCAGCTACCGTGAACTGTGCTGCTGTAAAAACGGACGTGCAAGTGTCTGTAATCTGGAGTGGTACAGACCATCATTTGTTATAAAGCAATTTTCTCTAAGATCAAACAGTCCATCCTGCAGGAAGCTCCTGAAGACTCGGGAAGTAAACAGCTTAGAAGCTTCAGGAAATTCCTGGGACTGACCAAATGCACTAGGCCACTCCTTCCCCAGGCATATAAAAACAGACTGCTGAGAAATACCCTCAGACCTGGAAGAGACACTCTCCAACTTGTCAAGTTGACTGTAAGTTATACTCTAGGTTTCCAGCTTTCATGCTAGGGTGGGCTTTTGATGATGCCTCTATCTTTGAATATTCCTGCTCCTGTAACTAACTCTTCACCCATACTCCCATAAGTAACACCAATAAAAACTCAAGTTCACCAAGTTAAACTTTGGTGGTATCCATACTTTAGTCTGACATCTGTTCTTTATCTGGGTTAAGCAGATGTTTGTTCAGGTTGCCCCAGAAATAGTGTCACACGACAGTCACACAGAAGACCTATTTTTAGTTTTTGAGAAATCTTCATATTGACTTCTACAGTGGCTAGGACTAGTTTATACTACCACCAGCAATATATAAGGGTTCCCTTTAATCTACATCTTCACCATCCTGTTACCTGTTTTCTTAATGATTGCCATTCTGTATGGGATAAGATGGATCTCAACATCTTACATTTCCCTGATGGTTAGTGAAGTTGAATATCTTTTCAAGTTTACTGACCATTTGTATTCCATATATATATATATATTTTTGTTTGTTTGTTTTTTGTTTTTCAAGATAAGGTTTCTTTGTGTGTAGCTTTGGAGCTTGTTCTGGAACTCTGTAGACCAGGCTGGCCTCAAACTCACAGAGATCCACCTGCCTCTGCCTCCCGAGTGCTGGGATTAAAGGCGTGTGCCACCACTACCCGGCTGTATCCCATATTTTGTGAACTGTTTCTTTATTTCATTAGCCCATTTATTAACTGAGTTTTTGATTTCTTGCTGTTTTTTAAAGTTTCTCTTAGTTTTTTATGATATTTATATACTTTAGGTATTTTTTCAATTAGATTTTATTTTATACTTATGCATATGTGTAACTCTAGTTCAAAGAGATTTGATGCCTTCTTCTGGCCTCTGAGTATGTGGTACAGACATATACCCAGGCAAAATACTCATATACATAGATTAAATGAACAAAATCTTAAAAAACAAAACAAAACAAAAAAAAACCCCTCCCATTATACAATTCCTTCCTTCCTTTCCTTCCTCCCTGCCCCTCGCCCCCCCCCCCCCCTTTTGAGACAGGGTCTCCCTACATAGCTCTGGCTCTCCCGGAACTCACTCTGTAGACCAGGCTGGCCTTGAACTCACAGAGATCCACCGGTTTCTGCCTCCCAAGTGCTGGAATTAAAGCTGTGCACCACCATGCCCAGCTTACATTATAAAATTTCTTTACTGAAAAAAAGTCAATTGAATACTAATAGATTCTACTTCATTACAATAAACACTGTTCTTGACCTTTACTACTGCTAAAATGATCTATCAAAAAGTGATAGTTTGGAAATAACACCTTTGAACTTCCTTACACCAATGTCTTCCAGGGTAAGAAATTTACCACTGGTTGATTTGGGTGATTTCAGGTGAAGTGGTATTTAGTGAGGCTGGAACAATTTTAGGTGGTACCTAGACATGACATTAAATAGTAGTCAGTCAAAGTGTAAGAGAGTTAATTTCAGTTCCCATTCAATCCCTTTGATTAATCCAAATAAAGTTTCAGCCTGCTGTTAGTCTATCTTTACATCTTTACAAAGGGAAATTCCACCTCAGACTTATTACAAGCAAAAGAATCTAGCCAGAGTGAAAAAATGATAATATACAAAATGTATGCATAGATAATAAATTTAAATAGATAAATTTTGTTATTATTAAAATATTTTAGGTTAAATTTAAATAGATAAATTTTATGTGTTTTTATTAATTTCTTTGTTTTTATTTTATGTGTATGGGTGTTTTGTCTGCATGTATGTCTATATACTCATGCATGCAGTGACTATGGAGGCCAGAAGAGGGTGGGAGATGTTCTGGAGCTGGAGTTACAGACGGTTGCTGTTCTGATTAGTTTTATATCAACTTGATAACAGACTAGAGTCACCTGAAAGGAGAGAACCTCAACTGAGAGAAAATGCCTCCAGAAGAGCCAGCTGCTGAGCATTTTCTTAACCAGTGATGGATGAGGGAGGTTCCAGGCCATTGTGGAGGTGCTTTCCCTGGGCTGGTGGTTCTGGCTTGTATAAGAAAGCAGGCCAAGCAAGCCAGTAAGCAGCATGCCTCCTTAACCTCTGCATCAGCTCCTGCCTTCACGTTCTTGCTCCGCTTGAGTTCCTGTCCTGACTGCCTTAGATGATGAACTGTGATGTGGAAGTGCAAACAAATGAACCCTTTCCTCCCCAAGTTGCTTTTGGTCATGGTGCTTCATCACAGCGATAGTAATCCCAACTAAGACAGCTGTGAACTGTCATGTGGATGTTGAAAACCTAACTTGGGTCTTCTGGTGGAACAGCCGGTGCTCGATTGCTGAACTATCTTTCCAGCCCTGAATTTTATGTATTTTTATAATTCATGATACAGTCACATAGTTTAGGAACCGAAATGATACAAAGGGTAAATCAATGACGTCTTTCTTCTGTTCTGAGGCTCTGAGGCAATAGCCGTCAGCTTCTCATGCATTCATCCAGAGACGGCTCATGAAGGAGGCATCCTTTCAACATAAATGGCAGCTTTCTTTCTCCTTTGTTCTGTATGTTTCTAGATGAGGCTTTACAAAATAATTTCTAAACATGTGTGCTGCCTTACTTACATTTACGTTGCATTTACAGTGTGTGATACTGGTTTTAATTTGAAGCAATGACAAATATCCTTTAAAACGAATTTAAGAAAGTAAGCTTAGCCTGGCATTGTGGTACATGCCTTTAATGCCAGCACCCCAGGATAAGGGCAGGCAAATCTCTGTGCATTTAAGCCCAGCCTGGTCTATACAGTCACTGTCTCTAACAAACAAACAAAAGAAATAAAAAATTAAGCTAGAAGAAAATACATTATAAGGAAAATAACACTATGCAACTGGAATGTGGATTTGGAAAAACATTAGTACAGTGGTGAATTTTACAGAATACTGTTTTAGGAAGCCAGTGTCTGTTAGCATCTATCTGTACTATGACAGGCAATCCCACCCATGGCTATACAGCTTGGGTTCTTTGAAGGATTTTGCCTCGAACCAATATCCGTCTTTCTGAAATATCCCCAGACCTAGTCCCACCTTTCAGGGGGACTTTCAAGTCACTTTTTGCACTCTTTGAGGAACCTGAGGGTGGGGCTTGAAGGTAGCTTAACAAGGAAAGATCCCAAGCATGCTGAACTTTTATTTGTTTTCTGTGTTAGGATTCCAATAATAAGGTTTATTATTTAATACACAAAAATGGGTTTCATTATGACATTTTCATACAGCTACATCACTGTATTTCACTGTTATTCATCCCCTTGCCCTCAGTTTTGACCGAGGCAAAGTTTTGCTAAGGAAAGGTCAGTATCCTGAACAGATACTACTTTTTATTCTATCCAGACATTACAAGATCTACCAGCGGTCCTTCCCTTAACTTCGGTGTTCTGACAGGCACGTCTACTGACTCCTCACACAGAAACCGATCCACTTGAATTCCTTATCACACCGTGTTCACTCTTTTCTATTTGTTCTCTAGGTGACTATCTCAACTTGTGGGTTGCCAGAGCAGAGTTTAGTCAGATTATTCAAGATTACATACTGGTGATAACCCTAGCCTACAGCAGAAAGACAAACTGGGGTGGTTCCCATCTCACCTGGTCGTCGGGTGGGAGCGCTGGTGCATCTGAGCTCTGTCGCCTGTGGTGCTGGGCCACTCGCGCCAGGACTACAGGGGAGGTCTGAGGGCTGTCTAGTCCAGGGTCTGACAGTACTGAGTTCCGATTCATCAAAGACTAGAGGAAGAGAATTCTGTGATAAGGAACCTCATTCAGACAACACTCTGGGCTCAGCTTGCTCTGTAATGGTAACGCGCTGACACCCACAACATTTTTGACTCTCTATTATTCCACTAACCTTCTAACAGCTCGTGAGGGAAACTCAACCCACTTTTCCCACAGGGAGCCAGGCCTCAGAAAGGTCATGAGAGTCACTGAAGGCCAAAGAGCTTGTAGGATATATTCAATCAGGACGTTTCGGTCACAGTTCACACACTTCATTGCCAAATGTATCACCTGGCATGTATGCAAACTATAGATTATCTAGGCTCACAGTACATCCCACCACTCTCTGGTGACTTTCCCATATATCTGTTCTCTTACAGCTATCCATCATTCTCTCCCCAATAGTCAGTCACCAGCACTCAGAAAAGGAAATTCCAAATGTGACCTAAATTACATTTTTAGTATGTTTTTTTTTAAACACTTATTTCCATGTTTAATAAGTCTGGCTAAATAGACATTTTACTGTTGTCATCATTCTTCCACTCATTTTATTCTTTCTCATTTTTATATTCATCTTATATGCCAACTGAGAGCATCTGGAAGAGAGATAACCTTGGAGGTTAAAAAAAAAACAAAACAAAAAAACAAAAAAACAAAAAAACCTGAAAATTTATGACTGAAGTATAAAAAGATGTGCAGCAAAGAAAGTGAGCATCACGGGCTGGAGAGATGGCTCAGAGGTTAAGAGCACTGGCTGTTCTTCCAGAGGTCCTGAGTTCAATTCCCAGCACCCACATGGTGGCTCACAACCACCTGTAACGAGATCTGGTGCCCTCTTCTGGCCTGCAGACAGACATGCTGTATACCTAATAAATAAATAAATCTTTAAAAAAAAAAAGAAAGTAAGCACCCCACCTGACTTGGTGGGGTTCACTAACTTGCTCTCAAAGGTGAGTACAGTGCTAACACTGCCCACCTCTTCACCTCACACTTTACACCACAACAGAGCCAATCACCCGGGATAAAATACAAGCCGGATGTGATAATCCAGCATAAGGATGCATGCCAAAGCCATTCGGAACCAGAGCACAGTGACTAGACCCCTAAAACTACAATTGTAGAGGAGGTGTCCAGATGACAGGACAGGGCCTTCAGCAGCCAGTGAGCAGCAGAGCCGTCTAGTGCCCCAGGGTGGGAAATTGAATGCACCCATTTTAAACGGCCCCGTGCCTGCTGGCACTCACCTCACTGATGGAGGGAAAGCGTTCTGTCCCAGAGTCCAAGCCACTGTCGGCCTCCTGGGAATCCAGAGAGAGGCGGCCTGAGAAGAAACCAGTTCAGACAGTTTAGAAAAGATCTCAGGCCTTGAGTGAAGAGCGGCCTTTATTTTGGGCACCAGGCAGGAAGGGGAGCTGCCATCTTCGCTTCAACTCGTTCATCTCAGGACCTGCAGGCTCCTGGCACACTCTCTCTTACTCTCCTCATGGCCAGCTTTTGCCTCCGTCTGCATCTGGGCACAGAACACGTCACGTCCTAAAATAAGACCCTGGCATCCTCTTACAGCCGCTCTTAGTCTCCAGCTCACTCCTGACCCTCTTTTCGTCACCAGCCCTCTTCCTAAGTGCCACATCTGTCAAGCAAGCTGCTGTCTGGACCCGTCACCCCAGGAGCTCCTGTTTCTTACTCAGCCATCGCTTATTTCTCTACATCCAACTGCCCTGTGTATGGGTATCGCTTTTTCCTCATTATTCTAGAATCTGCCCTATTGGGAGAGACCAACATAGAAGAGAACTCATATATACCACAGGACGATGGGGACTTACCTTCAGATGTTCTCTGGCTGGTGTCACCATAGAGTGGAAGAATGTCCTAAAAGAGAGAAGACCAGATGGTGGGAAATTTCTCCGAGCCTCTCCCTCTCCTCTGTCCTTCTTCCAGTCAGAGCTGTGCTTGCTTTTATAGCACACGGCCACTTCGGCTTTACTGCTGGGAAATGCCCCGCTTTATATGTGTAGCCTGAGGAGGTGGTGACCCCTAATGGTGGAAAGGAGCTTTACCAGCATTGTAAAACTGAACAAAAACCTCCCTTCACTTTTCACCCTGGACTTCAAAGGCCTTATTTGGGTTGGATACAGGAAAGGATTTTCTAACCATCAAGGAATAAAAAAAATCCCAAGCCTACACTGAGGAAAGATGTTAAACATCTGTGTCGGGGCTAGAGAGATGGTTCAGTGGTTAAGAGCACTGGTTGCTCTTCCAGAGGACCTAGGTTCAATTCCCAGCACCCACACGGCTGCTCACAACTGTTTGTAACTCCAGTTCCATGGGACCGGACACCCATGGCAAAACACCAATGCAAATAAAATAAAAATAAATAATAAAAAGATTTGTTTAAAAAACATCCATGTCTGTGGGGAAGTACTGGTGTTGGCATGGAGCTCAGTCCTTAACTGCATTCAATCTTTCAGCAACTCCAGGTAGAAGAGTTTATTCCCATGTTACAAATAAGGAGACAGAAAGAAGCTCAGTTGTTTACTGATCTTTCTAAGCCACATTCTAAATGAAAACAACAACAAAACAACAACAATAACAACAACAACAAAAACAAAAAACTAGGGCTAGAGCCCTGGTGTCCTGATTCTCAGCTCAGAATCTCAGGTTCCTGTTACGCAGACACTGACAGTGGCAGCAGCCATGCACACACACACACACACACACACACACACACACACACACACACACACACACACACGCTGGTGACATGCTTCAGTTCTGCAATATCTTACTAGGTAGATTGTTGTGTCCTTCTATAAATAAGAAAATGAAGAGAGGCTCTTAGTGGTTAAGTTACTTGGCCATGAGTCTGAAAGCTGAGGGGAATGGGACCTGGTAATCAAAACTAGATGGTCTATGTCTATAATCTAAGCCATCTACCTCATGATATGAAAGTTCCTTCAGAAAAGTGAATTCTTAAAGTTTTATTTGCCTATGTTCTTACCAACTTCGGAAAAGAACAGTTTAAAAAGAAAGCCAAACGCTTTAAACAAATTTCAAAAAATATTTTAAAAAGATTTATTTATTTTTATTTTATGTGTATGGGTATTCTGTATGCACGTTATGTATGTGTACCATGTGTGTGCTATGCCCACGAAGGCCAGAGGAGGGATTGGGTCCCCTGGAAGAACAGCTAGTGCTCTTAACTGCGAGTCATCTCTCCAACTCCACCTTAAACATTTCTATGGGTTAGGGAAACTACTGTTTTGGATACCATAATTTCCTAATGTTAGTACTTATACTTACCCAAAGAACTGAGGCTTGGTGGATATAAGCAAGATAGTAATAGTAAAGTCCCTGAGGAGAAGAATAGATAAACAACCTCCTCCAGTGTGGCATTTTCTACAAAGTACATTTAGCTCCTTCTCAACTGACTGGGACCCTTAACTGAGGTTGACTTGGAAAGACTTGGGTTCCTTTAAGGAGATCCTTAAAGAAAAGCTACCAGATGATGCTGAGTGATGCCAGAGTAGGAATATACACTCTTGAAGAAACTATCAGAAGGGAGGAGTGATTAGTAGACGGAAGCAGACTAGTTGATTTCTATTTCTTCTTCTCAGTAGGAGGACATGAAACAGGGCTGTGTCTTTCTATGGTATCACCAGTAGTACTGCACTAATACTCAGCTTCTTTGGTGCTCATCCTGCCATGGCCCCAGAGGCTTTCTGCTCTGCCTTTCTCCTTCTATCTAGTCCCTCTGCATGGTGCTGTCCCTGGAGCAATGCCTACTACCACTCACTCACCACTGAGCCACCAGTCTCCTGCTGGATCTTCAGCTGTAACTGAGTGACTCGCCGCCGGGCACCTTCGATTTGCTCTTCTAGCAGGCTGGCGGGGTTCCGACTATACACCTCACAGATACGCTAGGGAGGGGTGAGGAGAAAGAGGAGGAGGAGGAGGAGGGGGAAAGGCAGAGGAGTGGTTAGTAGAGGATAGATGACTTACCAGCAGTAAGAACAGACAGCTATCACAAAACAGAGAAGAGAAGAGATTTCTGTCTGCTAGTAGATGCCTGCTACTTCAGCATCATTTAGGATCAGAAAAAAAGGGGTGACTGGTGGGAAACAGAATATATGAAACAGCTGAAGAAAGGAAAAAAACAAAAACATCAAACCAAAAAACCAAAAGGCCTTCCTTAGTCTGACCTATTTTTTAAGGGTTGGATGAGGTCCCACATCGTACATGAGATCTTCCTCCACTTGCACTTGTGTGAAGTATTGAAGTGACTATCCAGATCACTACACAGAAAATGTTAAGGCAAACCTAACATAAGGACAATGTCCACTAAGGAGAGGAAAAGCTTAATTAGAGAAGCCAGAAGCCTTGCTTCATTAGAAGTGTCTATTCTACCTCCTCTAATGCATTTATAGCAGCAGCAGAGTGAGAGCACAGGGCGCAGGAGACTGGCATTGTATCTTGGCACCTCTAGCTGTGTAGGCTTAGGCAAGCTTGACAACATCTGTCAAGAATGGAGACAGTATCGGCATCATGAGATGACCCTAAGATGTGAATAACACCATCTAACATGCTCGCCAGAGTGGCTGTGGCAGTTATATGCTTTTGTACAAAAGGAATCAGCAGTAAAACTTACTAAACGAAGATGTTAGGTTTATACATGAACTGACTTCATCTGAAGCTTCCAGCTACCTGCCGACCTTGTTAAAATACCTTACATTTTAGATTTATCTTTTCCATGCCTATCAAGCCCCAAACATTCCCTGTCTCAGCAGATAATATTATCTGAAAAGAACTTTTCCAACATTACTCCATTTCAAAACATCTGCATCATCTTTTCTCCTGACTCAGAAGTCAAATTCTTTACCACTCTGAACCACTGATTGCTTTGAGTCTTTCTTAGACACCATCCAGATACCCTTAAAATCTTTTTCAAGTGGTTCCTTCCCTTTAAAGACATCTACATTCCCTAAATTAAAAGCAAACTCCCACAATACAATTATTTCTGTCAATTCAGATTGTTTTTTAAGCCACAGCCCATTTTTTCTTGCTTTCCTCACCACCTCAGCAGCTACCCTTTAAAAGATCAAACGATGTGGATGTCAGAGGTTGGTACACTGCCACAGCTCACACAAATCTTCAATCAATTTGTAGATACTGCCTCTCTAACTTACTGTGTTGATTTCAGCCAGATCCCAGCTTCAGTGATTATACTGTTGCTGAGGATACCCTAATCTCCTTTCTCCAGAGCTGTTTCCAGAGGATATCTACCTAAGTGCCTCACAGGCATGCTTAATTCACTGAAAGCTGACCTTCATTTCTGTCCTGTAAGCCCTGCTCCTGTGACCTATTTGACTCCACCCATGGCACCCCAGGCTCCCAACTCAGAGCCATCCTTCACTCTTTTTTTCTCCTTACCAGATGGTAAGTTTCCCTAAGGTGACTTCTGAGATGTCTCTTTCCTGTTCTCTCGTTTTTGTTCTAACGTCTAGTTCTTGTCAAATCTGTCATCATATCCTGTATACTACAGTATCCACCACCAAAGTTTCTTTATGTCAATCACTTAACACGGACTTATTTTTATTTTTTTTAGAGTGTGTGCACGTGCCTCAGTGTACGCATGTGCACTATGTATGTGCAGGTGCCTGCAAAGGCCAGAGGAGGCATCTGGTACCTTAAAAAGGGAGTTACAGGCAGCTGTGAGTGGTCCAGTGTAGATGCTGGGAACTGAGCTTTGGTCCTCTGCAAGAGCGGCAAGTACCCTTAAGTACTCTTTTTTTTTTTCTCAAAGATTTATTTATTATGTATACAGTGTAATGTCTGCATGTATCCCTGCAGGCCAGAAGAGGGCACCAGATCTCATTACAGATGGTTGTGAGCCACCATGTGGTTGCTGGGAATTAAACTCAGGACCATCTCTCCTGATACTCTTACTTACTCTTACTCCATCTCTCTTGGTACTCTTAATGGCAGAATCATCTCTCCAGCTCCAAAACCACACATCTCTTAAGAAGATTGCTTTGAAAATCTTTGATCAATTCCCACAGTCTTTAGGACAAACTCCAAGATCTTTAAGTGACCCGAATCACTTCCCAGTCACTGTCCTGCACTGTTATTTCAGTGTTTTGGTCACAGTGGACTGAACCCCACTCAACTGTCACCTCCTGAAAGCTTTGATAGGTACTGCATAAATCACTCATGCTTTCAGGCTTCCATGGTGCCCAATAATTATTTTAAAGTTTGTCATTAAGATATAATTCATATAATTAAAACTTATTTAAAGTATATAATACAGAGGTTTTTAGTATATTTATACAATTGTGCAACCATTCTCACGATCAAATTCCGGAACATTCGCATTACTTCAATAAGGAAGCTGGTACCTGTGAGCAATCACTCAGTCTACCTCCCCAACTCTCCATCTTCCGGTAACTGCGAGTCTACTTTGTCTTTGAGCATTTGCCTATTCTGGACATTCCATATAGATGGAACCGCAACACTTGTGAACGTTTGTCTGTCTTTCTTCACTTAGTATGCCTTCAGGGCTCTTCCACTTACAGCGTGTATCAGTACTCCATTATTTTTTATGGCTAAATATCCTACTGTGTTATAGATATACCACATTTTTCTATCAGTTGATAGACTCTAGGTTGTTTCCTTTTGGCTATTACGGAGATAGTTGTCATGAATGTTCATGTACAAATTTTGTGTGAATATGTATTTTCAGTTCTTCTTGGTCTTTATCTAGGAGTGGATTTATTGGATTACACAGTATCTGTGTTTAACATCAGGAAGAACTGCGTAATGTTTCCCTGTGACTGCATATTTTATATTCCCACCATCAATGATGCAAACAGATTAGATAATGAGCTTGCAGACAGAACATAAACAAGTACTTCTCAGGTTTGTTTACAACTCTTAACAGCATGCGACTTTCCATTATTCTGACTATAAAAATCCTAGTATCTTGTCATTTTGAGAAGCAGTTTCCCATCTTTTCACATGCTTATCGGCCATTTGTAGTTCTTTGTTATTTTTAGGGCTGTTTTTCACTGCATAATCTAGGCTGGTCTCCAAA
The DNA here is from genome assembly GCF_007827085.1 of Peromyscus californicus insignis. Taxonomy (NCBI): domain Eukaryota; kingdom Metazoa; phylum Chordata; class Mammalia; order Rodentia; family Cricetidae; genus Peromyscus; species Peromyscus californicus. The sequence continues at coordinate 67,219,614 of NW_026294617.1, read as the reverse complement.
TTGCAATCTTTCTGCCTCAGATTTCAAGTGTTGGAATTACAGGTATATGTCACAATGCCTGGCCTGTGTTTTCTTTAGAGAACTATTCAAATTCTTTGCTCATTTTATTTAGTATAAAAGCAAAGCTTATGGGGCTGGAGAGAGGATCTGACACCCTCTTCTGGACTTTGAGGGACCTGAACACACACACTCTTAAAAAAATAATAAAAACACTTCAAAAAGAACAAAGCTTTTAAAAATATCTAAAATATTCAAATACCATTTTGAATTAGTCAGCTTCCTACCTAATTTTTTTTTAAGTTTGGTCGTTGTTTGCTTGCTTCTAGTGATGAGCAGGAATTGAATTTAGGATCTAGGCAAACATTCTAACCACTGAAAAACATCATAGCCCTTGTCAAATTTTTAACTGTGTTGTCTTTTTTTTTTTTTGTTTTATTTTATTATTTTATGTGTAAGGGTATTGTGCCTGCATGTGTGTCTGAGTACCACATGTATGAAGGGCCCACTAAGGTCAGAGAGAACATTGGATCCCCTGGAGCTGGAGTTAGATCTACACAGTTGAGAGCTGCCATGTGGGTGCTGTGAGTTGAACCCGGGTCCTCTGGAAGAACAGCCAGTGCTCTTAGTATCTGAGCCATCTCTCCAGTCCTGTTATTTGTCTTTTTATTCTTGAAGTGGAAGAGTTCTTTGCATATTCTAAGGTAATAAGACCCTTAATAGATGTATGATTATGAAATATTTCTTCTATTCTATGAGCTGCCCTTTTATTTATTTTTTATTTTATTTCTTTATACACAAACGTTTTAATTTTGATGATATCCAATTATCTTTTTGGGGGGAATGCTTGTACTTTTAGTACCATAAAGAAACCATTGGCTAATCCAAGGTTATGATGATTCATACTCATGTTTCCTTCTAAGAGTTTAATATTTTCCTTTCTTCATTATTTATATCTAACATAATGGAAATGCTCTGTACATACAGTACTGAAGAAATAATGACAAGAAAAACATCTGTGCATGTTCAGTTCAGATCAAGTCCCCCTTTCTCCATCTTGAGTTTTATACGCTTATTTGTTGAGATTTTATTAATCTATTTTTAATTAAATTTTGTTACTTATGTGACATAAGGGTACAGATTAATTCTTTGTTTGTAGATATCCAGTTGATCTAGTACCATTTGTTGACAAGACAAACACTACTGAATTGTCTTAGTACCACTGTTGAAAACAAGCTGCCATAAATGTATGGATTAATTTCAGAGCTCTGAATTCTAGTCCATTGACTTATATGTCTAGCCTTATATTGTAACAATGTCTTAGTAATCCAATGTGAGTATATAAGTAACACTTCATAATGTAGTATACCTTCATTTATTCTGTCATGTTCTATGGTATTACTGCAACTTCTCATTTATCTCTGCAACCACTCCCACTCCTACCTCTAAGGTTACCCCCAGTCATTGCTCTAACGGAATACTTAGCACACTGCAAGAACTCAATGCTTATTAAGTGTGTTTTCACAACTCCAGTTTGACCTAAACTGTTTCTTCACTAACAATGCCCTCAAATATTTTTTTTTCTTTTTAAATTTTGTTTATTTTTGAGTCAGGGTCCCTCTTTGCAGGCATGGTTGGCCTGAAACTTCTATGTAGACCAGGCAGGCCTCAAATTCACAGAGATCCATTTACTTCTCCTTCCTAAGTGGTGGAATTAAAGGTATGTGCTATCATTCCTGGCTATCCCCCACTTCTTTTTATCTGCTAAAGTCCACTCTTCCAAACCCCACCCAAACACCGTTTCTACCGTGAAGCTTTTACATGCCACTGTAACTGTTCTTCCTTTTAATCTTTATTACAAACTCTTTGTTCTTCCTACTTCCCTCTTACTAGAATTTGAAATTTCCCCCATTAGATCTGAAGCACACTGAAGGTAGGAACTACCTCATTTCCATTTTTATACACCACAGGAACTAAAGCGATGTTTTATACATAGTAAGTTCTTACAGAGTGACCTATTCCAGCCAAATTAATCTTCTTGGTCTCTGTGCCCATCACTTCCTAGACTGGCAATCTCTCTTCATCCTCTCCCTCATCAGTCTAGCCCAGCGTTCATCTGCCCATCCCTGTCTCCCATGCTTACCTTTCTCTTCCTTGGAATCCTCTTAAGAACTATTCCAACAAACATCAATTTTCCTGAGTTCTACTAGTTCCTCATTTTAGTCTGTTTATTTATTTATCACTAGTTTACACAGTCATCATCCTAATGGGATTCTGCTCTCCTACTCACTCCACCAGTCTGCTTTAACAAATTCTGTTGACCAAAGGCAACTCTTTAATGTTTTTTTTTGTTGTTGTTGTTTGTTTTTTTGAGACAGGGTTTCTCTGCGTAGCTTTGGTGCCTGTTCTGGTCTTTAATGGTCTTGAGGCAGTACTGTTTTGTTTGCTGGGGATTGAACCTAGGGTCTCAAGTATGTGTTCTACCACATGTTTTATTATAATTGGATATGGTCTACAAAATTCAGTTGCACACACTGGCAGACTGCTGTGCTAGAGATTCCTTCACGAAGGTAAAGGCCAGGCTATCTTTAATAGTGATCTCACCTGTAACTCTTTCTCCTCCTGTCTCAGCATATTCCTGAGGATTTGAGTGGCATGCTTTTGAACTTCAGGATCCTAGGAATGGAAATATAACAGCAGTGAGACCTGGGGACTAGCTCAACAGCTTAACTCTCTTCTATGTGCTCATTCCTGAGTGAGGAAAGGTGCTGAGAGTAAATCCCGAGTCAGGAGCACATTCTGGATAATTCAACACCTTGCTAGCATGCAATAAACACGCAATCTTTTCTTTCTTTTTTTTTAAACTACTGAACTTCTTAGATACCCTGGCTGTAATCAGCTTTAATACTGAATTATTTTCTAAATTCTCAAAGAACTGGTTCAGTCTTCTATTCAACCTAGAATCCTGTTCCTTATACATCTCTTCATCTTGCCCTCTTTCAAGTCTTCCTTCACACAGGCTTTTCTACTCTTGAGGACTACCCATTTTTCTTCTTTCTGACTCTCTCCTTTATTGACTGTCCTCCACAGTTCACTCTTCCAGGAACCCCCTTTTGCTCTGGAAAGCCAGTCTCTTCCTCTTGGACTTTCAAGCACACCCTCCCAACACCAACTGGCAACAATCTCTAAAGGATGCTTCTTTCCATGCCTGGGTCCCCTGTGAGAGTCTTCACACAGTGAGGATGCTATTGTAAAGCCTCATATGCATTCACAAAGGAGTAGGACACTAAAGTATGAACATCCTTTTATGCAGATTTCATTTTTGTTTAACTTTTTGGTGGTATTCACATGTCTCTACGGCCTATCTCTGCTTACCACAGCCCACTCAATTTAAGTTCCACTGAGGGAGATCTTCAAAGAGTCTCTAGACTCTGGGGTCTAGAGTGATCAGTGGGCATCAGGAAAACTATTACCTGCAGAGGTTTGGGTCCTGTAATGTGTTGTGGAGGTGGCAAGGGTGGAGGAGGAGGTGGTGGAGGAATCATGGGGTTAACTCTGGGTATTCCTGCCAGAGATGGGTTCTGCTGGAGCCCAGAGACACCAATGGAGGAAGGAGAAGAGCCCAGGAGGGTAAGTGCAACGTAAGCACCAGCTAGAAGAAGAGAAAAAGAGGCTTGCTTGAATGCCACTGTTCAAGAAGAGGAGTTCCTTAAACCACAAAGAAAAGTACTTTTCTCCTTTCATTAAGTCCCACAATCCTACAGATTAAAATCTCCTTTTAGCTTTAGCCATTCTCTAATTTCTGCCCTCTTGCCCTGCACCAACCAAGTTCTCAATCTTTTACAGAGACCTCAACCAAAATTCCACCCATAAATGTCTCTGGAAACACTCCCTATGGGCCACCTCACCCAACCCTGCCCCCACCCCCACTTTTTGCTTTTGCTTTTTCAATGTAGTCTGTCGTCCGTGTCCCCCCGCCCCCCCACGAGATAGTTTTGTTTTGAATATAGCTCTGGCTGTCCTGGAACTAGTCTGCCTCTGCCTCCTGAGTGCTGGGACTAGTGTGTGCCATCACCGCCCAGCTCAAGGTAGTCTTTCAATGTAGCCAAGAATGGCCTTAAATTCAAGATCCTCCTACCTCAGTTTAGGCGCTGGGATTGTGTGGGTGCACTACCATGCCCAGCTCCCTTCTTAATCTCACTAAACTTTGAACCAATGCAAAGCCTAGCACACTGCATGTCTGGTACACAACAGTCACTCAAATTCCATTCTCCCAAGACTTCCCACATTCTTGATTTACTTCCTTAATATTGTTGCTTCTATTCGATTATCTGTATAGACTCACTTGTTAGGTATTCCTGGCTAGAGTATTTTTGGCCCTCTTCTGCCTCCTTTGGAAGTTAATAAGGAAGATGTGAATGGAATAGAATGACATTTAAATGAAATGTGGTCTTAGGAGGATATGGTCAGGAGTGGTGGCAATGATGGTGTGCTAAAAATGAAGCTATCTATTGGGACACTAATAGTGCCGCTACTTGACATCATACTAGGGCTCTGCAGCAGTTTAAGCTGATCACTCATGTTAAGACGAAAGACGCGATTTCAGCTGCCTCAATATCTACTACCTACAAATGAAGTCTCTCAGGTCAGTAAACCTGACAATTTGTCCCAGAATCCACCAAGTCTATTTCCTTTAGTTGTTATGCCCTAACCAACTCACATTTGATAAGCTTCACCACCTCCAAGTGTGAGCTATTGGTCACCATGGTTCCGTTCACCTGTTGGAGGGACAAAGAACATTGAGTAACAGTGCTGGAAACCTTTTTCCAAGTCTAAAATGCTATTTCTTTAGGAAGCCATTTCCCAATGCTTTTAGTTACCTCTGGTTATGTGTTTACTCAAATTCACACTGTCAGTTTGTTCCAAACTGGCTTCTAAGTTTTCAGGGATAAGACCCATGCCTCCATCCATGAATTTTTTTCTGTGTGTGTATCTACTGGCCCTATGGGTTTCTTCCTTACTGGAGAAGTAGAAGTCTGCAGCTAGGATTTCTTTAATGTAGTCAGGACTCCATTCTGCAAAGCCAGACCTACATTCAGAAGACTCTCTCATGTCAGCACTGTGTGAGGTCGGACTAAGGTAAGAACCCGAAGGCCACAGCTGCTTCCTCTTAACCTTATTTTTTGTATTTTGTGACGTATGGATAAATAAAACCTATTCCAGAAAGCCTCAAGGTCAATGAACTTGAAGAGCCTAGAACATGAAAGCCAGCTATCTTCACCCCTCCCCGTTACGGTACCACCCGTTACTGGCTGCCAGAGTTAGTACTGAAATGAAGTACAAGATAGGCCAAATCACTAGGCAGCCCCTGAACCTGCTACCACTGTAAGGTGGAAGAGAGGTCAAGTTTACTCACTTTGATGATCCGGTCACCCTCTTTCACACCAGCTTTCATGGCTGCACCTCCTGGAGGGAGAAGAGTCAGTCAGCCAAGTCCTATAACCACTCCTAAAAGCCACCAGAACTACACCAAAGTCCGTCTTAGATTACCTGCTCTGAAATTTTATATCAGAACTTCAAATCCTGGGTGGACGTCCAATTTTGCTCCAGCAACGTGATGACTTTTAATCTAGAGTGGACTTCATAAGTCACACCTGCTGCTCTTCACCTAGCTCTCACAACCAGCTAATGGGGGAGACAAGTGCGGCTAGGAACTGAGAAGACTGTATTTTTGCTTCATTTGAATGTTTTAAGGTCAGATAGAGTTATGTGTTATTATCCCATGGGAAAGGTAAGTTTACTGTATTAAAAATATAGGTAGTAAAATCATATTAAGAACTGAAGAAATGGATTAAAACAATAGCTTTCAAACTGGGGGCTTATAAGTCTTGAGAAGTTCATAAAGACATTCTCTGGGTTCTTATCACTAGAGATAATGATATGACATTCTGCTAAAATGACCTTTTAAACCATTGATAGTTTCTTCATTTGAGATGGACCATTTTGAGACAGATCATATTAAGGCCTTCTGATGTTGGCTGACCAAGAGAGGTGCTCGGAAGAATATGCTCTTGCCCTTTTCAACTGAGGGCGCAGAGGTTTTGCTCACTATATAGGTGTAAATAGCTTCTATTCTATTCTTAGCCTTAATTTATACCCAAGAAGCACAAGAACACTTAACAAAAACAAGTTAATGAGAAGCATAAATATTATACTTTGTAAATTTGCCCCAAGATGGTCATTAAATCTTGTAAGTTATATTCATCTGTTAAACTCCTCACAAAGTACATGTAGATGGTTCTGGTATATAAAGTCTACTCTCCATTATAGCTTTTTTTTTTTTTTTTTAGAAATTAAGACTCCCCTCATCTAAAATGTACTATTTAAGGCTAGAGAGATGTTTCAGTGGTTAATAGCACTTGCTGCTTTGCAGAAGACCTGGGTTGGTACCCAGAATCACTCAAAACCACCTGTAACTCCAGTTTCAGGGAATCCTATGCCCTCTTCTGGCCTCTTTGGGTAGGTTTTTATATTATTATTTATTATTATTTTGGCTTTTTTTTTTTTTTTTTTTTTAAAGATTTATTTATTATGTATACAGAAGAGGGGTGCCAGATCTCATTACAGATGGTTGTGAGCCACCATGTGGTTGCTGGGAATTGAACTCAGGACCTCTTGAAGAGCAGTCGGTGCTCTTAACCTCTGAGCCATCTCTCCAGCCCTATTTTGGCTTTTTAAAACAAGGTTTCTCTGTGTAGCCCTGGCTGCCCTCAAACTCAAGAGATTGGCCTGCTTCTGCCTCCCAAGTGCTGGGTTTAAAGGTGTGTGCCAAAACGTCTGGAGGTTTTTCTTTTTTGTTTTGTTTTTTAAAATAGGGTCTCACTATGTAGTCTCAGCTAGCTGGAACTCAGTATGTAGACCAGGTTGACCTTAAACACATAAAGAGATCTGTCTACTGCTTCCCAAGTACTGAAATCAAAAGTGTGTTCTACCATGCCCAGCTCAAGTTTAATTTTTTAAATTACTAGTTATTAGAAGTACCCTGATGTTTATATATTCAGCCAAGATAGCTACTTCCTCTCTAATTTCAAGCTACTGTTGTAGAATATTATTTTAAGATGTGATACATTTGTTTATGCTGTGGCACATTTATTGAATGATGCAAAGATGTGTTCCATTCTTTTGTGTTGCATTTGTTTAACTCTGTGAAGCTGTTTCTTTGCCTGTCTAAAACACCCGATTGGTCTAATAAAGAGCTGACTGGCCAATAGTGAGCAGGAAAAGGATAGGTGGGGCAAGCAGGCAGAGAGAATAAATAGAAGGAGAAATCTGGGAAGAAAAGAAGAAAGAGCAAAAGAACAAGGAGAGGAGGATGGTAGGGGCCAGCCACCCAGCCACCCAGCCACCCAGTCACTCAGCCACTCAGCCACCCAGATGGGATAATTTAAAGTTAAGAAAAGCTGGCAAGAAACAAGTCAAGCTAAGGCCAGGCATTTATAATTAAGAATAAGCCAAGCCAGGCGGTGGTGGCGCACGCCTTTAATCCCAGCACTCGGGAGGCAGAGCCAGGTGGATCTCTGTGAGTTCGAGGCCAGCCTGGGCTACCATGTGAGTTCCAGGAAAGGCACAAAGCTACACAGAGAAACCCTGTCTCGAAAAACCAAAAAAAAAAAAAAAAAAAAGAATAAGCCTCCATGAGTGATTTATTTGAAGCTAGGTGGCAGGCCCCCCCAAAAGAGCAAAAACAACCGACTACATTTTGGTGTTCCAATGTGGGGCTAGAGTAAAAGAAAATCTAACAAGCTACCTGCCAGTAGTTTTCCATTTATAGCACATTTTAAAATGATTTATTTATTTATTTATTTATTTATTTATTTATTTATTTATTTATTTATTTATTTAGAGTGTGTGTGTGTGTTTATGTCACAATGTACTTTACCACTTAGTCTGTGATGGCTGATCTTGGTTGTCAACTTGACTACATCTGGAATCAACCAAAAATCAAGCTGCTGGACACAACTGAGGGAAATTCTACCTACTGGCTCAGTATGATGGAGACTTCCCCATGTGTCCATAGGGAGCTAGTTCTAGAATAATTCATTCACTGTCCCCTTGGGGATTCCCCCCATTCAAACAGTCTCCAAGTCACACAGCACCATTACACACACACACACACACACACACACACACACACACACACACACACACACACAGCCTTCTGAGAACTGCCCATTGTTGACAGGAGGGTCACAGCACTCACCAGGGCGCACAGACTGCACCAGCACAATTCGATCCCCACTGACTGTGAAGCCAAAGCCATGCTGGTCCTTTTGGATGATGACACAGCGTTGAACAAGACCTGTGGGGTGGAGGATAGGACTTGGGCAGGCAGTCACTGGACGGTCAGTGTCTCCAAGCCAGCCAATTTCCTTTTTAAGTAGCCTCCCCAGACTGACCCATTTCCCCAGATTCACCCTGTCCACATATACTGAGGTAATATATACCATCCTCAGTGACTGGTAAACACCTGTAATCGACTTTCTTTTCTATAAGGGAAGTGACCCTTTTCTAAGGTACTGAAATGGTTGTCCTTTTAGGCTTGTAAGAATGATACCGATTGAGGAAGGGGTAGGGCTAAGTCCAGCAGTGCTCCTCAAGTCTAGTATTAAAGATAAGTAGTAGCCCTGTGGGTTGACTGGAAATTTTACATTGTTATACCCAGTGAACACAGCAAATGGGACTCCAAAGCTTGCTGACTGATGTTACAGAGCTGGATAACTTGTGAAGATAACTTAGGGTTGTTTCCTTGCCAAGTCCAGGGAATGATAAATGTCAGGAGAAATCCTCTATTCATATCAATATTCATGCATAGAATAAAAAGGGAGGAAGGAAAGGAGAAAGGGGTGGTGGACACAAACTGTCTTTGCTATGGATTTTTACCAGACACTGTACAATGTGACAGCACTCTGTTATGATAGGGGCATTGGCTCTAGAGTTAGAATAGAACTTGTTTCAAGCCTCAATTCTGTCTCCAATAAGTGTGAGGTTGGGCAAGTTTCCTAACTTCTCCATGCTTCAGTTTCCTTATCTGCAAAATAAGAATATAAAACCCACTTCCTAGGTTGGCATGAGGAGACAACTGATATAAAACTCCTAAAATAAAACCCAACACACATATGTGCTCAACATAAAGTTTAGGTGTTTTACATGTGGGTATACAGGATTTCTCTATAGCGGTATCCACCTGTGTCTATGTGCTGACATCAATAAGGTAGTTAGTTACCTGTTGTCTCAGAGGTGTCAGAAGGCTGGCGGCGGTGGGATGGGGACGTGCGTTCAGGTGTAGAGTCTCCCAGAGAAGACAGGCTACTTAACCTGGAGAAGAAATAAAGAAAACACACCAGTAAGCTGGGCAGGGAGGGACAGTGGAAGAGGCTCTGTTAAAGGAGGCCCAGAGTCTTGAACAATGACAGCTAACCCACCCACTTTGTAACCTGGTCATCCCAATAAGAGATTAATCATGTCTATGCTGCTGGCAACACCACCTATCTGGAATCCTGGCTGGGCAGGGCTAGAATGGTCTCTTTAATAGTCAGCAGGTATGAAGAGAGACAACAGAGAGACAACAGCAAGGCTGTGCAAACATCCATGTGCTTGCTGGGTCTTACCAGGCTGCAATGGGGCTGATGGAACAGAACGGAGCAGCAGAGAAAATGAATGCAAGAAAAACAAACAGCTAGTTAGTGTTAGGTGATGATCTGCAAACGAGGAGGAGACTGGAAGGACATGGTGGGCCGGCACATACAGAGGCCTCTATGAGCACAGCAGAGCACTGAATGGCTTCATCTCTTTGTCCCTGAAAATCTCACCTCTCTAAGGTGGCACCTGAACATTTAGAACTAACAGACCAGGGAAATGGCAACCTGAACAGGAGCATACCAATAGCCTGAGCCTCTGAAAAGTCAATTTATCTTCTGGATACCATGGAAGAATAGGAGTCTGGTCTATTGGTGACCATGTACTCCAACCTCACAATCAGACCAGCCCTACAGCTAGCCTGTGGTATCCTGCTTAAAAATTAAGACCCCAAACCCTCTAAGTACCACATATCACCAACCAATAGATTTATTTATTGATCTCTTCTTTAATTAGGACTGATACAGGAACAGAAAACAAACTTAGAACACTGCTGTGGCTTGGCTTTTTAGAATGAGTTCAAGTTCACAGCTCCAGAATCAGTAGCTGCTGCTCTCAGGAAGGGGCAGTTCCCTTCCTAGCTGTAAAGAGTGACTAAGTGGAAGCTTATGTTCAGAATCCCTGTGCACAATGAGAGCACCAGAAATGATCTCATATCTATATAACAATACAGAACTTGTCCTTACAGAACTGTGTGTAACGAATGACCTCTATGATGCTATTAAGGAAAAAAAAGAGATTTATGTGGGCATTTAAAGCAGTAGATAAAAGGGAAAAGATGGTATGTTTGCGTATTTGCTATATATGCAAATATCTAGCATATCTTTGCAGAGTACAAAAGAAACAACATTGGTTGTCTCCGAGGTGGGAAAGTGGTTGTCTGGGGAATAGGCACAGGACTGGAGACGTCTCTTTATATTCTTTTTGTGCTTAATTCTGAACTTTGTGAGGATACTAACTTTTCAAGAGAGCCAGATGAGGTGGTAGACGACTACAATCCCGGCCCTTGGGAGGCTGAGGAAGGAAGACTGCTGAGTTTAAGGCAGCCTGGCCTTTTCAGACTGGCCTGGGTTATACTGTGAGACTGTAGTGTCAAAAACAAAACAGTACTCCCTACTCTCCAACCAACCACCACCACCACCACCACCACCACCACCACCACCACCACCACCACCACCACCACCCTACACAAATTTAAAAATGCCAAGCAGGGGATCTTTCCACCAGAGGCATCCCTCTTACCTGGACAGGTGAGACTGCTTTTTACTGGCTGATCTTTGGGTCAGAGAGAGGAAGACATCAAAGAAGAAGGACCCAGGAGAGAGTGATGCAGGATAGGAGGAAGAAAGAGAAAGAAAACAAAACAACATAAAACAGACAAGACACTAGAGATGGTTAGTTCAAAAGAAGAATCTCAATAGAACTAAGGACCAAGCAGAGCTGGGAGTTGATAGTGATGAGCTTACTATAATGCAAATTCACCAATTTGTCTACTTAAAATTCATCAGAGTCTCATCCTGTCCTCAGGAGTAAATACTAACCAGGCCATTAGCCACAGCATCTAACGGGAGGTATGGCCTGATGTCTGTCTAGGTGCTTCTCTTAACTGTCCTATAGGGTCCAGTATCTTGTCTTCCTCTAACAGGGAGCGTTACTGAACAGCACTGCTTCAGACACTGCCAGGCAATAGGGATACAGACAAGCAGGTTTAGTCTAAACCCCAGGGTCCGCAGCCCCTGCCAGAAAGGGCCTCTTGAAAGGGCTTGTCAAGACTGTCTCTGGTGCCAACCGCTCGCTGCTTTTTGCAGTGTACCCATAATATCCTCCTCCCAATCTCAAGCTGGCTCTGAATCCACCCAGACAGAGACTTCCAGAGCAAGCCCATTTTTACCTTGGTACACCCTGGGCCTCCTCTTACCTTCTTCTTGACTCTGGAAAGAAACTGGCTTTCCATACCCCTATCAAAACTGAGAAGATTTTGTTGTTGTTGTTCTTGTTTTGTTTTTTTGAGACAGGGTTCCTCTGTGTAGCTTTGCGCCTTTCCTGGAACTCACTCTGTAGACCAGGTGGGCCTTGAACTCATAGAGATCCGCCTGCCTCTGCCTCCCGAGTGCTGGGATTAAAGGCGTGCGCCACCACCACCCAGCAAAACTGAGAAGATTTATTTGAACTTGGAAACACTTTTCTGTTTTTGAGAGGTGGGAACTGAGTCTATAGCATGAAGACTCAGTCATAGCATGAAGTCTAACACTGAGCTCAAGCTTAGCTGGACTGCATTTGAGCTGTGGCATGATCAGGGCTACAAAACTGAAAGCAAGTGTCAATTATCTACTGAAGAAGACTGCTGGGGGCATGGACAAAGATCAGCTGACATGACCAGCCACTATAGGCTCTACTAAAAAAACAAAACAATACAGGACAGGGCAGGTATGATGGAGAACAAGCAGATTGTCATGTTAAGTCCCCACCCCCAACCCCTGGACCTTCAGTGATTTTGGTCTGGTAAACAGGATTGTTATTGGCTAAACAAAGGCCTAAAGGTGGGTTTCTGCTCACCAGGAACTTCCCTTAAACTACCAGGAACCTCCCTTAATCCTACCCAAAAAGTCAACTACTTTCTATAAGGGCATTCAGTTCCTATCAATCTGAACAGCCAGTATCAGCTCAAAGACCCCACCCTGCTGGATGTCACATAAAATCCGACTGCTTTTCCACCACTTTGTTCTTCTCTGTTACTGAGAAATAGCCTTGGTAGTCTGATCACCAATAAACCTTTCTCTCTACCCATGGAGTGGTCTAATTTGGTGGTTTCACTGTACCCTTACCTAAGCGAACTCACACTTTTTTTTTTTTTTAAAATAAACTAAGAGCTTAAAGAGGGAAAATGAGCGATGAAGTGAAGGAGGAAGAAATGCCTATGTTAGGCAGGCCTGGTAGGTGGAAAGAGAAAGAGAAAGTTTGGGTCATCCTGGTTTCAAGTCCGAGTACAGATCTGGGAGGAAGACTTCAGGTTAAACTATGAGAGACCAGGGAGGAGGCAAAGGAGAGAATAAAGTAGTTTGGCATGAGACTGAGCTGGTCAGGAGAAAAACATAGCTTGTGCAGGTCTTTCCTCCATAGAAATGTAGCACCAAAGGTCAGGTTCCACTTAGCTTCAACCTGGAGAGTAGAGATTTAAACTCAAGTATGCACTCTCCAGAGACAGGTTTTCTGATGCAGATTATCCAACTAGAGACTTCAATGTCCTTTAGAACCTTCTTCTAGCATGACAAATTTCCTGTTTCTATGTGTTTGCTCTTCACTCAGCATATTTGATTGAGAGTAAAGTTTGCCTTGTTCAGAAACTTCAGTTGGAAGCCCTATTTCTAACACTGGGGACTGTCTTTTTTTAATATGTTATCAATGACACCTTCAGCAGGTACACTGCCTCAAGCCTGAAATACTGGAACAAACCAACGAGCTACCAACAAACTACCACTACCAACTCAAATCACCTCATTTCACTCTCCCACTCTGGCACATCATTCCCTCAGCCCTTCAAGAACACGACTCCTCAGCCTTTACTACCTACACAATTAGGTGTGTGAATAAATACCTTTCATCAGGGGGACCTAAAACCTTGGGAAATTCATCCCTGACAACTTCTCTACATTTAGGAGACCTAAGGATGCTATGTCTACTATGGCCTCTACCCATTCTCCATCATCCCCCTTTTAATCGCTCACACCCTTCTCTCCATCAAGTTACCCTAGTCCATATTCAATTCTGAGTAATTTCAAGCAGTACTAAAGCTGAAGGAGCAAGACGGTAACACTCTTCATCTAGATCAGTGGTTCTCAACTCGTGGGGTGCCACTCCTTTCGGATCAAACGGCCCTTTCACAGGGGTCACATATCAGATATCCTGCATATTAGATGTTTACATTACAATTGCTAACAGTGGCAGAATTACAGTTCTGAAGTAGCAGGGAGATTATTTATGGTTGGGGTCAGCACAGCATGAGGAAAGGTCACAGCATTAGGAAGGTTGAGGACCCTGTTGTCACACTGTTTGCCAGTCTCTCCCTTCTTTTCACCTCCCTTCCCTCTGTTTTTACTTATAAGCTTTACACTTACTTATCTTTGGGAGGTGCATGTGGATGTCAAAGGACAACCTGTGGTATATGTGTGCGTAGATGTGCCTGTGCCAGTGCATACACACGGCAGGTGGGGCGGGGTGGGGTGGGGCGGGGCGGAATGGGGTGGAGGGGTGCAGAGGCTGACATCTTCTATCGCTCTCCACCTTGTTTTGGAGATAGGAACTATCATGGAACCTGGAGCTTACCAATTTGGCAGGGTTGGTTAGCCAGCAAGTTCTCTGTACACCAGAAGTGGAATTAAAATTACACTGGCCTAGCTGGGCAGTGGTGGCGCATGCCTTTAATCCCAGCACTTGGGAGGCAGAGGCAGGAGGATCTCTGTGAGCTTGAGGCCAGCCTGGTCTACAGAGAGAGTTCCAGGACAGCCAGGGCTACACAGAGAAACCTTGTCTTGAAAAACCAAACAAATAAACAAATAAACAAAAAACAAACAAAAACATAAAGCAGAACAACTACAACAAAACCCCAAACGTGTGCTGGCTTTTCTACGGGCTCTGGTGATCCTAACTCAGTCCTCATGCTTGCACAGGTAAATGCTGCAACCGAGTCACATCCTCAGCCCACACCCGCTGCTTCTTCTACACTGTACATTTTTTCTCATTTAAAAATTGTGGAGACATCGTGACATTTTACTTTAATTACTTTAGTGTATACATACTAAGTACCTTGAGAGACTCTACAGGAACTGCCATCAGCATGCCCGATAAGCTAACTTTGATAGACTATTATCTAACGTGGGGTAGTATTCAAACTTCCCCATCTGTCTTATCAATATTCTTTACATCTGTCCCTTGACTGCCATCTGTCCCTTAACATTCCAATGTCTCTGCTTTCCCAGAACTGGAATTACAGATCTATCAGCTCCAGTTTTTCACATGGGTGCTGTGGCTCTGAATTCAGGTCTTCACATTTGTACAGCAAGCTCTTTACCGACTGAGCCATCTCCCCACCCCCACACAATATTTTGAAGAGTCCAAGCCAGTTGTCCTGTTGCATGAATGGCATACGTTTGGGAAATGTCTGATGTCTCCTCATGATTAAAATCAGGTTAAATATTTTTGTTTGCTTGGCACAGAATCTCACTCTGTATTCCAAACTGGCTTGGAACTCACTATGTAGCCCAGGCTAGACTAAAATTAGTTATCCTCTTGCCTCAGCCTGCCAAGCATTGTTATTGTTGGGATGGGCCACCATGCCCACCCAAGCTGAATATTCGGACACACTGTAAGTGATGTTGGTAACGTGACAGTATCATGATTACCTGAGATTTCTCATCGGTAAAAATCTATTCTTTCCTTTTAAATGGGCTGTGTTTGGAGAATTCTGTTCTCCAACAACCACTTACCCAAGTGTTTATATCTGTTACTATTTTTTTACTTTAAAAGATTTCTTTTTATTAATGTGCTGTCTGTGCTTCTGCCATGTGTATGAAGGTGACCATGGAAGCCAGAAGAGGGCATCAGCCTCCCTGCAGCTGGAGTAACGGGTTGGTTGTGAGCTGCCTGACGTGGGTGACTGAACTCTTCCCGGCTGAGCCATCCCTCTAGCCGGCTCTCTCTACTACTGCTCCTCGTCTGAAACACTTCCATCGCTCTCTTAAGCCGACAACAAGTGATCACACCTATGTTTCCTCCCCTGAAGCTACACATTCCAGTTCATTAGCCTTTGCCCCCTTGGTGCCTTCTGCATGCTAGCCCAAGGCTCTAACATAGAGCTGCACCTGAAATCTCCTCCCACCGTTTAAAAGAATGTTTAAAATATTGCCTTCTCATCCCATAAGCGGTCTAGGGTGACTTGTGAAAATGATTCACTTGACCTAGAAAACCCAAAAAAGCATAAAAAAAAAAGTTCACATCTTCCCAATTCCTTTAACAACACCCATGAAACTACTGCCTAGGATGCCACAGGTATGAGTGATGAAAAGCCACCAAGTGTCTGAAAGATGTTTCTTTACGGAACCATTTGGCTGATATAGTGGCATAGGTGGGAAGTGTGCCAGGCCAAACTCTGGGGCTCGACACAGGGTTGGTGGCCCAAAAAGAGTACTGAGTTTTTGTTACTGTTGTTTTGAGACAGGGTCTCACTGTGTAGCTCTAGCTGGCCTGGAACTCCCCATGTAGACCAGGCTTGCCTCGAACCCAGAGAGATCTGCCTGTCTCTGCCTCCAGAGTGCTGGGATTGACTAGAATGCTTTTTGTTGTTTGTTCCCTGGTTCAGTGGGTGAAAGTGCCAAATGAGCCTGCCGAGCTAAGTTTCAATTAAGTTCCAATTCTGGAACCCACATGAAGAGCCAGATGTAGTAGTACATCCCAGCATTCCTACAAGGAGGTGGTGAATGACAGGAGAGTCAGCTGGCCTAGAGTGTGACATTCATGACAGACCCAACAAGGTGAGGAAGACAGCCAACTCCTAAATGCTGTCCTTTCACTTCCATGGATACGCCCTAGGTTGTGTGTGTACTGGAGACGGGCTGAAGAAGGGACCTGGTTAAGAGTGTGAACTGCGCCGGGCGGTGGTGGCGCACGCCTTTAATCCCAGCACTCGGCAGGCAGAGGCAGGCGGATCTCTGTGAGTTCGAGGCCAGCCTGGGCTACCAAGTGAGTTCCAGGAAAGGCACAAAGCTACACAGAGAAACCCTGTCTCGAAAAACCAAAAAAAAAAAAAAAAAAAAAAAAAAAAAGAGTGTGAACTGCTCACCTAGAGGACCTGAGTCCAGTTCCCAGCATTCAAGCTGAGGGGCTCACAACTGCATGTAACTCCACCTCCAGGGGATCCAATGCCCTTTCCTGGCCTCTGCAGGAACTTCAGGCACAAACCCATGGACACACATATAAACATAAATAAAGATAGTATCTTTTAAAAAATATGGACTGTAATGCTAAACTTTAAATTCAGCATAAAGTGAATGTAAATAAAAGGGAAACACAAAGTCCCAACTAGGAAATGGGAACGTCTACAAACAAGACCCCTGTGTCCTTTTAACAAGTCCCCATCTGCCACTGACAATGTCTTTGTTCTCTGACACAGAAAGACACTCCAGTTCACCTTGTTCCATATGTCGACCTGGAATAAAACGTTTTTCTGAGGACCCCTGGTTCCTTTAAGTAGGATAGGAAATGGACTTTGACACAAGCAGCTAGGATCTGCCAGACACTGCTCCTGAGTGTCCTTCTCAACATACTTCCCACATTTTACGTTCGAACTGACAATTTCCAAACTGAAATCAGTATGACAGGATGCTTCCTCACTTTCTCCATTCCATACTTTTTCTCTTTTCACTGTCAAGAACTGAATTCGGACTCACACATGCTAGGCAATCTACTGCTGAGCTACATTCCCAGCCTTCCATTCCAAACTTCCTCTTCCTTTTCAGATAGTGAGAATCCCTCTCCTGAACAATGCCAGTATATTTACTTGGTTTCTCTCTTCCATAATACAAGCAAGATGGTCTCTAGAATTACTACAGTGTCAGTAACAATAATCCCGTTGAATCAAGGTTTCCTCACTTCTTTTGACCTCAGACTAAGTCTGAGATTCAGTACATGAATTACTCCAGATTATTAACAAATAAAAAATGTTAATGCTTGATAATGATAATTCATTGGAAACATTCCACTTTATATATGACACAATTTTACATAAAGACTTTGAATAGAGGTGAAGATGGAATGTGAAGGGTTTGGGCCAATGTTCTTTCTTACCAGTTAACTACTCTAAGTCAGGGTCTCACCACGGAGCCCACACTAATCTCAAACTCTGGATCTTCTTGTCTCATCCTCCAGAGTCCAGGATTAC
Source organism: Peromyscus californicus insignis (assembly GCF_007827085.1). Lineage (NCBI taxonomy): Eukaryota > Metazoa > Chordata > Mammalia > Rodentia > Cricetidae > Peromyscus > Peromyscus californicus. The sequence continues at coordinate 67,201,988 of NW_026294617.1, read as the reverse complement.
AAGAGTGCTCCACCATGCCAGGTTCTAAGACAACTTTAGCTTTTTTTAAAATTTGTTTTTATTTATTCTATGTGTCTTTTACATGATGTATCTCGATCCTATTCATTTCCCTGTCCCTTCAAATCTGCCCTCTGCCCCTGCACCCCCCCCCCAATAAAACAAAATTTAAGAGAAAAAAATTGCAAGTGTTCACTGCAAAAAGTCATTGGTTTGGTTCGAGAACTCTGGTTTCTATTACATTAGGACTCTTCTTGGATACTCTGTTGTTGCCCTAAATGTTGTGGAGATCCTGGAGCTTTGGGTCTGTGGGTCAGGTCTCTTCATGTGCTCCAGCAGACAGATGGGGTGGATGTTGGGGCAGGTCAAGTCATAACCCTGGTTCTGGGCCCGGGCAGCTGTAGAGTTGGTCCGCCCTCCAGTTCTCCCCTGCCCTCACCACCAGGGTGAGCTCTCCAGCCTTGTCCCGGCTAACTCACCTCTTGCAGCAATGAGTGAGGGGTGGGGCCAGTTTTCCTGCTTTCACACCCTCAGGGTCATTTCTCCCACATCATTAGGGTAGGTATTGCCTACCTGTTGTGTTCCCCAGTGCAGCAGCTAGTGGGGGGCAGGGAGAGCCCTCCTGCTCTTAGGACCCCAGGGCCAGCTCCTCCATCTATCTCAGACGTTGATGGGCAGGAGGTGGGGGGCGGGCATTTCTCCTCAGCCCATGCAACCACATGTCAGATGAATAGTGGAGACAGCTCTCCTTTGCTCATAACATGGGGGCTGGGTCACCCTCACCTTTGACCACTGGGCAGCTCTGTTGTGCTGCCTTGGTGAAGGGCATGGTCAGCTCTCTCCTCTACTGCAGGTGATAAGGGTTGTAAGGGGTAATGGGGGCATCTCTTCCCTCTCACACACCATATAGCAGACAAGTAGTGGGGACAACTCTCCCACGCTTACAACTTCAAGGCTGGCTCACCCACACCTCCGCCAACAAGGCTGGCTCTACTGTGGATAACTTTAGCTTTAATGTAAGCTATAAAAAAGGAACTCTCATTATTTCATACTCAAAAGGCAAGCGAGTATATATATCTGAGAAAGTATTCTAGAAGATGATTATGATAGTGCATGCCTACATAGTAAGACGGTCCTTTTTTTTTCTTTACATTTTATGGGTTTATTGTTTTGAACTATGTAGATTCGGATGAGGGTATGAGCTTGGGAGTGCACAGCCTGAGGCAACCTGAGGAACTGGAGTTGCAAACAAACTCAGGTTCTCCTCAAGAGCCATGAACCCTCTGAACTGATGAGCCATTCCTCAGCCCCTGCATTTTATTTATTTATCTTGTGTGTGCATATGCACATCACAATATTCCTGCCTTGGCCTGCGGGGGGGAGGTCAGACGAGAACTTTGGGAGTCAGACCTCTCCTTCTACTATGTGGTTCCCAGGGAATAAACTTAGGGTATCAAGCTTACAGCCAGCCCCCTGTAACTTCCTGGCAAGTTCTGCCACCCATATTTTTAATAAATATACCAATAAGAGGTGAAATGGTTCAACAAGTCTTCTTTGCTATCTGCTTATCCGGGGGAGAAAGGTACAAGGACTAGGCTTTGGGACTCATTAGCACAATAAGACAGTTCACATTTGAACATTTATATTGTAGTTCTTTTTTTGTTTTGCTTTTCTTGTTTTTTGAGACAAGGTTTTTCTGTGTAGCTTTTGGAGCCTGCCCTGGAATTCAGTTTGTAGACCAGGCTGGCCTCGAACTCACAGAGAGACTCATTTGTCTCTGCCTCCCGAGTGCTGGGATCAAAGGCATGCGCCACTACTTCCCAGCTATATTGTAGCTCTTTTTTTTTTTCCATTTTTATTTATTTATTTATTTTCCTATTATCAGCTTGATACAGTACAAATTCTTATCCTAATAGTGAAATGTTTCACTGAGGCTTGCCCAGTAATTGAATAAAACCAAAACTTATTATAAGCCACAGTCATCTTAAGGTCCCCCCTGCTATGTAGCCTCCCTGGTTCTGTGGGTTGCAGTCTTATTGTTCTTTGCTTTGTATCTTTTTTTTTTTTAAAAGTGGAGGGGATTCTAAGGTGTTCACATAGTCAGCATTAACAGGTTATCATTCTACCTACTATCATATATGTATATATATATACATATATGTATTTACTGTAAATATCTTTTCTCATATAATATAATCTGATCAGGGTTCCCCTCCCCAAACCCTTCCCAGATCCTTCCTCTCCACCCACCCAATTCCACACCTTTCTCTCTCTCAAAATCAGGAAAGCCAAACAAACAAACTGGGATAAAAAAATTTGAAAAACACAAAGAAAAAGCACAAGAAACACAGACAGACAGACAAAATCCATAATAGCACAAAATTGGAAACCATAATCTACAAGCAAAGAACCAGAAAGAAAAATAAATAAATGTCCAAACAAAGCAGAATATGAGACTGAAAATCTATAAAAACATTGAGTTCATTTTGTGTTGTCACCTACTACTCTGCATGGGGCCTGCCCTTAAGAGTGGTTCATACATCCAGTGAGACTCAAAAGCATGAAACGCTTCATGAATCTGCAGATCATCATCATCATCATCATCATCATCATCATCATCATCTTTTAGACAAGGTCTTTTTTTGTAGCCCTGGATGTCCTAGAACTCATTTGTGCCCAAATGGTGTGGCACACAGTATTTGAGAGGCAGAGGCAGGCAGATCTCTGGGTTTGAGGCCAGCCTGGTCTACATAGAAAGTTCTAGGACAGCCAGGGCTACATAGAGAAACCCTGTCTCCCCCTTCCTTACACACACACACACACACACACACACACACACACATATCAATGTGTCTGTGTGCCATAGTGCACACCAAAATGTCAGAGGACAATCTCCTTCTGCCATGTTGAGTATGAGAAATGAACTCAGGCGATCAGGCTTGGTGGCAAGTAGCTTTACCCAGTGAGCCATTTCTTCAGCCCCTCACCACCACCCAAAATTAAAAAAAAAAACAAAAACCCAATACTTTATTTTTGTGTGTGTGTGTGTGTGTGTGTGTGTGTGTGTGTGTGTGTGTGTGTGTGTATACAACTTCTCTTCTTGCACCATGTGGATTTCAGGAATAGAATAAATTTTTACTCATCAAGCTGACCGAATAATTTTTTTTTAAAGATTTATTATGTATATAGTGTTCTCCTAGCATGCACAGAAGAGGGCACCAGATCTCATTATAGGTGGTTGTGAGACACTTTGTGGTTGCTGGGAATTGAACTCAGGACCTTTGAAAGAGCAGCCAGTGTTAGTAACCTCTGAGCCTTCTCTCCAGCCCCTGACCAAATTATTTTTAAGTAAAGGTCTAAAACTTTTGTTGTTTTGTTATGCCTGGCTATGTAGTTCATGATCGCCCTGACTTGCAGCAAGCCTCCTGTCTCCACCTTCTAAGTGTTGGCTAGTCCCGCTGACTCAGGCCTTGTACAGAGATTCCCCTTTAGGCTCCACCTCTGACTCTAAGTCTTTCTTCAATGGCTAGGCCCTGCCCCTGAGGAGCTCCAAAGGCCAGGGCCCATCCCCAGACTTTTCTAACTTTCCCTAACAGCTATGTTCCAGTCCCTTGAGGACAGTGGCCAGCCCCCACCCTACAGAAAAAAATACCACCAATCTCCGAGTTTGCCTTAAGATCAGGCCACATAATTCCTCCAATTCTGGGCCACCCTGGAAGGCTCCTCCCTGCCCTCTGCCCCTCCTCCCCCAAACCTCTATATAATCCCTGTCTTCTGCCCAGTTCTCTACTGCTTCAGCCACCCTCCTGGGGGTTTCCCTCCCCAAAATACCTTGTGTAAGGATTGTTGTATAGTGTGGATTTTGTGGTATTCCTTGGCTCCCAACTGCCAGGATACCTTCCCATTTGAACTGCAACACACACACAAGTGGTAGGATTTTAGTTGTGTGCCCTCCTCATACTGGGCTCACAGCACTAAATCTCTGACCCCCGCCCCCACCACCAAATCCCTTAACTTTTGAATTTATTGGGGCATGGAGAGAGAACTCAGTGGTTAAGAGCACATGCTGCTCTTGCACTGGACCTGGGTTCAGTTCTCAGCATACACATGGTGTATATACAAACAGACAAAAATTCATAGACACAAAATAAAATTTAAAAAAACAAACAAACACCAAAATCCTTTTGAAGTATCATCAGTTTTCTCAAGTGTGAAATGAACACATACTGATAACACCTGTCTGTCTTTACTTTGAGGCCTTCCCCAGAATAGTCCTGTGCTACGGGACAAGTTCCAACACAATGCCATGTGTGGAGTGGGCACACCCACTCCAAGTACACTTAATGAAGCAAGATACACTTTCTTTCTTCCAGAACGGCTGTGAGGACTCTGAAAGAGGGAATATTGGTTAAGTGCTTTGAAAATCCCAGACAAATAGTTTCACTGTTTGGTTTTCCTCCCAGGATCAGAGTGATCTATGCGTGACAAATGTCAGTGGTAAGAGAAACAGGACTAGAATGAACAGAGGTAATGTACGTGGAAGGTGAACAAGATCCATAGGCTTCCAGTCCCAGGCAGGCCATGGCCAGGAAAGCTCTCCTTTCTAATTTCAGGAGGGTATTAGAGGAGGAGGATTTGGCTAGCGGAGCAATGTGTGTGGAGCTTCTGTAGTTAAAACACAATCCCAAGTCTAGGTTCAGTCTCCCTGCTCCCCCAGATCTGATTCCCAACAACAACAAAATGTGGTACCACTAGCTTTCTCAAAGGCTATGGGGGAAAAAAAAGACCAGATCACCTTCAGCAACTCCTTAAAGCTAGAATGTTAAAACTGAAGCCAATGTCCTTAGCCCCAGCCCAGCCCTGCTTCTGGCCACACACACTCCTCTCTAGCAGTGCTATGCAGGCCCATGCCAGAAATTCAAGTTCCTTGATCTGTAATTGAATCAGTTGAGCCCTTCTCACATGACTGCCTGGCATCCCAGGAATCCACCTCCATAGCATGGCCTCAACAATGGCATACAGCACCTTTGACTTCACCTCAGAAGACCTGGCCTCCTTCCATCCACTTTCAGCTTCAACTCTTGTAGGAGCTACTGCTTGTCTTCACAGTTGTTCTTTAGAGAAATGAGTCAGAACATTCAACACCCTTCAGGGGTTCCCTGTTTTTGTGTCCTTGAGACAGGGTCCCACTGTAGCTCTAGCTATCCTGGAAATCACCATGTAGACCAGGCCCAAACTCACAGAGATCCACCTGCCTCTGCCTCCTGAGTGCCTGGGATCAAAGGTGTGCGCCACCATGCCCAGTCTAGAGGTTCCTGGTTTGTTTTTGTTTTTTTTTTTTAAATTGACATTTTTTGAACATGGTTTGCAGGAACTTTACAAGTCCCTACCTCTCGCTTCACTCCCCTTGACAAGTTTTCAACTCTCTGAGACTCGTTCATTCTTTAGGATTCAGCTTTAGGTCTACTTCAGGGAAGCTACGCTGGATTTCCCCAAACCCTCCCTCTATGGTGCCAACCTCAACAGGAACTAAATTGTTATATGAGTGTTTTTTGATTAGTATCTACCCTTCCAGTTCAACAGTGGTCATGTCTTGCACTCTAAAGCACACAGTGGCCCCAGAAGACAACACAGGACACATTTGTAGTAGGTAATACAGGCAACAAAATTTCAGACATCAAGGTATCAAAAGCATGTCTGGCTTTGGGTGACCTCTTCCATGCATATAAATTAGAACTAAATTCACAACTTCATAGTTTTAATAAAGACTAAATGAAGTAGGAAGGCTTTCCATGGGAAAGAAGGGAGGAAATATGAGCTACTCTAAGGATACCTAAATGTGTCATCTTCCACTAGAAAAGGATGCAGTCCCATACACTAATCAGTGAGGCATCTGCTAAGCAAGCAAAAACATGTTTAAATGTGTTGTAACTACATATTATAGTTGAGAATTGACCGGCCAAAGTAGGAATTCGTAAAGAGCAGGATTTTACCCAGGGTACTCAGGAAAGGACAGGATTCTGGCAGTGGCTCTGTTGTGGAAGGACACACAGGGAGGAAATAACATATATAGGCACAGAAAAAAGTAAAAGACACAGCAACCCCGGTGAACTGTCAGCGCCAATGCACTACAGAAAGAGAAGGAAACGAAACTAGCAAGAGATAGAATTGGAAAGATTCTCCAAGGACATGAGTTTCCAGCCTGGTTCTGCTGCTTATTAGGAGAATCTTAGGAAACCTCCTGTTAAGTTCCTCAAGTCTGTTTCTCCACCTAAATAATGTGGATAAATGGTTTATTTGCTCTGCCCTACCTATCTCATATGGCAGCTCTGAAAATTAAGTGAGATCTAGTATGTCAAAAGCCCTGCAAGTTGAAAAGCAACACAGCAATGGTAGGAAGCAGAATGACATCAGGACTGGGACAGGTTACACACATATCAACCTTACATGGAAGAGATGTGGGTTTTACTTAAAGGCATAGCATATATCTAGTAAGATCATACAGAGTTTTTTAAAAAGGTGAGTCTGACTACCAATGACCAGAGTGTACTGATGAAAAACCACCAGAGCCCAGAGACTGAGTAGGGCAGAGGACATACACCTGTAGGAGAGGACTATCAGTCAGAATATGCAGAAAGGCAAGGGAGAGTGTCCTGCGGGCAGGCTGTCGGGAGCTGATGTTGGGTGCTCTTTATGGCCTTGTCTTGCACTGAATAGAACATGTTAAGAGTACCCGCCAAACTGTACCTGGTTCATACAGAAATACGCTGCAAAAATAAAATGCATACCAGATTTCAATGATTTAGTGTAAAAAATAAATGGTCTCAATAACCTTTTATATTGAAAAAACAGCATTTTGAATGTAACCAGTTAAATGAAATGCATACCACCAAAATTAATTTCACCTGTCTCTTACCACTTTTATGTGGTTACTACAAAATTTAAACCATAGAGTTGTTCCCATTGAACAGCACTGGTCTAGTCAACTCTGGCCACAGATGAACCATGCTCTGCCCTTTTCTGCAATCAGAGCCTCTAGCCCTTTAGACTAAAGGAAGGGAGAGTAACTCTTCCGGTCAACTTGTTCCCTACAGCACCTAGCAGGTATTTCTGCAAAGCATCTTCCATGTAGCTGCCAACTATACTCCTGTGTTGGTTGGCCCGAGATGTCCTGAAGGTCAACTTCAACTCCTGGCAGTCAAAACCTGTATTGCCTACAGGCCTCACCTACCAGAAAACCAGGTAGGCCACCTGCAGATTTTTCTTCTCTTTCTCCTAGATCCAATCCCCCAGTCTCATGCCCAGCTCTGCAGCAGAACAGCTTGGCAGCCTTCCCTGCCCCGCCCTTCCTATCTCCTGTGGATCCCACAGATCTTCACCTTCTAGCCTCCCTCTCCCCACTAGTTATTTTGCCTCAGCCCCTAACCCAGCAGGTACCCCTGCTAACCTAAGGGCTGATCCTGTCAGGGTAACAGGTAGGCCACAGGTCTCCTTCTGCTTCTCCAGATCCAATCCCCCCAGTCTCATCCCCAGCAGAAAATTGGCTTCGGTTTTCCATTCCTCTCTGACCCCATCCCCAATGGATGGATCACAAAGATCTCCTCCTCAACCTTCCTTCCCTCAACTCATTCTAGCATTCCAGCCTCCAACACACTAGCTGACCAGACTGGGAAACAGACAAGCTAAATGAAGACCTTCCCCACTCCCTCCTCTCCTCCAAACCCAATCTCCCAGTCCTATCCCTAGTTCTGCAACAGAACACCAGCTGCAGCCTTCCTCCCCTCCGCCCCATCTCCCGTGGAGCCCACAGACCTTCCCGTCAAGGCTTCCTCTCCGCACTTGTTGCTTTATCCCAGACCCCAACTCCGGTAGGCACTCCCTGCTAAACCAAAACCACCCCTGCCAAAAAAGCAGGTAGGCTGCAGATCTCCCCCTCTCCTTCTGTCCCTCTAGAGCCAATGTATTTCCTGGATTTCTTTAAGAGGTTTATTAATTCCCTCTTTAAGGACCTTTATCTTCTTCATACAGGCAGTGTTACGGTGGTTTTCTTGTGCTTCAGCTATGTTGGAATACTCAAGGCCTGCTGTGGTAGGATAACTGGGCTCTCTAGTGGAGACATAATGCCCGGCTGTTGTGTTTTTACACTGGCATCTAGGCATCAGGGATGAGATGATTATAGGTCTAGGTGCTGGTTGCTAGGTTTCTCTTGGTTGGGTGGGTACCTTGTTTTCTGTTTTCTCCCTGGATTTTCAGAGTATGATGACTGTATGTTGCCTGGTAGGAAATTTTCTTTGAACTTGATAGTTGTTGTCACTGAGGGTTCCAGGTAAAATGTGTTTCTGTGTATTGAGAGCTGACACTTAGGAGTGGGGATAGGCTAGGAGTCTAGGGGTTCCAGGAAGGAGGAGAGCAGAGTGTACAAACAGGGTCTGCTTATTTTGTCTCCTTAGAATTGGGGGAGACAGTGAAGAGAGGTTACCCAGAGGGTCGGCTATGGCACTGGGGATGAGACTTTCCAAGACCTAGAAATGGAAATAGAATCAATAAAGGAAACCCAAACTGAGGGAATTCTGGAAATGAAAAATTTAGGAATTTGAATAGGAACTACAAAGACAAGCTTCACCAAGAGAATACAAGAGATGGGAGAGAGAATTTCAGACATTGAAGATATGATAGAAGAAATGGTCAAAGCATAAAATGTTAAATTAAAAAAAAATCTCAACACAAACATCAGGAAATCTGGGATACTATGAAAAGACCAAACCTAAGAATACTAAGAATAGAGGAAGGAGAAGAATCACAGCTCAAAGGCCCAGGAATTTTTGTTTGTTTTGTTTTTCGAGACAAGGTTTCATGTGTAGCCCTGGCTGTCCTGGAATTCACTCTATAGACCAGGCTGGTCCTCAAACTTACAGAGATCTGTCTGCCTCTGCCTCCCGAGTGCTGGGATTGAAGGCGTGCTCTACCACTGCCCAGCAGCCAAGGGATATTTTCAAAAAAATCATAGAAGAAAATTTTCTTAACCTAAAGAAGGAGATGTTTATAAAGGTTCAAGAAGCATACAGAACCAAATAGATTGGACCAGAAAAGTTTCCTCAGCACATAATAATCAAAACACTAAACACAGAAAGAAAGAAATAATATTAAAAGCTGCAAAGGAAAAAGACCAAGTACCATATAAAGGCAGACCTAGTAGAATATCTCCTGACTTCTCAGTGGAGACTCTAAAAGCCATAAGGGCCTGGACAGATAGATGTGTTGCAAACTCAAAGAGACCACAGATACCAGCCTAGATTACTATACCCAGCAGAAGCCAAATTCAAACAATATCCATCTACAAACTCAGTCCTACAGAAGGCGCCAGAAGGAAAACTCCAACCTAAGGAGGTTAGCTACACCCATAAAAACATAGGGAATAAATAATCTCACACCAGCAAATCCAAAAGAAGGGAAGCACAACCACATCCACCCCACAAACTCACATCCACCACCACCACCACCACCACCACCACCACCACCACCACCACCACCACCACCACCACCACCACCACCACCACCACCACCAGCAGCAGCAGAGTAACAGGAATCAACAATCATTGGTATCTCTAAATATCAATGGACTCAATTCCCCAATAAAAAGACACAACAGACTAACAGAATGGATACAAAACCAGGATCTATTCTTCTGCTGTATCCAAGAAAAACACCTCAACATCAAGTCTAGAAATACACTCTTGATAAAGGGTTGGAAAAAGATATTCCAAGCAAATGGATTTAAGAACCAAGCAGGTCTAGCCATTTTAATATCTAACAAAGTAAATTTCAAAGCAAAACTAATCAAAAGAGATGGGGAAAGATGATTCATACTCTTCAAAGGAAAAATCCACCAAGATGTTTCAATTCTTAATATCTATGCTCCAAACACAACAGCACCCACTTTTGTAAAAGAAACACTACTACAGCTTAAATCCCATATTGACCCTCACACAGTGATAGTGGAGACTTCAATACCCGACTCTCACCAATACACAGGTCATCCAGACAAAAACTAAGAGATATACTGGAGCTACCAGACACTATAAACCAAATGGATCTAACAGATATAGAACATTTCACAAAAACACAAAATATATCTTCTTCTCAGAATCTCATGAAACTTTTGCCAAAATTGACCATATACTAGGACACAAAGCAAGTCTCAATAGATGCAAGAAAAAATAGAAATAACTCCCTGCATCCCATCAGACCACCATGGATTAAAGCTGGATTTCAACAACAGAAACAATAGAAAGTTCACAAACTCAAGGAAACTGCACAACTGTCTACTGAATAAAAATGGGTCAAGACTGGGGCTGGAGAGATGGCTCAGTGTTTAAAACATTGGCTGCTCTTCCAGAGGACCCGGGTTCAATTCCCAGCACCCACATGGCAGCTCACAACTGTCTGTAACTCCAGTTCCAGGGGATCTGACACCCTCATACAGGCATACGTGCAGGCAAAACACCAATTAATGCTCATGAAATAAAAATAAATTAAAAAAAAATGGGTCAAGACAAAAACAAGAAAGACTTTGTAGAGTTCAATGGAAATGAATACACAGCATACCCAAACTTATGGGACACAAAGGCAAGCTCACAGCACTAAGTGCCTACATAAAAAGAAGAAAAAGGAAAAAAAGAAAGAAAAAACCGCAGAGATCTCATACTAGCAACTTAACAGCACACCTGAAAGCTCTAGAACAAAAAGATGCCATCACATCCAGGAGGAGTAGATGGCAAGAAATAATCAAACTGAGGGCTGAAATGAATAAAATAGAAACAAAGAGAACAATACAAAGAATCAATGAAACAAAGAGTTGGTTCTTTGAGAAAATAAACAAGATAGACAAACCTAAACTAACTAAGATGCAGAGAGAGAATATTCAAATTAACAAAATCAGAAATGAAAAGGGGGACATAACAACAGACACTGAGGAAATCCAGAGAATCAAAAGGACATACTTTAAACACCTGTACTCCACCAAATTGGAAAAATCTAAAAGAAATGGGTAATTTTCTCTATAGGTACTACATATCAAAGTTAAATCAAGATCAGATAAGCAATCAAAATAGATCAATATCCCCTAGTGAAATAGAAGCAGTCATTAAGTTTCTCAGCCAAAAAAAGGGGGGGGGCAGATGGTTTAGCAAAGATTTCTACCAGATTTTCAAAGAAGAGTTAGCACCAAAACTCTTCAAATTATTCCACAAAATAGAAACAGAAGGAAAATTACCCAATTCATTCCACAAGGCCAGAGTCACCCTGATACCCAAACCACATACACACCCAACAAAGAAAGAGAATTTCAGACCAGTTTCTCTTATGAACATAGATGCAAAAGTGCTCAATAAAACATTTGCAAACCAAATCCAAGAACACATCAAAAAGATCATCCACCATGATCAAGTAGGCTTCACCCTAGAGATTCAGGAATGGTTCAACATACAAAAATCAATAAATGTAATCCACCATATAAACAAACTGAAGGAAAAAAAACCACATGGTCATCTCATTATATGCAGATAAGGCCTTTGACAAAATCCACCATCCCTTCATGATAAAAATCCTGGGGAGATTAGAGATATAAGGAACATACTTAAACATAATAAAGGCAGTTCACAGCAAGCCTATAGCCAACATAAAATTAAATGCAAAGAAACTCAAACCACTAAAATCAGGAATGAGACAAGGCTGTCTGTCTCTTCATACCTATACAATATAGTACTTGAAGTCTTAGCTAGAGCATTAAGACAACTGAAGGAGATCAGGGGAAATAAATAGGAGGGGAAGAAGTCAAAGTATCTTTATTTGCAGATGATATGATAGTATACATAAGCAATCCCAGGGAATTTCTACAGCTGAACTTCTACAGTTTTTTTTTTTTTTAAATAAACTTTGCTTTTCAGTTGTAGAAGCAAAAGTAGCTGCCTCAAACAACCCAGGCCATTGCTAAGACAATAGGTTGTTTCTGCAAATGGACAGCAGGACCCCATTGCTGAGAACAACACTCACACAACTCATTGAACATGGAGAAGTACATACAGCTGGTGCCTACATGGAGCCTTCACCCCTATGTTCTAGTGTCTTTGGTGGGGGAAGGTACTCTGTTAGGCTACCAAAAGGGAAACACCAACCTAGCCACAAAACCTTTGACCTTCAATCTGCCCTAACTGCAAGATAGTGCAATGGTGGCACAGAACTTGTGGGAGTAACAAACCAATGTCTGATTTAACTTAAGGCCTAGGCCTTGAGATAGAACCCATATCTGACCAACACTGCTTGGGTGACCAAGAACCAGAGACTAGATAGCCCAGGGACCTGGGAAAAAGCAGAACACTACTGGTCAAAAAAAGAAAAAAAAGAAAGAAAGAAAGAAAGAAAAAAAGGGGATCAATACAATGACTCCCAATGATATTCTGCTCTACTCAGATCATTGCCTTATTCAGTCATCATCAGAGAAGCTTCCTCTTATAGAAGATGGGAACAGATGCAGAGACTCACAGCTAGACACTATGCTGAGAGAGAATCTATGAGAGCTCTAAATAGGATGTCTCCATTAAATCCCTCTCCTCAGAGCTCAGGGAACCCAGAGGAAAGGAGGTGGAAAGAGTGTAAGAACCAGAGGAGATGGAGGACACCAGGAGAACAAGACCCTCTAAATCAATTGAGCAAGGCTCATATGAAATCAGAGACTGAAGCTGCAAGCACAGGGTCTGCACCAGGACCTCTGTGTATATATTAGAGCTTTCAGCTTAGTATTTTTATGGAATTTCTGAGTGTGTGAATAAGTGGGTCTCTGATTCTTATGCCTGCTCCTGGGGCTCGTTTCCTTCGGTTGGGTTGTCTTGTCCAGCCTCAATGTAATAGTTTTTATTTTATCTTACTATGTTTTATTTTGTCATGTTTGGTTGTTATCTCTTAAAACTCTGTTCTTTTCAAATGAGAGACAATCATGGGGGTAAAAAAGAATACATATAGTTGGATGGGTATGGAATGAGGATGGATCTGGGAGGGGTTGGGAGGAGGTAAATATGATTAAAATGCATTGTGTAAATTCTTAAAGAAAAAAGTAAAAGCTGCAATATAACTGAGAAAAAAAGAAAAATCAGTGAGCATGTACAGAGGGAAGAGAGAGCCTATACACATTTCTAGTATGAGTTGAAACTAAAGCAGTCACTGTGAGGGGCCAAATATGGCTGCTTCAGTTGATAAAACTTGAACTGTCCTCTGGGCCATCTGTACCTCTTTTGGAACATTACAAAGGTGTGTAAGTCAGCAAAGCTTAGAGTTACTTGCTTATTCATGTTTACCAAAGAATTATTCAGAATATTCAATTTATGGATACAGCCTAGATGATGTCAACAGATGAATAAACAAAGGAAGAATATCATCTAAAGAAACAAACAAAAAATCACAATAGCTCTGGGCTGTGCATCGTCTCTTCACTCTTTATCCAACCCTACACTGGCCTACCAGGCTTTTATTAGAACAGACTCACAGTTAATATTTTTTCCTAATTTTTTAAATTAGCACACAGGGGACTGGAGAGATGGCTGAGCAGTTAAGAGAACTGGCTGCTTTTCTAGAGGACCCAGGTTTGATTTTTAGCACCTACCAGCTCACAACTGTTTGTAACTCCAGTTCTAGGGGATATGACACCCTCTTCTGGCTTCTATGGGCACGACACACACACACTGTGCACAGACATCCATACAGGCAAAACACTAATAAATATAAAATAAAAATAGGGCTGGAGAGATGGCTCAGAGGTTGGGAGCACCGACTGCTCTTCCAGAGGTCCTGAGTTCAATTCCCAGCACCCACATGGTGGCTCACAACCATCTGTAATGAGATATGGCGCCCTCTTCTGTGTACATAATAAATAAATAAATAAATCTAAAAAAAAAAATAAAAAAATAAAATAAACAAGTCTTTAAAAAGTAAAACTACCACACAAGGTATTAGATATCATTATGGGGTTTCTTTTGTGTGTGTATGTATGTTTGCTATGTGTGCTTATGCATGAATGCTCATGTGTGTGATCTCCAGTACGTGTGTGTGTGTGTGTGTGTGTGTGTGTGTGTGTGTGTGTGTGTGTGTGTGTGAGGGTGAGGGCGTGGGGGGGTAGAGGCCAGAGGTTGATGTCAAATTGTCTTCCTCAATTGTTCCCCACCTAATATATATTGAGACAGGGCCTCTCACTAGAACCCAGAACTTGCTGATTTGGCAAGTCTAGTTAGCCATCTTGGTCCAAGGATTCGCTGTTTCTGCCTCTTGAGCTCTGGGATTTCAGGAGGCCTCCTACACCTACCTGACATTCATGTGGGGGCTGGGGAATCTGAACTCCAGTCTTCATCCTTGTGTGGTAAGTGCTTTACCATTGAATTATCTCCCTAGTTCCTCCAATGGGTTTTACTTCATTTGTTACATATTCTTCATATAAAGCTATGTCTGACATAGTGTCACTGAGCTGTCTGGAAATTCAAATTATTATCAAGGAGCAGTGTGGTGATTTGCGGAATTAAACAGAATGGGTTTGCACCCTGGTTTTACCTTTGATATCTGCGACTTAAGGCAAATAATTTACTTTCCGCATACTTTAGTTTTCTTATCTACAAAACTATAATACTAACTAACCATCATACAGCACTATTTAAAAACTGGCACATCCAGGTGTGGTGGTGCACATTTTTAATCCCAGAATTCAGGAGGCAGAGACAGGTGGATCTTTGAGATTCTGATGCCCAACTTGTCTACACAGTGAGTTCTAGACCAGCCAGGGCTACATAGTGAGACGTCTCAAAAACAAACAAGACTGGCATAATTAATAAGTATCTAACAGATACACAGCATATAGTAATACTTTATAAAAGGCTGCTATTCTTGTTATAGGGCCTGAAGACAAATATAATTAGTTTGCTGCTGCCAAAACAATTACAACCTGTCATGCAAAACAAAATACATGTATTGAGTTATTCAACACAGATATGCCCATCTTAGAGATCTCTAATATAGATGGTTCACTACTGTCCATCATGTTTAATCAACATTAATTTGTTTTTGTTGTGTGTCCTCCAGCAAATGATCACCTTTGATGAAAAGAACAGTATCTAAGATAGCATCTGAAGATAAGGAGACTGGGACATTGGTACCAATTCTACCACTTACAAGCTGTACAAGTTGACATCATAAGCAAAGCAAGTCTCAGAAGATCTAAGATCTGCCTGAGAGTGGTTAAGGCAGACAAAGCCCAAGAGAAGAAAATCACCGAGGCTGCCACAGGAGAGAAGGAACAAACCCTGGAAGCAAGTCGGTAGGGTTCAGTGAGAGACCTGGGTTCTAAACCAATGTCTTTTTGTATGCCCATGAAAAGTCAGAAGAAATGGTAAATAACAAGCATTAATATGAATGAGGAACTCACATAATCCTGACAATAACACGGTGAGGTAACACTGCTACTTTCTTCTACAGATGAAGTAATGAGATTGAGAAAAACTATTAATTGATAGGGTAGGAACTCAATCCACCCTTTCTTCTCTGTTCCTTGGTTTGTCTTCCCTTCAGTGAGAGGCTGAGACAAATTATGGGTCATTTCTTGTTCTAATACCGCATAATTCTTTGTCCCTCATGGATTTTCCAATTTAACACATATTTGGTTAGGATATTGACAGAAGGCCAACCAGGGAAAATTGAATCAATTTCTCCTGTAGCCAGATTCTGCAGCTCTCATTACAGTTCCATCAGCAAGAGATCTTTCTGGTTCTTTCTGATCCTCACCATCCCTTCGGGCTGACGGATGAGCTGGTGCGACAGACACAAGGCACTGTCTGTAGCACAAACCTACCCAGCTGTCTCAGTTAGGGTTTTCACTCTGGGAAGAGATACCAGGACCACAGCAACCCTTATAAGGAAAACATTTCATTGGGGTGGCTTGCTTACAGTTTCAGAGGTTCAGTTCATTATTGTCGTGACAGAGAACATGGCAGCATGCAGGCAGATGTGGTGCTGGAGCTGAGAGTGCTACATCTTATAGGCAACAGGAAGTCAACTGAGACACTGGGCAGTATCCTGAGCACAGGAAACCTCAAAGCCTGCCTCCCACAGTGACATACTTCCTCCAACAAGGCCACACCTACTCCAACAAAGCCACGTCTCCTAATAGTGCCACTCCCTATGAGATTATGGGGGCCAATTACATTCAAACTACCACATTCCACTCCCTGGCCCCATAAGCTTGTAACAATATCATAATGCAAAATGCATTTAGTCCAACTTCAAAAGTCCCCCCATAGTTGGGGCTGAAGAGATGGCTCAGCAGTTAAGAGCACTGGCTGCTCTTCCAGAGGACCTGGGTTCAATTCCCAGCACCCACATGGCAGCTCACAACTGTCTGTAACTCCAGTTCCAGGGGATCTGACACCTTCAAATCAATGTACATAAAATAAGTTAAGTTAAAAAAAAAAAGTCCCCATTGTCCATCACAGTCTCAACAATGTTTAAAAGTACAAAGTTCAAAGTCTCTTCTGAGATGCATACAATCTCTTAATTATAATCCCCTGTAAAATCAAAATAAAAAAAAAAGATCACATACTTCCAACATGTAATGGCATAGGATATACATCACTGTTCCAAAACATAGGGAAGGGAGCATAGTGAGGAAATACTGGACCAAAGCAAGATTGAAAACCAGCTGGGCAAACTCCAAACTCTTCATCTCCAAGTTTGATGTTGAAATGCTCTTCAGACCTCCAACCCTTTTCAGCTTTGTTGACTGTAACACACTTTTTTCTTTTGGGACGAATTCCACTCCCTATTAGCAGCTCTCCTCGGCAGGTATCCCACAACTAACTCTGGCATCTCTAACATCTTGGAGTCTCCAAGGCAATCCAGGATTCAATTTTACAACTTCACGCAATGGTCTCTCTACTAGGCCTCCATCTGGGGACACCCTTGACACATGCCTGACCTCAAGAGGCTTTCTTTAGGTACTGAAGCAAATTCTATAACCCATTTTTTCTATCCTTAACTCTATAAAGCCAGAACCACATGGCCGAAGCTGCCAAGTTCTGCTGCTTGCTGAGGCTGGAACATGACCCCCTTGTTCAATTACATCTCACCAGCTTTCTGTCCTTCACTGACTAAGCTTGGCTGTCCTGACAGTGGATCCCTAGACCAGGCTGGCCTCAAACTCAGAGATCTGCCTGCCTTTGCCTTCCCAGTGCTGGGATTAGTCCCACCACACCTGGCTCTAAGCTTTTCTTTAGCTCCTTTTCACAAATTATAAAGTTAGCTAGGCAGGATCTTGCTCTGAGGTCACAATTCCCTTTATTCCATTTTTTAATCCGTTTATCTCCTTGAACACAGGACTTAGAACTCCAGTCCACTTTCTGGTGCTCTTTTTCTCCTCAAATCCTTGCTCAGCTTGCTCCTTTTCATTATATATCTTCATTCACTAGTAACCACAAAACAGTCTCTACTAGGCTGTTTTGAGATTTCCTCTGCTAATGGAATTAATCCAAAATTCTTCAATTTAGCCTCAGGCAGACTCTTCGAACAACGGCAAAAAACAGCCACTTTCTTCACCAAAATATCACAAGAATGATCTCTAGGCAACATACTAAAATTCTTCTCCTTTGTAACTTCTTCAGCAAGTCCCTCACAGTTCATCAAATCAATTCAACACCACTGTCTTCAATGCTACCACCAGTATATGGCCCATTAAGCAACACTTTACTGCTTTTCTAATCCACAATCCCAAAGTCCTTATCACTCCAAACAAAAACATGATCAGGCCTATCACAGCAATATCCCAGTTACTGGTACCAACTTCTGTCCTTTTTTTTGTTTTGTTTTTTTGAGACAGGGTTTCTCTGTGTAGCTTTGCACCTTTCATGGAACTCACTCTGTAGACCAGGCTGGCCTCAAACTCACAGAGATCTGCCTGCCTTTGCCTCCCGAGTGCTGGGATTAAAGGCTTGTGCCACCACCGCGCCCGGCTCAACTTCTGTCTTAGTTAAGGTTTTTATTGCTGTGAAGAAAATCATGACCACAGCAACTCTTACAAAGAAAACATTTAATTGGGGTGGCTCACTTACAGTTTCAGAGGTTCAGTCCATTATCATGGCGCTGTGCAGGCAGATGTGGTGCTAGAGCTGAGAGTGCTACATCTTGCAGGCAACAGGAAGTCAACTGAGACACTGGGAGGTATTCTGGCATATGAAACCTCAAAGCCTGCCCCCAGTGGTACAGTTTTTCCAACAAGGCCATACTCATTCCAACAAAGCCACACTTCCTAATAAGGCCTATGAGATTATAGGGGCCTATGAGATTACAGGGGCCAATTACATTCAGTCTACCACACTAGCCTAAGATAATCCACAGCAACAAACTCTGATTGTGTCTGCCTGACTGTAGGTGGAAGAGGCAGGCTACAAACCAAGAGAATGCTCCAGTAGTCTTGCCCATCCAGGTCTTTCAAGTCTGCAGGGCTAGTTTGTTCACATAAAGAGGAAATCAGCTGCTGTCTTCTACTGGGGGAGGTCCAAGGCCATTTTGTGGAAGACAAGGGGTTTGTAAAACAGCTTCTGCTACTTCCAGCCAATGTTGCTGTGACACACACATATACACACATGCACACACGCTCTCTTCTACTGAATCAAATTTTATTTTGAAGGGGACAATGAAAAGAGACAAAAATTACTGGTTCAGGAAAGTGGGCTTACAGTACTTTCCATAGATTAACATAAATGACAAACATCTGCTTCAGAGCATGCAATTTGACTAAGTTTATTATCAGGTAGCAGAGAGGTTTAAATAAGGTACACTATGGGTCTGAGAATTTAGAGTACAGTCTTAGTTCTAAAGTGTGGTGTGCTGGGGAGTAATGGATAGAAGAAATGAATGACCCAGATACACTCTACTTCTTTCCCGGGGACTAGGGACATACATTGATTTTATCCAGGCACAAGTCACATTATAATGATTTTTTATTATGACAACAAGGGCCCACCCACAGTATGGAAATAACAGTACTTCAACTTGGAAAATGCCAATCTGCAAAATCTCTAGAAGATAAATCTGGATGGATGGGGAGAAGCAATTGCAGTTGAGCAATCCACTTAGATCTCAGTCTCCACTGAGTGTTGCCTAATGCAGGGACATATCCCAAGAAGGGTGTTAGGTGATTTAATTGCTATTTGAACATCATAGTGTACTTAGACAAACGAAGATGGCTATGACATCAATGGGTGATAACATCTTACAGAACCATCATCAGAAATGTGGTCTAAGGATGATTAAAGCCTCAATGTGTGGTGTCTAAATATATACTCAATGAAAATGCGTTGAATGATGAATGACTAACTTTGAAATTCAAACTTTTTCCAAACCCCAGGACTCCAAATGGTTCACTGTTGCCCTTCAGCACAGTTTCCTACGACTGAATTCAAATACAACAATTTCCAATAAGTTCTCTTAACTGGTCTAACTTCCCCAATAACCTTTTCAGATGAAATTAACTTTTAGTGTGTTTTGAGTTCATACTGCATTACTTTACTTCAAATTACTTCATCAGTATTGGTCATGTCTCCTTCCAACTGTATAATAAACAACTTAAGAGCCCTAATCCTGCCTGCCATCTCCTGTGTTGACCAATCCTACAGTGCTGAGCAAATGCTTAGCAAGCTCTTACAGAGTAATGATAAAAGCAAGAGGTAGACTGTTTTCAAGCACTTACTGAAACAAAGGACACTTACAAGCACAGGCTCCTGAGCCTCTTCTACAGTCTTTAATGCCCCAGACTCTTATTAGCAATGTCACCTCAAGTAGTTTACTTAATATCTTGCCTGAGCTTCCTTATTCATAAAACAGAGATAATAATAGTACCCATTACTTCACAGGATTTCTACGACTGGATTATTTAAAAACACACCTTTAAAATGCTCAAGCCAGGTCCTGGCATTCAGTAACAACTCCCCTGAGCAGACACAACTTTGCTACTTTACAGATGAGGAAGCAGGACTACGGAAAGGCAAGCTTGATTACAAGCATCCAGTAAGATAGAGCTGGTATTTGAACCTAAGCAGTTCAGTGTAAGAACACATCTTCTATAAACACTGCTTTCAAAGGCTAGGGATGTAGCTTAGTAAAAATGCACTTGCCTAGCATGCATGAAAACCTGGGTTTAATTCCCAGTACCACAGGGGAATGTCTCACCAATGCTTTGTTCTTTGGCTAGGGAGAAACATGGAGTCCTCAACATCTACTTTACTTTATCACAGATCTGTCTAAACTTACTTCAGTGTTTTGAAACCTCAGATCTCAAACTCAGAAAAGCAAATGTTGGCTGCTTGTTTTCTCTGCATTCAAATTCAAATTATGACCATACAGAGCACATACCTGTGATCTCAGGATGCAGGAAGTGGAGACAGGAAGATCTTGAGTTTGAAGCCAGCCTGAAATACATAGTGAAATCCTGTCTGAAAAAACTGAGGGATGGGTGAGTAGGGATCAGTGATAGAAAGCTTGCTAGCATGCACAAGGTCCTAAATTCCATACCCAGTACTACAGAAAATTTTAAAAACTCTTTATCATTTACTAAATACTGGGTGGCACATAGGCTGAGTAGAAAGTATTGTATTTGATACTCAGAGCAACTCTGAAAACATCTATAGACGATAAAGTACTTGGCTGAGACTCCGGGGTTCATGAGACCTCAAGTTGGCACTTGAACTCAGGTCTCAGGTGCAAACCCAGAAGTGCATCCTCATTTGCCTCAGGCAAGATATTTAACCTCTCAGCTTCATCTGAGGTTGAGATAACTATGACACTGCATCATTAGGAAGTTAGATGGTGGAATTCACTAAAGTGTTTGGTACAGGGTACATAATACATGTTCAGAATATGCCAGCTCTTATCACACCTTACTACCATGAGAAATGAGAACTTAAGTTGATGACTTAGTATAATATTTCCCCACCTATTATTATTTAGGGACAGCCCTATAAAAAGGAGGAACTGACATGTAAATCCCCTGCCTGAGATAAGGGACAGAGTTTGATCTAACTTTTCAGCATCTGCCCTTCACCAGATCCAGCTATCTACGGCCTCTCTGAATCGTTCAAAAATGTCTAGAATTTCAGAGTATATAACTCTTAGTTCCAAAGGAAGCTCTATGTCGCACAACTATACTGATTATTGTCCCTTCTGAACTTTAGGGCTTCATCATGCTCCCAGCCAAAAATGGGTGCTGGGCAAGCTATTCCAAGTGGAAAATTCAACTCCATCCCAGGCGGAAACCCCAAATCTCTGCTGTTCCAGCAGATTTCCAGGACGTGCTGGCTCCCAGAAACCACAATTACAGGCAAGCTCAAAGCAGAGGAATAATTAGACCCATACCATCAGCTCAGCAGTTCTCCCTCCAGGGCTGACTCCATCTCTCTCTGCCCCACCCCCAACTCACCCAAACCCCATCTCAATCACTGCACAGTGGAGAGATGCAACGGAAAGTTCCATTTGTCCTCTCTTCCTACCTTACCCCACTTCCAGGAAACTGAAGAAGTAGAGAGAGAAAATAAAGAACCCAACTCTCGTATATAAATAATGCTGAATGATAATAACATTCACACAAAGAGAAACATTCTTTACCCTTCATCTTCCTATCCCTCACAAAGAACACTGGAAAGGAGCCTCCTGGAGGAGAGTCCTTTCTTCTCCCAAATGTGAAAAGGGATCTGTGAAACAAGAAAGGGAAACCTTGAGGCTGGAGGACTGCTCAGCAGTTAAGACACTGGCTGCTTGCAGAGAACTGTTTGGTTCCCAGCACCCACATGGTGGCTCCCAACTGCCTGGAACTCCAGTTCCAGGGGATCCGATATCCTCTTCTGGCCTCCACAGGCACCCTCACACATATGACATTCCCTCCCCACCCCTCATACATACAAAAGTAATAAAAATAAACCTGAAGGGGGTAGGGGAGAAAGGAAGGAAGAAAGCAACCTCCAACTCTCCAGAATGGGATTAGTCCTGGAAACAGGATGTGGAGTATGACATACTGAAGGTCAAAGGTATCTAGGATTCTAACTTTTACTTTATCTTCAGCTAGTAGAGGGGTCCTGGAGGAGTCACCACTGCTCTCTTCTAACCTGCTCCTAACTTGGTTCAGGAAGGAAGAACAGCAGCAGTTGCCCTCATTTCTAAACACGCTGCTCTTCACCCTGAATGGCGGGACTGAAGCTCCCCTTATTCAAACCCCAGCACAGCAGCACGCTCAGTGCCGCCTTTCTCCCCCCCCCCCCCCCCCCCCCCCGTAGTACTGCCTCTTTCTTGATGTAGATTTGCTTAGTTTAGTTCTATGACTGCGTCAAACAAGTCATTTAAAAAGTGTATGCTTTCCTTTACAGCTCCTTGGATTTTCAGGGCTCTAAGGTTTCCACCGAGCCCTGCTTGATAATGCTGAAAGCCTTTAGGAAGTCACATAACACTGGATCACCTCCAGCGACTCTCAGGAGGTGATGTCAAAGGTGATAGTACAGAAAATAAGGATGGAATGGTGTTCTAAATAGGAAATGGACTTAAAAATGCTAAAGGGTTTCTGGAGCTGAAGGTTGTCAGGACAGTTTCTAGAGCCCCCAGAACTGTGGTGACACAAGTGATGGAGAAAAGTTCCAGAGCAATCGAGCACAGACCCAATTTCATCCAAACCTGACCTGAAACAGTTAACTCCAGGAAGCGTTCTTTGATTTAGTGCCTCTTGAATGATCTTCCCTCTAGGCTAGCTTATCTTAGTTGTCATAAACACGTCATCGCTTAGTTTCTTACAACAAGATCAAGAGGAAAAACACACAATACACAGCCACTCCACCCACCATTGTAAGTTACATTTGACATATCTAGCATGACCAACATACCAACACTTGATCCTGGAGCTGGTTCTCCAAAGTTCTGCACTGTACCAAAGGGTTCTCAGTGTACTTCCACACTTCTCATTTCCCCAGGAGGGGATCAGCTCTTCGAAGGGAGAGGATACCTTTCCACTTTTAAAGTGTCTCTGTATTCCCTCCTTTTCTGCTGACCCGCTGGATGAGTAAGTGGTAGTTTAGTGCACGCACACACGCGCACACACAGAGCATCTATCACAAGATGCAGAACTCATACATTCTGCATTGTTCAATCCATCTGTTTGGCAAACCAGATGACTATGGTAACTGGGATAGCCACAAATCTAAGAGATCAGATGGCTAAAGAGAAACTGGGGATATTCAAAATGGAACCACACAATCTTATGGACTAGGCATCTGAGGGCTGGTTAATTAGATGATTACAAGAGTCCTTCTAACTCTGATCTGAAGACTGAGGAGGTAAGGAAGGAGCTAGGATGCATTCAACCAAAAGCACTGCATTAACAGGACAGGACTGGGTAGACTCTTGCCTCTCTGTGTCTCTCCAGGTCTTGGGGGGAAAGGTACTGAGAAAGATTCTATGGACAAAAGACTGCCATAGACGAGGACTTAGGACTGTTCCTGGGAACAGCAGGCTCATGTTAGAGAGGTAGTGTGAAGGCAGTGGCAAGAGTGACACCCAAGTTTCTTCACCTGCTGCTGCCTCCTTCCCCGGATCACACTGAACCTTTAATGACTTGACTAATATGGAATGTCATCCCCATAATTTATTAAGTGTGAATGTGCCACGGGCGTGGGTCGGAGGACACAGACTCTTGCAAGGCCAGGCTGGCCAAGATTAGCAGCTGTTTCTCTCCTAACTGACTACAGGCTAAAGGTTAGACTCTTTCCCCTGCAGGTTCTGAATGTGCAGACAGCTGAGTCAGGGGAGGCTACTGATACCAACACGTGACTTACTCTGAAGAAATGGACAGAACTCCTCCCCTGGGTTATCTTTGTTCTCACACGCATCACAAGGTACAAGATGGAGAAAGAATAAAAATATAGGGAGAAGGTACGAGTTAGAGATGAAACACAGATGAGTGGTGAAACACAGCAAGAGAAAAATGGAAAGCACAAAAGACAGACTTAGAGTAAGGGAATGGGAGTAAAGACCTGGACGGAGGGTGACACAGAAAGATGTGGAGAAAGCAGAGACGGGGGCAAAAGCACCTGAGCACTGAGAGGGGGAGAAGGCCCAGAGAACTAGTTACATGGCACACTCCACAGGCGCTGGTGCAGACGCCAAGCCAGACGTGCTCGGTTCTGGCAGCGCGGGTGTAAGAATGGGACATCCTATTACAGACTGTTTTATCAAAAGGCTGTAAAACTGTTAATCAGAGCGGAGTGTCTGACACAACACAGGAGGGGTGCTGAGGAGAGCAGAGTGCAGGCAGAATTGAGTAGATGGCATCTAAGAACAAGAAGCAGGTTTGGCTCATGTAAGATTCTGAATTAAGGCTCTTTCCCTAGGAGCATCTCAGCTTCCAATCTGGCCATAAAGAAGTCAACACTTGTTCCCATCCTTTAACTAAAATATTACCTGAAGTGACCTTCTCTCTGATCACCTTTTCTAAAATTGTAAGCTGCTAATATTACCCTCCTTAGTCATTATTACCTCACATATTTTTAATCATCTCTAATTTAATTTTAAAAAATGTTAAGTTCAAAGTGGACAAGAAGTTTTGTTCATTTTGTTCACTATTAATGTCTCAGTGTCAGCAATAGTTCCTGGAACACAGCAGAAGCACTCAAAGAGTACCTAATGAATGAAAGAACAAGACAAGACTATTGCTATTTGAATCCAATCTTATGAAGTTCTGTTATTTCAGAGAACATAGGGGGAAAATACTTCCTACACCTCAAACTACAAAACAATGCAAAAACACTTTTCACATATAAAAGCTAAGAGCTAGAGAGAATTTCACATCATTTCACATCTGAGAAACTGGAGCAGAATAAATCTTTGCTATGTACTGAGTGAGTGTGTCTACACAATCATCTGGACCCAGCCAATTCATATGCTGAAGGCCTAAGCCCCAATGTGATGGAATCTGGAGAGAGGGCCTTGTAGTGTAACAGTTTCCTTGAGATTAAAAACATTTCATCTTATAGGAAGCTCCTTAAGCAGGAAGGTAAACAACTCAAAACAGCTTCAGAAAGTCCCTGAAACTGACCAGATTCACTCGGTCCCTCCTTGCCAGAGTAAGCAATAAAAGCAGAGAGTCCCTTTAGAGGGAAGTCAAGCGACAAAGACTCTCAGACAAACAGCTACAAAGAAGACTCTGTGAGGAGAAAAGCTGCAAAGATTTTCAGACTAGACCAGTTGCCTGGAAGATGCTTCCTGAGGCATCTGGAAAAGTCAGTCTGCAACTCATTGACCTGAGTATGCTGGGCTCCAGGTTCCCAGCCTTGTGAGCTGCCACCCATGCTGGGTGGGCTTTGGTAATGCAGCTGTCTTTGGGTCATTCCTGCTCCTGTAAGTGACCCCTCACCCATATTACTGTAAGTAACCCCAACAAAACTCTTGGTTCACCAAGTTGGACTTTGATGGTATCTGTCATGGGTTCCCTATCTGGGGTGGTAGACATGTGTTGTATCTCCCAAGGGAAAGTTTTGTCACACAACAGGCCTTTAGGAGGTGACTAGGGTCAGTGAGGTCATGAGAGTGTGGCACTTACGGGGGGGGGGGGGGGGGGGGGGGGGGGGTAGCACTCATAGAAAAAACAGGTACCAGGGAGACTGCTGTTTCTTTTCAAAAGCACAGTGTGGGGAAAGGCCACATCGGCACGGGTGAGAAGCTGACCAACTGCATGCCAGTGATGTTTTATCAGAATTCAACCCCACTCTCACTCTGATCTCAGACTCCTAGCTTTCAGAGTTGAGAAAGTAAATGTCTATTATTTAAGCTAGCGAGTCTTTGGTATTCTATAGGAGCCTGTGGTAGTACTGATTGTCGACTTGGCAGACAAGCCTCGGGCATAGATAAGGTTACCCTCTGGGAACGTCTGTTGAGCATTGTATAGGTTACATTGACTGAGGTGGAAAGCTAGCTGAGTACTCCTTCCTGACTGTGGATGTAGCTCCTGCCACTACGACTTCCCCACCTTGATGGGACTACATCCCCAAACTGTGAGCCCGAGTAAGCCCTGTCTCCCTAAGCTGCTTTCGTCAGGATAGTTTGTCACAGGAAAAGGAACCAAGACAGAGAGAGCCCAAGCTCATTTCAGGGGCCCCTCGGTGGCAGAGTGAGAACTGGAATGCAGGACTCTACCCCGGGTAACCAGTTGGCTTATCCGGATTGTGAAGAGAATGACATAAGGAGAAGCTGGAAAAATGGGCAGCTTATCCTAGATTTCCCTCTGTTCGACTTCCCAGAGCTTCTCACCTGCTTCTCCTGAGCCCTGCTTCATTTCTTGTTCTTTCACAGGATAAGGAGAGGAACAAAAACTAAGGCATGGTTTTGCCTTCAAAGGCTTTTCCACTTAGCTATTTTAAAAATTCTATTATTGTTGTGCGTGTACATGATGTGTATGTGTTTGAGCGCACGTGTGCAAATGTTCTCACCATCCACCTCTACATGAGCCCCAGGGATCAACTCAGGTTGCCATGGCAAGAGCTTCACCCGCAGAGCTACCTCCCCAGCCCCTTCCTAGTTACTACTGAGCCTCAAGGCTGCAGTTAGGATTAAGAGTTACAAATTGGGCCGGGCGGTGGTGGCACATGCCTTTAATCTCAGCACTCGGAAGGCAGAGAGAGGCAGGTGGATCTCTATGAGTTTGAGGCCAGCCTGGGCTACAGAGTGAGTTCCAGAGCTACAAAGCTACTCGGAGAAACCCTGTTTCAAAAAACCAAAAAAAAAAAAAAAAAAAAAAGGAGTTACAAATTGGTATTAAGTAAAAAATTACCTGTAAATAATAAGACTGGATTTAATGAAATCCTGGAGGCAGTTTAATACCAAGATTTTTGTATACCATTAGACCTTTAAAATCAAAACTGTCAAATGAAATTCTTCATCTTGATGAAAAATCTGCTATCACATGTGAAACAAATTTATACTTAATATGCTTCCTAAGTAACTTAGGTTTTTGTGGTTTTTTTTTTTTAAATCACATTTTTGAGCCAGAGTTTGTCTTTGTAGTTCAGATAGCCTAGAATTTACTCTGTAGCCCAAGGTTGATCTTGAACTCGCCATTCTTCTGCCTCAGCATCCTGAATGCTGGGATTCTAGGTGTCTGTCACAATGCCTGGCTCACCTTTACAATCATGTTCACCTTTGCCAATGGCTAACAAGTATTGACTGGTACAAAGAAATGATTTAGATATCTGGGACATATCTTAAGGTATAAAATGTCCTTGGGAGACTTAAGTTCTTGAGAAGCCTGGAGACAGACAAAACAAACTTAACTCTGTGCAATGTACAAATGCAAAAAGTTACATCCAAATCCACAATTCTACACAGGATATGCTGAACACCAGTCATCCAAAAGTAAAGCATTAAACAACAAAAACAATTTAAAGATACAAGATTGCCAAACAAAAAGTATATTTTTATATCTAACAATGAACAATATAAAAGTGAAATTAAGAAAGTAATATTGGCATATGCCTTTAATCCCAGCACCTAGAAGAAAGGGACAGGCAAATCTCTATGAGCTTAAGGGCAGCCTGGTCTACATAAAGAGTTTCAGGCCAGCCAGGGCTACCTAGTAAAACCCTATCTCAAACAAACAAACAAACATACAAAACAATCCCATGTGAACAGCAAGAAGACTAAAGCAATAGGAATAAATTGACAAGATATATACAAAAATCTGTATCCCGAAATTCACAAAATATTGAAAAAAAAATCAAGCAGAAAGGCATGCTCAAAGGGAAGGAGATTCTGGAATATGAAGCTACAATTCAATGAAGGCTTTATTGGAACCTCAGATTTTCATGACTTGTTTTTGGCACAGAATGTTACCCATAAAATCCACGTGAGAATGAAGAGCTGTGCTGTGGGATGTTCTGTATGGCAAATGTGTTGTTAATTAGTCAATAAATAAAACACTGGCCGTTGGCTAGGCAGGAAGTGTAGGCGGGACAAGGAGGAGAATAAAGCTGGGAAGTGGAAGGCTGAGTCAGAGAGACACTGCCAGCTGCCACGATGAGAAACAGCATGTGAAGATACCGGTAAGCCACGAGCCACGTGGCAAGGTATAGATTAATAGAAATGGGTTAATTTAAGCTGTAAGAACAGTTAGCAAGAAGCCTGCCACGGCCATACAGTTTGTAAGCAAAATAAGCCTCTGTGTTTACTTGGTTGGGTTTGAAAGGCTGTGGGACTGGCAGGTGAGAGAGATTTGTCCTGACTGTGGGTCAGGCAGGAAAACTCTACCTACACTGACACAATATTGAGTAAAGGGCAGTTGGAGGACTCACATTTCCTGATTTCAAAATCTACTGTATCTCTGTGTTCTTGAGTTATGCAATGGTTTCTTAGATGAGATCAAAAGTGTAAGTCACAGAAAAAAGAAAAATTGAAATTCACCAAAATTAATAACTTTTGTGTTTCAAATCATACCATCAAGAGATTGAAAAGACAACACACATAATGGGAGAAAATATTTTCAAATCACATTATGTATAAAGAACTTATAACCTGAATATGTAAAAACTCTTGAACATCAACAATAAAAATATGATTAGAAATAGGCAAATATTTGAATATACCTTTCTCTCCACATGTACATGCATGTGCACACTCATGCCTATAAATACCTTAAAAGCTAAAATTTGTTATTAGTTCCCTATGACTTTCCAGGCAAATCAAAACAATAATGAGATACTACCTTACATCCACTAGGATGGCCACAGCAAAAATATATAATGTAGATTAAGACACGGAGAAACCTGAACACTCACAAGTTGCTGGTAGGAATGCAAAGCAGTGTGGCCACTTTCAGAAAACAGGCAGCTTTTCAAAAAAAAAATAAACAGAGGCATTGTATGGCTCAGCAGTCAACTCCCAAGGTTCAAAACCTACATTCACCTGAAATATACATGAATGTTTCCAACAAGAGAATTTATAAAACCCCAATGAAGAAACAACCCAAATGTCTGTTAACAAATGAACAAGTAATGCCATCTTTTTTTTTTTTTTTTTTATTTTTCGAGACAGGGTTTCTCTGTAGTTTTGCGCCTTTCCTGGAACTCACTTTGTAGACCAGGCTGGCCTCGAACTCACAGAGATCCGCCTGGCTCTGCCTCCCGAGTGCTGGGATTAAAGGCGTGCGCCGCCACCACCGCCCAGCTAAGTAATGCCATCTTAATTGGCAGTTAAAAACAACCACAAAGAAGTGATAGGAGCCACAACATAGATGAGCCTTCAAAACATCAAGCCAAGCAAAAGACAGCCACAAAGACTTTATGTTGCATGATTTCATGTCTGTGAAATATTCAGAACAGGCAAATTCACAAAGAATGGCTAGCTAGGGCTGAGCTGAAAAGAGCAGCAAAGGGAAAGACTATGACGTTCCCATCTGTGGCCTTAAAAGAATCCTGAAACTTGGCAGTGGTAATGGCAAAACTGTGGCCATTCTAATATACCCCTTTGTAGTGGGTAGCCATTCCAGCTTTGACCTGGAAGTTCCAATCCCCATTGAGGCTTCGGTAACGGTCATGCCTGGATCCTGGAAGCTGGAGCTAGACCAAGCAGAGTTCTCCAGAGAACACCACTGGACTACGCCACACCTTTCCCAGACCCTGTAAACTATCCCTTCATTTGTAAGTTACCCCACAAAATAAACCTCCCTTTTAACTACGTGGAGTTGCCTTAATAATTTCACCAATACCCCTTAACTGTCAAATGAGTGAAGGTTATGACATGTGAAATGTATCTCAGTAAGGCTATGTCAAAAAGGTCTTTCCTGGCACTTACTCTCATACAACTTCCTCACATTTCACACACAGGCTAGCTGGATGCCTAGTGCTCTGTCTAGGTATTAATGGGTCATCTATGTTGACTCTAGATAAAAAGAGAACCTACGGGCTGGAGAGATGGCTCAGAGGTTAAGAGCACTAGCTGCTCTTCCAGAGGTCCTGAGTTCAATTCCCAGCAACCACATGGTGGCTCACAACCATCTGTAATGAGGTCTGGCACCCTCTTCTGTGTACATAATAAATAAATTAAAAAAAAAAAATTCTGTTTTTTAAAAAAAAAAAAAAAAGAGAGAACCTACCCCACAGCATTGTTAAGTACTAAATACCATTTGGATCAATGCCTGGCACAGAGTAATCATTCTCATCACCATTTTCATGTTTTTAGGTCATATATTAACAGTTTATATGAAGAAGTGCTGCAAGACTGAAGGGATAAACGGACAAGACAGAAATCAGACTTCCCTTCCTTGGTACTGTCCTCCAGTCTTTAGGTAAAGGTGCTGCTGCTCTTGGGAGCTACTGGGCAGGCACATGGTGGTGGGGATGGGCATGGAGCCATCTGGGCCTGGACATCAATAACAGACTACCTACTTGGACTGAGGTTGGTCAAGGCTGCTCCATATTATGGAGACCTGTCTTTTTGCAGGGCTGAATTCCATCCCCATCTTGTTACTGTACTGGGGTCTATTCCTAACCCTCCCTCTCCATATCCCACATAACGAAAGCCTTTTCTAGTGGGTGGGGCTATTTCAAAATAAAAATATTATACTATCAATGATACAAATGCTTATATTTCCCTCTCCTCTCATTCTGTCTAGCAAAGAAAAAACAAACAAACAAATAAAAAAACCAAAAACAAACAAACAAACAAAAAACCTGGGGGTCTCACAATCCATTTTGAATTCCTTAAATATACTTTCCTTTAATTCCTATGGTTTCACTTCTAGTACTTACTGTGTAATTACACTTTGGATCCTGACATTACTCACAACACGACCACTTTCAAAAACACAGATTTGCCTTCCTACGGTGACTTCCCTAACATGCCTCTCACAAAGGATCTCCTTTGTCCTTCCCCAACAGAAGAGGAAACAGAAGAAGCAGTGCCTGATGCAAAGCCCCAATTCCTATGCTATGGATGGGAAATGCCCAAGATTCTTTAAATCCTTGTGGTCTTTGGCCACACCCAAATGCTGTCTTGAGACTTGACTGCTCCACTGTCCTGTCCACCTACACACATAAAAGCAAGGCTGCCAGGAGGATGCTCCTCTAGGAGGAAGCGGTGGTGGAAGTATCTGAATCAAGATGAGTGGGAAACATCCCAATAAACATATCCTCGACCAATCAATCAATCAAACAAACACACATGCACAGATTCAATCCCCTCTTCCACACATATTTAATCTTAGCATACTGGCTTTCTAGAGACCTCACTACACCCGTCTCCCTTTCTCTCAGGTGACAACAGTTTCTTGATTTCTTGTTTGCAGGCATCCTGATTCTTTTGCATGTCCAATTTTCTCATTGGATCTGACCAACCAAATAGCCCACCTGTGGGCTCTGCTCTGACTTCTAGATAGTTACACTCAGCTAGGGGAAAATCATACCACTATGCATTGTAGCAAGCAGTTTCAAGGCCAGCAGCCATGGTCAGGCTTTCAAGGCCATGGTCCAGCTTTATTAGCCTTGGCCAGTTCTTCCACTACTCCAAAACTTGATGGCTCTTCTCAACTACCATTTTTAAGGCTATAATAAATATAAAGATACTCTTACAGTACCAACACAACTGGAGCCTTTATACATTTTTTTTTCAACTTTCTACCTCTCCCACTACACCAACACTCACCTAGTCTCTTCTACTTCTAGTACAAGTTCATATCCCACTCATGACTCTGACCCCATCACTCTCTCTGGGCTCTACCTACTCAGACCACAACCACATCCTTTTTATCCTGAGGAAAAAATATCTGCTTGACACAGTCAGCCCCTCTAGCTATTACCAAGCAGTCTCCTGGCCTGCCTCTCATCTAGACATCTAGAGTGTGGTGCACATTTACCACCTCCATTTTTCTACCTTCTATTGACTGCTCAAAGGAATTTCAATTTGGCTTTTGCCAGAACTTTGATAAAATTATTTTCAATAATATTACTAGCCAGCCCATCAACTGAAAAATCTGAAGGGTTTTATTTATCAGATCTCACTGAGATGGACGTCTCACTTCATTCGACAATGCTGATGTCTTTTACCTGGGGTTTCTCATGTTTTTCAGGCTGTTTCTGCTTTAGCCAACCTTATAATACTTCTCAGTGCTAAGACTCTCTCAAGTTTCAGACTCCTCTCTGAAACATCCTGGGGGATATCCTATAGATACTCAAGTCCAATACACTGAAAACTTCATTTCCCATTCTCCACTCTGTCTCCCATTTACGTCTTTCTCATGGCCAGTCAGCTAAGTAATAATTCTGCCAATACGATAAAGATGTTTCTACTTCTCATTTTTGCATCTGCTCTGGGAATTCCAGAGACTGCACGGGATAGTGATCAAGAGCCAAGATTCCAAAGCTCTTTCTTGGCTGGCTTTTTCTTAACTTGACATAAGCTAGTTATCTGGGAAAAGGAACCTCAATTGACAGAATGCCTCCATCAGATTCACCTATAGGTAAGTCTGTAGTGCATTTTCTTAATTAATGATTGATGTGGGTGGTGGTCCTGAGTTGTATAAGAAAGCAGGTTGAGCAAGCCACAGAGAACAAGCCAGTAAGCAGTCCTCCTCCATGGCTTCTGCATCGGTTCCTGCCTTGAGTTCCTGCCCTGACTTCTTTCATTGATGAGCAGTGATGTGGAAATGTAGAATGAAATAAATCCCTTCCTTCCCCTAAGTTCCTTTTGGTTATGGAGTTTTATCACAGCAATAGAAACCTAAGACGTGGCCAAACTGGCAGGATCTGAAACCAAGTTCTACTACTTACCAGCTTCATGACCTTGGGGAAGGTGCATAACTCTCATGTTTAATTACTCTGGGCTGTATAGTTCCTTTTAGGGTTGCTAGGACTGGAGGAGCTACTATGTGCAAAGTGCTTGTGAAACAGTGAAAAAACCTACTGCCTGCGTTCAACCCCAGCATCACAAAAACAGACATAAATATTTGGAGAAATATACCATGTCCATAGGTCAAAAGACTGAATATTGATAAAATGGAATTTTCTCCAAAGTGATTGCCAAATGTTATAGCTTCAACATTTTTTAATTTACTTTTTTTGTGTAGAAACTGACAAGCTGATTCTACAATTTATATGAAAAGGAAAACAATACAGAAAAACTCAAATAATTCTGAAGGCAGAACAATGTTGGAAAAATTGTGTTATTTGTCTTCTAAGTGTAGTTTAAAGCTACAACAATCATAAAAGCTTGTGACTGGCACATGTCAATGGACAGAGTAGACTAGACCAAGTGTATCTGATGACTAGTTTTCTGCATTGGTGCCAGTGTAACTCAATGACAGAGAATAATCTTCCAACAAGTGCATACCATACAAACAACAGACCTCACTGCTCTGTCACACATGGTACAAAGTTACCAAAACCATAACACAGTTAAAAGACAGAAGCAAAAAATCTAGAAGAAAACCTTAAGACTTTGAAGTTGCAGAGATTAATCACATAAAGTACAAACTTTAGAAAAAACTGATGCTAGATTTCATCCGAATTAAGAACGTTTGCTCTTCAAACATCAATGTACTTCACTGTGTGCAAATTTAATGACATCTTTCTAAGACAAAATGAAACAAGAATATGAGAAAACAGTGGCAAAAATATAACAAGCCACAGTCCAAGGGAGATCAGAGCAAAGACATAGATAGCAAGCCGCAGTCCAGGAGAGAACAAAGCCATAGCAAGCCACAGTCCAGGAGAGAACAAAGCCGTAGTAAGCCACAGCCCAGGAGAGAACAGAGCAAGGGCATCCAACACAGAAACTGTCCAGAAAATACAGAGTTTTCACAATGCAGTAACTGGGCCAATACTGCAATATATCCAATTTTAAAAATTGACAAGATGGCTAAGTAAAGGCACTTGTCATTAAACCTGACGACCTGAGTTGGATCCCCTGAACCAACATGGTGAAAAAGGACAAACTCCTAAGTTGTCCCCTGTCTTAGAGTTTCTATTGCTCTTAATAGTGCTCCCTATGGGCCATACCTATTCAAACCACCACATTCTCTGATATCCATCACCCTCTCTCAATCACACACAAAATAAGTGTTAAAGAAAGTTTCTTTAGGCCAGGAGTGGTGGTCCACACCGTTTATCCCAGCATTTGGAGACAGAGGCAGATAGATTTCTGTGTGTTTGAGGCCAGCGTGGTCTACAGAGTTCTAGGACAGTCAGGGCTACATGAGGCCTTTTCTCACAAATAAATAAATAAATAAATAAATAAATAAATAAAATTCTTTAAAATGGATAAAAGACTTAAACACATGAAAGAAGGACAAAGGACATACACATTGCTGTGATGGCTGATCTTGGTTGTCAACTTGACAGACCTGGGAAGAGGAAGCCTCAACTGAGGAGTAGCCTCCATCAGATTGGCCCATGAGCCTGTCTGTGGGCATCTTCTTGTTTGCTAATTGACCCTGGAGGAGGGTCTAGTGCACTGTGTGCATGGAGCTGTACCATCTCTAGGCAGGTAGCCTGGACTACATAAGAAAGCTGGCTGAGCAGAAGAAATAAGCCAGTAAGCAGCATTGCTCTGCGGTTTCTACTTCAATTCCTGCCTTGGCTTCCCTTGATGATGCACTATAGTCTGTACACTAAACCCTTTCCTCCTCAAGTTGGTTTTGGTCAGTGTTTTATCACAACAACACAAAAAAAAATTAAGACAACAGCAAATAGACACATACAGATATTTATCTATGTCACTCATAACAATAAAGTATGACTGCCCAGACCAACACATTATACACATACCTAGCACACGACCTAGCCATTTTTCTAATATTTACACAAGGAAAAAAAAAACTCAAAAAGTAAAATACATGCCTGCACAAAGACCTGCACATGAGTGAGTGTTCATAAAAGGTATATCTACAAAATAGAATACTGAACAATGTAAAGGAACACACTACTGATATACATGACAATACAGACTAACTTAAACAACTGTGTTAACAATAAGAGGGTATATATTATGATTCTAGAAGAGGCATGAGGAAACTTTTGAGAGGAATGTTGGTTATGTTCTTTATCCTGATTTAGGAGATGGTGTCATATATGCACACATATGTCAAAATGCATCAAATTAAATTCTATAAATCTATGCATGTATATAAGCAAATATATCTTAATAAAGCTATTAAAAGAAAAAACAGCACTACAGCACTGGATCTGTATTAGAGACTATAAACTGTACTCCTCAAATACAGAGATGTAGAAACACATTCTTTGTGCTGGCAATAAAAGTCAATCCTGATTTTCAGAATGCTGTTAAATTATAAAATGAGGCAATGCTGTTTGAATTTAAAATGGGAGAAAATTAGTAAGTACATATACTCTTGCATTTTATGTTTAAACATGCATATGGTTATTTAATTGATTAATACATAGGCAAGTTCCAAATACACATATCAATGGAGAGGCAACACAAATAATCAGGACAGATAATTTTTAAAATGCATTTTATTGCCTTTGTAATACATTAGTATATGGCTTGCAGAAGATATGCTCTCAAGGATCTAAGACGATTGTTTTAAAATTTAATATGCATGTGTGTGTGCGTGTGCGTGCGTGCGTGCGTGTATGTGTGTGTGTGTGTGTGTGTGTGTGTGTGTGTGTGTATGTGTGTGTGTGCTTGCTTGTGTTATAGATGTATGTGTGTCATGGCTTGGAAGAGGAGGGCAGAGGACAACTTTTGGGAGCTAGTGCTCCCCGTCCACCATCAGGATTGGCAGCAGGTGCCTTGACTCACTTAGCCTCTTTCCTGGTCCATGAAGTGTCTTTTCAAAGCTGTATACTAGGGGCTGGAGAGATGGCTCAGCAATTAAGAACACTGGCTACTCTTCTAGAGGACCTGAGTTTGATTCCCAGCACCCACATAGCAGCTCACAACCATCTATAACTCCATTTCCAGCGGATCTGACACCACACAAGTGTTGCACAGACATATATCAAGCAAAACACACATACACATTAAAAAAAGTTAAAAACCTGTATGCTAGAATAGGAGTGGCAGGAATTCCTAAGTGGCAGGGATAAATTACAATGCTGAAACTGATGAAGCAATTGTGTTACATGTAGACTTTGAGAATTCAAAAGAATCCATGTGTCTCCCACCAATATGGACATGGGCAAATGTTTGCCCTGTATTCTCTACTCCCTCTTGCAAGCTGCCATAAAAAAACTTTCCGGGTATCTAAGTGGTTAGATTCAATGTGAAATGTGTAACAGTCTGACTGTATACACAACAGAAAAGGTGGACAAAGAAAAGATTTAATCTTGAGATTCTTTCAGTAAATTCTCTGCAATTATAGTCTTTGGTAAAGCAGTTGCTATGGTGACAGAGGAGGGGGGAGGGGATAAGTACACAATCCCAGGTAAAGAGTTGTTTAAGAGATTTGAGGCAAGGGGAATGGACAGGCATCACCAGTCCTGAGTACCAAAAAAGAAAGTGGAATCATACACATACCATGCCCATCATTAGTGCTCATGAGACATAATGAGCACATTGAAAAGCACAGGAATAACAACCAAAATGCAATCAATGTGATATCCTAATGTATGGCCATGATGAGAGCATTAGAAAGGCCCTTTCTGGGAGTTTCCAGTCCATGATGGTATTGACAGTTGTTTTTAAGTAAGCAGGTTGCATATGGTAGCACAGGCCTTTGATCCTAGCACTTGGAAGATAGAGGCAGATGAATCTCTGTGATTTCAAGGAAAGCCTGGGCTACATAGTGAGACCCTGTCTCAAACAAACAGTCCAAAGAAATGAAACCAATAGTGAGTTATTTATGCTACGAGGGGCAAAGTCTTCATTCCTGTTTCAGTCTTGACATTATGTAGTCACAAGCAAACTATTTAATTTATGCTTCAGTTTTTCTGGAGGACTGTAATCACAGATTGTTGTAAGGATCAAATAAATGCCAAACTCTTCATTAAAACATTAGCAAATTGAATCTAGCAACATGGAAAATGGACGAGACGCATGCCCAAGTAAGATAGATTTATCTCAAGAATGCAAGGCTGGTTTAATGTATGACAATCAATTGCTGTCAGAGTAACATAGTAGTGGGGCTAGAAGAAATTTTCCTCTTCCTAATGAGGATGGTCTAAAAAAATTTCAAGGTAGCATCATTTGTAATGGTTAAAAAGATGGAGACTCTAAGATTAGAAATAAAAATAAAGAATGATAACTATCACCATGTCTAATCAACATTTTAATAAAGGATCTAGTCAGGGCAATAAGGCAAGAAGATATAATGAAAACCATCCAGATTAGGAAGGAGGAAAAGAAGATTTTTTTAAAGATTTATTTATTAATATATTTCATGTATATGAGTGCTCTGTCTACACACACACCAGAAGAAATCTGATCCCATTACAGGTGGTTGTGAGTCACCATGTGGTTGCTGGGAATTGAACTCAGGACCTCTGGAAGAGCAGTCAGTGCACTTAACCGCTGACCCATCTCTCCAGCCCCGAAAAGATTTAACTCTTCACAAATGACATAATCTTGACTTAGAAAACCCAAAGATTCTACAAAGAACAACAAAAAGAAAGAAAGAAAGAAAGGAAGAAAGAAAGGAAGAAAGAAAGAAAGAAAGAAAGAAAGAAAGAAAGAAAGAAAGAAAGAAAGAAAGAGAAAGGAAGGAAGGAAGGAAGAAAGAAAGAAAGAAAGAAAGAAAGAAAGAAAGAAAGAAAGGAAGAAAGGAAAAGAAACAAATCCTATAAACTACTAAGCTCAGCAAAGTTGCAAGATACAATATCAATATCCAGTTTACATTGACTCTGTCCCAACACCTCTGTCATTCTACCAATCTTTCCCTATCACTTTATCTATATCAAAAACTAAGAAAACATTTTTCTATAAAGACAAAAGGAAGACTAGCAAAAATATTTGAAAGATTTGACCAAGACTTAAGACTTGTACACTGAAGACTACAACTCACTAGGGATCCTATCAGGTAAACCCCGAGTAAGTAGAAAGATATCAGGAGGTTCCATATTGTTAAGATAGTAATCCACAACTTTATATACAAGCTCATTTTAAAATTCACATGTAAATACAAATGAATAACCAAGACAATTTTAAAAATACTTAAATCTGGAATACGTATCTTACTATCTTCAAAATTCATTATGCTACAATGTGATACTGGCAAAAATGACAGACATATATAAACCAACAGATTAAAATTAAGACTTAGAAATAAACTCACATTTATGGGTTCAATAACCCACCCCTAAACAGGGTCTCACTATGTAGACCTAGCTGGTCTCGAACTCAGAGACCCACTGGCCTCTGCCTCCCAAGTGTTGGGATTAAAGGTGTGGATCATCATGGCCAGTTCCAGCAGTCTTCTTTTTTAAAAGACATATTATTTTCTAACTTATGCGTACATGTGTTTGGGTATGTGCGGTGTGAGTGAAGGCCCTGGAGTTGGAGTTACAGGCAGTTGTTTGTCACCCGATGTGGCACTGGGAACTGAATTTAAGCCCTCTGGAAGAGCAGTATATACTCTTAACTACTGAGCCATCTGTCTAGCCCCAAGGGCTAACTGATTTTCAACAAGGCTACTAAGACAATTCAGTGGAGAAAGAGCAGCATTTCCAACAAATACTTCTAGAACAACCAGATAACCACACAGAAAAGTATGAGGTTAAAGTCCTATCTTCTACTATGTACACAACTTATTCCAAGTGACCCATAGACTAGATTTTTTTTTTAATCTGTGAAGATGAAACTTCAATTGAGGAAAAAGCCTGCATCACACTGGCCTATAGATAAGTCTGTGGGATATTTTCTTGATTAATAACTGATCTGGGAGGGCCACAGCCCTCTGTGAGTGACGTTACCCCTGGGCAGGTGGTCCTGTGGTATAGAAGAAAGCAGCCTGAACAAGCCATGAGGAGCAAGCAAGTAGGCAGTGTTCCTCTATGGTCTCTGCTTCAGTTCCCGCTCTGACTCCCCTCAGTAATGGATTGTTACCTGGAAATGTAAGATTAAATAAACTCTTCCTCCCCAACTTTCTCTTGGTCATGGTCTTTACTACAGCAATGGAAACAAAACCAGAACAGAGCTAAAACAATAAAACATCTAGAAGAAATACTGGAAGACCTTGGGTTGGGCAATGGCTTTAGATCTGACACCAAAGCACAGTAACAAAACAAAACTCTTACCACTAACAATAAAAGGAGAAACAACTCAAATTAAAAACGGGCAAAGAGCCAAGCATGATGAGACACGCTTGGAATCCCAGCACTCTGAAGGCAGAGGCAGAAAAATCACCACAAGTTTGAGGTTAGCTTAGTCTATATAGCAAGTTCAAGCCAGCCAGAGCCTCACAGTGATATTTGGTCTCAAAACAAAAACAAAAGGCAAAGGATTTGAACAGGAAATGTACAACGGACCAATAAGCACATGAAAAGATGTCCAACATCATTAGCAAAAATACAAACCCAAACCACAGAAATCCCAGTATACACATAGGATGACTGTGGAAAAAGACCTCTGATAAGCGCTGGGGAACTGGAAGCCCTCATACATTGAAGAAACTGGAGCCCCCATAGACTGCTGATAGAATGTAAATTGGTGCAACTACTTTTGAAAACATTTTTTGGAGGAGGGGTATATGTATGTGTTATGTATGTGAGAGCACATGCGGATGAAGTCCTGAGGTTGATTACGGGTGTCTTCCTTGATTGCACACTACCTTATGTGTTGAGGCAGGGTCTCTCAGTGAACCTACAGCTCTGACAAGCCAGTTTTCTCCAGAGATTTTCAATCTCCACTTTTCACACCGGTTTACAAGCAACCACCACACTCTCCCACCCTTTACATGGGTTCTGGGGATCCGAGCTCCAGTCCTCACTTGCACAGTAGGTATTCTACCTGTTGAGCTATCTTTCCAGTCCTGAAAAACATTCTGACAGTACCTCAAAATGCTAACTATAGAGCTACCATATGATGATACAGCGATTTCTGTCAAAGGTACATACCCAAGAGAGAGAAAAACACGACTCCAGAAAATTGTGCCTAAATATTCACAGCAATATTACAACAGAAAAAAATCCCAAATACATACCAACCAATGAATGGATAAAAACAAAAGGTAGTACTAACTATACAATAGTTTATTAATTGGCAATACAAAGAATTAAGCATGCTATAAAACAATGAACCTTCAAAATATCATGCTAAATGACATACTGTATGATTCTTTTTATAAGAAATGCCTAAATAAGTAAATCATAGAAACAAAAGGTAGATTAGTGGTTGGGTCTGTGTAAGTGTATGGTGGGGGTGAGTGCTAATAGCTAACAGATTTCTTTTGGGGATGATGAAAATGTCTGGAATTAGGTTACAATGATAACTGCATACCCTGAAGGGTAAACTTCATCGTGTGATGATATCTCAATAAAGCTGTTTTATAAAAAGAACATATGTTTAAAAAAAAAAACAACTCTAAAACTGCAAAGTGTTGCACAAATGTAAGGGACTATTACAACTCAAAATAAGTGGCTGTGGACTATGAAGTCATGAAGGTTAGATGAAGTAGCAATTAAACTAGCCAATTTACTAATCCTCAAAAAAAATGTGTCTGTAGATAGGGAGGTGCCCAGCCTGCTAAGTGTTTTACATTTATTTCACTTGCAGTCCATCTCTGACCAACAATACTGAAGATTAAATGCACAGGGGAAGGAAACAAAAGCCGATTCCTCTCCACAGTGTAGGAAATCTGTGCCACAGTTAAATAACTAGAGGTTATTAATTCAGCAATTAGGCCCACTGACCCTTGAAAAGATGTGTCAGATGTCACTGCCCTGGCATCCTGTATGACTATTCTTTTCATATTTTGACCACATACTGTAGCTTAAGCATGTGCTTATCAATATTAAATCCTTACAACCTCAAGGGCAAACCCAGCACATCAACTTGGGATCAACAAACATTTCTATTTGAAGCCATTAACTGCCAAATATGACTTCAAAGTAAATAAAAAAGGAGAGTAGGCTCTTTATCTTTACCAACCCCACTGTGAGCATTCCTGGTGAGGGCCAGGCCTTTAACCTGCCCTCTTAGAAAGCACTGCATTGCTTCTAGATTCTAAGGCCTTCTGCCTCCCAGTTAGCCTTTAGGTTAGTCAAATGCTGAGATCTTACCTTCATTACCTTCTCCAAGGCATGTGGAAGAGCAAGGAACACACAATACAGGGCCAGAGAAGGTGCCAGGGAGAGGGCGACAGCTGTTACATAAGACAGCATAGAAGGCTGGTACAGGGAAAAGGACCAGACTCCATCCAGCAGGGCTCATGCCGCCAGGAGGCTGTTACCTCATCTTTCTTCCTCAGCACCCCTTCCCTGCATCTTCCTGACAAGAGTTCCTAGCCTTAGAGTTGGTAATCCTCCTGCCCTAGTTAATTCACTTTCTAATCTTATAGCTTGCATAGGAAAGGCTCCCCAAGAGCTGGGGGACAAACTGGGCGACCACACAGATAAGTAGCTCCCCAGTTAATCACTAAGAGGGAGGGAAGGTGCTCCATTCAAGGGAGGGCAGGCTGGATCAAAAGGGAGGCAACTCTGAAAGAGCTGTGAAAGCAGTGCCCTGGGTAGCCAAGGAGAGGAGAAAACAGAAACTAAAGTTCCCTGGAAAGCAATCCTTCCTCTGTATCCCTAAGCTCACCCTCACGAGCAGATGGTGAGACTAAGGTACAGCAGTAGACGGAGACTGCTTTGAATAAAAGTGCCCCAGCGTAAATGGTACTGCAGTGATTATTAAGTGGGGTCTTACTCTTTGCCTGGGTTACATCCTAGTTCTGGCAACAGCACCCTAATAAAAAGTACCAAGTATCTACACCCTAAGAAAACATACCAGGTGTCCAAACACTAGGACAGGAAATGACATGCACCAGACCCTCAATGAAGAAACTGCACTGCTGGGAGTGCCAGTCTAGAGGCAGGGCTATCACGGGCAGAGATACCAGTTTTGTACTTGGTACTTCACTCA
Source organism: Peromyscus californicus insignis (assembly GCF_007827085.1). Classification (NCBI taxonomy): domain Eukaryota; kingdom Metazoa; phylum Chordata; class Mammalia; order Rodentia; family Cricetidae; genus Peromyscus; species Peromyscus californicus. Next base: position 67,159,871 of record NW_026294617.1, on the reverse strand, counting down.
ACCCAGGACAGTGACAGGGCTGATAGGGCTCCAAGCCACACACTCCTTGTTATAAATCTCAGAGTAGCAAAGATAAGACATGGGAGGAAACAAAGCCCAGAGTCCCAGGTCATTCATTAGAGGAGTGAATGCTACACTGTGGAGGAAGGAGGCTCTTCAAGACTGGAAGGCAGGGGGCTGGAGAGATGGCTCAGAGGTCAAGAGCACCGACTGCTCTTCCAGAGGTCCTGAGTTCAATGGCTCACAACCATCTGTAGTGAGATCTGGCACCCTCTTCTGTATACATAATAAATAAATAAATCTTTAAAAAAAAAAAAAAAGACTGGAAGGTAGGAAAGAGATTCCTGACGTCAGCCCTTTGGGGGCTCTTTGGAGTTCTGGGTAAGATCACCAAACTGGAAGGGAAACTAGATGACTTGCTCTGCCTCCTTAGTCTGAGCGTTAAGCTCACTGTATGTAGTTTTGAGCTTTAATGCCTGTACACCCCAGTTCACTAAGAACAGAGGCTCATTCCTGTAATCACAGTACTCAGGTCTGAGGAGGGAGGACTGCTTAAAGGTTGAAGTCAGCCTGGGCTACATAGTCAGTTTTAAGATACCTTGTGCTATACAGTGAGACTCATTTCAAAAAAACAACCAACAAATCAAACAAACAAAACTGTCACAGACATATATCAGAAAGATTGTTAAAGCACTTTCCAAAATGAGCAAGTACTAGGCAAATGGATCTCCCTCTACCTGCCCTTTCACATGTCTTAATGGGAGGATCTATTTGGGAGAACAAAGGAGTGTGATATATAGACTCACCAATTTGCAGGATCAACTGTATTAGTGTAAGGGAGCCGTCTGAAAATCTATGAAAACTTTTAGCCAGGAGCAAAGTAGTTACCATGGAAGTTACTGGAAAAACCTGACTAGAAATCTTAGTAATTTATTTCAGGCAGCTGTCTGTTACCTCTTAAAGAACACAAAGCCCAGGACTAGGAAGGTGGCTCAGTGGTTAAGGGCACTAATTGTTCTTATAGAGGACCTGGGGTTCAATTCAAAGCACCCGCATGGCCACTAACAACTGCCTGTAACAACTGCCAGTTCCAGAGGATCCAACACCCTCTTCTGGCCTCTGCTGGCACTAGGAACATAAATGGTGTACAGACAGACATGCAGGCCAAACATCATGTGTATAAAATTAAAATGATAAATCTTAAAAAAGGAAAAAATAATATAGGGTCCAGTTGCAGATATTTTGGAAGTATTTACAAATAACAGGCACAAAAATAAATAATCAGATGTCATGTAAGAATCAACAGGGACTTATGTGGGAGAGATCTATAAGAAGGAAGAAACCCAAATTAAGGAGAAGTGATAATCCAGTAAGATTTCATTAGTGAGTCTTTTAACTTTGAACATGTATTTAAAGGAGAGGAGGGACAAACAAAAATAATGATCAAAGAGTGAACTGTCTGTCCAGAGTCTTGCCACTCTTCATCGAGAAGCTGAGCTCTGGACTTAAAGTGACACCTATATCAGCCCTCCAAGGAACATGGGGAAGAAGGGAAGGAAAGAATGTCAGAGTGGGATGCTGTGGAGGAGCAATGTGAAACACTTCTGGACTCATGAACTCGCAGTAGCTGCAGCTTGCCACCCCAATAAGACCTACACAAGATTAGGAGCATCATTCCATTATGGACGGAGGAGGGGATCAGGAAGCCGAACCCTCCTTGAGCAGGTGATAATAGCTGCTGGGGGATCAGGAAGCCAAACCCTCCTTGAGCAGGTGACAATAGCTGCTGGGGGAGACAAGTCATTTTCTTCAGCGGTGTAGCCACCGGTAGTTGCCCATGCGCCAATGTATCTGCCCCCTTGCTCCAAAGCTCACACAAAGCAACCTTAATTAAACCCAGAGGTCACAATAAACCAAAACAACAAAAAAGATGTGAAAGTAGGAGGACACTTGTTTAGAAGAAGGGGTTTAAGGGAAATAGGAAGGGGAAGATATGGAGGGGGAAATGACCAAAATACATCACATTCATATTCCCAACTGTCAAAGAACTAAACTTTTTCTTTTTCCTTCCTTCACTCCTTCCCTCCCTCCCGCCCACCCAGCCACCTAGCCACCTAGCTACCTAAGAGCTTACATTGCATCCTCTCTCTAATTCTGTGCAGGCCTTTGTAACTCCTTCAACTAGCAGATTCCTGAGGCTAGGTTGTTACCTCTGCAAATGTTCTGGGATGCTTACCCAAGAAGCCTGAAGTCACAACAAGTAAGTCTAGCACCAAACAGAAAGAAAATTTGGAGATTCTGTATCACGTGTGGGGATGGAGAAAGAGATGCCTAAGGAGCTCTAGCTGTTGCAAGGCCCTGGCTGTTTAAGTCCTGTCAACATAGGTTCCCGAGTAGTATCTGAAGCCCTGACCTGTTCCAACACGACTATAGCTGTAGCAGAGACTCCATCTGAGAGCAACTGCTCAGCCCAGCCCAATCAAACCTCTGAAAAATAAGCAAAATAAATGAGCAATATCACATAAAGTTCCTGCTGCTGCAGTTTGTTAAGGAGCAATGGATAGAGTGAACAATAGTGGTCCATTCAAAGCTTCACTACCAGGACACGTCATCCAGGGAGCAGATCCCAGCTGCAGACTATCAGATGAGGAAAGGATGGTATAAATAAAAATAAATAAAACCTGGCAGCTATGGGATTCTGAATTACTAAGTGCTGTATCAGTTAATCTTCAGAAGACCCCTACGAAAGAAATACTATTGTTCTCAATTTCTAGAGAGAGAAAACAGGCTTAAAAGGGTTAAATAACAAGAAATACAGATCTATTTGACACAAAATTCATACTCCTAATAGACAGTACTGCAACAAGATGATGATTGCAAACCCAGAAGTAACAACCCAATACCACAGATTTACTACGAGAGTTGAAGTTGGGTATGGTGGTGCACACCTGTAAAACAAACACCTGGAAGGCAGAATGAGGAGGACCAGGGCCAGCTCCAGCTACCGGGCTACACGAGACCAGGTCACAAAACAAGAGAGACAAGAGCAACAACAAAACCCACTCTGTAATCAAATCCAACTTTTGCACTTTTAAGCTCAATGAGAGCAGGCAAGATGGTTCGGGAAAGAAGGGCATCTGCCATAAGCCTGATGACCTGAGTCTGATTCTTGGGACCCATATTGTAGAGAGAACAGACTGTTGAAGTTGTCTTTTGACTACACCTGCTCCCCCCACCCCACAGGCACACAAATAAATAAATAAATGAATAAATAAATAAATAAATAAATGCAGTTGTTTTGTTGTTGTTGTTTTGGTTTTTCAAGACAAGGTTTCTCTGTGTAACAGCTCCGGTTGTCTTGGATCTCACTCTGTAGCCCAGGCTGGCCTCAAACTCACAGAGATCCTCCTGCCTCTGCCTCCCTAGTGCTGGGATTACAGGTGTGCACCACCACCGCCAGGCAATAAATACAGTCTTAAAAAGTTGATGAAATGGAGGCCAATGAAAGCTAAAGGGCTTAATTTAAAACTGTATCTTTGATTGAGGTCTGTACACACACACACACACACACACACACACACACACACACACACACACCAAGGAGGTACTGACAACTGAACCCTAGGCCTCATGTATGTATGCTAAGCAAACACTACCACAAACAGAACTATATCCCCAGCCTTAAAACTGTTTCCACTCCTTAATAATTAAAAACATAATCCAAACAGACAATAAGCAAAGGATCTGAATAAACACACCGATAAGGGATATGGAAATAGTAAACATAAAGAAAGATGTGTGGCAGTTTTAGTCTTTAGGCAAATGTAAATCAACCCCAATTTGATACTACTCCACGTCACAAGGAAGGTTGTGACCAAAGAGAAAAAGGTCTGCACCCGTAGTCCTAGCACCAGGGAGGTGGAGGCAAGGAGGCTTACTAGAACCCAGCAGAACTTGGGGCTTCCTGGGCAACACAGCAAGCCTGACTGAATTTGTGTGTGTGTAATTTAAAATTTTATTTTATTTTATCTATATGAGTGTTTGACTTGTATGTTTGAGCATCATACTCATGCCCAGTGCCCTCAGGCCAGAAGAGGGTGCCAGATTCCCCCTGGAACTGAAGTTAGACAGTTGTGAGCCACAATGTGGGTACCAGGAATCAAACTCAGATCTTATGGAAGAACAGCAAGTGCTCTTAACCTTTGAAACATCTCTCTAGTCCCATAAGATCTCAACTTAAAAAACAACGGAAGGGAGCCGGGCAGTGATGGTGCACGCCTTTAATCCCAGCACTCAGGAGGCAGAGGCAGGCGGATCTCTGTGAGTTCGAGGCCACCTGGTCTACAGAGCAAGATCCAGGACAGGCACCAAAACTACACGGAGAAACCTTGTCTCAACCCCCCCACCCCCCAAAAAACCCAAAAAACCAAAAAACCAAAAACCAAAACAAAACCAAACCAACCAAACAAAAACACAATGGAAGGGGAAGGGCAAAGAAAAGAGAAAGAAACGAGGGAGATAGATGGAGTGCGCTTGTAATTCCCACACTCAGGAGACTAAGCCGGGGTTATGCAACCCTCACTACATTCAATACCCTGTCTCAAACAAAATAAAACGAAATCAACCAACCAACCGAATGACCAACCAAACAAAACAAAAGCGGGCTGGAAAGATGGCAGCTGAGAGCACTTGCTGCACCTCCAGCCAACCTGAGCTTAGACTCCAGCACCCAGCTCACACCTGTCTCCAGCTCCAGTGACTCTGGTGCCCACTCTAGACTCCAAGAACAACCACACAGACAGGGCACACACACATATATAAATAAAAACAATAAGTCTGTTAAACAGATACAAGAAAAAGGGAAGCAAGGCAGGCAGGCAGGCAGGCAGGCAGGCAGGCATAGACACTGGTGTGCTATTCAGAACCACACCCTTACAGTTTGCTGGTGGAAATATAAAATGGTGAAACCACTTTAGAAATCAGTTTGGATTTCTGTATCATCAGCCATTCCCCTCTTACTATATACTCAGGAGAAATGAAAATATGTCTCTACAAAAACGTGAACACGTTGGTTGGCTCAGTGGTTAAGGGTACTGTTATTCTCACAGAAGACGAGGGTTCAATTCCCAGCATGCGTATGGTGGCCCTACAACCTAGCTGTATCATTCCTGAGTAAACACCCAGGGACTCCACCCTGTTTTACAGAGACATGGACATCCATGCACATACTGCTCTAACCACAACAGCTAGAAAATGGAGTCACACTGGAGGTCCAGTAACTGATGGATAATGAAAGTACACTACATATATGCAGTAGAATTTTACTCAGCTGTAAATAAAAATGAAATTATGAACTGTTTTCAGGAAAATGCATGGAACAGGAAAACATTACACTAAATCAGGTAACCTAGGCCCAGCAAGGCAACTGTCACATGTTTTCTCATACGTGGGTCCTAGTTTCAAATGTTTAGATTTGTGTGTTTAATTGGCAGTGTCGGCAGAGGGCGAGAGCTAGAAAGGGCCTAGGTGAGTTAGGAGGGGACAGAAGTACACATGATATGAAATTAGAAGGAGGGGAAATATTGGAGATTAAAGGTTTAAGAAGGAACTGGAGTGAGGAAAAAGGAGGGAAGGATACGTGACTGGTTAATCAAAACTAAAGATGTCTAAAAACCTCCTGAAAATCCACTACTTTGTACGCTAATTAAAAAGTGTAATTTACAGCCGGGCGGTGGTGGCGCACGTCTTTAATCCCAGCACTCGGGAGGCAGAGCCAGGCGGATCTCTGTGAGTTCGAGGCCAGCCTGGGCTACAGAGTGAGTTCCAGGAAAAGGCGCAAAGCTACACAGAGAAACCCTGTCTCGAAAAACCAAACAAACAAACAAACAAACAAACAAAACCAAAAAAGTGTAATTTACAAAAGAGTATGAACATGCTGCAGATGTGGACAATGCTTTTCCCAGGAGGCATGGGTTACTGAATGAAAATCTCAGTGCCAGTTGTGGGTAGCTCCCTACAAGTGCTGGAGGTCACCTTCTCCCTTGTCAGCAGCACAGTCCATTGTCACTGTTCTTGTTTGACTATTATAGCTGAGTGGTAAGACCCTACAGCTGAAGACACTTTGGTTACAAGACAGAGAAATCAAGCTGGAATTGATCTGAAAACTGCTTCCCTCCCTGCTGACTGACTTTCCTAGCGTGGGAAGGTGCAGTCAGGCTGTTGCAGGGAGAAATGCCATCAGTGGTATTACTCAGAAGTGGATCTTAAATGCTACAATACCAATTTGCCAGGCAAGATGTACTCACTAGTGCAACAGTGACAGGAAGGTTCTGGGGATAAGCAACTGTTTTGTGAACGGATGTGAGGCGTACTCCACAGGAGGGAATTCATGTCTGGTACATGAACCTGGTCAAAAGCCCATGGCTTGGGAAGTCATAGACCCTTGGGTAGAACCCACCAATGTTTTTACAAATGGACATGTTGTCAAACTGCCTTCTAAATATTTATGTTTCTAGATAGTGCTGCTTTCAATCTTGGTCAGAGAAGCTTCTTTTAGCAGGCAGCAACAATTAATACAGAGACTTAATGACTAGCCAAAGTGCTGAGAATAACTGACTGTTGGGAGCTCCCCAAACTTGACATCTGTATCATCCCTCCCCACCTCAAGGCTCAGGAAATATTTCAGAAGATGTGGCACAAAGAACCTAAGAGCCTGAGGATGGGGAGGTGTGATGTGAACTGCTGTCTTCCGGATATAATGTGGCTGCTGCACTCAGAAACTACTTCATTTATAATTACCTGCACAGAGTCTGCCAAGGGCAGTCAGCACTCCACCTGGAGTATTAATTGGACATTGTGGGTTATAACAAATAAAACATTGGGGAGGAGAACATGTTGGGAGAGGTGTCCAGCGGGAATGGGAAGGGGTCCTAGAGGTGGATAGGATCAAGACACACTGTATACACTTATGAAACTGCCAAAGACTAAGTAAAAGATATTTTAAAACACTATACATTTTTTTTCGGTATATTTTATCAATCATTTACTTACTAAAGTGTACTACATATGAAGATAAGCCTGGAGCAGCTTAAAGATGCCACACTGCTTGGTGGTAGAGTGCCAAGCCAATTCTGAGATTTTATGTTCTTCAATCTCACTGAAATTCCCAGCCCCAGGGTACTCCTCATTCCCCATCATTAACCAACCAGAAGACAAAAGCAGAGTCACCCTCTTCCTGGATGGCAAATACAAACCTCAGTTTGTAAGGCAAGGACATTTTAGCTGGAAGATATGGAGCAACTCAGGAGACTTGATTCCTAGAGGTCATCTTCACCACTGTCCAGCAACAGTGAGGTCTGGCTCCCTCACAAGATGTGCAGTTATTTGCCACCTAAGCCTTGCCAAGAGTATAGGAAAACAGAAACAGTACTAGTCATCCCAGGACTTGCTAAGCACTGAATTAAAAAGGAAAAAAGAAATCCCCAGCTCCATTAACTTTTCAGCTCATGGACATTAGGCAAGTCATCAAGGCTTTCTAAGACCGATTCTCTATCCATAAGGCGGGACTGATGGGGGCGGGGTGAGATGGCTCAGCAGCTAACGGTCCTTGCTGACAAGCCTGATGACAAGGGTTTGACCCGCAGGACCCATGTGGTAGGAAGAGAGAATGGACTGTCAATAGGGTCCTCTGATCTCCAGTCTTGTTCCACGGCATGTGCCACCCCCTACGCACAAGAAAAATAAATAAACGTAAAACATAAACTAAAACAGAGCTGGGACTCTGCAATGCCCAAGGGTAGCTAGCAGCACACTGACAGGGAAACAGAGGGGCATGACAGTGTTCGGTTTAAAATCTCCATCTTTTGAATCCTTTTCTCCCTGGTGGTTATTGTCCTACCCTACTTTAAAAAAAAAAACAAACACACAAACAAAAACAAAACACGTCAAGTTTTGTCTCGTATTTCCTTTAATCCTGTCACATTTTTCCTCCTGCCTTTCTCCTAAGAGTTATGAATCCAGGTCTTTGCATTACAACTAGTAATTCTTTAATTGCTTGTTGAAGCTCTTGCTTCCACAGAATGTCCTATGTGTTCTCAGAGCCTAGAAGACTACCTAACACTTAATATATAAGCCATGTCTTGCTTATTCCTTAATCAACGTGCCGGGCCTAAAGTTCAGGTCTACTTTATGAGTGTGTCTCCAGGAACACAGAAGAGCAGCTATTATCCTAAGGCTGGGGGCAGGGGAGGGCAGAATATGCTGTCACACACAGCCTAGGATTTCTGGCTTCTAATAATTAAATGACCTTAAGGTTGGAAGTGTTAGAAAAACCCCTGACCCAGGAACTGCCAGGCCTCACTCTGATCTAGACCTACATCTCAAACTCAGAGCCACTGGTATGGAGAACCTAGAAATAATGAGAAACATCCCATTATCATGGAGTTTGTCCATGACACAATGAGAGACTAAAGGCTGGGTGCTCTGGTAACCTTACTGTGTGGTCTGTGGGCCCCATTTCAAGAGAAGTGCCCAAGGCTCCAGTACAGAACCTCAAAGCCTTGAGAAGAGAAGCCTGGTTGTGGTGTGGGCTACTACAAGGGTCGAGAACAACAGCGTAGGAAGCATGTTCAGGAGGAATCTGATCATTCTGAGAACTTGTACCAACATTTTAAGAGAAATCAATGATATTCCAAAGGTCCTTCTTATTGAATGATCCAGAACCTCATACCAGTTTAGGGAATCACGTCGGGAAATTTATTCTCTTGATTTAGTCCTAAACTGAAATTAGATGTATTTGATTTAGGCAGTCAGCTTTGACATTTCTCTGAGAATTATTTTTTTGCTACTTCTGCAGGGCTAAAGCAAAATTTGGAATTATAAACAATCCTAGGAAAAGGGCTAAGGAAGGTTTCACAGATGAAGGTGATGTATGTGGTTCAGTTCAACCCATTTAAGCAGTATTTACAGGATTCTAACAGTGTGGTAGATGTAAGGACACAGTGTTCACCATCCACTGAAGAAATTCACAGAAGAGAGCAGAGCCATGTCGGTGTAAGTTTAGACACAGACAGTTCATAATAATAAAAAGGCGCGGCCGGAAGAATGCAAGAGCTAACAGCAGCGGGGGCAACACTCCAGAGGCCGACACACGAAAATCACTGAGTCTGAGGCCAGCTGGAGCTACCAAGTGAGTTCTATGCCATCCGAGGCTGCTGACACAGTAAGACCCTGCTTCAGAAAAACCACACATTCCACACCCACAAATGAAGAGCTAATTAACAGCACAGATGTCGCGAGGCAATGTTGACACTCTCAAAGCACGGAACACAGATATCAGTATCACCTGAGCCGTTAAAAATGCAAATTCTCAGGAGACTGGAACTTCGCCCCAGACTTACTGAGCCAGAATTAGGGACCTGGGCCCAACAGTGTATATTTTAAGCAGGCCGATTTCCAGCCGATTCTGATGTGCACTGGAGATAAACCACCTCTGGCCTGGGCACAGGGTCCTCTCTTGAAAAATAGTCCTCTTGTCAGAAAGAGGGAGTTAGACTTCTCCCTTTCCCACTAAACTCTGGCTGTCTATCACCATTTCCTTATCCTCTCCTCTCACTGAACCCAGGATGAAGTGGTTTCTGCCTCACCACTGCCCAGCAACACTCCCAAGGCCACGATACCCACCTAGGAAGCACAGACTGCTCTTCAGAGGAAGATGTTCTTTGCCTAATTTTCTTTTCCTCTCTCCTTCCTAGCTATCATTCTGTGTCCCAATCTGAAGGTCTCTTCCTCCAGGAAGTCTGTAAACCTCAAGGTGTCCTTCCCATCTATTCCAAATGGTACGAGAGGAGTAAGTTTAGGTACTCCCTCACATCTGTCTTCTCTCCACAAAACCATCTGGTCCTCGACAGGACAGTAGGCATCTTATTCACGTTGAATCCATGTGTTTGGCACCATGGCATGTGAGGATTTGTTATATTAACCTTATGTGAGGGACAACATAAGTGAATTCTCCTAATATTGAACCCCTGTTCCTGTGAAGACACTGAAACCTAAGTGGCGTTTTCCTTTGTCTCTGGGGCTCTGAAAAGAGGGTCTGCAGTTCTTGCCTAACACAAGGTCCCTTTCACACAGCTATTCACTATACTCTCTTCAGTTACCACCTCCCAGAACAACAGTGGCCTTTCTCTGCAGCCGCAGTCTCTTGGAGAGAAGCTTCTAAGGGCTCTACTCTGTGGAATGAACTGAGCCAGCATTGGGCAGGCAGCACAGACAGCAGCAGGGTAGACCCTGCCTTCAGACTCCTGTGGGGGAGAGGCAGCCTAGAAACTAAGCTGCCGATGGGGAAACACCGGAAACTTTGATAAGCTGAAGGCAACAATTCCAACAAGACTGGCCTGTCCCTACAATAACTACCAAGTACCCAAGGCCTACTATCCAACATCAACAAGAATTCTTTCTTTCTTTGGTTTTTTTTTCAGACAGGTTTCTCTGTGTAGCTCTGGCTGTCCTGGAACTCACTCTGTACCAGGCTGGCCTTGAACTCACAGAGATCTGCCAGCCTCTGTCTCCCTGAGTGCTGGGATTAAAAGCATGCACCACCACCGCCCAGCTATGAACAAGGATTCCTGGTCTCAGCTCCTGGTGGCAGTGTTTATGCACATGGGTGTCTTGCCTGCATGTATGTCTATGCACCACATACATGACTGGTGCCAGCAGAGGCCAGGAGAGAGCACTGGATACTCTGGAACTGGAGTTGCAGGCAGTTGTTAGTTTCTGGGAATTGAACCTAGGTCTTCTGGAAGAGCAGTCAGTGAGTGCTCTTAACTGTTGAGCCATCTTTCCATCCCACCTGGCAGCAGTGTTTAGAGCCATTTTCTTAGGAAATCAGCAATGTCAAAAGTGAGCTACAGTTCAAGTCTAGAAATAGTATTTGTTATGTATAAAGAACACCTAACATAACAAGAACCAGGAACTAAAGGTCACCCAGAAAAGCAAAAAAGACACACTGTTCTTGAACCTTTACTGCCAGGACAAGATATGACAATCGACATAAAACATGTGAAGAAAGGGACAGCACCACTTTCTTTTTTTGTAATCAAAGTCTTCTATGTGCTAGGTGCTATGCATGAGCTTTTACATAAATTCCGATTTTATCTTACTGCTGCTTTATTCACTACAGCAAAGAATTAGAATCACCCTAGTTGTTCAACAACAGAAAAAATGGATAATGAAAATAATTTGGTGTGTATATATATATATATAATGGAATACTACTTGACTCTGAGAAAAAAATGAAGTTAAAAAATTGGAAAATGGATGGACTTAGAATGTATACTATTAAGTGAGGCCACATAATCTCAAAAAAAATCACATTTTCTCTCTTATATGTGGGATCTAGACAATAATATATATGTAAACAAAGATACCTGATGAGTGCAGTCTAACATGAAGAAAAGAGAACAAGAAAAGCTAATACAAGGGGATGAGAAACACAAGTAATGAATCCAAGTTATGAAAGAGGACACACAGGTAATTGCTTTTCTAGTTCTAATTCTGTTGTAGGTTTTTTTGTTGTTTGTTTTGATGGTGGATAGGTGCATAAATTTAATGTGCAGCTTCATAGGTTCTGAGTCTGGTTAATTTTGATGTGTTATATTTTTATTTATTTGCAAGTTTTTTAAAGTTTATTTTAAAATGAACTTTTATATCAATTCTTTTGCACAAATAAAGAATAATAGAATCAAACTGCTATATGTATGTGAAGGAGGAGTAACAGAAATGTATGGTAGAGTTTGGTGGTATTAATCACTAAGGAAATAAAAGACTAATGGGGTTGGAGACAGAACATTTGGTACAAAGGGGTTAAAATAATGCAGTGGGCTCAGAAATAGGTTGATCTACCTGATGGTAGGAAATGACAGTATGACCACAATTAGCAAGCTGTAGGCTGAAAGGAAGAAAGAAGGACGCCATGAGTTCCAAGCTAGACAGCTAAGCCTAGAAAAGAAAAACAAGTAGGTTTCAAGCAAAATAGAATTTGCCTTGGATTGAGATCTCAGACACCTAAGCAATCTATCTTCCTTCCTTCCTTATCTTGAGACATGGAACTCAGTGTACAGACAAGTCTGGCATCAAACTCTCAAAGATCTGCCTACTTCTGCCTACTGAGTGCTGGGTTTAAGGGCATGTGCCACCATGCCAGCTAGCTACCTGATTTTCAACCACTCCTGCTTTTGTTCACCATGATCCCAGAGCCATACCTGTCAATTCTCAGTTGAGACTCAACAGAAGAATGGATAACCCAAGCATGGGTCTTCCAGTGACGAGTGAGGTTAAATTTAGGCTAATCTGGGTCCTTGGCAACCAATTTCTTTGACAATGCTTACCACTATACTATAGAGTTCACAAAAGGCTTTATAAAAATTATCTTGATCATAGCTAGTCAGTGGCTGAGTGGGGCTCACACAACAACCTTCGCCCTTAAAGTCTTCTGTTTTCTGTACCCATCTACTAGTATGGTTTCTAAATCCCTTGAATATGGTCTGATATTTACGAATAGAGTATGAATGATTAATCAGGATCTATTAAATATATGCCAATCTTCTCAAAGCATGACCCAATTTCCTAAGAGCTTACCCCCAAACCAACTGTCCTTTCCCCATCTCTCTGAAAGACTGCACTGAAGGACTCAAAAACTATTCGTTAGAAATGGCCTAACCCAAGAGTCTTAGCAAGACAAATTTGTTCAATACTCTGTACTCAGTGAACTGCTGGGTACCAGTGGGAGACAAGTGACTTTTAATGAAGCTCCTATTCTATCAATAGCACTGTCCCTTTCCTAGTCAACTGGTCTCACAGTTGGGAATCACATTAGATTCAGCCCTAACATACCTCATTGATTCTGCTTCCAAAATGCCATCTGCACCCAGCCTCTTCCTTCTTTCCACTGTCACCATCTATTCGGACACAGAAGAAACTCATCTCTTGCAAAAATTGATATAAAAACTTGCAGTTAGACTTCTCAAATTTGAACTCTTCTAATTCAAATCTCAACACCAGGATTTGCAACTTTACCCACCACTTTTTAAAGTCTTGCATTACAATTAATTGTGTGTATGTGCACTCATAACTGCCATAGCACACATGATGTGGAGGCCAGAACAATTGTCAGGAATTGGTTCCTTTAACCATGTGGGTTTCAGGGGTTGAACTCAGGTTGTTTGACTGATGGCAAGCACCTTAACCCACTGAAACATCAAACCGACCTTAAATATTGTTTTAAAAACCATTCTATAATAAATCTCAGCAGAATCCTCCATAAAGTCTGAACTATCGTCTACCTTGTACACATTATCAACTTAATTTTTCTCTGCTCCAGAGACCCTCAAGCATACCATTTTCAGTCCACACCCATTCTAGCTTTGTTCATGTTCCCTTTGCCCAAAATGACTTCTCCCTTCCACCTAAAAAAAAATTTAACTACTCCTCTCCTGCCTATTTAAATTTTTTTTTCAGATTTATTTATGCATATGAGTATTTTACTTGCAAGCATGTTTGTGCACCACGTATATGCCTAGTATCCAAAGAAGTCAGAAGAGGGTGTCAAATCGCTTGGAACTGGAGTTATGGATGTTTGTGAGCTACCAAGTGGGTGCTAGTATCGAACCAGGGTCCTCTGCAACAAGTGCTCATAACCATTGAGCCATCTTTCCAGCCCATCCTCTACCATTTTTTATCAATATCATTCTTTTACTCTTGTGATTTTCTCCCTTGAAATCCATCTAACCTGGGTGTCTTTAAACACCTTCTAAATCTATTGTCTCCAATTGTATTAGGAACCACAGTTTCTCTTCACATTCAACACTCCCATATTTCTATTTTTCTTTCCCTTTTCATCAGGCACTCTTTCCCTCCTTTTTTTCATGACTTTTCAGGGAGACAAGATAATAATTGCTAAACAAAAAAGTCCTGGATCACTGAAAGCATGGCATCATTTCCAGAGGCTCTAAGAACATTATAATTCCAAGGAAAAAAATTTCGAGGCCGACTAGCCCAATGGACTAATTTTTCTGGTTAAGAAAATGAAGATCCAGAGCAGGTAAGCATTTTTTCCATGTAGCTAGAAGCAAAGCTGACTCCAGCATCCATATCTATTAACTCAAGAGGCTGGCATTTTCCCTACAAACTCCAATGTGATTTATAGTCTTTAATTTTTTTTTTTTTTTTTTTTTTTTTTTTTTTTTTTTTTTTTTTTTTGGTTTTTCGAGACAGGGTTTCTCTGTGTAGCTTTGCGCCTTTCCTGGAACTCACTTGGTAGCCCAGGCTGGCCTCGAACTCACAGAGATCCGCCTGGCTCTGCCTCCCGAGTGCTGGGATTTGCCTCCCGAGTGCTGGGATTAATTTTTTTTGAGACTAGAATCAGCAACTCCTTTTATCTTGTTTGACCACTGGGGTGAAGGAGGGGCCATGGAAGGCATTTACAGGTCTAAGCTTGGGTTTTCCCCCAACACATTAAGACAAAGAGGAAGGGGCTGGAGAGATAGAGGGCTCCATGGTTAGAAGTACTTGCTGATTTGAGGAGGACCTGAGTTCCATTCCCAGCACCCACATGATGGCTCACAACCATCTGTCACTCCAGTTCCAGAGGACTCAAAGAGACATACATGCAGACAAAACCCACATATACATAAGATAAAAAGAAATAAATTTTAGCCGGGCGGTGGTGGCGCACGCCTTTAATCCCAGCACTCGGGAGGCAGAGCCAGGCGGATCTCTGTGAGTTCGAGGCTAGCCTGGGCTACAGAGTGAGTTCCAGGAAAGGCGCAAAGCTACACAGAGAAACCCTGTCTCGAAAAAACCAAAAAAAAAAAAAAAAAAAAAAAAAAAGAAATAAATTTTAAAGAGGAGAAGTGATCAGCCAGGTGGTAGTGGCACACACCTTTAATCCCAGCACCCAGGAGGCAGAGGCAGGCAGATCTCTGTGAGTTCAAGGACAGCCTGGTCTACAAAGTGAGCTCCAGGACAGCCAGGGCTACACAGAGAAACCCTGTCTAGTAAAACAACAACAAACCCCAAAATATATTTTACTAGTTTATTATTTTAAAATTTTAATTGGAAGATTTATCATATGGATTAGAAACTTATCCCTGGGTGCTGTATGTCTTCCATTTTTTTCTTTTTTTATTCACTGGATATTTATTTTAATTTCTAATTTAAATTTTGAAATATAAATATAATATAAATAACTTATAAATATAAATGTAATATAAATCTAATTTATATTTTGGTTTTTCTGTAGATCAGGCTGATCTTGAAATCAGAGATCCACCTGCCTCTGCCTTCTGAGTGCTGGGATTAAAGATGTATACCACCACTCCCAGTAAAATATTATTTTTAATAGTAATGCCACTATGATATTGTGACGCAGACTCAGTATAAATTAAAATAACTCATGTATTACAGAATTTTAGAGCTAGCAACCCATTTCAAACACACACAAGTCCTGGATCTTTAAAGCAGTCAGGGACACAGACTCCGGTTTCCAACCCTGTTCCACAGAGGCTGTAGGCTTCTAGAACCCCCTTATCTGTGTGTTCATTTAGGGGATACTTATACAGTCTCCACCAAGATCTGTTTTTGGCTTCTGATGGATGCAATCATCTTTATGTTTTGTTTATACTCCTAAACTGGAGGGCAGTTTCTTTGCCAGACAGAATTCTGACCAGGAAAAAAAAGTATTAGCTTGCTCTATTAGAACATTTTGAGTATCAAAATTAAGCTTAGCCTGCTGCTGGCTCATAATGGTGATTAATCGCCAAATATTTCTTCTGCAAATCCACAGTCAGCTCCTATCTCATATTCTAGATGGAAACACGGGTTTCCATGTGAGGAAAATCCATAGCAATTCAGGGCATTTACTCTGCTGTTCTAGATCATGATTGCTGTGCTGGGAAAACAGTCTTCTAAAGTACTTAAAATAAGAATGAATATACACTAAATTAAATATCCAGGGATTTTTGCGTTCTATAGAAACAGGAATCTCAGGTGGAAGAGGTCCCTGACAGTAACAGTTTGAGGGTCCACATTTCTTTTGAAAGATTCTTCTACAATGGCCTGGGATCACCAATCAGACATTTTCTGGGATTGCAAGTGAAACTTAGTGGTAGAGTACTTGCCTAGAATGCAAAAAGAAAGAAAAAAAACAGAGAAGGAAAAAGCAAAAGCCACAAATTCTAACTGTATCACACAAAGAGACATCTAATTAGGCAAAGCAGAAGTCTCTTCCATTCATCAGAAAGCCTTGGGAGGAGCTGGGGAGACAGACGGTAGGGAAAGCACTGGCCCTGCAGGCATGAGGACCTGAGTTTGGATTCCTGGAGCTCACTGGTCAGCCAGCCTGGCCTCATTAAATCAGCAAGCTCCAGGTTCAGTGAGGCCCTTGTCTTAAAAAGTAAGATGGAATGTGAGTGAGGAAGATACTTAATGTCAACCTTTGAACTCCACATACATGTGTGCACACAACCAAGTATATGTGTACACACACACACACACACACACACACACACACACACACACACACACACACACACAAATATACTCTCTTGTCCACTGGAAAACTATTCCTTTTTGGTCTTTTGAGACGAGGCTTCAGTGGGCTGACCTTGACCTTATATGTAGTTCAGGCTGACCTTGTACTCATAATCTTCCTGTCTCAATTTCCCAACTGCTGGGATTATAGGGTGGGCCACCACACCCACCTATCAGTACTGCTTTTTTCTTTTGGAGACAGCGTCTGTAGCTCAGGATGGCCTCAAATTCCCTATGAAGCCAAGAATGACCTTGGATTTTTGATCCTCCTACCTCCACTTCAAGAGTGCTGAGATTATAGGCATGCATTACTGGAGATTAAACCCAGTCCTTCCTGCATTCCAGCAAGCATGCTACCAACTAAGCTATACTCCCTACTCAGTACTATTGTACATTTCATGTACCCTGTACATTTCTGCAACAAAAATGTATTCATCTTAAATTTCTCAAAATAGTAAAACTTTTTGATACTCCTTAAGTTGTAAAATTATTGTTATTATTGTCTTGAGACAGGGTCTCAATATGTAGCCCTGGCTGGCCTCAGGCTGGATTTGTAGACCTTGTTGGCTTTGAAATCAGAGATCCACTTGCCTCTCTCCCCCAAGTGCTAGGATTAAAGGTGTGCACCACACCAGTTTTAATTTGTTTGGGATTATTTAATTCATAAAGTAGTACATAAAGTTAAATCAAATCCATGAATTTACCATCTAGTTTATATAGTTTCACAATTTATAAAAGCAATTTGGAATATCTTATCTCATTTGATTTGTGTCTTTCAACAGCCCTGTAAGGGAGATACACTAAGCAATTTTCTTTTTTTTTTCTTTTTTTTTTGCTGCCCACTAAGCAATTTTCAAATGGCACAATCGTAAACGTGTAAACTAGAGATGACGTTAGTGTGGCACTTCTGCTTTATACAGGAGGAAATGGAGAAGAGCAAGAATTTTTGGCATAACTATACTTTCCTGGTTCGGTCTTCAGATGAGCCACCATTGTGCAGAGAAAAGCTGTTCTGTGGATGCAAACTCCTAACCTACCCAGCCCCCAAAACCACTTACCCCGAGGAATCAGACATGCTCTCTATCTGCAATACAAACACAACTCAGATGAAGGGCCAAAAAGATGTTATGAACAAAAACTGCAAAGGACAGGACGGCCACAATTTTCCTCCCCCTTCACTAACAACCGGTGATCATGAAGGGAAAGGGTATCTAAGACACTTCATGCCTTCTGTGGCCCTAGGAGAAAACTGACGTAAAGGCTGCCATGTAGGTAGCCCAGTCTTCTTTATTGAAGCCACACTGTCTCTAAATATAAGGGCCTCCATCCTGTCCCTTTATCTTCTAGAGAATACATATCACCAAGGAAATGTTCTCTAATGTACCCTAGATTAACTACGTGATGAAGTCATGGACACGACACTTGTTGGCATGTTCACGTATCCGAACAGGCATTTGTTGAGTATTTGTGGAGCGCTGACTACACACCAGGCACTAAACTGAGCAGACAGGTCAAAAACATGTGAACCAACACAGCCCCTGCTTTCAGAGCTCAGACCAGTGGCACTTCCACGTGGCCTTTGGGAGAGTTGTGTTTTTGAGACAGGGTCTCGGTGTGTAACTCAGGCTGGCCTTAAATCCACTGTGGCCCGTGGCTTCAATCCTGTAACTCCTCCTGCTTCAGCTTCCCGAGTACTGGGGTTGTGGTTATAAGCATGTGCCACCATGTCTACTTCCCAATTAGGTTGACTGTTTTCAATAAGAAATAATACTTTTCTAAAACACTCATACCGTAAGCTTACATAATAAATTGATAAACTAGAAGAGAACAGAAGCCCTGACATGATAATTTGCAACGAATGTTTCCATCTAATCCATTCCTACAAGCACAGCAGAAGACTAAATTTTCCCCTGGGAGGTGGAAGCAGGAGGATTGCCAATCCCAGATACATAGCAAGTTGGGAAGCCAGCTTGAGTGACAAAAAGAAAAGACTGTGACTTATTTACACTTGTAAGGTACAGCGCCTAGGACATCAACAAGTTCAACAGTGTAACCCCATAGCTACGGCGGCAAGATCAGAGAAGTCAGCTAGAGGAAGCCAGAAGGGGATCTCAGTTCCAGGACTGACCCTGTGACTGGGGCAGAGAATCAGGCACGGTAAAGGCAAGACGTCTCCCCTACAAAGTGCACTATCCCATGGAAGAACATGGTGTTTAACTCCAGAGATTATAGGTCCAAAGTACAGGGGAACACTTGACAAGCACCTAACCCAACTGCCTGAGAGAGAGAGCAAAATGGTGTCTTACTCATTTAGATGGTGAGTCTATAAACCCCTGTAGACAGGAGCGGCAACAAAAAGGCCCAGGGATTCAGAATCAGAAGACTTAGGTTTGAGACTAGATCCTGACACCCCTCAGACCATGCTAAGTGGCACCAGACAAACCAGGAGTCCATTCAGTCTCCTCATCTGCAAAGCGTGAATAATATCTGGTTTGCCTGCCTCACAGAAACATCATGAGGTTCACATGAGAAATGAAAGCACTTAGGACCCTGGGATCTGTATCTGTGAAGTTACGCAAGCTCCTAGAGGAACAGCTCACGTTAACCCAAAAGCCCTCACTGACCCCTCACCACTTCATACCTGGTTGCCATTGCTCATACCCCTGAATTAATAGAAACTGTTCGACACCCAAATCTTAATTTGGGTGTACTAATCCCCCAACTTCAAAAGGACGAAAAGGGCAGACATGCAATCACCTTCACCCCCTTGCTCTGACAGTTTCAGTTATCCTTTCCCAGGGGCAAATGACAGCAGAAGACCACAACGGAAAGGGGAAGGGAGATGCCAACTGGCCACACTGCCTTCGTGGTTGCCTCCTTTTCCCTACTGCAAGGCAGTTTCCCTACACAAGAACGACTAAACAGATCTAACTGGGACCCTGAGAAAACACAGCAGCAGTGTTGGGGAGATCATTAGGCATTTTCAGGCCGCGTTCCGCAGTCCAAAGGAAATTACTATTAACATGTATAACCAAAGGTTCACGGACACAGAGAGGGCAGCTGCTGACTTACAGCTTTTCTTCCCTACCTCGTAAATACTATGTTTTCATTTGACTGTTCTCTTCCAGCCACCTCCCTCTCTGTTCAGGCAGGATGTATGGAATGTCCACGAAACACACCCCCTCGGAGGATTTTGAAGTGGAAGAGGAGAAGAAAGAAATGACAAGGCAGACACCTGCCGAAGTCGTACCAGCCCCGTGGAGGGCAGACTGATCGAGCTGTAGTATTACCAGCAACAGGGAAGGCAGATCAGGCTCATGGGGGAAGGGGCATCATGTGTCTCCAGCTGATTTCAAGGGCCTAAGAGCCAAAACAACTCCTTCCGGCTTCAAGCAGAGGGAAGGCCTGTTTTGCAGAGTCAAGCTTATTAAGAACAGCTTGGAAAATTAAACCTCAAGCATCAGACTGTTGGGAGGTCTCAATGTAAACTCTAAACTTGAAGAGGAAGAAATTCTAATGTGGCCTAAACATTTTGGAGCTCTATCAACCACTGGTGAAAATTCTGATTATATGGATACAGGATATATTTCTATCCCAGCATTTCAGGCCAAGAGCATCTTCCTCATTTTAAATGGGAACCACCCCTACCACTGTGTCCCACCATTCCCTAGCAGTCAGCCTGATGGAGGCTCACAACCCTGCCAGTCACCCCTACCCTCCTCAAATATCTAAAGCTAGTCCCCATTCACCCTGTGGGTTCCCATGACCAGGCTGGGTCCAAGCTTGGAATCCCTAGGCTGGCAAGTGGGGGACTCAGAGTCAGCCTTACACCTGGTCTAAGGCAAAAGCTGTTGAAAGCACTTCCCCTCCTCTCCAGCTTCACTGCTTACTGGTTATAAATGACTCAGAATTAGGAGGTATGTTTTGGACATGGACACACAGAGGGAGGGACTATAAACATGTATACTGACATGCCCATAGACCACGGTCCCCACCTTACGTACCTCCTCCCAGTCCTTTTAGTAAGTGTTGGGAAAACCCCCAATTATCTGCAAACTTACCTGTCTATACTATGGGGTAATCTTATGCTCATGGTTTCTTGGTGTCTCCACAGTTCCGGAATCCTGTAGCTTCTCTGGGCGTCTCAATCAGGCCTGAATCCCTTGCAATTCTTAAGGAAGGTGAGAGGAAGGCCTCCCAAGTTGAAGACAGAATCCTTTTTTTTTCCTCCAGCTGTCAGGAGCCTGGTAACTGCAGAACCGTTCTACTTCTACCACTTAACATGGTCTCCTCCTTTCTTGACCCTTTACCCTCCCCTTCCCTTGTCTTAAAAAATAAAGAAGAAAATGGAAAAAATAAAAATAAAAAATAAAAAGAAACAAAAGAGGAAAAACTATGACCTTCTTAGAAACCAAAACGTCAACCACAAATCTCTTTAAGGGTAGCACTCTGGGCTAAAAAATGAACCACAGAAAGAATGTGACTTCAAAATATCAGTCTTAACTGTAGCCAGATAAAAACCATCCTTTCAATCCAGTTTTCCCAGCTGTCCTTCTGTTGACAAGGGAACCCTTAAGCTCCAAAGGTTGAAAAATCTCTCGTTTCCAAATGCTTAAAATGCCAGGGAAGGAAAACAAAACAAAACAAAAAAAGGCTGAACAAATCCGAAATGGCACTCGGGGAAAAAAATCTTCCAGATGATTTGCACAGTTAAAATAAATAAAACCATACAGCAGTATGTACACAACACGAAGTCCAGTGGAGCTCTGGGAAGCAAAATTTGTGGATTTTTTTAAAAATCAAAACAAAACACCGATCTTTTACATTAAAGGTTTTGAATTCTGAAATGAGCCAATTGTGCAGACACACACACACACACACACAAAAATCACAAAACACCTGAAGCGCAATGCTTTTTACCTTCAAAATGGTAGCATTGGCCAAAACCCCAGGATATCTTAAATGCTCTTCTCCCTTTCGACCTGCAGGTTCCTCCACCTAGCCCAGTCCCGTGCTCAGACCCAGCCTCAGATCGGCCTTTTTCTGAGACAATTTCCTCAGTCAGCGCTGTGTGCTCCTGCACGTCCAGGCTCCCAAAGTCTCTCTCGCCGCAGCGCCGGGGACCGTCGTTCCCGCTTCCCCTCGCCGGCCGATCGCGTCCGGCGGCCCGCTCCCACTATTGTTGCGGCTCGGCAAGGGCCAGGGCGCCCTCCACAGCGGCGCGGAGAGCCCGGGCCGCGGCCTCGGCCTCCGTGCCCGCCCGCCCGCCCGCCAGCCAGCCAGCCAGCCACAGCCTCCCAGCTCGGCCGCTCCCGGCGTCCGCGTCGCGGCCGCTGCGCTTCCGGCCCCGCCCCCGCGCGCGCTCGCTCAGGCCAGGCCCGCTGCCGCC
Organism: Peromyscus californicus insignis; assembly: GCF_007827085.1. NCBI lineage: Eukaryota > Metazoa > Chordata > Mammalia > Rodentia > Cricetidae > Peromyscus > Peromyscus californicus. The sequence continues at coordinate 67,137,895 of NW_026294617.1, read as the reverse complement.
CGCCCCGCCCCGCCCGGCCCGGCCACGCCCCGCCCCGCCCCGCCCCGCCCCCGCCAGCGGACTCCGCTCGCCCCGGCTGGCCCGGGCGCTCGCCCCTCCTTGGCGCCGCCCAACCTCTGGCGGCCCCGCGCGCCCCCGGCCCGCGCGTTGCGGCCTAGCTGCTCCCGGTGCTGCTGTCCTAGAGGTTCGACCTTTGTTTCCGCAGTGTCCGCCGCCCGCGCCTCCGTCGGCCGCGCTCGCTGCTGCCCCGTCCTTCTCGGCTCGTTTTTCACTCGTTGGTCGCGGCCCCTTCCCAGTTACCAGGCGCTCTCTAAGCTGTGCCCTCGCCCCTCCGAACGCCCACCGGCCGGCTCTGCCCTCTCGGCTTCCCTCGGATTAGCTTGGGTGCCTCGTTCGGGCGCTGCTTTTTCCTTCAATGCAAAAGCCTTTCCAGGGCAATGTTATTTTCATGACACACACCCCCCTCGTGAAATCACGGTTTCTAAATGTCTTCAAGTAACTGTCGGTGATCAGGAGGTCCCGAGACTGAAGTAAAAAGGAGCATTGAGACTGAGGAGGAATTGTCTTTTTGCCTGGGGAAGCTGTGCAGGCGCTGGTTTGGTTTTGTTTTGTTTTTTCCCTGTACCTACTTTCCCTTTGCCTGCCTCAGTCTTGGCCTACCTGAGCCCGTTCCAAGTTCCTAGCTTGCCACCTGTGTTAGCAAAAGGGAAAAGAAACTGATTAAGCATCTATTTAGGACCTACTAAAATCAGATTTCCCTATTTTTTTTTTTCCTGCACAGGCTGATGAATGAACTTTGCTATAGTTTGAGTGTGTGTGTGTGTGTGTGTGTGTGTGTGTGTGTGTGTGTGTGTGTGCAGGTGCATGTGTGTATGTAAGATGTGACTTCCTGGGGAGATACATCAGATAAAACATCAGATAGAACACCAACAATTTTACGGAAGCTTATCCTAGTGAGCCAGTGAATTTACTGGGGTTACTTCTCAGGACCATGAGCAGTTAAAGGCAGCTGTACCACAAAAAAAACCCAAAAAACAAAAAAACACCCAGGCGTGGGTGAGGACAGTGGACTGTTGACCTCTGTCGTTGGGCCAGTTGGAGTTGTTATTGCTTCTCTAACCTTGGGGAGGGTATTGTGAATCTTGTTTGTTTTAGAAACGACTTGAAATTTCTGAGTGCGTACCTTCTGAATCTTCACAGCTAGTGTGCCCTTGCACAGTATGCTTGTGGAGACCAGAGGACAACTGTGGGTAGCCTTCTGCCTCAAGTGCCAAACAACCTCATCCCCTTTGTGAAGACAGGGGTCTCTGAACAGCCTTGGCCTGCTGAGTAGGCCGACAATGGCTGCTGAGCACGCACCACCCTTCCGCCTTCTCAGCATTGTGATTACGAGTTCACACCACCAAAACTCGGCCTTTGTGTGTGAGTTCTAGGTGTGGTGATGCTTTGTTTGTGCTCTAACAAATAAAGCTTGCCTCAAGATCAGAGGGTGGAGCTAGCCATTAGTTAACCATAGAGGTCTGGAGGTCTGTACAGACAGGAGACAGGAAGTGATATGGCTGGGCAGAGACAGGAGCTCAGTCCTGTTTTGGTCTGAGGAGTTGTGGAGATAAGAAGTGACTTTGGCTGCTCCTTTACTTCTCTGATCTTTCAGCATTTACCCCAATATCTGACTCTGGGTTTTTAGTATTAAGACCAATTAGGATTGTGCTACATTTAGCGGTTTGACATATAGCAGTTTCGTCTCAAGTTAAAACCTTCCTCTTTAAAACATAAGATATGAAATGGAGTTGAAAAAGGATGTTTTAGGGCAGGATGTTCAAAGGGAAGGGAAGCCGGGCGGTGGTGGCGCACGCCTTTAATCCCAGCACTCGGGAGGCAGAGCCAGGCGGATCTCTGTGAGTTCGAGGCCAGCCTGGTCTCCAAAGCGAGTTCCAGGAAAGGCGCAAAGCTACGCAGAGAAACCCTGTCTCGAAAAAAAAAAAAAAAAAAAAAAGGAAGGGAAAACATTCTATTCTACAGAGAAGCTCCTTAAGACAGGAAGTAGACAACTCAAAATAGCTTCAGAAAGTCCCTGAAACTGACCAGATTCACTAGGCCCCTCCCTCTCCAAGCATATATAAGCAATAAGAACTGCTTACGGTCATTCTCAGACACGCCAAGGTACAGAGAAGACTATCAGACAGTCCAGCACTCTAAGACCAACCAAGCAGCCTGGAAGAGGGTCAGACGCACTAAGCTACCAACCTGGAAAGGACACTACAACCTGGTGAGCTGCTGCAGAGCGTGTGCTGTGCTCCAGGTTTCAAGCTTTTGCAAGCTGTCTGTCACCCATGCTGAGATGGCATTTGATGGTACAGCTGTGTTTAAGTCATTTCTGTGCCTATAAGAAAGTCCATACCCATATTCCTGTAAGCAACCCTAATAAAACTCACTGGCTCACCACATTGGACTTCGGTCAGATCTGTACTGTGATCTGTTGTTGGTCCCTTTCCGGAGCAAGTCTGTCACATAATAGTATTGAACTCAGGTTCTTGTGCTTGCAAGGCACTTTTTACCAACTAGGCCATATCTCTAGATGCTTTTTTTGTTTGTTTGTTTTGAGATAGTGTTTTCACTGAGTATCTCTGTAGCTAAATGTTTTCCTGTGTTCTACCTGGTCCGAAGCCACTCAGACCCAAGTAAACACACAGAGGCTTATATTAATTAAAACTGCTTGGCTGTTAGCTCAGGCTTACTACTGACTAGCTCTTACACTTAAACTCAGCCCATTTCTGTTAATCTATATGTTGCCACGTATTCTGTGGCTTTACCTGTGTGCCATTATATGCTGCTCCTTGGATGGCAGGCTGGCGTCTCCTGACTCAGCCTTCCCTTCCCAGAATTCTCCTTTTCTGCTTATCCTGCCTATACTTCCTGCCTGGCTACTGGCCAATCAGCATTTTATTAATATAAAATCTCAGGCTGGGCTCAGTCTCTAAGCAGTCACTACTTCAGTTTCCCAAGTGCTGGGTATGCCGGTATATTAGGGTTCTCTAGAGGAACAGAACTTAAAGAATGAATCTATCTATCTATCTATCTATCTATCTATCTATCTATCTATCTATCTATCTATGTATATGTATATGTGTGTATATATATATATACATACATACATATATATGTATATAATGGATTTATTAGAATGGCTTACAGGCTGTAGTCAATAGCTGTCTACCAAGGGAAGGTCCAAGACAAGAATCCAGTATCCGTTCAGTCTATGAGGCTGGATGTCTTAGCTGGTCTCCAGCATATGCCAGAATCCTGAAGAAGTAAGCTCTAATGCCAGTGAAGGAATGGACTTACAGAACAAGAACAAGTAGACACAGAGAGCAAGCTTCCTTCTTCCATGTCCTTTATATAGGCTGCAACTGGAAGATGTGGCCCAGATTAAAGGTGGATCTTCCACCTCAAAAGATACAGATTAAAAGTGGGTATCCCCATTCAAATGATTTAATTAAGAAAATTTCCCTCACAGATATACCCAGCAGCTTGGGTTTTAGTTAATTCCAGATCTAGTCAAGTTGATAACCAAGAATAGCCACTACAGTCCACTCCTTATCAACTTGACACACAATCATATCTCCTTAAGTCACGCTTAATTTCTAAGTGAAAACAATAACCAGGTCATAATTACATCTAACATGATAAAACTGTCCCATGTACACTTGCAAATGCATTATATATTTAAGTCAGATCATAATTACACCTAACATGATATAACTATCCCTCATACAACTGCAAACATTTAGAATAGATGGCATTGTCCCTTGAGGAACAGTCTTTTAGAATCTCAAACTTAAATATAATAACTTCTGATACTCTCTTAATTGATGTTATATCACATTATAAAGAAATTAAGGAAAGAAAACACAGATATATGTACAAACACATGCTTAACAAAATATGAGAGAAACATTCTTGTGAATTATGATCCTTGTTTCTGCAACTGGTCATATGGCTTTAGTTAGTATTTATAACCTTCCTCTACTAACTATTCTGTATTTCCTCCACCCTTAGCAAGCACCTCAGCAGATGTTGGCTGTTGTGAAATAGTCTTTTTGTACACTGTGAAGATGTGTTGCTCTCATTGGTTTAATAAAGAGCTAAATGGTCAATAGCTAGGCAGAAGAGGTTAGGCAGGACTTGTAGACATGGAGAGAGCTCTGGGATAAAGAAAGGCAGAGTACCAGGAAACACAGGAAGAAGCAAGATGAGCATGCCGTACTGAGGAAAGGTACCAAGCCACACGGTAAAATATAGATAAGAAATATGGGTTAATTTAAATTGTAAGATCTAGTTTTTAATAAGCCTAAGCTATTGGCCAATCATTTATAATTAATAATAAGTCTCTGTGTGGTTATTTGGGAGCTGGCTAGGCAGGACAGAAAAATCAGCCCACACTTGGCTCTTTTCCTGGAGGAGTGACTCATACCTTCATTCCTAAAGGGTCTGTGTCCTTTATGGTGATATTTTAATTGTACTGAAATGTGATTTTATTTGTATGTTAATAAATAAAGTTGCCCGGGGGTCAGAGCTAATAGCAAGCCATAGCAGAAACTGGGTGGTGGTGGTGCACGCCTTTAATCCCAGCTCTTAGGAGGCAGAGCTAGGCAGATCTCTGTGTGTTCAAGGATACAGCCAGCATGGAGACACACGCCTTTAATCTCAATACCAACCATAGAAGACCTGGAGGTCTGTACAGATGGGCAGTGACGAGGAGGTCATGTGGTTGGGTTTACAACCAAAGAGAAGGCAGAACAGAAAGTCAATAAAAAGCACAAACACACAGGAAGTAGGTCTCTTGCGGAGAGGTAGGACAGCAGCGGCAGTGAAGGGTAAGGTTTTTAATCTCAGCTCTTAGCTATTGCTCTGACCTCTTGGCTTTCATCTCTGAATTAGCTCTGTGTTTCTTATTTAAAAAGACGGTTATATCTGCAGTCCTTTGTCATCCTGCCTGGATTAGGTTGTAGTTTCCAATTGACTTTAATCACCAGACATGGTAGCACTAAGAGGTGCCCTAAAGGATCCCCTATATTGCAGACATAATCTTTCTTTTTTTTTTTTTTGGTTTTTTTTCGAGACAGGGTTTCTCTGTGTAGCTTTGCGCCTTTCCTGGAACTCGCTTTGGAGACCAGGCTGGCCTCGAACTCACAGAGATCCGCCTGGCTCTGCCTCCCGAGTGCTGGGATTAAAGGCGTGCGCCACCACCGCCCGGCAACATAATCTTTCTTGAAGCAAACAAATTTCTCTTTGGTAATCTGGATCAATCATCCCTCCTAACCCTTTTATTCCTTTCTTAGCCTCTTGGCTTAATAGTATCAGAAGCCCAAAGCGTCCGGGGGAAGTCTGAGCTTCCAGTTCAATAATGTTTGTTGTGGCTCCTGGTAGGAGCACTTCCTCCTGTGAGATCAAAATTTCTAGGCTAGCAGAACTTTATTAAGTCATGGGAACAGAAAGAAAATTTTCCTAGTAGTCACTAAGTGTGATAGTGAGTGAAATTATTCTCTTTTCCACCCCTTGATTCCTGAACCCATGGATCCTGGCTATGGGAGAAACCATACCATATGTGGTAGTTTAAATGTAATTGGCCCTCAAAATCTTATAAGGAGTAAAACTAGTAAAAATTAGGAGGTGTGGCATTGTTGGAGCAGGTGTGACCTTGTTGGAGGAAGTGTGTCATTGTGAGGGTGGACTTTGAGGTCTTCTTTGCTCAAGCTTCGCTCAGCGTGACAGTCAGACCCCTTCCTGTTGCCTGCAGATCAAGACGTAGAACTCTCAGCTTTTTCAGCACCACGTCTGCCTGCATGCTGCCTTGCTTTTTGCCATAATGGACTAAACCTCTGAACTGTAAGTGAGTCTCCATTAAATGTTTTCCTTTATAAGAATTGCCACGATCATGGTGTCTCTTTGCAGTAATAGAAACCCAAAGACAGAAGTTGGTACCAGAAATGGGGTATTGCTGTGATAGGCCTGACCATGTTTTTGTTTGGAGGAATTTGGACTTTGGTGCTTTGGGTTAGAAAATCGGTGAAATGCTTTAAGCACTGCATAATAGGCCATACTAGTAGAAGCATGGAAGATGTGAACTGTGGGGGCCTGGCTCAAGAGGTTTCAGAGGGGAAGAATTTTAGTATGTTGTCTAGAGATCATTCTTGTAATATTTTGATGAAGAATGTGGTTGCTTTTTGACCTTGTCTGAAGAGTATGCCTGAGGCCAAAGCGAAGAGATTTTGGATTAATCCCATTGGCAGAGGAAATCTCAAAACAGCCTAGTATAGACTTTGTCATGTAGTTATTAGTGTTAACTCTAATGAAGATATATAGAAGCAAGCTGAACAAGGAGAATACAAAATGAACAATTTGAGGAGAAAAGGAGCACCAGGAAGTGGAATGAAGCTAAGTCTTGTGTTCAAGGAGATAAACAGATTAAGAAATGGAATAAAGGGAGTGGTGACCTCAGGCAAGATCCCAGCTAGCTAAGTTTCCAACTTGAAAAGGAATTAAAGAAGAGTTTAGTGCCAGGTATGGTGGTGCATGCCTTTAATCCCAGCACTCCAGAGGCAGAGGCAGGTGGATCTCTTAGTTTGAGGCCGACCTGGTCTCCAGATCCAGTTTTAGGACAGCCAAACTTAGGCAGCGAAGGAAACCATTGAAAACAGAAAACTGATCAAGATGTAATTGAATGAGGGAGCCATGTTCCAGCCCCAACAAGCAGCAGATCTTGACAGTTTCCATCACATGATTCTGGTTTTAGAGTCAAGGATATGAGAAAGGAGTTATAGAATATTTCTCCATGACTAAGGAAATCTGCTGAGGCCAGGCATGTGTCAAGGGTGTCTCTGCATGGAGGCCCAGAGAGGCCATTGTGTGAAGCTGTGAAGGAGAAGCCCGGATTGCCTTGGAGACCCCAAGATGTTAGAGATGCCAGAGTCATGGGATACCTGCCAAGGAGAGCTGCTAACAGGGAGTGAAACCAGCCCGAGAGAAAGAAGTGTGTTGCAGTCAACAAAGCTAAAAGGAGTTGGAGATCTGAAGAGTGTTTTGACATCAGACACGGAGATGCAAAGTTTGGGGTTTGCCTAGCTGGTTTTCAGTCTTGCTTTGGTTCACTGTGCTCCCTTCCCTATGTTTTGGAATGATAATGTATATCCTGTGCCATTGTATGTTGGAAGTATGTGATCTGCTTTTTGATTTTGATTTTACAGAGGATTACAGTTAAGAGATTGCGTGAGTCTCAGAAGAGACTGTTGATAGACTATGGGGACTTTTGAAGTTGGACTAAATGCATTTTGTATTATGATATTGTTATAAGCTTATGGGGGCCAGGGAGTGGAATGTGGTAGTTTGAATGTCATTGGCCCTCATAAGCTCATAGGGAGTGGCATGGCATTATTAGGAGGTATGGCTTTGTTGGAGTAGGTGTGGCCTTATTGGAGAAAGTGTGTCATTGTAGGGGTGGGCTTTGAGGTCTTCTTTGCTCAAGCTTCACTCAGTGTGTCTGCAGATCAAGATGTAGAACTCTCAGCTTCTCTGGAACCATGTTTGCGTGCTGCCTTGCTTTCTGCCATGAGGATAATGGACTAAACCTCTGAACTGTAAGTGAGTCTCCATTAAATGTTTTCCTTTATAAGAGTTGCCATGGTCATGTTGTCTCTTCACAGCAATAGGAACCCTAACTAAGACACCATGTATTAGATATATATCTAAATACCAGATATATTCAAAACATGTGCCTCCTTCTGGAGAACTCTGCCCCAGCCCTCCAGGCCATTGCCACCTAATTGGCACTTATAACTGTGTCTTCAAAAGGCCATTCCATCATTTTATCAGACAAGCTGCTTCAGGATGGTGGGGAACATGTAAGACCAGGATTCCAAAGATCATGGGCCCACTGTCGTACTTCTCTGGGTGAAGTGAGTTCCTTGGTCAGAAGCAATACTGTGTGGAATACCATGGCAGTGGATAATGCGTTCTGTAAGTCCATGGATAGTGGATTTGGCAGAAGCCTTATGTGCAGGAAAGGCAAATCCATAACTAGAGTAAGTATCTATTCCAATAAGGACAAAGCATTGTCCTTTCCATGGAGAAAGTAATCCAATGTAGTCAGTCTGCCATCAGATTACTGAATGGCCACCCAAGGGAGTGGTGCCATATCTGGTACTCAGCATTGATCTCTGCTATTGGCAGGTCTGGCACTCAGCAGCAGCTGTAGCCGGGTCAGCCTTGGTGACTGGAAGTCCGTGTTGTCTAGCCCATGCATAACCTCCATTTCTGCCACCATGGCCACTTTGTTCATGGGCCACTGGGTAATGACAGGGATGGCTGAGAAAAGAGGCTGACTGTCTACACAATAGCTCAACATATCTACTTGATTATTGAACTCTTCTGCTGAAGTCACCTTTTGATATGCATTTACATGAGGCACAAATATCTTCATATCCTTTGCCCATTTAGAAAGACCTAGTCACATACCTCTTCCCCAGATGTCTTTCTCACTAACTTTCCAATGATTCTCTGTCCAAGTCCGTGACCATCCAGCCAATCCATTGGCTACAGCTGTGTGAACAATCACACATCTGGCCATTTCTCTTCCCAAACAAATTTATGACCAAGTGTACTGCCTGAAGTTCTACCCACAGTGAAGATTTCCCTTTGCCATTGTCTTTCAGGGTTGTCCCAGAAAGAGGTTGTAATGCTGCAGCTGTCCACTTCTGGGTGTTGCCTGCATATCATGTAGAGCCATCAGTAAACCAGGACCTAGTCTTCTCTTCCTCAGTCAATCAATCACAAGGCACACCCCACGAGGCTATAGGTGCATGTTGGGCAGCAGATGGCATTGTAACAGGAGTAGAAACCCTAGGCATTTGGGCAACTTCTTCATGTAACTTGCTTGTGCATTCTGGACTTGTTTGGGCCCAATCACGTCTAAACCACTTCCATTTGATAATAGATTACTGCTGTGCACATCCTACTTTGTGGCTTGGTGGATCAGATAACACCCAGCTCATGATAGGCAGCTCAGCTCTTATGGTAACTTGGTGACCCATCGTCAAATGTTCAGTTTCCACTAAGGCCAAATAGCAGGCTAAGAGCTGTTTCTCAAAGGGAGAACAGTAGTCTGAGGATGATGGTAGAGCATTGCTCCAAAATCCCAAAGGTCCGTTCTGTGATTTACCTATAAGGGACTGCCAAAGAGCAACCAAACAGCAACCCGCTATCAGCCACTGACACTTCAGGTACCATAAGATCTGCTGGATCATATGGTCCAAGTGGTGGAGCAGCCTGCAAAGCAGCCTGGACCTGTTGAAGAGCCTTCTCCTATTCCAGGCCCTACACAAAGCTAGCAACTTTCTGAGTCACTTGGTATATGGACTGGAGTAATACACCCAAGTGAAGAATGTGCTGTCTCCAGAATCCAGATAGGCCCACTAAATGTAGTGAGTCTTCCTCTGTCCCACCAGCCAGCTCCCAAATACCTACATTGGGACTTACTTACTTACTATTAATTATGAAAGCTCAGCTGATAGCTTAGGCTTGTTTCTAACTACCTCTTATAACTTAACCCATTTCTATAAATTTACTTTCTGCCTCATGGTTTTATTAATACCTCATCTCTGTATTGCCCATCCTGCTTGCTCTGTTGCTGCAGGCTGCAAGAATATGAAATAGAGATTCAGCTGTATATGATAAAGCTATACCTTGAAGGATCAAGGAATCCTTCTAGAGGAGAAGTCAAATATCAAGGAATATTTGATGTTATTCGGCTTTTAACATGTCAGCTATTTCTTTTTTTTTTTTTTTTTTTTTTGGGTTTTTTCGAGACAAGGTTTCTCTGTGTAGCTTTGCTCCTTTCCTGGAACTCACTCTGTAGCCCAGGCTGGCCTCGAACTCACAGAGATCCGTCTACCTCTGACTCCCGAGTGCTGGGATTAAAGGCGTGTGCCACCACCGCCTGGCTATATCAGCTATTTCCTACTATTAATTTCTGGTGAGCCCATAACTCCTAGGCCATAATGGCAAACAGTATAAGTCTCTCAGACTTACTGCTGATCCGTACTAGATAATACCCCTACAGAGACAATGCCTGTCTTTCTAGGCATAGGAGACAGGCAGATGTGTAAATGCATAGCTTTATTTCTTGTGCAAATGAAACTCAGATCATCCTTTCTCTCACAGGCCTAGTGGCATCCTAGAACTATTGACTCAGAACAAAGGGTTTTTTGGGTTTTGTTTGTTTGTTTGTTTTTACATAACCGGGTGGAGTGAAGACTGGGACAGAATTCCTGACTCCAGGTTAGGGTGAGAGTGACTTGGCCCGAGGAAAAGCAGCAAGGAAAAGTTTTTGCAGATTGTAGGTGGATTTGAATCAGGTCAAGAGAGTAGGAGAGGAAGGAAAGATGGGGGTGGTGGAGGAATGGAGGACGAAGATGAGATCGATAGCAGAAGAGCTTAGTCAGGGCTATGAGAGGACAGGAAGAAAAGGGACAGAGAGGAGCTGAGTGTGAGGATAGAACTGAAGCTGTGTAGATAGAATTTTGTCTTAGAGAAATAAAGCAAATGGACATAAGAGCATGGTGTACTTAGATTCTTTTCCCTCAGGTTACTCCACAATGGCTGTAGCATCTTCCCCAGGACTCTGGGAGAAATCTTCTCAGGGCAGTCCCCTGGGAAAACTTTGATACTCTGTTTTCTGGTGTCTCTGCCTTCTTCTTCCAAGCATCCTCTCTGCACAAAAATCCTATCTAGATATTAGCCATTCAGCTTTTTATTAAACCAATCAGAATGACACATCATCACAGTGTACAAAAAGATCATTGCACAAAATTTCTCCCTTTTTGTCTAAATAAAAAGGAAAAGTTTTAACTCTAATATAGTAAAACTATAAACAATAATAACAATTATCAGCTATTGTCTAAATAGAAAGGAAAGGTATTCACTTTAACAAATGAAACTATATACAATAAAAATAATTATCAAGAGTTATATTCACAATGTCCAGTCCATTTACATTTGGCAAATTCAGAGAAAATAATCCATTAATTATCCTCTCTTGATGAGTCCAGAGTTTTGTACCTAATTTACATGTTATCACTACTAAGGAAAACTCTAAGTATAACTCTCTAGTCTTAAACCCCATCAAAGACCCGAGAAGGATATAATATTACCTGAGTAAACAGGAAGTGCACAGTAAGCAATTTCCAAAACTATAGGAAATGACAGAAGCAGTTGGCTGCCTGGAAAGTCACTCAAGTTTCCTCTGTAATGTTGGGGCATCTATCTTCAGCCTACAGGCCTAGAATATCTGGCAGACTTTTCTGTGAAGCAGAAAATTTTGAAGGACTGTCTTACCCTGTCTTGGAAAAGTTTTGCAATCACTCTTTTGTGTCCTGCTTGTCCAGTTTGGACAGCATACTGTCAACAGTCAAGGCAAGGGCAGCTTTTTGCCCAAATGGCTAGCTTCTGCCACAAAGAAATTAAACTCCAATTAGAGATTCTTTGTTGCCCTTTTTTGAAGTAAATTGGTGCTTCCAGGAGCAGATGTGTCTCACTGTCATAAAAAGCCTTATATTATTGAAATATTTTAAGTGCTGTATTCTTTAGGTCTTTGAAGTGCTTGAAGATCATCTATTTAAAAATGTATCTCTGTTTGACCTTGAAAACATACTTGATATGACTGTAAGTTTGATTGTTATAGATGACTAACTATTAACCTGTATTTCTTTATTATCCTAAATAGCTTTCAAGGACTAAAACTTTACATTACACTTTTAAATGAGATGCATAGGTACAATATCTTAAATGTGAATAGAAACATATATACAGCACAACAAAAATAACCTTAAATTTGTATCAATATATAAAAATCCATACCACTGTAAAATATTTGACACTAGTGGTTGTTCAAAAGTAGACTCAACAATCCACCCTTTTATCCTATCATTTCTATAATATATCCCCCTTTTTCCCTTCAGAAAGAGATCTGAATCTAATCTCCTTTGTTTAGCTTTTTCCCTGATCATGGCCAATAACAATTTGTAACCACCCCCCCTAAACAATGACAAATATCCACAACCCACCAAATAGCCAAAACCCACCACCCCAACTCTTGGAAATGTGGGCATTGTGTTCTCTAGACTGCTTCCTGTTGTCTGGTGGTGATGGCATCTTTGGGGACCCTGAGAAAAATGAGATAATTGTCATGTCCTGGGAGAGCTAGCCATAACATTTGTTGTCCAGTCTCTATACAATGAGAAAGCACAAGGCTTATCTGCAGTCCTCACTAGAATAGTCTGTGAGGCTGGACCATCTCAGGCAGCATCCTTGAAGCTGTTCTAGATGCAGAACTCTGAGGAAACTGCAACAGAGGCACTCTGAGAAGCTGGATCACTTGGGCCACCTGTTTTCAATGGTGTCTGGTCCCTTGCTCTAAAAACACACAAACTTTCAAAGTAACATACATATCTGTATTAACACAAGTATGAACTGTGCATTGTATACAAGTAAGCCAAATATGACTTTTTTATGTTTGAGCATATAAAATATACTTCACCTGTCTTATAGTTTTTCTCGGTTTATTTCTATGTAGCCAGGATTTTCAGGTGGTCTCCCTCAATCAAATCTGATCTCTATCAACCTTGAACGAATCCACAGCCTTTTATTTTCTGTGGAAACAAAAGCATAACCTCTTCCCCAAAATAACATATTTTTTTACTTTCATTTTGAAGTTAAGATATTTTAAAAATATATAGGTTGGTTTAATTTAGTAGTTTTTATAATCTAGTATCTCTCAGCATCTATTGTTTGCTTATCAGCAATCAAAAAATTTAAGATCAATACCACACCATACAGGAGCCAGACTCCTTTTGTATTTCCTATCTCTACATGGCTTATTCTTTTTTCATTATTTACAAACATTTACTTTTTTATGGTGGTCTATATTCATCTTCTTTTCTTTATTAAGCCTTCATACATTTCAAAACACACTGTAACCTGATTAGAGTTTTTTTTTTTCTGTCTGAACCTGCTTTACTGTGTATCTGTAACATTTTCTGTCTGTATGAGCAAAATCTTAAACTGCCTTGTAGCTTACTTAGCTCATGGCATGCTGCCAGCAGGCAGTGACTGAGAGATGTGTCTGTACCATGGCCCACATGAGAGACTGTAGGACTAGGAAACTGCATTTGGCTCTGCTTTTGTGTGTTTGGAACCTTTTTTTTTTTTTTTTTTTTTAAGCTTTCTCCGGTCTTATGTGGAAATATGTGCCCCACATTGGGCGTCATTTGTATCAAGTCTTTCTCTGTCCCACTAGCCAGCTTCTAAATAACCACACAGAGACTTATTGTTAATTATGAAAACTCAGCTGATATCTTAGGCTTGTTTCTAACTAGCTCTTATAACTTAAATTAACTCATTTCCATTAATTTACTTTCTGCCTTGTGGCTTTATTACATCATTTCCATAATGCCCATCCTGCTTGCTCTGAATCGTCTGGTGTCTCTGCCTTCTTCTTCCCAGAATCCCCTCTGCCCCAAATTCCTGCCTAGCTATTGGCCATTCAACTTTTTATTAAACTAATTAGAGTGTCACATCTTCACAGTGTGCAAAAAGATTATTCCACAACAACTAAACATTGTACTTCATTTTTGTGGTGGAAGGGACCAAGTGCAATGACTTATCCTACTTATTAGAAGGAATATCTCTGCATGCCCCACACCACTGGGCTCTTAAGAATTTCACTAATGTAGAAGGTCTTTCATTTTTGGCTGGATTTATTCATCATCCTCTGATGCACATATGTGTTACTAACCAGTCAAAAGTGGTTGCAACCTCCTGCTCACTTGGTCCAATCAGCATATCATCAATATAGTGCTCTAATGTGATATTTTGTAAAAAGAGACAGATGATTAAGATCCCCTCTAACTTAGTTATGACACGGGGCTGGTGAGCTAATTTATCCTCGAGTTACAGTACACCTGTAAAGGTATACTGCTGGCCTTGCCAACTGAAAACAAATTTCTTCTGGTAGTCTTTATGGACAGGTACAAAGAAAAAGACATTTGCTATAGCAATAGCTCCATATAATATACCAGGCCATGTATCAGGAGATGTGTTAATTTGCTGAAGTAAGGACACTGCATCTGCTACAGTTGGAGTTTCTTGATTGAGTTTCTGATAGTCAACTATCAGTCTCCATGATACATCTGTCTACCGCACTAACCAGATAGGAGAGTTAAAGGGAGATGTTCCTACCAGAACCCTACATTTTTCAAGTCCTTGATGATGGCACTATTTTTCTGCAGTTCCTGCTGGGATGCAATAATGTTTTTGATTCGCTGTTTTCCTTGATAAAGGCAACTCTAAAGGCTTCCATTTGGCCTTTCCAACCACAATAGCCCTCATCCTACAGGTCAGTGAACCAATGTGAGAATTCTATCAACCTCTAAGTATATCTATCCTATTTATATATTCTGAACTGTAAAAATAACCACAGGATGAGTTTGGGGACCCAATGGACCTACTTTGAGTCAGACTTCAGCCAAAATTCCATTAATCACCGACCTCCATAAACCCCTACTTTAATGGAAGGCCACAGTGTTTCTTGTGGTCTCCTGGAATCAGCATCAATTCATAACCAGTATCCAATAGACCCCAGAAAGTCTGATTGTTTCCTTTTCCCCCAGTTTACAGTTGCCCTTGTAAAAGGCCATAGGTCCTTCTGGGGAAGGACTAGAGAAAGGCTAACAGTAAAACTCTTAGGTATTTTATTAAGGTCCTTCCCTTAGGGGAACCTGGCCATCCCTTCATTCAAGTCTGCAAACTGGCTCAAGTCTGGAAATTGGTTCAAGGCTAAGATTCCCTTTTGCCATAATCCAACGTAGACTTTCTTTAATTTGTTTGAGAATTTTTCAGCTTATATAGATCAAACAAAAATTCAATAGGCTTCTTATCTACTTCATGCCTGGAAACACCATGATTGATCAGCCAGTACCAAAGGTCCATATGAATCATGCAACTATAAAATTCACTTTCCCTGTGATGCCCATTATGGGTTAAACCATTATGGACATTTCTTTGTCCATGCTGCCCATTATAACTATGATCACCTTGCCTTTGACAATTCAGTGCTGATACCTGACCACTGCTACTTTGGGACCCAATTAACCCTTTCGTATTTAGTTCATCCAACTGAGCAGTAGCATCTCCAACCCTAAGGTCTGACACAAGGAACAGGGAGGAAACCAAGCTCCTCAGATGTGCTGTGCCCCTCTCATCATTTTGTGTCTTAGAGGATTAGTGAAGGGCAAGTCTTCTGGACCTTCCCATTGTGGAGGGTTAGGTTTTAAACAGTGTACCCACTCTAATGTTGTGATTTCCTTGAGCCTTAAAATCCCTTCATCAACACTCAGCTAAGGGATATCAAGCATCTCCAACTCCCTTTCAGTAGGTCAGCTTTTGACAAATGCTTCAGTCAACCATTCAAACAAACTTTGACACACCCCCTTTTTAAAAACTGTATGAGCTTCCATATTAAACCTAGAATCTCCACCCATATCAATAATCTCAGCCTGATCCAATTTTAAGTTCCTTTCATCATCCCACATCCTTAAAATCCATTCTCATACGTATTCCCCAGACTTCTGCTTGAATGAATCAGCTGAATTCATTAAGCTCTTTAATATTGTAGTGCACTTCCTCATGGACTATCCTTTCTACCTCCCCCCCGCTTAGTCTTTAGTCTGGTTATTGTTGAGGTGTTGAAGCAACTATTGGTGGGCCCTGAGGGACATCAGTATTATCTTGCCTGTCACCTCCTTCAGAGAAAGTCACTGCTGTTTTTAGCAGACAATGAAGGATTAATTTCCTCAGTCAAAGGCAGAAAAGGCAATATTTCAGGGGATGGGGTAGGAGTAAATCTTCTGCTGAAGGTGGAGAAACAACCTCAGGTGAGATAAACCCTTGAGAATCTGAGGTTCAAAGTTCTCAGCTTCAATAGGGTCCTCCCACACATCTCCATGCCAAGTTACAGGATCCCATTCTTTAATAATTAATGCCCTTCCTTTAACCACCGACACCCTCCAAGGCTGAGAATTGAATTTTTTTTGTAATTCAGCCAACCTAATGGGGGCTTCAGTTTGATTTTCTGAAACTTGATTTCTGTGGCTGCCGGAGGGAAGATTTTCTTCCAAGGCACACGTAGAAATCTTTAGAGTATTTGTCTGCATCTAGAACTGGTCAGTTTTATCACGAGTTCATTATTGTCCTTCACTGTATTCTGAGATGCTGGAAGTTGGTTCATTTCATCATAGGGCTCATTCTTTTCCTTTGTCAATTTATCCAGAGATGCCAGGAGCAAACAACCACAACCAACATAATCATTTTCTTTGTTTTTCCACAAATTATCAAAAGTTTTATATACAGACTCAGCAAGTCCATCGCTTCTGACAACTGGTGAATCAGGATAATCAAATGCATTTGACAAAGATGTATAGATTGTGGGGGAAGAAGTGCATTCTTGATTGCATTCATTAAATCATGACACTCATCTTCCAATCCCAATCCCATTCATTAATGATACAAAGGTTTTTTTTTTTAAATCAGAATTCAACTAGTTAATTTACATCTGGGGTCAATCTATCCATTTTATTTTATGTTTTTAATTTTACATTTTTATGTATTCTAAAAATTATATAGGCTATTTGTCAAAAACTAGGACATTCTAGACTGTAAGTTCTTTTTCTTTTACTTAAAGTACTTGAAAAATAGACTGAACTACCCTTTTGTTGAATAACTGTTGATTTTTAAAACCAGTGGTAGCTAAATCATGTCAGTGGGCCCAGACCCTTCCAATTCTGAGTATCAACAATCTGAAATCATAGGAGAAAGGTTGAACAAATGCCTGTGGAGCCATTGGTTTCCCCACTTTCCCTTCTTAGGGAAGGCTCAAGTGCTCAGCTGCACTGAATGTTTTCATCATCCTTGGCTCTAGCCACCTAGGGATAACTGCCCCTCCTGGCCCTAGTAGAATTGTTTTATCTTTGACTGGAAGCTAGGTGCTTCTATCTTCTAGACAGAAGACTAGAGGACTGTTTTGGGGAATCCAAACTGCACCAGTGTAAGCACAAAGCTTCTGGAGTAACCAACCAATATCTGATTGGATTTAAGTCCCACTCTGTGAGTTACCAATTCCCAACATTGCTCAGGTGGCCAAGAACCTGAGACTAGATAGTCCAGGGACCTAGGGGAAGACCAAATCCTACTGTTCTACTACCAGAACATAGCAATAAAATGACTCGTAAGGATATAGTCTGCTATACTCAAAGATCGGTGCCTTGCTCAGACGTCATCAGAGAAGCTTCCTCCTGCAGTAGATGAGAACAGACACAGAGACCCACAACTGGACAAAACTGCAGAGAGTGAGAGACCTTGGAACAGTGAATCCTAAGTGATGTCTCCATCAAATCCCTCCCCTTGGGGCTCAGGGAAATTGGTCTATTTTAAATGATTAGAAAAGGGTATTACATTTTTTTTTTGTTTTTTTGTTTTTTTGGTTTTTCGAGACAGGGTTTCTCTGTGTAGCTTTGCGCCTTTCCTGGAACTCGCTTTGGAGACCAGGCTGGCCTCGAACTCACAGAGATCCGCCTGGCTCTGCCTCCCGAGTGCTGGGATTAAAGGCGTGCGCCACCACCGCCCGGCTGGGTATTACATTTTTATATTTCTAGCAGAATAGTTAAAACACACCCAGGGGCTGGCAAGCTTTCTCAGTGGGCAAAGGAACTCACTTTGCAAGACTGGTGACCTGAGTTCAATCTCCAAGGTCCATACAAAGTCCTCTGGCCTCCACATGCATGCCATGACATACACAATCCCCTGCCCCACATCACACATATATGTTACACACACACACACACACACACACACACACACACACACACACACACACACACACGCAATGTATGCAATAAATGAATAATGTACACAATAATTTAAAAATTGAAAAGAATATACATTAATAAGCTTAAAATTTCCAAACAGGCCTCTGTGCTCTATCTTCAATGTTTTCTCTGAATAACACAGGTCTGCATCAAACTTGGAATCCTTCTGCTTCTGCTCTCTGGTGCTGGGATTGCAGGCCTGCACACACACCTAACTGTTTCCTAGTTTGCAGCTGTGTAGAAAAAAAGCACAATATTTGAAATATTTTCAGTAACCCATTTTCTTTCAAAAAGCTTTTCTTTACTGTTATTGTGGTAGGTGGGTGCATGCCAGGGTGCGCATATGGAGGTCTGACGACAACCTGGTGGTTCTCTTCTTTCGCCTTTTTTGTGAGTCCTAGGACTCAAATACGGTGATATTTTATTTGTGCTGAAATGTGATTTTATTTGTATGTTAATAAATAAAGTTGCCTGGGGATCAGAGGTCATAGCCATTAAGCAGAAGTCTGGCAGTGGTAGCACACGCCTTTTATCTGATCACATGGCAGGCAGAGTCTGTGTGTTCAAGGACACAGGCAACATGGTGACACACACCTTTAATCCAAGTACCATGTGGTTGGTTTTAGAGCCAATGAGAAGGCAGAACAGAAAGGCAATAAAAGTACAGACACACAGAAGTAGCTCTCTTTCTCAGGAGGACGGCAGCAGCAGTGAGTGGTAAGAAGGTGGTCTCAGCTCTTAGCTATTGCTCTCTGATCTCTGGGCTTTTAACTCTGCATTTGGCTCTGTGTTTCTTACTTAATAAGACCATTTAGAATTACATCTACACTCAAACTCAGGTTATCAGATTTGGTGACAAGGGCCATGACTGCTGAGCTATCACACCCGCTCCCAATAACCCAGTCTCAAAATGCTTCTCTGGGAAGGTAATGACTTTCTCACTCAATCACAAACTGTCATTTCACTTTGATAGGACAGATTAAGTTGATATTTTTGGCTTGTTTAGTTTGGTTTTTGAAAATAAGTACTGGGTCACATTTTCTTTTTTAAATTCTGTGTGTCTGTGTGTCTGTGCATGTGAGTGTAGGTGACACCCAGAAGCCATGGGTGTTAGATCTCCCTGGAGTTACAGTCAGTTATGAACTGCTGGAGTTGGGTGCTGGGAACTGAACTTGAGTCCTCAGGAAGAACAGTACGTACTCTTAACTATTGATCCATCCTGAGATCACATGTCATTTCTCATGGGCCATGGGAATAACCTATATCCCCCCTGCTCACTAGCTAGTGTTAGTCCTTTCTCAGGAGACGGTCAGAAAGAGAAAGAAGTCCGTGTTCATCCCCTGGCCATCACGGAAAAACAAGGACGTTTACAGCAATTGACAGTCTTGTTTTTGCCCAGTGAATGGCATGATCTATGAAGAAAACCAATGTTAACCATAGTGTTACCTGTGGTTCCTGGGCATTCCTCACCTACTGCTTTCGACATGGTGTGTATGCTAGGACATTAGTATTAGCTTAAATAATTGCCTTCCTATCGTTGAATGCTACTCTGAGTACATTCTTGAATATGTTCTTCAGGTTCACCATGGCATCTCCTCACATACTCCACTTTGAAGACTGGGGATGGCTTTCTCAGGAAGCATTTCCTTGAAAATTTCTGTCTAACTGAACTGCAAACTGTGGTTTAGAAAGCAAAAGAGATTTTTCCAAATGCAAACTGAGGCATGGGAATCAGGAGGCTCCTGGTGGTCAGAAGGAGAACTAGACTAGAGCCCAGGAGCGGGAGACTGAGTCAGAGGTCCACTGTTCCCTTTCCATCACTGCTCCCTGCCATCTTCAGGCTGTGCTGATCTTACATGACTGAGTGTGGTTTCTTTTTCCCAGGGCACAGTGACCAGCATGATTTCTCTCAGTTGCCCATAGTTTGTGCAACTTCCCCTCAGTGTCTCCTGAATTATTTCCTTCAGAGATTTGTTCTCTTGTCCCTCTCAGGGATCTCAGAGTATTCAGCTGACAAAAGTTACTCACTGTAACTCACACTAGAGAGACAGCTGTGTTGTCTGCAAGGGGTGAGGACTGTCACATCCTTAGTCCCTTCATCTCCCCAAGCCTGATACTTCCCTGTCTGTTGTTGCCTTAGAAACCACCTTCTACTGTCACGCCAGTAGAAGCTGAGACAGACTGAATAGGAAAGAAGGCACTAAGATAAATAGTAAAGGAAAAATGTGTGAAAGAAAACTAGTTTCAGACTGAAGGCTCATATTTTGGGAAGCTGTGTGTGTGAGTGAGTGCGTGTGAGTTTTCCTGTCCTTGACAGGACGAGTTTCCAGGGTCGGATGTGAGAAACAAAAGGAAGGTGAGATGCCGAGAGGGAAACAGTTGAACTGCCTGAACCCTGCTTTAAAAGCTGAAAGGTGGGCTAGCGAGTTGGCTCAGTGAGTACAAGCTGAATTCTATCCCTAGAACTCCGCAGACTGGGAGAGCCGACTCCTGATTTTCCTTTTATCTACACACCCACACCACACACATACAATGTAATAAACATACATTTAAAAAGGAATTATTGACAGAACCAATTACACAAATGCAAAATGTAGAACTGGATGTTTTGAGACATGCATGTAGGATGCTGTCAGCACAATGACCTTGAACAGCTGACTTTTGCTCCTTTCTAATCCTCCACCCTCAACCCTTCCCCTTGACCCCTCCCCATTCCTAGTGCCCAGTCAACAACAGACCTGCATTTTGTCTCTATAGATTTCTTTACATTTCTAGACCATTACTTCTTTTACCCAGCATAATTATTTTTAGATTCATCTATAGCAATGTCCTAGGATATTTACTTTATAGTTACTGACATTTAAAATTTTAAATTTCTGATTGTTTACTGCTAGTATGTAGAAACAGTTAGTTCCGTATTGTATATCCATCTTGAATCTTTCATTTTTTTGTTTTTGTTGTTTTGTTTTTTTTGAGACAGGGTTTCTCTGTGTAGTTTTGGTGCCTTTCCTGGAACTCACCCTGTAGCCCAGGCTGGCCTCCAACTCACAGAGATCCACCTGCCTCTGCCTCCCAAGTGCTGGGATTAAAGGCGTGTGCCACCACCGCCCGGCCGAATCTTTCATTCTTATAAACTTCCTTCTTGGGCCTAGGATTGTGTAAGTTGAATTGGATGGTCTATGTAAAGGATGATATTGTCTGAGAATAAAGACCGTGATGACCTGAGTTTGATTCCTGGAACCTCCATGGTGGAGAGAGAGAAGGGACTCCTGCAAGGTGTCCTCTCTGATCTGCATACATGCACCCAGGTACATACACCATAAAATAAATAAACAGGGGATGGAGAGATGGCTATGAGGTTAGGAGTACTTGCTGCTCTTCCAGAGGCTCTGAGTTTGGCTTCCTAGCACCACGTCAGGCAGTTTACAATGGTCCGTAACTCCTGCTCTAGGTGGATCCGTTGCTTCTCGCTGCCATTGGCTCCTAAACTCATGTTCACATCCTCACACACAGACATGCGCACTGTGGTGGTTTGAATGAAAATAACCCTGATAGGTTCATAGAGAGTGGCATTATTTGAAAGGATTAGGACAGATGGTCTTGCTGGAGTAGGTGTAACCTTGTTGGAGGAAGTGTGTCACTGGGGGTGGACTTTGAGGTTTTTAGAAGCTTAAGTCAGCCCCAGTGGCTCACTCTTTCTTAATGCTGTCTTCAGATTTGAATGTAGAGCTCTCAGCTACTTCTTCAGCACCACGTCTGCCTGTGTACCACCATGTTTCCCACCATCATGACAATGGACTAAATTTCTGAACCTGTGAGCCAGCCCCAATTAAATACCTTCCTTTGTAAGTGTTGCTGCGGTCATGATGTCGCTTCACAGTAATAGACACCATAACTAAGACACATACACACACATTAATTTAAAATAATAAAAATAAATCTGAAAAATCAAAAAAGAGCAAAATAAGGTTTTTAAAACAAATTCTCCAGTGCAGCCATTCAAACCTGGAGATTTTTTGTGAAAAAATTTTAACTACAAATTTAGTATTTTTAGTATATGTGGGAGGCCAGAACCCACCTTTTAAAGGGTTCCTATGAGGAGGAGAGAGGGATAAGAAACTTTTAGATAGAAAGATAGTGGAGAGGAGACAGAAAGAAACACAGGATAGCTTTGGGAGGACCTGGATCAAAATCCACCAGCCCCTTCTGTCTCTTCAAAAGGGCTTTTTATAATAATGCCAAGGGGCGGGGCAAAAGACCTCTCCTTTGCTAGATCAATGCACACTGCACAGCCAAGTGCAGACCCTTCCAAACACCTGGTAACCACACCCGTGGTCAAATCATCCCCTTATGCAGTCCTGCTGGGTAAAGCAAGCTCAGATTCTAGAACCCTGAGTAAGCTCTCACTAGGAAACCTCTGTGGGTCTCTACAAGTATATATAACTCTAATTGTTATTTTTTGAGTTATTCTTTTAAATTTAAAAAATATTTTGTTGCTGGGTGGTGGTGGTGGCACATGCCTTTAATTCTAGAACTTGGCAGGCAGATTTCTGAGTTCAAGGCCAGCCTGGTCTGCAGAGCAAGTTCCAGGACAGCTTGGGCTACACAGAGAAACCCTGTCTTGAAAGACAAACAAAAAATGTTATTTATTTATTATTTTATGTGTATGAGTGTTTTGTATGCATGTATTTATGTGCACCATGCGTGTGCCTGGTGCCCATAGAAACCTGAAGAGAGCACATCCCCTGAAACTGGAGTTACAGATGCTGTGAGCCACCATGTGGGTGCTGGGAACCAAGTCTGAGTCCTCTGCAAGAGCAACAAGTGTCTTGACTGCTGAGCCATCTCTCCAGCCCCTTGAATAAGTTTTGATCAGTTCAAACTCTTTGCAAGATGTTGTCCATTTCACCTTCTCTCATTATGCTGTTCCTTTACTCTGTTTTAATATATGTAAACACCATATTTTCTGTTTTATTCTTGGTATTTGTTGTTTTTTTATATTATTTGACTATAGGTTTATACATTTTATTGATGTCCTCAAATAATCAGTTCTTGTTTCATTGGTTTATTAAAAAATCTGTGTTGTTTTCTGTTTCATTGGTTTCTGTGCTGACCCTTGTTTCTTTTCCATTAAATTTGCTTTTCTTTTTCTTTAAAACAAAAGATAGGTTCCAGGAGAGGGCATCAGATCCCTGGAGATCTGGAGTTATGGGTAGTTGTAAGCTACAATGTAAGTGCTGGCAGTAGAACCCTGGTCCTCTGGAAGAGGAGCCAGTGTTACTAACTGCTGAACCATCTCTCCAGCCCCAGAAACAATACTTTGACAGAATTCTGTAAATCAGAGGATCTTGAGAAGTGCTCAATTAGAAGATCTTTGGTTTTAAAGAAAGAAGAAGATTGAACCTAGGGTCAGTCTTCTTCCTAAGTGGCATTTTCATAGACTGTAGAGATGGCTCAGCAGTTAAGAGCATATGTTGCTCTTCTAGAGGACCTGAGTTTGGCTCCTGGCACCCACATCATGTGCCTCACAACCACCTATAACTGCAGCTCCAAGGGATCTGATGCCCTCTTCTGGACTCCAGGGGCACCTGCACACATGCGTGTACACACTCCACCACACACACACACACACACACATACACACACAGAGAGAAGGAGGGAGGGAGGGAGGGAGGGAGGGAGAGAGAGAGAGAGAGAGAGAGAGAGAGAGAGAGAGAGAGAGAGAGAGAGAAATAATAATAAAAATCTGAAAAATAGCATTTTCAGCCAGGCGGTGGTGATGCACGCCTTTAATCCCGACAGCACTTAGGAGGCAGAAGCAGGTGGATCTCTATGAGTTTGAAGCCAGGCTGATCTATAGAGTGAGTTCCAGTGTGATGATATTTTGGAACAAATAAAATTTGCCTGAAGATCAGAGGACAGAACAAGCCACTACATTAAATATAGAGGCCAGGGAGTGGTGGCACACACCTTTAATCCTAGCACTGGGAGGCAGAGGCAGAAATCCATTTTGATTTCTGTGAATTCAAGGCCACACTGGGCTACATGAGATTAATCCAGTCTAAAAGAGAAACTGAGCCAGGCAGTGGTGGGCACACATCTTTAATTCCAGCACTTGGGATCACACACTTTTAATCTCAGCACTAGGAAGGTTGAAACAGGAAGTGATATGACTGGCCAGAGAAAGGAATATAAGGTGGGAGGAGACAGGAACTCTGGCTCTTTCAGGCTGAGGAGAGGTGGTGGCTGTGGCCTTGATCCGCTTCTCTGATCTTTCAATTTCCACCCTGATACCTGGCTCTGAGTTTTTATTATAAAACCAATTAGGATTGGACAACATCTGGTGTCCAACTTTTGGGGCATGAATTCATGAAAAAGCTGCTTGCCTTTGGCATTGCAGCCACTGGCTCAGGCTGGAGCTGCAGGCAGCTGGAGTCTCCCCTCCACCTGTGTCAGAGTGCCTACCCTGCTGGCTAAGTTTCTGTTGCAGCCTATCTGCAGCAAACTCCATAGGCTTTTGGACTCCAAAAGCCCCAGGAGTTAGCTGCTTTTGCATGTTTCCCTGTTCAGACAACTGGCTCTTTCCCTTCTTCCCTCTCCTGGTGGGTTGTGGCTTTCACTGGAGCCCCTTTTCGGGCTGCTGCCACACTAGGTCGCTAGCTCACTTTACTGTCATCTGAATCATCATTGTCAGCAGATTTGGTGAGTCAACTGGGATTTCTTAAAAGGGAGAAATTAGTTACAAAAACATCAGAGAGTTTTTTTCTCCCCACATTAAAAAAATAGGAAACACTATACAATGGAAGGAGTTTTGTCTCTGTTTGATAATACATTAGATGGTTTGAAAATGGAACAAATAAATGAGGGATAATTAACTTAGATGGGATTGACATAATGTCAATTATAAACATTATTGGTTTGATCATTCTTGTTTTATCACTCAAAAAATTGGTCTCTATGAGTGCCAAGTTGGGTGATATGAGTGCTAAGATACAAGTCTTAGAAAAACTTAATAAGACGGATCATAGAGATATTCAGACCCAGACAGAGGAATTTAAAGGAGAAGTCTCAACATTGCATTATAAGGTTACAGAGAAACAGCCGAATACTTTCAAACAACCAATCTTAATTTATCCAGTAACCTTACAGGAATTGTCAAATGATAGATATCCCCAAGACTGTGTAAGAGCTGAGTGGACTCCTGTGCAAATGTTAGATTTGAGAAGATTAGATTTGAGGAGATTCAAAGAAGCAATAGTCTTATATGGCATGCACTCACCTTTTGTGAAACAGATGTTAAACTCATGGTCAACTTGTAATAGAATTATCCCTCAATACTGGAGAGATTTAGTTGCAGCAGTCTTAGAGGCTGGATCCCAATTACAATGGAGGACCTGGTGAAAGGATGAGACTAAGACCATTGAACAATGGAGGTATTGAAATTTGCCAAGATCAATTTTTTGGAGAGGGCAATTATGCTGATATACAAAGACATTCTTTATATGATGACCACACCCTGGCTTTATGCCACACAGCAGCCTTGAATGCTTGGGACAGAAATGAAGAAGTAGGAAAGAAAATTGAGTCATTTACTAAAGTTATGCAGGGCCCAAAAGAAACCTTCACTGATTTGTTACAAAGATTGACTTCAGCAATAAATTGAATGATACCAAATTCAGAAGCTAGACAAATAATAATTGAATCTCTGGCTTTTGAAAATGCTAATACATAATGCAAAATGGTAGTTAGGTCATTAAAGGCAAGATCACCACTCTTGGAATGGATCTGAGATATAGTCAATTTTGAATCTCATGATTATGATGATGCTTGCATAGCAGAGGTGATTTCCAGAGGTTTGAAGACAAATCAAAATGTCAAATGTTTCAATTAAGGTCACCTAAAAATGGGCTGTAAACAGGGCATTTCTAGAAACGATGTTTTTTTTCAAAGAATAATCCCAACAAAACACCCCTCCCTTCTGGATTATTCAGAAGGTGTGGCAAAGGCAGACATTGGACTAATGAATGTAGATCAACAAAGGACAGATAAGGTAATTCCTTTCCTTTGCCATTGGCAAACACTCTGAGGGGCTTCTTGAAGGCCCCCATGTCAAATTTGGTTCAGTCCTTTCCTGTCATCATGGGAGAAACTCCTTCCCAGAGCAATTAAAGAACCCAATGCCTATTGTAAAAAACCATACTGCTGGATGATAGAACAGCTATAGAAGAGAGAACAAAAAATTTGGGAGAAACCATAAAGCAATTTTTTGGCAAACTTCTATAAATGAAGAAAGACCAAAATTAAAATTATGAATAAATGATGTCATCAAAGGTGCAGATAATAATAATTGAACCAGAATCTTGGCATCCAAATTGACCTCTTCAGGAGGTAAATGTTCAGCTTTTAGGGATTACAATATTGTCTAATGATTGAACATTAGAACATTCAAAGTGAAACAGAGCTCAAGATGGATTGAATGAATAGGGCCAGAGAGGAAAATTAAAGCCATATAGGGCTAATATTGCCATGAATTTATGGGGATGTTGTTTGTTACAGCAATGGAATACCCAGATTAACATTCCTTCAACTGCAGAAACAAATCATAAACTAATATATGTTTCTTAGAAAAATATTAGAAGATATTATAAATAGTCACTGACCATTCAGGTTGTACAAGAACAAGGCACAATAGCTGCTGACCTTTCAAAGGCACCAACAGCTCTACCTTTACAATGGTTAACAGACAAGCCTGTATAGGTTGAACAATGGCCTTTCACAAAAGAGAAACTGCAGGCTTTAGAAGAGCTGGTAGAAGAGGAGTTAAATGCTCAGCATATTGAAGAATCAACCAGCCCTTGGGATTCTCCTGTATTTGTTATTAAAAAGAAATCTGGTAAATGGAGAATGGTAACAGATTTAAGAGCTGTTAACAAGGCAATTCAGCCAATGGGCTCTCTACAATCTGGAATTCCTTTCCCTACTCTGTTACTTAAAGGATGGTCTCTTATAGTTATTGATTTAAAAGACTGTTTCTTCTCAATACCCTTACAAGAAAAAGACAGAGAAAAATTTGCCTTCATGGTGCCTACTTATAAGAGATATCAATGGAAGATTCTCCCACAGGGAATATTGAATAGCCCAACCATGTGCCAATATTTTGTATCACAGCCATTGGAAGTAATATGTAAGAAATTCCCTCAATCTATAGTTTACCATTACATAGACAACATTTTACTAGCTGATTCAAATGTAGATACTTTTAGAAAAAAATGTTTGAAGAAGTAAAGAGAATTTTGCCTTATTGGGGATTACAAATTGCTCCTAAAAAATATGAAGAGGAGATTCTATTAGTTACTTGGAATATAAAATAGGTCTACAAAAAATTAGACCCTCAAAAGGTACAAATTAAGAGAGATTGATTATGGACTCATAATGACCTTCAAAGATTGCTAGGAGACATTTCCAATCTACAGGGTAAAAAAAATCTATTGGGGTAAAAATCATGAACTGAGTAATTTGTTCAAAACCTTAGATGATAACAAAGACTTAAGTAGTCCAAGAGAATTATCAGCTGAAGCTGAGAGAGAATTGGCTTTGGTGGAAAAGAAATTACAGGATGCACATGTGGATGGTTTGGATCTGAAGCTTGATTGCATTCTGGTTGTTTTACCCTCTAAGTATTTGGCTACAAGACTTTTAATGCAGAGTAAAGATATTATGTTGGAATTGATATTTCTACCAAATAAACAGAGTAAGAAATTAAAGACATATGTGGAAAAGATTTCTGATTTTATTTTAAAAGGAAAATTGAGACTTTGTCAATTAGCAGGAGTTGACCCAGCAGAAATTGTAGTACCTTCAACTAATGATCAAATTGACAAGTTATAGGCAGAAAGTGAACCTTGGCTAAGAGCTTGCAGTAATTTTTGGGGAGAGATTAACAACAAATATCTCAAAAGCAATAGAAGTCAATTTATAAAGAGAACTGACTGGATCCTGTCTCACATTTTATGGGGAACACAAATATCTGGAGCCCCTACATTTTATACTGATGCAAACAAATCATGAAAGGCAGGTTACAAATCAGAAAATTTAAGTAAAGTGGCTCAAAGTCTGTTGCTGGATCCAAATGGCTCCCAATGTTGTAAATGAATTTGCTGTTTGCCTTCAACTGACTCCCAGGGTCTGTGTCATTGATGCTGTGCCTTCTCACCCATTCCCCTAAGGGAGATGTTAGGCTCCTGCAACATTGGGAGCCACTAGGATCCAGCAACATCTGGTGTCTGAATGTAGGACTTTTGTTACTTTCTCTTTCCTGGTGTAGATTATGATCGTCTCCCTCCCTTTACTTGCAGTGCTTGACAGCACCTCCAAGATGGTGTGTTTTGGTGAGAAGGCCCCTCAGTGTTGTGTTCTTTTAGTCCCTTCAGCAGACAAGCATTGGGACCCCCCCATTTCCTTCCTTCATTTGTGTTGTCTGTTATATTTGTCTGCCTATCCCATTAGGAAGGCACATTTTTTTTTTTTCTATTTTGGTTCACCCAGTGCCTCCCCATAAGGATTCACTCACCCAGGAGGTGAAAACAAAGTTTGGGTCCCAAATGATGTCTCTTGTCCAGAGATACCATGTGGGCATATGGCCGTGGTCTAAAAAAACCACAGAAGTCCCCCACTAAGCACAAGACATAAGGGCCCGATACAAATTCCATTCCTGTTGGTTGTCATCTCCTCTCTGAATGTTTGATTGCTGTTTCCCTCTAAAAGATGGGTAATCTTTTCATCACCCCCACCATTTCCATGTTGGATATCTCTACGATATCTGATGAGGAGGAGACAGACAGTTTGGGCCCCATAAAATCTGTCGAGGAGAAGGCAGCTGTCATGAAGTCATTCACTGCTGCTTCCTTGGCTCCACCACTACTGCAGATGGGTATGACTCTGCCACAGTATTCTTGGGGTGATCTAGCCCAGTACCTGCCTGCCTCAGGAGGTGGCTACTCTCCCACAGTGCCAGGTGTCTTACAACATTCATAGCCTGTGCCACTGTCAATCTGTAGGCCCATAGAAGCCTTCCCAGTCAATATGGGTCCAAATGCCTATGCCCAGCCCTGGATTCCCACCCCCATAGCTGATCTCTGCCTCATCCAGAAGGCAGCCAATGAGTTAGGCTCAATGGTCCATGCAGGTACAAACTTTTTTTTTTTTTTTTTTGAGACAGGGTTTCTCTGTGTAGTTTTGTGCCTGACCTAGAACTCACTCTGTAGCTCAGACTGGCCTTGAACTCACAAAGATCCACCTGGCTCTGTCTCCTGAGTGGGCACCACTGCTGCCTGGCTACAAACTTATTTTGATTGGTACCATTTACTTAAAGCTTTGTTGGAGTCTGCGGTCTTTCTTGGTTGGAAATCGGCCTATGATGATCAGGTAGAATCCTAGGCCCAGATGAACATACATCTTACTTAATGTCCTGGTGACCTATGACATGCTTACAGAGCATGGGGAATATGTCCATCTGCTGCAGGCCGCAGGAATATATCATAAGAATTCAACTGGTTATGGCAAAGTCACTGCCTGGAGGAATCAGGGAATTCCTCCAGAGGAAGCCAAATCCCAAGGAGTTTTTGGTGTTACTTGGCTTGTTATATATCAGCTGTATTCTGTTATGAAAATCATGTGTGTCTTCATAGTTTTCCCAATTGACTTTTCCCTAAGAAGGGCTAACAGTGTGGATTGATCACTCTCTGGACATACACAATCAAGGTATTTGGAGAACAGCCTCAGGAAAGACTTTCTCTGGAATCAGATATCTCCCTTAGCCACTTTCAAGGACTACAGGAAACACCGCCCAGGTGGGCACCCAACTTCCGAGGATAACAATGATAACAGCCCACATACAAATCTTCTGACTTAAGGTAAATTCCACAAGGGGACACCGCCTAGGTCAGATGGACATTAAGTAATAGCTTTATACAATTTAGCTTGGAGCCTCCCTTTTTATACCAGGACTTCCAGGGCATGGGATGGAGAAGAGAAAAGAGAATAAAAGAACTAGATGGGTAAGAACTTGAGAGGAGCAAACTGAGATGGGGAAGAACTAGATTGAAGGGCTAGAGGAGAGGACTAGAGGAACGAGATAGAAGGTGAGGAAGAGCTGGATGGGGAAGAACAAGATGAGGAAGACCCAGATGAGAGAGAAGGAGATGGGAGAGGAGCTGATAGGGCAAAGAACTAGATGGATGAGAACCTAGAAGGGACAGAACTAGATGAAGGAATTAAGATAGAACCTAGAGGGGACAGTAAATAAATATAGAGAGAAATCAGGCAAGAAAGGAGCTAGACATGAGAGCAGAATACAAGCTGTGTAAAGAGAGAACTATCACAGAATAATAAAGTGTATGAACTAAGGAGTTTCGTGTACATAGATTCATTTCTTTTCTTCAAAGATTAATTATCAGCTGGTTGTAGATTCTTCCCGGACCCTGGGAGGGGACTATTGAGGGGCTGGATCTCCATAGTCCCCGATATCCATCCTGTGCACTAGGCACAGATTGGCTTAAATGCCTTTTTTAACAGGTCTCTGACATGGCTCTCCAGGCCCTCAGAGTCTGTACTCCCTGGGACACCTTGGCTTACTTTCACAATCTTATCCAATGGCCAGGGGAGCTCTTCATCAACTTCCTGGCCCCTGTCAATGAGGCAGTAGAGTGCAGAGTGGATGTGGGCTCCACTAGAGATACGTTGATTAAACAGCTGACTTGGGAGGGGCTCAATGCCCAAACCCATAATGTGGTTGCAGCTGTGAAAAATGTGGACATACATAAATGGGTGTTGGCCACCAGAGATCTCTCCCCAGTACCAGTCCCATCACTGCTCTTACTGCCTCCCTGGATGCTCTCCTTGCTGACAGGCAGCATGCTAATGACACTCCCAAGGCCCTCCAGGTAGATAGAACTTGTTGGGTATGTGGCAAACTAGGTCATTTGCAGTGTAACTGCCCCTGGGCAAAACCTAGGACCTGATGCCCCAGATGCAATAAAGGATTTCTTTGGATTGCAGGTCACAGCCTGCCCAAACACCAGCCCCTTTAAACTCCAGGTGGGGCACTACTCAGTCCTGCCAGTAAGAGGAGGCTCTGGTAATCAAAAAATCTATTACAATGCCCATTTTTCCACACTCCCCAATGCTAACTGTCAATCTTGATGGACAAGCTGTCAAAGGCTTGGTTGACATGGGTGGGGATGTCACCATTTTAACCAAGACTGAGGCACTTTGCTTCCCTCATTGAAAGTTTAAATCTGGCACCCTGATCAGTGGTGTGGGAGGCCAACAATATTCTAAGATGACAACTCGTCTGGTTCATTGGAAGGATCTTGATGGCAATCAGGGAGCCATTCACCCTATCATTTCCACTGTACCGAGGAACCTGTGGGGCAGAGATATTTTGGAGGATATGGGTGTTGTCCTAACTACAGATGACAGGGCCTATTTGATGACATCAAGGTACATGAAAAGGTGGGCCTTGCGGTCCACAACCCTGCACGAGATCTGCACCCCCAATTCTAAGGGCCAGTATCCCCATGAGATCCACCATGATTGAGCCCCCCTAGCTCCATTCCATTGACATGGCTCTCATATCAAGAAGTATGGGTGGAACAGTGGCCTATAATTTGACCCAAACTGTCAATCCTAAAGGAATTAGTTGCAGAACAGCTAAAGATGGGGCACATAGAAACTGTCTACAAGTAAACATAATACCCCCATATTTGTTATCCCCAAGAAATTGGGATGCTACCACCTCCTGCAGGATCTTCGTGTAGTTAATGGTCTAATAGAAAAAATGGGGTCTATCCCAACAGACCTCCCCCACCCTAGTGCTATTCCTCCATCTTATTATATATTAGTTTTAGATATTAAGGATTGCTTTTTTAAAATTCCTCTGGTGCCACAGGATTGAGATTATTTTGACTTTACTGTGTGGGAACCTAATATGCATAAACCAGCTAAAAGATATCAATGGACTTTTTTGCCCCAAGGAATGAAGAATAGCCCCACTATTTGCCAGTTATATGTTTCTCAAGCTTTGGTCAATGTCCCCAGGGATGTTCTTTTGGTCCATTATATGGATGATCTCCTCCAAGCACCCAGACAAGGGCAGATGTTATGGACTTTGACTCTTTATTTTTTTGAAAAGGTTTAGCAAGATATAAAAAGGCTGTTGATCCCTCCTGGATTTTCATTTATGTTTTGATTGGTGGGGTGCTGCTTTTAATCTTTCTCCTTTTCAAGTGTCTCCTACAGCACAACTGGCAACAAGAGGTGGCCACTAAGGTGACTCTACAGGTGTTAATGGCTCTTAGATATCCAACTCATAGCCCTCAACAGGAAGTTATGCATGCCTGGCTTTCTGAAATTCAGAAGGCTACTGCCTGAACCTCCCTACCCGAGGTGACTCCCCAGGGATGGATGTGCTTCAAGGGCTGATAGTCAATGATGGGTGAGAGATTGTTTGGCAAGCCTCCCTAAGACAGGCACAATCCAGTTGCTGAGCCCTGCTGAGGTGTGATCAACAAGGTTGGAGCAAAGAACTCTGACTCCCACTGAGCACCCATGTACTAAAATAAAAGGGTAGATATGTAGTAGGACAGGCCCATAGGGTTGAGGAAATTGGTTCAAACCAGTTGCTAAAGCATACACATAATGTACTTCCTTATGAGCCAACCTAGAGTCTGCCTGAGGGCCTAGCAACAGGTGCTGTCAGAGTTTGTGATCACTGTCACAGTTCCTGATCATGCCCAGCCAATGAGGGATGACCACAAAATGCCACCAGATTGGGACACAGCTTGGGTGCTGGGAGGAAGGTATATATATAAGGTCTTCCCTGATATTGAATAAACGAGTTTGCTGTTTGCCTTCAACTGACTCCTGGTGTCTGTGTCATTGACATCACACCTTCTCACCCCCTCCCATGAAGGAGCCATTAGGATCCAGCAACAAAAGTCCTTATAATTCTGTCCCAAAGTCAGAATTATATGCCATTCTGATGGTATTAATGGATTTTATGGAACCTCTTAACATAGTTACTGACTCTAAGTATGCAGAAAGAGTTGTTTTACACATTGAAACTGCTGAATTTATCCCTGATGAGTCAGAATTAACTTTGTTATTTATTCAGTTACAAGAAATAATCAGGAATAGGAATCATCCCTGATATACAACTTGCATCCAATTCCATACATGTCTGCCATACATGTCCTCTAGCACAAATAAATGATGAGATTGATCAACTATTGATAGGGAATGTGCTGGAGGCCTCAGAATTCCATTAAAAACATCATGTCAATAGTAAAGGTTAAAAAAATGATTTTTCCATAACCTGGCAACAAGCCAAGGAAATTATAAGGAAATGCCCTACTTATTCTTTATACAACCAAACTCACTACCTGCAGGAAGTAACCCAAAGGGTTCTCAAAGGAATGAAATCTGACAGATGGATGTGTTCAATTTCGCAGAATTTGGAAAATTAAAATATGTACACCACACCATTGATAGTTATTCAGGATTTCAATGGGCAACTGCTCTGAGTTCTGAAAAGCCTGATTCTGAAATCACACTTTTGCTAGAAGTTATGGCCATTGTGGATATACCTGTACAAATTAAGACTAACAATGGTAAAATGAAACAGTTTTTTGCTTACTACAATATAAAGCATATTACAGGTATACCACATAATCCTTACAGGCCAAGTAGTCATAGAAAGATCAAATCGAACTCTAAAGGATATGCTAAATAAACAGAAAGGGGCAATAAAGACCCCCAGAAATAAATGTTTTTGTTAACTTTGAATTTTCTCAATGCTAATGAGAAAGGAACAACAGCTGCAGAGAGACATTGGAAAATAGAAAAAAAACCTACAGAATTAAATCAGCCTGTATACTTTAAGAATGCGCTGACCTCAGAATGGAAACCAGGATATGTGTTACATTGGGGACAAGGTTTTGCTTTTGTTCCCACAGGAGAAGAAAAGCTATGGATACCATCAAAATTGATAAAGGTTCAATTTGAACAAGAGAGACCTCTTAATTAGAAGAGGTGATAGTTCATCAACCAGCATGACCATCCAATTTAAACTAACTTATACCACTAACAAATGTTTTTCATTTGATCAGATGTAATTTGCCAAAGGGAACCTTCCCAAAGTTAGGGTTGGGGAAGGGTTTTATTTTTGTCTTTCAGGAGAATGAAGGCTAAGGAATCTGAAGACCAATGGACAAATGAGATGTGAAGAAAAACAACAAATCATCCAGAAATGTTTTTAAAATGTCCCAAGAAAAAGTGTAAGTTGGCCTATTGATATATCACATCTGCAACAGAATAAATTTCATAAATCTTCACAAATGTTTGTTTCTGCTGTTCTCTACAAACACATAATGCAAATGGTCTTTATGTAGTCCCAGTTCAATTAAAAATTAAAGCTGGCTTTGGAGTTGGAGTGTGACTCTCTCCTTCTCTAAATTCAAGCATGCTTGTTAAAGGAGTTACCTTTTGTGGCAAAAGTTAGCCACTGGGTAAGAAAACACCCCTGCCTCGACTGCTGACAAGCAGGACACAAAAGAAAGGACTGCCAAACCTTGCCAAGACAAGGTAGGAAGGCCCTTCAGAATATCCTGCTTCACAGAAAAGTCTGTCAGATATGTTAGGACTGTAGGACAAAGATGGATGCCCCAACATTGCAGAGGAACCTTGGGTGACTGTCTAGCACACACTTTTAATCCTAGCACTTGGGAGGCAGAGATTCATGTGGATTTCTGAGTTCAAGGCCACACTGGCCTACATGAGATTAATCCAGTCTAAAAGAGAAACAGAGCCAGGCAGTGGTGGCACACATCTTTAACTCCAGCACTTGGGATCTCACGCCTTTATTCCCAGCACTAGGAAGGTTGAGACAGGAAGTGATATGGCTGGGAAGAGAGAGGAATAGAAGGCTGGAGGAGACAGGAACTCTGGCTCTTTCAGGCTGAGGAGTTGGTGAGGTAAGAGGTGGTGGCTGTGCTTGCTCTGCTTCTCTGATCTTTCAGCTTTCACCCTGGTGTCTGGTTCCGGGTATTTATTTTAGGACTATTTAGGATTTATGCAACATTCTAGGACAGCCAGGATTACACAGTGAAACCCTGTGTTGAACACCCCATAGCATTTTCACATTATTAAGCTCTCTTTAGTATTAATTTTTTATTAATATTCTTTTATTCTATGGGCTTTGAAATTATTTTATTTCCGTTTTCAGTTAAAAACCATGAATTATTTAAAAGCGACTTATTTATTTTCCAAATATTTAGAGATTTTCTGGATATTATTGTTATTAATTATTAGGGTAAATACTTTGTGGTTAGAGAATACTCTTTGTTTGGCTTGACTACTTTTAAAGTTATTAAGACTTATTTTATAGTAAACATCCTATGTGTTCTGCTTTTGGGTAAAGTGATCTTTAAATGTCAGCTAGGACGGTTTGGTTGATAGCATAGCTCAGTTTTTTTTTTTAATCATACCTACTGGTTTTCTTTCTATTGCTCTATCAGGAAGAGATAGAAAAGGGGGAAGGGGGAAGGCTTGAATCTTTGATGTGTATGGGTGTTTTCTTTGCATATATGTTCTTGTAGTACATGTGTGCTTGGTATCTAGGGAGACCAACAGAGAGCATCAGATCTCCTGGGACTGGAGTTACAGATGGTCGTGAGCTGCCATGTGGGTGCCTGGAATTGAACTTGGGTCCTCTGCAAGAGCAGTATATGCTCTTAACCACCGAGCCATCTCTTTGGCATATGGCAGAACCTTTAAAAGCATATTGTTTTTGATTTAAACCTTTTCTCTTTATGATGTCACAGTGGCATGGTTAAAAACATGGGTGTGGGAGCCAGCCACTAGACTTACGCTGTATGTGGGTGTGTGCATGCAGCAACGTGAATGTGGGAATCAGAGGAAACTTGTGGAGTCATTTCTCTCTTCCCACCTTGGCATAAGTGCCAGAGACCCAGCTGAAGTCATCTGCCTTATGCAGCAGGTGCTCTGCTCACTCAGCCATCTTACCAGCCTCTCAGATGAGTCATTTGTTTCAAGTTACTTCTCTATAAATCATGGAAAGTAATATGACTCATATCATAGTGCAGCTATGAAATGCAATAAGCTCAACTATGAAAGCAGTTAAAAATTATTCCCCCCACAAAGAATCAACTTTCCCAGTTTTTAAGAGGTAATACAATATTTCTAAAAATTATTTTTATTATTTTATGTTTCTGTGTGTTTTGCTTGCTTGTATGTATATTCACTATGTGAATGGCTGATGCCTATAGAGGCCAGGAGAGGGCATCAGATCCCTGGAGATCTGGAGTTATGGGCAGTTGTGAGCTACCCTGTAAGTGCTGGTAATAGAACCCTGGTCCTCTGGAAGAACAGCCAGTGTTACTAACTGCTGAACCATCTCTCCAGCCCCAGGCACAATGTTACTTTGACAGGATTCTGTAAATCAGAGGATCTTGAGAAGTGCTCAATTAAAAGATCTTTGGTTTTCTTTCTTTTGTTTTAATGGATACTTCCTTCTGATTATCAGCACTGTCCGAGGTGCTGAAAACATCCAGTAACTTTTTGCTTTGTTTCATTTTGAGATACGGTTTCTCTGTGTATCCCTGGCTATCCTGGAACTTGCTATGTAGACTAGGCTGGCCTTGAACTCACAGATATCCACCTGCCTCTGTCTCCTAAGTGCTGGGATTAAAGGTGTGTGCCACCATGCCCCACTTCAGTAACTTAACTCTGACTAGAATCAATCCAGTTAGAGGATCTTGGGATTAATTCACAGTTCTTTTTAAAAAATGCTTGTTATTTACTTTGGACAGTGCCATACATGTATATGATACATTTTGATCACATTCATCCTCCTTCAATTTCCCCTCTTTTCTCCCTCAAGCTCCTTCTCCCCAACAAGTCCTCTTCCTACTATCGAGTCTTTTTTTAATGACCCACTGAGTTTAGTTATGTCTTCTTATATGAGTATGGATATGATTTAATGGAGCTGGGCAACTTACCAGTCTACACTCCAGAACATGACGACTCCCTGTCTCTCAGCAGCCATTGACTGCCAATAACTCCTTAACTATGGAGGGGGCCTCCTGAGCCCTTGCTCATTCATGATGAGATATTGAAGAGCCCAATTTTGTGAGGTCTTGTACAAGTACCACAGCTGCTGCAGCAGCCATGTCTCGTCTGGAAGACCATGTTCTGTAGCATATTCCTCCTCTAGCCTCTGGCCTTTGCATTTTTTATGCCTCATCTTCCTCAATGTTTCTTGGGCCTCCACAGTGACATGGATGTCCCTTACTCGACTGAGCACCCAACATTCACTTACTTTTGGCACTTTAACTAGTTATGAGTTTCTGCATTCACTGTTGCTCACTGTAAAAAGCAGCTTCTCTGACCAAGGCTGAGGGCAACACTAATTTATGGGTACAAACATAAACATGCAGTTTGGCAACATATCTATTTAACAAAATGACAGTAGCTTGTTCCTCTCTAGGCTATGGCCTCTCCAGCCATGGACTTTTGACCAAGTTTGAAGTATGAGACATGAGTTCTTTCTGTGGAATAGGCTTAAATTCCAATTTGAAAGCAATTGGTGACCTTGAAAGCCTCCTCCCTGAGGAGTACCAGAAGGTACCATCCAAGCTTCCAAAGGAGGGAAGCAACCAACAGTCCCCAGGGCTGATGCTGGTGTCTGAGGGCCACATTGACACTGGAGCCATAACCAATCTGAGTGGCCTGTGCTGCCACTTGGGGCCAAGGTGACACTTGAGCCTGGGTTGATGATGGGGACCATGTCCGAGTCTGTGGTTCTACCACAGCCAGGGTCTGTGTGGATGTCTGTGGCCCAGGGTGCCATCAAAGGGTCTAGACAGTATCCTGTGGCCATGTTGGTGTCAAAGGGCCATGCCTCTGCTGGAGCCATGCTGATCTGAGTGGTCTGGGCTGTCATCTGGGGCCATGGTATTGTCTGGGCTAGTGCTGCTGCTGAGGGCCATGTCTGGGTCTGTGGCCCTACCAAAGCCAGGATCTGTGTTGATGTCCACAGCTCCTGATACCATTAAAGGTCATGCTGATGCCAGGGGTCTGGGTTACCACCTGGGGCCATGTTGGTGTCTCAGGGCCATGTTGCCACAGGGGCCATGTCAATTTGAATGTCCCACACTGCCATCTGAGGTCATGGTGACATCCTAGCCTGGGCTGCTACTGAGGACTGTGTCTGGGTCTGTGGTCCTACCACAGTTGGGTTCTGTGTTGATATCCATGGCCCATGGTACTACAAAGGCCACACAGATGCCCAGGGTCTGGGCTGCAACCTGTGGCCATGTTGGTATCTGGGGCGATGCCACCAGGATTACACATCAATGTGTGGCCTACACTCCCACACAGGGCCATAGTGTCATCCAGGCCCAGGCTACTGACATGGACCATGTCTGGGTCTGTGGCCCAGCAGTAGCCAGGATCTGGGTTAATATCTGTGGCTCCTATTGCCACTGGGTCTGTATGGATACCCGGGGTCTGGACAGTCATCTGGAACCATGTTGATGTCAGAAGGCATTGCTGCCACCAGGGCCATGGTGATATCTGGGCTTGACCTGCTGCCAAGGGCCATGTCTGAGTCCATGTTTCTGCTGCAGCTGGGGTCTGTGATGATGTCCATGACTCGTGTTACCACAGGTCATAAGAACTA
Source organism: Peromyscus californicus insignis (assembly GCF_007827085.1). NCBI lineage: Eukaryota > Metazoa > Chordata > Mammalia > Rodentia > Cricetidae > Peromyscus > Peromyscus californicus. The sequence continues at coordinate 67,099,162 of NW_026294617.1, read as the reverse complement.
TGTGTGTTAAAATCTGAGGGTCCTGCTGAGCTGGCCTGCCCCTCAGTGGCCCTGGGATAGCTGACCCTGCCCCTCACTGGACACTGCAGCAGGAGAGCTGGCTCCCCTGTACTCAGGAGAGATGGCCCCACCCCTCACCATGGGTGGGGGAGAGCTGGCTTCAATGGCATGGGCTTAGGAGAGCTGGATCTGCCCCTTACCTGATGGAGGGGGGCAGTCCTAGTGGCCCAGACCAATCAGCCCAGCTACCACCCAGACCCACATCCTGGGCCTTGGGTTGGCCCACCCTCCCATCTATCCCATCTATGACCTGCTGGAGTTTGTGAAGGAACTGGTCCTGTGGAATAATAACCACAGGATCCCTATGACTTGGGGCAACAGCAGGATATCTGAGAGGAGTTTCGGTGAGTGTCCAGTGATGATGGTGTGCCGGAGGCCTTGAACCAAGTCAATGACTCATTGCAATGAACAATTTGCAGGTGGGGCTGATTGGATAAAAGGATATACTGCATGACACACCATAGCTCCCGATGCCACTTGGATGAATGAAGAGGTGTTGGAAAGACAGAGAAGGGGGAATGCTTTTTTTGTTAGCTTTGTTTTATTTTTAATTAATTTTGGGGGGAATTCTCTTGGAAGTGCATGCTTCAGAGGTGAGGGGCAGATATGGAGGGACTGGGAGGTGAGTGGGACTGGGGTGCATGATGTGAAATTCCCAAAGAATCAATAAAGAATTATGTTAAAAATGAAAAGAAAAGAAATGACTTTGATGCTTTTGTATTTGTTAGGATTTCTTTGTGACCTTCAATGTGGTCTATTTTAGAGAAGATTCCATAGACTTTTGAGAAGACTATACATTCTGTATCTGTTGGATGGAATATTTAATAGACATCTGTGAAGTCATTTTCTCTATGGTGTAGTTTAACTTGTTGATTTTTAAGTTTAGATGTCCTATCTATAGAGGAGAATGGAGTATTTGTTACTTATTATGGTAGTTATTTGTCTCATTTCTAGGACAAAATACCTAACAAAGGCAACTTAAGGAAAGAAGAAAGGGAGGAGGGAGCTTGTTCCGACTCACAGTTCTGGGGAGATAATCAATCTAGGCAGGGATGTGTGACAGCAGGTGGATGGTCACATTGTGAATGTTTGTCTCCGTTTTATTCAGTGAGGGACCCTAGCCTATGGAAATCTATTACTTTTTAAGCCAATTTAAAAATAGAAATAAGAAGGAAAAAGAAATTATGTATGCAAATGTACTTGGCACATGGCAGTTCACAGTCACCTCCAGCATTCACAGAAATTCCTCATTTACATTATTACAGTGGAAACTGGGTCTCCAGAAAGCCTTGAACCATGAGAGGAGCAAGTAATAGGGATTCTCTTCAAGCATGCAACTCTGAAAAGGAGTTCTTCCCAAGCCATTCATGTTTTTATTCATAGTTACAAAAATAAAAGACTTCCCAATAATAAGGAAATTCATAAAGTAGACAAATGTAAGAAAGAAAAAATATATAAAAGGATTTGTGTGTGCTTGTGTGTAATAATGTAGTGTTTGGTGTGTGTGTGCGTGTGCGTGCGCGTGCGTGTGCGTGCGTGTACGTGTGCCTGTGTGTGTGTGTATGTGTGTATGTGTGTGTGTGTGTGCGTGTGCGTGTGCGTGTGCGTGTGCGTGTGCGTGTGTGTGTGTGTGTGTGTGTGTGTGTGTGTGTGTGTTGCATGCATGTCAATGTGCAAGTACATGAGCAGGCATATAGAAGCCAGAGCAGGATTTAGGACTTCTTGCTCTGTTTCTCTCCATCATTGCCGCCAGGCTGGGAGTCTCCCCAACCTGGCAGCTTGTCATTTGGGCAGGTGGCCTGTCTCCATCTTCTATTGCTGGGGTTACAGATAGGCGCAGCCATGTCTCCTTTTTTTTGAAAGTAATGTTTTATATTCTGAAATTATAATATAATTCATCATTCCCTCTCCCCTTTCCTCCCTCTAGCCTCTCCCATGTGCCCCTCCTTTTTCTCACTCAAATTCATGGCCTGCTTTTCTTTAATTCTGAATACACACATTTATGCATACATATTCCTAAATATATAAATACAACTTAGTCCGTGTAATGTTACTTGTATGTGTGTTTTTTCAGGGACAACCATTTGGTGGTTGATAACCAGTTGGTGTTCTCTTCCCTAGGGAAGGCTGGGTCTCCCATCCTCAGCATTCCTTAGTTCCCTGCAGTTCTTTGTTTAGGATTAGGGCCCCACGAGCTCTAGCACATTGGTGTGGTGCTTGCTCATGTCATGTTTAGGCAGCCATATTGGTGAGACTTCATGGCTCTAGCTTCTGGGAGACACACTCTCACAGCAGACTTACTGGTTCTCTGACTTTTACGACCTTTCTGCTCTCTCTTCCACAGTGTTCCCTGAGCCTTAGGTACAGGAGTTGTACTGTAGATACATCAGTTGGGACTGGGCTCCACATGGTTCCCCTGACTTTTGATTGGTGGTGGTTTTCTGCAATAGTCTCAGTCTGCTGCAGGGAGAAGTTTCTTTGATGGGTGAGATCTGTACTTACCTGTGGACATAAGGATAAATATTTAGAATATCCGTAGGGATTATGCTGGTTTAGTAAAGAGGTGGTTGTAGGTGGTCCTCCAGAGATCCATGGCTTCTCTAGCCCCAGATAGTCAGCTAGGTTTCTAGTACTAGGCACAGTTTACCTCTTATTGAGTGGGCCTTAAGTCCAATTAGAGATCTGATGATTACCTACGAGGTACACAAGGTATCACTGCACCCTCAGGGTGATCCTGCCAGGCCAGCTGTAGTTTTAGTTCATTAGCATAATAGCTGGTTGGGACTATTGGTTGCTTCTCTCTCTCTCTCTCTCGGAAGCTTGCACGGCACCTTCTGGTACTGCAAAAGCTAGTCCTCAGGAAGAGGCTTTCCGGTCATAGCCAGCTCAGGTCCTCTGGGTCCTGTGTTCAAAGTGCATGATATCCTTAGCAACAGGGACTTGCCTTCCACCTCTGGGCGGCAACCAATGGCAACTGAAGTAGTCCACAATGTTTTGGGAGTTTCTTGGACAACTCTGACCAACATATCAAAAGGAGACTTCATATGCCCGGCGTTAGGGTTTTTGTCAGGCAGTTTATGGCTTTTGAGGAGAGCATTGTTAGCCCAGATAGGAAAAATTTTTCATTTAAATAATGTATATGTGTATATAATATATAATTTTAGGTAGATAGATAATATGATTTCTTATGCCTTTTTCAGACATACTTACTGTTAGTTTGCCCTCCTCCCTCCATCTTCTGTATTAATTACCCTTCTCCCTCCTTATTCTGTATTAATCTCCTCCTTTCTCCCTAGCTAAAGCCTTTCCCCCATTTTTCCCATTCCCCTTCAAGTCACTTGTACCCTGCTCTTCTCCTTTCTTTCCACCCCCTGTGTGGTCCCCCTTTACTTGGGTTTCTGCAGTTATTCCAGGTTATATAGTCACATGTAAAAACTTGGTGCTAGGAACTGAAGATGAGAGAGATGCAACGTTTGTCTTTCTGGGTCTGGGACACCTTAACAGTGGAATAGTATTCCATTGTGTGTATTTACCACATTTCATTTCCACTGGTCAGTTGAAGGACACTCAAGTTGTTTCCCTTTCCTAGCTATTGTGAATAGAGAGACAATGAACATGGCTGAGCAAGCATCTATGCCTTGCTTTTTACTTGGATGTGGGCGATTTGAACTCAGGTCCTCCCTGCTTACAGAGAAGGCATTCTTACCTACTGAGCCATCCTCCCAGCTTCCATAACAGTTCTTTTCAATACTAAGAAGACAAATTTTAAAGAAAGTACTAGAAAAAAGGGAAGAAACATAGGGCACAGAAGAAAAAGAAGAGATTTTGCCTAATATGAAAAATATACATACACAGTATTAGATAGGCATATAAAAATATGTTTTGAAAAAAGTGTGATATGATTCTACTTAGTGTATAAAAGAGAGCTGGGGATATTCCTCAGAGCAGAGAGAGTATGCTTATCTAACATGTGCAGGGCCTGGGTTCAATCTCAAGAACCACAAAAATAAACCAGTTGTGGTGGTTTGAGTGAAAATGGCCCCCATGGGTTCATGGGAAGTGGTACTATTAATAGATGTGGCCTTGTTGGAGGAAGTGTGTCACTGGGGCAGGCTTTGAGGTTTCAGATGTTCAAGCCAGGCCCAGTGTCTCTCTCTCTTCCTGCTGCCTTCAGATGTGGATGTAGAACTCTCAGCTGCTTCTCCAGCACCATGTCTGCCTGCATGCCGCCATGCTTCCCGCCATGACAACATGTGGACTAAATCTCTGAACTGTAAACAAGCTCCCAAATGAAATGTTTTCCTTTATAAGAAGAGTTGCCATGGTCATGGTGTCTCTTCACAGCCATAGAAACCCTAACTAAGACACAAGTAAATAAAAGGTATAATAAAAAGAGGGAAAAAAAAAAGGCAAAACACAGGAGCAAAGTGAAAAAACTACAGAGAGAGAAAGGAGAAAGAGACAGGAAGGGAATTTTTATACACACCTAACAGATGGTAGAAATGAAGATTTAAGGTCTCTCTGGTGCATTTGAATAAATCCCAAACTCCCGCTCACAGTCGGAGACACCATGCGCCTGGCACTGTCTTGGTCGCCAACTGCACGGTTGCTGTGCCTCTTTCTTTGTGTGTTCCCTGTTTCCTGTGATATCACTTCCTTGTCTTTGTTTAATTCTGTGTCCCAGGAATACCTGAGATTATTCCAAATTCATCACTTCTTCTTCTTCCATCCCTCTCCCTCTCCTTCTCCTCCTAGTCTTTGATAGGGGATCTGGGAACTTTAGGGAGTGGAGGGGGTCTCCCTGGAGGTGTGTCTGGCCTCTATCGCTTCCTTACTCTCTCAGCTTCCTACCTGCCAGAGGGTGAAGAGCCTTCTCTGTACATATCCCTGACACTCTGGTGTTTTGACTAAGCAACCAGGACCTAAACCTCTGAGACTATGACCAAATAGGTCTTTAAAGTTGTTTGCAATAGGAATTTTGTCACAGTGATGAGGAAATTAGCAAATATGACTATAAAGTTCTAGAGTATTATCTGACATTTAGTTAGCACTTGATAGAAACTACTAAGAACTGATGAATATGGTCTGTATGTACGTTGTTCATTGTGCAGAGGTGTATCGGATGCAGCTTGTACTGGTTCGTGGCAACCATTTGTTCACATCTCTTCCCAGTTCCACATTCACCAAGGTCAGGTAGCTGGACCCTGATTGTGACGGGAGGATTTATGCCTTGGCAACTGGAAAATGCTTTAAATCAAAATTAAAATTTTCTTTTTGGCGAATAGGATCCAACATGTTATTTATCTGGGACAGTGCCTGGCACGTAGTAGGCATTCATTAAATACTTGTTGAATGAATAAGCCTATGGTACTGAACCCTGTGTTTAACCATTTCCTTAAAGTCTTTTTGGCCGTGACTTGAACTGGTAGGGGATCCCTGCAGAATTCTTAACCTCAGGAGCCTCTGGCTGTGGACAGTGCTCAGGAATTGCCTGTTTCCTGGACAGCCTCCAAAAGCAAACCTTGAAATTCCTTCCCTTAAGTCCCTGTCTCTTGGAAATATTGATAAAGGGGACAAGGAATGAGAAGCAGAAATGCCATTGGTGACTGAGATTCTCTGTCAAGTTCTCGGGGTTCAGCATCTGGTGTCTGTGTGGAGCATGCTGTTGGCTTGCTCCTTAGATTTACAGCCTTGGGGTTCCTGTGAGGATGCCAGGGTTAGTGAGGGGAGATCACCAGCCCCCATGTGCATGCTAGAGTAATGAGAAAAGAATGTGTGGAGTCGATAGCAGGTGTTCGAGTGTCAGGAGGGATCAAGTGTGGGAACCTCTGTGTTAGAAGCAGGTGTGAGATTATGTGTCAATCTGCTTGTCACTGACCTTCTTTTGGAAAGCAAGCTTGAACTCCCCTAGTAGGTCCGATGGAGGGCGGTGCAGCATGGAGGAAGGAAGGTATACAGCACATTTGTCTTTATAATTAACACAACCACAGAACAGCAGCTTCATAATAAAAACGCCATTATTGCTTATGCCTCACAAGAGTAGCTCGTGCTTTTGCACTGTTTTGCTGACCTTCCGTCTTGATGCTGTGACGTAGTTTGGCAGGTAATAGCGTCATTTTATGTTTATTTGATTTTGTGTGAACATAATGATGTGATGAACATAGTGATGCCAGGCATGATTGGCATACATCTGGAACCCAAGACTCAAGGTGTGGAGTCAGCAGCATCAGGAAGAATTCAAGACCATTCTTGTCTGCCTAGTGAGTCTGAGGCTATCCTAGGCTACATGAGACTCTATCTCAAAAAACTAAATCTTGCAAAAATAAACACAATATAGTCTTATAACACATGTGCTGAGGAACCCACTTCTCACATCTGTACATTTCTTCCCAACAGACAACTGCTAGTATTAGATCTTGTTTATTTTTCTAGACTTTTGGTATGTGATGAAGTCAACATGAATTCATTCAGGAATTTCCCTTCTTGAAGTCTAGTACTGTCACCACACTATTTTTTCTACATTTTTCTTTCAAATTATTTTGTTAGATCTGTCTGTCTGTCTGTCTGTCTGTCTATGGTCTCATTCTGTTGCCCTGACTGGCCTAGCACTCACTATATAATCCCTGCTGATTCATACTCAAGGCAATCAATCCTTCTGGCGCTTCAGCTTCCTGAGTGCTGGGATTACAGACATGAGCTACCACTGCCAGCCTTGCTTTTGGAGATGGGATCTCACTATACAGCCCAGGCTGGCCTTGAACTTCTGATCCTCTCGCCTTGACCTCCTGAATGCTGGGGGAGAAGGTGGCTGCTGCCTGTGGGGGAGGGGGAGGAAGGGGGAGGGAGCATATGGCCGATGCTTGCTCACATCTCAGTGACTAGGCTTGTGCCTCTATGATTGGTTTCCTCTGAAATCTTAGTGGTAGTTCCACATGGTACCCCAAAGCCCCCTCTTTCTTTTTGATGTTGCACACTGTTCCATTGTAGGGATGTACCACATTTGTCTAATCAGGACGCTGTGGTGGATATTAATTTGCTTCTAAGATTTTGCTTTTAGAGCCATGCTGTGGCAAGTTTTCTTATTGTGCACTTGTACTGGCGTATCTGTGCTGGCTGTTTCATGGTTGGAGCAGATGAGGCTCACGGTGGTGGCCATGAAGAGGCTCACTGCCGAGGGTCAGGAAAGCAAGCTCTGCAGGCCACAAGAGAGTATCCGCCACAGCACCTGCCTACATCCCATTCTACAAGATACACTCAGTGTTGCAGACAACCAGGCGCAGATGAGAGAACGGCCAATGAGGTCACATGACTATTAGCCAAGCTCTAGAGGGAGAGGGTGAGAAAGAGAGTGTGTAGGGCCCTGTCAAAGGGATGGACAGTCACCCAAAGCACAGCGGCATGTGTAATTTGGACACACCATAATGTTCAGTGATGGGGGGAGGTGTACTTCAGTCTCTGTGGTACGTATGCGGGTACAGCAATGAGTCCTTGAATCCTGCGTTGGGTGAAGATTGGACTTAATAGTTCTTTAGAAGAAGCTAATGAGTCAGACGCAGTAGTGTACACCTTTAGTCCCAGCACTTGGGAGGCAGAGGCAGACAGATCTCTGAGTTTGAGGTCAGTCTGGTCTATATAGAGTTCCAGGCTAAGTAAGGCTACATAGTGAGACAATATTTCAAAGGAGAAGGAGAAGAAATTTCTTTGGAAAGCTGGCTTTTACGTAACATTTTTAATGTGATAAAACACACACACACACACACACACACACACACACACACACAAGAAAACTGTGTTCTGAGCCGGGCAGTGGTGGCGCACGACTTTAATCCCAGCACTCGGGAGGCAGAGGCAGGCAGATCTCCGTGAGTTCGAGGTCAGCCTGGGCTACAGAGCAAGTTTCAGGAAATGCACCAAAAGCACCAAAGCCACACAGAGAAACCCCGTCTCAGAAAAAGCCAAAAAAAAAAAAAAAAAAGAAAAAAAGAAAAGAAAACCTTGTTCTGAGTCATCAGGATGGCATGTTGTCACTTTTTGCCAAGTGATGTCAGTGTCCACGTTTGTCTTTACATGTGTGATGAGTTGGTACCTAGAACTGTGGCTTCCATGTTCTCTGCTATGAGAAGAACATAGAGGAAGGCTTCACGTACAAATGCTGTGTGTGCCCTGGGAGGCTGATGCCCTCCTAACATGGTTCACCTGAGTAAACCAAGGGTGAAGAAGGTTCCAACAGAGAGACACGGTGGAAGAAGAGAGTCATGCAGTGCAGCCTGCCACACTTGGAGCTCTACACGGATGCCACAGGTCCAGGAGCACACGACTTCAGCAAACATCATTTATTGCAATCAATTTTTTAAATTTTCATTTTAAAGAATATTGACTTTATAGTTCTGTTTCTGTTTAGCTGGTGAATTGCCATTGCCTTTATAGTTTATAGGGTACAAATACATTTTTATACTAGTCTTATGTCCATATGTATTTGAGTGACATAGCACAAATAAATGACCATTCCTGGGAAGATGGAGAACTTTTGTTGTTGATGTTTTCTTGCAAGGCGAGTTACAGGAGGGTCCTGAGTAATATGATTATGACTAGTATTTTGTTAACTAGTTTTTTTCTGGTTTCTGTGGCCTGAGAAGAAGCAATTCAAGGGAGGAGAGGTTTGTTTTGGCAGTTTGATGGGATGTGGTCCATCATGGAGAGGAAGGCTGCCTATGTGTGGGGGGAGCATGTGGCCTCTGCTTGTTCACATCTCAGTGACTTGGAAGCCGGGAGCTGTGAATGCTTGCATACTTTTTCTTCTTTTATTCCATCTAAGCCCCCAACCCATGGGGTGAAGCCATGGCATTACCTGAGGAGAAAAACCTACCCTGGATGTGGGTAGGTTTTTCTCCTCAGGCAATCCTCTCTGCATTGCCTCAGGGACACACCTGGGGTGTACCTCGATCTATTAGGTGATCCAGTCAAGTTGGCAGTGAAGAGTAACCAGCACAGGTGTTCATTTCTTTTAATAAACTGATTAACTCATTTTATGGCTCTTGGGATTAAGCCTAGGGTCTCACATATGCTAGGCAAAGGTTTCACCACTGGTTTATACCTCTTAGACTTTCCACAACTTTTTATTTTGAGACAGGATCTACCTAAGTTGCCTAAATTGGCCTTGAACTTATTTTGTAGTCCAGACAGGCTTTGAACTTTCTATCCTCCTGCCTTAGCCTTCTGAGCAGCTGAGACCGTGCACCTATATACCCATACCACTAGGACAATTATCTATCTGTCTGTCTATCTATCTATCTATCTATCTATCTATCTATCTATCTATCTATCTATCTGTCTGTCTATCTATCTATATCTATCGATTGATCGATCTATTGTATATGTGTTAAAAGCCTGTGTGGAGAGGCCTGTGTCCTACTCTGTCATTCTTTGCCACATCCTCTTGAAACAGAGCCTCTACCTGAATCTGGAACTCTCCTTTCAGCTAGGCTGGCAGGCAGCAAGGTCTTCTCTGCCTACCTCCAATGATGGGGCTACCCGTGTGTGTGGCCACACTCAGCTTTTACGTAGGTGCTGGGGATTCAAACCCAAGAATTCATGTTTGCCTGGTATTCTTTGTGCACCGAACCATCTCTTTAGTCCCAGACCAGGCCATTAATTAATTCTGAGTCCAGATCTTACTGTCTAGCGTGAGCTTGCCTCATGTTTGTGAGCCTCCAGGCCCAGCCTCCTGAGTGCCGGCAAGAATGTGCCAACCGCAGTCAGCCTCAGATGGGTGTTTTATTTAAAAAAAAAATTTAATTTTACGTGTATAAACATAGTGGGTAGCTGTTCCAGATTTGACCTGGAAGTACTACCCTCAGTGAGGCTTCTGGTAACTGTCACGCCTACCTATGACCTGCCACTGAGGCGGGGCCGAGACAGGAGCCCTTAAGACCCTAGATCCCGATGTGCCGGCTCTCTTGGTTCCTGGTGATCCTGGATGCTGGATGGTAGACTGAGCGGAGTTCTCCAGAGAACCCAGCTGGACTGCACCTCACCTCTCCCGGATCCTGTAACCAACCCCCTTACTAGCTGTTATCCCCCAAAATAAAACTCCTTTTTAACTACGTGGAGTTGGCCTTAGTAAATCCTCCAATATAATGTTTTGCCTGCATGTATGTGCATCACATGTGTGTAGTGCCTGTGGAGACCAGAATAAAGTATCGAATCCCCTGAAACTGGAGTTATGGATGGTAGTGAGCTGCCGTGTGTGTGCTGGGAACTGAACCTGAGACCTCTCTAAGAGCAACAGGTGCTCTTAACTGCAGAGCCATCTTTCCAGCCCTCAGATGAGTGTTTTAAACAGAGCATATTAGCACTTTAGGCACAAGACTAGGCTAAGAGGCTGATGGATGTCAAAAGTATGCCAATGTGGAGTTGTCCAGGTGAGAACAGATTTGAGGGACATTTAGGAGGTGAAACTGTAGGACTTGGAGGCTGCCTGGTTCAGCAGTTGAGGGAGAAGAAAGCGCAAGCTGGCACCTTGGTTTCTGCTTGGGTGTAAATGAATGTATTGTGTCATTAATTAAAACATTAGATAGAAATGGGGACTGAAAGGCAGCCCTAGATGTGGAGACAAGACATTTCATCTTGGACATGCTGCATTTTCAAGGCCTATGGGCCATATAGATAGAGATGTCCAGAGGGTGATTGGTCCAGTGGTTCTGATGCTTGGGTTGCACAGATCTGGGAAGTGGAAGGCGGAGGAGGAGACACTGCGAGCCGCCATCAGGATAAGGAAGATGTAAAGTACCGGTAAGCCACAAGCCACGTGGCAAGGTATAGATTAATAGAAATGGATTAATTTAAGCTGTAAGAACAGTTAGCAAGAAGCCTGCCACGGCCATACAGTTTGTAACCAATATAAGTCTCTGTGTTTACTTGATCGGGTTTGAGCGGCTTGGGACTGGCGGGTGAGAGAGATTTGTCCAGACTGTGGGCCAGGCAGGAAAACTCTAGCAACAGTTGGCATTTGTGTTGTGTATAAGACAAGGGGGGAAGTCGAAAGCACCCAGAAAGCAGGTGTTGAACACACGGGTCTGTGGGCAGTCTCCTCCAGAACACCGAAGGTGGAGGTGCAGAGGGAAGCCTGGAGTGGATAGGAATAGCCTTGAGAATGAGAAAAATGGGAAAGATCCTGGTGATTAAAGATTGTCAGCAATGTCACACGCAAAATAGAGCTTTAAGACAAGAATCAAAATGTACCACTGTGGCTTTAGTACTGCACAAAAAACCTGGCTCCACCCACCTCCCTGAGCCTCCAGAACAATTCAGAATCCTCTTCAACTCTACGCGTCTCCCTGTGGACCTAACTGAAGTCAGCACGGGCATTTCGCCTGCCTGAGCTTCCCTGTTTGTTATCTGTGGGGGCAGTTGCTGTTGTTGATTTGGGAGCAGTGTGCTCCAGTTTCTTGAGGAAAGGACCAGAGAAGGCGTGCCTGCTAGTTTTGCCAACTTGACCCAAGCTAGAGTCATCCGAAAGGAGGGAACCTCACTTGAGAAAGCACCTCCATGGGATCAGGCTGTAGGCTAGTCTGTAGGCCATTTTCTTAGTGATTGATGTGGAAGGGGCACAGCCCACTGTGGGCGGTACCACCCCCGGGTTGGTGGTTCTGGGTTCTCTAAGAAAGCTGGATGAGCAAGTCATGGGGGGCAAGCTGGCAAGCAGCACCCTTCCATGGCTTCTGCATCAGCTCCTGCCTCCAGGTTCCTGCTGTGCTTGAGATCCTGTCCTGACTTCCTTCAGTGATGGGCTGTGATGACGTGGAAGCGTGCGCCCAATAAACCCTTTCCTCCCCAACTTGCTTTTGGTCATGGCGTTTCACCACAGCCATAGAAACCCTGACTGGCAGGGAAGGGGTGCCACAGTGGGAGCACGGTAGTCACGAGGGGCTAGGAACGGGGAGGGCGAAAGGGGATTTGGGGTGGATGCCGGGGCTGACCTAGGCTAGCATCAGCCGTGTGAGCCAGGTGTGGTGGCACTTACAGTCCTGGCACTCAGGTGGCAGAGGTTGGGGCAGGAGGGCCAGAGCCCAGCTTCACATAGTGAGACATTGTCTTAAAAGACAAAAGCAAAAAGACAAGGTGGAAGCCGAGGCTGAGGAGGCTGAGGCCACTTTATGGCAGAGCTGCAGGATTTGTTTAGCGTTTTTCCTTTACATTGATGGATGGATTGATTGGTTGGTTGATTGTGTGTGTGTGTGTGTGTGCTTGCGCTTTCATGCTACAGTGAACATATGCAGGACACCAGACAACTCGTTGGAATCACGTCTCTCCTTCCACCACGGGGGGTTCCAGGGGACTGATGTAGGCTGCCAGGCTTAGGAGAGATTTTATTTGGTTTCTCATACCATCTGTTTAAAGACCTACCGAAGAAGGCAGTTATGATGTAACACTTTCATTTTTGTGGATAAAAGTGGCCATAAGTGGGGAAGGGCCACAGGAGCTGAGCCACGCCCCCCCCCCCCCCCCATGCTACCTAGTTTCAGGTCAACTTGACACAAGCTAGAGTTATCTGAAAAGTGGGAATCTCCAGTGAGATGACTTTATAAGATCCGGCTATAGGGCGTTTTTCTTTATTAGTGATGGAGAGGGCCCAACCTATCGTGGGTGGTGCCATCTCTGGGCTGGTGGTCCTGGGTTCCATAAGAAAGCAGGCTGAGCAAGCCATGAGGAACAAGCCAGTGAGCAGCACCCCCCAAGGCCTCTGCATCAGTTCCTGCCTCCGGGTCCCTGCCCCGCCTGAGTTCCTGCTCTCACTGCTTTTGATGATAATAAACCCTTTCCTCCGCATGCTGCTTTTGATCATGGTGTTTCAGCACAGCCATAGTCACCATAACTAGGACACCCAGCTAGACAGAGAAGGGGAAACGCCTCCCTTTGGAACTGGCAGGTATCACACACTATTGAGCCGGTTAGAATCATTCTTAGCATCAATGTCAAGTTTCTTGTAAGCACTCCTGGTGTCCATTTCCCAGTAAATAAGCAGACACTGGAGGGATGGGGCTATTTGATTTCTTGATCCGCAGCTGTTGGAGCTTTGCTACCACAAGTCTTGGTGAACTCTAGATGACCCTGCAACCCATTTTCACCTAGGCCAGAGGGGGAGCACCTCCTGGCCCAACAGAGGGACTGGCAGAGAGGCAGGGCTAGGATTGGTGCAAACACAAAGCACTATTTGTGAGCAACTGTGATTGGTGTGGACACCCTTCCCCTGGCTATGCACGCAGGCTGCTCAGCGCAGTGAGGCACTTTGCTGCCTCTGCTGCCTCTCCCTGAGCTGTGTCAACACTAGGCTGGGAGCTGAAGAAGCCGATGAACAACACAAGATCAGCCAGGGCAGGGAGATGGAGGCGAGCCGGTGCTGATGGTGGAGAGATGGTGGTGCCTGGGAGACGGCTTGAGGAATCTTGACTCCCTAGGTCTATACAAGAGCTAGACCCCTTATAGAGCAAGGGATCTAGCACTCTGGCCTACACAAGAGGCACCACCTACTGCTGCCTCTCTGCTGTCAAATCAGAGTCAGACCAGCGCTCAAAGACCTTCTCTTTCACTCCCTGTGACTTCTGTCTAGATAGAGTGAAAGGGTCTTAGGCTGGTGACTGGTAACAGTGGAAGACTTCTTTGCAATTGGCATCCTGGACCAGCATCTGGGCCAGACTGTGGGGAGATGGCTTGGGTCTGCACCCGACCTCTGCCGCTTGCCAGGCTGTTTCATCTCTCTGTACTTGTCCTCCCCTGTACAGTGGGATGATAACAGGGCCTACCTCCTGAAGCCCCTGCATTGGTTGAAATGGCATACAGGAAGCACTTAGGACATGGCTGGTGTCTTAGTTAATGTTCTGTTGCTGTGAAGAGACACCATTGTTGGTTATGATAAATGGCACTGGTGGCAACGCTAGCTACGGGCGGAAAAGTCACGGGCCACGGCTGTGACTACCAGAGATACAAAGAGCTTTATTAGAAAGAAAGAGGGGATAGGAGGGAGGAGGGCCAGGCCTGGACAGAAAGGAAGATGGCGGGAGCAGAGAGGGAACAGAGAGAGAGAGAGAGAGAGAGAGAGAGAGAGAGAGAGAGAGAGAGAGAGAGAGAGAGAGGGTCTGAGTCTGGCTTTTTAAGGCGGGAATTGCGTGACCACGCGGCGGGTCCATAGTCACCAGTGCCCACTGAGGATGTAAGACGTAAGACACAGGACCCCGAGCTGCACATGTACAGAATCCTAACAACCATGACCAAGGCAACTCTTATAAAGGAAAGCATTTAATGGAGAGGGGGAGTTGCTTATAGTTTCAGAAGGTAAGTCCATGATCATCTTCCCTGTGATCTGAAACAACCCCTTCCTTTGGGATCTCAGAGGTCCCTTCTGGCGGCCCAGGAGTTAGATTTCCTAAGTTCTCAAGCCCTTGTGAGTCTCCTAGGTTTTCTAGTACCACAGAGGAAGGCCCAGGAGTAGAGTGGTTGCTGAGTATGCCTTGCACTACTGTCCCTGAGAAATCCTGGGTGTTCACTGCACCTTCTGCACTTGAGGCTGAAGGTCACAGGGTGCCAAAGTTATGTCTGGAGTTGGTGGCTGACCTGGTTATATTAAAACGGAATCTCGGGGCTGGAGAGATGGCTCAGTGGTTAAGAGCACAGACTGCTCTTCCAGAGGTCCCGAGTTCAAATCCCAGCAACCACATGGTGGCTCACAACCACCTGTAATAAGATCTGGTGCCCTCTTCTGGCCTGCAAGAACACATGCAAACAGAACACTGTATGTATAATAATAAATAAATCTTAAAAAACAAAACAAAACAAAACCCCGGAATCTCTACTGTCTGCGTTGCTACGTTGGACAGATTGGCCCTTTGATGGATTGCATTGGACAGATTGGCCCTTTGATGGATTGCATTGGACAGATTGGCCCTTTGATGGATTGACAATCATATTTAAGGAGGTTTTACAAGGGAAGGGCCCTTCTAGTACGCCTGCATTTTGCAATCCACTTCTTCATCTCAGAGACTCCAAGTTGCCATCACTCCTTTCTGGACGCCGAACTGACACACAAGTCTAGTTCAGAGCTTTGAGTAAAGAGTACCAACTCCAGCCACCAGAGGGCACTCTTGCAACATGAAGCCCACATCTCTCCTGGAAGATGCTTCCATCTTTGCCAAGAAAACCTGGATTTGTGGAACTTAGTGGATCTCAACCCTCAACCCAGAGCAGTTTATCCCCTTTCCCCAGGGGATGTTTAGCACTTTCTGGAGGCATTTGGGGTTGTCACAGCTGGGTGGAGGCGGGTGCTGCTACTGTTGTCTGGGTATGGACCCATGTTTTGGTAAGTATTCAGGAGTGCACAGGACAGCTCTCAGTAACAATGAATTACATAGTAAAAAAAATACCAATGGTGCCATATGGAAAAGGTCTGCTTCTTCAAGATCGGTGGCCTCCAATAAAGAAAGTACCACCTGGAAGCGAGTCCTTGTGGTGGGCTTTACCTATCCTGAAGGGCAATCTTAGAATGTAGGCCTCAAAGAAATATGGGATTACAATCACCACATACCACTGAAGAGGAGGTGGGACCAGGCAGAGAACATAGAATTTCTTTTTTATGGAGAAACCCTGTCCTTAGGGCTAGCCACTCTGAACAGGACACGTGCCCGATGAGTGTACCCTCTGCTTCCCGGTGCTGCGCTTGGCACACTGTTTTGTCTTCTACACTGAGGAGGGTAAAAGCCCTGTGCCGGTCCTTAAGTTCTGGGGATGAGACCTCAGGGACGGGAGAAGGGGGAGTAGTTTTCACTGTGGCCATGGGGAATCCTGGGAAAGAGCCTACATTTGCTTTTTGACATTGGGCTGAGGGAGGGAGACAGGGACCATCTTGGCCTGTCTGTGCACGAGGGTCGTGCCTTGTCCTCTGCAGCTGCTCTTACCCATTCTAGTTGACTGACAGTGCATGGTCACAAGACCAAGAGGCTGCAGAAAAGTAATGTTAGAGAGGCTCCAAGAGGAACTCGGAACGGGAGGAGGAACCCTCGGGCCTTTCCAGTTCATGGGCTGTTCCATAGAAAAAGGACAGCAGACAAATCCAAGCCCTGTCATTGATAGCCTAGAGGCCGGAGAGCGGCATGGCTCAGTGGCCTTGGCTTGTGCTGCATCCCTCTCGACCGATCATCTGGTCTTAAGCAGAGACTCTTATGTGTTCTCTGCCCTCTGCCCAGGTGCTCCAAGCCTGCTCTGCTGTTCATCACTAGGAACCCATGCAGAGACAGAGGAAATTCAGCACCGGCTTCCTTTCCCACGTTGACCATTAGAGTCTTGCCCAGAGCTCCTCTACAGGGGTCTTAAGGTCTTTGGCAAAGACCCTTGCTCTGTTTGCTCCTCTGTCTTTGGGACCGGCTTCCCTCATTTCCTGGTAGGTCTGGGGCCCCTACTTGGTTCACTTTTTCTCTCAGGAGCGATGGTAGAAAGAAGGAGCTTGAGTGAGTGATTCCAGTCTCACTCCAAGCCTCAGGCCCTCCTCTGCATTTCCCAGCAGGATGCCTGGGTTGCCTTCAGCACCACCAATGATGGGAACACAGGAGGAACACAGCCAAGCCTGGGGTGCGCTGGAGAAAGGCTGTTGGCCAAGAGGGCAGTTTGCCAAGGGCTTTTTTATTCACAGTTAGCAGTGGAGGATTGCAGAGATGAGAAAACCAACTCCTTCCTCCCTCTGCACCTGCAAGAGCCTTCCCGGGACAGAGGTTCCAGTCAGAGGGAGGGCAGAGAAACATGTGAAGGGGTAGGGGGAGGTCCTGGAAACCTTAGACATGATGGGGAAATGAACCCAGAGGAAGAAAGAGACCCTCAGACTTAAGCCAAACCAGCCCTATCTGCCCCCGCCTGCCCCTTACTTCCCTCTCGTGGCCAGGTATGGGGCCGTTCAGTGATGGAAATCCTTAATCTTATTTCCCTCCAAAAAGTTGAGATTAATAATGTCTCCTTAGTCTGATAACCATTTGGTAGGAGGGGAGGGGGCACTACCTCAGTTTCCCCATGCCCACATTTACCCCACCTTGGTCTAGCTTCACCCTCCAGGTCCTCCAGTGAGTCTGGCTGGTGTCCAACTAGGAGATGGTGGGAAAGTCGGAGTTGGGGGAAAGGGGAGGGGCCGCCCCTTGACTTCTTTCTCTCCAATTAAGGGGGATCCAAAGGCCACGTGGCTCTGAGGTTCTCTGGATTGGGGGACATGAGAGTTCCTTTTCCAAGTTTGAGTCTCTGAGTCCCTGAGGAGAGTCCCTCATTGGAATCCAGGTGCCCCTTTGGCCCTGGGCCAGGATTTACCACCAATTCCTCAGGCCTGAGAAACCAGCCCTGAAGCCTCTCGCCGGTGCCCTGTCTCAGCCTGGCCAGAAGGGGGAGTCCTGGAAAATGCCAGGCACCTGGCGTACAGGGCGGGCCTGGGAGCCAAGGACCCGGCTTGGAGGACCCTGAACGTGGCTGCTTTGAGGAGAAAGGAGGCAAGATGGGCCCCGAGAGGTGGGTCCAGTTACAGCAGAGGCAGGGTGCATGTGTAAAGGAAGCGAATCTGGGAAGGTCACCTTGGAGGTTCAGGAGACAGCAGCAAGGACCTTGCCAGCCTGGGCCCAGAGCCGAGCCAAAACCTGGAGAGAGAGAGAGAGAGAGAGAGAGAGAGAGAGAGAGAGAGAGAGAGAGAGAGAGAGGGTCAAGAGGGCAGCCTCCCCAGATGCCCCTCCGCCTCCTTCCCTTCTCCTCCTCTCCTCTCCCTTCTCCACCCCCTCCCCTCCCCTTCCCTCTGACAGACTCTCGAGGAGCTAGGCTGGCCTTGATCTGTTATGTAGCTGAAGATGGCCTTGAACTCCTGACTCCAGCTCCTGAGTGCTGGCATTACAAACCTGGGACTTCCTGCCTGTCAGGTGAGTGCTCTCCTGGGGGGGCTCCCGCTTCTGTTTTCTCTTACTCAGAATCCTCCCCATCAGTGCTCCCTCCCCTTCCCCGGGTGTGTGTGTGGGGGGGGGGGCTCATCTCCCTCTTTTTTGCTCTTGTTTGGTTTATCCTACTTCTAGAAGGACCATCCTGAGACTCTGCCAGCCTTGTGGGAGCACCTTTCGGTCCTCTCCCTTCACCTCTCCTGGGGCACTTGGCCCGGTCGGAAACCATATAGTTAGCTATATGCGCCTGTTGCTTTAATGTCGGTGTCCCTAGGGTTGCTGGAGTGGGAACTGTTAGTGGCTTTCTGCTCCTCTGAATCTGGTCCAGACTGAATCTGGACCTCAGCAGAAATGTGTGGAGAGACTGAACGGGAGTCTGTGTCCTAACCCAGTGAGTCCGTCTTGACTCTGGCTTCCCCTGCTCAAAGGCTCCACGTGTTAGCTGGGTAAAGAACTGATTGTGGGACCAAGTGCTTGTCACCTGGGTATGAAGGCCTCCGTCCTGCTTGGGATCAACGGACATCTGCTAAGATTAGGTGTAAGAAGGGACCCGTGAAGTTCAGGACTGTGAGGCCATGTGTGGGATCCACAGCCTTCCCCTTCTGTCTGATGCTAGGCCCATAGCGCTCTTCCTCTAAAAAAGTTTCCTCCTTCTATTCCCTCCGTCTGCCCTCCCACCTGCCGGGCCCCCGCAGGGCCTGCTCAGGCTGGGGTTCCTGGAAAAGGCTAGACAGAGCTCCACAGCATGTTTTTCTATTTCAGCAAGCCCTCTTGAAATGCTACTTTATTTCTTTTTTTTAAGCAAGGCCACATCATTTAACTAAGAGACCAATGGGGTCACATGGGTGTGATACAGTGAATAAAAACTGGGAAAGCAGATCAAGTGGTACTTCATATAGCCAGTTTACTGCTGCCAGCCCTCTGCTGACCTAAAACCTTCATGCCCTTCAGGGCCCAAGCACAGGGAAGGTGTGTGTGTGTGTGTGTGTGTGTGTGTGTGTGTGTGTGTGTGTGTGTGAAGGGTTGTACAAAATTTGGGGCTTATAGTTTCCCAGAGGGGTAAGCTTGGTGTCTTCAGCACTCTGGTGCTGGGAGAATGGTGGGGTAGAGGAACGGAGAAACCCCCTCGGATGTGCTAGGTAGCTCTAGGATGCCAGACTGATGGCCCAACTACCCTGCATCCATGGCCTGCACTGTGGGTGGGTAAAGGTGGGTGGTCCTAATCCTCAAAACTGCCTGAAGTGGAGGGGCGTGCACCTCTGCAGAAGATACCTGGGTTGGGTCTTTCCAAAGAAAGCCTGGCCCGCTTGCTTTGAGTGCCACTGGTGTCTACCAGTGTCCACCTCCTCCCCTCGCTCCATCATGGAGTGCCACCACTAGTGTGGGCCCAGTCCCTCTTTGTCTCAGGCCTTTAAAATCTTGCTCTCCTTTCTTCCTGTAAGTGCAGCTGAGCCTGTGTGTGTACCTCGGATGTCTGCTGAGTCACTTGGCCAAGGAAGTCTTCCCCGCTGTCCCCAGCACCCCCAGCATCGACCCCTTTGTGTTGAGCAGCAGATATAATTGTGTATCTATTGGTAACCGCCTTTAAGCCCTTGACCAAGAGCCCTAGAAGGGCAGCATTGCTCACATCTGAACTTCAGACCCTGGTGCATTAAACAGGAGGCAATTAAACATCTGATGAAAGAAGAAAGACTGACATCCTCTCTTCAGCTCAGCTTCCTTCTTTGCCCCATGACCCAAGAGTCCCCTTCTTAGATTAGCTGAACAACAACAACAACAACAACAAAATTCCCAGTGGAGGCTGGAGAGATGGCTCAGTGGTTAAGAGCGTTCCTGTTCTTCCAGAGGACCTGAGGTCTGTTCCTAGCACCCATGTCAGAGGGCTCACAGCTGTCTATAATTTTAGCTCCAGGATATTCAATGCCTCTGGCCTCTTGAGGGCACCTGCACTCACGTGCACATACCCACGTGCAGACACATTCCCCTACACATAATTAAAAACAATTTAAAAAAAATTAAAAGCCTTCCAGTGACAGCCTGGTTCCTCCTCTAATTCCAGCCACACACAGCCTACATACAGATGTTTGCTGACTTACGATAGGGTTATGGGCTAATAAACAAACCCGTTGTGAGTTGAAAGTAATATAGGTCAAAAGTGTGTTGGGTGTATATAGCCTGCAGAATGAGTCAGTCCAGCAGTGTGCTGTGGAGTGTTGGGTGGTTTCTCTCGTGATACGTGGATGACTGGAGCGGCAGCTCCCTGCACCTCCTGTTGATAGCCAACAGAAAGGTCAAACTTCAAAATTCTAGATGTGTTTTCTGTCACGGAATGCATACTGCCTCTGTGTTGTATCATCAGGTCTAGAAATCCTAAGTCAAATTGTTGTCAGATTGGAACCTTTTGTAATTTATAAAATGAAATCTAGGGACTGGGATGTGGCTCAGTTGGTAGAGTGCTTGATGAGCATATAAAGGCCCATCACCTGTGCCACAAAAACAAATAAATAAAATGAAAATCTAAACATACCTCTTCTTCCTGGACTCTCTGCTTATGGGAGAAAGCTCAGCCCCTTTCAAATGGTTTTGAGGCCCTTTGGACCTGGGTAGCTGTTGGCCTGGCAACTGCCTCCCACACCTCCCTCACCATCCCATCCTCCTTGATGCTACCCCGATGATAGCAGCAGCATTCCAGATGTGCCCTTCCATGTGCTACCCCGATGATAGTAGCAGCATTCCAGATGTGCCCTTCCATGTGCTACCCCGATGATAGTAGCAGCATTCCAGATGTGCCTTCCATGCTCACAGCTCTCCCTTTTCCTACGCCAGGGCATCTTGGCCCTTCTTCCCCTCTTCCAGGGAGCCTGGAGTCCTCTTTTGGGCCCTCCCGGCACCTGTAGGAACTAGCAGCCCTCCCATCTCTACTTCCTCCCAGACTCTGTTTCTAACCATCCATCTTTCATGTTTGGGCCTCATGCCTAGTAAACAGAGTCACTAAGCACTGACTGAACGAAGATCTCTTATCTCATGCCTGCCTGGGCATATGCTCGGCCAGGCGGCCCCGGGAGGCTCCCCTCCTTTGTTTAATCCCGTCTTCAACACTCACCATCGAAGCGGCTGTTTCCCTTCTCTCCAGAGGTTTCCAGTGGCTCCCGGGAGGTCCTCTCTCCAGCCAGCTGCGTTTCGGTGGCCCAGTGGGTGTACAGCGTGCTATGTAGGGGCTAAAGAGGGGGGCAAAGGAGGCTGGGGCGGGACAGGCTCTCTCTGGTATCTAGGCTTCTAAGACACAGCAGGACTGTCTCCCAGTTGTTAGTGTGACAAGATCGTCCCATATTGATTGATTCTTAAGCAGCTAGTGGCTGCTGTCTCAGATGCCCCGAACCTCCCCCTGCACCCCTTAACCTTCTCTCTGACACATCACTGAAAGATGATGTCTAGCACAGAAGTCATCCTTCCTCACAGGTAGGTGTGGCTCACAAAGACTAGGTCCTGAGGTACTCAGGGATTAGAAGATGTGAGAACACTGGAGACCAGTAGGTAGGTCTCTAAGGTGGAGTGTGGCCTGGGGCTTCCGGGACAGAGGAGCAGGTCCTGTCAGAGTTCTGAGGACAGGGGTTGCCTCCGTGCCTACCTCACTCTGCACAGGCACAGGCACCAAGGCTGGCTGACACATGGCAGCGGACCCCAACAGCAGGTGAGGGGCAGAGGGTGTCCACACTTTCCATGGAGGACAGTTGGCTATAATGAGCTTACTGAAGTTGAACTTGTAGGTAAACCTCTTGCCTTTGGTCTTGTACAGGATCCTCTTATTGTAGTAATACCTAGAGAATTGAGGGAGGAAGAGACTCAGCACCTCCTCCATCCATCTAGCAGGTAACTGGAGGACACCAGCCATTTTCCCACAGCGAGGGCATTTCCCAAGCCCTGCCACGGTGGGAAGCAGCCTGGAGTGCCAGGAACCGCAGCCCTTTTCCTTGAACTCTGCGTCTCCTACTGCTGGCTACCTCTCCTCCTCACCTGAGGGCCCGGCTCAGCTTGTCATAGTTCATCTGTGGTTTGCACTTCCTGCGGCCCCAGAGGCGGGCCACTTCATCTGGATCCTTGATGACGAACTCCCCATACTCTCCCTGCTGCCAGGCGATGACATGGCGGAACTCTTCCTTCTGCAGCAGTTCCAGGATGAAGTGCCACAGCTGGATCTGCCGGGAGCCTGGCGACGACTCGGCTTTGAAGGCCCAGTCAGGGAAGGCCAGACCTGGGGTGGGGGAGTGTGAGGGTCACCTACTGTCCTCGGGCCCTGCCCAAGTCAACTGGAAGAGCCTGGGGAGGAGGCCGGGAGTCTCACCTGAGATCCAGTAGTTGGCAGGGGTGGTCAGAATGCCTTCCGAGAAGCAGCTGCAGTACATGGTGTGTGGTAGGCGAGAAAGGGTTGAGTTGGGACCTCAGGCCTGCTGAAAACAAGGGGAAGAATGGAGGTGAGGAGGGAAGGGTCCAGGACAGAAAAGGAGCTAAGGCAAGAGTTTCCTTGTATGCAGGGTAAGCCCAACCTGTGGGGACCTCCTTGGCTCAGAGGCTACCCCCGGGTGGTGGCTTGGGTCAGAGCCCAAGGAGAAATGGCAAATGGTCCTCCATCCCGAGCCGAGATGGAGGATTTAGACCGAGAGACAAACTGTCCTTAGGGCTCAGCAGGATTTTGAGAAGAGGGAATGATATTTATTTTTCTTTACGTTGAGTAGAGGAGCGGTGGCCTGTATACATACTGCCAATGTTTTCTGGTTGTTTTGAGATAGGTTCTCATGTAGTTCAGGCTGAGTCTCACTCGGTGTAGCTGAAGTGAAGTTGACCTTGAACTCCTGACCCTGCCTCTGCCACCTGCTGAGTGCTGGAAGTGTTGGCATGTGCTACCACACTTGGCCTCCCTTTCTGGTAACTTTTACAACAATTTCACATTGGAGAAAGGCGGGGATTCTTGTGTTGTTTTCACCAAAGCCCAAAGGCCTGGTGCACAGTTGTCCATAAGTGATCGCTGACAGAATAAATGACCACTAATGACTTTTCAATGCTCTCATTCTTTTATTGCTGCATTAAAAAAAAAAAGTTACTGCCTTTGCTTCCGTCACTCCAAAACTATGTAGGACCTAGTCTTTATTTTGTATTTTTCCTCCAAAAGTTGTTACCTCCTTTGAGGGCAGTTTAGGGGCAGCACCCACTTTTAGAGTCTCCCTCCCACAGCCTGGGGCCCGAGAGGGGAAGTGACAGATTTAGGTGAATGGATAGATGGATGGCCTGAAATGATGGGGCCAGGGCTACCTGGTTGAGATCAGAAATTCAAGTCACGCTCCTCCAGTCTTGTCCCTGTGTGTCAGGGAGGCAGAGACGTGTCTGGCCAGGGCCAGGGTTGTCCCCCGCTGGGCCACCCCCCTTTCTGCGGTCTCAGCGTGGCTGTGCTGCTGCTCCAGAGCTCCTGTGGCTGTGGATGCCTTTCCGACCCCCTTCTCCTTCCGGTGAGAGGGAGCCGCAGCCTCTGCCCTGGGAGCTTCCCAGGCTATCCCAAGATTGGAGCCAGCCTGGACAGGGCCAGCCAGGTCCTGGGAGTGGCTGACCCACACATCGTAGATGTGCCTGTGGGAGTCTAGACCACTGACAGGCCCTGGGCCATCGAGATTCAGGAGCTACCCTAAAGGGGGTAGGCTGGCTGACAGTGAGCCCAGAGGGGCCAAAGGCAAGAAGTATGGAATCTTCATGGATTTGTGTGACATTTTTGTTCGCTGAGATGCTAATCTCTATATAGTTCTACTTTCAGTATATCCGCTATTCAAGCCAGCACTCGATAGTATCTTTCTTTGACAGCTGTGTTCCCCTTGGAGCTCAGGAACCCCGACTGTCTTGTTCGATGCTGGCCATTTGGATCACATCCAGGCACCATGCCTTGTGTTCATAGGTGCTTAATGAACCGTGGGTGAGGAAGAGGGATCTTGCTGGTTCTCGGGGTGTGTCGGGGAAATCAGGGAAAGGTTTTAGAACTATCTCCGGTGAGACAGGCTTGCCTGAGGTAGGCTAAGGGAAGGGAGGAGGCATTGAGGCAAGCCTGGGCTGAAGAGAGGATGCTGGTACACGATGCTGGCTTCTACTGCCACTAGAGGGATGTGATTAGTGTGCAAGAGGACTGAGGAAGGATAGGAGAGAGGGCCACAGAGCAGGATGGGGAGCCTGCTCTTGGGGTGGCTCAGGCAGGGTTACATGCTCTTAGCTCTGGCCTCCCATGCTGGTGAGTTCGGCATGAAGGAAGCATTGTTCTCAACTAGAACTTAGTAGGTCTGGAGGGCACACAGACCTCGGTGTGTAGCAACCTCCTGTCATTCCAGAAAAGGCTTAAGAGAGAGAGGGTGACTTGAGCAAGGCCCACCAGAGTAGCTACAATCGCCCTTAGAACTATCTCTCCTGAGTTTCCCTAGGACTTTAAAACATGTCACCCATGGCAGCGCATCTTGACTTTCATGAGCATGAGAACCATCTAAAGTCTTTTCAAAATAGGGATCTTGATCACATGGGCCGGCGGAACCTATGACAGCACACGTCTGACATGCTGTGGGGTACTTGGCCATGTGCCCCCGAACTGTGATTTGAGTGTCAGGAACCTCTGGAGCATAGCAGTCTTAGAGGCCACTCCGAGCTTCCCCAAGGTCATTTGCCAAGTGCAAGACTAGAAAGCAAGACCTCGGATCAAATTCCTAAGACTCTAGTTGGGCATGGTGCACATGCCTGCAAAGTCCTGCACTCGGGAGGCAGAGGCAGGGAGCTCATCACAGGTCCAGGCCAGCTTGGGCTACACAGAGAGTTCTAGGACAACCTGAGTTACATGGTGAGACCCTGTGAGGAAGAGGAGGAGGAGGAGGAGGAGGAGGAGGAGGAGGAGGAGGAGGAGAAAAGAGGGCATCCAGAGCTGTGGACATGTAGGGTTAATGACATGTATGTGTTCTAGAACTAGGCACATGTAGGGTCCCTAGACCTTGCTTATGAGAGGGGTGTCCTTACACTTTCATGAGAAAAAACAAAAAAGAAAGAAAAAAAGACAAGACAAGAAAAAAGATTTACACAATTCAGCCATGGAGACAGGCAGGCTGCTGACACCTCCTCCCCTACCCGAAAAAAGACAAAACAGTCGTGGGGCGTGACTGTTCCCAGCACCTGGAAGGCAGAGGCAGAAGGAACAAGAGTTCAAGGCCAACCTCAGCTACAGAGCAAGTTTGAGGCCAGCCTGGGCTATAGGAGACCTGTCTCAATAAACAAAACAAAAGGCAAACCCAAACACAGCATAAGCAAGTGGCTCCCCCCGACAAAACCCCAACATGGAGCCAGAGGGGTATGGGGTTGGGGGAGACTGAGTCTCCTGGACTTGGTGCAGCAGCTTCCTGCCCAGATGTGCCACGCTTGTGCTCATGCGTGCTCAGGAAGCTTGCCAGCCCTGGGTGTGGGAAGCCTTGGTGACAGATAGGAAGTCCTGCCAACCGTCTCCTGAAAATCCTTCCTTTCCTGCCTGAGGCCCCGAGCTGACAGGGGAGGCTTCCCAGAGAAGAGCAGCTTTCAGCTCTGCCACCGTGGGTGTCAACTGTCTTTGTCACTTAAACTTAATTCCTTGTGTGTCACTTTTAACAACAACAACAACAAACCCTTTCAACTTTATTAGCTTGTCTGTGTGTGCATGCGTGTGGAGATCAGAGGATAAGTTTGTGGAGTCTGTTCTCTCCTTTCATTTTGAAGTGGGTCTGGGGATCTAACTCAGGTCACAGGCTCGCTTGCTCGCTCGCTCGCTCGCTCGGCAAGCGCTTATCTGCCGAGCGAGCGAGCCAGTCTCTTGTGTGACCTACACATTGGTGTAGAACTTCCCCGGCCGGGAGCATCCCACTCTGTGCCCTCCGACCCGTTCTCTGGGCCCCAGCTTTGGCTCTCTTGTGCTGTAGGCTGCACACTCAGAGACTGGCCACATTCTGTGTTCTGCCTGTCAGCAGCCCGGCGACGCCCATGGCAAGATTGGCACAGTGGCTGGCAGGATGAGTACGGGGAACCATAAATCATAAAGGACCATGGCCCAGTCTGGAATGCTCACTGCGGGTCTCCAGAGCACTTTGTATTTCTGGAGGGGCTACAGCAGCAGGTGATTGTTATTACCACCACCATCACACTGATTACTAATAATGTTAATCCCCTTGGCCAGTACAAGTGTTCGTTACAACACAAGTAGGTTCTAGGTCACCATTTAATAAAAGCAGTAGAGATAATGATGAGAACAATGGGAGGTAAGGCTTAAGCCAGGCGCGGCCCCAAAGAAAACCTCCCGAGCTGCTGCTTCACCTCTTTACACTTGCGGCCCTGTGAACTGGGACGGTCACGGTTCGGGATAGGGTGCCGCTCTTGTTAACTTTCTTCACTGATTCCTCACAATAACCTTTTGAGGTCGGTATTGGCTGCATTTTGTAAGCGGAGGAAACAGAGGCTCAGAAAGATTAAGAGACTTGCTCAAGATCCTGCCAAGTGGTGGAGCTAGACAGGAACAGGTCTGTCTGACTCTAGGCTCTGATGGGATTGGTCAACCAGGGCAGAAGAGTTGAACTCTAAGGAGAGAGGAAGGCTGCCAGGAGCCCTGCCCGCCCCCAGGAGACTGTCCAGCCAAGCCTGGGGTGTGGGCTCTTTGCCAGAAAAAAATTTCAACAGTGATCCAGAAAGCCAGAGGCCAGCCGCCCAGTGGGCAAAGTCTGAGAAAGATAGGAGCACACAGACAGACAGATAGACACACAGAGAGACATTTGACACATACACACAGACAGAAAGACACACATACATACAGATATGGGCAAATACAGACACACACACACACAGATACATAGAGACACACACACACACAAATAGATACACAGAGACACATACAGACATACATGGACACATGCACACAGACATATACATAGAGACAGACAAGACACATATACACGCAGACACACACATATACAGACATGGACACATACTCACAAACACACAGACATGGACACATACACACACACACAGACATGGACATATACACAGACACACACACAGAGACACATAGAGACACACAGACACATAGACACAGATGCACACAGACACACACATATACAGACATGGACACATACTCACAAACACACACAGACATGGACACACACACAGACACACACATATACAGACATGGACACATACTCATAAACACACACAGACATGGACACATACACAGACAGACACACACACACAGACACATAGAGACACACAGACACATAGACACAGATGCACACAGACACACACAAAAACACACAGAGACGCAAGAGACACACAGACACACACAAATAGACACACAGAGACACATATAGACATACACAGACACATGCACACAGACATACACATAGAGACAGACAAGACACATATACACGCAGATGCACACACATACAAACATGGACACATACTCACAAACGCACACATACACACAGACACACACACAGAGACACAAACATATAGACACAGATATACACAGACACGCACAAACACAGAGACACAAGAGACACACAGATACAGACACACACAAATAGATACACAGAGACACATAGAGGCACACACAGACACATACACACATACACACACAGAGAAACATACACACAGAACAACACAACACATACACACATGGATGCATACACATAGACACACACACAGATGCGTACACACAGAAACACACAGACACACATAGACACAGATACACACAGACACATACATAGATACACAGAGACATAGACACACAGACATACAGACAGACACACATTAAGAGACAGACATGCACACATGTAGAGACACACAAAAAGACATACACAAACATACAGACACACACACATATTACACACTAGCATTTGAGCACGTATGTAGAAACGTACAGTGAAAGTAATTTTGAAGGCCTGGATGGGGGAGCTCACACTGTAAACACAGCACTTGAAAGGCAGAGAGAGGAGGCTTGCCCCGAGTTCAAGGCCAGCCTGAGCTTCAAAGAGAGTTTTAGGCCAGCAAAGGTGCCGTGGGTGGGCTCTGCCTCAAACAAAACAAAATGAATCAATGAAAGTTATAAAAAGAAAGTCACGCTGTCACTGGGACCCTTGAAGGTAGGGACCAAGTGATCGGAGCGAATGGACAAAACCGGTGCTCCATTTCAACTCATGAGCGAAGCCACAAGAGGTGGAGCCTGGACGGTGAGGTCCAGAGTCGGACCCCGGGCAGCCGGCAGAAGACACCACCGAAAGCTCGGAGGCCCCACAGGTGGAACAGGCCGCCTCTCCCCTCCGCGGAGTCCCCAGACTGCTTGGGACTTCCAACATTCCCCTGGGTCTTAGGTTCGGACGGCAGGCCCTGCTGATCATATCTAAGCTGTAAAGGGGCTGGGACCTTGGATGGAGCAGCTGGGGACCTTGGGTGGAGCAGGCAGCCTCCTTTCCCTTCTCCCCTGGCTGAGGACACTTGGTGTCCCTCCCTCCCTTGGGGGATGACAGCTTCCGGGAGAGACTCCCTCAAGCCCTCCCTCACGGGTCTTAGGTCTCCACCCCACCCCTGTGGCCCCCTCCTTCTACCCTCCTTAGGGGCAGCAGGATTTAATAGGTTTTGGACTCCAAACCCAGACACCCTATGACAACTCCTATTGGGTTGACAGGAATGGGCAGTTAGTGAAGGTTGACAAAAAAAAAAAAACAAAAAAAAAAAAACCCAAAAAACCAAAAACCCAACCCACCCTCCCAGATGCTCTGGAGGAACCAGGGCTTAGGGGAATGGGCCACAGAGGTGGCTGTCCCAGGTGTCAGCCTGGCCCTCACCCCTCCTCTGACCCCAGCTGTCTTCAGTCCGCTAGCCTTCCTTCCCACCTGTGGCCTCCTCTCGCTGGGCTGTTTCTCTGTGCTTTTCTCCTCAGCTCTCCGTGTCTCTGGTCACCCCTTCTCCCTGCCTGGGTGGCTAGTCTCCCCGAGTCTCAGCCCCACCACTCATCACCTGGCCCTGTTCCGTGCTGGCTGGCCTGGTCACCTTTCGTGTCTTGCCCTTTCCTGTTTCTTCCCACCCCTGACTCTCGGAGGCTGCTCCTTTTCCACAGCTGCCCCCAGCACTCTCTCTCCTCCCCCAGTGCTGGTCTCATTCACCATCTTCCTATCAGCTGTGCCTTAAGGAGCCCCCTGAAGACCCCCACCCGAGCCTTAGTCTCCCCACCAGGAGCAAGAAATCCCCTGCAGCGGGCACTAACGGAGCCACAGAGCAAAGCTAGCAGGAGATGAGAGTTCCAGCAAACGGTTGGGCTGGGTGAGCTGACCACAGCCCTGGGGTTGGGTGTTAGGTAGGCCAGCCAGAAAATCAGGGCAGTAGCGAGGCAGCAGGCACCTGAGGCAGGAGACAGCCTCCCGAGCCGAGGCCAGGGACACCTTCTGACTCAGTCCCTAACCACCATCCCCCATGTTGACATCCAGCTCAGACCTCCAGCCTAGACCTGAGCCCTTCACTTTCCATCGGGTCTGAAGTCATCTCAGCTGGTCCTGTGCTGAGTGTCCATGCCCCGAGGCCTCACTGCCCATGGGCAAAGCAGAACGATCAAGCAGCCCCCCTCCCCAGCCGCCCCG
This sequence comes from Peromyscus californicus insignis, assembly GCF_007827085.1. NCBI lineage: Eukaryota > Metazoa > Chordata > Mammalia > Rodentia > Cricetidae > Peromyscus > Peromyscus californicus. The sequence continues at coordinate 67,069,500 of NW_026294617.1, read as the reverse complement.
AAGGGCTTGGGGAGAGCTCAGGACTTTCTCCTGGCATCTTGCCGGCCTCTCTAGCCTGCATCTGTGCTCTCTATCATAGGGGTTCTCATACTCCAGGATTCTTGGTCCTAGTTCTTTGGGAAAGGGTGCGAGGGGTCTGAAGAAGGGAGAGAGGCAGGTGGGTGGAGCCGAATCCTCTTGCCCGAACAGAGGCATGCATCCCTTCAGTGCCTCCCCCCAGACTCAGGAGGGAGCATCGCTCCTCTGTGCCAGCTTGGCACTCTCTGCCCACTCTGTGATGCTCCCCAACTCATCTGCCTCCATCTGCTCCTCTGTGAGCCTCAACAACTGCTTTTTTACCCTCAGTCCCCCGCCCCATGGCAGAAACGAGCCCTAGGTGCGTGGCTTCTCTGAATCACATGGCTGGCTGGATGAGGAGTTGGCTGAGGTCTGGGTTATTTGCTTACCATTTATCCCAGAGTCTGGTCTGTCCTGGAGAGCAGACATTGGACCCCCTCGGCCCCCACCTGCAGAGAAGAACCCCAGGCTACGTCTCTGTGACATTCTCCCAGATGCTGGGGTGCTCTCTGCCCTGAGTGCACGACTCCAGCTCCGTACCATTTCTCTGTAGAAAGAAAAGCCTCGCCACCCCCGTGGGCCTTGGCTCCTTGCTTCCCCCTTCCCAACTGCCCCAGAACTGGCTCCATAGCCAGGCAGGTGCACAAAGAGAGCTCCTGTCACAGACCTGCCAGAGTGGCTTACCTACCGCCTTGTAGCCGGCAGTTCTGTGTGTACGCAGTCCGGCTCCTTCCGGCTCCTTCCTTGCCCTCGCTCATCATGTGTTAGGGTTACTTAAAATGAGAGGGATCTCCAAGCTCCCGGGGGAGTCGATGTGGTCTGCAGACAGTACCATTAACCCTTCAAGGGCCAGTGGCACGGCCCTATGCCCCAGCCCGGCACCACCCCCACACATACACACCTTGCAGCAGAGTAAGGCATCTTCCTATGGGTCAGCCGGATCCTAAGGAACCTGATAGGGAGATTCCCTCGTTTTCAATTCTTCGAAAGGTTGTTGACCCACTGGGAAGTCCTGCCAGTTGTCTGGCCATCTCATTCTTTCAGCCCCTTTCTTGTATAGCTTTCTGTGGAGATAGTTCGGACCTGAAGACTGACCTCGTACCTCCCAGACTTACACTCTACTGCTGCCTTTCCTCTGGCTGCCCTCTTGTTCACACACTAGTGACAAACTGTCACAGTCTTCAACTTTCCTTCTTTGGCTCAAATAAAATGATAGATGATTGATTTTTAAGCATTTTTTTTTTTTTTTACTAACTCTTTAGTACTGAGGATATGGCTAGGCAAACTCACCACTGAGTTCCATCTCCCACATGATAGTTACTCAAGCTCCTTTTTGAAAGATTTAAGGCACTTACAATATCTATTCTCTTACAGTTCTACAGGTTTATTAAAAAAATTTTAGACTTTATTAATTTGGCTTGAAGTTAGACAGCAAGAAGAACTTCCATCTAAGGATTAAGCAAGCTAGGACACAGTGACCACAGAGGTATCAGACTCAACGAGGAACAAGATAAGGGGTTGGATTCCCAGGACATCCTAGGGAGGAGATACTTAAGAAACAGGCTTTTCAGGTGGATACCTTGGGACCAAGTCACCTTGGAGTCTGCTCAGTTTTCCAGCCCTCAGCCGGGAGGGACGGCTGATGGATGTCGGTGGGGATCAGTATGATTTTCCTGTCTTCACTGATTCTGGGAGGCCGTGCCCCCACCCCTCAGCACCCCGCCTCTCCCAGCTGATGGGAGATGGGATAGAGGGCATGGAATTACATTCCGGGCTTGTTTTCTGGTTAAATCAACCGAAGCTAACGTGATGGACAGGTGGGAGAGAGGCTGATTGATAAAAGACAAGAGCTTGGGTTCAGGGAGGGAGGGTTCTGGGTGGGGGGCTCCTTGGGCCAGAGCCACACAGGAGGGGTGGTAGAGTGCCATAATGGGCAAGGGGAGGAGTGTCGTGGTGTCTCATCGCAGGAGGCTGGCCTGCCCGTTATTCATCCTCACCCACCCCAGCTCGCTTACTTAAGCGTTTAAAGATTGGGCACAGTACCTCCTGTCCACCTCCGACACCCGTGGTCAGGAGGCAGAAGGCTCCTCTGCAGGCCATGGCTATTATACCCCTGGGGCAAAGTCCCTTCCAGGACCCAGCCACGACCAGGGAGGGAGCTGGAGGCACTGGCTGCTGCTTCTGTGGAGTTTCCACCTCTTCTCCAGCATGCTTCCTCTTGTCTTCCGGGACACCTGAGAGGGCAGCCTCCTCGCTGCCCACCTCCGGCTTCCCTGCCTTCCTCGCCCATGTCACTGTACACAGACTAGTCCAGGAACAGAGCTAGCAGCCAGGCCCTGGGCTTGAAGATGGCTTCTCAGTTGGCTAGCTGTTTCCTCCACAAGATAGAAGAAAAGTGGGCGGAGCCCTGGGGCAGCAGGTCCTGGTCACTGAGCAGGACGCCAGGAGGCACCCATACTCCCCTTATACCCCACACTCAGCACCCAACTCCTTACGTAGCCTTGACACACAAGTTAATTTTTTTTTTTTTTTTTTTTTTTAAGTTCTTGAGACAAGACCTCATTCTAGCGGAGGATGGCCCTTGCTGGCTTTGAGTTCATGGCAATCCTCCTGGGTTTGCTTCAGGGAGTGGCGAGATTTCAAGTGTGCACCATCACACCAGCTTAGTTGGGGTTTTGAAGGTGGTTTAGAATATGTTGAGTGTGGTAATCTGTGCCTGTAATCCTAGCACTTTGGAAGCTGAGCCAGGAAGGTCCCAAGTTCAAGGCCAACTTGGCCTTCAGCGTGAGTTCAAGTACAGCCTGTACCACGTATTGAGATCCTGTCTCAAAAAAGTAAAACAAGGCCGGGGAGTAGCCGTGTGGTAGAGGGTTTGCCTTGCATATGGGAAGCCCTGGGTTCAATTCCTAGTACCACAGGGAAAAACAAAAACCTCCAGACAAAACAAATTATGTCTGGTTGCCCACACTTATCTCAGCCCGGAGACACAGAGGGAAGAGGATCAGAAGTTCAAGGCCAGCCAAGCCTACATAACTGAGTTTGAGGCCAGCCTAGGCTACACGGAAAAAAAAAAAAATCAACTAAAGAAACATCAACTTCATTTCCAAGAATATCCGTATCCATAAGTCTTCTGATCCCCTTTTCAGTCTCTCAGCCGCTCTGGCCTGGGGGTACAATAATGGGCCTGTGCTGATTACCGGGGTGATAGAGAAGCCTGTCCTCTGGGGGGCGGTGAGACACAGTCTTTCTGGTTTAAGGCTGGATGGCTCTGGGTGTCTCCTCGAGCCCACCTGAGCACAGGGGGATAAGATGGATGGGAGGGGCCCTTCCTCTCAGCCATGCTGGGCACCAAGGCTTGGGGTGCATACTCAGGCAATACAGGTGCACTATAATGGACATTCCTCTCACCTCTACGGGGCTCCAGGACTTCCTCACTTTCGCTTTGCTGTGGGGTTGGTAAAACCACACCATGGAAGTAGACTCTGCATGGGTCCAGACCTTGGACAAGGCTTTTCCAGGGCTTGGGAATGGGGATTCAGGCCACCCTTTCCTTCCCTGAGCAGCAAGAAGGCAAGACTCCTCCCTCAGCCTGGTCCAGGGAAGTTCTGAGGACCCACTGGGATTCCTGGGGGGGCGGGGGAAGGACTTATCTAGCCAGCCTAGTCATCACAAAAGACACACCTACAAGCACACTTTGGCTAGCTGTTGGAGAAAGAGGGGCCCAGCCCACGGCCTCCTGTCCTGTATCCGTGACAGGGGATAAGGATGGCCAGAAGGTTGTGGCCTTACTGGATTCAGAGAGGAAGATGGGCTCTTAAAAAGGAATGAAGTCCTTAGGTGGCCAGAGATGGCCAAGGAAAGCAGGTGCAGAGGAGAGGGAGAGGCTGGGGTTGTGAGGCCAGGGAGGTGGGCAAGAGGGTGCGGGGAGCCGGTGGTGCTGCAGGCCTGTGGTATCCCAGAGACTGGAGACCCTTCAAGTCCCATTAGCATCAATAGAAGGTGACATGTGGGATCGATTCCAATCGAGGCAACAGACTCCCAGTAATAAACCTATTTCACTCACACCTCTCTCCCCCACTGCTGCTGAGAGAGGAAGGCTCCTGCTGCCGTCCCAGAGGCTGCTCTGGTCCCGCCCTGCAGGGCTGTTGGGGGAATCCTATGAGTCTGCCCAGGCCCCTGTCTTCCCAGTGGGAACAGGGACAGGCCTGGAGTGTGTGGACTGGCTCCCCCTGGGCACAGGTGGAAACCTCTTTGTGCTTCCCGTGTCTGTAGGAGGGCTAGTTCCAGTGTGGGCGCCTGAATTCAGCTGTCTGCCTTAGGAGGTCTGTGTAGCCTTGGTGAAATGAGGATTTGTCCCTCTGTGGCTCTCTGCCTGGGGCTGTATTTGTGTGCGTGGGTGTCTATGCCAGTTTTTGTTTCCAGCGTCCATGTGCCTGTCTGTCCATGTATGCCTGTCACACGTGGGTGTGTGAGCCCCACGGAAGCCGTGTATGAATGCGAGCATGAGGTCTGGGTTTCGGTGGCTGTCTGCGGTATGCTTTGTCTCAGAGACTGTGGGTGTTTGTGTATCTGCATGTTTGTGGCTGGCCCGTCTTTGTCTCTTGGACACTGGGGAAATGCTGCTGGCATCTCAGCGCTCACAGGAAAACGCTGCTCCAGTCAGGGCAGCATCCTGAGGGGCACTCAACCATCCCGTTTTACCAGGGCTAAGGGCTTCCCAGGCGCAGGATTTTCAGAAATCAGTCAGTCTCAGAAAAACCCAGGCGGCTGGTCTTGCCCTTTCTGGGCCTGGGCTTAAGAAAGCTAAAGTGAATGGAAGTACAGGAAAGGAAGGACTAGAGAAAGGTCACGAAGAGGGGAAGTAGAAAGGCCAAGGTGTGTGGATGGAGGGAGAATTAGAAGGGCCTCCAGAGCAGGTGTGGTAGGAGCTTCCCTAGGCAGAGGGAGGAAGCCGAGGGAGCGAAGTCGGCCCGGTCGTCCCCACTCTGGAACACTGCAGAGGAGAGCTTTGCTGGGTCTTATGGGAGACAGTGTCAGAGTGTGAGCACACTTGCCTGCTAGTGAGGGGTCAGCAGATACAGGGCCTGGTCAGGACTCCCACCATCGTCTCCTACACATCTCACCTGACACTGTGCTCCTGGCCGTGTGTGTGTGTGTGTGTGTGTGTGTGTGTGTGTGTGTGTGTGTATGTGTGTGTGTGTGTTTGTGTGTGTGTGTGTGTGTGTGTGTGTGTATGTGTGTGTGTGTGTTTGTGTTTGTGTGTGTGTGTGTGTGTTAGAGACAGAGACACAGAAAGACACAGAGACACAGAGAGAGACACACAGACACACACAGAGAGACACACACAGAGAGGTAGTCCACTTTCTGGTGCCTGGCTTCTAGCCCTTCCTCAACTCTGCCTGGCAGTTTCCTTCCTCAAAGGAGACAGACAGGTCGGGGCCTGGAGGTCTTGAGTGAGGGACAGGAATGGGGAGGCAGAGGCTCTGAGGAGGTAGGGCTGGTTCATGATCTCCAGGAGGTTACCCTGAACTAGGTGGGGTCTGGGCAACTGCACTATGTTCCTTGTGGACTTCCAGCCCTCAGAGCATCAATTCCCGGCATGCTGTGGATCTCCAGGAGCAGAGCCAGTGCTTTGTCTTGCTCTCTAGCACTTTGATTTTTTTTGGGGGGGGGTGGGGTGGGGAGGGGGAATCAGAGGTCAGCATGTAAGACCAGGCTAGCGGTGAATTTGTGTTCCTCTCACTCCTTGCCTCCTGAGAGCTGAGGCTGTAGGCTCGCACCCCTGGGCCCTGCTTTCCCAGCACTTTGGATGCTGTCTGAGGTGGGGGCAGGAAAGAGGCCTTACTTCTTCTCTCAGCTCATCTCTCTACTCCTCCCTACTCCTGGCTTCTCGAGGACTGTGCTGCACTGGGTCTCATGGGGACCCCCACAGGGGAGCATCATAGGGGAGCCCCACGGGGAGATTGCAGAAGTCTCTGGAAGGCTGTCTCTATTGTAGGACCTGATGTAGTGTTTGTCGGAACCTGAGGCCTGGGCAGGACCTCAAAGACGTAAGCTGCCGGGTTGCAGCACCAGCATCGATTGCCTACACTGAGTTCTCAGGTGGAGCTTTGAGCAGGAATTCGAGGGCAAGAGTCTTGGTCCCCTGGCCACTGCTGACACTTGCAAGAGCACAAAGTGGCAGCTGTTCCCGTGGTGCTGCCATGTGCTCCTGGGTGCAGGGCCTTGCGTTGGGGCCTGAATGCTTGGGTGCCAGGACCTGGAGTGTGAACTAACTGGTGGGACATGGTTCCCTTGGCCCCTCCAGCCTTCTCCATGCCGGTGACATGTGGTGCTCTGTTCTCCTGGATCATTGCCATCAGGGCTACGCTTTGAAGATGGCGGAGAACTGACTCTTGCAGAATGCCGCTCCCTTTGGGCCTTGTCTTTAGCCTTTTGTGTCCAGTTCCTCCTAAAGGCTCCAGGCTCTTTCCTCAGAGTGGGCAGGGGAGGGAGAGGCCTAGAGAGGGCAGGGCTGCTATTCTCAAGAGTTCCCCAGGGAACGGTGTCTCTTTTCTCAGACCGGGGATCCTAGTCTCCTTCCCTAGCAGTAGCGTGCTGGGGGTTTGAGGTCTGGGAGATTGGGCATCTGGGGTCTGCAAGGGGAGGCAAGAAAAAGGGGGACGAAGGCGGGAAATAAGGACACACGTGAGGGGTATCAGGAGCAAGCTGGACTCATGTCTGACCTAAGATGCCCTGAAAGCACAGTAAGAGGGGGAAGACAGACTGAGGTTTAGAGGTAGGGTGTCCAGAGCCTGTGGTAGGCCAGAACTGGGGTACCCCAGGGCTGGCAGTGATGGGAGCAGCACGATGGAGTAGCAAGGAGGTTGACGGAGGCTCTAGGCCTCTGGAGTTCGGGGGTCACTCCTGGGTTGCTTTTCCTGGACCCCTGAGAACCTGATGTGTATCCTGGCTAGACATCTCCACTGACTGGGGCCAGGGAGGATTTCTTGGGAAAGAATTCAGAGGCTCCAAGCACGGCTGGTCCATCCCTCCGGCCACCTCGTTCCTCGTTTCTGCCCAAATACCAACCCAAAGCTGCCTAATCAAACTCTAAATCCTGTGGTAAGGAGCCCTGTGTCAGGTTGACAAGAAAAAAAAAAAAAAAAAAAAAAAAAAACAAGAGGGAGAGAAGAGGGGGCCAGAGAATGTGGAGCCCAAATGAGACTCGAGATAAAGCAATTACCTGATCAATACCAGTGAAATTGAGTAATCCAGCCGATCAATACCACGGGCAGGCACTCAGGCGCTCCTGCTCTCAGCCTGCCTCTATCTTCCCCCCTCTCTCTTAGAAATTCATCTGGCGGCCCACCTCCCACCCCAGCTGTTACTCCTTGGGCTCCTGAAGTATCACCCCTGCCTCCAACCTGTGTCAGCCGCCAGCCTGTCCAGACTCCCTCCACCAGACCTCCTCACTAGCTCCCCTCTTTCCTTCCAGTGGGTCCCACTCTCAACAACTACCTTCTGGGTGGATGCCTTCCCTGGCTCCTCCGTGTCCCTCACCTTGTCACACCAGGGGCTGGAGCCTAGGTTGCCTGGGTAGTGAGAACTAGTTGTACCATACCTCTTCCTTTCATTCTGTCCTGGGAACACAATCCACCATACAGAGCCCTGCCCACGTGCTAGTGCTGCCTGAACTGGACTCTGAGGGCAGACAGGGGACTGGGAGGAGGCCCTGGGCCCCACTCATCCAAAGGTGCTTGTGGGGGCTGCAATGCGGGTGCCAGCACTGAGGGACACTCACCCATCAAGGGGGCTTCCAGTGTGTAAGCAGGGACTTGAGGGCTGTGGTTTCTGAGGTGGGGTGAGGGCAGGGGGACGTCCTCCAATTGTGGGAACAGCAGAGCTCCTGTCTCAGTACTGAAAAGTCTGTGGCAACCCAAAGAGTCGCAGCTTTGAGGGTGTGTGTGTGTGTGTGTGTGTGTGTGTGTGTGTGTGTGTGTGTGTGTAGGGCTGTCAGTAGAGCAAGGCAACGCCTGGACTTGGAGATCACTGTTGACCTTGGGCAGTTCCCTTAGCCTCCCTGCTCTTTGTTTTCTTCATTGGCACAGTGGGGCTAACAATAGCTCCTTTCTACAGCCAGAGATTCCAGATTAGCCTCTGCTGTGACCCTCTTGGGAGACAGGCCAGTGAGTTCCCGTCCTGAGGCCTGCACACACACTGGTCCAGTCTTCGTGGCTGGAGGTGGAGCAGGCTTAGTGAACTGACAGACAGAACTGAGATGGGGACAGCTGCCTGCTGTTTGTCCTAGACCTTCACCTCTGTGCTTTGGGTGGCATCTCCTGGGTTTCTGGTGTGCACCCCATTATCTGCTGACCTAATCCCTAGACAACTGGAGCTAGGGTGAGAGAGCTGGGGATGGGGCTTCTGCCTCCTTTCAACATGGGACCGTCAGTGTTCCCCTGGGGTAGGCAGAGGTGGGTAGGTGAAGGTGTAAGATTGCCTGCTCTTCTGCATTCTGGAAATGCTTTGATATGTGCCTTCTTTCCTTCCTCCAAAGTCTCCCAGCCTCTGGAGCCTATGTGACCGGAGGGAAACCTCCGCAGGTGCTGAACATTCCAGCAGCATCCTTGCTAAGGTCTCGACTCCAACCTGAAACACCTGGCCTGACATCTAAAGAAGACGCAAGGCTGGCTTGCCCAGCGCATTCTGATTGTCTGATTCTTGGCTAAAGGGAGGGAGGAAGTGTCTGTAGCAGGCAATGTGTGATAGTATGAGTTCTGGAGCCAAGAAGCCTTGGCTCGGGTTCCTACCTTTACTGGCTTTAGGTTTCACTGTGAGTGTGCTCTTCACTCTGTGTGTGTGTGTGTGTGTGTGTGTGTGTGTGTGTGTGTGTGTGTGTGAATTTCTGTCTGTAGAAAGCTTGACGCTATCCACCTCCTCTTGAGCAGTGTTAAGCCTAAAGCACGAAGCTCCAGAGGATGGAACTGTAAGGCCAGGGCTGCTCTGTTTGAGTGCCGAGTGCCTGTGCATCGCTTACGATCTCAGCATCACTGTGAACACAGGGAAATGGAGGCCCACAGAGCTCGACACTGCCCAAGGTGTCTGAGCTGTTAGGCTGGCAGAGGCAGGAGAGTTCCTGCTCCTAGGAGGGGAAGGAAGGCAGAACAGAGGGTTGGAGAACCCGGGGTGGGGTCTCCTGCACCGCCACTTCCCTCTGCAGGACAAAAGGCAGACGCATGAAGATGGACCAGGCACATGTTGGTACAGCAGCAACATGGGTGTGGACCAGAAAATCATAGAGGAAAGCAAAGCAAATGGCCAGTGCAGAACTGCAGGTCCCTAGGCAGGGGGCACACTTCAGTTCGTAGTTTTCTAGCTCACATTCTATCTGGACAAATGAAAATCTAGGGGTGGCAAGTTGGCTTAATCAGCAAATTGTATGCTATGCAAGCACGAGGACCTGAGTTTGGATCCCCAGACCCATATAAAAGTGCCTGCAAGCCAGTGCCAGCGAGGGGGAGACAGGAATTGCTGGCATGATGGTCTAGTCAACTGGTTCAGTGAGACCCTGCCTCAAAATATAATTTGGAGAGTGACCAAACAAACCTGACATTGACCTCTGGCTTCCACACACATGCATGCATGCACACTATGTAAGGGGGAGGGGAGGAGGGGGAGGAGAGGAGGCTATCAATCCAGCCACCACGTCCCATGGAAGGTGGGAACAGGTACAGATGCAGGAGTGGGGTCAGGAAACAGGCAGAGGAGCAGATGAGAGGCAGGGCCTGGAGGTGGAAGAAGGCTCCGCTGGAGTGGAAGCCACAGGCTGAACTTTCATAGGGGCCTTACTCTAAGGCCTGGAAGTTAGAGCCTAGACATGACATGCCTGCACCCTCTCTGCCTCATCCTTTTGCCTGTTTTTGAGTCCTATGCACATCTGCGTCTTCCATCCCAACAGTGGAAAATGTCAGTTCATCAGCATTTTGTCAAGCATCCTTAGGTTCCAGTCCTGGGGGTTGGAGACAGGGAGATAGATGAATTATTAACCTTGTGTTGGACCTTGGTTTGCTGACTGTTCATAGAGAAGCCAGACAACCAACCAGGCCGGCAGTGAGAATGGGAAAGGCTGAGTAGAAACATGGGCTGTAATAGATGTGTTCCTCACCTGCCTGTGAAGGGCCAGGCAGGTAGGGCCAGAGCCGAAAATTCTGGAGAAGACACTTGGCCAGAAGTCGGGCAAGAAGGTACTCAGGCAGGGTGGGCCTGTGCACAGCAGCTAGCACCCAGGAGTTTCTCTGAGGCCCAGGGCTCCCCTCTGTGGCGTAGGGTCACAGCTGAACTGGGGACGAAGTCGGCACAGGCAGCCCTTATAGAAAGGTCAGTATAGGCTAAGTGTCTCACTGGCTCTGACACTGAAGCATCGGCCTGTGTCTGCGGCCAAGGACCATAGAGAGGCCAGGACGAGACCTTCCAAACTACCCTAAAGACTATTAGGAACTCCACCTAAGGTTTCCTCCTGGCTGACTTGCCACGAGGGGCTGAGGCCTCTCATTCTCTTCCCTCCCCGCTCACCGACGCTCTGTCTTCGTTCAGGATTCCAGTACTTGCCGTCCCGTCCTAATCACTGAAGGGTCAGCTTAGGCTGGCCTGCTGCCTCGGATTTGGATCTCTGTGCAGCTTGTTCCGAAAACAAGTTTCTCTGCTTTCAGCTGCCAGGGGGCTTAAGAGAGCAGCTGCCCACTCCTTCCCAGCCTCCTGACCTGTAAGCCTGCCACCATCCGCTCCTGCCTAAACTGGCTGTCCTCTTGAGCACAGTGCATCGGCAGGTAGCTCCTCAGGCCCAAGGCCTTCCATGCTCCTCACTGGCAGGAGGATTCTCTCAGACCCACCTGTCTGTTTGCCTTCTCACCCACACTTTCTTGCCACACAACATCTCTTTCCTTTAAGCACAACTTAACGCTTGGTCTCTGCCCCCATGGGCAAAATGAGGTTGCCTGTCTGTGTCATTTTCCTTGACAGGTTATACGACATTCAGAAACCAAAATTCCCTTCTGTAATTCTTGTCCTCTCCTGGGAATTACTAAGTTTCCCTAGTACTGGCTTGCTATGCACTTAAAAAAAAAAATCCTAAGAAAACATAACCACAAACCCATGTTTATTTTATAATTCACACACTATTGTGTCCATCATTTTGGAGTGACTTTAAAATTCAATGATTGGTTATTTATACCCAAACTGTCCAACTGCTATTTACTATTTAAGCCCAGGTCATTTTCATCATCTTACAAAAAACTGTAAGCCATTAGCAGCCACACTTTACTTCTGGCAAGGACTACCATGTTCAAACTATGCATCTGTCTGGCTGACATTTTCCCACAGGCGACCATGTGGCTAAATGCTGCTACAGTGTGCAGGATTTCTCCCTACCTCTTAGTCATTCAAGGAAACAGACAAGCTTTAGCACTGTTGAGGACCCCGCCCCTCACTCCGCTGGACCCCTGCAAGGGACCTGTACAGTGAAGTGAGCTAGCAGGAAGTCTGCAGACTTTGGCACAGTGTGCAAGGAACAATAAAATCATTACTCAGCAAACATTTAAGTACCCTTTGTTTTTAAATTTAACTTTAATTTTTGAGGTAAAATACTTTTTTTTCTTTCAACTTCCATAACAAAATACAGAGCTATCAGATACCCCTGGAAAAAATATGTATATTATACATATATTTCTATAACATTACATCATATATATAATATATATGCAAAAATTTGAAGACTTTAGAAAGCAGAACATCTAAAAGGCACTGCACAATGGTGTTCAGGTTTCTTATAATTTATGTACATATACACATCTTATTCTGCTTACACAGATGTCTAGTGAAGTCATTTATCTTCACATGTGAACGTCTCATTCACAAATCCCTGCATCACAAGTTTATAATTCAAAGAATGCCTAAGTATTTTGAAACAAATTAACGCATAACTTTTTCCAAGAAGAAACTAATTGGAACAGTTCTTTGAAGATTGAAGTTTTCTCTAAAGCCACATAAAAACATATGCCTCACTATTGTTTACACAAGAAAAAGCACAAACATAATTGTGGAATAAATAAAAAACAAGGGACGAACAGCTAAATGACCACCCACTTGGCAGTGGAATATAACTTTGTTTTCTTTCTTTCTTTCTTTCTTTTTTTTTTTTTAATGCTTCTGGAAGTTCCTTGGCCTGCGGGTCACTAGGGTTCCCTGTATTACTGAGCTGGGTTTAATGCAGTGCAGCCTGACACCTAGGGAGACGGACTGTCTGTCTGTCTCTATTTTACTTCAGAAAAAAAGGCGAGCTCAGCAAGGCTGATGCCCCTGAGAATTTGCTACTTTTTCTATGGCTAAAAAAGCAAACTGTCTAAATGAACAAGCTCTTGATTAGTGAAATCTCAATAGATACACCTGCAAAGTTTTACACATTTGGCACAACAAAATCTAGAAGGAAAAACAGACGAGGGGGAGAAGCAGGTCCAGCTTTCACCCCCTTCCCCACTGTCGGAAGGAAGGCAACCACCTTGTCTCATACCAGGCTGGAGGCAGGAACTGCCAGGAGGGGCTGGGAAGAGAACAAAATTCTCATTCCTTTGCCCCAGGAAGTATCAGTAATCGCTACATTTCCCAGTCCACTTCCTGAGCAAGCCCAAGTTCTGCTCTGTAGACAGACCCTTCCCCAGATCCAAACTCCAAGCACGTGCAGTGCCAATCACACAGATTACTGGCGGAATGGCAATCGAAGGAGACAAACAGCGTGGTTTCGTACAAGTCCAAAGCACTTTTCATGGAGTTCAACATTTCTGAACGTTTTTCAAGTGTAAAAGCAGTGACTTTATTCAAATGGAAGCAGCATCTAGGGATTAATTCTGGCACTTGGGTTTTAGGGGTTACAGGTATGCATCATGATTTTCCTCCTCTCGTCTTAAAGGCCCCTTATTTCTATTCCTGAGTTCACACCGACACTGGTGGCCAGCTGGCCTCCCTGGTTTGATGGGCAACACCAAGCAGAGAGCCCTCCTCCAGCTGCTGGGCTTGCTTTAGATTCAGAGGTAAGTCAGGATGAGAGAAGGGAACTAATCGAACACAGCCACCAAGGGCAGCTGGAGTGGTGAGTCCTTCGTGGCCCAACCAAAGCATGGGTCACCAGAGTCCTGGGGAAAGACAGTCACTCATGTATGGAACCCGGACCAAGTGACAGGACACTCATCAAGCAATAGCAACGATGGCCTCAAGTCATCCCAAGTCAGCTAATGTCTCCTGAGCTCCTTTGTGCATGCAATTCAGTTAAAAAAACACCAAACACCCTACCATCAAAAGACAACACTCAAGAGTTACTTGGCATACAGGATTTTCACCTAGGCTAAGGTGGTGGAGTCAGGAATCACTGACACCCCAATGCCAACCCTGCCTCAGCAGATATGGAACGGTTTCTCCTCGCTGCCCCGAGTCATTCTAAGCACATGTGTGCACAGAGGATGCTGGCTGTTGCTGCTCTCTGCCCCTAGGGCTAATAGTTCATTTCACATGAGATCAGTATCTTCCAATTTCTTTGAAGTTGCTGTAAGGGAATTTCCCACAGACAGGACTCCCGTCTGTGAACTGTATTTTGTGAATAGTCAACTGATCAGAACAAGCTGGGCAATCGGGGCTCACAAAGATGGCACCACCACCACAGGGCAGATATCAGCTCTTTCCCTCTCCAGGCCTCTTGGCATCTGGTGACTTTGGGAAAACAGGCATCTGGTCACCACCTTCCTAGCTCTTCCTTCAGTTTCAACAACACTTGTTCCCAGCTACTCCGTGCTTATCAATTATCATCTGCCTTTCATTCTCACAATCTTGCCCTTTCCACCCAGCCTGGTACATCAGAGGGAATAACTATCATAGGAATTCAACTATGCCTCAACATTCCTGGGTTATCTGAACAGTATCCATGCCCTTTACAGGTTTATGTTGACAGACCTGTATCATCTTAAAGCATGTTCATAGTTAAGGCTTGACTTAAGAAACAGTAATACAACCAGACACAACAGAAAAATATCTTCAACGGTGCTATCCTGCTCCTCATAAAACTTGCTCAGTCACACTTGGCATGGTTTCCCAAACCCACAATGGAAAAAGAAAAATGAAGACCATTTCTGTCATTTTTTTTTTTTAAAGGCATTTGGGCTCCTTCCTCCTGCCCTTCTTTCTTCCCTGATCAAGAGTTTACAACTCCTCATGGCTTTTGAATAGGTGAAGGAGGTGACAGTTCCAGGAGCTTACAGCAGGACTTCCTTCCCACCTCAACTCTGAAGGGAAGGGCCAGGTGGTCGGTCCTGGGCCCTCCCTGCCCATTATAACTGGCAGTACACTCAAGTGTCTTGAAAACATTTTCTAAAAAGGGGGGAAAAGCCAAATGCGAGTGTGTGTGTGTTTGTGTGTGTGTGTGTGTGTGTGTGTGTGTGTGTGTGTGAGAGAGAGAGAGAGAGAGAGAAAGAGAGGAGAGAATGTGTGTGTGCATGTGTGGGAGAGAGCATGTGTGCTCCGGCGAGGGGGAGGGGAGAGTAGAGAACATCACCTAATTGTTCCCCACTCCAATAAGCCTGCAACTGTCTTTGTTCTCTCCTGAAATAAGTGTCTCAGGCTAGCATGCTTAGTATTGTTGCTTCCCACCCAACCTCCCAGCCTGCTCCTCTTATCTCTCTCTCTCAAAGCGAAATATCCCACTATTGGCTTTCTGTATGTATAAATACAATAGAAAACACTATGGGTCCTGAACTGTAACGGGACTACAAAGTGGGCTCTTATGGAGCTTGTCAGGCAGCATGAGTCTTAAACAGGAAACAGGCTCCTTCCCCCACAGTTCAATACCCTCCCTACATCCTACTCACCAAGAAAAAAAAGTGTGTTCATACCCCACTTAATTTACAACACAAGATATTCATCTCATCCAACAAAACAGTTCAAGTCCATGCCCCAGAGTTATCAAACCAGCTTAACCCCTGCCTCCCACCCCAGAATCTTGCTACATAAATACGTGTACGTGGATCTGACTGTAGTATGAACAGCTTCCCTTCCGCTGTGGTTTTAGGCATCAGCAGCAGCAGTGGCCGCTGTAGCCAGGCCCTGGGGTCCTGCCCCATTCCAGAGGAACTTGCCGGTCTTACTTAGCTCCCGGGCTTCAGGGCCGTCGTTCCACCGCCTCTTCAATCGAAGCTTGGGGGGCATCAGGGCATCTTCTTTCTTCTCAGGTGCACTGGACTCCTTGCCAGACCTGTCCTCACTGTCTTCAGTCCCCTCTAGGGGTTCATCACTGGGGGTGCTAATGGATACAGAGGGCCAGGTGGGTGAGGGGTGGGCAGACACTGTGCCTTTCCTCTCTTCTCCGGTCCTGGTCCGCATAGTGCCCACTTCTTGGGAGTGTTCCTCCTTTTCGTGGGTCAACTGCCTGAGGCTCTCGGGCTCCTTCTCAGAGGTGGGCTCTACCTTAATTCGAGAGGGAACAGGCCCACTGATTGATGCAGAGCCACGTGTGGACTCCTCACTGTGTTCTACCCTCTCTCGGTTCTTCCGTCCAGCTGGTGGGGGCTGCAGTTTGATAGAGAACTGGGAAGACTCCTCAGGATGCATTTGGCACTGCAGCGGTGGGACCATGAGCCCTGGGTAGCGGGGAAAAGTCCGAGGACTCAGATGGTAGTTGAACACAGAACAGGCCTGAGAGTGAAGGTAGTGTTTCATTTCCTCTGGGTTGAAGGAGAAGCAACTGCTGCCGGCGAAGGGGCTCAGGCCTGGGGAGGGACTGTAGGAGAACATGGTGGGAGTCAGGGACAGGGCTGGTGAGATGGGGACATTGAGGACACCTCCACGACCAGGGACTGGAGAGAGAGCAAAGGGACTGTGGGGATCAGGGTACATTGCTGGCCGAGTGAAGAGAGGAAGCATTATGTCAGGCTTGCGTTTCTGGTGGCCAATTCCTCCTCCACTAAGAGTATTTCGAGAGGGCATGAAGTCCATGCTCCGGTGCCAGTCAGAGGCCGAGCCATCTTCGAGGTCTGAAGGCTCCACCTTTCTATCCGTGGGACCACCTGACTCGGCACCAGAAGCACTCAAGGAGCTGGCAGAGAAGCGCCCTGGCTGCACATCGCCAGTAGGAGAATGCGTGTCTAGAGGTGGGAAATGGAACCGGGAAGAGGCTGTTGGCACTGGTGGTGCACTCTGAGGAACCACACCTGTGATGGAAGAAAAGAAAGAGGTCTGCGTTGGCCACCTGGTCACTCACGATCATCACTTTTCCTTACACTAGCTAAGCACACAATGTTAAGTGACAACAGGAAACAAACCTTCTATCTAGTCTGAGTCTTTTTCAAAACTATTGTTTAGGCTGGGTGTGGTGGGAACAGTCTTGCAATCTCAGCACTCAGGAGGCTGAGGGAGGAGGCCTAAGCCTTTAAAGGCAAGCTTATATTGCTTAGCTTTCTCCATTCAGCATGGCTTCCATATTCCTCTGGCCTCTTACCTTATTGTCCAGGCAGTCCTCCTTCCTACCTGTAATGCCATTCAATATTTGAGTTAAAACTATAACCCAACATTTCAGGGCTTAATAGTTAGTAGGTTCCCACTAGACATTAGTTGGACAAATGAATGGGACTTGCAACTCTATCGTGTGTATATACCCCATTTCAATTTTCAGCTTCACGGGTAAAATTTTTCTTACCATCATAACTTTAGCTGTATTTATAAAGCAAACAAATCCAGTAGCAACACAGCCAAACAAAACACATGCATGTGGTTGCACTGAAAACACACACTCTACCTCACATAAATGGACAGGAACAAGATCCTACTGTAGTGAAATAGATTGGGATGAAAAGGCAATTTTTATTAAGGTAAGTTCTTATGGTTTATCTTTATAATTTTTGATAGACAACCATTATCTCAGAGATTCCAGTCTTTCTATATCTACAGTCCAATGAATTCTATATAATTATATCTACTTCTGTTATCCTTAAGTACTGAGGAGGAGGCTGGACCTACTATTTCCTCCCCCAAGTCTGACTGCTGGCAGGTGTGACGGCTCATTATAATCCCAGTACGGGGAGACTAAGGCAGGAAAATTACTGTGACTTGAGGCTAAGTTGGCTAAAAAAAACCCCAAAAACCAAAAAACAAAAACCAAGTTCAACTGCTAAATTTCAAACTCTAAGAAGAAACTATCATTGTATCACATTAACTTGAGAAGCTCATGAATTCTCAACTTGCCCTAAAAGCCCCAAATAAGACCTAAGAAAGCGGCTACCTGAAGCCTCAGGTGCCCTACAGGTTCCTGGGAGGTACCAGTGGCTGTTAACATGATGATATCTTTATACATGACGGAAAGCTAAAAGGAAAAAAGAGGGATAAAAATAAGGGGGTGGGGTAGTCCAAGTTTGGTGGTCCAGGAGAGAAAACAGGGCACAAATATAGTGTCTGAACTGTTCCCAGTTCTGGCATAACTTTGGAGCAGGCCACTTCGTGGAAGACTGTGGCTTTCTTGGTGCCCATGGTTGAGTGACACCTGCCAGAGCAGCATTTACCAACAAATGTTCAACAGAAAACACTTCTTCTGTAGGCCTTGTTCTAAAAGCCCTTGAACTGAGATTAATTATTAAGAGTAATAAATAGGAAAATTAGACACATGACCTTGCATATGATCGAGTAGAGCCCAGATAGGTCCAGGCCAATAGATCTCTTTAGTTTATTACAGCAACTAAGAGTCTATTACTTTTAATTTTTTGACTCTTGACTTATTAAGAGTCTTATCTAAGGGCTGTAAAAATGGCTCCGTGGTTAAAGAGCACCTGCTGCTCCTACAGAAGACCTGAGGTGGGTTCACAGCACCCACATGGCAGCTCACAACCATCTGTAACTCCAGTTCCAGGAGTTCCAAAACCTTCTTCTGGCCTAAATAGGTACTGGACACACGAGATGTACAAAAAATACATACAAATAGGCAAAATATATACACACAAAAAATATTAGAAAGTCCTATTTCCTATACAAGTCAGAAATGCTTGCTTAAGTCAGTTTGTTTCTATTTTTAATAGTCTACTTTGGTCTTTATACACACACTAAGACATACTGCACACCTATAAGGAGTTATTTCCACATGTATTTATATGGGACAAAGGAAGATAAGACCAGGGCAATACATGGATGGTGGCTGCTGATTCCCCCACCCTTATGTATAATATGTTGAGTGTCAAATCTAAGGTTCTGTTTGAAAAGCAAACCCCACTGTTAAAAAAGTGTCAATATGATTACTTGAAAGAAGAGCACAGCAGCCACATGAAACAGTCAGAAAATCTGAACCTCGATTCTTGGGCCTTCTATCTTGTAACTAGTGGAAATAACACACTGGAGCTCTTGGTGCTCCCTTTGAAAACAATTCAAATGGTAAGTTCTTTGCCTAGGTTCAACCCTAATCCTACCCATGTGTTTTGAAAAAATTACTTTCTGGCCCAGGTTTCGTAAGTCAGAAGTAACGAGACCAATCCTAATGTTAGAGAAATAGTTAACATTTGTGAGGCTTTTGGAATAGTACTCATGCATAGCAAGTCATATGTTGTTAGAGCAAACTGTGTTTGTGCTTTTTGAGGCAGCATTTCATTATGCAGTCCTGGCTGGTCTAGAACTTGCTACTAGGCAACCCAGGCTGGCTTCAAACTAACAGAGATCCACCTGCCCCTGCCTTCCAAGGGCTTGGTTTATCAGCATGAGCCACTATGCCCTGCTTACTTTTAATGGTTTAAAAAAATCAAAATTAAATTTTTAAATTAAAAAAAACTTAAATACTGTTTACACACAGGCCATATTATATTTTTAGAGTTAACACTAAATTTCCTGGGTGTGGTAATGTCATTGCAGTTACAGAAAAGAACATCCTTATTCCTGGGAGAAAAGCCATGGCAGCTGCATGTTAATCTCCAGATGCAAAATGTATCTGTAAATAAAGATAAAGTACACGTGGCAATGATGTTAACCACAGAGAATCAGGGGGAGGGTATATGAGTGCTCTCTTTTGAATTCAATTCTTTGTTAGGTTTCAAGTTTTCCAAAAGAAGTATTAAAGAGCCGTGCGGTAGTGGCCCACGCCTTTAATCCCAGCACTCAGGAGGCAGAGGCAGGTGGATCTCTGTGAGTTCGAGGCCAACCTGGTCTACAGAGTGAGGAGAACTCTGTCTCGAAAAACCAAAAAAAAAAAAAAAAAAAAAAAAAAGAAGTATTAAAGACCAGGGTGGTGGCAGGGAGGCAAATTTGAGAGACAGGTTTAGCCTGCCTTGTCCCTACCTACTGGGAGTTTTTTTTAACCAGTGATTCTTTATCTTTCTAATGTTTCTTAGGCAGGCGTGAGCACCACACATGAGTGCACGCGCGCGCACGCACGCACGCACGCACGCACGCGCACACACACACATAAAAAAAGAGTATAAAGCAGAAAGTGCTTGGATTACCAGCACGAGCCACTATGCCTGGCTTAATTTTTTTAAATTTATTTTTATTTTTTATGTGCACTGGTGTTTTGCTATGGGTGTCAGGTCCCTTGGAACTGGAGTTACAGTTGTGAGCTGCCAATGGGTGCTGGGAGTTGAACCTAGGTCCTGTGGAAGAGCATTCATTCAGTGTTCTTAATTGCTGAGCCATCTCTCCAGCCTTGCCTGGCTTAATTTTTAATGATTAAAAAAAAATCAAAAATTAAAAATTAAAATGGTTTATATGTAGGCCATATTATATATGCTATACACACATATAATATGTATATGTATTATATATATAAAGATACTGCATATAGATGTACTTTTTTGAGATAGACACTTACTATGCAGCCAGTGTCACCTGCCTCAGCCTTCTACATGCTGGGATTATAGGTGTGCATCACTATGATTGGTTTCTACAAGTATTTCAACACTACTCTAATATTGAGTACTCTACCCTAAAGTGTCTTTGGGGGTTTTGAGAAGGGTCTCAGAGTGGCCCCGGTTATCTCTGAAGTCAGTACACAGCTCAGGGTGATCCTGAACTCCAGACCCTTTGACCTTCTACTTTCCAAGTGCTAGGATTACAGGCTTGCTCCACCATGCCAAACTCCACCTTAAACTATTAACAGTGACTAGGACAAACATGGAGGGAAAAGGCAATAGTCACATTTACAGTTTTTGTATTGGGCCATATAGTTTCACTTAAAAACAGGAGACCAGAACAGCAGCATACATGACCCACCTACAGAGTCTCTGGCCTCCAGGATTTACATGGTGGGACTTACTTTCTAGAGCACTTACTACATCCCACTACACAAACCTAGAAGCTTTTTTTCAAATTTTTATTTTTCTCTCATACATTATATCCCAACCTCAGTTTTCCCTCTCCCCACTCCTACCAGTTCCTCTTCCTCACCTCCCCTCTCTCCAGATCAACTCCTCGACTATTCCCCTCAAAATAAATAAATAAATTTAAAACAACAACAACAAAGAGCAGGCCTCCCAGGGATATCCACCAAACATGGCCTAACAAGATACAGTAAGACTGGGCATAAACCCTCATTATCATGGATGGATGCGGCAGGTCAGTAGGAGGCAAAGGGTCCCAGGTGCATGCAACAGAGTGTAGATACACCTCGACTCCCACTGTTGGAAGTCTCACAAGAACACCCAGCTACACAACCATAAGGTATATGCAGAGGACCTAGCTCAGACCCATACAGGGTCCGTGTTTGTCCCTTCAGTTTCTGTGAGCCTCTGCTTAGTTGATTCTGTGGGCCATTTTCTCATGGTGTCCTCAACCCCTCTGGCCCCTACAATCCTTCCTCCTCTTCTGTGGGGTTCCCCTGGCTCTGCCTAGTGACAAACCTAGACTCTTATCTCTCAGCTAAACTCTTAAGTTCCTTGAGGAAAAGAACTTCCTCATACTCCTTTTTTTTTTTTTTTTAAAGGGATTAACACATCTGTTAACACATGGATGAATCCTAACCAAGAGGAAGACTGCATGATATATAAAACAAGAGCATGCCTCTAACAGCTGAATGAAGAACTGGGCCTACCTCTGTATTTGACCTGCTGTGTTCACATTTAATTTTGTCATTTGTAAAAGACATATATTTTACTAGGTTAGAAGCATAGAAACTCATTAAACAAAACAAACAAAAACACAGAAGCACCTTCACTAAGCAGATGTTACTTTCCTTTCTCAACATTATGTTAATCTTAAACACTTGGTCTATGTGGGTAAAAGTCCTCTGCAAATGGCTCTGGTTCTTCAGAGTTATCTATACCAAGGAGTCAACAACCTAAAAGGATGGTTTACTGTCTTGCTTTTCCTGGGATGATGATTATGATTAATATTATTTTGTACTGAGAGTTGAACCCAGGGCCTTATACAAGCTAGGCAAGTGCTTTTCTGAGCTATGGCCACCCCAGAACTTTTGATTAGCATCTTGAACCTATTAGTGATCAGTGCCAGTTTAACAGCTTTTGGTATAACTGGTGTGCCAGACCACTAACTACTGTTAGGTCTGCAGAGCAGAGCTTCTACGGGGTTAGAGTCCAGTGATCCCTTGCCTTGGAAAACCAGAGTAGTCCCAGGGGTTGATGGCCATTCTATTCAAGTTGTCTAAGTGGTTGAACTTCTGGGCTTTCAATTGATGAAAATGGATCAAAGAACAAGATCAACATTTTTGGACACGGAGTACAAGGGTATGAAGTCCAACACATTTCTTCAAAATGGATGGCATGCCCATCTGGAGTCCTACTTTTCACAAGTGCATAGGGAAGAAGCAAGAGTGAGAGGAAAGAGAGGAAACAAGATTCCAGGGGCTAGAACAGCTCTGATTTCCTAATGCAGCTCCCTTAGGCACAGGGAAAGAAAACAGGTTGTAATTAGAGGTGCATTCCAACCCCCACCCCCAAATGCATGCCCCAGGGACAGGAGGGAGCGGTTGCTGGAGAGGTGGGACTGCAATGATAGCAGTCAAGCTCAAACTGCCCTAACTTGTTGTGTGCGGTAATTACATATCCAGATCATCTTAGCATTATATTCTCTCAGCCACACCCTCCTCTAATTTTTCAAGTTTCTGCCAACTTCTGAGCACTTTTATTCAAAGTCCTGCTCTTCTCTCTCTGCGTAGAATGTCACAAAGAACAATGATCAAACTGGTCAAAGATGGTCCTCGACACCTGTAATCCTAGAACTTGGATGATGAGGCAGGAAGACTGCCCTAGGCTAAGCTGACAAGAGTGAAGTTCAAGACCAGCCTGACCACATAGTGAGACCTGTTTCAAATAGAAAAAACCTGACTCTTGAGCAGGAAGATAATTTATTATCTTTAACACGCGCCCCCCTCCCCCCCAACAAACAAAAATCCCCAAAGCAAAAAGAAAACTCTAACCTAACTCTAACTCAGACAACTACATCCAACACTTTGGAAGTGGATGCATCCTCATCAAGGAGCAGACCAAAAGGCTGTGAGCTCTGATGAATGCTGTAAGACAGCACAGAGGAGGAAGCCTGCTTGCACTTCAAAGGAGAGGAGGCTAAGTCAAGTCCAAAGTCTTGCACTGAGGAACCCTGCTGAGTGCTGGTGCAGATCAGACTTGGCCTTTCACTGCAAGCATGATCAAGGGCGCTGTGGTTTTGATGACATTCACTTGATAAGGGAGAGCTTGTAGTTTCATAGAAAATCGGAAACGTTTGTAGAAACAGGTTCACAGCTATGAAACAGCCATTGGGCAAGGTGTTAAAATGGAGTTTTGAATTTAAAATTCAACATAAACCTATGGACTCATTCCCCAAAAGGAGTTTAGTAATATCCAGGAGGCTGGAAATAATGCATAGAGAGTACCCAAATAAACTAAATAAGCCTGTTAGAGTAATGCATAGCCCATTACTCCTGTCAGATGAGTAAGGAGGACTTGAAGTAATCTAAGGGATCATGTCACATCAGTGTTTCTAAAATCTCCTTACTCAGGTCATGTTGCAGATTTGGGTTTTTGATAATTCTTTTTAAATTCAAAATCCACTCTCCATCCTAGGTATTTGTATCTTACCACTTGAGCGAATGTTGATGAAAGGGTAGTTGGGCATCACCAGCTTGTTGAAGTTAAACTTGTAAGTAAACCTTTTCCCTTTTGTTTTATGAAGGATCCTCTTGTTGTAATAGTATCTACAAAAAGAAAAACACATGGTACAACATTTGCTATGCTCAGGTAATTACTAAGATCAATTCTGGCTCCAAGCATTGCTTACAAAAACCTTCACCATTCCTTTGTAGCTTGGCCCTGGAGCTAGGGCTTGGAGATCTAAGAACTCACTTTTCTCATCCAGTTTGAACTCAGCCGTGGTCTTTGACTGGAGCTTGACACAGACATTTTTAAGTCAAACAGCTTCCTCAGTTCTAAGCACTCACCTTCTCATTCCTCTACAGTTTCACTTTAGGGTCCCTCTTCCTTCCTGCTCCACTCTAACTAACTTCTAGTTTCTATCTGTCTTGTCCAGGTGGGGTCGGACAAGTCTTCTGGGAGAGCTCATGGGTTAGTCAGGAGCCTAAGTGCAAGGACTAAACATGGAGTGGAAACCTGTTTTCTGGTAGCCAGTGAGACAATGGCAGGATCGGGAAACAGCAGCCACCCTGGCCACTTCGCCTTCGATGTGGCAGAGATTGGATGTGGGAGGCTCCAGCTACACTGCACAGATTTTACACTCAGGCTACTGAGAATGAGGACAGACAGGAATTTCCATCTACCTGGAAGCTTTGGCCTGGCTTCTTAAGTAGCAGATGCCATAAACTACCTGCTGGCCCTTTGGAGTCTAAAGGGTTATAAAATTTAAAAACTGACAGAGAAGAGTGAACTTATAGCGACTGTTCTTTGGACACATCATAGCAACCTATGGACCAAATGGAGGCTGCAGATACGGTACATGAGGCCTGGGTTCAGGGGCAATCAGCAAGCCTCCCTCCTGTACTCACGGTACCTTTCCCACTTCTTCTAGGAAAGCCCAAAGAAGAGGAATGATAGGCATTTCCGAAAAGGGAAGTCTACACTAATCCTCTGGATTGTAAGTGAGCCCTAGTCCATGTCACCATGTGCTCTTACCCCCTACAAAGCACAATCAGCTGTCAGGAGCCAATGCCTGCCACAGTGGAATCCCTCCTACACCTCCTCAGCTCTTGTGCCACTCAGATTCAACACCTCTTTTAAGTGACACATTATTCACTAAGTGCAGTCTTTTATCACCTGATACCTTTTTAGATATCATCCACAAAACTGCATACTTTCCTTCCAACTTTGTTAATACCACAAATTTGGGGGATCCTTTCTCTCACCTGAGGGCCCGGCTCAGCTTGTCATAGTTCATCTGTGGTTTGCACTTCCTGCGGCCCCAGAGGCGGGCCACTTCATCTGGATCCTTGATGACGAACTCCCCATACTCTCCCTGTTGCCAGGCGATGACATGGCGGAACTCTTCCTTCTGCAGCAGTTCCAGGATGAAGTGCCACAGCTGGATCTGCCGGGAGCCTGGCGACGACTCGGTTTTGTAGGCCCAGTCGGGAAACTGATACCCTTCAATGTGAAGAGAGCAAGATCAAAGTAGTCAGGAGTTGGGTACCAACATGCCAGTACCCCACCTCCACATTCCACGGCTCACAATCTCCAGAGCAGTTTGCAAACACACCCTTCCAGTCAGCTAGGCTAGCCATGAAGAGGACAGGAAAGGATGGAGGAATTACTCATCCTGTGGCAATCACTGAATCTAACAAAAGTTGGCCAGCAGTACTTAGGCATCCTAATAATCTATTACCTTTTCAGAGATTACTAAATAACAAAGAAGCAAGATAAACTAATGTTTCCCCAGGGTGGAATTATTTCTCTAACAGAAAAAGAGACACTGAAACTTGCAATGAAGATGTGTGGGCCGGACAAGTTAAATCTCTCTCCATAGGAAACAAGCCTACAACCATCCTACCAAGATCTACACAGTTATGAGGCCGTCAGCCCTGGGCTAGCATTTGTCAACTAAGCCCAAGTGGGAACAGGAACACTAAGGGACAGGAACCACTAAGGGACATTCCAGATCCATCAGAGATGAACTTCTGCTCACCTCCACCTCCTTCTGGCTTTTCCACGATGCTACAGCCTGCTTTCATTTTCGCCCTCCTGCTGAGAGAAACAAGTCCTGCAATTATTTTGAGATGCTGTGAGTTATCTAACTAAGGTTTTTTGGCACAGCTTTTCCACAAACATCCCCCCCTCCCTTTTTGTCTTTACTTTTCTTTCAAAGCCTTTGGTCTTTCAAACATGTCACCTCTAAACTACTAAACCTCAAGTCATCAAATGATGGTCCTCAGCTCGTCAGCTTCAAAAGCCATAATTACCTCCCACCTGACGTTAACCACATGTGTAAACACTGTCCTTAGTATCTGCCTTCTTCCTTCTGACCAGCCCTCCAACAAAAAAGGGAAGAGAACAGTGAAACAAGCCAAACAATTTGTTTTCTATTACTAGACAAGCCCATATGCTAAGGTAACAAGCCCGAGTTCACCCAGATATACCAAATTAAAGAGTGAAAAAAATCCAACCCCCTACTCAAGAAGGAACTTCTGATTCCGAAAATTTACTGAATTATGTGAGATGGAAAACAACATCTTCGGTCAGAAACTGCGATCACCCTCGAAAAATATTCTGAGATACAGACTGTAAATATGCCACTCTATGCAAGAAACAGCACTCTCCTAAAACTTCGTGGGGAAAAATATAATGGCATATATTTCAGAGGGAAATGAAAAGGATAAGGTAGGTACTTGGGATCGCCTGGCCAGTGGTGGAAAGCATCTTGCCAGGATCTGAATTCATTCCATACAGATTTATATTTCCTCAACAAATTTCCTGTTCCTAGCAGCAGACAGCTTTGTGTCAGTCCTTCAGCAAAGAGGAGGGAAGGTTCAAATGGGCAGAGAATGACGGAGGGAGAGCGAACAGACTTACTCTCATCACTCTGCAGGGTGGACGACAGGCCCCTCAGCACCGACAAGAGCAGGCCTGGAGCAAACGCAGGTGCTTCAGAGGCCCCAGGGTGGGGTGGGACAAATTCCTAATCTTGGAACTTTCATCTAACCTAGCATTCCTCTAGATGGTCTGCATTTTCTTTCCCGACATATACAATTAAGGAGAACAGTAAGTTTCAGTCCACAAGAACCCAAGGGACCAAGGAGCTGATAAATGGCTCAAGGAAGGAGGCAACAGACAGACACTGGCACACACAGGATATACACAGTAACAAGGCACCAGGGCTGGGCAGAAGCTTCCTCTCCCGTTTCCGTAATGATGGGGGAGAAGAAAACACCGATTTCCCCAAGGCTCCGGGAAGCTGTCCTGGACTAACTCCTCGACTGCGCTGTCGGGTGGCAGGGCCTTTTCCCTGCTCGGGAACACCCTGCAGCCTGGCGGCTGTGGGCTCGCGCTGGGCGACGCCCGAGCCGGATGCCCTCTCTCTCGATCCTCCGGGCCCCCGACATGCCCATCAAGCCCCTCGGAGCCCGCAGGCGCGTCTGCAGGTGTTCGTGACTCCCGAGGGCGCTCGGTCACCCGCCCGGCCTGCGGCGGGGGTTCGCCGCTCCCGCCCGGCCGCAGCGGCTCCCACGGCCGCCCGCACCCGTGTCCCCTTCCGTCCTGCCCGCGAGGGCCGCGACCGCCGACGCCGGCCTCACCTCTCCGGCGCCGTCCGTCTCTACTCGGGCTCCTCCGCGGCAGCTCGGGCTCCTCCTCATCCACCCAGCAGGAAGTGACTCCGCGGCTGCTCTCGTCACTTCCGCCCCAGGCCGGGTGGGAGGGGGCGGTGTCCCGAGCCGACGCCGCTTCCGCTCCGAAGGTGCCGGTGCCCCTCCGTGGCTCGGAGGCTGTGTGCCCGAAACCACGCGTGGAAGGAGCGCGCTTCCGCACCGACGGGAGCCCAGAAGCTTCTGAAGCTCGTGCGGCATTGGCCTTTCCTCCCTGCGCAGCCCAGGGGGTAGGATCGTTTCCTCGCTTGTCTCCCATTTTAGTCCTCCTGGTCGGCCTCATCCAAGTATTGTAAAGTGCACGTCTTTGCCATTCAAACACCACCCCCCCTCCCGTCCCCTTTGCCTTTTGTTCCTGATTAAGCAATTACAAATTTGTCCGAAACAAACTTTGTTCAAGAGTTAGTGATAAGAGATCAGAAATCAGTTTCCGTCATTCCAAATGGTTCCCAGCCCAAGTTTCTCTTCAGAGAGAGGCAGAGTTGGGATCGGTAAAGGTTAAGTGTGTGAAAATAAAAAAAAAAGTGGTGAAAAGTGGGGGAGGCGAAGGTGACAGGAGGAATTGAAGACCAGTTTTTATGGAACGCATATCAACTGCACGCAGCTTTTCCTTCCTGTGAACGACACAGAACATGAAAATATTATCATCAGCTGTTAAAAGGTTGGCTTCTAGTTTTGGACATGCCTGTTAGCACCTCCCCAGGCTGGCCAATGAATTTGTAATTATCCTGTGCTGTGCTGGGATTATAGAAATGTACCACCACATCTGGCTTCTTGTTTGTTTGTTTGTTTGTAGGCAGGGCCTTACTGTGTAACCTCTGGCCGCCTTGGAACGCACTATGTAGACCAGGCTGGCCTCAAACTCACAGAGATCCGCCTGCCTCTGCCTCCCAATTGCTGGGATTAAAGGTGTGTGCCACTACAAGAGGCTAACAATGGGTTGGTTCTTGAGTCATTGATAAGCTCATTAAGTATGGCCTAAGGTTGCCTTACTTGTTTAAAAAAGAAGGAATAATAGTGTTGCTGAGGTCAGGCTTTCCCCACACCTTCTAGTTAGAAAGTCTTACTATGAAAGTAAACACAGTGAACAAGATTTAAATGCCGTTAAGAGGACTACCAATATGAGCACTTTGAGGGTAGAAATGTTTCTGTACAGTCTAGAAACCGTCTTCTCTGTTAGGTTGAACAGATCAAAATGCTAGGGTTTAGCTAAATCAGTGATTCTAAAACTGTGGCTTGTGACCCCTGTGACAAACCTCTATCTCCAGAAATATTTACATTTCGATTCATAACAGTAGCAAAATTACAGTTATAAAGTAGCAACGAAAATAATCTTATGGTTGGGGTCACCACAGTTTGAGGAACTGTATTAAAGGGTTGCAGCCTCAGGAAGGTTGAGAACCACTGAGCTAAATGAACCTGTTTCAGGTCTCTTGCCTTCAGCTCTTGGCTTTGTCCCCTTGCTTGAGCACTCACTGTCAGCGCCTCATCAGAACACGACATTTACGGAGTATTCTTTTGGACTCCTGTAGCTGTTTAGCTGTATCCTGTTGTGTAGGGGATATATATATATATAGGATAGGTATTTCATTGCCATGTTTGACGCGTTAACACAATGTGGATGACTTAGGACAGAGAACAGTACAGTGTAAACACAGCATATGGATACATGGTGACCAAATGATCTCAAGACTGATAAGACTCCTCAGATTTTCATATCATTCATGCAGTTCTTAGTCATTGTTAATTCAGAAACCAGGGTGATCAGAATGAGTGGTTTCTCCAGAAACTCTTGAGGTTGCCAGCCTTTACCTTGTGGTTTAGATGGGCACACTTAGAGCCAGCACTAAAGAAGAACCAGTAGCCGGAGTTATGGGGACTCTTTCTGTAGATATTTTTACTCGCTTCTCTAGACTAATGATTTTCTGTGGCTATTTCTCTTTCTCTAACTAATTGGGAGTCACAGAGGATGAGTTAACATGATTTACAGAGATGAACAGGTCTCAGTCCTTGGCATGAGTCTGAATTGATATCTTGAGAAATGTTTATATCACGGCAGATCTCAACAGAGTTCTTATTCTGAGAATCTAGTTAACCACCTGCCTGAAGTTCAACAGGTGAATTTAGCTTCAATAAAGCAAACTGGACTGGACGGGTCTGGGTAAGGCATTTGTGCTCTGGAGACCTTAACTGTGGTGTCGGAATCTGGGAGGGGTCGGGTGGGGAAGATTGGGACTGCTAGGGACTTCCTGCCCAGTTACCTATGTACTGAATTCAGCGCTCATGGCAGCCTTCAGCATCTGTTGCATACAGGCTTTTACAAGTTGAAGATTCTCTTGAAACGAGGAGAGCATGTACCTTCTACAGCATGGGCGTGGAAACCCGTAGAGATAGCCTGGTAGTCCAGCTATCTTGTAATCACTCCTGAATTTCCAGTTGCTCAGAGCAACTTCACCCTGCCTGCCTCCCCCTCCCAACCCCTGTTTGTAATTGTCCCACATCCAGGACGAGGTTCCATCCTAAGCCATGTACTCTGAAAATTCCATTCTTATCAAGATACAGCTCCTCTCTGATCCCTAAAAAGAAAAAGAAAAAAAAAAAAAAAGAGTTGGGTAGAGTGGCACATGCCTGTAATTCCAGCACTTGGGAGGCAGAGGAGGATCAGGAGGAGTTTAAGGCGAGCATCCATATAGGGAGTTTGAGGGCAGCCTGGGTTACATGAGACCTTGTCTTCAAAAACAACAAAAACAAAAACAAACAAAACAACCCCCCCCCAAAAAAAAACACAAGAGGAAATTCCCCTAAATCTATTTTTCTTCTAACAACCCCTCCTGGATTGTCTCCCTTCCCTACCTCCAGCTTCATTACTTAATTGTTCCCGTTCTCATTTATGCCCTTATAGGTTTCCACACCCTGAACCTACCTGGACCGTGTATGATAAAATCCCTGCCTGTCTGCTCCCGCAATAGGTGACTGTTTATACTCCATCGACTGTGTCATGGATATATCTGTTCTTCCTAGAGTGCTTTCTTAGGTTGCAGGCCCCCACAGAGGCTCTGTTCCTTCACTGGAGTGCGTAATGATGCCCATTCTTCTCTGTTGTCGTAGGCGGAGGTGCTGGTGAGCGTGGCTTCACCCACTTCTTGGCCACCTCTAGAAGGCAGAAAGCCTCGTTCCTCCAAAATGTCTCCTCACTGGACTGGATTTCAGAGACCCAGGTTGCAGTCCCTGTTCTGTGTCTGCTAACTGTTCTCTGACTAGACGTTACTAGCTTCCCTCGAGTGTCCACCTCCTCCTAGCCAAGAGGGAACTCTGCTGCTGTTCTTGGTGAGGACAGAGTAATAGCATTTCTAAACTCTGGATCATGATTACTTTTGCTGCCATCCCTGATAACACACTATTTTTGGTATCAAGAGCTCAAACTTGACAGCAGTTACTACATAATTTTTACAAATTTTGAATAGATTCAGTGTTTTAAACCTGTTTCAAAATCTAATGATTTAAAAAAAAAAATTTTCCCCCCAGAATTTAGGCTCTTGGGTTTCTTAGAACTTAAGCATGATTTTCTGAGGCCTAGCCTCAGGTGGTACATGTCAATCACTCTCTTTCAGTTTCTCCATGAAGTGATCACGGTAGGATTTTCTGGGGTAGGGGACTGGGATGCACTCAGCTGGTCGAGTGCTTGCCTAGTATACCTAGTATACATAGAACTCCAGGTTGGATTCCCAGCACCATACAAACCAGTGTGCCAGCTTACACTTATAATCCCAGCACTTGGGAGTAGAAGTAGGAGATCAAGAATTCAAAATCTTCTTCCTCTATGTACTGAATCTGAGGCCAGTCCAGAGTACATGAGACTCTGAGCAAATAAATAAATTCCAGGAAGGAAAAAAAAAAAACAAACTAAAACATTATTGACATTGATTAAATCAAAGACAGAAAGGCTGATATGAAATTGGTGTGTTTGTACCTATAATACCTTGGTTTACTCCTCGGTAAAGTGAAGATAAATTATAAAATAAACTTGGACTAGATATTATTTGCATTTTAGCACACTGGCTAGGGTAGCTTGTAAGGTCTTGTTTGGTTTGTTTTTCCCATCAACCTAAGGTCATTGTAAGGATAGAGGAATTAATGTCGGTAACATGATTGGGGATCCCCAGATGAAAGGTTACGTGGGTCCAAAGCAGAAGTAACTTTGCTCCAAGTTACAGCTAAATTAGAAGGAGCAGAGGGCTTGGCTGTTTATTCGCAATGACTTGGGGACTCAAGGACTCTCCGGGATTCCACATCCATCATAGTCCACACATACCCCTGCCTCTCATTTCCCCTTTTGATGTCTTAGTTCCCGTTCAGGTCAGTAGAGCGGAGAGGGTAGTGAGAGATCATGAAGAGCAGGATAGCAGAACAGGATCTGCAGGAGGAAATGGCCACTCAGGCTATTTTGGCTTTGTTTTATTCCTGGCAGCCCTGGAGAAAGATTCCCCTGCCCAAACGTTTGATTGCCAGTCTATACGTTTCCAAGGCTCATTTCTTCCAGTAAGCCCATGGAAATTAATGGGAAAGGAGGGCGAGCTTCTGGTTGGAACGCATTTAGATTGTGTTCTCTAAGGCCTGGCATTTGTTTCCCACTCTTACAATACCCCAAACCTTGACCTGCTCACTACATGAACATTTTTATTTAGTTTATATTTATTCACTGTTCATAGCTGGCTCTCATTCTCTTCTTTTTATTACTATCAGTGTCACTTGCCATCTGGAGAGGGCAGAAACTGTGTTTATCTCTTTCTCCTGTGTAACAGCCTATAAAATGATAGCCGCTGCAGGAGACACACGGGGTCATAGTCTAGTAAACACCAGCAGTGCTCATTTTGAGCCGGCCACAAGTGAGGCCTCCCATGAAGTTAATTAAAGGCTGTTGCTTTAATGCTTTAGGAGAGCTTTGCTATAAGAATTGCCCATGAGCTGGGCAGTGGTGGCTCACTCCTTTAATCCCAGCACTCAGGAGGCAGAGGCAGGTGGATCTCTGAGTTCGAGGCCAGCCTGGTCTACAGAGTGAGTTCCAGGACAGCCAGAGCTACACAGAGAAACCCTGCCTTGAACAACAACAAGAGCAACAAAACAAAAAATTGCCCGTGTATGTCCCAGGATCTTGAAGATGAGTGGGCACCAGAAATCATCTTTCTACCCTTACATCCAGAGCCACCAGCTTCTCCTTGAACCCACACAATGATGTGATGTTCACCACTTAACTCACAACCCAGTCAATGGTTTTTCATTGTAAAGTATATCATACCTACAAAAGAGAGCATGAAAATGTATGGCGGACCATGGGGAAGCCATAGTACAATAAAAGATTTCAGCTCCTACCACAGGGCCAAGAATAGAAATTACTGTGTCCTAGAAGTCTTCTGCCCAAGTCTTGGCCTCTGCTCAAGTTCACCAAAGTCTAATGTTTTGATCACCATAAACATCGTAGAAAGTCTTATCTCCTATGGAGCTGACACATGTTCCTTGGACATTTCTAATCATGACATTTAGTTCTGGGCTCTGGTACTACATGGTTAAATGTAATGTTTCTTTCATTTGATACACCTCAGCTATTTGAAGACAGCTATTACATTGGAGTTGCCAAAAGAAACATCTTTAGTTCCTTTCCCTTTCTAATGTGGCCTTCATAACAATACACAGTCCTCCATAGACCCTGCCTGACTAGCTAGGCACAGAGTGAAACTGTTCCCTTTTTTTATTTGGACATTTAAAAAACAATAACAAACAGATGGCCTTGGATAAGACCAACTGTTTCAGTGTCTCCAAACTTTGCCCTGAGTTGCTAGCCAGTATTGCCTTGGCTTTCTCAGAGGGAGTGCTAACTCAAGGCTCTTCTGTTAAGTAGACAGAGTATGTAGTAGTTGCATGAATTTCTACCCACTAATTTTGTTGTATTTTTCATTCCAGCTTGTCCACATCATCTTGATTTATTGGAATGTATTTCTTTGTAGTTTATTAATATACTTGGGGTAACATGGAAACAACATCTACAGAATCCATTCAGCTACTAATGTTAAACTTTTCTGAATGCACTCAAATATTTTCTAAATGGCTCAAAAGTCACTGTATGATCTTGTGGTGTCTCATCAGTCACTGTGCCTTTGATCTGTGGCATGCCAATTAGCAGCAGTCCAGGTAATGGGATTCCAGATAGCTGTGTGCTTAAGTGTATGAAGCTTGCCAGAGAGGCGAAGCCATGATAGACAGGAGAGGACAAGCACTGTGTGGTGGTGCACACCTGCAATCCCAGCATTTAGCAGCAGGAGGAAGAAGGGTTAGGAATTCAAGGTCACTCTTGACAACTTAGAGAGTTTGGAAACTAGCCAGGGCTGCATAAGACCCTGTCTCAAGAAAGAGAAAGATAGAGAGAGACAGAGACAGACAGGGAGAGGGAGAGACAGAGACAGATGTGGGGGGCGGGGAGAGACAAAACAAAAAAAGCAGAAAACATCAAAGGAAAGCTAGTGATTATGTTGGCAGCAGGCAGAGGGGAGCAAGTTCATGCACAACAATGGGACATCATAAGGAACTGGGAATCTATCATGCTTTGGCAACAACCCCAAAGGCAGAATTTCTAGATACATACATTGCCAGGATATTTTTCTCTCAACAATAGTTTATTATAATAAGTTTGGCTAATGTGCTTAGAATGTGTTAAGACCTAGTTTATTGGTACAATAAAAAAAAAACATCATTATAGTAACAGGTTATTTTTTCTTTTCTTTTTTTTCCCCCAGCAAAATTCTGGGCTACCAATGCTTTAAAGAAAGAAGAAAGAGTCACAACGTGTTAGGAAAGCACCCTAGCATGCAATCCTTCTCCTGGCTGTTAGGAAAGCCCTTGGGGCCCAGGGAACAGGCACAGCCAGAGCACGAATACACACAAGTGCCATCTTGTCCAGCTCCTCTACGATACAGTTGTTGGTTGCAGACCAAGCTGTCTCCTGCCCCTGCATGCTACCATACTGGTCTAGAACAGCGCTAGTTTCTCTTCAGTTACTCACAGAAAATATTTTGCCCCGAGACAGCCTCTGAAGCCCTTACACACTAATTGAACCTGAATGTTTTAATTGAACCTCATTATTTGAACTGTGCGAGGGAGGAAGAGTCCTTTGGGTCTGAAACAGGGTGAGAGGAGACTCAGCTCTCAGTTGCAAAGCGTGTCTCCTGGTGCCAAAATACACTGCCCTGGGAACCTGGTTACTTGTAGTGACTGAGTTTCTGCCTCTCTGGCTCCTCGTTTATCTGCATGGTTTGATGCAAAGAGAGAAGCATGACTTTTCTGGAAATCACGAGTCTCTCTAACATGGGGGGCAGGTGATCAGAATTTGGGGAATCACCATCCAATCAGTCACTTACCCCCACAGTTAATGCTGTTCATTCGTGAGGTGCTTTCATCCTCTGCTCTGTAGAATACCAAAGATTAAATATGTGGGTTTTGTGGAGCAAAGGCGAGGTGTGCTGATAGAGCCCAGCAGTTCTCTGAGTATTTGTGACATCCTGTCACTCCACTGAGCCAAACTCAAATGCCACATCAAGTAGCTTTACTTCTCGTTGACTTGCTCTGAGCATGAATGATAGCCTTAAGCCTATTGGCCACAGTCCTCTTGACTATTCTTTTTTTTTGAGCTGAGGATCGAACCAGGGCCTTGTGCTTGCTAGGCAAGCGCTCTACCACTGAGCTAAATCCCCAACCACTCATCTGGACCATTCTTTATGACAAATAGAAACATACTTTATGGCACCCACCTTTGTGAGCACGGGCCAGATAGATGCCAGTTCTAGAAGATAGTGCTTTCTAGAAACTGTAACTTCTTAGCTCATATTACTTAACATATTTTAATTATTCATTTATCCATTTTTATTCATTCAACAAAAATTCGTGAAGCAACACAGATTTGGGGGCGACAGAGCTCACAGAACTTGGTGGTAATAGCAGTTTCATCAGTAATGCACCCTACAATTATTTAAAGGTCTGATCCACAGACTATGCAAGCCAAACATATGAACAAGATTTAATGCTGTGATCAAATATAATGCAAACAGGTTCATCTAGTTCATTAAATTCTATTTGTTTATTCCTTTAGCAGGAGGTGGTTGAGCACTCCCTTTGAACCAGGCGCTGTGCTGGCCATGAGGGGCCCTCTCGGCCGAAGCACTGGACTCCGCTTCAGAGAGCTAGCAGGAGAGGTGCACATGTCCTGTTGAGCAGACTGCTTTGCTGGTGTGGGGCATAGTCTGGCAAGATCAATTGGTAGCTTGCTCTGTGACCCTTCCCACTGTTCTTTCAGGATCCAGAGCACACCCTTCCCCATTCCCCAGTGTGGGGAAGCTTTCCTAGGAAAGGGACAGGTTATTAGGTCTTGTCCCGCCAGTCCACTGGAAGGTTCTAGGGAAGACCTTTCACCTGAAAAGACATCTCAGAGAAGGTGGCTCGTATAGAATCTTTGTTGTGGCTGAATCCTGTGGCCCCCAAGTTCATATACTTAAGTCTCAACTTGCAGCACCTCAGAATGTGACTAAATTTGGAAGTAGGATGTTCAAGAGGCAATTAGGTTAAGTGAGGCCATTAGGGTAGGACCCGGTCAATGTAACTGGATTCTTACAAGAAGAGGGCAGACACACACACACACACACACACACACACACACACACACACACACACAGAGAGAGAGAGAGAGAGAGAGAGAGAGAGAGAGAGAGAGAGAGAGAGAGAGAGAGAGAAACAATTGTCTATAAGATGAGGAGGGAAGCCTCAGAAGAAACCAGCCCTGTCAGCACCCTGGTTCTGGACTTCTCGCCTTCGGGCTGAGATACATTCTTACTGCTGGAGCTACCTGGTCAGTGGTACTTTGTTGTGCCAGCCTTATGAGCTAATATACTTTCTTGATGTTGTCATGTGAGCTTGGAGGTCCTACAGACATCTTGTAGAGGGCCAGGAAAATGTTAGAGATGCTAACCTAGAGCTGTGACATCACCATGGCAACCCTGGATCCATCTACCTCCAGACTTCTTTCGAGGAGACAACAACCCCGTTTTCAGCTGCTCTCCTCCTGGACTTATAACACGAATGTCCGAGTTGATGCAGGGCAAGCAGAGAGGCATGGCAATATTATGAGGACACCAAGAAAGTGTGCCCAAATGAAAAATGTGCTCAAGTCTTTAGAGATGTACTGAAATCAAGGGCTAGATAAAGAGTGTTTTAGCCAGTGGCCACTAGACACATGGGGGAAGCTTACAAGCCTTGGTATTGTAGAAGCCCCTGTATAGAGCAGGGAATGGCGAGGTGGGGCCAACGAGGGTGTCGGGAGTTGGGTAGTGGACTGAGGTTTACATCATCGTGTCTCTACCATAGCTGTGGGGGAGCTGGGCTTTTTCTCCTGCCGGATTGCTCACAATGATGTGAGTGGAGGATACATTTAAGGGGTCAGAACGGGAGGCAGAGACCCAGTTAAGAACGGGGTGTGAGTGCAGAAGTAGAGTCAGGGCAGTAGACTAGAGACGGAAGTGCTCAGGAGGCCCCCAGCTGCATCCACACATCAGTGCCGCGCTAGTGCTGTGGCAATTAAGGGTAAGAAGCAAATGATGGGAATTTATAAAATACCTGATACCGGAAAGCTGAACTTTATTTCAAATGCCAAACTTGATCTTCTATTTTTAGTGTAAAAAAAGTATTAACTACTTCCCTATCTTTTTTTTTTTTTAACAGTTTGCTAGACAGAGACTAATCTTTTCCTGATGACTCATGATCACCATTATGAAAGGGGGAGATAGCATGGAGAAAGCGTCAAGTCATGGTATAGGGAACATCATGAGAAACTTTGCTGGACATCATAAGAGCAGGGTCACTCCTGGCTCCAGGCTCACTCATCTGTGTGGTCATGGCAAAGCCATGAAGCCTCTGAGTGTTTGTTTTCGCGTGGTTGCCTACTTCCCACCCTTGTGTAGAGATATGATGATGTAATGTGTGTGTGGGCTTGATAAAGCACCAGTCATTGTACGGTGAGGCATTTTAATGCTTTCCCATAGCAGAGGGACAGTGTCTGTCTGTCCTTCATGGCTACGCTACTTGCATTTCTCTCCAGGAAACTTTCACCTGTCCTACTTTGCTCTTGAGGCCCTTGACTAGACCACAGGTCAAACCTCTGAAGTACTCTGCTCAGTACAGTCCAGCCGGGCCCCAGCAGCGCCCTGAGGACCTGGCTTTGATTCAATCTTTGTCAGCTATTTTTGGTTTTCAAAGGTCCCTTTCACTTCCGGATTTGCTGCTGCATTCCACAGAACTGAAATTGTCAGAGCCTAACTTCCAGTTAAGTGGGGTGTGGTAAGTATGCTTTCACACTGTCAGAAGAACCGGGCAGTTCTCACTCCTGTTTAGGTCTTTTTATCTCTGTGTAAGCAGTGTTCAGTCATGGTATACGCCGATTTGCCCTCACCACTGAGCTAACCTGCATCCCATGATGCATAGTAACATATATGAACAAAACCCCTTGACTGTAACTTTTTCTTTGGTGATGTTGGGGACTAGCCCTGGGCCTACATGCATGCTAAAGAAGTGCTTTACTGCTGATCCATATCTCTTCCTGCCTTAGTCGTACGGGTGGCTGGATTACAGCCTGGCACTGTAACTTTCGTAACAAAGATTTCTGACATTCTTTCCTTTAAGGATTTAGGGTTACTGGTTTCCTTTTCCCCCTTTCTGCTCTCTGAGGGGTTCTTGACCGCATTCTGAAGGTTTCTAGCCTCCCCTCTCCCTGCTGATGCCTGTAAGGTCCAGGCATAGACTATGGGTAGCTCAGTTATATGGTGGTAATTACATGAGATGTCTAGTATAGGGTTTAAAGCCTTTTGAGTGACCTCTGGAGCTTGGGTGTGTTTCGTTCGCCTGCAGATCTCAGTTTCCACACCTAGAAAACAGTTAGTCCAGCCCCTGCTGCAGAGGAAGTGCCCAGAAAGTGGACAGTGAGCACACTGTTGGAGGAGGCGGTCCTGACAGGCAGGACAGTGAAAGGACAGTGGTAGAGGGGTCTGGCAGAGGGTCAGGTGCTGTAGAGAGTGTTCTAGACCACAGGCTAGACTTAGAAATAGTGGGAGTCATACCTGAGATCCAGCCAGGCTGAGCTAGGTTTGGAATAGACAGAGATGTCTGGGGTGGGGTGGGATGCTTGGTTCCTTCTTTTAGACAAGTACAAAGCTTCAATCTTCGCCTCAGGAGGCTCTCCCTGGCTTTCTTTATCCCAGGGATGCCCCTTCCTTTTTTGCTTACCCATCTTTTCTTCTAAGACTACTACACATGACGGATTCAAGATAGGTCTCCTTTGATAGGAGGAATCTACTCTCTGCATTTTGGCTGGCCTATGACAGACTGACATCAGAAGTCAGCTGTGCAGGTCTGGGCCTGGCCTTTGGGATAACTTGCAGCTTCCACCCTGAGCTGATAGTTAAGAAGCACAGAATCCCTATTAGAGGAAACACATTGGAAAACCTCCAGACCGCCACATGGAAAGGGAGGGTTACCCAGCTGATTCCAGTCTTTCATCTCTGGAAAATGTAGGTATATTAAAGTCATTTTCAGTTGTCCATCCCACTTGAGCCACAAGCTGGACATCCCTGGAAACTTTAGCCAATGCCATATGAGGCAGAAGAATTACTTAGATGTTGTGGAATACAATATTTGTTTAAGAAAGGCTGTGTTACATTTGTTTATGCTGTATTTGTTTAACGATGTAAAGATGTATTGCATTTGTTTTACCTTGACTACATAAGGCACCTGATTGGTCTAATAAAAAGCTGAATGGCCAATTGCTAGGCAGGAGAAGGATAGGAGGGCTGGCAGGCAGAGAGAATAAGTAGGAGGAGGAATCTAGGCTGGAGAGAAGAGAGGAGGGAGAACAGAGGGAGACAGCCAGGCGGCCAGACACAGAGGGAGCAGGAAAGTGGGACATACAGAGTGAAAGAAAGGTAAAGAGTCCTGAGGCAAAACATAGATGAAGAGAAACAGGTTAAATTAAGTTACAAGAGCTAATGCTAAGCATTCATAATTAATAAAAGTTTCTGTGTCATGATTTGGGGCTGGCAGTCTGAGAAAGCCTGCTACACTTAGCTGAGCCCTATCCAAATGCCAGACTTACAAAATAATGATGTAATCATCTGTTACTGTTTCTAGTCTCCTAAATCTAGGGTTGCCCTATTATAACACAGTGGGTAACAGAGCAAAATACAGAAAAAAGTAAAGTTTCTCACAATAGTTTATGTGGGTGCAGGAAGCTTCAGGAACAAGGAGAGCTTCCTCTGATCCCTATCAAAATATTCTTAGATAGTTACTGGAGTAGGGATATAGTTACTCACATTGCTACTGATTAAAGGCCCAAAGCTCAACAGACTTGAGACAGGCATTTCATTCTTGTTATGAGTAAATGCTGCTACTCAGATTATTTCGCAGTTATCATGGCACTACTGGGGAGAAGAGACCCTCTGCTCTTCTTCCGATGAATATGGATGGACTTGGATAGGATTTGAGGTGGAAGAACTGGACGGCAGAAGAGGCTCCAGAATGTGTCACTTTGCACAGGTCTAACCCAGCTTCCCTTCAGTGGTAAGCAGACAGATGAAAGCTATCTTGATGGGAGGCGAAGCTGATCAAAACACACTGTGTACGTGTATGCCGTTATAAAAACAATAACACATTTGGGCTGGGAGAGGTGGCTTGGTGATTAAAAGCACATGCAGTTCTTGCAGAGGGTCTCAGTTGAGTTCCCAGCACCCATGTTGGGCAGATCACAACTGCCTGTAACTCTAGCTCCAGGGGATCTGACATCTCTGGTCTCCAAAGGCATCTGTACTCATGTGTACAACCCCTCTTCTCAAACATATAACTTAAAAATACTAAACAAAACAAAACATTGTAGACATGAATGAAATTGTAATAAAAACAAATTTGTAGCCGGGCGGTGGTGGCGCACGCCTTTAATCCCAGCACTCGGGAGGCAGAGCCAGGCGGATCTCTGTGAGTTCGAGGCCAGCCTGGTCTCCAAAGCGAGTTCCAGGAAAGGCGCAAAGCTACACAGAGAAACCCTGTCTCGAAAAAGAAAAAAAAAAAACAACAACAACAACAACAAAAAAAAAATTTGTAATGAAAACGAGCCATATTGTATACACATATACAATTGTAAAACAAAAGATAATTTGGAGGGATTGCTGTATGATGGCCTGCAGTGTTTCAACACCATATCCAACACTGAGGTCAGGGAAAATCAGAGAAACTGAGTCACATAGCAGTTCCTTTCAAGGGCTACTTCTCAGCTGTGGGGCTTGCAGTTGAGACACTGGCTGTGAATGAGTGATCGCCTCTACCTACTTTCTGGAGGACAGAGCACATGTAAGTTAGAGCCTTCCGTAGTTCCTTGGAAGCCTGGTTTCCAGCAATTCAGCCTTTGAATCTGACTAGTCACCTTCTAGCACATTCTCTGAGGAGAGGAGAGGCATGCTGTTCTGCTTGCTGTCTTTGGCAAAGGTGGACACTGAGCACAGAGAAGGGGCTGACAGATAGTTCACAGCTCAGAAGAAGGTTTTTCTGATGTGGTGGGGAGACTTCCAAAGAGGTCAGGCATCTGGCCTTCAGCACTTACACGCATAGGGGTGGTGTGGCTGCTTCCTCTAAGTGGGTGGGGAAAGTCAGCAAGCTGTGACTAAGCAAGGTCCTGAGCAATTGCAATGTGATGCTGCGTCATAAAAAAGGAGCCGAGGAAAAGGTGCCCCTGGTCAAGGAAGGCCTCTGGGAGGAGGTGACTGGCATGGGGGAGAGGTGGACGGAGAACAGACATTGGGGTTTCAGAAGTAGAGGCAGGTGATGAGCAAAGATAAGACAGGATAAGAGAGTTGCCTATGATGAAGCCCAGGGTCTTACTGAGCAGGCAGAAGAGGCAGGGAAGCCGGGGCAATTATGGAGGAAGCTTGCTCTCTCAGCACCCTTCCCTTTCCCTTTCCTGAGTTTCTGGAATACCTCCATCCCGCAGCCCTGGGTTACCCTGTGGTTTCAAGGCAGCGTTTCCAGCATTTCCTAGTCCTATCTACCTCTGCATCTGCCCTGTGCAGAGTGACCTCAGCACTAATCATACAGCACTCCTGAGAGCCAAGGCACAACACAGCACTTCACGTGCATTTCACCTGGAAATACTGAGGAAACACAAGTAAAAATGGTGGGCCTCCTGTTCAAACGAAACAAACCAGACCAAACCAAACCAAACCAAACCAAACCAAACCAAACCAAACCAAACCAAACCAAACCAACTAAAGCTTTCAAGACATCCCATGTAGCCTCGGAGGGTAGGCCTAGTGCTTGGGCTACTTCCGGGACAGCCAGGGTCAGAAACAAGGGCTTCTGTGCTGTTGGCAGCCCCGGTGTACGTGCTCCCTGTGGCATCATTTAACTTTCCTCCCTGCCAGGTAATCTGCCAGCCGCTCAGTTAGGGAAGGTGGGGAGGAGAACAGAGCCGCCCTCGGGTTGATTGCTCCTCTGAGGGCATCCCTCCCAGGATCCCTGTGCAGGCTGACTCCAGATGGGGCTGGAGCTGCTATGTTGGAATGAGCACAGGCATAGACAGGAGGTGTGAACAGGTGGAGTCACTTGGGGCTTCTTGGCTCTCCAAGAGAAGTGCTGTTTACTTCTCTGTTCACCTCCAGAGCACTTACTGTGGGCACTCTACTATCTGAAGGGGACGTGGGCAGAATAGGTAAAAGGGATCTCAAGATTCTTGCCCTTAAGAAAATTTTGCATTCTGTTGAGGGATAAATAATTTTTTTAAAAAAGGAAGGAAAAGCGAAATATATATGATTATATTGTCAAATATTATTAAGCCTCAAAATAGATGTGGTTGGTGTTATTTGGCTATATTTTGTCAGGAGAAAGAACCCAGGGGTGAACTGAATGGGTCAACATGCTGGGGCTCACTAGGCAGTGTGTTGGGTGTACTTTGGCGGAGCATTGAGTAGTGGCTAGGAATTGGAAAGGGAGGTATGTAGAGTGGCCAGGAGTCTCAACAAACCAGGAGGGAAACATGAGGAGACTGTGAACCTGGAAGGTGACCTGACTGATTGAGTATGGGTGGGTGATCACAGACATGAGAACTCTGATGTTAGATACACTCAAGTTTGGGGTTGGCTCCACAGGAGACAATCTGTAGGATGCTGGGCGTTACCTAAGCCTTCAGAGCCTCATTTCCCCTCATAATTTTGGTAGTTTTCAGAATTGTTTAAAGGCTTAGATAGAAGAAAAGCAAAATCAACATAGATGAGCCAGTTATAGGATGTTGAGTTCTAGTCTAGTATGGGCTACATGAGACCCTGAAACCTTGTTTCAAAAACAAAATAGGGGCTGGAAATATGACTCATCAGTTAAGAGCACTGTCTATCCTTTCTGAGGACCCAGGTTCGATTCCCAGCACCCAGATGGCCACTTACAACCATTTGTAGCTCCAGTCCCAGGGGTTCCAATAGCCTCTTCCGGCCTCTGTGGGCACGAAGCATGTGTGTGTGTGTGCACAGACATACATACAGGCAAACACCCATACATACAAAATAAAACAAAGAGCTAGATTTAGCTACTATTTCAATTACTTTGAAGATGGAGTTGAATGGGTGATGAAGCACAGTCTTGTCTTCAATCCTTCAAGCTGGGCCAATTTGGACAATTTATTTACCCTCCCATGCCTCAGTTTCTTCTTCTGAAAATAGAGCTGCCGATGTCATCTCCCTTGTCGGGGGGATTTGCTAGGATTACATGGCACAGTCCACTTGAGGCTCTTAGGGCAGAGCTTGGTACATAGTGAGAGCTGCTAGAGCCAGCGGTGATAGCCAAGCCTCCCTAACCTTGCAGGACAGGGACTTGGGCAAGATGGCTCAGCCAGAGCCAGAGAGCCAGGAAGGACAGACAGAAGCAGTGCAGACGGCGCTGCTCAGCCCCGAGTTGGAGCTGCTGCACCCATTGCTGGAGCTCTTTGTTCTTCCAGCAGGATGCTGGCCTGCCTGTGCTGTGGTAACGCCCTCTGAGGGCAAGGCTGGTATCTCCCTCATCTCTCCAGAACCGGCACCTGACCAGCTGACCCCTGGGAGGTGTGGGGAGGACTGACTAGTGGTAAGGCTATGGGAGTCAGAGGATGGGGGAATGGGTTCAGTGGGGGAGCTAGACTAGGATTCCAGACTGTGGAAGGAAGTTCCTCAATCCCTTACCCATGAGCTGGCTTATGACCTAAGGTCCAGGTCCTTGTCCTGGACTTGCTTGTAATGGGAGAGGCCTGAGACACCCAGGAAAGCACAGTGCATAGAACACTTGCCCTCCTGGTGAATGCCAGGCGGTGATAGGAAGGTTGGCTGTGGCGGTGAGGGTGAGGAGGTGGGGAGGGGTCAGGCCAGGAGGGATTCTTGGAAGGCATGGCCAGGAGGTGCAGTAACTACAGAGCGGGGGTGTGTGGGGGGCGGGGGCGGGCAGGGCACAAAGCTGATGTCCTTTGTTGGGCTTACAGTCCTTTGATGCACCTCAGGAGCATGGGAGAAAGCCTATCAGAGCTGCTGTGAGGGCCCAGAACACGATCTGTAGGAAGAGGAAAAAGAGTCGTCCTTCTCATGCCCAGGGCCATTCCACAGCCCAACTCCCCTGCTGTG
The DNA here is from genome assembly GCF_007827085.1 of Peromyscus californicus insignis. Lineage (NCBI taxonomy): Eukaryota > Metazoa > Chordata > Mammalia > Rodentia > Cricetidae > Peromyscus > Peromyscus californicus. The sequence continues at coordinate 67,025,934 of NW_026294617.1, read as the reverse complement.
GGGCCTCAATGTCTGCCACATGGAAGACACTCACCCCCCCCTTCCTACTGCAGTGTGGAGAAGGGACCTGCTCCTGGTAGGAGGATCAAGGGAGCTGCCTGCCTGCTGGTCCCTCATCTCAGCCAGTCTGGATATCTTCCTCCACAGGCATCACGTTCTCTTCAGGGTCACATCGGCCTCCCTTGGGTCTCCAAGTCATCTTCCTCCTCCACTGGCCCAGAGCAGCTCTCCTGGTGTCCCCTGAGGTGGCCCACAGTGATCAAATCCAGATAAGAGTGTCAGGAGGCCAGCTTTCTTCATCTTGGGCTTCCTTTCCCCTTGGTTCCTACAGTGCCCAGAACCCATTTCTCCTGGTGCCCCTCCCCAGGAACCAGGCTGCCCCAACCCTCCCTGCCTTCAGGACCTGGGCTCTGGGTGGGGAGGCACAGCCCAGCTGGGATTTCCCCAGCCCGCAGTAGCAGGAAGTCTGAGTTGGAGAGGGAAAGCCTGGCTCTTGTCCAGTTACTAAGAAAGACTAAAGTTCAGGGGAGAGGCCTGCTTCCCTGGTCAGCTGGGGACACACACTGACCTCTGCTCATCTGGATTTGGGGACCTCCTGTCTGAGACTGGAGGGCAAGGCCAAGTTAAGGGGAAGGCAGTAGAGGGAGATGGGGCTGGAGAGCAGCAGGAGGCACCGGTCCCTTCCTGACTCCCCAGGCCTTGCTTTTTCTGTCTCTGTTCCCTGTCCATGCCCTGCTGTAGGCCGGTGACTTCCTGGGTTGACTTCCTGGGGAGGGGGTAGGGGTGGGACTTTCTTGGGCTGGACCCCTGTGTCAGGTGAGATCCTGGGGCTGATAAGGAGACAGGAGCATCTCCCCCTCCGTGCTTACAGAAATCCCAGTTGTCCTAGAGAAACTAGGTTCGTGGGCACAGTCCACAATTATCAGGAAGGAGGGCATCTTGAAACTGGTCTTTGCTGGTGTCTCGTCTCCCCTTCGTTGGTGAGGCTGCATTTGAAGAAATGGCCCTAGTAATAGGGGGCAGAGGAAGAGCTGCTTCTTCCAGGAAAGGCCTCATTGTCAACACTGCCTCTTACTTGCTCTCTCAGCCTTCTCTGTTCTTACCCAGACTCCCTTGGTGCTCGGCCTCCAAATGAGCCCCTGGGGACCTTCAGCAGTAAGCACACCAGGGGAAGAGCCAGAGCCAGGTACAGCCCTTGGGGGAGATGGGGCAGAAAACACTGGTGACGGTGCACATTCCCTGTCCCATCAGCAGTCATGCCACCTACACCCTCTTAGGTCTCCTACTCTAAATCTCCTCTCAGAGGCTTCAAGGGGAGGGTGTGAGGGAGACGGGGGGGGGGGGGTGTCAGTAGTTGTCAGATTCTAGGGAAAACAAATGACAGAAGGTGTTGATTGGTGTGCTTTAAAAGGAAAGCAAACAGCTGGGTGGTGGTGGCAGTGCACGCCTTTAATCCCAGCACTTGGGCAGCAGAGGCAGGGGGATCTCCATGAGTATGAGGCCAGTCTGGTCTACGGAGCTAGTTCTGGGACAGCCAGGGCTACATAAAAGCAACCCTGTCCAAAAAAGAACAAAATAAATAAATAAATAAATGAATGAATGAATGAATGAATGAATGAATGAATGAATAAATAAATAAATAAATAAGTAAGTAAGTAAGTAAATAAATAAGTAAATAAAATAAAAGAAAAAGGAAGCATATCTTTGAGCCACTACCGCCCCCTGGTGGAATATTCTGCATGCCGGGTTCCTAGCCCTGTGACAGGGAAGTGAGTGGGCTACCCTTCCCAGAGTGCTTCCAGCTGGTGGAGGAAGGCCGAGATACCGAGTGATATGTGTAGGTAACTTACAGACAGAAGATGTGCCTAGAGAGTGCTCTAGCTTACTAGCAATCATTGAAGTGATTCAGTCGTGCCAGATGCTGTTGTCTCTGTCACGTAGGGAGGGCTCTAAAAGGGCTCTTAAGTACCTCAGTAGACACCTGGGGATATACCTAGGAATAGTTCTAAGGAAGAAGATTAAAATCTTGGAAACATACCCTGCTTCTCCACAGTCTGTTTTAAAGGCCTTCCGGATTGTGAACAATAACACAGGGCACGAAACTAAAGGTGCAGCTTAGCTTCATGAACGCAGATAGTTAACCCACCAGGCACACAGTCAGGACACAGACCACTGCCACAGCCAGGGCTATGCATCCCTTGTAAACCTCACCCCAACAACCACTTTTCCTAGAGTTTGATCCCTTCAGAACGCAGCCATAAACGGACAGCTTAGCTGGGTCTGAGGATGGGGTCTACACATGGGCACTTGGTTCTGTGCCCCTGCTCCCTTCACTCAGGAGCTCAGGAGTCGGCCCCACTGTAACAGGCCGGCGGAAATGGCGATAGTCGACACTGATCCTTGTGTCTGTCAGTCTGACTGTCCTGTCGGACGACTGAAATGGGGGGGGGGGCTCCAAAGAAACGGAGTTTAACGCTGGCAGAAAGAAAAGCCTCCAGTCGTTGGGAGAACTTGTCTCTCAGAAAGAGATTTCACACCGTCCTAACAGACTTGTCGGCCATCTTACAGGATGGGTCAATGATGGACAAGCACACCTTGACCAGAACTGCACTTCTGTTCCTCTCCTTGGCCCTCTATTTAAATTTTCATTCTATTTCAGGACCCTGAGGACAGACTTGAGAGGGTTCCCTGGATCTCTTTGTCCCTCTTCCCAGTGTGACCACAATAAATAAATCTCCCCTTTCTGCTCTTTTAGTTGACTTACTGAGGAGGGGTGGCTGGACCTGTCCTGGGCACGAGCTGTGACCCTCAATTTCGATAACACCATCTGTCTTATCCTGTTGCTGTACATTGGGCAGGCAGGGGGCTAGCTAGTGACTGTGGTCACATGAGTTGTTTGTCCAGTGGATCATGGGCACTAACGCAGGGCTCCTCCCTCCCTCTGTCTCCTGGACACCGGACAGATCCCTCAGGATCCTCCCGGTTCCATGATGCTGCATCCCTATGATCTGTCACCTCTCTTTCTGCTCCCAAGAGTCCTTGTCACCAGCCTGCAGCCCTCATTCCTGTCCCTGGGACAGCAAAGACAGAGCGCAGTCTTAGTGTATTTGTTATTCCCTCTCCTGTCCACACACTTTGCCTGTGAGGTCTACCTAGGACTTCTTCCTGAACAAGAACAAGGCAGCCACGCTGACCCCACTCCGTCACCCCTCATTTCGTCCTGAGGCCTCAGTGCATGGTATTGGTGCCTCCTCTTCTTCCTCTTATTTCGTTCTCCAGCCTCCCTGTGGACATCATGGGGTTTGAAGAAATAGTCCAATCTTTCATAATTCTACACTCTGTTTTTTAAATTAAATTTATTCTTTGGCAGTTTCATACATGTATATAATTTTGCAATCTGATTATTCTCATCCCCCCACCCTAACTTATGTTCCTTCCTGTTGTGGAATATTATTAAAGATGTGTTACATTCTTTTATGCTGTGGAATATTCATTTAATGATGCAAAGATGTGTTGCATTCTTTTATGTTGCATTTGTTTAACTCTGTGAAGCTGTGTTACTTTGCCTGTCTAAAACACCTGACTAGTCTAATAAAGAGCTGAACAGCCAATAGCTCAGCAGGAGAGGGATAGGCAGGGCTGCCAGGCGGAGAGAATAAAATCTAGGCTTGAGAGAAGAACAGGAGAAGAGGGAGGAGCAAGAATAGGAGAAGGAGGATGCCGGAGCCAGCCAGCCAGCCAGCCAAACAGCCACCGAGCAAGAGGGGAGAAAGACATAGAGAATAAAGAAAGGTAAAAAGCCCAGAGGCAAGACATAGAAGAAGAGAAATGGGTTAATTTATGTTAAGTTAGAAAAGCTGGCTAGAAACAAGTCAGGCTAAGGCCAGACATGCTGTGAGATGTTCTGTATGACAAATGTGTTGCTGATTAGTCATTAAATAAAACACTGATTGGCCATTGGCTAGACAGGAAGTGTAGGCGGGACAAGGAGGAGAATAGAGCTGGGAAGTGGAAGGCTGAGTCAGAGAGACACTGCCAGCCTCCACGATGACAAACAGCATGTGAAGATGCCGGTAAGCCACAGCCATGTGGCAAGGTATAGATTAATAGAAATGGATTAATTTAAGCTCTAAGAACAGTTAGCAAGAAGCCTGCCACGGCCGTACAGTTTGTAAGCAATATAAGTCTCTGTGTTTACTTGATCGGGTCTGAATGGCTATGGGACTGGCGGGTGAGAGATTTGTCCTGACTGTGGGCCAGGCAGGAGAACTCTAGCTACACAGACATTCATAAGTAAGAGTAAATCTCAGTGTATTTATTTGGGAGCTGGGTGGTGAGCTCCCAAAGACTAAAGAGTCAAAAACAAAAACAAAGACAAAAACAACCAAGTACACCTTCAACCCCACCAACTTCCCCTTCCTGCCAGCAATTTCCTTTCCCACTTCCACGTCTTTTTGTTTTGTTTTGTGACCCCCTGAGTTTAGTGAGGGCTGCCCCCATGAACACGGATGGAGCTAATTACTGCAGCATGGCCACCACAAACTACAGTGACTCTCTTTCCCCACAGCAGCCTTCAACAGCCAGTGGTTCCCCGGGGGAGGGGCAAGGTTCCATGAGTCCCTCCCCATGATTACTGGGTGTTGCACAGACCCAGGGCAGGCAGTATCAGCTGCTGCAAGTTTGTGATGGCAACAGCGGTATCAGGTCCAGCAGATAGTGTTCCATAGACCTCCCCCATCCTGGCTCTTACATTCTGCACCCTCCTTTGTTGTGTTCCCTGGGCATCGGACAGGATGATGTTGATGTCCCACTCAGGGATGAGCACTCAATAATCACTAATTCTCAGCACCTCAAGAAGCCATGAGTTTTTGCGTTAACTGCTGTTCCTTGCTAAAAGCGGCTATCCAATCAAGGCTGAGAGAAGCTTAGGTCTATGGGTATACACATAAATAGGACGCTGTTTGACCATATGTCTATTTAGCAAAACAAAAGTAGGTTCGTTCGAAGGCCCAAGACCTCTGTAGCCGTGGGTCTTTGACCAGGCACACAGTGCCAGGAATGAATTCCCTGTAGAATGGGCCTCAGATGCAACCAGAAAGTGGTTGGTCACTATCACAACTGTTACACCACTATTGTAGTAATAGGCAGGTCTTACCTGGAAGGTTGGTATTGTGAGATGCAGGGTCCACTGATGGGTAAGGCTGTTATATATATATATTTTTAAATCATCTGTGTGTAACCAGTGCTGAGTTTCAGAGTCTTGCACCATTTTGCAAGATGGGTCTTTTTGTGATGGTCATCTTGGTGTCTCAGTTCACTAGTTCCTGAAATTTCATGTGGGTTCAGACCAGGATTTAGTGGGGAGAATTCCCAGGAGATGTTGGCAAGGGGAAAGAATGATGGCGACTCCTGCCCTCCTCGTCAACCTGTGGCGAGCAAGGCTGGCTCTGGGTGATTTGCTCTCTCCAGAAGAGGGGGTCTGCTCCCGTGTCTTGTCAGCCTGGACAGCAAGGAGATAGGCAGATCAGTGACTCCATATGTCCAAATTGCGTGTTAACAACTTAGAAGATGGGAAAGCCGTTGTCTAGGTCTATGCATGGGGGACATGGTGACCTGAATGGAATTTGTAGTCCTCTGCCTTAGAGAATAGAACTAATGAAATTGTGGAAAGTTGAATGGATGCAGACTGTTCCAGGAGGAGATCAAACCCCCAATACTTGTTTGGGGGTGTGTTTAGGGAACACAAGGCCAAGTTCCAGGATTATTTCTGTCCTGCTATTTCTGGTCCCGGCTCCCACGGAGGCCTGGGGCATGGTTGCACATGCTCACTGTGGTGGTTCAGATGAAAATGCTGCCCCCCCCCCACCATAGGCTCATATATTTGCGTGCTTAGTCCTTCGTTGATGAACTGTTTGGAAAGGACTAGGAGGTGTGGCCTTGCTGGAGGAGGTGTGTCTCTGGGAGTGGGTTCTGAGGTTTCAAAAGCCCACACCAGGTCCAGTGTCTGTCTCTCTCTCTGCCTGGTGCCTATGGGGAAGGATGTAAAGCTGTCAGCTGCTGCTCCAGCGCCATGCCTGTCTGCTTCCTGCCGTGATGATCATGGACTAACACTCTGAAACTGTAAGTGAGCCTCCAACTAAATGCTTTCTTATATAAGAGTTGCCTTGGTCATGGTGTCTCCTCACAGCAACAGAACAGTGACTAAGACACTCACCAAGTCAGGAGATGAGTTTGTGGGCTCAGGGTTGAGAGACACACCAGGGCCTGTGACCCATGATCCCTGTCTGTTTCCACTTGGCATCTAGTTTCTCTCTGTATGCTAGGCAGGAGTCAGAGGAGGGGCTGTGGAGGGTGGGAGGCATCTCCCTCTAAGGCTTAGACTGAGCAGAAGCCGAGATTGGAGTTGGAGGTCTGGGGAACCTTGGTGTCTGGGAGGCCAGGCTAAAGAGTTCCAAGCAGACAGGAGCATCTTTGAAGAGACTGATGTGGAATCTTCCTGGGCAAAGAGCTGCCTCCTCATCAGATTCCCTCTTGGGAGCCTGGTCTCTAGAGGACATCTGTCTTAATTCTACAGCTTTTTTTTTGGGGGGGGAGCTGTTTTGCCTTTTCTGCTTACTTAGTTTTAAGACTGTTGCCTTGGCCAGTCTGCCCCAGCCCTCAGGAGCTCTCATCCCACCCAAATGAGGCCAGCTCCTTCAGGCTTTGGCTACCTGGCCTAATCAGGAGCAGAGATCTGGCCTCAAGGCTACATTTACACTCTTCACCCTAGTGTGGACTGCACCTGCCCTTTGTAGTCACCTGCTACCCTCCAGGATACTTTTCTGTATCATTTCAGAATCACATGGTCCGGCCTGCTCTGTCTCCCTGTGAGTAATGCCTCCAGGGGCCTCTGCACTGGAGCTCACAGCCTGCCGGGAACGGACTTCTGCTTCTGCCTCCCACTAGCTTGAAGCTTCTTAGTGCAGTGATCCTGCTTTTGTCTTTGTGCCCAGAGAAGCTGGTACGAGCAGACACTGCCTATAGGTTTGTCCAGTGATGACCCGGGATGAAGGAAGATGTCCTCTCATGGCATCACTACCGGCACTTTGGGTATCAGCCACCCGAGGGTGAATGTGCCCAGGTCCTGGCAGTAGTGCTGCCTGCCAGCAGCTGTGGCAAAACTTGGCATGGCTGCCCTGGCTCCAGAGGTGGGAATAGTGTCTCCCCGTCTCTTCCAGAGTGATCTCAGGGAAGACAGTAAGACTGGTCAGATCCTGAGAAGCTAGGAAGGGCAGGCAGATCCCGGAATGGTTAGCTGTAATTTCTTGTTATTGGAGGTAGAGTGGTGCATGACTTCCTCCACACCCTTTAGCCTCTCCTGGCTCAGGCAAACTCCCAGGACTTTTGAAAAAGAATCGTGGCTCCTTTCCAGCAGTGCTTCCCCTTGTACAGACCTCTCTGGTTCGTGTGCTGCAGTCACCAAGCCAGGGCCTGGCCTTCTGGTGTTCAGCATTCAAGGGGACCTGTCTATGGGAAGGGTCTGAGGCTGTTCTCAGTCATGGAGTAGTCGGAAGCTCTCAGTAGCTGTGGTCAGTACTGTGTGTTCTCGGTTGAGACACTTCAAAACAGCCTCCTGTCCAAGTTCACTTTTTCCCTTTCTTTGTGGCCGTCAGAGTCCTGCCTCAGCTCCATAAATCGTCTAGTCCATCTTCTCTCTCATACAAAATGAGGCATCTTGCCACAAGGAAAGCTTTCAAATTTCTCACACAACATTTCGTAAACAGCAGTTATTAAAGGAATTGTTAGGGTCAAAACCTGGGCCATGGCACCAGCCAAGATAAGTCACGTGTTCTCAACTGGCTAATTAAAAAGAGTATGCCTAGAGTGCCATGACCCAAAAGCTGGGTGGCCAAGAGACCTAGGATAGAAGCAGACACGACTGGAGGAAAAAAAATGTCAGTGTAATGATGCCTAACGATATTCTGCTATACTCATAGATTGGTGCCTGGCCCAGTAGTCATCAGAGAGGCTTCATCCAGCCACTGGTGAAAACAGATGCAGACCCAGAGCCAGGCAGTAGTCCAAGCTTGGGGAATCCTGCCTCTTCAAGAGGGAGGAAGGGTTGTAGGAGGCAGAGGGGTCAAGGACATCACAAGAAAACCCACAGAACCAACTAACCTGGGCTCATAGGAGCTCACAGAGACTGAACCAACAACCAGGGAGCCTGCAAAAGACTGACCTAGGCCCTCTGCACATATGTTACAGTTGTGTAACTTGGTCTTCTTGTGGCAGTCCTAACAGAGCGAGCAGGGGCTGCCTCTGATTCTGTTACCTGCTTTTAGGGCCCTTTCGTCCTACTGGGTTGCCTCATCCGGCCTTAATAGGAGAGGAGGTGCCTAGTCTCACTGCAGCTTCATATGCCATGGCTGATTGATATCCATGGGAGACCTGCCCTTTCCTGAAGAGAAATGGAGGAGGAGTGGATGGGGTCGGTGAAGAGGGGAGGCGGGGGTGGTGAGGCACTGGGAGGAGAGGAGGGAGGGGAAACTATGGTCAGGGTGTAAAATTAAAAGATTATTGTAATTTAAAAACTGAAATGTGATATTTAATAATAAAATTTTAACTTACATTACTTATTAGAAATAAAATGCCTACCTTCCCAAGGGTGGGGGAAAAAAGAGACAAAATAATAGTGAAGAGCATAAAAAGAGGTTTATTTAATGTGGCCACACTGGGAAGAGAAACAAAGCTCTTGTGACTTTCTAAGTCCATATTTGGGGTCCTAGCAGGAGGTTTAGGTTAGGTAGAGGCAAGGGGCATGCATAGCTCGGTGGTCCCAGTCAAGGTGTGGTCCAGCTTGTCACCTTTGCCCTGCTCCAGCCCACTGAAAGGTTATCCGACAAGCTGGGAGAACTGTGGGAAACCTCTCTTCTGACTGGCCAGAGTTCTAGCCTTTTCTTCCTTGCTTATGAAATTCCTGGGAAATTCCAATCGCTTGGGTTTCTTTGTTTCAGTAGGCAAAGGGAGGGGCACAAGGGTGTCTTTAGAATGTCTTAATAATTCCTGTTGGGAAGGTTACAGTAGGGGCCTGGTAGTCCCTGGGGGAACAATAGATGTTTAGGACTGGGAAGCTGTCCCACCTGATAGTCTGCCTACACCGGTAGATCCCCGCCACTGGACCCGCCCTGTAGTCACAGATGAGTTAGAGCCCTTCAAGGCCCTGAGGGGATGGCAAGCTCTAAACACAGTGCTTGGACCGTGTGTTCAATATTAATTACGGGTCCTTAGAAGCTGCTTTGGTTAAACGTTCTGGCTTTGCACTTGGGCCCACAGGGTAGTTAAAGGAAGATGAAAAGTCTGGCTTACGTTTTACATGGGTCGCCCTCTCACCTCTGCATGTAGACATGCTGATCACTTAAGGGGGCTCTGCCCACGAGCTGGGGGTGCTCACCCACTCTTTTTCAAGGTTCAGACACGGTAAGAGGAAGAAGCATCTAACTCCCCACTCTCCACAGTGTTCTGTTGTAGAGACCCAAGAGGCATCTGAAAGTCTGTTAGTGCCCTAAACAGACTGGGATTCTGGGAACAGCAGAGCCTCACAGGGCAGACCAGCCCTTGGGTGAGGCCAATTGTCTATGATGGTGTGGCTGTTCTGGTCCTCCTGAGAACCAGATGTCCTCTCAAGCCACAGAGCCTTCCTAGGATCACCTTGCAGAACAGGACCCGAGGCAGTGAAGGACCAGACCGCACCTTGACTGGCTCTGCTGAGTTCTTCACTCGTAACCTCTTCCCAGTTCTTTTTCAACTTAAAGCTCATGTCGGTACTCTGGAAACAGACACAGGGTCACCTGACCCCGTATCCATTCCTTTCTCCAGTGTGAACGCCGATGAAATCTTGCTTTCTGCCCTTTACTTAGTTCTTCAATTGGTGTATGGGGTTGGGGTGGCCAAGCCTAACTCTTTGGACTAGGACTCCGGGAACTGGGTCTTTTGCCCAGAAACTCTCTTTACATTTCTAACATACAGGGCGGACAGGTAGCTAATTTTCATAATATAAGGAGCTTTTACAATAAAGAGAAAACACCGGTGAACAGAAGAGTAGAGAAGACAACGAAGTGTCAGAAGAGAAAAGACCATTTAACAAGTAATAGCATTTGAAGATTTGCTAATTGGTATAAATTGTTTTATACCCCCTCCATATTCATATAATGAAACATGATCTCCAGCGTGGAGGCCATTGAAAGTGGGTCCTTTGGGGGTGTGAAGTCACACTTGGGTGGAGGCCTCATGAGTGGGATTAGTGGCTATGATGTTTTGTATTGGTATCAACTTGACATGGTCTAAAATCACCTTGGAGACAGACCTCTGAGCATGTCTGGGAGGAATTTTGTAAGTTCAGTTCATTGAGGTGGGATGAACCTCCCTAAATGTGGATGGCACCATTTCATGGGCTGGAGTCCTGGAGTGAATATAAAGGAGAAAGTGAACTGAGCACCAGCACTCACTGCTGTCAGCCTCCTGACTGTGGGACACAGGTGATCAGCTGCCTCCCGTTCCTGCCACCATTCATGCCTTCCTCGCCATGATGGTGCTGGAGCTGGGACCCAAAATGCAGCCTCTCTACACTTGAGTTGTTTCTGTGAAGTGTTTTGTCACCACGAGGAAAGTAGTAAACACAGGGACTTTTCACAGGAAGCCGGGCAAAGCTCCATCTTCAGCTGTGTTCTTACAGGTACATACGTAGTGAGGGGGTTGTCCGGGAAACAGAATCCGTACACTGCATCTTCGGATGCTCTGATGAACCCCTCCCGGAAGTGTGAGAAAGCAGTCTGTTGCTCAGAAGACGTGACATGCATGGGCTATCCTCTTATCACTTCCGGATCAGAGATGAGGTGGGGAGGTGGGGTGGGTGGTCCAGGAAAGAGGCCGACACAAATGGGCTTCATTAGGAGAGAAAGCCTGAGTCCGTGGGTCTGTGATCCAGGTAGGAAGTGGGAGAGCATTAGGAGAATTACGGGATCATCCTGGAGGCAGCGTAAAGGGGCCATCTGCCTCCTCCATCTGCACTATCCTCAACACTATTGTCTTCCAAGCTCCTGCCAATGACCCGTTAAGCTCTGTTTAGAGCAGTCTACCACCTTTCTAGTCCAAACTTCCCAAGTCTTCCACATTCCTTCAGAAACGTGGGTAAGTTCTTCACAGCGGTACCCAGTCTTTTGTCCTCATGACTTCTGTAGTAGGTAGTTTTCTGTTGCTGTGATAAAAATACCATGACCAGAAGTAACTTAGGGAAGAAAGCATTGATTTGGGCTTCTGAACCAGAAGGAAGAGTCCATAATGGAGCAAGAGGCAGAGGCTGTTGGTAGCCAGAGCAGGAAGCTGAGGCAATCAAATCCTCAACCTCAAACCGGAAGCCGAGAGTGAACTGGAAGTGTGCGAGGCTGCACTCTTAAAGCCTACCTCAGGGATGTGCTTGTTCCAGCAAGGTTCTACATCTTCAAGGTTCCACAAACCCCCAAACAGTGCTGGCAACTGGGCACCAACAATGCAAACCCACCAGCCTGTGGGAGACATTCTCACTCAAATCAGGAGGCTTCTGCCCTGAGTCCCACAGAATGATGAGTGGGAGTCCTCTGTGATTGCTGGGGCCGTCACTGTCTCACAAACACCTGCTCTAGAGGCTTATGAGGGCTGTGGATTTGCTGAGGGTAGGAGGCCAGTTTTTTTTTTTTTCTCACCAGGGCAACTTCCTTGACCTTGTGAGAAGTCTGTTTCCCCTCTCCCTGCCAGAGAGCCATGCTGCGGGTCTGTGTTCAGGTTGGCCATTTTCCTTGCGTTACCGTCTTTTCTTCCACACTTTTCAGGTATCTTAACACCATCTTGGTGCATTTTAACCCCCCCCTGTCTCTTTCTCTTCAGAGGCGTCTGTTTTTCCTGTTATGGCTCTTCTCCCTCTGAGAAGGAAGCATAGAGACATCTCATAGTATGCCATTTTCCTCAGGGGTTCCTGACATAAATTTGTCAGGAGCATGCCACCAAATCTGTTACTAAATAATAGGAAAATTTAGAGGTTTGGATCTGAAGCACCAAGAGATTGGAAACTGAGAATCCCCTTTTAAGAGGTGTAGGGTATCGGGGCATATTACACAGCTCCCCTGAGAATTGAGACGATGTGGCCAGAGCTACTGAGGGGGCAGGAGTCAGGAAGGTGTTACTTACTGGCATCTGGGAAAGGGAAGAGGGGTTAAGAACGATGCGGGGGCAGCTGATACTCCATGAGTGTTTTGTAAATGCTCTAGGAACCATTGTCTTCACTGTACAGTTGAGGACATTGGTATTTAGATGATTTTGTCTCTGGGGTCAAACAGCAGATAATTGTGAAAACAAATCAGTTTTACAGTGACTTACAGGGGTCAGTCTATATCTGTGATACTGTTTGGCTTCTCATAAATCATAGTTTTGATTCTCATAACTCCAGACTGCATCCCCAACACCCCTAATAGGTTCCTTGTAGACCTCCAATCACTTTGCCTTTTGGGCAATTCTGAGAGAAGCCACAAGATGGCGACATTGCATGCCTATGGCTCAGCGTCTGGTCCTGGAAGATGGAAAGTTAGGTGTTACATTGCTGCATGTTGAGCTGTGAGAACTGATTTTCCACCTCATTTATTTCATCTGCCCAGCAGATCTTAAAGGGAACTCTTCATTTAACAGACTCATTTTCCATCAAGGATCTGTTTAGGATTGCACAGTTTAGTAGTAGAAATGGAAAGTGAATTAATTCATCTGGATCCCAAGTGCCTTGAGACTGAACTCCTCAGGGGAGACAGACAGGGGAGAGCTACATGGGTAAAGCTTAGGGCAGTGAAGAAGCACTGCTTTAGAACTGTCTTTCAGTTTTCTAACCCTAACCTTAGTCCTACCCCGAGGGACTCTGAGTAGTACCTAATTCTTTCCCAAGGCCATTGAAAGGAAGAGTTAAGAGTTGCAGGGAGGAATGAATACAGTTAAACTTAATTCTTGTGAATCCCACAGTGGTCCTGTTGTATTGGACAGCAAGTACTCTCTTAGCATGTATTTCCTTCTGCTTTCGAACAGATTGCCTTTTCCTCCTTTAAACAGGGGTATTTTATAGGAGGAAATTCCTACCTGTGCCTATTGATTAGTGCATCATAGGAGGAAATTCCTACCTGTACCTATTGATTAGTGCAGCTCTCAGAACCATCAGACTGTGCAGCGAACTCACTTGATGCAGAAGCTCACAACTGAAGTACCGGGAATAAGTGTCTGTTGGGTGCTCTTGAACCTCCCCCAAGGTTCAAGAACAGTTGTAGAAGAGGGAGCAGAAAGACTCTAAGAGCCGGATGTCCCGGATGAACAGGGAAAAACGATGTCTTCTGGAGACAGCTGGACCACTGGACTCATGAACACACAGCAGCTGTGGTGGCTTGCACAAGAACTGTACGAGACGGAGCCAATGAGCAGCCTAGCACAGAGTGAGGAGGGGCTCTTGAACCCCCATCCCTAGCTGAGGAGCTTTTGATAGCTGATAGCGCCTGGGGAGGGAGACTCAGCTGTCTAAGGGTGTATGGACCCTGGTCACATGACCATGTCTCAGCGGATGGTCTCACGTCCATGAGTATATGGACAGCACAGTATATGGAGGCCCTGGGCAGAGGTGTAGAAGCAGCTAATAATACACCACAGCAACGAATGCTGCCAGCAGAAGGTGTGGCCCAGGTTCAAGGTGAATCTTTCCACCTCAAGGGATTTGGATTGAAGATGGGTCTTCTCACTTTAAATGACTTAATTAAGAAAAAAAAAAATCCCTTATAGGTGTGTCCAGCCATTTGGGTTTCAGCTAATTCTAGATATAATCAAGTTGACAACCAAGAATAGCCACCATAGTCCACAATCATAAAATTTTAAAGATTTCTCCATTTATTTTTCTGCTTTAATTTACTTAGCATTTCATTGTATGTTAGTGTTCCAGTCTTTGATTGCCTTGTTTAAGCTTATTCTTTTGTGTGCTACTGATTTCACGGTAAATATCATTGTTTACTTGATTTCTTTTTCATATAAATTTTAGACCATAGAAATAACTGGTCACCCTTTAGCACAGTGGGCAGCATGTCAGTCTCATGGAAGCAACTGATTTTTCACTTTGCAACTTTTCTGAATTATTAATTAGTTGTAGCAGGATTTTAAAAATGCACATATTAGCATTTTCTACACACAAAAGGGTGTCATATGCAAAACCAGATAATTTCACCCCATTGTTTCCAATTTGAATGCACATTATGTTTCTTGCCTAATTGCGCTGTACAATACCCAGTGCTATGCTTAGCAGAAATGGAAGACAACAATAATAGCAACAACAATAAAATTTCTTGAAATTTAGATAAAGGAATAGACATTGAACTAGAAAAGATCAGACAAAAACATGACCAGAGAAGAACCTCTCCATGTGAGTTGTAATTAGGATGTCAAAACAAAGAGGGAATGTAAGAGAAAAATGCCAATCCCTCTACAAAGGCAAACCCATCAGAATAACATCAGAGGCTTCTAAAATCTGGGAAAGCATGGGATAATATATTTAAAGCCTTGAAAGTAAATAGTCACTAAGTTAGATTGCTATATCCAGAAAAAGCAATCATTAAAAATTAATGGTGAAGTGAGGACTTTTAAAACAAACACAAATAAAACCATTCGTGACCACCAAGAATTACTGTGGAAAATGTGTAAGGAATCCTAAGCATAGAGGAAAAAAGAAGGTAGCCTCAATCGTGAGAGCCCCGAAAACAGTTCATGAAAGGACTAGATGAATAAAGGAGATCTAAGAGAGAATTCAGCATGTCAAACACTGCTCAGTCAACCCTTACCACTAATAGGTGAGAAAGGAAAGAAACAAAAAAATGCAAGCAACCAGAAAGTCATCAATAAAATGATAGGAATTACCACCTCTCAACAATAACCTTAACTGTAAATAACCTCAACTCAGCAACAAGGAGATGCAGATTGGTAGACTAGGTTAAACAATGGATTCCCCTGTCCATCCTCTAGAAACACCCCTCACTGGTAAAGACAAGGGGACACTGAGAGTCAAAGGATGGAAGTCAACCTGTCAGGAGAATGCAAGGCATGAAACAAGCTGGCATAAGTCTCCTAACAGTTAAAAAAGTAGGCTACAAACCCAAATTAGTCAGAAGAAATAATGTCCCTAAATATTAATGATGGGAACTGTTAATCAGGATGCTATAGCAATCATGTATATATGTATATATATATATATATATATATATAAATACTACAGTATTAAATGTATACAATATATATTTAAATAGATGATATACTATATTACATAATTATATATGTGATTGCTATAGCTTCTTGATATATATTTAAGTAAATATATATATATATAAATTTATATATATATAAATGTTGGGCTCCCAGTTTCATAAAAGAAACACTAATAGATATAAAAGGTCAATTAGTGATCATAGTGGATGATTTCAACACCATACTCTCATCTCTAGAAAGGTCACCCAAATAAAGAAGGTGCTCACTGAGCTCCGGCCTGCCTCTAGACTAGTAGTCACAAGAGTGTGTGCCCTGGACCAGGTCTGGGTGACTTAATAAGAACTTCAAATCCATAAAGACCTCCTCCTGGTCTCCTTCTCTTGGGTGAGAACAGCCTGGCTACGACGGCTGTAATATTTAATGTCCTATTTAGGGAATAGGCTACAAATCTGCAGGAAGAGGAACCCTGGAGCATGCACAAACTCATGAGATCAAACAACACAGTACTGAATGATGAATGGGCCCATGAGAAAAATCAAGAAGGAAATAAAAATTCCTAGACTCAAAATAATCTATAATAAGCAGAAATTAAAAATCTCCCAAATAGGGCCTGGAGAGATGACTCAGAGGTTAAGAACATTGGCTGTTCTTCCAGAGGTCCTGAGTTCAATTCCCAGCACCCATATGGTGGCTCACAACCATCTGTAATGAGATCTGACTCCCTCTTCTGGCCTGCAGGGATACATGCAAACAGAACACTGTATACATAATAAATAAATAAATTTTTTTTTTTTTTAAAAAATCTCCCAAATAAAAGGAGTTTGGGTCCAAATGGATTCGCTGATGAATTTTATCAGGCCTTCAAGGGATTAATACCAATGTTTCTCAAACTAAAAATAGGAAAGGAAGAAACATTACTAAACTAATTAATGAAACTGGTATTACCCTGATACAAAAAATTAAGATTAACCAAAATATGAAAATTACAGATCAATTTCCCTGACAATATTGGATGCAAAAATTCTTAATACAATACTTTCAAATCAAATTCAAGAACACTTCAGAAAGGTCATTATCATGATCAAGTTGAGTTTATCCCAGAAATTCAGGGATGACTTGGAATATAATAAATCAAAAAATATTATAAAGTAAGTAAATAGGCTCATGGAAATAAATTATGTGGTCATCTTGGTAGATGCAGAAGAAGCTTGTGACAAGATCTAAAATCCCTTGATATTAAAAGTCTTGAAGAAACATTGAATAAGAAGAACATATCTCAACATAGTAAAGGCTATATATGACAGATTTAGCTAACTTAATACTAAATGGGGAAAAACTGAAGACATTTCCATTAAAATTGGTAACAAGACAAGTGTACCCACTTTCCCACTCTTATTCAATATAGTCCTGAAGTATTAGAGTAATAAGGCAAGAAAATAGAAGGGATATAAACAAGAATGGAGAAAGCCAAAACGTCTTTATTTGTAGCTGATACTATTTCACACATAAAAGACCCTAAATACTCCACCAGAAATCCCTTAGAATTGATAAACACTTTCAGCAAAGTAGCAGGATACAAAACTAACTCACAAAATTGGCCTTCCTATATACCAGTGAGAAACAAACTGAAAAAGAATTCAGGGAAGCAATAATATTCACACTATTCCCAAAACTATACCATTGGGGTAAACTCAACCAATGATGTAAAAGACCTTTATAACGAAAACTTGAAAACACTGGAGAAAGAAACAGAGTAAGACACTGTAAGATGGAAAGACTTCTTATGCTTCTGGCTTGAAAGATTCAATATTGTGATTACCAAAAGCAATGTATAGATAGCTTTTCATCAATGCAATTTTGATGAAGATTCCTTTGTGATTATTCACAGAAATAGAAAAAACAATTTTAAAATTCATACGAAATTTAAAAGACCTTGGATAGCCAAAGCAATTCTGAGCAAAAGAAATACTGCCAGAGGTATCACCATTCCTGATTTCAAGTTATACAACAGAGCCATAGTAATAAAAACAGCATGGTGCTGGCTCAAAACCATACAACTACAGCTACTCCACTTTTTGACAAAGATGCCAAAAAATACATATGGGAAAAAAGCTGCATCTTCAAGAAATGGTGTTGGGAAAATTGGATATCTACATATAGAAGACCGGAACTTATTCCTATTTCTCATCATATACAAACATGTATTCCAACTGGTTTAAGGAACTCAATGTAAAACCCCAAATGCTGAAACTGCTAGAGGAAAACGTAGGGAAAATACTTCAAGATATAGTTATAGGTAAGGACATTAAATATGATTCTTATCTCTCAGGAAATCAGGTCAATAATCAATAAGATCTTTTGTAAAAGTAAAAACTTTTGTATAGCCAAGGAAGCTGTTGATCACATGAAGTGACAGCCTACAGAATGAAAGTATTTCCCAGCTGTATATTCAACAAATTATATTATGTGCTAGTTAGATTTCTATTGCTGTGACCAAAAGCAACCTGGGGAGAAAATAATTTATTTCAGCTTACAGTTGTAGTCCATCATGAAAGGAAGTCAGGACAGGAACTCAAGACAGGAACCTTGAGGCAGGACTGAAGCAGAAGCCATGGAGGCACACTGCTTATTGGCTTTTTCCTCATGGCGTTCTCAGTCTTCTTTCTTATACAATCCGGGACACCCCCCCCCCCCCCACTTACAGATGGCACCACCACAGTGAGATGGGCTTTCTCTCATCAACCAGTAATAAAGAAAATGCCCCCACAGATTTGCTTACAGGCCAGTCTGATAGAGGCAATTCCTAAACAGAGATAGCAAGAATCCATAAAAGAAACTCAAGAAAATAAGCATCAAGCAAACGATGGGTCATAGAACTGAACATAAAGTTCTCAAAAGAAGTAATGCAAGTTGCTAATAAACATTTCAAAAAGTTGAAGACTAGATAGTTATACCATTTTCTTTGTTGCAAAAATTCAGAAAAGAAACTTACAAAACTGTTGTTCTGTGCAGGTTCCTCAAAAAGCTAAAAACAGAACTATCACTTGACACATTTGTATCATTCACATAGCTAAAGGACTCCATATCTTCATGTAGAGATATTTATATACCCTTGTTCATTCCTCTTACGTAGCCAGACATTTTTGTCAGACTTTCTTTGAACTGCCAGCCCCCAGATAATGACATGGAGACTTACTATTAATAATGAAAGCTTAGCCTTTAGCTTAGGCTTGTTCCCAACTAGCTCTTAAAACTTAAATTAACTTTAATCTTTTAATCTACATTCTGTTTCTATTAATCTAGTTTCTGCCACATGGCTAGTTACCTATCCTCCATGATGTATGCCCAACTTCCTCAGTGTTTTGCTGGCATCTCCTTCGCACCTAGATTCTAACCCTGAATTTCTCTCCCCCACCCTTGTAGCTAGAGTTTTCCTGCCTTGCCCACAGTCAGGGCAAATCTTTGTCACCTGCCAGTCCCACAGCCGCTCAGACCCAACCAAGTAAGCACAGAGACTTATATTGCATACAAACTGTATGGCCGTGGCAGGCTTCTTGCTAACTGTTCTTATATCTTAAATTAATCCATTTCTATTAATCTATACCTTGCCACGTGGCTCGTGGCTTACTGGCATCTTCACATGCTGCTTGTCATGGCGGCGGCTGGCAGTGACTCCTTCCACCTTCCTGTTCTTTCTTTTCTCCTCTCTGTTAGTCCCACCTATACTTCCTGCCTAGCCACTGGCCAATCAGTGTTTTATTTATTGACCAATCAGAGCACATACAGACCATCCCACAGCACACCCCCAGAAGTCCCACCTAACCTCTCCTGCCTAACTATTGGCTGTTCAGCTTTTTGTTAAACCAATCACAATTTGCAACCAACCCTCCTAATCAAACATCCATAACCACTGAATGACCAAAACTGCCCAGCCTGTCTCTTGGAAATGTGGGTGCTGTGTTCTTAAAATTACTTACCATTGTCTGGGGGTGATAGCATCTTTAGGGGACCCTGGAAAAATTGGGATAATAGTCAAGTCCTGGGAGAGCTAGCTGTTTCCAGTCTCTGTGTAATAGGAAAATTCAGGGCTTATCTGAAGTCCTGGCTGGAGTAGTCTGTGAGGCTGAGCCATCTCAGCTAGTCACTTTGAAGTTGTTTTGGATGCAGATTTTTTGAGGAAACTAACAGAGGCATTCTGAAAGGCTGGATCACCTGGGCTACTTGTCCTCATTGATGATTTTTGTTCTGAAAGCACACAAACTTTTAAAGGTAACTACATTTCTGCATTAACACAAATATGGAATGTGTAGTGTGTACAAGTCAGTTAAAGATGGTTTTCTGTTCTATGTTTGAGCAGGTAAAAGACATCAGTCAACTTTATAAGTTTGATTGGACTGCATTACCAGTCTGTAATATAAATCTCCATCCATGCCATATGAAAAGATGGCATATAATAATAAGTCATGAGAACTCTGTAGACAACAAAATTTATCATGTTTCATCTAGTCTCAGAGCTGTTCCCATGTTGAGGGATCAGCATATATGTCACCTGTCTTGTAGTTTTTCTTGATTCCTTTCTTCATGTCTGTAACCAAGATTTTCAGGAGGTCTCTCCTGGTCAAATCTGATCTTTTTAATTTTGAAGGAATCTATAACTTTTTGTTTCCTGTGGAAACAAAGGCATAACCTCTCCCCCAAGACAACACATTTTCTGATTTCTATACCAATTTTCTTTTCTTTCTTTAGCACCTAAGCACATTTTTAAGTATACTGTATTTGTCCACATGTTTTCTTGGCCTTGACCTGGTCTTTTGTGGGGAGGGGACATCTGCAGCATTTCTCTAACCACATGAGTCAAACCTTAACCAGCTAGGCTATGCCCTGCTTGTCTCCACTTAGCACATGGTGCTGGATGCTGGCCCCACCACCCTGGGTTCTGTGAGAACCTAGCCTCATGCCCCTGAGAGTAGCAGCAGACTGTTGTGAGTGCTTGTGGAGAGACCCAGGCGGTGACTGAGGCCGTTGGTCAGCTGGTGTGACTTCTCCATCTGTGTGGTTATGCCATTCATTGGATCACCAAATGTAGGAGGTCTTTCTCATCAGACTTTCTTTGGACAGCCAGCCCCCAAATAATGACATGGAGACTTATTAATTATGAAAGCTTGGCCTTTATCTTAGGCATGTTCCCAACTAGCTCTTATAACTTAAATTAACCTGTTTCTATTAATCTACGTTCTGCCATGTGGCTAGTTACCTATCCTCCGTAATGTATGTCTGACTTCCTTAGTGTCTTGTTGGTGTCTCCTGCATGCCTAGATTCTAACCCTGAGTTCCTCTCTCCCCCTAGAAGTCCCGCCTAACCTCTCCTGCCTAGCTATTGGCTGTTCAGCTTTTTGTCAAACCAGTCACAGTGACACATCTTCACACAGTGTAAACAAATATCCTTTAACACTCCTTTTTACAATAGCTAGGAAATGGAATATGCTTATATAGCTATCTATTGATGATTGATAATAAATATATGGTGCATCTCTGCAATGGAATTTTATTCAGCTGTAAAGATAAATGAAATTATGACATTTTCAGGTAAATGGATGAAACTGAAAACTGTTACACTAAGAGAGGTAATCCAAGCCCATCAACACAAACACCACAAACTCTCTATCATATGTGGCCATTATCTTCAAATTTTTGGATTGTATTTTACTTTGGAATGCCATCCATAGAGGTCAAGAATCTAGAAAGGGCCTTTGAGATAGGGAGAAGAAGTCTTAAGAGGTGAGAGGAAACTGTAGAACATACGTCATATGAAAGTAGATAGTGGTTAAATGTTTAAGAGGATTGGGGTTGGGGAACAGGTGGGGAGTCTTTTAACCAAAACTTATGTAGGTGTAAAAAGCCCTTTAGAAACCCACTAGTTTGTAAACTAATTAAAAGTTACATTAAAAAGAATAAGGGTTTAAAAATAGGTATCCTGCATGGGTGGACAATGCTTCTTTTGAGAAACATAAAGGAAAATCTCAGTGCTAAGAACAGGATACCTCTCTGTGAATTATTGGGGTCAGGAAGGCTGAAAGATACCCTAAATAATATAGGCTATTGTTATTTCTCTTGGCCTCCTACTGTAACTAGATATAAGACCCTATTGCTGAAGGCACACCACACCACGCTTTAGCTGCAAGACAGAGAAATGAAGCCATAACTGATGTGAAAAATTTCTCCCTGCGGGTAGCTTTTACAGCGCTGGAAGATGCTATGGGGTGGGGGGAAGCAATCAATGGTGTTACCCAGGAGTGAGTCCTTGATGCTACAATATTGACATGGCAGATGAGATGTGCCCACTGGACCAAGAGTGGCATGAATGTTAATAGGGATAACCAAAAGCTTTCTGGTTTGACTTGAGGCCTGCTCCAAAGAAGGTGTTTCATGCCTAGGACTGCAAACATGGTCAAAAGCTCATGACTTTGGAGGTCATAGGCCCTAGCGGGGAACTTAACAATTACTGCTTTTCTAAATGAATGTGTGGTTAAACTGCCTTCTAAACATTTGTTTATACCCATAGGTTAGTGCTGTTATCAACCTTGTCCAGAGGAGCTTCTGCAGTGGACAGTAGTTAATGAAGAGACTCATAATGGTCAAAGTGCTGAGAATAAGTGATTGTTGAGTGCTCGTCCCTAAATGGGAATCTATGTCACCCCTCCTCCCAAGGCTCAGGGGTTATCATCGTAGAGGGGGCAGAAAGAATATATGAGCTGGAGGATTGGGAGGAGGGCCGTGACGTGAAATGGCCATTGAAGTCATGAACTCACTGCAGCTACGGTTGTCTGCACAGGATCAAGCCAACCAGGTCAGTCAACATTATACCAGGCAGCACTAATTGGACTCAGTAGGTTACCCAACCCCCCAAAAGAAGAAGCCATGAAGGTGGGAGGGGGTGTGTTGGAAAAGGTGTCTGGAGGGAGTGAGGACATGGGAGTGGACATTGTATATAAGTGTGTAATTGTCAACAAATAAAGATTTCTTAAAAAAAAAAAGAATGATCCAGAATAGACCAAGCAATCCTAATAAGAAAAAGCAATCAATGGTGAAGGCATCACAACACCTTATCTCAAATTACATTACAGAAACAAAGTAACAAAACCAGCATGGATCTGGAACAAAAACATAAATGTAAACAGTCCTAGGGTTTCTAGTGCTATGATAAGACCAACCATAGTCAACTCGAGGAGGAAAGGGCTTATTTCATCTTGTAGCCTGTAGACCATCATTCAGGGAACTCAAGGCAGGACCCTAGAGCAAGCACTGAAGCAGCAGCCACGGAGGAGTGCTCTTTCTGACTTGCTCCTCCTGGTTTACTCGGTTTGTGTGCTTAAACACCTCAGAGCCACTTACCCACGGTGACACCGCCCACAGCGGGCTCGGTCCTCCTACATCAGTCATCAATCAGGAAAAGGAGACATTTTCTCCACGGAAGTTCCCACCTAAACCAACCAGATAGACCAGTGTGCCCAGAAATAAGCCCACACAGCTATAGCCACCTAATTTTTGACAGGATGCTTCTTATCTGCTGCTCAGACTTTCAGCTGCCAAGTGCAACCCAGCATGGCGATACTACACAGCGGCCTGTGCCTCTCACTCCTTCCTTTCCTACCTCCTTCTTCCTTCTCCTCCTTCTCCGCCTTCTTCCATTCCTCCCTTCTCCCTTCCCTCTATCCTCTTTAACCCCCCCCCCCCCGCAGATTCCATTTTTGATTACTTTTTCTGAACAGCAATACCACGATTCCCACATGCTCATTCTCACTGTGCTTTGAAGAAACTTTGCTCCCACGTGGTGTTACTCACTTGGCCTCTTGAATGGGCAGGTGCCATTGAAAGACCCTAACCCTTCAGGCTTACACCCCCCAAGCCCCAGGAGAATAAGGAACTAAAAAGAAAACTAGTTCCAAGGGCAACCTGACTCAGCCATTATTCAACATGTAACAATGTAAAAAGATTTCTGTTAAGAGATGTGCTCAACTGTGACTGGGATAGTTGCAAGTATTCCAGGAAGGACCATTGTGACCTTTGTGTAAACGCCACTCCCACCCTGATACCCCCCCTTGAGGTTTTTGGAAGAACGTGCATGCGGACGTGACTGTACTCACTCTGTGATCAGACCATGATCTTGTGAAACGAAATTGTATGGGAATTGTAATCTTATGGCTTTTGTGGGTTTTTCCTTGAAAAGTACCTATGTGACTGTAGTACGATGTGACTCGTGCTCTTTGGAGCTGAGTTTGCCCGACTGTACAGCCGCATCAATAAACACCTCTTGCTATTACATCAACTGGACTGGAGTCTGGGTTCTTGGGGTGCCCACTCAAGACCCTAAACTTTGGGGTCTAATACCATTATGTCCCTAAAATGGTTTAGGGCCAGGAGGCCTGACTCCCTGGGGGCAGGGCCAGGGCTAGTCACGCAGACCCAAGGCTGGGGCACTCTGACTGGGCAGCCACAGGGGTCGCTTTGTTAGGAGGGGGAGGGTCACTGCTCAGAGTTAGAATGGCATCCTTGCCCCTCCAGGTTTGCTGTGGAGTGTTCAGGTGGGAAGAGCCTGTGCCTCACCTCAGCCAAGGTGGGGAGCCTGGGTCCACATTGCTGTGGCCAGGAGCAGTGTGGCTCTCTCTCACGCTCTGGGCAGCAGGATGGAGCTGGCCGTGGCTCACAGGGCAGCTGCTGGCTCTGGGGCTGTCAGGAGCCTGCCAGTCTCTTTGGGGGCTTGTCTTGACCTGAGTCCACACAGAGGACGGTTCGCGTCAGTATCAGAGGTTAACCTAAGTACTTTTGCTGTGGAGTTGAGCGTTAACACTGTCTATAAAGAACCCTTCCCACCCACAGCTTCCTCTTTGACTTCCTTCTCAACTCGGTTGATATTTCTGGAAAATCAGAAAAAGAAATTGTCACGTTGACTGAGGTGGGGCACAGGGAAAGTCACAAACTCATTAGGGTTTTGCCCAGTGGTCTGTAAGGCTCCGTGCCTAATCACAGCCTGGTACTGAGTAGCTGAGGTCCTGGGGAAGAGTGGCTATCTCAGGGGAGCAGGGGAGGAGGGACAGGCACAGAGATGGGACTGAGCTACAGTTCCCAAGTCGGGGGTGTGCTCCCAGAGCCAGGCTGCTTGTCCATCTTCTGCAGTTGCTTTTGGCAGGCGTACTGTGTACTGGATGACAGAAAGGACAGAGTGCTTCCCGCCCTCCCTTCTCTCCCCACAGTTGCTTGGAGCTCCACCGTTGTCCTGGAGGCCTTCCAGCATGGACCCTTTCCTCCCTCTCTTAGGTTGTCTTGGTAATGCTCCCTCTGCGTCCGAACAGCAGAAAGCAGCTGGGGTCAACTCCGGACATCCCCACCTCGGCTGGGCTTCTGGGTCCTTGGGTATCATCAGCTTCCTTAGTGAGCTCTTGGGCTCCTTGGAAGGGCGGGCGATGGGAGAACTGGAGCCCTTCATCCCGGAAGGGCTGGTAGAGTTGATGTCTCTGGGAAACCGAGAGAAAGCGTCCACATTCTGTTATAATTTACAAATTCAGGATGGGGGAGAGAGACAACCAGCTTGTGGTCAAGAGGAGGCTGAGGATCCAAGCCAGGGGACTCTAGGCTGCAAAAGGGATCATCCGCCAACAGGCCCCTATTCTGGGTCAACAGGAAGGGACTGGGGATGAAGGGGAAAGGGATGGAGACAGATGTGGAAACTTGTCCTGGGGCAGAGACGTGAGGGTGTGGCACCCGGAACACAGGGGTGTCACACTGCCTCTGAAGCTATCCTGTGGAGAGGGGTCCAGCTAGACTTCTGGAGTCTGAGCTGGAGGGAGCCGCACTGGCCTGGGCTTCCCCACTGAGGAAGGAGAGTCGTTAGTGTGCATGCCTCTTCTGGACTGGGGGCTCCTTTCCGAGCAAATTGTCACTAAGCAGAGGCCCCTGGAGGTCCTGGGTGTGCCTTAAAACCGTGCATGACGTTTTATTGCCAGTTCTCATTTAAAATAGGAAAAGAGTTGGTTTTGTGATGAGAGGAACAGTGGGGGGGGGGGGGGAACTCTTTATCATCCATGGGCATTGCCTGAGATGCTGCCTGGCCCTGGGGACCTCAGGTGAAACCTTGTTTCCTAATGGTTCTTGGCAGAACCCTACAAAACAGAGGAGGTGATCACCGATTGGGAGTGTTGAACCAGCTCAGGAGTGTGCGTGCTGTGGAGTAGGAGGCAGGTTCAGAAAAACAAATGTGTCTGTTGTATGGGAAGAGTCTTTAATTCCCAGTGGGGTAAGGTTCTCATCAGCCAGATTCAGGAAACCGAACGAAATCCTTATTTTTAAAAGGGACAAACAGTTTCTAGAACTAAAAGAGTCTATGCAAACACAACGTGGTTATGCCAAGCATTTGACAAGCTCTCTGTCACCGAACCCCATTCCTAGCTGCATGTTACATTGAAGAGCCTGGAAGAAGACCCACAACCCGATGAACAAGTGGCCTAATAAAATGATATGAGACAGTTCTCAAAAGAAGAAATGCAGATGGCCAGTAAACATATTAAAATCATTCGACCTCAGTAAGCTTTGAGGAAATGCAAACCAGGCCTACACCGAGAGCCCACCTCCTCACCCCAGAGAGAAAGCCAGCCATTAGGAAGACAAATAGCAGGGCTGGAGAGATGGCTCAGCAGTGAACAACTTGTTACTCTTCCAAAGGACCCGGGTTCAATTATCAGCACCCACATTGCAGCTCACAACCATTTCTAACTCCAGTTCCAGGGGATCGAATGCCCTTCTTCGGTGTCTGTGGGCACTGTACACATACATGGTGCATTGACATGCGGGTAAAGTACCCATATATACATTTTTAAAAATATGACAATCACATCTGGCGAGGATGTGGACAAGAGGGAACCCTTATACATTGCTAGCCGACTTGTAGACTAGCCCGGCTGTGTAGACTAGTCAGTATGGAGGGCTCTCAAAAACTGAAAGCAGGGCTTGTATATGATCCAGCTACTCCACTCCTAGGTGTTTCCCAGAAGGTCCCCAAATGGACGTATCCTCGAGAGACTTGCCACCGGTGTTTATTGCCGCACTTCTCACCATAGCTAAGTTATGGAACCAAACCAGGCATCTAACAACAGATGAACAGATAAAGAAAATGCGGTGTCTATACGTGATGGTTTTTTTTCTAGCCATAAGGAATACACAATGATGTCATTGGCTGGAAAATGAAGATAATCATATTTGTGGTCCCTAGATTTTATAGAGATGCATAAATTACATTTATATGTGCCACAGAAGTGGAAGCGAAACTGTCTGGGGAACAAAGGGGACTGACTAGAGAGGGAAGCACTGAGTCACACACAGGGTGGGGGTGGGGGAAACGCTCAACATACGATATATGCTTGTATGAAAATTGAAAAATAAAGGAAACAAAATAGTAAGATCTCATGAACTGAACGGTCGTGAAGGCTTTGACTGTTATATTAAAAGAAGAAAAAGCCCAGCCAATTATGAACTTTCAGTGAATTTCATGCAATTTAGTGGACTGTACAGCGCACATTTGTGAAATAGGAACTGTTGAATGAACAGAGCTCTCCAGCTTCATTTTAAATAGATAGCTCTGGTGACAAAACGGAGTTTTCCATTTCTGGAATGCTATTTAGCAGGAGAAATGTATTAAAGGGGACCTATAATAGACACTTAGAAATCGCTCTTGCTGGAAAGCTCTGGCTCCTCACTCAGGCCTGTAAGGCGCCTCAGAGCAGAGTGAAAGCCTGCCATTCCTGCCTCCATTTTGCATTGGTCTTTTTCCCTTTGCTTTAAACTTCGGGTCAGACTCTGTGCTTAACTCTGCACGGAACCATGCTGATTCCCCAAGGTCAGTTGTCTGAGCAGGCAGGTGATGCATAGCTACAATTCTAGACATGGAGGCTGAGGCTGGAGAATCACCTCAAGACTGAAGGAGCAAAGATAAGAGCCATCAAATCATCTTGCTGTCAACTTTTACAATGCCTTGTTTACACCCCATCAAGATCCAAAATCTGTATACATGTGGGATTCCAGGAACAGCAGAACCTGCAAAGAGATCATCCCATTGTAGTGTTTTTTTTTTTTTTTTTTAACTTTTTGCTCTTTGGGGGCCTGCCACTCAGCTCCCAAATAAATACAGACTTATTCTTACTTTTATGAATGCCTGGCCTTAGCTTGCCTTGTTTCTAGCCAGCTTTGCTAACATATTATTCCATCTACCTTTTGCCTTTGGGCTTTCACTTTTCTTTATTCTATATCTCTTTCTTTCCTTCTTACTCCCTGACTGGCTGTGTGGCTCAGTGGCTGACCCCGGTGTCACCCCCCATTTCTTGCTCTCTCTCTCCCCCTCCTATTTATTTTCTCTGCCTACCAGGCCCACCTATTTCTCTCTCCTGCCTCACTATTGGCCATTCAGCTCTTTATTAGACCATCAGGTGTTTTAGACAGGCACAGTAACACAGCTTCACAGAGTTAAACAAATGCAACATAAAAGAATGCAACACATCTTTGCATCATTAAGCAAATATTCCACAGCATAAAAGATATAGCACATCTTAGATTAATATTCCATAACACCTCATGATGAGGTTGCCCAAATAGGAGCAATCATCTCATAGGGAACAAGATTGCTCCCTTGAGCCATAAGGACTTCTTTGGGACACATTGGTGAATCAGAACCTAGAGAATGAGCAACTGGAACACACTTTGGCCAAGATGGCTTACTTATGCATGCTTCTCACTCCTGCCTCAATTCTTTCTCTCTTTAAAGTTAAAACTCATGCCAGCACCATGAAGGTGGGCTGCAGAGCTTTGTGCCTTCTCCAAATAGCTGCTTTGTTTGCTTTCTTTGGGGATGACTCTGGTATGTTGAACAGGGGCCATGTTTCGGGTCTTGAACTCCAGTTACAAACAAAACTCTTTTCAAGGCATTGGACCTGAAAGATTGAAAAAGGAAAACGAAAGACCAGAGACTCCTGCCTGCATTGCAGCCAACACCTAGGCTTCCGTCAGGACTTGTTCTACCTGAAACCATGCATAAATCAATTCTGGGCTTCCTCCACAACACTACTATGTACCCAGACTTCCCATGTTCTCCTCCAAAAAACCACACCTACTCCAATAAGGCCACACCTCCAAAGATGCCACTCCCTGTGAGTCTATGGGGACCATTTTCATTTAGACCACCACATCCCTATTCATACCTTTTCCATGATCCAGAAGATTTAGCTTTGGTCTTTCAACTAGTATACCAACCTAATCTGGTTTTCCCATGTCTTCATTGCAAAGGAGCTCTAGGCTCGGGGTAGGATCCTCTCCCTACCTGTCCCCCAAACCACAGGACTCTACCAAGCCATATCCAACCTTCCCACCCAGACATATCTATTCACAAGCTCCACGATGGGAACAGGGAGCACGTCCTGGACACCAGCCCAGTTCTCTCTGTCCACTTGACTTTATCCACCATGCCATCTCCAACCTCTAGGCCCAACCTGCCTCCACATTTTCTCTTTTGCCCCAACATTTTTGTCCATAAGACTCTAACAAAGGAAGTCCACACCCATGCACTGGGCAGGGTGGCATCCTAGCACCTGGGAGGCAAAGGCAGGCAGATCTCTGTGAGTTCAAGGCCAGTCTGGTCTACCTAGTGAATTCCAGGACACCCAGAGCTACATAGTGAGACCCTGTCTCAAAACAAACAAACAAGCAAACAACCTTTAATTTGTTGACTATAGATCATGTGACTTGTCGCTCTTCTTAGATTCCTTTCTCCGTCTCTTCTCTACCTTCTGTAGGGAATAGAGGCCATCAGTTTCTGTTTAGACAACATGGTGGTGATATGGATATATAGTATGAATCAGCCAAAACATGGCTGACTCTGGACACTCTGGGAACCCCCAAAGTAAACAGTGATGCAATTTGTTGCTATAACTATTCAGGTCAGAGTACCACTTTTGTATGGATTCTGTGTAAAAATGACCTGTGGTCAGACACCGGAGACCTCAGCTTCCGCCTTTGATAGTAAGCTTACGTGTTTGTTGGTAAGCCTAGGTGCTTACCACCATGAGTCCTGTGTGCCACCTGCTGTGTGTAGCCCATGTGTGCCTGCCTGTGCCTGGGTGCCTGTGGGTAGCTGCCTGTCTAGAAGCCTTTGCTTGAAGCAAATAATGCTATGTTTTATCTGTCTACATGTCTTCAAAATCTCTTTAACTTCCTGGGCTACTGTGACCCCCTTCCTTTCCTGGAATCGGAGCATGGACCTTACATCTTTCTTCCCATCTCCCTGTCTTCTCCTCTTTTCCTATAAACTCACATTTTTTGGTGTCTGCTTTTTTAGATAAAAATGGCTAAGACAATGATCAACAAGGTCAGAGGTCAAGAGAAAGTATGATGGGAATGAAAGGGGAACAACACTTCAGGAATGGGGAGAGCAATCAGAATGTAGAGGGCATATTTATTCACAAATTGTTCACAGAGTATGAGGAGAAACAAAGATGGTGTCGTTCTCCTTTCCCTGCCAGGGTAGCTGGCAAACCCCAAGATATCTCAGAGTTCTCTGAGGGTGCTTGTCTTAGTCAGTACTCTATTGCTGTGAAGACACCAGGACCACAGCAATGCTTATGAGGGGAAGCATTTAATTGAGGCTTGCTTACAGTTCCAGAGGTTTAGTCCATTATCCTCATGGCAGGGAGCATGGTAGACATGGTGCTGGTGAAGTAGCTGAGAGTTCTATATCCAGCAGCAGCAGGAGAAACTCACTGGGCATGGCTTGAGCTTTTGAAACTCCAAAACCCACTCCTGGTGACATCCTTCCTCCAATAAGGTCACACCTCCTAGGATCCCTCTCAAATAGTGCCACTCCCTGATGACCAAGCGTTCAAATGTATGCGCCTATGGGAGTCATTCTTATTCAAACCACCACAGTGCTTTTGGTCAAAGGATGGCTCAAGGGCATTGAGTGTGATCCTTGTGAACATGTCCTGTGGAGTTTGGCAGAGAGTAGCTAGATCTGCTTCATTAGTCTCTGCCAAGACCTACGGGGCCTCAGCTCTCAGTATGATCCCTACACTAAAGGATCAGCACCATCTGGAAGCTTTTTAGAGATGCAGAATCTTGGGCTCTCCCCAGGCCCAGACAGTGAGCACCTGCATGTCCAGAAGGTTCTCAGGTGATCATGAGCACATGGAGATCTGGAGCCCTAACTCTTGGTGAATAGGATTTTCTCCCATTCTCCCTCAGGGGAAAGAAAGAGCAGGGTGCTTCTGAGTTTCTTGGGAGGCATGTAGAATCCAATGCTGCTTTCTTCCTCCTTGTTCATTCATGATTACACAGTACTTTCTACAGTCGAAGATGCATTATCCAGTCCTCGGTGCTCCTGATCTTGACTTTGCGGGGTTCCTTTTGCCAGGTTAGGAAAGGCCTGGGGTATGGGGTATTCACTTGACTTGGGTGGTTAGCTGTTGAGCAGGAAAGGAATTACACTAATATCAGGTACGGACCTTAAGTTCTAGACAATTAAAAGTTTGCGAAATGCAGCTCTGCTGTAAGGAGTTCATCATGTCCAAAGAGTGGGTGCTTCCCATTTGGTAGAGCAGCACAGAGGGCCACTGGGGTGACACCATGTACCTCGAGAGCATGACTTCCAGCTACAGTCGAGCAGTCCAAATCGAGGGGCAGCAACAGCCATGGAAACTGAAGCTCACTGAGGAAGCAGGAGATAGGACTTTCCCTAGGTCAGGAGCAGCTTATCATTAGATTAAAAAGATACCCTGTGCAGCACTTCGTCTAGTGATGGGTGGGAGCCAAGTAGGGCCCCAAGTCCTGGGCACTTGGTGCAAAGAGCTCTGGATGCACTTAAGTCTCACTGCAGTGTACCCTCTCCCCCAAGGAGAGTGGTGGGGTGCACTAGCTGAGGTAGGAGCTGGGAGATTTGTGGATTCATCTGTGAGGTTCTGAGGAGGGCAACTTCTGCAGCCAGGAGCTAGGGTGCTTGCCAGCATCACCTGGGAGTAGATAACAGGAGACCCCTGGAGGACACAGCATCAGGGCAAGGGCAGAGCCGGCAGCCCATAGGGGAAGCCACAGCTGTCAGAAGACTCACTGGATTTGTGGAAACCCTGAGTTCAGAGGCCACTGTAGAAAGAAAAGGAGAATCAAAATGTGGGTGCCACTTGGGGGGGTCTCAGTGTCCTGTTCAGTGAGGTCACCCTCTACCCTCCCTCCTTTCCCTGACCAGCCTCCTTAACTGCACCTCATCATGCTGCCAAGGGCTGTCGAGGGAAGGAAACTTGTTTTCTATCCTGTGAGTTGTTCCATCTTAGATTCCCGCCACACATTGTGAAGAGGCAGAGGTGCCATGCCTGAGCCATGGGTCTGCTTGGTACCACTGTGGCCAGGGGCACATCGCTCAGCTTCTCTGGCCTCTGTCTCTTATCTGTATGATGGGAGCCATCTTACTATCTACGTATAGGATTACTGTGAAAATGTGTGTGTTTACATGTCGGTGTGTGCATGCCGTGTATATATCCCTACAATATGTCTTCCTTGTATGTGCTGTAGTCATTCACGAAGTATAATCCTAAGGGGGAAAGTGTGTATTTACTTACAGACCTTAGAAATGAACCCAGTACACGAGAACTGCTCAGTGTGTGCTACTGTTACATTGCCTGAGCAGCCAGCCTTCCTGAAACTGTACTGAATTTGGCCCTGGAAACATCCTTTTTGGTGATTTACTAGTCATAAATCACGTCGGGCCAGTAATTTAAGGTCTTTATGTCTCAGTTTTACCACCTGCAAAGTGGGGACAATAATGCTTTCCTCAAAGGGGATTGATTATAAGGTTAAGTGATCTCATAGGCATTAAAGGAGTATTGCACAATAAATTAGATGCAAAGTTTGACTTTATACAAAAGTTGGAACCCCAGAACGAGAAACACAGTGGATAAAACCACATAGCACTTTTTATAAAGCAGACTTAAGAAAAGCCTGCTCAAGGACCTGGTCCCCCTTTCCTTGTCCTGGTAGAAAGCAAGCTAGGCTCCCTCACTGGAGTCACTTGCGGGAGTGGAGGTTTATGGGTGGTATAGCGAGACTGCCAGCATGCAGCCATTGCCACAGCTGTCCTACACTCCCCTGCTGGACATCTACTTCCTCAGGCCACACTTTTCCCCCTAGAACTACACTGCGCGAATGACTACAGCACATACAAGGAAGACAGTGGGAGAGAACAGAGACACTGTCCACACGGGAAGGCGACAGACATTGTACACACACAGACCAGGTAAAATGCTGAACCCTAAATCCCAGCTCTCAAGAGTCAGAGGCAGGTGGATATCAGTGAGTTTGAGGCCCGCCTCGTAAATATAGCAAGTTCTAGGCAAGCCGAGTCTATGTAGGAAGAGCCCATGAAAACAAAAATAAAAACCTTCAATATTGCGATCGGCAATTGATGATTAAAAAGAAGAAGACAGGGGAGGGACTGGAGCGGAGGGGGCGGGGCTCTGGATCCAAAGGCATCATACACACGCGTGCATCTAATACAACATTTTAAAAAGAAAATATATTTAAATGATTGAATACAAGTGAATAACAAAGAAAAAAGGAAAAAGAAGAAAAGAAAACCTGGCCATTGTTAGGTCTCAAGGAAACGTGGGACCAATAGCTAACCGAGGTGTCTATTTAACGTCTCAAAGCAGACTCCAGGAGCCAGGCTCTCTTATCCCTGCGCATGCGCACGCGTACTTGTTACAGTCTTCCTGGCTGGCTTATCCCACCCCTACCCTCTCCCGCCCCTGAGCCTTGCTTCCCTGCCCCCAACTTCTCTTTTCTCCTATATAACCCAGCCATTTTGGCAATGTGCCCTCCTGGCTCCTGGCTGGCTCTGCTCCTGGATCTCTCTCTTGGTCTGCATACCCACTCCACTCTCGCTCTCCGCTCTCCCCTCTCATGGCCATGTTTAGTCTGCTGGCCACGTTACGTCTGGAATCTTCCAGATGCCTCTGGCTGTTCTCTCCCTCATATCTACAATTAAAAACCTTCTCCTCAACCACACCTCGGAGCAGTCATGTCCTTGTTTTTCACTCATCTGGTGCTGAAACCAGAGCGGCGGATATGAGTTCCAAGGGACTTGGCCTTTTGGAACCACGTTGTTGACGTGACTCGTCTCAGGTCTGTACGGACCATTTGTTTCTGCTGCCACCCACCAACTTTGACTCCAGTTCCGGAGTCCGCCTCTTCAGCTGCTTCTCCCCTCCACCTGCTCTACCCATCTGCCTCCCCTCACCTACTCAGTCAGTGTCTCTGGCTCCTGCACCTGCTATGCCTCCTGGACACTTGTCCTCTGGCTCCTGGAGCCTACTACGCCTTACCTGGGCGTATCTCTTCATCTCTCTGGCCTGCCACACCCATGTGGGCATCTCTCTACCAAAGGCAGTTACCCACTCCCTTTTCCCAAACGCCTCTTCCAGTCTGCCTCTTCAGCTGCTTTCTCTTCTCCTCAACTGGATGTGTCACCCCGGACCTGCCTACTTTTTTTTTAATTGCAACAAAAACCACCCAGGTGTACCAGGATGCTCCTCTTGCCCATCTGGGCCCCTATCATGTGGAAAGGGACGCCTCTTCTCTGTGATTTGGGACAGTTCTCTCCGACAAGCCTCTCAGTCTCTTGAGGATGCTCCACACTGTACTTCTTGTTTGTCACCACAACACTTAACCCTTCTCTACTCCCTTTGTTCTCAGCTCCCTCCTGGAGTTTCCTTGCCTCCCCACTCGGTAGGGATAGACCTGCAGCTTCTCCATGCCCTCCTGGGCCTATGACACTTTCTTCGCCTCCTCTCTCTCAGAGCTTCCTAGCGCCTCCCCTCCTCAGCCCCCCAGGAGCTACAATCCTGCGGCTTCTTCCTCAAGCCCCTCTGGGCCTCTGTGACTCTGCCCCTTCTCTCTCAGCTCCCTCCTGAAAGTCCCACAACTTCTTTTTACCCTCCTGGGCCTTGTATGACCCTTTTTCTTTTCCTCCCCAGACTCAGAGATTTTATTAAAACCTCACTGTCTTACTTCAAATGGCTCGGCCTCAGCACAGCTCAGTCAGTGGCTGAAGAAGGCACACTAGATTTTCAGTTCTCTCCTATGGTAGCAGCTTCTACCATAGGCATACAAACAAATGATCCCCAAATCTCTTATATCTGAACTTTCTCTGCTCTACACTTCCAAAAGTCTCTTATCTCTAAGGTTTTTCTACTTTCCACTCTTAAAACACCTTTATCTTTATTATTTCTCTGCCCTGAAAAAACAAAAACAAAACAAGCAAACAAAACCCCCCAAAACAAAAACAAAACCCTCTTAAGACTATGCTGTAAACTATTTCAGGATTTGTAAGTTCATTGGGTATGGTTAAAAATCTGTAACACAATTTTAGCTTAAAACTTGTAACAAAAGGTTTATAGTTAAAAAAACCAACTATACCTGGGTAATCTCATTTTGCTATGACATACTATATATGTGACTGAACTCTTGTTTAGAATATTCTGTGTATGCAACTAGGATTCAACGTTTGTTTAAAAAATAGGTCTACTAGAAAATAGATGTTTTAAAATAGCAACCATGTGGCTGGCAGCCATCTTTACTAAGGTTAAAAAAGAGGACATACAATGAAACTTTACCGCCATCTTGGTTTAGATGACCACATGGTATAAAGCAACAATTACAAAACTTCTCAGTCCTACTGATCTCCATTTATCATTGTATCTCCCTTTTAGACTGAGGAGGCAACAGCAGGTCTCCAAAATATTTTGGATTAGGATGGATTTTTATGTGATAATAAATTCCTAAGGTTATTCCTAAATAAATTCTTACAGGTCTATTCAGGTTAACAGAAATTGATTTAGAGATGTATGTCTA
Source organism: Peromyscus californicus insignis (assembly GCF_007827085.1). Taxonomy (NCBI): domain Eukaryota; kingdom Metazoa; phylum Chordata; class Mammalia; order Rodentia; family Cricetidae; genus Peromyscus; species Peromyscus californicus. The sequence continues at coordinate 66,990,720 of NW_026294617.1, read as the reverse complement.
GCCACTTATGTCTTTGCTAACTGCTCCACACTAGGCTTCTGAAAAATTTTAAATAAGGAACAACATATGTTTGATAAATAAGGTTTATAAATTCCTAGGGTCTACTCAGGTTAATGGTTAGTAATTGACTTGAAGATTTGTGTCTAGCCTGTCTTTGCTAACTTTTCTAAGCTTTAGCTATTTGGATCAACTGAGTCATACAAGAAACTGTGATATTCTGTAATGGTGCACTATGAAAAGATGAAAAAAAAAAAAGATTTCCGGTTTTGTAAAGTTTCCAGTCTCTCAATGGACTACATTTATGGCTTAAGGTTTTATTTGTCCATAAAGGATCTTCAATTAAATCTTCAACACAAATTTCTAAGGCTCAGACTTAACAGAGATAAAGCTGTGAAATCCTGATCTTATAAAGCCATTAACTTGTAAACTGTTAAAGGTAATTAAGATGTGCAAGTTAATGCTCAGCCATCTTATAAATGATCAAAAATTTAATGTACTCCTTAATGCACAATGCTCATAAACTATGCTAAGTACAAATGTAATTCATTTACAAGGACAAACTTTATTTAGTATCTTGTATTTGTTTTCAAGGTTAAGCCTAAAACTAGTAATTAAAAACATGTAAATTTTGTTTAGCTCAGGTATCCCTAATAAATAATGGTCCTCAAACTCCTCAGAGATCTGCTGAATATGGCATTTAGACTGTTTAATGGAAAAATCTTCCCATGATGGACAGAAATGCCAGCTCCTATGTCTCCAAAGAAGATGAAGGGGTACAGATGACTTCACCTGGATTGGTGTAACTCTAACCACTTGGAAAAACTGCCCCATGCCTCGTCTGCTGCCAGGGCTCTGCCTAAACTGTGGATACTGCTGAGTTGACTGCTTTACTCTGCCTTGCCAAAGTGGGTCAGTTTTTCCAAATTCCTTCACAGGAAAATCTCTCAGACTTTGTGGGTCTGGCAGCCAAAGGCCAATGCTGTTCCATGCAGCAGCCAAAGATGTAATGTTGTCTGTCCTGTGTGACAGCCAAAGGATCAACTACTTCTACCCCCAACAAAGCCAATACCACAGGAGCCTAGGATAACCATCTAGGTAACAGTAAGTCTCTGTCATTTTACTTGATACATAAACCATTTGGATTATATTTCCTGCTATAATTTATCCTTTGCAGATCTCTGATGGTATTGATGACTAACTGTAGCTTTATGTTAACAGCGACAGGCACCCAGCTCCTCCCCGCAAGGCTGCAGCTGCCTGTTCATTTCATATATAAAATCAGGCAACAGACCTCTTGTTTCTAGAGCTACTAGGTTTCCTGCGGAGAAGAGCAGGCACAGACACAGTTTACCTTGCTGGCAGACCTTGCACTGGTAGAGATACACTCACAACAGGTTTCAATGTAACTTTTTACTATTTCTTTACTTAAAGGAACTTGCTTTGCAATGACTGACTGCCCTCAGGAACCAACCACCTGTGTCTCATGGTAAACGATTAGATGAAAAGAAAAAGTTCAAAGTTTATGTAAGTTGTGAGGGTCTAAGGAAGTAATTTAGGGTATGAAAATGCAAGGTGTGAGGATGTAAAAGCTTAAGTTGTGAGGGTCTAAGAAAGTAATTTAAGAGCCGGATGGTGGTAGCACACGCCTTTAATCCCAGCACTCGGGAGGCAGAGCCAGGCAGATATTTGTGAGTTCTAGGCCAGCCTGGTCTACAGAGCAAGATCCAGGAAAGGCACAAAGCTGCACAGAGAAACCCTGTCTTGAAAAACCAAAAAAAAAAAAAAAAAAAAAAAAGTCCAAATTATAAAGGCATGAGAAAGTGCTTTAAAGTAATGACAGATGTGCTATTGTTATACTAAGACTTCTAAAGTTCAGAGTTTTAACATTAATCAGTGGAGTTCTGATAAGCTGTTAATCTAGGCCCTGGTAAAGCACTGCTACTATTACCATAGTCACAAGCTGAAATTTAAGTTTCCTTTGGTTGTCTTCTAACTATAGACTTAAAAGTGCTTCTCAATCATGCTAAAAACATCTCCTGTCCAATCTATATATCCAGGTTCCTGCATATAGAGGAAAAATGTTAATGCTTTTAACCCAGAATCATATCTTTGGGTCCCCAAACTTTTACTCTGACTCAAAGGTGTGAGTCTACTGCTTTTTCTACAATGTAAATTTCAGAACAGATTACAAACAGTGGGAATGCTAGCATATCTAAAACTTTCATCTTTTTGTAAACTTAAAATATTCTTATAAGCTTCAGGAAGTCATGACTTGTATCCACCTATTACAGGTCAAAGGTTATGGACTCCAGACAAGTACTCCTTTTCATCAACAGACTATTTCCCCACCTACTGCCTGCACCTGAGGGTGGGATCCCCATTTCCCTGGTCTTGGGGTTCCTCCCCTTCTTCAATTACCAGGACTAGAGTCTAGACGTTTCAAGTGTACACCCAAGATAAAAATTTTCCCCTAAGCTCCTTAACTTTACCTTCAGTCCCTAGCCTGTACCTGTCCCAGCAGATTTCCAGTCAGCTGAAGAGTGTAGACTGCCCCAAAACTCCCTGAAACACTCCAGCCCCAGATGTTCCTTGGAATCTGCATTCTAGACTGCTCCTAAGCAGCCTGCACTTCATTAGCCCCAGGTGGTCCCTCAGAACCTGGGTAACAAGTAAGGGGGTGGAGGGGAGAAACAGCTGTCTCCCAGCCTTCATGCCTCTCTTCCTTCCTGGCTCTGACCAACATTCCAGCCTTCCTGGGTCCCAACAATGACACCCCTATTTCACAGTATGAAGTAGTTATAGAAGAGATGATGTCACCCCTTATCATCAACAAAAAGCTGGAATGTTAAGTTTCAAAAAACTCAGGACAAATGGCTAACTGAGGTGCCTATTTAACATATCAAAGTGGACTCTGGCTGCCAGTCTCCCTTAGTCCCTACTTACAAGTACCTGTTATAGAGTCCTCCTGGCTGGCATAGTCAACCTCTACCCAGCCCCTGGGTTTTGCTTCCCTTCCCCTGGCTTCTCTTTTCTCTTATATAACCCAGCTATTTTGGTGATGTGCCCTCTTGGCTCCTGACTGGCTCTGCTCCTGGATCTCTCTTGGTGGGAATTGTCCTTCCCCAGTGACCACCCCTCCCCATGGCCCAGTTCAGTCTGTTGGCCATGTTCAGTCTAGACTCTTCCAGATGCCTCTGGCTGTTCTCTCTCTCGTATCTGCAATAAACCCTCTCTCTCTTCAACCATACCTTGGAGCAGACATGTCCTCATTTTTCATTCAGCCATCTGGCACCTTGGTGTTTGGTTTTCAGTCTTCTGAACTGTAACAAATATTTGTTATTTCAGCTGCCCAATCTACAGTGCTCTGTTTTAGCTGCCCAAACTAGGAAAGCAGGGATGGTCGTCCTATTCCACCTTGTAGGTTCTGACACAGAAGCTCAGAGGGGACTACATGATGATTTTTATAACTCAGTTATCCTGAGCTCACCCATGGGCGACGGGGAAGGCAGTACTGTATGGTAGCTTTGGATTAGCTCCCAACAATGTAGATGGAAGTTAAGAAATCCTAGCATCCTGGTGAGGAGAGGCCCTGTGCCTGGCTGGCCCAGACCTGCTGAGGAGGTGGAGGCTGAGCAATAGTAAAGGATCAAGACTCCCCTAGATTTTACCTGCATGTTTACAATTCTGTTGGGTTCTCCGAACTTCTGTGTAAATCACTTCTTCTTTAGGGTCTGCTTAGGAAGAAGGTAAAGTCTCAGAGGATAAGGGACCTGCCTCTTTTCTTGGCTACTTCCCCCCTCCCTGGGCCAGCTTGTTCTCTGGAAGGATTTTAGCCCCTCAGGCTTTACCGTCTTTCTGACCCTGTTCTAATATGCACCCTGTGATTTCTGCCAAATCAGAGACTGGAGGGCCCTTGTCCTCACCATTGCTGTATACTGGTTGCAGTTCTATACAGGCTGGTACATTGTAATAGGTGGGCTCCTGGGGTTCTGAGCATGAAGGGTCCCTGTAAGATATAGAAACACTGATGTTTTCCAGGAAGTGAGAGAGGGGACGACCATTCCTTTTAAGGAGTTTTCAGTCAATATTACTCCTTTTTCTAGGTTTATGACCGCATGGTATGCAAGAGGTGCCATGCTGATGCTTGGCCACATGGTATGCAAGAGGTGCCATGCTGATGCTTGGCCACATGGTATGCAAGAGGTGCCATGCTGATGCTTGGCCACATGGTATGCAAGAGGTGCCATGCTGATGCTTGGGAATATTTAGTTCTGCTTTGTTCCCATTTTATATGTGTAAGCAACGGGTGTTCCGTAAAGCTAAGTGGCTTGCCAATACCACTGCACTGGAAAGGGTGAAAGCCAAGACTTAAACCAGCCCTGCGACCCTTCTCAGAGATATTAGTCTCAGAGAAACACAGACCAGATAGGCCCCAAGGAACTCTGGTGGTTTGGACATGGTCTCCATGGGAGGCCCAATGACAGTTTGTAAACTGTCTTTGGATGACTCTTAAAGTGAGCCTTTGGGATACAAGACGGTGGCCACGTCTTCACAGACGCCACTTGTTGACAGTGACTTCTCGAGGTGGGTGAGGTATGTGGCCCGTCTTCTTGGCTGTCATTGGGAAGGATTTTGATTAGGCCGGCCACGCCCAGGGATTTCTAGGCTAATTAAGCTACGTCATCTCAGGATATGGATGGATTCAATGTCTATGTGGTAGGAGAAAAGGAACTCAAAAAGCACTTCCATATTAACGTGAAAGAAGCCAAGTGTGCAGAGGAGGACCGGAAGGCATCATCTAACAAACGGAAGAGAACGTGTGTGAAACAAAGCCCAGGACGTACAAATGGGAGGGAGGGCGTTATAAAGACTGTGTACCACATGGCGGCTGTCTTTTGGGCTCTCTTCTCAGACCACTGGCCTAATTCCATTCTTGGGTGTGATATTTCTTTTTTTAATGCACAATTTCTATTCCATGCTGCTCAACTTAAAAGACTTGACTTTTTCTCCATCTTTCCTCACTGGTGCCGCCAGGATTTTCGCCTAACTTGTCTATGTTTTTCTCTTAAATTCTTATAAAATTGTTATTGAGCTTCCTTCTGAACCCATTTCTAAATTCTTCTATTAATGAGAATAAGAACTCCCAAAGGGAACCTCCGTTTCCCTGTTAACTGCCACAGTGGTCAATTCAGACAGCCAAGCTAACAACAGTGGTACAAGGAAGTGAGTTAATAAATGAGAAACATTTACCACTTGATGTGAAAAGGAGGCTTAGCTGTCTGTAGCTAAGATGGAGGTTCTGGGAATCGACTGGAGACATCTCAAGGGAGGGGCAACATCAACTGGATACAACCCACCTCAGCAACACATGTAGAGATTGTGCTCTTGGTGATAGTAAGATTCGATTTAATTTTTCTCTCCTATGGGTGTTTCATTACTTCCAGAAATAAGGCCAAGTTCTTACCTGGAGTCATCAAAGGCAGGCTTTCCCCCTGTAAAGGAAGACATTGTGTTTCAGGAAGAGGGGACCTTCATGAGGACTAGGGGGCAGTTCAGATGGGCGCCCACAGAGACTGCCAGGAACTTCTGTTACTGAGATCTGAATCCTTTCACGCCGAGAGGAGTGAAAACTACTGAAGTTTTTTATGCTGGCCTCAAGTGAAAAGAGCCTTCTCAATCCATACTCCATTAACCTAGATTTTAAATGACAGTGGTCTTTAATGACTATAGATAGTTTAATAGCCTCAGACAGGAAAATGGACTTGATCATCAATAAAAATGCTTGATCATCAATAAAAATAAAAATGCTATACATTTTAAAAATCAGTAAGTGACGAAATCTTATTTGGGTTCTGTTTTGATTCCCATCTCTTAGAGTTTTCTTCTTCTTCTTCTTCTTCTTCTTCTTCTTCTTCTTCTTCTTCTTCTTCTTCTTCTTCTTCTTCTTCTTCTTCTTCTTCTTCTCATTCCTTGGGAAATCTTATGAACACCCAGAGGAGAGCCTCTGCCCTGTCTGAGGTTAGACAAACAGCATCTCATCAAGGCATGTTGCTCTCGATGTGGCTGTTGGTGCAACTTCGTATTTGGTAAACAGGACTTCTGAAGGACCCAGAGGGAAAGGTAGGGGATCGTGTGATGGAGGAGGAGGCACTCATGAGAGCCTAGGGATGGTCACATGGTCAGGAACAGAGATGGGAAGGGCATGATTAGGGAGCCACCCACCTGCTTTTCTAGAGAACCAGCAATAAAACAGTACTCCAGCAGCCGCACCAGCCACGATGAGCAGTCCTCCAGCAATTCCAGCAGCCACAGTAACACTTCTGTTCTTGGTTGTGTCTGGGGGGCAGAGGATACCCAGGCATAAGGCCAGGAAGAGGTGTGCAGGTTTTTTGGCATGGGGGAGGAGAGGAACCTCTGTGACCAGAAGTCCTGGGGCTTTGGTAGTGATTGATGTGGTACATGAGAGATGGCTCATTTGTTTGGGGAAGTGTGTCTCGGTGCCTCATCCTTGTGCCCAGGGAAAGGCTGAGAGTCAAGATAGATTGTGGTTGGAGAGAGGAGGCAGCCGCCTGATGAGCTGTAAATTCCGAGATGCCCTGTAAAGCCTCGCTCCCCTGTACCAATTAAGAACCACTTCAGAACACAACAGTTTGGAGAGCTGTGAGCTCAAGGTACTTACCCGTCTTTGAGAAGCACTCTCCTGATCAGCCATCAATGAGCTCTGTGTGTTGAAGCATATATTCTGGCCCCTCTGGCTTGAGCATAAGAAATTTACCAGGGATTTAAAAAAAGTCACTTTCTTACTGTGCTGGGCCCTTAGGCCATTGTCAGCCTCACAGAAGAAGTTTCTAGAATGTTCTGCAGTCAGAGAGATGTTGACAGACACCCTTCCTCCAGAGGGAGTGGAGATGTTCCCCAGGGTAACATTTTTGTGATAACATTGGTACAGGATTGGAGAAAAGCCTCACAGAGCCTCACCATATCACCCACCACAGCCTGGGCCCCAGGGATCCTGAGTGTGAAGATAGGGCAGGACACTGGAACTGAGTTAAAATAAAACTTCAGTAGAAGCATCTGCTTCTGACATATATGTTATCCTTACAAGGGACAAATGGTATTATAAGCAAATAAAATAGAAAAAACATTTGATACATTTAAAAGGTAATTACTTAGACCCACAAGTAGATTTTCGTGTACAAAAATATTCAATAGAAAAGTGAAAAGTGTTATACGAATCACTGAAAATATCTGTCAACAAATATATAAAAGACTCATCTTCATAGTTAATTAAATGTACAATTAGATCCAGCCATAAACTATGATTACTTTCATGCTTAAACAGATTGATAATATGATGAAGTTGTGACAATGCAAACTGAAGACATGTTTTTGAACAGCAGTTTGACAATATCTAAAAAATTAAAAACACGCCGGGCGGCGGCGGTGCATGCCTTTAATCCCTGCACTTGGGAGCCAGAGCCAGGTGGATCTCTGTGAGTTCGAGGTCAGCCTGGTCTACAGAGTGAGATCCAGGAGAGGCACCAAAACTACACAGAGAAACCCTGTCTTGAAACAACAACAACAACAACAACAACAACAACAACAACAAAATTAAAAACATATAAACTTTGAGCCCACAATCTACTTGGAGGACCAGGTGGGTAAAAAAAATGTGTATTCAGGGCTTCCAGAGGAAAAAAGGTGACCACCAACCCACCTACAAAACCGGAGCTCCACAATGGTGACCTGCCTTCGGGATAGGCTGGTCCAAAAGTGGCACAAACTTTGTGGTGGAGCCAATCACTATCTGATTGGATTTAAAGCCCATACCATGAAGTGAAACCCATACTTGACACTGCTTTGGTGGCCGAGAACCTGAGACTAGACAGGCCATGAACATGGGGGAAAAGCAGACACTATTGTTCTGCTAAAGTAACACAGCAATAAAATGACTCCCAATGACATTCTGCTCTACCCAGAGAGCAGTACCTCCCTCATACACCACCAGAGAAACTTCCTTCTGCAGTAGATGGGAACAAACACAGAGAACTACAACTGGCCAAGGTGCAGAGAATGAGGGACTTTGGAACACTCATTCCTAAGTGGGATGTCTTCATCATGCCACTTAGGGGTCAGGGAGCTGTGGGGAAGAGGAGGTAGAAAGATTGTAAGAGCTGGAGGAGGTGGGTGACACCCAGAAAACAGTGTCTTCCAGGCACAACAGGACTGATGAACTTACAGAGACTGTGACAGCATGCACAGGGCCTACACAGTTCAAGCCAGATAGAGTCCCACGCTGAGAAGGTGGAAGTGGACACAGGCTTCCATCCCCGAACAAGACGTTATCTCCAACTGACATTTGCTTGCAAAGGGAAATTAGTTTTCTCCAAAGGAGTCTCCCTACATATATTAACCACTGTGGTAATCTGAGTAAGAACGGCCCCTAGGGTTACATAGTTGAATGCTTATTCAGCAGGGAGTGGCACTATTTGAGAGGATTAGAAGGATTAGGAGGCTGAGTGTCACTGGGGTTGGAGGAAGTGTGTTACTGGAGTCAGCCTTCCAGGTGTCAAAAGCTCATGCCACCCCCACTTCTCTGCTTACAGATCAGGATGTAGCTCTCAGCTACTGCTCCAGCACTATGCCTGCCCACCACCGTGTTCCCCACCCTGATGATAAGCCTCTGAAATGGCAAGCAAGTCCCAATTAAATGTTTTCTTTTGTAAGAGCTAACTTGGTCATGGTGTCTCTTCCCAGCAATAGAGCAGTGACTGAGGCAACCGTACTCAAGGACAGACCCCATGCCCAGCAGCAGATGACCGACACAAAAGAACTCAGTGGTATTTTGTAGACTTTTGTCTCAAATTGCTTTGTTTGGGCATTTTTTTTTTTGTCTTATTAGTCTTTTGCTTGTATATTATGGTTTCTGATTTTGTGTTTTTATGGCTTTTTTTTGGTATGTGTGTGGAAAAAATTGTCTTCAATAATATACATATTATATATACGATATGATAATATATTATATAACAATTATATATATGCACACACACACACACACACACACACACACACACACACACACACATATATATATATATATATATATATAACTACATGTATCTAGTTTATGCAGGATTTCTATGGCAATGTTTCTGTAACTATGAAAACTAGAGACAACCTGATAGATTGGGTAAAGAAGTAGAAAAGACAGACAAGATGCATAGAATTTATTTTAAACTTAAAAATAATAGAGGTTTTATAGCTAAATGCACAATATGATCCTGCTATAAAAATACTTTATGCTTCATTTCTCAGTAGTGCAGCATCTGGTAAGTTACCCTTATTTAAGTAAATGACTCCAACTAATGTTTATACAGGCAACCCTCATTTAATGCAGTGGGGCAAAAAAATAAGTAAAGATATGAAAGTAGGAGGTGACTCGTTGGGAAAAAGAAAGTGGGGGTGGAGGAAGAGGGGTCAAAAGATTAGAAAGGATATTCTGTGAAAGGAACTGCACTGAGATACCAAGTCAGGAAACAGACCCTGCATTCAGCTGCTGGAAGGAGTAGGTGCTGACCAGTGTTTGCTTGGTCCAACACCCCTGTGACACTGACTGTCACTGCCTCCCTGTGCTGGGACCCCAGGATATTGCCAGCCTCACAGGAGTAACTCCCTAAGCATTCCATATTTAGAAGGAAGTAGAAGGACTTCCCATTTCAGAGGAGGCTGAGCTGCTCCCCAGGGTGACATCCTCATGATAAAATGGTACAAGACTGGGGAGGGGGGAGCCCTCCAGGGTCTCACAGTGAAGCTTTACCATGCCCCCCGCCACAGCTTGGGTCCTGAGACCCTGAAGGTTAGGGTAGGGTGGGACACTGGGACTGGGGGAGAAAAACCAGCCCTTGGTTCCTTCTGTTTGAACACAGCCTTCCACACTAGAGGCATTTCTGACTGCAAAACGTTTTATATTAGTTTTTAGTGGCCTTCTCAGATTCCTCAGGACTCATCTATCATGTATTCTAATCTTGGGAGATGAGAATGTTTGTGTAATGCTGTATATATTTTGAAGTGCCAACACAAACACGTTTGAGGAATCTGAAAATAAAGCCACAACTGAAAGCTGGGCATCTGAGAAATGGGAGGGTTGCTAGGAAAAGTGGATGTGACAGAAAATGCCTGGACCTGCTGTGGAATAGGGGGCCAGAGCTAGTACAGAGGGACCAAAGGAAGAAGCAAATGACGAGGCAGGTAGCGTGTGCAGACTGAAGATGGGAACTAGGCTGGTCCACTGGAGTTGTTGCAACAGGCAGGGTAGCAGTCAGAAGGGCCCAGTAAGTGTGATGAAATAGGAGCCCGGAGAGTCAGTCAGGACTCGCACCGCTAGAGGTTTGATCTGTCTTTATCAAACCGTGGAAAGGCGTGAAGATGGATTGAGGTGGGGTGAGAGTGGGCCAGGTGGGTCACCGAGTGGCCCTTCAGTAGTTGAATTCATGGCGAATTTGACTGACAATGGCAGGAGAGAGAGAGAGAGAGAGAGAGAGAGAGAGAGAGAGAGAGAGAGAGAGAGAGAGAGAGAGAGAGAGAGAGAGAGAGAAAGAGAGAGAGGATCTAAGGAACGCCTGGGAAGGAACATCGATAGGACTGACTGTGAGGAGGGAGAGAAATGTCAGGGAAGACCCCTGGGACTCTTCCCTATGTGTCTAGATGAAAGGAAGTGTCTCACAGGGCAGAGACAGCCTGAAGAAGAACAAGCCAAGTGGAATGTCAGTAGTTCCCTTCTAGAGATGTCCAGTTGAGGAGCTTTCAGAAAGAGTGGGCTGTGACACACGCAGGTCCTCAGGGGGAGGTCCTCAGGGACACAAGTTTCGGACCGTCACAGATAGCCAGGCCGGCTACAGACGATGGGTGCAGGTTCATCTAAGGAAACAGGACAGATGCTGAACACACTGAACTTCCTGACTTCCCTTTTCATCTAACGCCGTCGACCAGGATACAGTCTGTGTTTTGAGAAGCCTTTGTTCTGTGTTAGAGGATATTTTTGGTCACAATGGATGAAGAGTGATGCTATCAGGCAGAATACAGCTAATGGAGGAAAGGGGCAAATTCACCAACATGTAAAACCCAAAGCTCCCTACAGAGACTGTGCAGGCAGAAGGCTTGCTGTGACGTCACACAATGGCTGTTTCTGTGCAAAATACCCCAACCTCGCCTCCTGGGCCCTGGCAGAGAGACGATTAGTCCCTTGTACTGCTAGTTTGAAGAGCTAACTTACCTATAACACTCAGAGCCAGTGTATCACTGCGCTGGGGCCCCTGGCCGTTGTCAGCCTCGCAGGAGAAGTTTCCAAAATGTTCTGCCGTCACAGAAAAGTTGAAGGACCCTCTTCCTCCAGAAGGGGCTGAGCTGCTCCCCAGAGTGACATTTTGGTGATAAAAGTGGTACAGGATTGGAGGAGAGCCTCCCAGAGCCTCACACTGAAGCTCTATCACATCACCCACCACAACCTGGGCCCCAGGGACCCTGAGTGTGAGGACAGGGCGGGACACTGGAACTGAGGGAGAGAATGAGTTAGTTCACACCAGTGTCTTTTATTTATTTATTTATTTTAATTTTAATTTTAATTTTTTGGTTTTTTTTGAGACAGGGTTTCTCTGTGTAGTTTTGGTGCCTGTCCTGGATCTCACTCTGTAGATCAGGCTAGCCTCGAACTCACAGAGATCTGCCTGGCTCTGCCTCCCGAGTGCTGGGATTAAAGGCCTGTGCCACCGCTGCCTGGCTTTTATTTTTAAATTAAAAAAAATCCAATATACTAAAAAATAAATTAGCATTGAGAATTCTTATCATGGATTTTCATTTTCTAGAGCTCACATTTGTTGAGTATTTCATGGTTTTTCCATCCATTCCTTTTCTTTCTTCCCTCCCTCCACTGTTTTTTTTTTTTTTTTTCCTGAGATAGTCTGATTAGGTAGCCTAGGCTGCCCTTGAAACATTACCTTGTAGTCCTCCCAAGTGCTGAGATTATAGCTCTGCACCACTACAACAAGATTTTTTTGCATCTTTCCTCTGTATGAGTACACTCATATCAACACATAAACACACAAACACATACATGAGCTCACAATGTACAGACTGGTTTATAATCTGCTTTCACCCTTAGCAATGTGAAAGCCCCTACTGAAGTATTGTTCTGATTGTGATAACTGGTGGTGGAGAGCCTAGTCCGCAGGAGTGGGTACTGTGCTGGGTAAGTGGTACCGGGCTACTAAAGAAACCAGGCTGAGCAAGCAGTGGAGAACAAGCCCATAAGCAGCATTCCTCTGTGGCTTCCACTTCAAGCCTCTCTCTGCCTTGGCGTCTCTGGAGGATGAACTGTAGACTGTAAGCTGAAAGAAACTTTTCCCTCCTCAAGTTGGTTTTGGACAATGCTTTATCAGAGTGATGAGATGCTAACTAATACACAGAGAATTCAGTGCAGTAGAGACCCAGGGCAGTAGATTCTAGGGCTAGCAGAAGCTTTATGAGGCAGAAGTCATGAGGCAGGGGAAGCTGAATCAGAGCACTCAGCATCAAGGACAACAGAGACAGGAAAATACGGAGATCATTGGAGGACTTAAGAATAGGGCATTGGAAACTTCTACCTCATTGGGTGTCAAAATTGTCAACAACAATGCTATGCTGAGAAATATATTCTATTGTGAGAAATGCAGTTCTTCTCTGAGTTGGCCATGCTGTCTTTCTTATTTTTCTTACTCTCAAGACAGCCTTGCCACAAATTCTCACCCACCTAGGACTCCTGGCCCCTTTTCCTTGTGATACAAGTGATTCAGTATTTTTCAACAGTATGTTCTACTGCTTTGAAAAACAACAACTGGATTTTTACTTTCTCCTAACCAAGATCCAAATACAAATAGAAGCAAATTTGTTCCTCTAGTGACTCCTTGGTGATGTTAACAAGTGGCCTTGATAATTACCAACCATGATCTATATACTGAATGAAATGAGGACATGGCCACTCGCTCTAAGGTATAGTTGAAGAGAAAGTGGTTTTGTTTGTTTGTTTTGGTTTTGTGTTTTTTTGTTTTTGTTTTTGGTATGAGGGATAATACAGCCAGAGGCATCTGGAAGAGTTCAGAACAAGAAGAGAAAGGAGTGGACTGAATATGGCCATCAGAGTGAACTGGGCCATTCAAGGAAGGCAAGGGGGGAGGGGCAGGGAGCAAGAGAGTAGGACCAAGAAAGAGGGTCTAGAGAGAGGAGCTAGAGAGAATGGGGCAGGCGGACCAGGAGAGGCCAAGAGCCAAAAGGGCAAAGAGAACCAAGAGGGTGCATGGCCCAAATAGCAGGGGTATACAGGATGAGAAGCTGGGGGGAAGGGAAGCCATGGGCTGGAGAAGTTTAAGGTAGGGGGCAGGGTGAGAAGAGCTGAGAGGAGCCAGGATGCCAGCACAGAACTCTGCAAGAGGAGCTTGCTGAGAAAGCCTAGAGGCCAGCATGCACTTTGGTATGCTAACAGGCACTTCAGTTAGCCATTCGTCCTGGTTTCTTTTGGACCTGACATATCCCTTTCTGCCACCCTTCAATAAAGATCTAGAAAACTACATAATGCAAGCTCATTTGCTTAAATGGGCTTCTAGAAAGAGGGTCATGAAAATCCTAGAAAATTCAGGAATGGATTTTCCCCAGAAAATTCCCCAGAAAGCCCTTCCCTCCTTTTCTTTCAAATCTAGTCCTTTGCCACCCTATGTTGAGAGCTGTGGTTGCTTGGAACTCTTTGAAGAAACTAAGGTCTTGTATAATAATTGTTCATGCCACTGTTGAGAAGTTATTTAGTGATTGTAGAGAAGTACCTCTGTCGATGAAGAGAAGTTAGCTTGGGAACTAAACATTACAGGGCACAAGGAGGTAGTGTGAGATGACCATACACATTTATGGAAAGCTATGGGTGGAGGCTTCTGAGCTAGGTAGAAGTCAGGCCTAGCCTGGGCTAGGTAAGCACGTAAGCACTGAGGCCCACAGACAATGAGTTGACTGAGAAGGCATTCTAGAGCAGGGTTAGGGTGGTTATGGTAGGGAATAGAGGCATCGGGGCAGACTTCCAAAGGGTTTGGTGAGAGAAATCTGTGAAGCAGTGGGAATCAGCAGGAACCCAGGTCTTACCAATGACGGAGATCCGGACAGCCTCACTGCGCTGGGCCCCCAGGCCATTGTCAGCGGTGCAGTAGTAGTTTCCAGAACGCTCTGTGGTCATAGAGAAATTGAAGGATGCTCCTCCTCCAGAGAGCGTAGAGTTGATCTCCAGGAAGACATCCTCATAATAGAATTCATACCGGATATGTGGAGAACCCCTCCGGGATCTACAGTGAAGTGTCATCAAGTCTCCCTCAAGGGCCCGGGTCTTGCCAGTGCTTAGGGTGAGGACAGGCTGGGACACTGGGACTGAAGGAGAGAAAGTGGGTTGACAGTTACTCCCATTTGGTTCTGTAGATCTCAACCCACGGCTAATGCAGATGCCTAGTCACTAGTCTGCCAGATCTTGGGACAGCTCAACCTCTAAGACTTGTCATCAGCAATCTCCTGACTTCCACGCTGGTCTTTCATCTGTTCCTTTCCTGTCCATCCTCTGGCTTTGTCCCTCCCAGCCCTCTTGTTAGATGACTCATCTCCATTTTAAGAAACGATACCTTCAGGGGAGACCTCTGTATTTTGCTGTCATAGGACTAACACCCTTTTCCTGATCAACTCTTTGCTCCTTTGTGACTCATTTGCTTTCCTGCCTTTTAAGACTGTGTGGCGGTCTGTTCTCCATTTTTCTTCTCAGGGGAATGCCAGTGCTTTGCTCCAGGAGCTTTTCCCTTCTGAATTCTCATGCTCTTCCAGGGTGCTCTCTTAGGTCCTTCTTTCTCCCAGGTACCCAGAATGACCCTCTCTATTTACAGGTGAGAAGGTGAGCAGGGAGAGGTAAGGCGTCGCTGTGGATGGGAGCTCTTGTTAGGAGCATGCAGCCTGATTCTGGACATAACCTGATTCTGGAGGCTGCTGCTTACTTTGATGGACAGCAGCCTTTCCTTGCTCCATTGCCTGGGCACAGGAATAATAAATCACATGTTCAGTGAACAGAGAGAGGTGTTGAGGGCTGGGGGCCTTAGGATTTCAGTCTCATGGTAAAACCAATAGATGGCGGTTGGGCCAGAGGGAGGGGCCCTCTTGGCCTCCTGGTAAAGCTCTACTACAGTCTCCACAGAATCTCACTGTAGGAGCCTGAGGGTAGGAAAAGAGCGTGCCGCTGAGGCTTGAAGATGCAGCAGTGTGGTCATCGTGGGTCCCTGAAAACCCTTATGCTTACAGTAAGAAGGTTTGTTCAGGAGGCATTTCCCAAGATGCATTGGTTCTAGCATCCCATCTGTTCTTCCCTTATAAAGAGCCATTTCTTTTCAACTGAGAAGGAATTTGTAATTTACAAAGGGTGTATTCCTCATCACTGAGCATTTTCTTCCACCCCACTCTCTGAGAGTTCCCACTGTGCTCAGCCCCTTCTATCTATTTCTAAGTCTTTCCTGTTGGCCCTTGAGTAATGGTTGTAGGTTATTCAGAGCACTGAGTATTGGTAACTGACAACATCTACTTCCACCCGACTGTCTCTAGTCCCCACTAAGGGTCTCTGTGTGCAGTTTGGGGGATCCATTCCTCAGATGATGCCTGGCAACACGCACCTTTTATGGTAACGGGCACTGCTTTGCTGACAAAGCTTCGGCGACTGTTATTGGCTTCACAGTAATAATCCCCCGCGTCACTGCTGTTCACTGCGGAGATCTTGAATTCTGCTTCTGAGGACTTAGGAGTCTTTGTTTCTTTATTCAGCTTGTCCCTTTTGTACCATGAAAATTTGATGGGCCCTGGGACCCCTTTTACTGAGCAGTTGAATAACAGCAACTGTCCTTCAAACACCGACGTCAAGGCTGGGACACTGTGTATTTGGAAGTCCGCAGAAGCCCCTAAATAAATAAGAATGACTTGTGTGGGACATTTGGTGATGGGATGCTCATAGATGAAGGGTGGGGAAGACAAAAGCTGCTCTATTATGTGGGAAGTGGCCTGAGAGTAGAGTTAGACTTCTCTCTGGGAAGTGGGAAGAGGGTGGAGGTTGTGTTTTCTGTCTGATGAAAAGGTCCTGTATTCCTCAGTGGCCTTGGTCAAGTATATGGACCAGGAATATAGGTTACTCTGCCCAACCTGACCTTGTGTCTACGCATCCTGACAGGGCAGTTCCAGAGATGTCACCTAGTGCTCTACACTTAGGAAAAGTGATGGAGACATGAAGGGAAAAGGGAGACTTGGCATCACACAGGACTGTCCCGAGTCCAGTGACAGAGCAGTTGATTGGAAATGACAGTTGACATAGGGAATAAACTGGCCTCAAGTCAGCACTTCTTAACTTGTCAGGTGGACAAAGAGAGTAAGTCCAGGACAGACTGACAAGGAAGGATTGTCTGTGCTGGGAACAGTTTTAGGTGTACTGGCTTAGGACGGTGCCTTTTGAACCATTCTCCGGTCTTGAAGAACACAGTATGATAGTTGAATAGAGAGGGTGGGAAGCATGTATGGTTTAACAATTCTGTTGAAGGAGAGGCTGTGCTAGGGACCACTGTGACATGACTGTTGGATAACACTGCTCTGATTTCTCTGAACTGTCCATCCTTAAACCAGTAGCCACAGGAACACCCATGTCCTACAACTGAAGAGCTGAGTTTAGTCCGTGTAGGAGAAACATTGTTTTCTTAGGAATGGGAGCACATTCATGGGTAATGCTATCACTTTTCTTCCCTCCTCACTCAGAATCTGGGTATTCTATACCATGTGTCCCCTACTATGCTCAACTGGATTTCCTGTGTGGTGGACCAAATTCAGTCAGGCAAAGCTATTGGCCAACGATCATGCTTGAGAAAGCGATGCTATTTTAGAGCCTAGGAAAACGTGATCGCGTGTGTAGCAGCATCTCTCTAAGGGCATCAAGATGGATTTGTTTATCTCCAAGACTTCACCCTTTGTCTTTCTTGTCCTTAAGCAGTCTGTATCAGGCACCTAGTGTTTTAGAAACCTGTCTGTTTGGCCGAGCAGAACATTTATCCTGGTCGGAGGGCTGCCCCGTAGCCCACAGCTTAGGACTACAGCACTGGAGGGAGAACATGGCAGGGAGGGATGAGGAGTGGCTTTATCTAAAGGCATTGAGAGAAAAAAACCAAACAAACTTTTTTTTTTTTTTGGATCTAAGCTCATCATGGATATTCACATAAGTTGAGTATTTTCTCTCATACAACTTCCACAGGCATGAGAAAATACTTTCGTATATTTTTGGTTGTGAGCCTAGCCTTTAACGGCTGAGCCATCTCTCCAGCCCGAGAAAATACTTTCTATAGAGACCAGTGACCCAAACTGGTGTGTGCTTCTGTATAACTTCCAGTTCATACCTGGGAAATCTCAGAATGATACTCACTCTGCACAGCAATTTTAATTGCCAGGCTTCGTTTTCTTACTTGGGCATCCATTGTTTCTGCCATGCACCAGTACGACATTGAATCTTCAGTCCATATGGCAGGAATGTGCAGCTCTGAGGAGCTGCTACAGCCTGACCCCAGAGCCTGAGTCTGGAAGTTTCTGAAGAAACAGAACTGGAGCTGGACATTTGACCTCTGTGCGGGGAGCTGAGTCTGACAGGTCAGGGTCACTGGGCTTCCATCTATGGGTTGAGAGGGTCTGGCTCTCAGCACAGGACGTGGGAATAACTCTAGAAAGGATCACAATCATCCACTGAGCAGTTAAGTACTCTGCAGAATACCCCGATTCATCCTGAGCACCAGCATGTGGATTGGTGCTGCTCACCAAATGCCAGCAAGAGAGAGGTGCTGCTTTTGGTTACCAACATCCTTCCATCCAAAAGACTGTGTTTTCTGTCAGTGGACTTCCAGTCCACCCTTTCTTCCTATTCTACCTCTACAACTGTAGAAAGGCTGCCTCTGACTAATCCATTCAGAATAATTAAAGTTGTACCTTGGACTTGGATTGTGATAGAATTGGAAGAAGTGCTGGACCAAAGCCACTCCTTCTTCCTACTGCAGTGGTATACACCATTGTCACGTGGATTTGCATGACTAATAAAGAGCTGAGAACGTTGACCAGATGGTTTCAGAGCATCATAATTCTTGTAAAATGTCAAGGTCTTTTGTGCTATATTTTCCTTTGCGTGGCACCTCAGAGTCACAGTCTCTCCTTCAAACACAGCGGGTGGAGCTCGCAGCACCAGTGGACCTGTGAAACAAACCAGGCCCATCACTTGGTTTATTCTCCCGCTTCTCCTTTTCATTACTGTCCCAAGTAGGCTTTACAGGAAGGGGGATTGGAGAAAGCGTCCTTAGTTCTTTTTCTGAGTTTAAAATAAACGCCTGCAGTTTGATAAAAGCTGGACAGCAGAAGGTAAGTTAAAAAGCCCCCATCATCATCGTGAGTGCCGTCTTCCAGTCCCTCCTCCCATGTGTTTTTTCTTTCCGAGGGGGTTTTAATGAACTGTCTACTCGCTAGCTTGCCTTTCACTTGACTAGGGCTTTCTCAGGTTGCATCACCCCTGAAGCTGATTTCTGGTAAGCCCTAGCTTTCCCTCAACACCAGCAATATCATTTAATGAGGTTTCCTGTTCCTTTAGGGACCTTCATTTTGGGGTGTGTAGATCTGTATGCTTCAGTAGGTAAATGTTCAAGGAACTCATTAGACCAAAGAGCATAGCTTTTCCCCCTTTCCTTGCTAATAGTACCTCTTCGTGCTCACTAACTCAAAGGTAATTATCACGAGGCTGACACCACTTCAACTTCAGAAGGTTTCATGACCAAAAGAGAAAGTGCCTCCCTCCCTTGTCACTCTCTTTGTGTATCGATAAAAATCAATCGATTTATTTCTATCTATCTAACATTTACATATGTTTATAAACATGAAAGTCCTCATGGTACTTATTATTCCTAGTAAGCAAAATGGATTCAAGAACCATGTAAATAAATTGCTTCCCCATGAGCAGTTTATAAACACTACATATTTTGGGGCTCAAGAATCTCAAGTTAGGAGTCTGTAAATACAGGGTAGGTCTCAAGTCTCTGTGTAGTCACAAAGATCTTTCTGCTTTGGGCCTAACTTTAAGGACCACATCGATAGAAGTGGGTGGGTGTATTTGGCTCATCCAGAACTAAATTAGCTGTTAGTAACAATTATGACCTTCTATATGTATGAGTTGAAGTTACTGCCTGCTAGGCTGAATAGATTTTATACAGACAATTTAAATTAATTTTTATGTTTTAATTTAAGATAATTGTGAAAAATGGTTTGTCCATTTGTGGTGAGTAATAATTAAATCTGTAGAGAAAACTGGAATGAAATGATGTCTGAAACTTTCTCTTCCATCTCACCTTCATCAAAGTGTAAGTGCACAGAGATGCTTAGATGTAAGTCATCAGCTTGGCATTGGTACTCTCCAGACACAGAGAACATGAAGGTGTGAACTGTGATTTCTCTTAATTCTTTGCCATTCTGGTACCATTTTGTTTTCTGGGGTAACTTGAAGCCATATCTATAGCACGTCAGAGTCACTTTCTCTCCTTGAAAGAAAGCGGTCCATGGAGGGTTCAGAGAAATCACAGATTTGGTTGCAGTTTCTGAGGATGAGAGAAAATGAGTCTGTAGCAGAGTTTCAGCTCCAGAAGGGCCCTGTGGGATAGACAGGAAGGATCTGGCTTTGGACTGTTCCCAAGAGGCCCACCCCCAAATTCACTGATGGCTGAAGGCTGCATGTCATCCAGGAGCACTCATCACCCACAGGGAAGAGTGATTGCCCATTGATGGCAACGAGCAAGACAGTTTCTGGGGGCAAAGACAGCAGGATTTACTGTAACACTGATGGTTAGCTAGCCTGCTCTGGAAGTCCGTCCTAGATAAAGTCACCTCCTCCTTTGCCATCTCATCATTCATAAGCCCACGAAGAACTACAGAATCAACTTTGCATTTTCCCTAAAAGAATAAATATTTTTATTATTAGGTTTTGACACTAGAAAAGCCTGAGAGATTAACTGCCTTGTTTCATAGAGGATGATTTAAATGACTAGAAAACCCATCATCGTTAGTTGCCAGAACAAGATATAGACAATCATCTGCTGACACCCCCAGGGGAATTAGATAAGGCATGACTGAGTGGCCAGGTGTGGAGAGAAGGGGAAAACTTCTTGATATTACTTGGGATCCAACCCCTCTGACACAGGAAACTGGTAATGAGTCAGTACTGAGAAAACGTGTGTCTTAATGTTAACTTGCCACAAATTAGAATTGCCTGAGTAGGGAACTTCACTTAAGAGCTGTCTCGATTGTCTTGATGGATGTAAGAAGCCCCACTTGGATTGTGGGCCGCACTCTGAGGTAGCAGCCCAGATAGAAAGGGTGTTTCAGGAGGAAGATCCTTTGGCTCTCTCGGCCCTCCCTCTGAGTGGATCTGCCCTGCCGCCGCCGCTGCTGCTGCTGCTACTGCTACTGCCTTTGCTGACAGAACCAACATTCCAAGCTTTCGTCGTGGACTAGGGACCAGAGGCTCCAGGAACCGTCCAGACTTTTGGGTGCCAGACTGGGACTCCTGAGGCACCGTGCCTTATCGATTGAGTAACTGCTGGTTTCCTCACCCTGGTAAGGGGACAGCTATCCTGGGACTACTCCGACTGTGTAACTTCTGGGTTCTCAGCATCTCAGGTGTGATTTAGCTGTTGTTACTATTTTACAGCCCACTTAATACATTCCGAGATATAGAGTTCCAGTCCTCTCGAGAGCCCTGACTAGAACACTCTGCACTTGCCCTTGTAAGGCTCCAACTGTTGGGCACTCTTCCTTCCCCTGCACTCCTGGAGGATTTTACTCTTAAAGGAGCTGAGGAAACAGTGTTACAGTAGGCTCCGTAGTGGAATGTTTCATAGTTTTCCTAGTTGACTGATTGGAGAGGAATCCTTCCTGAGTCCTTCATATTTATGTCAGAAGCAGAGAGGATTTTCGTTGCTAAGTGGGGCCCCTTGGCAATAGGGTCCAAGGCAAGGCCTCGGAGAGGTCCCCGGCCTGTGCATTCACCGTCTCACCCAGGGAGTGCTAGAGGACATCGTGAAGTTGCTCTGGCTTGGAGCAGTGTCAGGGGGCCAGACTTCACTCTCGAGTCCCTATTGGCCTCGGCAGGAAAATGGGAGACACTAGGGAGAAACTCTTACCAAGGACTCATAAAGCAGAAGAAAGGACTCACCGTATTGTCTCCTGACAGGAGCTGGAAACAAAAACAAACAACATTAAAAACCAAGAGTTAGAGACGAAGGCACATAGTAAGGACTCTTTTTTTTTTCTTATTCAAAAAGATAATGTATTTCCATATCCATTTTACTACTTCTCATTAAAAATACATTCATGAAAATGTTGACAATTGTTTGTCAAATGTCTATATGTATGAAGATATTGCCCATGAACTTTAAAGATAAATTTAAAAATGGCAAAAAGTAGAATACTAGAGGTAAGATGCAATGACAGCAAGAAACATGGGATAGCCAGCTTAGAGAGAGAGAGAGAGAGAGAGAGAGAGAGAGAGAGAGAGAGAGAGAGAGAATGAATGTGTGTGTGTGTGTGTGTGTGGGTGTGTGGGTGTGTGGTGTACATGCCGAGGAGGTGGGAATACCATGGATGATACTTGAAGGAAATTATGACCAAGAACACAGGAACCATCCAAGTGAAGGTTAATACTTGTGTCTGGCATGAGAGCCCAGGGAGGGCGATCCAGGCAAGAGGGGCACAAAAGAAGCAACGTTAGCCGGGCGGTGGTGGCGCACACCTTTAATCCCAGCGCTCGGGAGGCAGAGCCAGGCGGATCTCTGTGAGTTCGAGGCCAGCCTGGTCTACAAAGTGAGTTCCAGGAAAGGCGCAAAGCTACACAGAGAAACCCTGTCTCGAAAAACAAACAAAAAAAAAAAAAAAAAAAAAAAAAAAAAAAAAAAAAAAAGAAAAGAAGGGACGGAAGTGGACTGAGCGGTTCTGGCAGGTGCGGTGGAGTGGTCTGAGGAGGGGTGGGAGAAATATAGTTGGGGAGGAATGCAGGGCCAAGTGAGTAGCCCCAGTTTTCTTGTAGAAGTCATGGGGAGCCATAGGAAGAGCTCAGGGAATGTGATGAAGTCAGAACTTGAAGCTTTGGAGTGTTCTGGCAGAGAGAAGCCTTCCACGGAGAAGATGGGAAATATCATAACTGGGTGATGGCAAAGGTTAACTTTCTTCAGAGTGTTTATCCAGGTTTATCTGAATTGTGTGCATGCTTCCTGCTCATTTGTAAGGCCTGCTCTCGATTGGAAGGCCTGCTCTGGAATGGACGAGCTATGAGCTTTTTTTGACTAATGAATCAGTTAAACAAACAAACAAACAAACTAGGCTGGTACTAGTAGAGATAGGTCAGGTTGGAGATGTGAGTAATGAGGAGAGAAAGGCGGCAAGACTCAGCAGGCTTATTAATTTATAAATTATCCAGAGAGGATGGATTTGATTCTTTCTCTTGAAAGACATTTCTGTCAAGCCAGCCATTTACTGGGCAATGCGATGAAAATCCATCTGTGAGTGAGGAACACATCATCACCCCTGTCTACCTGGAGATGACAGAAGAGTGACTTAAACCCAAATGCTTTATTGAGACTGTGTGATTAATCACCATTACCAACATATCAGGGTCATTACGGCTTTTGTGTTTGAGGGCTTTCTACTTGGTGTTCAATTACACGTGTCTTTTCATAGAATCCCCCCCCTCCCCCCCGCCCTACACACAAGGTTTCTCTGTGTAGCTTTGGTGCCTGTTGTGGAACTCACTCGTAGACCAGGCTGGCCTCGAACTCACAGAGATTCGCCTGGCTCTGCCTCCCGAGTGCTGGGATTAAAGGCGTGCGCCACCACCACCCAGATCATTTCATGGAATCTTGTCAGCAACACTATAACTTAGGTACCATTTCATAGATAAGAAAGCTGTTTAACTTAAAGAAATGTCCAATATCCTTAGCCATCAGGGAAATGCAAATCAAAACTACTTTGGGATTCCATCTGTCCACACCTGTCAGAATGGCTAAGATCAATAAAGCGAGTGACAGCTTGTGCTGGTGAGGATGTGGAGTAAGTGGAAGACTCATCCATTGCTGGTGGGAGTGCAAACTTGTAGAGCTACTATGGAAATCAGTGTGGTCGTTCCTTAGGGAGATGGGAATCAACTTACTTCACTGTTCAGCTATACCACTCTTGGGCAGACACCCAAAGTAGATTTCAGCCTACCACAGAGACACCTGCTCAACCATGTCCACTGCTGCTCTATTCATAACAGCCAGAAATTGGAAATAATCTAGAGATCCCTCAACAGAAGAATGGATAAAGAAAATGTGGCACATTTACACAATGAAGAATTACCCAGCCATTAAAAAACAAGGACAAAACCAAAACAAAACAGAACAAAAAACACATCATGAAATTTGCAGGCAAACGGGTGGAACTAGAAAAAAGTCATTCTGAGTGAGGTAACCCAGATGCAGAAAGACAAATACGGTGTATATTCATTAATATGTGGATATTAGCTGTTAAGTCGATGATAACCAAATGGCAATCTGTAGAACCACAGAGTGCAGGTACAGAGTAAGGAACTAGAGGGGACGGATAGGTCTCATTAGGAAAGGCAAGTAGAGTAGATAATTATGGAGGGATGGAAGGGGGGTGGAATGGGAGGACCAAGTGGGGAGGGGGAGAGGGAATGAAGTTGAAGGAGGGAATGCAGGGAGAGACTAAAATTAAGTGGCATTTGAGGGCCAGTATGGAAAACTAGTAAGTAGAAACTCCCTAAAATGTATGTGTATATGGAGGCAGTCTAAATGAAATCACCAAGTACTGGGGGAGACAGAGTCCTACGGGCCATCTCTAGTCACCAAGCAAAGCTTCTAGTACTAGGACTAGGTTACATCTAATTGAGTTGTTGGCCAAAGGGGTCCCATGGGAACCCCCAAACAACCCAGGCTGTTGACAAGACTACAGGTTACTCTCCACAAACTTACAGCAAGGCCCCATCAATGTGGGAGACAACACCCACACAACTCACTGAACTTGGAGACATCGAGCGGCTGCCTACGGAGAGCCTTTACTCCTATGTTCTAGCATCTTTGGTAAAGGAAGGTACTCTGCACACTACCGAAAGAGAAATGTAAACCAACCCAGACACAAACCTTCTGATCTACCGTGGTGTCCTGCTTGAAAGACATGCTAGGGCAAGGGTGGCACAAAGCTTGTGTGAGTAACCACCCAGTAACTGATTTGACTTAAGGCCCACTCCATGAGATAGAACCCATACCCAGCACTGCACTGCCTGAGTGACCAAGAACCGGAGACTAGATAAGTCCAGAGACTGAAAACCAAATACTACTGGTCATAAAAAAAACAAAACAAAAATATAGTGACTAAGTGACTCTTAATGATAATCTGCTATACTCATAGATCAGTGCATTGTTCAGTCATCATTAGAGAAGCTTCCTCCTGCAATAGATGGGAACAAATGAGACCCACAGCCCAACATTGTGCAGAAAGGGAGAGAGAGAGAGAGAGAGAGAGAGAGAGAGAGAGAGACAGAGAGACAGAGAGACAGAGAGACAGAGAGACAGAGAGACAGAGAGAGAGACAGGCTTTGGAACACTTAGCCCTAAATAGGATGTCTCCATTAAATCCTTCCCCTTCAGAGCTCAGGAAACCCTGTAGAAAAGGAGGCAGAAAGAGTGTAAGAGCCAGAGGAGATGGAGGCCACCAAGAAAATAAGGCCCTCTGAATCAATGTGAGCAGAGCTCGTGTGTTCTCACAGAGCCTGAGGCAGAACGCACAGGGCCTGCATGGGTCTACTCTGTGTGTAAGTCCTCTGAGTCTATATTATGGCTTCCAGTTTAGTGTTTTTATGGGATTCTTGAGAGTGAGAATGAGTGGGGCTCTGATTCCTGTGCCTTCTCTTGGGTCTTTTCTTCTGTTGGTCTGTCTTGTTCAACTTCGATGTAATAGTTTTTGTTTTATCTTATTGTGTTTTATTTTATTATACTTTATTATTATCTCTCAGAAGCCTCTTCTTTTCTAATGAGAATCAGAAAGAGAGGGGATTCGCACGATGGGGAGGAACTGGGAGGAGTAGAGAGAGGAAACCGTAATCAGGATATGCTATGTGAGAAAAGGATCTATTTTCAAGAAAGAAAGAAAGAAAGAAAGAGAGAGAGAGAGAGAGAGAGAGAGAGAGAGAGAGAGAGAGAGAGAGAAAGAAAGAAAGAAAGAAAGAAAGAAAGAAAGAAAGAAAGAAAGAAAGAAAGGAAGGAAGAAAGAAAGAGAGAGAGAGAGAACGGAAGCTGGTTAAGTGGCTGATAGGTAGCAGCACAATGGTTTGGAGTCCAAACTCTGACCCCCGACCCCTGTGCACCCTACTGACACTCTCCTCCTCTCCCCCTCTCCTCTCCCCTCTCCTCTCCTGCTCCTCTTGTGCGGTGTTTGGATGTGCTTCTGTTTCTGCGGTAACAGTTCCTTGCAGCTATGGGGTCCTTGCCCCATCCGCTGCTCAGTTCCTGAGTTTCAGAGCTATTTACCAGCTGTTATGTGTGTGGATACTTATCTGTCTGTGCCCTCCACCGGGACTTATCTGTCTGTGCCCTCCACTGGAATTGCATCTCCCGAGCTGCTTCTTGTACACTGACTTTGCTGAGAGATCTTCTGCAGCTGTCTTTATGGGCACGAAACAGCCCATCATCCTCAGCATTGGGTACAGTGTCGCACATAGATGGCTCTAAGATTTTTTTTTTTTGAATAGGTGGACCCACATTTAATTCCAACATTTAAAACTTAGTCAAAAGCAAACACTGTAGGTATGAACGGACAGAAACGCGTATCCACAGGCCGTGACACAGTCACCTGCTGCAGGCACCTTCCCTCTGGGAAACCGTGTGTCCACCTCTGACTTCCACAGTCCGACTCTGGCTGGCACACATGTGCAGAAGGAGCTCCCCTCTATATGACTCCCTTGTCATCTCACCACGAGACCGGGAGTAGTCCGTCACATGAGGGATTAAAATGTAGCTCTCATTTGAATAAAAGAGTGTGGCCAAACAAGTGCGATTCATTGTCTGTGCCTCATAAAGTATTTGTTAAAGAAAAAAACAAGTGAAACTTTAGTTATTGCTCTTGTTACAGTTTCCTCCCCTGCGGATGGAAGGATTTTCCCACCTGTGACTACTTTCCTATGGCTCAGGAGAGGAAATCCCGAGCTGTGCGGTAAACTTGGGGAATACAGCCTCACGTGGGGAAACTCTGTGGTGCTGATCCTCAAGAGACAACCAGGCCTGTGGTGGAGAGAGATGGATGCTGCCCGACCCACTGCAGACCCATACTGGGCCTTCTACTCACTCACAACCGGTAGAGCCAGCCACAGCAGCGTGAAGACCACCCAGGGACAGACGGAACCCGGCATTTTCTCACACAGCCGTTAGCTCTTCTTCTTGATCTCACAGTAGTCAGTACAGCGGCTCACACCAGCTCCAGTGAGAATATCTGGGACACCGCTCTTCTAAAACAGCAGAGTGCATCTTGATCAGAAAAAGGAAGTAGGAGTACCTAAATTTAACTATTAATTAGTTTCCTCCCCTACAGCCAAAGTGAGAAAGTTAAGGTTTCTAAAAATCACGTGCTCCCAACCCCACATTTCTGCTGTTGGGAAATCACCTTAGGGAAACTACTAGAAGACAGTTCTATGAAAGAGGTCTGTCTTTCATCGCTGTTTCAACAGGGAGGCATCATACACGATTATGGTTGTGGGACTGTACAACGACACCATTAATGGTGAAGTGAAGCTCCACGTACGCAAAGGGCAAGAGCATCTCCTGGTGAGGGAGAGAGAAAATGAGGTGTGGATTGGTATTTGTAGTGCAGCCTTTCCATGGCAGAGGTAAGAAATGGAATGTATGTGTTTATGAAAACCCCTAAGGGCACATTTTCCTCAGAGAGTACACAAAATCAACAGCTGTATTTGAGAAATCAAGGGGGAAGTAGGCATTTCATTACGTCTTTCTGTACTATTTTTTTTTCCTTCAAATTATTATGTGAACAGATTGCTTTTAAATTTAATTTTTTTTTTTCGAGACAGGGTTTCTCTGTGTAGCTTTGCGCCTTTCCTGGAACTCACTTTGTAGACCAGGCTGGCCTCGAAGTCGCAGAGATCCGCCTGCCTCTGCCTCCTGAGTGCTGGGATTAAAGGCGTGCGCCACCACCACCCGGCCCTTAAACTTAAATTTAATTTTTTAAAAGTTGAATTTCCAGTCTGACAGTGGGTCAACAAAGTTCCCTAAAGTAATTAGTGAGGTTTTTTTTTTCTTACAGACAACTTTTCCCTTAGTTTCTTATTGGTCTCAGACCTTGGTCTTCCCCAAAACATAACTAATTCCATATTTATCAATGCCTCAGTCATTTATGTCACATCAATTGCACTGTGCCCTGAGAAAAACATGTAGGAATAAGCAGATTACTCTGTCCCAGGTCAGGAGGAGACTCTCGAAGGGAAGTGTGTTAATATGCTTTTGGAGCTGAGACAGACAGCATGGCTGTGCACATTCTGCATGCCTCCTGTGCATACACTTGGGGGTGGAATTCCTGGCTTGTAGACTATGTAGTACTGTATCCAGAAAATGCTGATTTCTGCAGCAGGCTTTCTTTTGAGCTACCAATCAGCTCCCGAATCATGACACGGAGACTTATTATTAGTTATGAGTGCTTGGCCTTAGCTTACGCTTGTCCCACTAGCTCTTTTAACTTAACCTGTTTCTCTTCATGTTCTGCCTCAGGGCTTTTACCTTTCTGTTGCTCTGTATGTCCTACTTTCACTGTTTCCTCAGTGTTTGGCTGACTGGTGGCTGACTGGCCCCTGGCGTCTCCCTCTCTCTCTCCCTCGAGCCTAGATTTCTCCTCCTATTTATTCTCTCTGCCCGCCAGCCCCGTCTATTCCTCCTCTGCCTAGCTATTGGCCGTTCAGCTTTCTGTTAGACCAATCAGGTGTCTTAGGCAGGCAAAGCAACACATCTTTACATCATTAAACAAATGCAGCATAAGCAAATGTCACACACCTTTACATAGTTAAAGGAATAGTCTGCAACCATTTTCTGAGATGACTGAGTGGGAACTCCACCAGGCAGCCTACAGCGCCTCATTGCCTTCCACCTGTGGCAGATTTTGTGCTCATCTTGGACATTTTAGCCATTCTGATGAATTACGACATCTGAACTTTTTCATATTGTGTGGTTTATTAATTTGTTTTTGAGACAGGGTCTTACTATACATCTCTGGCTGGCCTGGAATTTGCTCTGTAGACCAGGCTGACCTTGAACTCATAGTGATCTGCCTGTCTTTGCCTCCCAAGTTCTGGGATTAAATGTGTGAACCCCTATACCAAGACTTTTTTTATATCTAAGTGGAATTTTAGATCACTTTTAAAATGTGAAATATTTGTTCAAATTTCTCAGTCTTTCTCATACTGTTTTGTAGTTCTTTCAAATTCTGGACATGAATTTTTTTGTACATATGTGTGAAATGTCTTTCTTTACTCTGGCATCCCTTCTTGGTCATTGGTAGTGCCTTCTTATGAATTATCATTTCAGATTTGGTATAGAACAATTCATCTGTCTTTCTCTTTATGGCTAGGAATTTTTACAACCCTTTCATAAACTTTGTATACATCAAGGTTATGAGGGTACTCTCAGCTTGTCTCTAGATATCTATAATATCATTATAGCTAATTTCATGTGTATCATAAATGAACATGTTTGTTTACATTTAGTGCATGGGATTTGTACCATATCTTTCATATAGGAGCATGTAACTGGTGGTGCAGATTGTAAGAACTTTGGCAACAGCAAAATGTTTTTGAATGTGTGCTGACTCCAAATCAACTAAAAAAAAAAAAACGAACATGTAATGAATACAGAACATTTCTGGCAGTGTTTGCTTGTGTTGCATGGTGTAGCCTTGATCCTGAACACCCTGTATTTTAAATTACACCCTGTGTATTTTCCATTGTGTATGCCACCATTCCACCCAGCACCAACAAGCTCTTCCTGAAGCTCAGAAACTAGACTGTTATATATTATAAACTGTACTACTTTTACTGTACATAAGTAATGGTTTAATTATGGAAAACAAGGATAGCATTTTCCTACTATCATTCCTCAGCATGTGTCAGGTTAGCACATATCTGGATTGTACTGTGCTGGGAAGTTTACACATATTTAAATATGTGCAAGCCAAACCAAACCAAACCAAACCAAACTAAAACCCAAAGCTATTTAAAGGAGCAGGCAAGTGACTCTGTGGAGAGAGGTACTTACACCCAATATGAAGAGCTAATTTAATCCATGGGACCCATGTAGCAGGAGAGCACCAACCCCTGCTGGTTGCTCTGTGGCCTCCATGTATGCTCCATGGCCCCCAGAAGTAAATACATATTTTTTAAATAGCCACTTGAGTTGCTGATTCATTGAATGAACGTCCACTTGGGATCACTACAGAATTTCCAGGCTCTGAATTTACACCAAAATACTTCTGACACTTTAGATGACATAGTTATGTGAAGCAGTGTTTTCTACACTAATGATTATAAAATTATTAACAAGCCCTGAAAAATATTGAATGTGTGTAAATATTCAGCCGGGAGGTAATTCTTTATGTAAAAACAAATAAGCACACCCTTCTCATTATTATTCAAACTTGCTTTAATTTAGTAAATGGTAAAATAGCACGTGTATAAAAGAATTGTTTTAAAAATACATTTCTTTATGATTTATTACCAGTAAATGTTTGACATATATATTTGGCTTAAATACCTAATACCTGGGGTCATGAGTAAACAAAGCTTAAGAAGAAGCCATGATTTGAACTCTTCATGCAGCTGGACTTGCTGAAATATGATTCATTCTACAACCTGGGCTCTGTTAGATTTGTTGCATGCACAATCCTATTGCCTGTGAATACTGACAATTTTGTTATGTTGTAAATAAAAACCCTCTTTCGCTCAGACTATCATTTTGAGGATGAACTTCAGCCTGGTGCCGAAGCAGCGGTACCAGGCATCCTCTTGGTTTTACAGGGAAAGCACTTACTATCCCACCATTAAATACGATGTTTTCTGAAAGTGTTGTTGGCAGATACTCTTCATTAACTTGCGTCAGTTTCCTTCTGTACTGAATTCAGCTATAGTTTTCCTCCGTCAAGGACACTGAGTGTATTTGTAACTGTTAGATTGAGACTGATGGAGGCGACTTGGAAATAAAAGAGACAGGCATCTCCAGAAGCAGAATTGTTCCTTTAATGAGAACTGAAGGGCCACAGTCTCCGTGGGAGTAGAGGCTGTGTGCAAGTGGCACAGGGTTTTACAGTGCAGAAAAGGGCTGCGACGGAAGTCTGCCTGCACGTCACTTGGATGCCGTCTCACAGTGGTGGATGTCTGCTCTATCAGAGGCTTCCTAACAGCCCACAGACGTTATCAGCCAACTTTCTCATCCAGAGCACCCGAGGCTTCTAAGTCAGTAAGCCTGCAGCAGCCTTTCCCCTTGCTGAGACCAAATACCGGACAGAAGCAACTTCAGGGGAAAGACTAAGGGGATGCACATCTTGTGTGGGAGGAGTTGCAGCTGGATGGCCTTGGCCCGCAGTTCTTGAGAACTGTGGCTGGGTCCACTGCCCCGGTGTGTTTGGGTAGCAGAGAGCTTCAGCCTGGGGTTCTGGGTTACAGTCCTCGAAGATCTGCCCCACAAGTGCTACCAGCTGGGGACACATGAAGTGAAATGAGAAGCATTTCACTTCATAGCACAGCATTTTGATCAACATTTTCCCATCAGATTAAGTACATTGTCTTCTATTTTTAGTTCACTAATAGTTTTTCCTAAATAATCGATACTGAGTTTTTGTTAACATCACTTTTGCGTTTATGTTATGACTACATGATTCTTCTCTTTTCTTGTCAATATGGCAAGTAACATTGATAATTACAAATGTAAGGTCAACTCCACATTCAGCTTGTCTGTGATATGTCTATTGAACTTGGTTTCTAAGTTTGGTTTTGGTATTTGTTTCCACAATAAAGATGAACCTATACTTCACTTCCTTATCAATCCCTGTATCAAAATTATAGTGGTCTCCTAAAGCAGAGTCTTTTTTTTTTTTTGTATTGTCTTTAAGAATTTTTGTAGTCAGATGGTGGTGGTGCACGTCTTTAACCCCAGCACTCGGGAGGCAGAGCCAGGCGGATCTCTGTGAGTTCAAGGCCAGCCTGGGCTACAGAGCGAGATCCAGGACAGGCACCAAAGCTACACAGAGAAACCCTGTCTCGAAAAACAAAAACAAAAAAAAAAATACAAAAAAAAAAAAACCAAAAAAAAAAAGAGTTTTTGTAAAATTAATGTTGCTTCTCCCTAAAATACTTGGACCATTTTACTCTTTAAGCTAACTAGCCTTTTATTTTCTTGGAATGGAGGAAGGGAAAATGATTTATTACAGATTTGAATCTTAAAACGAATATGGGCAGCCGGGTGGTGGTGGTGCACGCCTTTAATCCCAGCACTCAGGAGGCAGAGGCAGGTGGATCTCTGTGAGTTCAAGGCCAGCCTGGGCTACAGAGTGAGTTCCAGGAAAGGCGCAAAGCTACACAGAGAAACCTTGTCTTCAAAAATCAAAACCAAAACAAACAAACAAACAAAAATGAATATGGGCTTATTCAGATACCTTATTTGTTTTTGTGTAGGTTTGGTAAATTGTGTCTTTGCAGGAATTTGCTTGACTGTGTCTCCAAATCATAGCACAGTTTACAGTGTCCTGCTGGGTCCCGAGAGTCTGTGAGGTCCACAGCATTTCAGAGGACACAGCAGGGCTTCCCCTTCTCATTCCTAGTTGACAGTTGGGTCTGCTAAACGTTTCCTTTTGCCCCAATCAGTCTCTCTAGGGACTCATCAATTGAATCAGCTTCTTCTGAGAACCTCTGGCTCTGTGGTTTTCCCCCTGCTGTGTATTCCTTTCCTGTTTCATTAATTTCTGATCTTTTTGTTGTTTTTTAATTTCTTCCTTCTAAAATTTCATTTGCTTATAAAGAACTTCACGTAGAGACATTTAGCTCTTCGTTTTTTTAAATCCATGTTCTTTTCTAATATATGTGCTTATGCTATACTTTTTGTTTTGTCTTTAAAGTGTGTAGCTTTAAACTGCATTGCATCAGTTTTGAGATGTCATAGTTCTATGGTCATTTTCTTTAAACTACTTTAAATTTCATTCAGATTTGCTTGGGATAATTTGAAGCATATTTCATTTCATTTCATTTATTTGAGACCAGGTTTCTTTGTGCAACAGCCCTGGCCGTTCTGGAACTCTCTTTGTAGACCAGACTGGCCTCGAACTCATGGAGATCCTCCTTCCTCTGCCTCCCGAGTGCTGGGATTAAAAGCGTGTGCCACCACCACGCCTGGCCTGTTGTTTCATTCTATAACTCTTAGGAACTTTCCCCTCTTATTATTGATCTTTAGTTCAACTTCACTTTGGTCTGAGAACACATTTTACAATTTCAGTATATGAATTTATCCAAGTTTGCTTTATGGACTAGCACATAGTCAGATTTTCTAAATATTCTGTATTTTCTTTAGAACAAGAATTAAGTATTGGTGCAGAATTTTGCCAATCATGTTATCTTCTATTGTGTATGGCATTGTTTCAATATCTTGTAGTCAGGGTTTTTTTCTTTTTTACTTTCAATCAATTACTGAGAAAATTATGTTAAAGCTTCTTACTATAATTGTGAACTTTTCTGTTTTCTCTTTGTTTTTTTGTTTTTTGTTTTTTTTTTTTCCGAGACAGGGTTTCTCTGTGTAGCTTTGCACCTGTCCTGGAACTCACTTGGTAGCCCAGGCTGGCCTCGAACTCACAGAGATCCGCCTGGCTCTGCCTCCCGAGCGCTGGGATTAATGGCGTGCGCCACCACCGCCCGGCTGTTTTCTCTTTGTTTATACCTCTTCTTTTGTCTTAAAATTTGGAGTTATTTTATGAAATGCGAAGACACTTAAAATAGTTATCTTCCCTGAAGGTTTAACATGTCCTTTTAGTTGTTAATTTTTGAGATTGTAATTTAATTAAGATGTTTCTCCCTTCCTTTTTCATCCTCCAAACCTACCATATATCCCTCGCCACTCTCCTTCAAGTTCATGGCCTCTTTTTTTTATTAATTGTTATGTCATGCACATATGTGTTTGTATATACATTTAAATTCCTAAATATAACCTGTTGAGTCCATACAATGTTACTTGTATGTATGTTTTCAGGGCTGGCCACTTGGCACTGGACAACCAGTTGATGTGCTTTTCCCTGGAGAGGACCTCCTCTCCCTCTTCAGCCCTACTCAGTTGCTTACAATTCTTTATGTAGGGTTGAGGCCTCCTGGGCTTTCTCCCATTCAGTTTGGCATGTCTATTGTCATCCTCGTTTGGATCATGCTTGGGTGGTCATGTTGGTGAGACTTTCCGTGTATAACTTCTGATGTCACTAGGAGACACAATCTCACAGCAAAGTCCCTGATCCTTGCTTGTCTGGGCCTTGTAATCTTTCTGTCCCGCTTGCTGCCATGTTCCTTGAGCCTTTGGTGTGGGAGTGTTTTGGCGATATATTCACTGAGTCTGGGCTCTACAATGCCGAATTTTGATTGGCTGTGGTTTCCTGGAGTGCTCTCCATTTATTGCAAAGAGAAGTTTCCTTGATGTGAGTGAGGTAAAGACTACAATTATCTGTGGGTATAAAGGATAAATGTTTAAAGATTATTGTTAGGGATTATGCTGGTTTAGTAAATTAGTGGTTGTAGATTCTCCTCCAATAACCATGATTTCACTAGCACTGAGTGGTTGCTAGGTCTTCAGTACCAGACATGGTTTCCCTATTGTTGAGTAAGTCTCAAGTCCAATGAGAGAGCTGTTGGTTACTGCCAAGGTGTGTGTGCCAACACTGCAGCCACAGGTATATGGCTCCATGCTGGTCATAGCTGAGTAGGACTATTGGTAGTTTGCATGGTGTTTTCTGGTATCATGAAAGCTAATCCTCAGAGAAGGGACGTTTAGGTCAGTTCTAGATCAAGGGCCTCTAAGCCCTGTGAGCCCTGTGTCTGAATAACATGGTGTCTTCAGAAATAGGGACTTAACTTTTACCTCTGCGGCGGAGTGGGGGCGCCTGGAGGGGAGAAACAAGGGCAATAATTGTACATTTTGAGAATCCTTTTGACGGCTCCGGACAACAGCTCAAAGAGGGCTTCTCATGTCTGGTAATAGGGGTTTTGTTAGATGGTCTTTGGTTCTTAGAGAGAGCAACATCAGCCCAGATGAGAAAAGTTTATTAAAACTACATACGCATATCTATACACTGAATAATGCATTATAGGGTTTTATTTTTTTAAGTAAATAGTTAATAGTATGATTCCTTGTGGCTTTTTCAGACATCTATATTGTTACCTTACCTGCCTCACTCCTCCTGTATTTACCTCCCTCCTCTTCCCTAAGACCCCCTTCCCATTTCCCTGACCTGGTTACTAACACCCTGTTACTCCCTTCTCTATTGTTCCCGAAGCCCCTTATCCCAGCAATGGTCCAGTTTTACCTTCCTGGTTTCTGTCATTACTACAGGCTATGTACTCACCTCTGAAGATCTGGAGTCAGGACCCTCCAATAAGAGAGAACACTTGACGTTTTTCTTTTTCAGTCTGGATTATCTCACTCAGTATGATCTTTCCTGGTTCCATGGACTTACCTGCAAAGTTCCGGATTTCATTTTTATTTTCAGCTAAACAGTATTCCGTAGTGTATACCAACCACATTTCTGTTATCCATTCAACACATGGGTTGTTTCCATTTCCTAGCTATTGTGAGTGGGGTAGCAATGAACACGAATGAGCAAGTATCTGTGAAAGTAGGATGTGGAGTCGTTCTGGCATAAGCCAAGGCGTGGCATAGCCTGGCCATATGGTAGACTTATTGCTGGCTTTTTGAGAGTTTTCACACTGATCTCGATAGCGGTGGCCCCGGTTTGCAGCCCCCCAACAGTGAGCGAGGGTTCCCTTTTTCCTGTAGCCCCTCCAGCACTTGCTGTCTGTTGTTCCATCAGTCTTTGCTAGTCTCGCTGGGGTGTGATAAGAATCTCAAAGTTGCTTGGGTTTGCATTTCACTAATTGCTAGGGATGATGAACAATTTTGAGATTTTTTTGAAACCATTTTTTCCCTTCATTTGAGAACTCTCTATTTATGTACCAGGTCTATTTTTTGAATGTGCCATTTAAAAAAAAATCTTTCTTTTTGAGTTATTTGTATATTCTGGATATTAATCTTCTATCAGATGTATAGCTGGCGAAGATTTTCTCCCATCCTGTGGGCTTCCTCTTCACCCAGCTGATTGTTTCTTTAGCTGTGCATGAGCATTTTAGTTTCAGGAAGTCCTACGTGTCATTTGTTGGCATTAATTCTTGATCAAATGGAGTCCTATTCAGGAAACTGCTTATGTTTTCTTCTAGCAGTTTCAGGTTTCATATTTAGGTCTTTCACCCACTTGCCATTAGTTTCTATGCAAGGTCTAATTCTATTTTCCTACATGTGGACATGCAGTTTTTCCAGCACCGTTTGTTGAAGATGCTTTCTTTTCTTCGGCTTATGTTTTTGGCTTTGTTGTCAACTATTAAGCGGCTGAAGTTAAGTGTACTCTTGTTTATGACTCTGATTTTTGTCCTATTGTCTATGTGTCTGTTTTGGTGCCAGTACTATATTGCTTTTAATTACTTTGGCTTTGTAATATATCTCAACATCTGCAATGGTAATCCCCGCAGCCTCGTGCTTTTTAGTCAGCATTGTTTTGGCTGTCTGAGGTCTTCTATTGCTCCATATGAATTTTAGGACGGTTTTTGCTATTGATGTAAAGAGTGAGATGGGATTTTGATTTGGATTGCCTGGAATCTGTAAATAGCTTTTGGTCACATGGTCATTTTCACAATGTCAATTCTTCTACTCCAGGGGCATGGGATGTCCTTCCATTGTCCAGGGGCATGGGGTGTCTTTCCATTGTCTAGTGTCTTTCTCTTTGTCTTTCTTCGGGGGTTTAAAGTTTTTGTTGAAGCAGTCCTTCCCTTCCTCGGCTAGGTTTACTCTTAGATATTCTATCTTCTTTGAGCTGTTGTGATTGAAGGGTGTCTGTGATCTCCTTCTCTGTGTGTTTGTTGGTGGTGCATGTAAAAGCTATTGGTTTCTGCAAGTTGATTCTGTATGCTGCCACATTGCTCAATTTGTTTATTGCTTCTAGAAGTTTTCTGGTAGGATTTTGGGATCTCTAATATATAGTATTATATCATCTGCAAATAAGGATAGTTTGACTTCTTCTCGCCCTGTTCGTACCCCTTTAATTTCCTTTTCTGGCTGCATCGCTCCATCTCGTACGTCTAGCGATGTTGAAAAGGAGTGGGGATGTGGACATCCCTGTCCCACTCTTCACCTCAGTGGGATTGCTTCAGCTGTCTATGTTTAGGTTGATGTTGGCTGTGGGTTTCTCGTATATAGCTTGTGTTGTGCCATACAGTCCCTCCAGTCCTGTGTTCTCAGACTTTTATCATGAAGGCATGTTGGATTTTGTCAAAAGCTTTTCCTGCAGCTGTTGAGATGATCATGTGATTTTTGTCTTTCAGTCCACTTATGTGGTTTATTGCGTTTATTGAGTTGCCTATGTGGAACCATCCCTAGATTTTATGGATAAAGCTGACTTAGTCATGGTGGATAATCTTTTGGATGTGTGTCTGTATTCTATTTGCAAGTATTTTATTTGCAAAATATTTTTGAGTCTATGGTCATCAGTCATATTGGCCTGTAGTTCTCGTTCTCTGTCTCTGTCTCTCTGTCTCTCTGTCTCTGTCTCTCTCTCTCTCAGGGTTTGAGGAGGACTAGCCATAGATCTTCTTTGAATGTCTGGTAGAGTTCTGCTGACTCCATCTGGCCCTGGGTTTCTTTTGGCTGAAAGGCTTTTGTTACTAGTTCAATCTCCTCATTTGTTATGGGTCGCTTTAGGTTGTTGACTTCTGCTTGGGTTTAATTTGGGTAGTTTGGCTGAACCTAGAAATTCACCCACATTTTAAGATTTTTCCAGCTTAATGGAACACAGGTTTATTTATTTATTTATTTATTTATTTATTTATTTATTTATTTATTTTAAACATAATTCTTTATTGATTCTTTGTGAATTTCACATTGTGCACCCCAATCCCGCTCACCTCCCAACCCCTCCATATGTGCCCCTCACCCCTGCAGTATGCCCCCCAAAATTAATTAAAAACAAAACAAACAAATAAAATACCCACCTCGCACCTCCATCTTTCCAACATGTCTTCATTCCTCCTAGTGGCATTGGGAGCTGGGATGTGTCACACAGTAGACCATTTTGTCCAGTCAGCCCCACCTGCAAAATGTTCATTGGAGTACAGGGCTTTAAAAATATTCCCTTGTAATGTTCTGGATTTCCTTGGTGTCTGTTGTGTTGTTTCCCTGTTTATTCCTGGCTCTTGGTTTGGGTTTTCTTTCCCTTTTCCTTGGTTAGTTGGGCCAGGGCTCTGTCGTCTTGTTTATCTTCTCGAAGAACTCTTAGATTCGTTGAGTCTCTGTTTTGCTTTTCCTTGTTTCTATTTTGTTGATTTGTGTTCCGACTTTTATCATTTCTTGGCATCCACAGTGTTTGGTTTGTTTTATTCTTGGTTTTTCAGAGCACTGAAGTTTCATCACCAAGACATTTATCTGTGCTCTCCCTGGGTTTTTAATGTAGACACTTAGAGCTATAAATTTCCCTCCTAGGACTGTGTTTCCCTCAGAGGAAGTTTTGCTGAGTTGTGTTTTCATTTTCATTTAGTTTCAGGATGTTATTTTATGTTTCTCTTGATTTCTTCTTTGACTAACTCATCATATAGTAATAGGAATGAGTTGTTTAATCTTCATCAGTTTACATATTTTCTAGAGGTATTTTTTGCTGTCAATTTTAAATTTTATTGTATTGTGGTTAAATAGGAACAAGCAGTGATCTCTGCTGCGGGATGTTCTGGATGGCAAATGTGTTGCTCTGATTGGTTGGTAAATAAAACACTGATTGGCCAGTAGTCAGACAGGAGGAAGTATAGGCGGGACAAGGAGGAGAATAAAGCTGAGAAGTGGAAGGCTGAGTCAGAGATACTGCCAGCCGCCACGATGACAAACAGCATGTGAAGATACCAGTAAGCCACGAGGCAAGGTATAGATTTATAGAAATGGATTAATTTAAGCTGTAAGAACAGTTAGCAAGAAGCCTGCCACGGCCATACAGTTTGTAAGCCATATAAGTCTCTGTGTTTACTTGGTTGGGTCTGAGCGGCTGTGGGACTGGCAGGTGAGAGAGATTTGTC
Organism: Peromyscus californicus insignis; assembly: GCF_007827085.1. Lineage (NCBI taxonomy): Eukaryota > Metazoa > Chordata > Mammalia > Rodentia > Cricetidae > Peromyscus > Peromyscus californicus. The sequence continues at coordinate 66,952,181 of NW_026294617.1, read as the reverse complement.
CTGACTGTGGGCCAGGCAGGAAAACTCTAGCTACAGATCTCAGTTTTTTTGAATTTGTAAAAAAAAATTTTGTGTCTTAACATATGGTCTATTTTAGAAAAGCTTCCAGATACTGCTGAGTAGAATGTGTTGGGTATAATATTCTGTAAATATCTGTTAAGTTTATTTGATGTATGATGTCAATTAATTCTGATATTTCTCTATTTATTTATTTATTTATTTCCAGATGATCTATCTATTGGAGAAAATGTGGTGTTGAAATCACCTGTTAATTGATTGATGCTAATCTATGTCTTTAAGTCCTGTAGTAGATTTTTTTTTATTAAATTGTGTACTCCTGAGTTTGGTATATTCATGTTTAGAATAGTAATATCTTCTTAGATAACTGTTCACTTGAGTAGAATAAAGTGTCCCTCTTTATCTCTTTCTGTGTGATGTCTTTCTGTATGTTGTGAATATGTGTTGCTATTATTGGTTAATAAAGGAGCTGTTCTGGCCTATGGTGAGTCATGTTATAACCAGGCAGGAAATCCAAGAGAGAGACAGGAAGAAGAAAGGCAGAGGCAGGAGAGACGCCAGCCTGCCGCCCAAGAAGCAAGATGCCAGCAGACCAGTAAAGCCACAGAAAATGTGGCAAAACATAGATTAATAGAAATGGGTTAATTTAGCCGGGCGGTGGTGGCGCATGCCTTTAATTCCAGCACTCGGGAGGCAGAGCCAGGTGGATCTCTGTGAGTTTGAGGCCAGCCTGGGCTACCAAGTGAGTTCCAGGAAAGACACAAAGCTACACAGAGAAACCCTGTCTCGAAAAACCAAAAAAAAAAAAAAAAAAAAAAAAGAAATGGGTTAATTTAAGTTATAAGAAGTTTAACTAGTAAGCTAGTAAGAAGCCTGAGCCATAGGCCATATAATTTACAATTAATATTAAGCCTCTGAATGATTATTTTATAGGCGGCTGCGGGTCCATGGGGGACCAGGCAGGACCCAAGAAACCTTCCAATTACACTCTCTCCTTATTAGATTTAATTTGATGTCTATTTGTGCCAGACATTAGGACAGCAATGCCTGCTTGCTTCTTGGTCCATTTGATTGAAAACTTTTATCCATCCTATTTTCTCCAAGTTGGTATCTCTCTTTAAAACTAAAATGTGTTTCATATAGACAACAGATAGATGGACTTTGCTTCTTAATCCATTTTGTCACTGTGCGTCTTTTGGTTGTATAATTGAAGCTATTGATATTTGAAATTATTACTGAAATGTGTGTATTAATTATGGGCATTATGTTATTCGTCTTTTGGCACTTTTGTTTGTATATTCAGTAGTATTTTATGTTTTAATAATTATATCTTTGTATTTCTTTCCACCATCTCTCTGCTATGCTCATTCTTTACTTCATCCTGAAATAATGACTCCTGTATGTTTTTTTAGGTTTGGTTTGTAGGATGTAATTTTCAAAAAAGATCTATTTATTCATGTATATGAGTGCTCTGTCTTCATGCACACCAGAAGAAGGAATCTGATCCCATTACAGATGGTTGTGAGCCACCATGTGCTGGGAATTGAACTCAGGACCTCTGAAAAAGCAGTCAAGTGCTCTTAACCACTGGGCCATCTCTCCAGCCCCATAGATGTAATGTTTTGCAGGCTGTTTATGTTATGGAAAAAAATGTCTTTTTCCTTCATTCATGGCAGATAGTTTTGCGGGGTATATTATTTAGGTTGGTTGTCATAGTCTTTTAGTACTTGAAATGCATTGCTCCAGGCTCTTCTGAATTTCTAATTTTCTGCTGAGAAACCAGCTATTATTCCAATGAGTTTTCTTGAAGCTTTTTATACTCCTTCTTTGTTGTGTATGTCTAGTGTTTTGATTATTATGTATCATGGGGGAATTTCTCTTCTAGTCCTGTCTCTTTGGTGTTCTGTATGCTTCTTGTACCTTGATAGGCACTTCCTTCTTTATGTTGGAGAACTTTTCTTATATGGTTTTGATGGAAATATTTTCTGTTTCTTTGACCTGGGTTTCTTATTCTTTCTCTATTTCTATTATTCATAGATTTTTTTTTCATAGTGTCCAAGATTTCCTTGATATTTTGCACCTGGATTCTTTTAGTTTTAACATTTTTCTTTGACTAAGATTTCCATCTCTTCTACTTTGTCTTCTCTGCCTGAGAGTCTCTCTTCCATGTCTTATACTCTCTTGGTGAAACTTATCTCTAAGGTGTATATTTGACTTTCTGCATTTTTTAAATTTTTTTTAATTCCAGTTTTATTTAAGCTTAGTTTTTCTTCATTGAGTCTATTTCTTGATCAAATTATACTGTCATGACATGGACTGTTTTCATCATTTCATTTGACTGTTTGTGTTTTCACAGACTTCATTAAGGGAATCGTTGATTTCCCCTTTAAGGCCCTTGAACATATTCATAATTGCTTTTTGAAGTTTTTGTCCTATGCTTTAGCTATATTGCATTTCTCAGGGCCTACTGTAGTAGTACCCTGCATTCTTGTGGAAGCATAATGTCTAGGATGTTAATTGTGCTGTTGTATAGGCATCTGGGGTTGGAATGTGGAGGTGATTCTAGATGTTGATATCTGGTTTTCTCTTTGTTTATGTGGGCATTCTTTTTGTGTATTTTTGGTTTTTTGTTTGTTTGTTTGGGACAGGGTCTCCTTATGTAGCTCTGGATGCCCAGGAATTCACTATGGAGGCCAGCCTGGCCTTGAATTCACAGAGATCTGCCTGCCTTTGCCTCCTGAGTACTGGGATGCTACCCTGCCCGGTGTGTGTTCTGTTCCTTTGTTTCTGTTGCCCTCTCTGGATCTTAGGAATGTGTGGCAGATGTGGAATCCCTGGTATAGAGTGCTTCTGCAGGTCAGTGGATAGCAGAAAGGAATGGTGATGGCCTAGGAGAAAATGTTGAGATGGGATCGAGGAAGACTCTAAGGGGGTCCTGTTCACATCTAGAGGCAGCCTCCCTCAGGAGTGCAGTAGGCTGCAGTAAGACATCCCGAGAGACAGGATGAATGGGCAAGGGGGACCCTGGGTCTGAAGCAAGAGTTGGAGCCTCTGTAAATGTGTTGAGGTAGGAAGAGGAGCACCTGCAAGCATGTTGTTACAGGGTTGCAGGTGGAAATGGGATAGATCATAGTGGAGGACAGAAAGGGTAGTGTGACCCATCCACCTGAGTTCCAGCCCAGCGTGGCCACTGGGAGGCCCACACAGAAAGTGTTTCTAGGTACTGGAGGATGACAGAAAGGAATGGGAATGGGCTAGAAGAAGACAGAGAGAGTTCACAGGAAGGAGAAAAGCTGAGTCTGCATCAAGATTCAGTGGAATCCCCAGGGAATGAAGGTAGGGTTGGAGGCGAGGCATCTGTAATCAGGATGCTATAGGGCTGGGGGTGAAACCAGAGAGATTATAATGGAGGACAGAAAGGAGGTTAAAAACTGCCTACCTGATTTGCAGTTTGGTGTGGCCCCTGGAGACCCTAGGTAGATAGTGTTACTGGGTGTGGGTGGCTGACACAAAGGAATGGGAATGGCCTGGAACGGAGGTCTAAGAGGGTCCACAGGAGGAAGGAAAGCTAGGTCTGCACCAAGGCTGGGCAGAGTTCCCAGGGAATGGAGGTAGGGTGGGAGGGAGGCACTGACGAGTAGGCTGCTGCTGGGCAGGGGTGAGACTTAGCTGCGATCTTTGTTGAGGAATAAGAGAGTTATCAAAACCTACCTACCAGCTCGCTGAGTGTAGTGCACACGCTTTAGTCCCAGCACTCGGGAGGCAGAGCCAGGTGGATCTCTGTGAGCTCCGAGACCAGCCTGGGCTACAGAGCGAGATCCAGGCCAGCCAGAGCTGGGGGCTCCTCCCAATGTCACATCTTCTAGGCCACAGAGAACTGTATCCCCTGAAATCGAGAACTAAAATAGATATTTCCCTCATCCCCTGAGTATGTCATCCCACCAGAGAGAAAAGAACTAATACAAGTATCCTCTGAATACAGATGTCCAGATAGACCCACCTTACACAGGCGGTCAGAGGATTCAAGGCAAATTGAAAGTCGGTCTATAACACAGATGACTGACAGCCCCAAGAAGCTGCACTCTCCTCTGGAAACAGAACTTGCTTTCTTTGCATAAAGAAGACAATACTATTCTGAGAAGTGCCGCCATGAAGAAATGCTCTCTTACCCTTTCCTGTGTAACTACCCACTCCTCATGTTAGCTCAACAGTCATGCTAGTAATTCAGGAGGAAAAGGGAAGGTAGGTATTTCAGGGCTGCTTTATCTGTCAGCCCTTTCTTATTCACTAATAAGTACTGGTAGAATGTACACATCATTAACAAACTAAATACATATTTTTAAAAATAGTGTTCTGTAGATGTAACCAACCGTCTTATTAAATAAGAAACACAGATCCAATGCAAAGAAGAAAGCCAAGAGATCAGAGCTAAGAGCCTTACCCACCTGCTGCAGCTAGCCTCTTCAGCCAAGAGACCTCTCCGAAAGAGACCTACTTCCTGTCTGTTTGTTTTTATATAGACTTTCTGTTCTGCCTTCTCATTGGCTGTAAAACCAACCACATGACTGCCTTGTCACTGTCTGTTGGCTGTATCCTTGAACACACAGAGATCTACCTAGCTCTGCCTACCAAGTGCTGGGATTAAAGGCGTGCACCACCAATGCCCAGCTTTTGCTATGGCTCTAATAGCTCTGACCCCTGGGCAACTTTATTTATTAACATACAATTAAAATCACATTTCAGTACAAATAAAATATCACCATAGTGTTCTCATTGTTCTAATAAGAAACACATGTATGTGTTCATAAGCTACAATATAGGAATCGTCTCATTTTGCTGATTCCATTTATAAACGAAATGCTCTTACACTGAGAGGTAACATCAGCACTGGAAAATATAAAGGTGAGCAGCAATTTTCACACTCCTATTTAAAAATTGTATTTTTTGGGATGACATTAAATAGCGAATGAAAGATGTCACAGAAGAGTCCACAGCAGAAAGACAAAGGTTTCCATTTGGACACTTCTGCTTTTTGCTTGCTTTGTCTTGGGTTTTGAACAGTGATCTTGTCCTTCTATCTTACACCAGCCAGTTTTGCAGGTAATTTTGTTCTTTCTTTTGTAGTTCCTGGGTAGCTTTCTGGGTAGAACTTTGGCTTTCTGAATAGCTGTATTATTAGAAAAAGACCCTTTGCAGACGAGCTGACTTCTTTTTCTAATGGAAATCCTAATATCTAAGCAGGGAAAAAAAAAATAGAAGTCACTGGTTTAAGGCTTTCTTCTTCCCCACAGCTCATGTAAATATTTGGGGTGTTATTTTTCCATGCCTCTGGGAAGTCCGATGACCCAATGTACTTTTGCATAAACATGGATGCTATATTTATCTTGGGGTTCCTCTTTCTGTGGCTTTTGAACTAACATTTGGGTGGGGGATGTACTCACATCTTATCTCAGGCCTGTGCTTTGCTGTTTAGCAACCTAACTCACCTTCCTAGCAGGAATCTGGGATGGAACCGCTGTGAGCTGAAGGCGGCCGACACCATGAAATACACAACCTGCCAAGATTGTGGAGGTCGCACAAGTAAACGGCGGCTTGATTCGAAAGTGACAGCGAAGAGTTGCCAAAGGACACACCACCCTTTTAAAAGGAAAAGACAAGACTAGACCACCAAGTGATAGTCTCCAGGGAAAGGAAGCTGAGGAGAACCTCAAAGTTTCTAGAACTTGTCTTGTGAGCATGTTTAGAACATCAGACTTTGGTGAATCAAGTGCAAGAGGAAGAGCGGTTGTGGAAGACTGCAGAGCGGGTGGCCAAAGGGCTGTCGGGTCCTCTTTGTTCTTACCCATCTGAGGCATCATTGTTCCCTGGCTGCCCAGAACACATATCTAGGAAGCATCCTGGACTTCCTCTTCTACCTTGGAACATCAGTGGTTTTCGCTGTGCTTTCTTCGAATTGGGTATCACACCCTCCCATCCAGCACACCTGTGGCTCTGGCCTTGTTCCCCTCGCTAGCTAAAGTCACCTCTCTGCAGGCCCCAGACCGGCCTTCTGGACAGCCAGCTGAACGTGTAGCTTTCGGAGGCTGGCAGCTCCCTGTATTTTCAAGACACAGCTCCCGAGCACAGCCTCAGAGTCTCTTTGTTGCTGGTCTTTTCCGGACTGAGTGATTTCCAGGAAAAGTAATTATATTATGCAAACACACCACTAAAATTCTTCTGATTTCCTGGACACACTTGCTCTCTCATGCCTCTACACAGTATCTATTTCCATTCGGAGCCTTTCATTGTAGTCTGTAGCCCACCTTTATTGTGTCTGTAGCCCACCTTTATTGTGTCTGTAGCCCACCTTTATTGTGTCTGTAGCCCACCTTTATTGTGTCTGTTTATGGCTTCATTTCTTTTCCCTCTTCTGTTCCCTTTTGTCTTCTCCCCTCACTTCTTCCTAATTATTACATTTGTTAAATGTTTCTATATTCCGTGTATTGCACTTAAGATGGCATACATGCTGTACAAGTTTCTGAATTCAAATTTGTTGATTTTTTTTTTAGCATTCCTTATTTGTCAGAGCTGGAATGTAGGTCAGAGAGCTCGAATAACCACTAGGGTCACACAGTTCAGTGTGACCTGAATTTGAATTTAGATTTTCCTGGTTCCACGTGCGAACACTTTCTCTCTGAGTGATATGCTCCTGGAAAATGTCCCTGAAAATTTCCCCCTTACTAAATGTAGTAGTGACTGGCTAGGATGCTGCCCAGACTGCAGCCTTTGCTTCATGGGCCATAGCTAGATCATCTCCTATCCCTGGATTAGGTGGGGAAGTGTGATGGAGTCCTGGCTGATGGAATATAAGAGGAACGAGCGCATGCCACATTCAGGGCTGGCCCCACAGCCTCCTGAGTCACTTCCGATACTGTCTCTGCTCTTTCAGAGAATTGGGGAGTCTAAAGATGGTGGCACTGTGGTATCGAAGGAGCCTGGGGTCCCTCTAGCCTGGGAACAACAGATGGTGTTTTGAGAAGCCTCAAGATCTCTGGGATCATCTGTTAGACCTGTAACAATACAGACTAATGTTACGTCCACACTATATGAACATTATCTCTGTACATAATTATCTCTTCTACCATGTGACTTTGGAAAGTTCTGAGGATAGACCCCCCCCTCTTTTTTTCTCACCAATTTGTGTTTAGTATACTAAGTATTCAATAAACATCTGTTGTCTTACAAAGTATGAATGGGATAACACTAATACTAGAGTTTATATAGAAGAGTTACCCCATCAGCTACTTATACTGCCTTTCACAGGCTTCCTATCTCACTGTTGTTGATTCAGTGCCTGGCACGGATTCACCTCCGGAAGATACACTAGGAACATAGGAGTGCGCGAGGCAGGTGAAAGTCCCTGTCCTCATAGAGATTAATTTCAGGCAGAACAATCAACATAGAATAGTGTCAGAGGGCGAGAAGTGCTCGGAGAAATATGTAAACAGTGACGGCTTGGTAGGGACTGGCACATGCTGCTAACACAAATGCGTGGGAACAGAAACCCTCACAGCGAAAGCAGCATTTGAATAGTGACCGGAAGTAGAAAAGAGCCATCAACAGGTGTTAGGGGAGAGAATTACAGAAGACAGAAGAATAAATCCAGAATCCAGACTCCACTTTGACATACCTCTTCTGTCTTCAGTTTTTAGTAGTTACACTGAAAGTATGCACACACACACACACACACACACACACACACACGCACACACGCACACGCACACGCACACGCACACACACACACACACAATTTAAAAAGAATTCTGTGGCAAATACTGAAAAGTGTCTATTTAAAAAAATAACCTAACTTCCTTTTAAGAGTGGTGTCTTGCTCAGTAAGGCAAGGCCTCTGCATGTCTCCTCTCTTCCACTGAGAAGACCCCCTTCATGACTCAGGTGCAGGGGTGGTATAATAAGCTGTGGCCTTGTGGGTCTCCAGGAAGCCGGGTGGTAGAGATGGGTGGGTTTAGTCTTCTGAGTTTCTGTCTTGGTCCATCAGCTCTTAGGTTGATGAGCTACAGCGGCTTTTTGATCTGAGAACTTTACCAGCGGTGACAGGAGCTGTAAGGATCTGGAGCCAGCTTGCATCTCACCAGCTCCATGTGCTCCTCGGAGTTGTGCTTGGAGGCCCAGTTTGGTGCTGAACTCTCTAGTCTTCCCCTTGATATCCTGCACTAAATCTCTTCTCAAATGAGCTGGAGTGAATTCAGTTGTCTGCAACGAAGCCTGAGTGTTGTGGGGTATCCACCAGAGAAAGCTACTCAGACACGAGCTGAAGCCAATAGAAAGTCTTTATTAGCTGGCTAGAGAGTACACTGGGTGTTCGGGATCCTGTAGCCCCAATCCTTTCTCGAGATGAGCTTTTGAGCACAAAACTATATACCCTGAGTTAATATATGTCAGTTGATAAGAACAGTTAGCCAGAAGCAGAACTATAGAAGCCAAAAATCAAGGTTAGTGCATTTAGAGACTTTCCCAGAACTATGGACTTTGATGATTAGGCATTAGTTTTTGTTTGGGCAGGTGGTGCTGCGTGCTGAGTTTTATGGCCTGACTGGTACTTCTATCATGGAGTCAGTTGTGCTAAGGTCTGGGGGCCTATTAAAGTCTAGGAGCCAGTTAAATTCCCCACTGGTCTTAAGGACTGAGTCAAATCATGAACTCTTACTGGTAATTGGCCATATAATTTAAGATGCAGGGTCCTGCTGTTAATTCAGTCAGAATGAGAATTAAAGGCCCAGCCAGTGCTGATAGCAGAGTCGTTTGCCAGGGGACCAAGAGAACAGAGACTGGTACCAATCATCTGATTTATGTCTTTCTCTCTCTCTTTTTGAGGTCTTTCCCAACCATGGCAAGATTTTTTTTTAAAAATTACTCCTAACCAATGAGCATAGAAACAACAGGTTTTCCCCAAAGGCATATTTAGTCCTCCTTATCTCTTGACAAGTAAGTCTAAGCCCTCTGATTTTGCAGAATCGCTTCTGCAAGGAAATCTAACTGTTGTTTTAATTATGAAATGGAAACTTTTAATACCTATAGGTCCTCATCAACCTGTCTATCTAGTTTCATTTTTTTAAGTTTTTATCTCCTATGATAAAGGCTGATGTGGTGTGCCCATGGCTGTTAAGCCAGATGTGCCTGCTCTGATCAGGAGTAGGATGAGGACAGGCAACACTCCATTTTTCTTTGTACTCCAGGGTCCACAGTAAAATGTATTTTCCCTTCTTCCCCATTATATAGATATACCTGGGGTAGAATGTGTACTTAGGGGCAGAAGAGGGGCTTCTTAGTTTGGAAAACACCAGGAGAGGCACATTTACTCAAACCATTAGCACACGTTCACCGAATAGTCTCAGGGGCCTGGTAATATTGCTGTTGTCAGGATGAGTTAACCCATGAGGCAGGACTGGAGGCATCAGAATAAGGGGAAGTGCCTAGGTTAAAGGTTCTAGATATTAGACAAGTTTTACCCCCTTTTCATGTTAATTTGGGTTGCCCCTAGTCACAGTGAGTTTTGTCAGTCAATCAGCAGACTGATCAGTCTGGTTAGTTCCTGTTCTTATGTAGCACAGGGTTGGTGGTCCAAACATAGCCACCAATCCAGACTGATTTCTGACTGGGAATGGTTAATGACCAGTGGACCTGTCAAGAGTGGAAAACAGGGATGGGGATCCCTCAGCTTCCTGGACATTGGGAGGTGGGACTCTGGCCATGTTAAGTGCTTTGGAGGGGAGAGTTGGTTGGTGCCTTGGCATGGGTAGGAGATTGTTAGGACACAAGGGTCTGGGGTCCTGGGGACACAAGTGGTTTCTTCTGGATAGTAAAGCTGTCCCCAGGGTCCCTTCCTGGCATAGAGTGTGATGCCCTAGGTTCTCCCTGTTTTCCAAAGGCCCAAATCTCTTTGTTTTGTTTTGCATTTATTTATTTATTTATTTATTTATTTATTTATTTATTTATTCATTTATTTATTTATTTTTGTATCCTGACCGCAGTTTCTCCTCCCTTCTCTCCTCCCAGCCCCACTCCCCACCTCCCCTCTTCACTACTCCCATCCACTTCTCCTCCATTTCTCTTCAGAAGAGGGCAGATCTCCCATGGATATCAATCAGCCATGGCATATGAAGCTGCAGTGAGACTAGGCACCTCCTCTCCCATTAAGGCTGGATGAGGCAACCCAGTAGGAGGAAAGGGCCCTAAAAGCAGGTAATAGAGTCAGAGACAGCACCTGCTCTCTCTGTTAGGAGTCCCACAAGAAGACCAAGTTACACAACTGTAACATATGTGCAGAGGGCCTAGGTCAGTCTTTTGCAGGCTCCCTGGTTGTTGGTTCAGTCTCTGAGCTCCTATGAGCCCAGGTTAGTTGGTTCTGTGGGTTTTCTTGTGATGTCCTTGACCCCTCTGGCGCCTACAATCCGTCCTCTGCAGGATTCCCCAAGCTCTGCTCAATGTTTGGTTGTGGGTCTTTGCATTTATTTTCATCAGTTATTGGGTGAAGCCTCTCTGATGACAATTGGTCTAGGCATCAATCCATCAGTATAGCAGAATATCATTAGGAACCATTTCATTGACATTTTTTTTCATAGTCATGTTTGGTTCTATCCTAGGTCTCTAGGCTATCCAGCTTTTGAGTCTCAGCCTTCCGAAAGTCAAGAGTGGGCTACCTTTCATGGTATGGGTCTCAAAATGGACCAGTCATTGGTGGCCAGAATCTTTTTAAAGGAATTTCCAGACATAAAATTTTATGGCCATTTGATTACATTTTATTATTGTATATTCCTTGGGAGGGGGCTTTCTTTCTGTATATTTGTGTTCATTCGGGCATTTCCAGGAAGCCTCAATTTCACAACCCCAATTTTTGCAATGTAAACTCCCTTGTTCTTGGCAACTAGTGGGCACAGCTGCAGGGCACGTACAGAATTGTAAACCCTGTATTTCTATCTCAGAAGATAAAAGTCCCACATCTTTCCTTTTTCTAATACAACCAAACACCTAAAGTGGGCATCAGTGAGCAAAGGTCAAGGTGGATATGGGTGGCTGGTCTGTGGTCATGATGGCTATCATCTCTGTAACTGTCTTTCTCTGTTCCTAGGTCTAAGATGGATATAGGTTGCTGGTCTGTGGTCATGCTGCCTATCATGTCCTCTGTAACTGTCTTTCTCTGTTTCTAGGTCCAGGCCTGAGAGTGGTGGAGGTTGGTCCATGACCCTAGTGGAAGGGCAGGAAGTGGAAGGGCCCAGGGCCTGATGAAACCTTACTTTTAATGGGTCTATAGTCCAGAGACAGTCCATTTGGCCTCATTGTGGATTTTGCTCTCTTGACCTAGGTAGGTGGATCCATGGTATAATGCCAGCTATGTTCATGGCTGTAGGAATGGAGATCCAGGTTGGTTCCAGTGCCCCTTTGGTGTTGTAGAATGTTATTTTAAGTTGTGTTACTTTTGTTTATGTTGCATTTGTTTAACTCTGTGAAGCTGTGTTACTTTGCCTGTCTAAAACACCTGATGGTCTAATAAAGAGCTGAACGGCCAATAGTGAGGCAGGAAAAGGATAGGTGGGACTGGCAGACAGAGAGGATAAACAGAGGGGGAAATCTGGAAGAAAAAGAAATAGCCAGAGAAGGAGGACCTAGGGGCCACCCAGCAAGCCACACAGCAAGCCACGGAGTAAGAATAGGACTTACAGAAGTAAGAGAATAGGAAAAACCCTGAGGTGAAAGACAGATGCTAAGTGAAGAAAAGCGGGCTAGCAACAATCCAAGCTAAGGCCGGGCATTTAGAGTTAAGAATAAGCCTGTGTGTGTGATTTATTTGGGAGCTGGGTAGCAGGCCCCCTAAAAGATAAAAAGAGCAAAATCAAATAACATTTTTGGTGTACCAATGTGGCGTTCAAATATCCCTTGGGCCTGAGAAAGCTGAATAAAAAAGAAAAAGGCAAAGAAAAAAGAATACAGCTCTTTTAAGAGTTTCAGCCGGACTGCTTCTGCCAGACACCGAGCCCTTGAGTACCTGGTATGTTAAGCAGGAACAAAAAAAAAAAAAAAAAAAAAAACAAGTTAAAATGCCTGCCACAGTGCACGCATCAGCATTCTGGAGCTCTAGGAAGGTTGAATGCAGTTCCTGGTCAGACAAACCTCCTACTGGCCATGAGTTTCACGTTTGGTTTTCATGACCCGAGAAGCAGACAAACTGAGAGCTGCATGAGGAATATTCAGGTGTAGGTTAGCTGTTTAAAGGTTTGCTCACATGGTCAAAAAAGCCTGAAGATACACAATAAAAGAGGTCCAGAGAGAAAAACCTTTAAACAGGTTACAGTGTGTTTAACAATGTGCATAAGCTTAAAAAAGAAAAAGGGTATAGTCATAGAAAGAAATGAATAGTTTAAAAATAATAATAAAGTCTTTAAAAAGAGAGCAAAAGTAATGTAAAAGAAAAAAGCCACATAAGATGGGAAATACACAGGGAGTCTGTGGATCCTGTATGTTATTGTGTTGATTTTGAATTTTTTTGATTGTTGAAAAGCAAAGGACAGCTGCAAAGAGACCAGGGATTAAAAGACGGACTGATGAAATAAATCAGTCTATATGCTTTAGGAATGCTTTAACTTTTAAAAGTCAAAAAATACAGGCCGGGCAGTGGTGGCGCACGCCTTTAATCCCAGCACTCGGGAGGCAGAGCCAGGCGGATCTCTGTGAGTTCGAGGCCAGCCTGGGCTACCAAGTGAGTTCCAGGAAAGGCGCAAAGCTACACAGAGAAACCCTGTCTCGAAAAACCAAAAAAAAAAAAAAAAAAAAAAAAAAAAAAAAAAAAAAAGTCAAAAAATACATTTGTCAAATGGAAATAAAAAAATGCTTTGGAGTTTTGTTCCAACAGGAGATGAGAGGCTGTGTGCTGTGGGATGGTCTGTATGTCAAATCTGTTGCTCTGATTGGTCAATAAATAAAACACTGATTGGCCAGTGGCCAGGCAGGAAGTATAGGCAGGACTAGCAGAGAGGAGAATTGAGAGAACAGGAAGGTGGGAGAGGACACTGCCAGCCGCCGCCATGACAAGCAGCATGTGAAGACGCCAGTAAGCCACAAGGCAAGGTATAGATTTATAGAAATGGATTAATTTAAGCTGTAAGAACAGTTAGCAAGAAGCCTGCCACGGCCATACAATTTATAAGCAATATAAGTCTCTGTGTTTACTTGGTTGGGTCTGAGCGGCTGTGGGACTGGCGGGTGACAGAGATTTGTCCTGACTGTGGGCAAGGTAGGAAAACTCTAGCTACAGCTGTGGATTCCTTCAAGGTCAATATGGATCAGGTTTGACCAGGTAAGACCTCCTAAAACTTGACATGTTTGCCGGGCAGTGGTGGCGCATGCCTTTAATCCCAGCACTCGGGAGGCAGAGGCAGGCAGATCTCTGTGAGTTCGAGGCCAGCCTGGTCTACAGAGCGAGATCCAGGAAAGGCGCAAAGCTACACAGAGAAACCCTGTCTCGAAAAACCAAACCAAACCAAACAAAACAAAAAAAACCTTGACAGGTAGTATCTGTCAGCAAAGGTTACTGCTGGTCTTCCCAGGACTTGGTCATTATCTCAGAATTTTCTCTCTGGGACTCTAAATATACTTTGTCTGCAGACAGCAGGAAGTAGTTTGGAGAACACAATGTCCATTCCTAAGCAGAGTGTGGGAGGCTTTTGGTCATTTGGTGGGTTATGAATGTTTGTTATCATTTAGGGGAATATATTATATTGATACAAATTTAAAATTATTTTTGTTACACTGTATATATATTTTTACTATTGTCTAAAGGGTTTTTGTATATTGATGTAAATTTAAGGTTGTTTTTGTTACTGCATATTGTATGTATGGCTACTCTTGTTTAAGATGTTGTACCTATGCAGTTCATTTAAAAATGTAAGGAAAAGTTCTAGGTTTTGAAAGCTATTATTATAAACTATATAGGACAATCAAGAAATGTAGGTCAGTAGTCAATTATAACAATCAAATTTATAGATATGTTAAATATGTTTTCTAGGTTAAATAGATATATTTTAGATAGATTGTCTTCAAATACTTCAAAGACCTATAGAAGATGGCGTTTAAAATGTTTTGTTGACTTAAAGTTTTTCATGACAATGAGACACGTCTGCTTCTGGCAGCACCAATTTACTTCAGAGCAGATGATGGGCACTGAAGAAACTCCTTATGGAGTTTGCTTTCATTGTGGCAATGTTAGCCACTGGGCAAAGAAACTGTTCTTGCCTTTGACTACTGACAATGTGCTGTGCAAACTGGACATGCAGGACACACAGAATGGTCCTTCAAAATTCCCGCTTCACAGAAGAGTCTGCCAGATATTCTGCAGGACACACAGGAAAGTGTGTGAACTTTGCCAAAACAAGGCAGGGCAGTCCTTCAAAATTCCTGCTTCACAGAAAAGTCTGCCAGATATTCTGGACCTGTAGGCTGAAGATGAATGAACCAACATTGCAGAGGAACTTTGGGTGACTGTCCAGGCAGCCAGATGTCTCTGTCATTTCTAGAGTTTTTAGAAGTTGTTTGCAGTGCACTTTTTGTTTACTCAAATAATATCATATCCTTTGGGTCTTTGATGGAGTTGAAGACTAGATAGTTATAGTTGCAGTTTTCCTTAGTTATCATAACAAGTAAGTTAGGTGTAAAACTTTGGATTTGCTAAAATAGGATAGATAATGCATTATTTTCTCTCAATATGATAACTACAAATGGACATAATATTGTGAATGTAATCCTTACTTGAGAATTGTTATTGTATATAATCTTACTATGTGTAAGTTAAAACCTTTTCTTTTCATTTAGACAAAAAGGGGGAAATGTTGTAGAATATTATTTTAAGGTGTGTTACTTTTGTTTATGTCACATTTGTTTAACTCTGTGAAGCTGTGCTGCTGTGCCTATCTAAAACAACTGGTGATCTAATAAAGAGCTGAATGGCCAATAGCAAGGCAGGAGAGAGAAATAGGCAGGACTGACAGGCAGAGAGGATAAATAGAAGGAGAAATCTGGAAGAAAAAGGAGTAGCCAGAGAAGGAGGACTCCATGGGCCAGCTACCCTGCAAGCCATGGAATAAGAGTAAGATTTACAGAAGTAAGAGAATGGGAAAAGCCCTGAGGCAAAAGATAGAAGGGTTAAGTTAAGAAAAGCTGTTGACAACAAGCCAAGCTAAGGCTGGGCATTTATAATTAAGAACAAGCCTGTATGTGTCATTTATTTGGGACTGGGTAGTAGACCCCTTAAAAGAGCAAAAACAAACAACACTTTGGATAATCTGCTTGACCCAGATGGTGTCACTGGTCTCGAACAAGGGAAACTGGTGGTGGTTTCAGGGGTCAGCCTGGTCTCCCTGATAGTCCAATGAATAGCCTTTATGGAGGACTGGAGGGTTGCAGTGATTTGAGAAAAGGATAGTTAGAGAGTTTTTCCAACTGCTGGTCTTGAGCTGGGGAAGCAGTTGGGGAGGTCTTCCGAACATAACCTCATAGGGGGTAAATCCATCGCTATGTGGAGTGCAGAGGACCTGAAACAAAGCAAAGGGGGTAAGTGCTGCAGCTCCCACATACCTGGTTTTGTCTTTCCTCTTGTGACAGTCACGGCAAGAGGGTAGCAGGATTGATGGTGGTGGGTTTCTCAAACAGGACTTGAGGGTGGTCCATGAGTAGGGCCTGGTACTGGGTTACCCAGGCATTAGACAGCCAGTGTTTTGGTGTTCCTAGAGGACGGCCTCGATGGCATGAGGCACTGTGACTGTAAGATCCTGACCCAGAGTCAACTTTTTTTTTTAAAAAAATATGATTATCAGACTAGCAGTAGCCACTACAGCTCTTAGACAGGTGGGCTATCCTATGGCTATGGGATCCAAATGACAGGACATTTCCATGGCCCCAAAATTTGTATTAAAACCACTTTGTAATATATTTAGAAAACAGATGAAAGGTTTTGAGACATCTGGAAGTGCTAGAGCTGGAGCCAAAGTCAGAGCTGTTTTTAAAGCTTCAAATGGTGCTGGAGAGGTAGCAGAGAGTCTTACATCCAGATCCTCAGGCATCAGGAAGAGAAAGCCCCTGGGTCTGGCTTGGGTTTTTGAAAACCCCAAACCCACCCAAGGGGTACACTTCTTCCAACAAGGCCACACCTCCTAATCCTTTCAAATAGTGCCACTCCCTGGTGATGAAGCATTCAAATACATGAGCCTATGGGGGCCATTCTTAATCAAACCATCATAATGCCTGTCTGACCAAGCCATGCGATATGGACTGCAATTTCCCTTTTTGTTTCCAGGGTCAGTGAGTTTTGTTTAATCTGATAGGGTTAGCTGAACTGGCTAATTGAACCATTATAGGAACTTGGTCTTGGGTCAGTCCTGGGGGTGTTGGTTTCTGCCCATATCCCCGGGAATCTTTGTTGTAAACCTGAGAATTAGTCTAACTGTATCTTTTGATTGGGGGCAGGACTTTCATCTAGGAGATATTCTTCGGCAGAGGGCAAGACACCAACATTTGACTGTGTGTCTGTATGTCTAACTGTGTCTCATCAGAGAAGGTGATGATGGCTTAAAGCGTTTATGCAAAACGTCTTGTCTCTCAATCAGTTCTCTGTTGTTAAATACCTTTTGAGCTACTTCTAGAAACTGGAACCTATTTATATCTTTAAGTTTTAAAAACATAACTTTTTTTGAATATCTGGAGCCAACTGGGCCACAAAGGAAATCTTTTTAGCAGCTGATTTTAATTCTTCTAAAAAGGACTTAGCAAAATATTGTTTCAAGTCTCCTTGATCAGTGTTGGAAAGAAGGGAAAATCCATTCTGTCCAGGCTGCACTGTCCAACAGTGATCCCCCTCCCCCCGTCGCCCCGCCCCACTCCGCTCCCGGGCCCCAGGGGTGATTTCTTTTTTCAGAGAATGGTGGGTTTTGAGTTTTTCAATGATACAGATCATTGGTTGAAAAGGTGACATAAATCATGAGAGAGGAAGGCTGGGACTTCCTTTTTCCCCTTCTCTGGGTCTGCTTAGAGCAGGTGGAGGGCAGAGGGAATGTGCATCTCAGGGGGTGGGGGGCTCTGGATGAGAGGCCTGGCCCCTCCTACTTCTACACAGGGATGGGACAACCCTAGGACCATGAGCAGAAGCCAAGTGGCAAACAAGCAATCTCTCCAGGAGTGGGGCAGGTGGAGTTGGGTTTTTGTTTTTGTTGTTGTTGTTGTTTGGTTGGTTGGTTTCTCTGGGCAACCTGGCAAAATCAAAAGTATTCAGGTCCCTAATAAGAGGGCACAGGTCTTAAGCCGGGGAGGCTGTCTCATTCTAGAGAAAGCCACTGGTCAATACAGGGAAAGAGAACCAACAGAAACACATAGAAAGACGCACAGTAAAGACGGCCAGGTGGGTCACCACACATTCAGACACCTGAACACATGGGGTGGTGGGGAATCCAGTGACATCTCCCACAGGTCCTTGACACTGCATCATCCACAGCCATGTCTGACCTCTGTGTGTCCAGAAGGTGCCTTAACCAGACTTACCTCTGGAGGTGAGACACCAGGCAACTTTCTAGTTTGTGCCCTTTTGAGGTGAGGGTGTCACACTCCTTTGAAGTGTTAGGCTGCGATTGATCAAAGGGAGTCCTGGAGCCCTGGAACATCTGATGTTGCACACCCTTTTAGGAGTTCCGAACTCTTCCTTGCTCCAAGGGGCTCTGAGACCCCTGGTGTCTCAAGGTCTGGTCTCTGAGACTTCAGTGGGATTTCCAGAAATGCTCTGGGGGTAGCCACCAGGGAAGATTATTCAGACACAGGTTTAAGTCAATAAGAAGTCATTATTAGCCAGCTGGAGACTACACTGCGTGTTTGGGATCCGTGTAACCCCAGCCTTTCTCAGGGTGAGCTTTCAGCATAAAACCACATCCTGGGTTGATATATATGGTGATATTTTATTTGTGCTGAAATGTGATTTTATTTGTATGTTAATAAAGTTGCCTGGAGATCAGAGGTAAAAGCGAGCCATTAAGCAGAAGTCCGGTGGTGGTGGCACACGCCCTTAATCTGATCACATGGCAGGCAGAGTCTCTGTGTGGTCAAGAACACAGCCAAACGTGGTGATCTGAACCTTTAATCCCAGTACCAATCATGGAGACCTGGAGGTCTGTATAGACAGGCAGTGACGAGGAAGTCATGCGGTTATGTTTAGAGCCAATGAGAAGGCAGAACAGAAAGGCAATAAAAAGACAAGTCACACAGGAAGAAGGTCTCTCTTTCCCGGGAAGTGACGGTGGCAAGGTGGTCAGATAAGGTAGTTGTGGCTCTTGCTCTGATCTCTTTGGCTTTAACTCTGTATTTGGCTCTGTGTTTCTTATTTACTAAGACTGTTTAGAATTTCGTCTACAGACATACTTAAGTTAATAAGAACAGTTAGCCAGAAACAGAACTACAGAAGCAAAAAAGCATTTTGAGACTTTCCAAGAACTCTGGACTTGGATCTATTAGGTCTTTGTTTTCATTTTGCCAGGTGGTGTTGTCCATGTGCTAAATTTTATGACCTGAATGATACTTCCATTTTGGAGTCAGTCGTGTTTAGGTCCGAGGGCCTACTTAGGTCTAGGGGCCTGTTACAATTATAACTGGCACTACAGAAAATGAATCTTCTTAAAGATACAAGCCAGACTTTGAGTTTGTTCAAATTCATAAAGATATGACCTGTGAGTTGGCCATGTGCAGTAAACTGCTTTGACAATTTCATCTCTGTCAGTCTTTGAATCCTTTCTCCATATTACACAAAGGAAAGTCATTATCTGTCTCAATTAGGGTTTCTATTGCTGAGAGGAAACACCATGACCAAAAAGCAAGCTGGGGAGGAAAGGGTTTATTTGGTTTACACTTTCATATCACTGTTCACCATCGAAGGACATCAGGACAGGAACTCAAGCAGGGCAGGAACCTGGAGGCAGGAGCTGATGCAGAGGCCATGGAGGAGTACTGCTTACTGCCTTGCTCCTCATGGCTTGCTCAGCCTGCTTTCTTATAGAATCCAGAATCACCTGCCCAGGGATGGCACCACCCACAATGGACTGAGGTCTCCCCCATTGATCACTAATTAAGGAAGTGTCCTACTGACCTGTCTATAGCCTGATCTTATGGAGGCATTTTCTCAGTTGAGGTTCCCTCCTCTCTGACGACTCTAGTTTATGTCAAGTTGACATACAACTAGCCAGGACACTATCTCAACTTTCTCTATCTCAGTTCACTGCTGAGTTAAGTTTTCAATCTACCAAGAAAGCAACTAGTGAAGCTGTCACCCAGATATTTATGTTTGTACCTTGACCTACAGTGTACTGTTATCAATTCATTTAGCCAAAAATAGAATTATATTCATCCATTGTTCTTCTATCCTCAGCAAACTATCCATTTCCTGATATAATTAGTAAATTCTTTTTTTTTTTTTTTTCCGAGACAGGGTTTCTCTGTGTAGCTTTGCACCTTTCCTGGATCTCGCTCTGTAGCCCAGGCTGGCCTCGAACTTACAAAGATCTGCCTGCTTCTGCCTCCCGAGTGCTGGGATTAAGAGCGTGCGATACCACTGCCCGGCAGTAAATTCTTTCTATTGCTATTAGCATGCAATCCTTATTCCCTGGGGATTCCCTCGGTTTCTTTTATGGAGTTATGGCCAAATATCTGACAGAAAAACTTAAAGGAGAAAATATCTTTTTTGGCTCAGTTTCAGAGAGCCAAGTCTCCATTTGCCTACTTGAAATATCACAGAGACAGGAACATGTGGTAGAGGAGCTACCTTATGAAAGACAGGAAGCAGAGGGAGGAGGCAACAGGAAGGGGCCAGGCAAGATATAGGCCCCCAGGGACAGGTGCCTAGTGGCAAACTGCTAACAGCAGGCAGGAAGATCCCAAACCTCTAGTAATCTTCAAATTTTGGATTTATAAATGGAGTCTACCATTTGTTACACCATAACTCCCATGATCTAGTCTTCTCTGGACACATCCTCGAAGACATGACCAGAGGTATGCCTTACTAACCTCCTAGCTGTTTATTAACTCAGTCAAATCAACACTCAAGACTAGCTATCATGCTGTGAACTGGCACTTTGTAACATAAATTGGGATAATGCTTTCAAGAATGTTAAGTCAGTGCTCTTGTTCCACCAAGAATGAAACTCAACACTTGCCAGCTTATGGATATTAGAAACATCTGTGTCTTCCTGGTTGCTCTGTTCTGACTTAACAACAGAGCAGTTAATGAAGTTCCCACGTGTGTGAGTATCCTTGAGCAAGCTACAGTTCAGTTAGATTTGTTCTTGACTTTTAGAATACATTTTTTTTTTTTGATAAAAAGGCCCAAGAGTGCCATGGTTAAACAAAATGTTGTGTGAAATCTGTAGTAAGCTTTATATGAGAATTAGAGTTGAGGGTCATGAAGCAAAGCCACTGACTCCCTCCAAATAACTATATATGTGTATATGTTAATGCCAGGGTCCAGTCTTGGTTCAGGTCCAGGTCCTGAGTTAGGGAAGGGGCATCGGCTCGTGGAAAACTTCTGACCACCAATGGATTGCACTCAAGTGGCTCAGAATAGCTCAGGCCGTCTTTATTTATACTTAAACAGAGGTGTTTTTTTTTTTTTTGTTTTTTTTTTTTTTTTTTTTTTTTTACCAGAGTTACATAGCTTTATTATTGGATTCTATTTTCGACTTTAAGAAATACATCATAATTTAAGGAATACATTATGATCATTATGAAAGCCCCCATTGTTCCCCTTTATGCTTCCCCAAATATACCTTTCCACCCTCTGCATAACCTTATTCTAGACACAGAGTTCAGTGTTTTTGCAGCTTAACTGAATATTGAGGCAGACACATCCTGCTCTCACAACACTTATGTCAGCTGGCAGCTACTGTGGTTACAAAGTTAAAAAGTAATGGACATGGCCCAATGCTTTAAAGACAACAATATTCAAACCCAGATAATTCTTTCATGTCTGTAAGATATATTTTGATACAGTTCCCTTTTCTACAAGAGGGTCCCATGTCTCAATCTCTCTGTAAAGGCAGACCCTGATAAAGCACTCTTTTCCCATCTCACTGTACCATACTTCTTCCACCAATATAAGCTCCCATGTATGGTAAAGATGGATCTATCCATCCCACATTTTGCATTGTATTTTTCCTCTTGGAGCATACGAGATCCTACCAATGATTCTGTGCTTGGTGTCCAGGGAACTTACTCCCAACAGTTGGCACTATATGTACATTCCTGAGGCTTTTCCCCCATTCTGTGTATGCATGCCTTAGTCTCCTTTCCAGAACTGTGAGATATGGTTAATGTTCCAAGAGTTGTTTTCTCAAATGTACCTAACTGTTCCCAGGATTGGGAGTTGTAGTTAGTAACTCCAGATAAGATATTTGAGAAGCATTAGCCCCCTGTTGAATCTTAGAAGAAAATATTTGAGAAAGAGCCGAATTTCCAGGGAAAATTATAGCTAATGCATGTGTGACTGACAAAACTAAAAACCACCCGAAGAATCACCGATATAAGTGAGAGAGAAAAGAGCCTGCAAGCTGCACGAATTTTGCAAATTCTACTAGTCCTTGCCAAGTGAGAGTCCATTTTCACAGGTGCCTTGCCCTGAGGAAACCCATTGGACAGGTAGTCATATGCTCATCTGAGACTAGGCTGCAGGGCTCCCAACATCTTAATATGTATAAATTATCTATCTATTTATTTATTTTTTGAGAAAGCTCTTGGAACTGAGTCATGGCAGTCACTGCCTGCTGCTTGAGCACAGTGCATCAGAGACCTGAGCTGTTCCTTATGTACTGGAAGGTTTTGCTCCACTAACCCAAAGCCACGCGTGTCTAGGACATCACCACCGTCACATGAACGTAGGGCAGAGGAGAGCCTGCTCTGGAATGACCCGAAGGCAACAGTGACGTGAATAAATGGCAGTTGTCTTGCATCCTGATGCTTTTCCATTCCTCCCCTCTCTCTTTCTCTCCCAACAGTTACGGCTGGGTGGGAGCTCCCCTATGACTGACTGACAGGAAGAGAAAACCATCCTGGTTTAGATATGCCAGCACGCGATGCAGATGATGATGCAGTGCTGTGAGCACTGTGAAGTGGGTGGCACAGCCGAGCTGGAGATCCACTCCAGTTCATGGATGGGGCTAGTAGACGGAGCCACATGGATAGGAAAGAAGTTGGGAGGTTAAGGAACGGTTATACCAGTGACTTCTCTGAACGGACCCAGTCAGGGCATGAAAATACTTGTGTCTTAAATGAACCTTTGCCCAAGGCTTTCCTGGGAGAAAGTGCTCAGGGTTCGGAGGAACATGGCAATCTGCCTCATGCTTTTTTCCTCTTGTTACTGCGAGGAAATTTCTCCAAGGGACTGAGTAAAAAGTGGGTTGGTGGGAGGTGCAGAGCTTGTATCTGGGCTCAGTTACACAGGCAGACGCTCCCCAAGGTCTCTTTAACATCGCTAGGTTCCCCAACCTGACAGACAGGCTAAAAGGGTCATTCATACTGTGCTGGATCCCTATAGGGCAGTTTCTGTGTGGATCGTTCACATTGGGTTCCATCCATCACAGGAAGGGCAATGATTCTCCTCACTGAATACATCATTCCTTCAAATACTCACTAAGTATATAGTGCATACATACCATACATAGTTCCAGACACTTGACATGTCTTAGTAAACCAAAGACCAAGGTTGTTGCCCTTGAAGAACTTTCTGGAGACACAATAAGCATTATAAACAAGCACTTTCATGAGTTTGAAAGGCAGGGCGGTTGTAGAAAAAGGAGTAAAACTGATAATGTCTCAGATGACAGCCTGCCCCCACCCCATGATTTCTTTTTGCTTCTCTCTTTAAAAAAATAAATAAAGACTTGTTTTTACTTTTATGTATATGGGTGTCTCACCTGCCTGTATATCTGTGCATCACACGTGTGTGCCTGGTGTTTGAGGAGGTCAGAAGAGGGTGCTGGTGCTTCTGGAAGCGGAGTTACAGACAGTTCTAACAGGCCATGTGGGCACTGGGAACTGAACCCAGGTCCTCGGCAAGAGCAGCCAGGGCTCTAACCACTGGGCAATCTTTCCAGCCCAGGGTTTGCTCTTTTCCTACAAACTCAACCCAAACCCGCTGTCTCTTTCTCCTCCCTGTCCTTCTTACCCCATCCCCTCTTTTCTTCCCTCTCCTCCTCTCCCATTCACTGGTTAAAGAGGTGAGTCATTTGGTCTACAGTGTCTCTGCAGCCAGCATTTTGCGGCCTGCATTCCTATGAGCAGGAAATAGTATTTACAGACCATATCTAGGCATGGGGCGCTTGCTCATGGCTGGTATTGGTAACTGTTTTCAGGCCTTTTCAGAGGACAGACCTGGAAACACAACCATTTCAAAAGGCAGCATTTACCACGAGTTTATATTGGCTTTATTATTCAAATTTAGACTTGCAGAATTACTTTTAATATTGTTTCAATTTCATCTCTCCATTGTCAAACTTTTTTGTTTTTCTTTCTGAAATGGCATTACCATATTTACCTTTTGCTTCAGGGAGCTCAGGCTACGGCCTGCATCTCTAGCGGGTGGTTTTGTGAGGTGCTGAATGATTTTAAAAGGTTTTGTTCTTGGGCAGGAGAGATGGCTGGGCAGTTAAGAGCATGGATCACTCTTGCAGAGGACCCACGTTTGGTTCCAAGAACTCCTGTTGGGAGGCTCACAACCACCTGTAACCTTAGTTCCTGGGGAGCTGGTGCCCTTTCTGGGGGCACACACAAGTGGGTACCCCACCCCCACATAGTTAAAAATAACAAAAATACAAATTAAAAAACAACAACAAACCTTTCTCCAAAAACCATTTGAGGTGGGTTCTTTTTCCTGTAATGGAACTGTGACAGTGTGACTGTGCCACCAGGGGGCGCTGTTCAAAAGTCTGTGCGGCCACCCACAGTCACACCAGCAGATGGCTCTCCGGTGAAAGCATACCAAATACTACGCAGACACAACCCAATTGTGATTCTTGGTTGTCAACTTCACTACCACTGGAATCAACCAAAAACCCAAGTCCTTGGGCACACGTGGGGGTTTTTAGTTAATTAGATCGTCTGAGGTAGGAAGACCCACCCATCTTAAATCCAGATCCCTTGAGGTCAGAAGACCAACCTTAAATCTAGGCGTCCCTTGTGGCCCACCCTGTCATCTGCTGTCCCCACAGACACTGAAGAGGAGGGGCGTGGGCCTGGAGGGGCCAGAGTGTCCCGGGCAAGTCTCCTGCCTCCCTGGGTCTATGGAAGGGGACTTCCCTGTTCGCTCTCTGAATCCCCCACCCCCAAACACACTTCCAAAACAGACTTTGTGGTTGAGACCCAGAGGGTAAGGGCCAGGCGGGAGAGCCACCGGTGTGGAAGTCGGTCTTGTCCTGGGTGGGTGAGGAATCAGTCCCTGAGGAGGAATGGGCTTTGAAGGACTTATAAGAGTTCACCAAACAAACAAGTCTTCCCGCCACCATTTCTCAGAGGATCCGACACTCCACGCTCCCCAGAGAGGGGGCCTCTGCCCCGAGCCAGGCTACGGAGCAGCTACGGAACCCACCTGGCACCCCCAGGTCTTGGGTCTAGGCCTGAGTGGAGAGAGGGAGACCCTCCAAGACGTGCGGGGCACCCCCCACCCCCACCCCCGGGCCTCATTCTCCAGCCTCTCTGTCCGCACATGGCAGCCTCCGGTGTGATGTCACTCTCAGAGCTGTCATACCGGATCCCACCCGCTCCTTGGCTAGGGGAAGCCCTGTCCGCCCTCCACCAACCGTCCCCGTTTGGGCAGCCAGGGGGTGGTGGTGGGGGTGGTGGTGGGGAAGGGTAGCAGGGCACGAGGATCCCGAGCTCTGGTCTCCTTGGGTGACACAGCCGCCCCCCTCTCCTTAGGCCACTCCCCCAGGCCTGGTACACCCCATCTTCTCCCCGAGCCACCTGGTGGGCAAGGTGCCCCCCCCCCCCTCCCGTACCTGGCGACTGGTGGGCGGAGGCTAGATCTGCTCGCCGGCCTGGGTTGGGGTCCGAGGGAGACTGGGTACCCTTATGGGAGGGAAGGGAGGAGGAAAGGATGGAGGAAGAAGAGAAGAAGGAAGGAGAGGGAGGGAGGGAGGGAGGGAGGGAGGAGGGAGGAAGGAAGGAAGGAAGGAAGGAGGAAGGAAGGAAGGAAGGAAGGAAGAGAGGGAGAGGGAAGAGAGAGAGAGAGAGGGAGAGAGAGAGAGAGAGAGAGAGAGAGAGAGAGAGAGAGAGAGAGAGAGAGAGGAGAGAAGGAGGAGGAGGAGGAGTCGTCAGGCGGTTACAGCCCGGCCTCACTTTTTCCTCCTTCTTGTCCCCGCAGAGGAGCCTGTGCAGCTGCCCGGCCGCCCCGGCGCCGCCCCAGGCCCCTAGCTCAGGGTAGCTTTGCCTTCCGGAGGCAGAGGCTCAGCAGGTGCGCCCGCCCCGTCGGACTTGCCTGCCCGTCGGGGTCTCTCGCCCCAGCCTGGAGTCCGGGCGTGCAGCCGGGCCGGGTTCTGACAAGAGCCCTTCCTGTTCAGCCAGCCTCTGTCTGTAGATTGCAGCCCCGAGACGCCTCTCCGCACGCCCTGCAGCCCTCTCCCCGCCCGCCCGGGCGAGTTGGGCGCCCCCTGGCGGCGGGGAGTGAGAGTCACCTGGACTGGCTGTGGGCGGGGCGGTGAGATTTAGAGGAGACTCTAGGACCCCAAGGTCCGCAAGCTTTCTTTTCTACCTTGTGGGTCTCCCCCGCTTCCTGACTTTCCCCATCTCTCCTGCAGCGCCTGCAGCCTGTGAGGAGGGTCCACCCAGCTGAGTGCCCTCCCCTCTGAACCCCCCCATCCTCCCCAGCCCCGTCATCCCCCAAGCGGAGCCGCTTCAGTCGCAGCCTCTTACACCCCTCAAGCCCCTACTGGCAGCAGTAACGCCCCAGGAGGCATCCCCTGACTCCACAGAGATCCCAAAGTCCCCGGGGTCCCCTGAACAATCAGGAGGTCAAGGACTCCCCTGGGGAGCCGCAGAGGACCCATAGCTGGGGAAGGGTGCTGGGTAATCCCCGCTCAGAGCCTTCTGAACCGTGGGTTTCCACACCCATTCCCCCCCGCAAAGGCCGTCTCCTTCAGCTCTTCATCCAAACCTACAATTCCACTTTTAGCCCTAACTCAACTCCATCTCTTCCCCATCTTAACCACTGTCAAGGTCCTGGTTACATCCTCCTGTTTTGAAGAACAATTCTCCAGCCGAGTTTGGACTTGCTTGGACCGGTTTATTAAAGCTTGGAGGGGCTTAATCTGGTTTAATAGGCCTTGGACAAGTTTGGACAAGCTTGGACCAGTTTAGACTGGCTTGATTCGGTTAAAAGGCCTGTGGGTTTAATCTGGCTTGGACTGGTTTAATCCAGTTTGGATCAGTTTAATTTCAATTAAGATGCCCTTTTTCAAGATATGTCTAGGTGTGTGTCAAGTTGACGAAAAGTAACCAACACAATTACTTTCTAGTCTCCTGTCATATATAATGCAAAAGCAGTTCGATTATTTTTAATTTTATTTTGGTGATGTCTTTTAAATAAATCACATTTATAGTTTTTTTTCTAATACTAGTCACATAAATTTATCATTTCTATTAAATACACATATAAAACCCTAGAATATTTTGAGTGGTTCTTTTGGAAAGCTCCATCTGTGTATCTTCCTAAAACTGCATTCCTCAGGTGTCGGGTATGCTAGTGTTTGGGATTTGCTTTGGTCATTCAGCATCTGTGAGGTAACTTCTAAATCCTTGAAATGTTCTGCCTATTAAGAGTCTCTTCCCCTCCTTTCCTTTTCCCTTCCCTCCCCTCCCCTCCCCTCCCCTCCTCTCCCTCTCTCTTCTCTCTCTCAATTAACAATGTGATTTGTGTACAGGCCTTGGGCCATATGGTATCTTTCTAGGTGCTGAAGGATGAAATCAGCCCTTCAGTGGTCAATCACATTTATACAAACAAGACAAAATAAATTTTTCACACCAAGGCCCAGATTCATTTTCTTAAGTATCAACATGCTATGTATATTGCCACAAATAATTGCAGGTAGGTCCTGTCTGATTGGCTCCATGAGGTCCAAACAACTGGGAATCAGTGCCTAGATTCTCTTGGCCTTATCCTGAGCACATATGTCCTTG
Organism: Peromyscus californicus insignis; assembly: GCF_007827085.1. Lineage (NCBI taxonomy): Eukaryota > Metazoa > Chordata > Mammalia > Rodentia > Cricetidae > Peromyscus > Peromyscus californicus. The sequence goes on along the minus strand of NW_026294617.1, from coordinate 66,924,926 downwards.
TCCAAGTTTTATTTAATTTGTGCCCTTTTGCTATAAGAAACTTTAACTGTCCGTACACTGTCTTTTCCAAATTCTGTGTCTTTCTAACAACTTAATTGAATGGTGACTCTTAAACTTTATACTTTTGGTAATGCAACAGAACAATTCTCACGCTTCTTAACTACACTAATAAAATGTAAGCATGGTATCCAGCGTTTTGGAAACACAAGTTGCTAAAAGGGCATCATGCAAACATGTACCAAATAAACTGGTAATGTAGTTATTTGAGTGAAATGATCCTGGTATTGAGTATAACTGGGATAAGCAGCTAAGGGTTCAGACACGACACTGGAGGTGGAGCTTTGTGTAGATGCTTTGTGCTGTCTGCTGCCATCAGCAGACAGTTGCCCTAATTCCATGAGCTGGGTACACTGCGTTCAGGAAAGGGACCTCCTGACTGTTGGATGAGAAAACAGTAAGTCCTTTCATTGTGTGTGTGTGTGTGTGTGTGTGTGTGTGTGTGTGTGTGTGTGTGTGTGTCTGACTGCATTTGTGCCAGACACTTATGTCAGAAGTTTTATTTATTTATTTATTTTTAGTTATTTGAGAGTTTTGAGTTTTGTACGATGGGCTTTGATCAGAGTCACCCTCCCCCAGCTCTTCCAAGATCCACTCCCCACTTCCCTTTCCGCCCAACTTTGAGACATAATTGTCAAATAATCATTATTTAGAAATGCATAATAATGGTTGAAAGTTTTTCTTCCTTTCTTTCTAAGGACTTTTTTATTTTTATTTTATTTTATTTTATTTATTTATTTATTTACTTTTTTGTTTTTCGAGACAGGGTTTCTCTGTGTAGCTTTGCGCCTTTCCTGGAACTCACTTGGTAGCCCAGGCTGGCCTCGAACTCACAGAGATCCGCCTGGCTCTGCCTCTCGAGTGCTGGGATTAAAGGCGTGTGCCACCACTGCCCGGCTAGGACTTTTTTAAGATGTTGAAAAGCCTGTTTGAAATGTCAAAAATCTACACATCAAAATTTAAAATATGTACCATTCAAAAATATATATTCATAACCAATAAATGTGCCAATAAATGTACTGTGGGTGACTGTGGGGTCTTCATATAAAGTGTCTGACATGGCGGTGAACATGTTTCTAAGAGAACGGTTTTGTACTGTCAGATTCTAGAGATATTCATCTGCTATTTAATAACCTCACACATTTTTTTCCTTTAAGTAAGTGGCCCTGAAATTTTTTAATTTGCCTGTGTGCTTATTTAAAGATTACGGACTGTTTTCACCAAAGACATGTTGTCTTTCTTTATTCTGAACTAATTGCAGGCTGTTTGTTGAAGTCCAGAGGTATCAACATCATGAAGCACTTTACCATAGGAACTGGATCTTCCTCTTTGGCAACATTTTTCTGTAAGAGGCATATCAATTTTCTATGTCATCACCGTGGACATGGAAAAGTCACTCCCACTTGAAACCAGTCTACAGTGGGTTTCTGTAATGCAGAACCTACTGAAGTCAGTGTCTTACGGAACCAGCAACTTATGGATCATTATTTTCAGTTGCTCAGTCTCATTTCATGTATATAGCACTGGGATTTTGAGAGAAGGATGGCTGATCATTTGTCCTGCTCAAAATAGGCGTAGTTCCTCAGTCCTTCTACGAAATTAAAAAGTCTTTTCTAAAGTACAATTGTGTGATTTTCCTTCCAAAATAGAGGAGGCGCTAGTGAACCAAAGAAAGAATTTTTATCCAAGTCCACCTTGATGGGCCAGTGAGTTTATTGAGTTTATTTGGGTTACTTGAAGGAGCTTGGTTCATCACAGGCGGATAAATCCCCAGGAAGTTCCTTGGTTAACTTACAGACAACTGGACCACTGCCGAGTTTTACCTCAGTTGATTATTTACATCTTATGTAACTTTAGGGAGGGGAGGGGCTTTGAGAGGAGCTCCTGAAGGCTGGTGAGCCCCGTGAGCCTCATGAAATACCCCTTCCCTCCAGTAGGCGGTGCTACTAGACCCAGTTTCATGAGGGTTACCTGAGGGGCATCACAGTTGCTCTAACTCAAGATGGAAAATTTCAGGTCCACCCTGAAGGGAACCAATGTACAAGAATGTATTCCGTAATGCAAATCCAGGAGAAACTACCCCATGGTAATGTCACCCCTTTTATTCTTCTGCCCCAAAGTGTAGTTATTTTGGCTTCTTTGCCCCTTCCCATTTCTTCTTTTAACAAGACGCTCATTTACATAGCCAAGCGGTTGGGCAGGGCAGGATATTGGCAGGATATTAACTATGCCTTAGTTAAAAAGAAATCACACAAGAAAATCAACAGTTTATTGAAAAACAAAATTGGAACACAAAACTCAAATATTTCATCAGGGACACACAGGTGCACACGCACTCCTACATCCAATATAGGGACCTAAGAAACAAGGCAGTACAGCTTAGGATAATGGGGTCAAGAGTCAGCAAATGTGGGTCTTTACCTTGCAGAGGACCGAAAGTTTTCTTGTGTAAGTGTAAGCATCAGGAGGATCACAACTTTGGCGTTATTTTAAGGTTGATGTCCCAAAACACCTGACAGATGCAGCTTAAAGAAGGAAGGGCTCATCTGGGTTCCTGGTTTGCAAGGATGCAGTCGTTCCCGGAACTCAAAGCGTGGTGGTGGGAATGTGGCGTCCGACTGCGACAGTATTCAGAAGCAGAGATGAATGCTGCTGTTCAGCTGGTTCCCTCGGTTTGTTTCTTAGCTGGTATTCTAGGAAGCCAGCCTGTGGAAGGTGATGCTCACATCCAGGGTGGGCTTTCTCCCAGTACATGCTCTCTGAAGGCACCATATCAGATGAACCCAGAGGTGTGTCTCCCAGGAGATTCTAAATCCAGTCTAGTTGACAATAAAGACGAACTATCACAGACGGTGGCTTGAAGCTAAAAGGGCAGCATCAGATGAGGTACATAAAGAAATGAACTGAAACAGCTGGTAGACCTCAAAGGCGTGTGTGTGTGTGTGTGTGTGTGTGTGTGTGTGTGTGTGTGTGTGTATACAAGTACATGCCTCCATATATGTTTATATTTTGTGTGTCATCTTGTTTGGCTGGGTGAAGTTTTCTGTGTTCAGCTTCTCTCTCTCTCTCTCCTTATTTCTTTTCTTTTTTGGTGTTTTGAAACAAGGTTTCTCTGTGTAGCCCTGGCTGTCCTGAAACTCACTATGTAGACCAGGCTGGCCTCGAACACACAGAGAACCTGCCTCTGCCTCCCGAGTGCTGGGATGAAAGGTGTGTGCCACCGACACCAGACCTATCTTTTTTTCTTTTTTAAAAGCTTCTCTAACCTGTATTAATGTATATTATATGAACACATACAACACTGTCACAAAAGATACAAACAGCACTAACACTTGCCAAGAGCAAATGAAAAATCTCTCTTCCACAGCCTCCTTTTTATAGGAGTCAACTGCCTTTTCAGATGTAGCATTTGCCCACTCTCTAATTTACTTTCTGTGTATTTGTTTATACATAGAAATGCATAATTATATTTGTGTACATGCACCATTGGTTTTAATGTAAATACTATGATATACTAGATATATAATTTTAAATTTTAAAAAATAGTTCTTTGAGAGTTTTGTAGACTTTTTAAAAAATACAATCTAGTACATGTAAACACAGATTTTGCTATGCTTTTCCTCTTTTAACTTGTCAGTTACATGTGTACAAATTCACATTTTCAAAGCAAGTGTTGTAATAGTCCCCATTTTATATGTAAATATTTAGATAGACTGAACTAATTATAGATGCAAACACATGCAAATATATTCACATCATTTATATCCTCTATTTATGACAACACGGAGGGCCAGGGAGAAAGAAGAAACATCACAATCTAGCTTCAACTCTCAGAAGGTAAATACCGCTTGCAGACACCATTACTTAAAGAAATGGCTGATTCCAGAGCCATCACAGGGAAACCATGAACAAACACAGGAGAAAGATGCAGAAACCACCCCGAAGAGGCTTTCATTGGCCAAATCTGGGACAATTTCATGTTCACAACAATGTTGTTATAACATTTCGTGAAGAACTGAATGAGAAATCGTAAGTCTATACGGGTAAACATTAGGAAATGAACACACTGAGAGTCTGATAAGAAAGAGACACAGGGCTGGAGAGATGGCTCAGAGGTTAAGAGCACTGCTTGCTCTTCCTAAGGTCCTGAGTTCAATTCCCAGCAACCACATGGTGGCTCACAACCATCTGTAATGAGATCTGGTGCCCTCTTCTGGCCTGCAGGGATATGTGCAGACAGAACACTGTGTACATAAAATAAATAAATCTTTAAAAAAAAAAAAAAGAAAGAAAGAGACACAGACACGGTCTTGGAGCATTTCCCATCACTTCCCCACAAAATAATAAAAAGGCAAAACAATAAACTATTTACTTATTGTGCATGTGTGCCGGTGTGTTTGTGTAGGCGCTTGTATGGGAGTGGGTACATGTGCACACGTGTGTGCACAGCTGTGGAGGCCAGAGTTCAAGCTTGGGTGTCATTCTCAGGCACTGCTCATCTTGTCTTCTAAGACAGGGTCTCTCACTAGCCTTGAGCTCAGCAAGCAAGTTAGGCTGGCTGGCCAATAAGACCCTGCCTCTGTCTCCCCAGCCCCGAGATTATAAAAGTGTGCCGCCATACTTGGCTCCTGGGGACAGAACTCAGGTCCCCATGCTTGCATGACAAGCTCTTTACTGAGTTGACTGCCCAGTCTCCCTAAACGAGAAACTTTAAGGTAGAGATAGAGAGAATATATATATGTATATGTATATATACATATAATCAACTTCATTAGTGATAAAAGAACAATCCAATGAAGAAACAAGTCCAAAGCCTGTTCCATCTGGGAGGCTGCAACTCAATGCAGGATCTCACCTTTGCAATATTGCTGTTAAAGTTGTACAACCTGAATCCAACTTTTTTTTTTTTTTGGTTTTTTGAGACAGGGTTTCTCTGTGTAGCTTTGCGCCTTTCCTGGGACTCGCTTTGGAGACCAGGCTGGCCTCGAACTCACAGAGATCCGCCTGGCTCTGCCTCCCGAGTGCTGGGATTAAAGGCGTGCACCACCGCCCGGCCTTGAATCCAACTTTTAAGGAAACACCAAATAATAAATCCAACTGGGGACATTTTGCAATGTAAGTGGCCTATCTTCAAAAGTTTCAAGATGATGAAAATCAGAAAAAAATATAGAAGAAACTGTTAGAGGTTGAAGAGCTGAGAACTGTGAATGCTGGGGCAGGTCAGATGGCTTAGCAATAAAGCTGTTTGCTGCACAAGCCTGAAGACTGGGTTCAATCCCTGATTTCACATGAAGGTGGAAGGAGAGAACTGAGTCCACAAAACTGTCCTCTCCCTCCATAAGTGTGCTGTGGCACACGTTTACACCCACATTGTGTAACACTCACAGAATAATAAGATTCTTTGGGATCCATCATGGGACTCAGATGCAGCTATTCAATTGAGTGCCCAGGATGGTAGTGAGGATTTTAATTATGCATGGGCCTCAGAAGGACTGTTCAGGAATATTTATTCAGAGTTGCCTGATTGTAGGAAATTTACAGCTTTTTCCTATTGAAGAACAGGAGGTTTTTTTTTTTTTGTTTTGTTTTGTTTTGTTGTTTTTTTTTTAAGCTGGGAAGCTGGGAGAATTGTATCCTGGGATTGGGCAGATATTGAACCTTCTCAAAAGAGTTCTTTTGTCCCTCACATTTTTGTGGTTTTAGTTGCTTGAGAGAGGGCTTTGCTATGTAGCTCAGGCTGGCTTGGAACTTACGATCCTCCTACCTTGTCTCCTGAGCGATAGGATTGCCAGTGTGTACCACCACTCCTGGCCGCCTCCCTAATTGCCATTCAAGCTACCTCAGAATTGTGAATTTGACCTTCACCTAAAAGAGATCTTCTGCCACATACCCAGAGAATTAAAACAGGCTCATGTTCTGAATAAACTGGTTTGGAACAAAGTAGAACTACTGAGAAACACAAGACCTTTCTTATCTTGGGCAAAAACCAATTTAAAGTCCATAGAAACTAGGGCAGGAGAACCCTGAAGGTATCTTAAATTTCACAAACCTGTCTGAAATTGCATTTAATAATTCTGGGCCAGGCCCTACGAGCTTTCCTCAGTGTGCTTATCATAACTTGTAACTGTTTCTCTATACTCTTGCTGTTTTCATTCCTCCTGAGTAGCATGTAGGTATCTGTTTTATAAATTTTATATTTTGTTGAGGACTGTTAAATAAACCTTGGGAAACGTTGAAAAGTTTTACTCAATCTTTTTTTTTTCATGGTCATTCTTCTCAGACATCAACTCTTTCTCTATTTGACCCCTTTCTTTATGAAAACCTAACACCACATGTTGGCATGCATCTCAAGGCATCTTTTAGTCATTAAAAAAGAGGAAGGGGTTTTTACTTCCCCAAGAATCAATTTTTCCCCTTTGAAGGAGGCATCGCCTTTGTTGGAATGAAGATCTAGACATAAAAACAGACAGTCCTCAGCAATCTAAATGCTGAACACAAAGTAGTGGTTGTTCAAGAAGAAGGGAAAGTTTCTCCATAGCTGGTGTGGACATCAACACAAGGAAGGCTGGGATGAGCTTTGACAAGTAGTGTGCAAAAGTCAGACTGATTCTGCACATAGGTCAATGCAAACTGACTTCGTAGTCCGAGGTGAACAAGCCAGTAACTGCTAACAGTTGTTTCGTGTGGTTGGGAAGAGATGCTTAGGAGATAACACTCTGAATCTTGCTGTCCACCTAAGGCCGGATTAGCACATCCTCTATTCCAGGTTTTGTTAGGCACAGGCTGTGTCTGGTTTCCACCCCAGGCCTAGCACCTAGCAGAGGGCCTGACATTGAAAATGGGGCTTCCAAATAGAGCAGTCAGTGTTTAGTTATGTTTCAATTTTTTTTTAAAGTTTTTGATTTTTTTTTTTTATTTTCCCACATGAGAAAGTTGCTAATTGAATGTTTGGGAAAGGCCACCTTTTTGAGATACTTTCTAGCAGTTTCTTGTTTCACCCTAGAACAACATCATAAATAAGCCCCAAACTGATGTCTCAGCTAAGAAGGATGAATCATAACAGCAGATGCCACATTTAAAATAAACCTTTTTCTGAAGTACAATGAAATTTGATTAGAGAGCTGGTCTCCTTGTAGCGAACGTCGCTGACAGGTGTTCCTTAGCACCGGCTCTTGATTGGTCATAATCTGAAATCCATGCTGGGAAGCGAATGCCCCCTCGCAGCTGTCTGTCTAGCAGGGATGATCCCCTAACCAGCTCTCACTGAATTAGTCTCCACAGAAGCACTCCAGCTCGGGAAGGAAGGCACTGCAAGTGAAACTAATCACTCTTTAAGACAACTCCAAGGACGAGCTGTTCGACCCCAAATCTTCATTTTCTTGACTCTCTCCCACACTCCCGTCTTCAAGAAGGAAACCATGCTAGAGTCCACTGCTTTCTTCTGAAGTTGCAATGTTCTGTTAGATTTCTGGCACTCCCTGTCTTCTGAATCACCTTCTTGCACCGGCAGTCAGGAGCTCCATTACCAACTCCGATTCTCCTTGGCTTGCTTTCCGAAGTCGTCATCCTGGACCAGAGCCGAGACACTGATTCAGGGGGACACGCCCACGCGCGCCTGCGTCCTCGCGGACTGAAGCACCCGCATGGCATGTCACAGGCTCTGGCGGCCCTCGCGTGGGGCCGGCGCGTCCATCATGTTTCAATTTTTATATAACAGATAATTCTTACTGTAACCACATCCCATGTAATATTTGGAATATACTCGTGCCAAAAGAGTAATCTGTGGTGATACTGTGTTCCCCAATAAGTCGCGCACCCTAATAAATTTATCTGGGGTCAGAGAACAGAACAGCCACTAGACAGACATAGAGGCCAGAAAATGGTGGCACTCAGACCTTTAATCCTAGCCTTCTGGAGGCACGGATCTCTGTGAGTTCAAAGCCACACTGGAAACAGCCAGGCATGGTAACAAGAGGTTTTAATCCCAGGAAGTGATGGCAGGAAGCAGGAAGGTATTTAAGGCATGAGGACGAGGAACTAGAGCTGATTAAGCTTTTAGGCTTTGAGCAGCAGTTCAGCTGAGATTCATTCTGGATCAGGACTCAGAGGCTTCCAGTCTGAGGAAACAGGATCAGCTGAGGAATTGGCAAGGTGAGGTGGCTGTGGCTTGTTCTGCTTCTCTGATCTTCCAGCGTTGACCCCAGTACCTGGCTCCAGGTTTGTTTTATTAATAAGACCTCAGATTCATGCTACAGTAATCAGTTACTGAAATTCAAATGTAAATCCAAGTGATGTATTTTTGTTTATTAAATCTGTAAATTAATCCTAACCAAACCATCACTTGTAATTTAGCATGAATAAGTTAGTGAAAGACTTGTGTTGAATGGTCACTCATTTTCTTTGTGCTCCAATCTGTACTTTTTTCTGCAACTGAAATACGAGCCTTCATGCTGCCTGCCACCATAAACTTCCATGGGCAGAGGAAAAAAATCAAACCTTTAGGTTGTGTTTTGTTCAGAGAGGTGGTGATGTAAGAAGGTGAGAACTACCACCCTGAAAATACTTCATCTGTGAAACAAATGAAAAATACACTTCATCTGTGGCCAGCAAAAGGGAAGTAAAGGCAGCCAACCATTTCAGGGCTTATTTTGCCCCTCTGAAGTGGCCAGCCTTATACCCTGAGCTCCATGGTGTCAGGGCCTTTCTCTCTCTCACACACACATTTCTCCTTGTTATGGTCTCTCTGTGTAGCTGGGTCTGGATACCCTCAAGGATGTTAAAGCTTACATCCCTCAAGCACCATCCGGACTCTGGGATCGGGGCTGGAGGCAGGGTTAACTCAGACTAAAGAAACTGTTAACAGTGTGTACAGGGCAGATTCCTTTCCACAAGGTGGAGTACAAACCTGTCTTTGTGGTGTAAAATAGAAAGTGCTCCCGTCTCTTTCCTGGCCCCTTTCATTTTCACTTGAGCTCATTTCAAACTGAGATGAGCAAAGTGACTTTTCTGGTTTTAAAATTTGGAGCTTAAAAAAAAAAAATGAAGTAGGCTTCACTTCGCTGCCTGCCCTTAGCTCTTGATACAAGCTGGGGTCTGCAGGCTGGACTTCCCTGGAACTGGGAGGAGTCTAGAATTAACAAGCAAATTCTCAGAGACACCAACAATTGGCACGTAGGTTTACATGTAAGATATATACAAATACACGAGTGACGACCCAGGAGCCGCATGTTTACAAGGAAAGGCTCTTGGTGTGACCAGGCCCTCTGGCTCTCAGCCTTGGGGTTTAGTAACACGGTGTGGCATTTTCTAGATTGAACAGATGATATTGGGTTTTGTAAACTTAACTTCTGAATTTGCACCAACAGCTTTCAGCCTTAAGGGGGTATGGTTTGTGCTCTTAGAGGAAGACACCAGGTTGTGATGTTTTTTCTCAAAGGTTGGTAGCTGGCCCTACAAAAGAAGGATAGAAATGAGTAAGACACAGGAATCTTAGGAAGCCTCCTAATATCTGCACGGTCTCCACAAACGTGGAGAAATTGCCTCTGAGCTGTTGTCCAGGAGTGGCCGGCCACAAGAATCTCCGAGGGTGTGAAGCTGCTCCACAAAGGCCCAGGGACACGAGCCGCTTCCCCAGGCAGTCACAGTTGAGACAGTTGAAGCACGTAGGATCTCTCAGCAGCCTCTTCACTTTTGTGGCAACTGGTGATTGGGATAATGTTTTGGGGCTATATAATTTGCTAGGATCAAGTTCCACACTGCTGGTGCTTCAGATGTCCGTTTGCATCAGCACCCCAGATTCTACGTTGCATTCACGTCGAAGGAGCAAATGAGAGGGACTACCCTTGAATTCCCATGACATCCTCTCGGCTCAAGGGTGAAAGTACCTAAGGAATTACTCAGAGAGAGACATTGAAAACTAGAGTCACATCAGATGGTCAAGCAGGTCTTGTCTATGTCCTACAGGAATTGTGTCCAATAAAGCTACAGATTTCAAAAGGGCATCAGCATCAGGTTATTGGGGGAGAAGTACATTGGAAAGAACTGACTCTCACTAGACTCCTTGGGCACAGAAACATGCACCCCAGTTTCATTTCAGGAAAAGTGATGGGATGGATTTCCTGACTGGAACAAAGCATGGTGAAGACACTCCCCAGGAGATGAGCTGGGAAGGGCAAATGTGAGCCCACATGGAAGCTACACTGCTGTGTTGGTTCATCGCCAAGTGAGAGGTCTCTCACCACCGGGTGTGGAAAGCGCTTCCCTTAAAGAGGAAGTGAAATCAAAGAAGCTTTGAATAAATTCAGTGAAGAAGAAAGTCACCAAGTAAGGGGTTCTCGCCCACCTCCATGTCAAGGGACGCCCACTGTCAACATTAACCTTGCGCTGCTAAGAGTTCCGCAATTGACTTGAAAGGTGTCCGAGCCAGCTGGCACCGTCCGGCATCCTGCTGATGTTAGACAAAGAATGTAGCTAGTTTTCCTTTGTGGGTGAGTCTATTTCTTTTATGGTCTCTGGAGACCCCGATTCTTCATACAGCTTTAGCTCCATCCATACCCGGATCACTTCTGATCTGAGACTTACCAGAAATAAGAAGCCAGAGGTTTAGATGATTTTGATTTAGGGTCTTATTTTATTTGGCATTTAATGTGTTCAGGACTTTTTTCACAAGGGATATTCAGTCTTGGGAATAATAATATATATTAATAATCTATAATAATTATTATTATATTTATTAGACACAAATGTTAGGGGAGTAACCAACCACTTTTTGAGTGAGTTTAAGGCCTACTCCTTGAGCTGGAAGCCATACCTGATGCTGTTAATGAAGCCAAGAACCTAATACGTTTATTCTGCTAAATGAATGTAACAGTAAAATGACTCCTAATGACGTGTTGCTAAACCCTAGACCAGTGCATTGCTGAATCCTCGTCAGAGAAGCTTCCTCTTGCAGTAGATGGTAATTCATACAGAAACCCACAACCAGACAACACGCAGGGCAGTGAGAACCTTTGAAGCCCTCAGCCCTGAATGGGACGTCTTTACCACACCCCTTCCCATAAGGCTCAGATCTATGAAGAAAAGAAAGACTGTGAGAGCCAGAGGTGGTTAACTGCTGTAAGGAAACGGCCTTTTCCAGACACCACAGACGCTGTCTGCAGCGACTGTGAAAGCATGCACAAGACCTGTATAAGCTCAAGTCAGACAGAACCCCAGCAGGGAGGAGGGCCAGTGAGCATGAAGTCTCCCCACTAGCCAGGTAGCTCTTCACACGTAATTGCTGCCCGGGAGGGAAGAATTGATGTTCTTCAATGGAGTGACACTGGGTATCTCAACCACACTAAGGGCAGGCCCCAGGCTCAGGGGCACTTGAGGAACACAAATAGGATGCATTTTTTTTTTTTTAGTGACTTTTTCTTGGGAGATGTATTGCTAGTCACTTGATTATTTTCTTTACCATAGAGAAGATTTTAAATTTCACTTGTCAAATTTTGTTCTTATTTCTCATGAAAACCTTTGTCTACACCTCTAGCTTCCATTTCATAGAAAAGTTTCAGTATTTCCACTCTTACATCAAGGCATTTGATCCATTTAGAGTCATTGAGACATAGGGACTAATTTTGTTTTCCTACATGTAGATGTCCAGTTTTTCCAGCATTATATCTTGAAGAAGTTATATTTTCTTTGAGGTGTATTTTTTTTTAAATTTTCTTGCTTTTACATCCTAACCAAAGCTTCCCCTCCCTCCCCCTTTTCTCAGTACCCTCCCCCATCTCCTCCTCCTCCACTGTTTCTCCTCAGATACAGGCAGGCATCCCATGGATATCAGCCAGCCATGGTTTACCGGGCTGCAAGGTACCCCCTCCTCCACCAAGGTTAGATGAGGCAATCTGACAGGAGGAATGGATCCCCAAATCAGGCAATAGAGTTAGAGACAGCCCCTACTTCTACTGTTAGGAGTCCCACAAGAAGACGAAGCTACACAACTGTAACATGTATGCAAAGGGCCTAGGTGGGTCCCATGCAGGCTCCCTGGCTGTCGGTTCAGTCTCCGTGAGCCCCTATGAGCCCAGATTAGTTGGTTCTGTGGGTTTTCTTATGGTGTCCTTGACCCCTCTGACTTCTACAATTCTTCCTCCTTCTCTTCATCAGGATTCCCTGAGCCACGCCTAATGTTTGACTGTGGGTCTCCGCATCTGTTTCCACCAGTTGCTGGGTGAAGCCTCTGTGATGACAGGCACCAATCTGTGAGTATAGCAGAATATCATTAGGAGTCATTCCACTGACTTTTTTTTTTTTTTTTTTTGCTGTTCCTGTTTGGTTCTATCCTAGGTCTCTGGGATATCCTGTCTCTGAGTCCTGGCCCTCAGGGGGAGCTCCCTCTCATGGTATGGGTCTCCAGCTGTGCCAGTCATCAGTTGATCACTCCCACAATTCTGTGCCATCTTTACCCCAGCACATCTTTTAGGCAGGACAAATTGTAGATCAAAGGATTTGTGGCTGGGTTGGTGTCCCAGACCTTCCACTGGAAGTCTTGCCTGGTTACAGGAGATGGCTGGTTCAGGCTCCATATCCCTTATTGCTAGGAGTCTTAGCTAGGGTCACCCTTATAGATTCCTGGGAGTTTCCATTGCTCTAGGTTTCTAGCTCATCCCGGAGATGCCCCCAGATTCTAGTTGACTCTCCCACCGTCCTCCCCTCACCTGATCCCTCTTTTTCTCATCTCCATTTCCCTTCCAGGTCCCTCACCCCATCCACTGGCAATATCCATTTTATTTTCCCTTCGTGGTGAGCTTTGTGCATCCCCCCAACACACCCTTGAGCCCTCCTTGTTACTTAGCTTTTCTGGGTTTGTGGGTTGTAGCATGGTTCTCCTTTACTTTACAGCTAATATTCATTTATGAGTGAGTACATATTAGGCTTGTCTTTCTGGGTCTGGGTTACCTCACTCAGGATGATCTTTTCTAGTTCCACCCATTTGCCTTCAAATTCCTGTTGTCATTGTTTTTAACAGCTAAGTTATATTCCATTGTATAAATGCACCACATTTTCTTTATCCATTCTCTGGTTGAGGGACATCTAGGTTGTTTCTAGTGTCTGACTATTATGAAGAAAGCTGCTATGAACATAGTTGTGCAAATGTCCTTGTGGTATGATGGAGCATCCTTTGGGTATATGCCCAGGAGTGGTATAGCTGGGTCTTGAGGTAGGTCAATTCCCAATTTTCTGAGAAATTGCCATATTGTTTCCAAAGTGGCTGTACAAGTTTGCACTCCCACCAGCAGCGGAGGAGTGTTCCCCTTGTGTTTGAGGTGTATTTTTGACCTCTTTGTTAAGAATTAAATGGCTGTAACTGAGTAGGTTTATAACTAGGTTATTTCTCTCTCTCTCTCTCTCTCTCCCTCCCTCCCTTCCTTCCTTTTTTTTTTTTTTTTTTTTTTAGGTTTTCAAGACAGGATTTCTCTGTGTAGTCCTGGCTGTCCTGGAACTCACTTTGTAGACCAGGCTGGCCTTAAACTCAGAGATCTGCCTGCCTCTGCCTCCCAAGTGCTAGGATTAAAGGTGTGAGCCACCACTGCCTGGCAGAGTTCTCTGTCTTTCATTGATGTACATGTCTGTTTTTCTGTCAATATCACTCTGTTTTGTTAAGATGATTGAGCAATATAACTTTAAATCAGGAAAGGTGGTCACTATGCAATAGTAGGCATGATTATTACTCATAATGTTTTGGCTATTCTGGATCTTTTGAAGTTCATACAAATATTAAATTTATTTTTTCTACTTTTGTTAGGAATGAAGTTAGAATTTTGATTAGGACTGTATTGAATCTGTATACTACTTTTGAAGAACGATTTTCATAATACTGATTCTTCTAGTTCATGAGCATGGAAAGTTTTCCCATATTCAAGTGTTTTACTCATTTTTTTCTTTGGTGTTTTAAAATTTTCATTATAGAGGTCTTTCACTTTTTTGTTTAGGTTTATTCCAAGGCATTTTTGAAGCTGTTGTGAATGGTAGTGTCTCACTGACTTCTTCTCAATGTGCTCATCATTAGTGTATAGGAAGGCTGTTGGTTTCTAAGAGTTTTCTGACGGAGACTCTGGGCTCTATTCTATATCTACAGAATCATATCATCTTCAAATAAGGATGCTTTAACTTCTTTTTTTCTGTTTATATCTCTTATTTTCCTCCTTTGTCTAATTGCTCTAGCTAAGACTTCAAGTATTGTATTGAATAGGAGTGAAGGAAGGTTGCCATTGTCTTGTTCCTGATTTTAATGAAAATTCTTTGAGTGTGTTTCTCCATTTTTCATGATGTTGGGAACAATTTTTTTTCTTATATAGTACTTATTATGTTGAGGCCAGTTCCCCATATACACAATCTACTCAGAGTTTCTATCATAAAGGAATACTGGAAAGGGATTTCTGTCCTTGAGTTAATTTATTACACTTATTGATTTGTGTATGTACCCTTAAATTTCTGGAATGAAACCAACTTAATCATGGTATTTCCTCTGATGTATTCTTGAATTCAGAAAATATTCTATTTTGATTTCTTAATGTCTTTGTTCATAGGGAAATTGGTGTGTAGTGTGTGTGTATAAGGGTAATATGAGCTTTGTAAGTGGAATTGAGAAACATATTTCTTTTATATTTTATGGAATAATTTAAGAAGGATTGATGTTCAATCTTTACAGGTCTGCTACAGCTCCTTAGAATGCCGTCTGACCTGGACAGTTTCTAGGTGACAGTTTTTTGGTATTGCTTCCATCTCATCACTTGTTTGTACAAAATGGCTTGTATCATCTTAGCTTAACTTTCATTGCTCTTATGTGTTTAGAAGCATATTCATTTATTTTTGATTTTTCAAGTTATGGATTGTAAGTTTTTAAGATAGGTTTTTATGATTTTTTGAATTTCATTGGAATGGTTATAATCTCTCCCATTTCACCTGTAATTCTATTTCATTAATTCCTTCTCTCATCTTAAGTATTCTTTTCATATACTACCTTGGGGGTTCAACTTACTCTCAGTTTTCCAAGTCCCTTACATTGAGAGCAATAAACATCTCCCTTAGAACTGCTTTCATTATATCCCATAAGTTTTGGAATATCATTCATTACATGTTTATCTCCCTCTTGGAAATTTTAAATTTCCTTCTTGATTTCTTCTGTGATCTTCTTCTCTAATAGTGAGTTGCTTAATCTCCATGAAGTTTTGTGATTTCTGTAGTTTCACTTGCTGTTGAGTTCTAGTTTTATTCCATAGTGACCAGATAGAAGAGAAGAAGTTATGTCAATTTTTATAACTTTCTGAGACTTACTTTGTTTTCTACTATATGATCTGTTTTAGAGAAATCTTCCTGGGATACAGAGAAGAATGTGTGCTCTGTGGTGTCATGATGGAATGCTCTGTATGTAGATGTCTAGGCTCAATTTAACCTAGGATGCCATGTAGTAAGATGCTTTTCTCTTTTGGTGTTGGAATGATCGTTCCATTGGTGAGAGTATAGTACTGAAACCATCTACTATTACTACGTTGGGATTAATCTAAGAGTTTATAAATAGTAGTTTAATGAAATTGGGTGCTCCTAAATTTGATGTTTTGAGGGGACCATAAGAAGTCCCAAGTGTGTGAAGTCCTGAGTGAACCTGTGTTGTTGACTTGAGCTGGCCATGTCAAGGATCCAGCCTCGGACCCTTGGAAAAATGGCAAAGCCTTCTCTTCAGGGTTAGGCTCAGAGGGGTGACAAGACTTGAATATGTTTAGAATTGTAATGTCTTGTTGACATTTAGTCAACAACTTTAGTCAGAATAAAGTGTTTTGTTGTTGTCTTTAATCTTGCCTGACTAGCTTTGGTTTGGAATCTATCCAGTTGTAGAACTGTGTCACCTGCCGATTCCATTTCCCTGAAATACATCTCCCCCATCCCTTCACCCTAAGGTGGTATCTGATTTTGATGGTAACAATGGAATGGATCCTGTTTTTAAATTTAATGTGTTAGCCTGTGTCTCTTAATTAGAGAATTGAGATTGCTAGTATTATTGAGAAGCCTTGTTACTTCCTGAAGTTCCATTGAGTTTGTAGTGTTTGATGGTTGTTTTCCCATCCCTCATTCACTTAACCATTACTCCCTTTTTTCTATTCTTTTTTCTACTCTCTTGGATGTATTACTTTTCTCTTTAGTTTGCCGAATTCCTTTCATTATTCTCTGTGGAGCTAGTTTAGAGATCTTCAATTATGTTATCCTGCTTTTTCCATGGTAAAAAGTCGTCTCTCCTCAATTATGACAGATAATTTTGCTGGGTATAGTAGTCTGGGTTGGCAGCTGCTTTCTCTCAGAACCTGAAATATGTCATTCCAAGTAAGTTTCACTTTAAAGACACTGTTGAAAACAATCTGCTATCATTTCTTTTCCTGCTACCATTCTGATAGGCTTGCTTTTGTATGCTTGCTGGGTATTTCTGCCTTGAAGTTTTCAATTAATTTTATTGGTTCTGTATATTTGGTAAAAGTAAGGAGAAAAACAGTGATACAGTATGACATAGTCACTTACCTACCACTGTGATGAAACACCATGGCCAAAAGCATCTTGGAGCTTATTTGGCCTACATGATCTGATTCATAGTTCATTACAGGAAGCCAGCGCAGAAACTCAAATTGGGTAGGAATCTAGAGTCAGGAGCTGATGCAGAGGAGTGTTGCTTTCTGGCTTGTTCCATGGCTTGCTCACCTGCTTTCTTATAGCACCCATGACCACCAGTCCAAAGATGGTGCCATCTACAATGGGCTAGGCCTTCCTACATCAATCGCCAGTTAAAAAACATCCTTATAGGCTGGCCTACAGACTGAGCTTTTGGAAGCATTTTCATAATTGAAAAGTTCCCCTCCTTTCAGACAATTCTAGCTTGTATCAAGTTGACATAATAACTAGCCAGCACACAGTGGAAGAACCAAGCAGAACTAAGCTGGCATTTGATGCTGGGCATTGAATAAAGGACCAATAAACACAAAAGGAGACAGAGAATTGGGTAAGGGGATTACAAACTGATTGGCCTGCTTAGTAAATTCCACCTTGAATCTTTCAGCTTTCCTTCTCTAGCTCCCAGAACTTAGTTTTTTGACCAAATATTTAAGTATTTGTTCCACATTTTTCAACCTTTCTGATTCAAGTGTAATATAGCATTGAAACATCAAGTTTTCTTTGGATATTATGATTTGATGGTTGTGCAATTTCAAATTGTGATGCCAACTGGGCATGTGTGGTTTTAAATTAAGTTCTGAGGAACTGTTTCATCACTTTTGAATTCCTTTGCATTGGAGGAATGAAGAGGGTTGGAAGACTCAGAGGACACTGGGGAGCACACTCTTCCTGCCAATTGTTTTCTAAGATATCTTTTCTCACTTCTTGCTACAGGAGGGTGGGTTCAGGGTGACGGCTTCTTAGCCTTGTGTCTGATGAAGGATGTTTGGGGGAGGATGTATGGGTGAACTTGACATGTGTCCTGTATTCAGAAAGAATCTTTCTTAGGATCACTAAAGAGCAAGTAGAAGAAAAATGAATGCCTTTGATGGTTGGCCTAGAAACAATCTTCTTGGAGTTTTCTGGACTAGAATATTTTAACAGAGGACCATATAAGACAAGAAAGAGACCAAGAGGGAGTCACTGAATAGTCATCTTGAGTTGGTTTTTTTTTTTTTTTTTTTTGAGACAGGGTTTCTCTGTGTAGCCTTGTCTGTCCTTGGCTGTCTGGAACTCTCTCTGTAGAGCAGGCTGTCCACAAACTCAGAGATTCACCTGCCTCTGCCTCTCGGTGCTGGGATTAAAGCTGTGTGTCACCACCACCCCGCAGTCATCTTGAGTTTTATGCAATAGGTCTATATAGAGATGTGGAGAAATCCTGAAATAGGAAGCTGGAGGTGAACATCCAGAGCTTAAAAAGACATCACAGAGGCCTGCCCATTGCCTCATACAGTACGGGAGAAAGACAGCAAGACCCACCCCGCTGCCTTGTGGTGCAGGCAGGGGTCACCACTATGATGAGCAAGTATTTGGTGGAGATATGGGAGAGAAAGAGATGCAGAGTGGCGTATGTGCTGGGAAGAGAGGTGGAACTGGAGACTCCAGGGTGGTGAGGTCCTGGTTGATGTCAGTGGCCTACGCTGCCATCTGAGGCCATGGTGATGTCTGGATCCTTACTGCTGCCGAGGGCCATGTTTGGGGCCAAGGTCCTGCTGCAGCCAGGGTTTGTGTTGGTGTTCCTGGCCTGTGTTGCCACTGAAGAAGATTCAGATGTTCATCGTCTGGGCTGCTGCCTGAAGCCATGTTGATGTCCATGGACCATACTGTCACCAGAGGCCATGGTGATCTAAGTCACCTGTGCTGCCACCTGAGGCCATGTGATGTCTGGATCTGTGTTGCTGCAGAGGACCATGTCTGCATCATCAATGGCCTTTCTGCAACTGGGGTCTGTGATGTCACCAGACAACATGTGGAAGCCCATGACCATGCTCCCACTGACTGTAAGGAGCAAGGAAGCTACTTTTGCAGTGATATTGATGACTGCAGACACACAGTTGAGAAAGAGGGATATGGAAGGCTGCTGTGACAGCCCCTACCTCCACCCCATCCCACCTCTCCCCCCCCAAAAAAAGGGTCACAGCCTAAACAGGAAGCCACTCTTATGATGCTGAGGTAGGCTCCCCACCATTGATGACTTCTGGCAGGGATTTGAGAGGGGAGATTTGTGTCCAGTTGTGGTTCTCTGTGAGGCTCTCCATTTCAAACTTCGTCAGTTCTACTTACAAGGCAGGTCACTGAAAGTTTGACCATGCCCTAGTGAGTGTATGGATAACACACATTGGATGTGGTGGTTTGAATAGGAATAACCCCCATAGACTCATGTGTTTGAATGCTTGGCCTGTAGGGAGTGGCACTATTAGGAGGTGTGGCCTTGGTGGAGGAAGAGTGTGTGTGTGGGCGGACTTTGAGGTCTCATATGCTCAAGCTATGCCCAGTGTGGTACACAGTATCCTTCTGCTGCCTGTGGATCAAGATGTAGAATTCTTAGCTCCTTCTCCAGCACCATGCCTGCCAGCAGGCAGCCATATCCTGCCATGATGATAATGGACTAAACCTCTGAACTGTAAGCTCGCCCATTAAATGTTTTCCTTTATAAGAGTTGCCGTGGTCATGGTGTCTCTTCACAGCAATAGAAAACATAAAACTAAGACAGTGGACTTTAAAAAATAAAACTTTTTTTTGGGGGGGGGAGGAGTTATAAAGGAGGGGAGGCAGACATGAGTGGACTGAGAAATTAGAGTGACTAGGGTTCATGATGTGAAATTCCCAAATAAAAACAATAAAAAAAAACCATTGCATATTATCACCTAGGTGAGACTATCCAGGAAAAGGAAAGGAAAAGCAAGTCATGAATACTCAACTTTCAGTTTCCTGAAGTTCCTTGTCCGGGAGTGTGACCCTGTGAGATGTTCCCATTCCATGTCAGCACGTCTGCTGATATTGCCACTTGTCTATGCAACCGTTCCTATGAGAGGCTGTTTCACAGCAGACTACCTGGTACTCTGGCTCTTACAATCTTCCCATCCCCTCTTCTGCGATGCTCCCTGAGCCATAGATGCAGGGATGGTGGTATAGATGCATCCACTGTGGCTGGGCTCCCCATGATCCATTGAGCTCTGCATTGTGTCCAGTTGTGGTTTTCTGTGATGCTCTCCATTTGCTGTCAAGAGAGGCTTCTTTGATGAAGGGTGAGAGCTGCACTTCTCTGTGGGTATAAGGAGAAGATGTCGAATGTAGTTAGGAATTAGGTTGGTCTAGTCAAGTGGTGATAGTAGATCCTCTCTAAGATCTATGACCTCACTACCCATGGGAAGCTGGCTAGGTTCCTAGTACCAGGCATGATTTTCCTCCTGTTAAGTGGGTCTTATATCCAACCAGACAGCTGTTGGTTACCCACGACATATGAGTGCCAATTATAGTACCTTTATGGATATCTTGTCATGCTGGACAATGTTGTGGTTCATAGGTGTCACAGCTTGGTAGGATATTAATTGCTTCCCTCCCTTGGCAGCTTGTATGGTATTTTATGATACTATGGAAGCTTTCAGGTTAGATCCTGCCCCAATAATCTAAGTCTTGTGTCCTAAGTGTGCCGAGTCATCAGAAAGAGAGTTTTCCACATTTAAAAAAAAATGGGTTTTCTGTGTTCATTGGAAGAAAATTGGGCTTTGTTTGCAATTTTAGACAGTCTGACAATGGAACAGCTATATGAGAAGATTAATGTTGACCGAATTATGCATTTTATTACTATGCTTATTCTCATTTTACTATTTAAAAAGATAGTCAATTTAAGTGCCAGGATGACAGCTTTAGAAAAACTTGATAAACCTGTAAAAACTCAGACAGAAGAAACTAACAGTGAAGTTGCTTCAAGATTGGATCATAGGGTTACAGAAAGAAAGCCTGTTTTCACACAGTCACCCTTAGTTTGTCCAGTAACCATACAGCAGTTGCCTGATCAAATGACTACACAAAATATTTGGGCTCCAATTGAAATGTTAGATTTACGAAGGTTTAAGGAGGCAATAGTATCTTATGGCATGCATTCCCCGTATGTAAAGCAAATGTTAAACTCTTGGTCAACATATAATAGGATTGTACCACAGGATTGGCGGGAGCTGGCACAAGCTGTTCTTGAACCCAGTCAAAGGCTTCAGTGGCTAACTTGGTTCAAGGATGAAGCTAAAAACATAGAAAAACAGTGGAGGGATAAAGGAATACAAGTCTGCCAGGATCAGCTTATTGGAGAAGGTCAATATGCTTCAGCACAAGCACAATGTTTATATGATGTCCAAACCCTAATTTTATGTCGAACAGCAGCCTTGAATGCATGGGACAGAGTTGAAGAACCAGGAAAAAAAACTGAGTCATTTACAAAGGTTGTACAAGGCCCAAAAGAATCTTTCACAGATTTTTTACAAAGACTGGCTTCAGCAGTAAAGAGAATGGTCCCGGATTCAGAAGCTAGTAAGATAATAATTGAATCTTTGGCCTTTGAGAATGCGAATGCAGCATGCAAAACAATAATCAGGCCGTTAAAGGCAAGATCTGCACCTTTGGAAGATTGGATTAGAGACACGGTTAATGTTGAAGCTCATGAGCATGATGATACGTGGGTAGGAGAAGCAATTTCAAAAGGTTTGAGGAATGTTAGATGTTTTGGATGTGGAAAGCAAGGACATTTGAAAAGGGACTGTAAACAGGTCATTCCTAGAAACAATGTTTCTTCAAGGAACAATGGCAACAGACTGCCCCTTCCTTCTGGAGTATGCAGAAGGTGTGGTAAGGGAAAACACTGGACCAACGAGTGTAGATCAACAAGGAGCAGACAGGGTAATCCTTTGCCTCAGTCTTCGGGAAACTCCCAGAGGGGCCTCATGCAGGCCCCAATAGCAAATCCAGTTCAAACCTTTCCTGCAGTCATAGAGGAAACCCCAACTCAGAGCAATTAAATAACCAAATGCCTATTGGAATAAGTCATGCTGGTCAGGATGATGAAACAGAGAGAATAGAAAATTCAGGAGAAAACATAAAGAAAATTTTTTGGCAAACTTCTATTAATGAACAAAGACCAAAATTATCGATAAAAATAAATGGTGTTTTGTTGTCTGGTCTGGTAGACACAGGTGCTGATGTTACCATAATTGCACCAGAATTTTGGCATCCAACTTGGCCTCTTCAGGAGGCAAACATTCAACTGTTAGGAATTGGGACATTATCTCAGGTGAAACAGAGTGCAAGATGGCTTGAATGTATAGGTCCAGAAGGACAGAGAGCAAAATTAAAACCCTATGTGGCTAACATAGCTATGAACCTGTGGGGTCGAGACTTGTTACAACAATGGAATACTCAGATTAACATCCCTCCAATCTCAGAAACAAATCATAAACTAGCACATGTTTCTGAGAGAAATATTAGAAGGCAATATTCTGAATGGTCACCAGGCATCCATATTATACAAGAACAGGGCACAACAACTGATGATCTTCCAAAGACATCAACAGCTCTACCTTTAAAATGGTTAACAGACAAGCCTGTATGGGTCCAGCAATGGCCTTTAACAACAGAGAAACTCCAGGCTTTAGAAGAGCTGGTAGAAGAACAGTTAAATGCTCAGCATATTGAAGAATCAACCAGCCCTTGGAATTCTCCTGTATTTGTTATTAAGAAGAAATCTGGTAAATGGAGAATGGTAACAGACCTTAGAGCAATTAACAAAGTAATTCAGCCAATGGGCTCTCTACAATCTGGAATTCCTTTGCCTACTCTGTTACCAAAAGGATGGCCTCTCATAGTTATTGATTTAAAAGACTGTTTCTTTTCAATACCCTTACAAGAAAAGGACAGAGAAAGATTTGCTTTCACAGTGCCTACTTATAATAATTCTCAACCGGTTAAAAGATTTCAATGGAGGGTTCTCCCATAGGGAATGTTGAATAGCCCAACTTTGTGCCAATATTTTGTACAACAGCCATTGGAAGTGATACGTAAAAAATTTCCTAAATCTATAATTTATCATTATATGGATGATATTTTACTAGCTGACTCAAATGCAGATACTTTAGAAAGAATGTTTGAAGAAGTAAAGAAAATTTTGCCTTGCTGGGGATTACAAATTGCTCCTGAAAAGATACAAAGAGGAGATTCTATTAATTATTTAGGATATAAAATAGAGCTACAAAAAATTAGACCCCAAAAGGTGCAAATCAGGAGAGATCGACTACAGACTCTTAATGACTTTCAAAGATTATTTGGAGATATTTCTCATTTACGAACTATTGTTGGGGTAAAAAATGATGAACTGCATAATTTGTTCAAAACCTTAGAAGGTGACAAGGACTTAAATAGTCCAAGAGAATTATCACCTGAAGCTGAGAAAGAATTGGCCTTGGTAGAAAAGAAAGTACATGAAGGGCACGTGGATCGTATTGATCCAAAGCTGGATTGCATTTTGGTTATTTTACCTTCTAGGCATTCTCCAACAGGAATATTAATGCAGAGGGAAGATATTATATTAGAATGGATATTTTTACCAAATAAACCAAATAAAAAATTAAAAACTTATGTGGAAAAAATCTCTGACTTGATTTGGAAAGGAAAATTGAGACTTCGTCAATTAGCAGGAATAGACCCAGCAGAAATTGTCGTACCTTTAACTAAGGAGGATATTGAAAAATTATGGACAGAAAGTGAACCTTGGCAAAGAGCTTGCAGTAATTTTTTGGGAGAAATTAACAGCAAATATCCCAAAAGCGATAGAATTGATCTTATAAAGAGAGCTGATTGGATCTTGCCTCGAATTGTACGGGAAAAGCCCATATCTGGAGTTCGTACATTTTATACAGATGCCAACAAACAAGGAAAGGCAGGTTACAAATCAGAAAATTTAAGTAAAGTGGTTCAAAGTCCTTATAATTCAGTTCAAAAATCAGAATTGTATGCTATTCTGTTGGTATTAATGGATTTTTCAGAACCTCTCAACATAGTAACTGACTCTCAGTATGCTGAAAGAGTAGTATTACATATTGAGACTGCAGAATTTATCCACGATGCTTCAGAATTAACTTCACTATTTATTCAATTACAAGATACAATCAGGAAAAGGAGTCATCCTTTATATATAACTCACATTCGATCCCATGCTGGTCTGCCAGGCCCTTTAGCACAAGGCAATGATGAGATTGATAAATTATTGATAGGAAATGTGCTGGAGGCCTCAGAATTTCATAAAAAACATCATGTCAATAGTAAAGGTTTAAAAAAGGATTTTTCCATAACCTGGCAACAAGCCAAAGAAATAGTAAAGAAATGTCCTACTTGTTCCTTCTACAATCAAACGCCATTACCAGCTGGATGTAACCCAAAAGGTACTCAAAGGAATGAAATCTGGCAGATGGACGTGTTTCACTTTGCAGAATTTAGAAAACTGAAATATGTACACCACACTATCGATACTTATTCAGGATTTCAGTGGGCAACTGCTTTGAGTTCTGAAAAAGCTGATTCTGTAATCACTCATTTGCTAGAAGTTATGGCCATCATGGGTATACCTGCACAAATCAAAACTGATAATGCTCCATCATATGTCTCTGTTAAAATGAAACAGTTTTTTGCTTATTACAATATAAAGCATATTACAGGCATACCACATAATCCTACAGGTCAAGCAGTTATAGAAAGATCAAACAGAACTCTAAAGGATATGCTAAATAAACAGAAAGGGGTAACAAAAACCCCCAGAAACAGACTGCATAATGCTCTATTAACTTTGAATTTTCTTAATGCCAATGAGAAAGGAACAACAGCTGCAGAGAGACATTGGATAATAGAAAAAACTACAGAATTAAATCAGCCTATATACTTTAAGGATGTGCTGACCTCAGAATGGAAACCAGGGTATGTGTTACGTTGGGGACGAGGTTTTGCTTTTGTTTCTACAGGAGAAGATAAGTTGTGGGTACCATCAAAATTGATAAATGTTCGATTTGAACAAGAGAAACCTCTTAATTAGAGGAGGTGATAGTTCTTCAACCAGCATGAACATCCAGTTTAAACTAACTTATACCAGTAACACATGTCTTTTCATTAAATCAGATAATAACTTGCCAAAAAGGAACATCCCCAAAATTAGTCTTGGGGAAAGGTTTTTGTTTTTGTCTTTTAGGAGAATGAAGGTTAAGGAATCTGAAGAACACTGGACAAATGAGACAACTGAAGAAAAGGGACAAATCATCTATCCCAGGAAACAGAGTGAAACGGCGTATGGGTATATATTATCTAAAAAATTTTATGTCTTCCTAAATGTTTGTTTCTGCTTTTCTCTAAAAATTTAACACTATTGGTCTTCTAATAGTCCCAGTTCAATTAAAATTTAAAGCTGACTTTAGAGTTGGAGAATGGCTCTCTCCTTCTTTAAACTCAAGCATGTTGTTAAAAGGAAAATGCAAACCCCCTGTATCATGCCAGAATAAAAGAGCCATCTTCTGCTATGGGACAGGAGAAAAGCCAAATTAACTAAGGGACTATTCTATTACTAATCTCAACTCTTTGATTCTATTCTGATTCTTTAAAACTTTTCTTAAAGTATAAATTTTATATCAAAATTTACAAGATTAATATATATAGATATATAGATATATATACATTTTAACCTTTGTTAAGATATGAATGGTCATATAGAGTATTAATTAATTCTAGAAAAAAGGCTTCAATTAGCTGCATATATATGTCTTTGTGTTCGAGTCTCTTATCAGTTTTCTGCAGGAAATCATGGCCAGGCCTAACATCAACTGAAGTCTCCAGGAAGAAGTTGGGGCCCCACAACAACAACAATTCCACGTGGACAATAATAATGTCACTAAGCTGACAAACATCATCTACAGATCAGCTTTGAACTACAAGGTGCTCAGAGCAATTTTGAGATGACTAGCTGAGATGATCCAGTCTCAAAGACTACTTGAATAAAGACTTGAGATAAACCCTGAACTTTGGCATTATACACAGACTGGATAATGAAGGACATAGTTACCTTTCCTAGAATTTGACAATTAACCTAAAATTTTTCTTTCAGGATAAAGATAACTTCGCCCATACCCAGCAGGAAGCAATTTTAAGAATACGACGCCCACATTCCCAAAGAGGTGGTGTGGGGCGGGTGGTTTTTTGGTCTTTTTAATGGGTTTTGGGTCTGGGATAATTTTCATTGTTTAGGGGAGTTGGTTACAAGTTGTTGTCAAGGGTTAGGAAAAAGGCTAAGCAAAGGAGATTAGATTTAAGGTTCTTGTTTAAAAAAAAGAGAGAAAGAAAGAAGAAGAAAAAGACAATTACTAGTTTTAAATACTTTACATTGGATTGGATTGTTTTATATTGTATACAAATTATATATATTGAAATTGATATTGTTAGAAAATGCTATATGTATATCTCTAATTGTACTTATACCGTTCATTTAACAATGCAATTTTCTGATCCTTGAATGTTATTATTACCAACTATTAGGATATAAAGAAATGAAAGTTAGTAGTTAGACATTACAATAGAACTTGTAGTCATATTAGATATGTTTTAAAAATTGAGCAGATATATTTTAGACAGGTCATCTTCAAACCCTTCAGAGATCTACAGAATATGGCATTTAAAATGTTTTAATAACTTAGAAAATTTTTCTTTTTTGTTATGATTATGAGACATGTCGGCTCCTGGCAGTACCAATCTACTTCAGAGAAAATATGGGCATTGAAGAAACTGTGTATGGAGTTAACTTTCATTGTGGCAAAAGTTAGCCACTGAACAACAAAGTATCCTTGAATCAACTGCTGACAAAATGGACAGACAGGACATGAAACAAAGGGCTACTGATTCTTGCCAAAACAAGTGTGGTTATGGCTTTATCAAAAGGCATCTTCTGAGGCCAGGACAATATGGCACCATCCCTGAAGTGGCCTTCGCAATTCGGAAAAGGTACAGTGCCCTTTTCTTCGAAGGCAGCTGAGCAGGAAGTGGGCCGATGGCTTCTGATGTGCAATGGAACAGCAGCTGAAACAGTTATTCTTGAAGAGTAACTAAGCTCACGCCTCTCAATAGTAGACTGGCATTTGATAGAGGGATGTGGAGAAGAACGGGATGCTGAGATGAAGCCATATATACACAGCCAAGAAGAATGGACAGCTGAATTAAAAAACCATCAACAATTTCCAGAATTTAAAATTCTGAATCATGACATGACACTAGTGGAATTCAGGTGTTTCTGGTACATGGACTACTCTCACTCAATGTGAGGTTGAACTGTTGACCTTGTGTACATCCTACTTCACAAATGAGTCTGTCAGATATGCTAAGCCTATAGGCTGAAGATGATGCCCCAGCACTGCGGAGAAACCTCAGGTGACTGTCCAGACAGCTGGCTGTTTCTGTCAACTCACAAATTTTTTGGAAGTTGCTTACATGCACTTCCTGTTTTTATTTTTGTTAGCTAATATTATCTCCTTCTTGGGTCTCTGAGGGAGTTGAAGATTAGTTAGTTATAGTTGAAGGTTAGTTAGTTATAGTTGAAGATTAATTAGGATACATTTTGGACTTACCAAAATAGGATAGATAATGAAATTATTTTCTCTGAATTCGTCAAATACAAATGGACTAGACATTGTTTAGACATTTATTACTTGTATATATTGTATATAGTCATTGTACTTTTGTATATAGTTTTTCTTTTGTTAGTTATAACCTTTTTCTTTTTTTTCTTTTTATTAAAATAGAAAAGGGGAAATGTGGTGGTATTTTACTTGTACTGAAATGTGATTTTAATTGTATGTTAATAAATAAAGTTGTCTGGGGGTCAGAGCTATGAGAGCCATAGCAAGTGCGTGGCTGCGGTGGCGCATGCCTTTAAGGACCTGGAGGGCGGTACATTCAGGCAGTGACGAGGCAGTCACATGTTTGGGTTTACAACCAATGAGAAGGCAGAACAGCTAGACTATATAAAGACACACACAGGAAGTAGGTCCCCTTTTCAGAGAGCTCTCTTGGCTGAAGAGGATCCCTGAATCAGGAAGGGTGAGGCTCTTAGCTCTGACCTCTTGGCTTTCTTCTCTGAATCGGCTCTGTGTTTCTTATTTAATAAGACCGTTGTTTACATCTACATTAGAGGCTTAATTCAACCCCTGAGAGGAAACCAAGGACAACATCCATAATCTATACTGTCTGGAAGTCACTCATAACTTATATTGTCTGGAAGACTATTCTGACCAACCATTTTAAAGGAGAGTTCTCATGCTTGGTACTGGAGTTTTTGTTAGTTTATATACTGTGTATTATTTTAGGTAAGTACAAAATAATAAGATTCCTTGAGGCTTTAACAAACAATCTGGGTGTCATTTGTCTCTGTTCCCCCCTTCTTCGTGTGTGTCTTCATTTCCTGTATCACATCCTCTGCATCCTGCTCTTCCCCTCCTGATTTGCACCTACACCCTGTTCCCCACGTGCTTTCCAGGTTTCTGAGGGCACTCCATGTTGTATCCTCACATCTGAAGATCTGGAGCTGGGAACTGCAGGTGAGAGAGGACATGCGGTGTTTGTCTTTCTGGGTCTGGGTTACCTCACTCAATATAATCTTTTGTAGGTCTATCCATTTACCTGACAATTTACATGGTCTCAGTTTTCTTTACAGCTGAACAGTATTCCATTGTGCATGTGTATCACATTTTTGTTATCCATTCATCCATAAAGGATAATCTAGGTTGTTTACATTTCCTACCTATTTTGAATAGGACAGCTATGAGCATGGTTAAGCAAGTTCTGTGGAGCAGGATGTTGAGGCTTTTGGGAACAAGCCAAAGATCACAGGGTATGTTTCTCTTTCTTTCTTTCTTTCTTTCTTTCTTTCTTTCTTTCTTTCTTTCTTTCTTTCTTTCTTTCTTTCCTTCCTTCCTTCCTTCCTTCCTTCCTTCCTTCCTTCCTTCCTTCCTTCCTTCTTTCTTTCTTTCTTTCTTTCTTTCTTTCTTTCTTTCTTTCTTTCTTTCTTTCTTTCTTTCTTTTTCTTTTCTTTTTGGTGAGTATTCTCTGTACTGAGTTCCAGAGTGGCTGTACCAATCTGCATTCTCACCAACAGTGAATAAGGGTTCTCCTTTCCCTATAACCTCAACAGCATTTGTTATCAGTTGTTTTGTTGATCTTAGCCACTCTGTGTAAGATGAAATGTCAACGTTGTTTTGATTTGATGTCCCTGATTATGAAGGATGATGAACACTTCCTAAGGTATTTCTTGGCTTAATTTTATTTCTTCTATTGAGAACTCTGTTTAGAGCCCTAGCACATTTTTTAAAAAAAGTATCAAAATGGTCTTTTATTTGTAATGGATGCAATTTGATTCTAATACTACAATACCTAACTTTTTTGAGATTGTGACACATTTACATTTATCCCTTCCCTTTCTTCCCCCCAAAACTTCTCATGTACCCCACTCTCCTTCAAATTCACAGCCTTTTTTTTTTCACTATATCTTCAAGTTCTTACCATTTTTCAGCCCCTCTTCTACTGTGTTCTCGGAGCCTTAAGTGTGGAGATGTTTTGCAGACTCAGCCAGTCACTGGTAAAATCTTCAGACGTGGGCCATGGAGGTAGGCAAGCCACCACATGGTTTGGTTCAGGCCATTACTGTGGTCTTTTGTAACCATGATCAGGAACAGCAGAGCATGGATATAGAGAAGGAAAGACTCATCGACAAGCATCTTGACGAACTGCTGGCTGCCATCAAGGAGGCTCCCAAGGGAACACAGTCTAAACTGGGTCCTGCTTTCTCTGTGAGTGGGAAAGCCATCTCCAAAGGTAGTGTCCTCAGAGACATAGGCCACACTGGGACCCTGCTCCATCTGTAAGGGCAATCACTGGAAGGATCAATGCCCTAAGAATCCATTGAGGCAGAAGTCTTCTCTTCCTCCCCCATCATTGATGCGTCTCAGGGCCTCCCATATAGGCTCCTGCCCTAACAGTATATTTTGAGGAACCTTGGATAATAACAACTGCAGGTGAGTACCATTTCTCCCCTGGCCCTAAATCCCAACAAGCGACTATCATGTGGGAACATCCAGCCAACCCCTTAAAAGATATTTTACTCAACCTCTTGCCTGCTCCTGGGGGAGATCTCCATTTCTGCCACTTCTTCCTAATAGACCTGAGACCCCAGGTCTTCTTCTGGGAAGAGACCGCTTGGTTAGAATGAAGGTCAAACTCCTCCTTTCTCCAGTACGGTATTGTTGTTTGTCCTTGGTGGAAGTCAACATTAACCCTCAGTTTCTTTGTCACCGTTCCACTACTGTGAAAGGACACCATGACCATTTAATTGGGGCCTTGTCTACAGCTTCAGAGGTTTAGTCCATTGCCATCATGGTGGGGAGCATGGCGGCATGCATGGCATTGGAGCCGTAGCTGAGAGCTACATCTTAGTCCATAGCCTGAAAGAAA
The DNA here is from genome assembly GCF_007827085.1 of Peromyscus californicus insignis. Lineage (NCBI taxonomy): Eukaryota > Metazoa > Chordata > Mammalia > Rodentia > Cricetidae > Peromyscus > Peromyscus californicus. The sequence goes on along the minus strand of NW_026294617.1, from coordinate 66,894,830 downwards.
GAGAACTTGGTTGGCTACATTCCTATCTTCCTGTGGAAGAGTTCCACTTGCAGGTGACTGAGCATTCAAATTATGAGCCCATGGGGCCATTCTTATTCAAACTACCACATATAGCCACCAGCACCATTCTGCCACAGGGGTTTCGAGAGAGCCCACACATGTTTGCAGAAGCTTGCTTTTAGGACCTAATAGACTGGACACAACTCCAAACCATGCTGCTCCGATATGGATAATCTTGTCTTCTGCGGGCACTTTGAGGGAGTAATATTCCAGGCTACAGAGTCTTTTTGGAATCTCTTGGGAGAGAAGGAGATAAAGTGTCTCAGGATAAGACCAAACTCTGCAAACCCAATGTCACCTGTTTGGGTCTAACTTTATAAAAGGGCACCAGACATTGTGACGTGAGTGGATCCAATGCATTTTAAACTTTCTTCTCCATTAGACCTTGAAACAGCTAAGAGCCTTCCTGGGAGTTACTGGATATCATAGAATTTGGATCCCTAGACATGCTGAACTGGCTAGGTCTCTCTATAAGGCCTGAGAAAAAACTCAAACTTAGGGACATTCAAATAGGGATATGGACCACTGAATCTCAACGTGTTTTTCAAAAGAAAAAGGGAGCCAGACTCCTGCTTTGGGACTATGCATCCAGTCTCAGTTTGATCTGTATGTGACAGAAAGGAGGTAGCTTTGAGTGTGATTACCCAATTTGTAAGCTCAACTGCTCAGCCAATGGGCTGCCTAAGTAAGATTTAGACCAGGTAGCAGAGGAGCAGCTTGTTTATCTCTGGTCAGTTGCAGCCATGGGGATTTTGACTCTGGAAGCTCAAAATTTACCCTTGGGTATTCTCTAATGGTTCACACTCCACATGATACTGAGGCATTTTTAAGTCTAAGGAGAATCTGTGATATCAAATCTCCTTACTAAATACCAAGCCCTTTGTTGGAATGTCCTGAGGTGATGTTTAAAGCCTGTCAAAATTTAAATGCTTCCACATAGATCCCAGAAGGAGATGGGAAACTCCACTATTCCTGTGAAGAGGTCCTCCTAATGGATAGCTCAGCTGCTCGTCCTGAGTGAAATATTCAGCCTCCGAAGAATCCCCATTTAGTATTGTACACTGAGGGGAGCTCTTTCTTCAAGGACAAAATTACATATTTGGTTACACTCTGGTTATGAGTTTAATCACCCTTGCCTTGCGGCCTATATTCCACAATTCTAGTGTCCAATTTACTGTGCTTTTTTGCTTTCACCAAAGCCCGAGTCAAAGGAAGTTAGTGTCTGTACCGATCCTATGTAAGCTTTCCTAAGTCTACATGCCCATGCAGCTAGCTGGAGGGGAAGAAGTCTTTTAAATAGCACTGGGGACCTCCCCCCATTAAACATCCAAAGAAGCCGGGCGGTGGTGGCGCACGCCTTTAATCCCAGCACTCGGGAGGCAGAGCCAGGCGGATCTCTGTGAGTTCGAGGCCAGCCTGGTCTCCAAAGCGAGTTCCAGGAAAGGCGCAAAGCTACACAGAGAAACCCTGTCTCGAAAAACCAAAAAAAAAAAAAAAAAAAAAAAAAAAAAAAAAAACATCCAAAGAAAATTCTTAAGCTCTTAGATGCTGTCCTTCTCATCCAAGTTTCTGTAATTCTTTGCTCAGGACACCAAAAATGGGAAGATTCGATGACCAGGGGAAATCAAGCAGCTGCCTCCAACTATAAAGGGGCAGCCCTGGATAATAAATAACACGAGGCATGCCCTGTTCTTTGGGAAGAATTCCCACCACCTCCTGAGAGAACCCAATATTATCCCACCAAGGCAGCCCTGGCCTCAAAGAAAGAATGTCAGCTAGACTACTGCAGATGGCTGGTTTCTCCCAAAAGTGCTTGTTACCTAAACTCCTTCAGTGGAAGATCCTAAAGTCCCTCCACAGATGTATCAACTGGAACAGAACACTCTAGTCACTGGCCAAGAGGATGTTCATAATGAAGTCATCCAACAAGTAGTCTAGGTTCTTCACAAAATCAATCCATCAAACAAGCGCCTCCAGCCCCCAGGTACTGAAGATGGGAGATTTTTCCAAGAGAGGGCTGGTAGACTGCTGTGGGATGGGCTGTACGTCAAATGTGTTGCTGATTGGTCAATGAATAAATCACTGATTGGTCAGTGGCCAGGCAGGAAGTATAGGCGGGACTAACAGAGAGGAGAATGGAGAGAACAGGAAGCTGGGTGAGGGAGACACTGCCAGCTGCCATCAGGACAAGGAAGATGTAAAGTACCGGTAAGCCACAAGCCACGTGGCAAGGTATAGATTAATAGAAATGGATTAATTTAAGCTGTAAGAACAGTTAGCAAGAAGCCTGCCATGGCCATACAGTTTGTAACCAATATAAGTGTCTGTGTTTACTTGGTCGGGTCTGAGAGGCTGTGGGACTGGCAGGTGAGAGAGATTTGTCCTGACTGTGGGCCAGGTAGGAAAACTCTAGCTACAGTAGACGGACTTTACACGTATATCAGGAGGATCTAAGTCAAAATTTCTTTTCGTCCTGGAAAATATTATAGGTTGGATAAAGGCTTTTCCATATAAAACAGCAAAGACTCCTGACTGGGCTGGGGTGATCCCCAGACACGTAAGAAGACTCCCAGGGTCTTACCGAAAGCTCTGGGGGAGAAGACACTATCAATGTAAAGAATACTTTTGTTTTCTTTTTCTCCTTTTCTTTTTTCAAGACAGGGTTTCTCTGTGTGGCCCTGGCTGTCCTGGAACTTGCTCTGTAGAGTAGACCAGGCTGGCCTTGAACCCAAAGATCCTCCTGCCTCTGCCTCCAGAGTGCTGGGATTAAAAGTGCACCACCACCACCCAGTGGATACTTTTGTTTTCAGTATGGTGAAGTAATTAAGTATTGCCCTTCCTGCCTCACTGGAGTCCATATTAGCAGATCAAACCTTTAAAAGATTCAGCCTGCATTAGAGTGTCAAACCTTTAAAAGTAATATTGTGCATAGTTACTGTGTTACTGTAAATAAGGGAGTTGGGCAAGCATTTTAGCTCCCTGGGGTAGGTGGTGTTTTTTTTTAAATTTTTTTTTGCTTGTTTTTGTTTTGTGGAGTAGGGGATCAAACTGGGGCACTGAACATGCTGGCACATGTTTTACCTCTGACACAAATTCCCAGCCCCGCTGATTTCTTCTTATAAGACTTCTACTTTTTTTTTTTTAAATTTAGAAAGACAAGTTTTGCATCTTTGAAAAACAAAAGAAGAAAAACGAAAAAGGCAAATATTAAACACAGAAGCTAGTACAATGACCCCTTACAACTGAATTTGCACACAGATGATCAATTGAATCAATAACTTAAAAAATAAATTGACTATATCTTTTCCCCACATGTTGATTTCCTCTTGTGTGGTTGGAGGGTGTGCAGATTTGTACAGATTTATTGGAGAGAAATTTAGGAGCATTTAGTAACAGTGTGTTATTCCAGATTTCCAAATATCCTCATCAGATAATTTCACAGGAGGGTGTAAATGTGAGAACATTTATCATATGGAATTTTGAAACAACTTTCATGTCCACCAGTGGTGAAAGGTATTAAAATGTGAGCGTAGATGATGTTTCTGAACCATACATTTAAAACTGTTAAAAAGAGTGGAGTGTGGTGGCACATGCCTGTAGACCCAGTACTGGGGAGACTGAATCAGGGGAATCTCAAATCCTTAGGCAAATTTGATCTACATGGCAAGGTCCTGTCTCAAAAATAAAAAAGGTTAAAATGATAAAAATTTAAATAATCAGTTTTAGGTTGCATAGATTTACTACGGTGTAAAAGGAAAATACATCTATTATGATATAAATATTCCACAGTCTTTTGAAATAGTGTGATAGCTATACGTATAGACATGAACATGTTTCAGCTACTTGAGTGAGTAGCTATGCTTCTGATTATCTAGTATTTATATGCAAGAGCAAGTGTTTGTACACAAACTGGAGAAATATGGGCTACGTTTTTACAGTGGTTACCATTTTGTGATATCTCATAGCAAAGACTTTACTTTTCACTTTATTTCTAAATTGTTTTAATATATAAATGCAAATCTGTAATTGATTTAAAATTGAAACAGAGACTTCAAGCCAAATGACCATGTTTTCAGAAAGCTTGACACTTTAGGAAGAAACACTGTATCCATATATTCATAAAGTTTAGTCTAAACACTGCACGAAGTTCAAAACTTAGAACTCGGTGAGCCTTTCAACAACTATATAAACATGAGAGGAGTTAGAGCAGCCTATGCACACAAAATCTGTGTGCTAGGCTAAAATTAAGTGTAGTCACAGTAAGTTTTTGCAACTGTGCTTTTTTTCTAAATCGATGACAGTGACTCAAAGTACACAGAGTCAGGTATCTTAGGTGGAAGCAGGCTGTGTGCACAGAGGAAGCGCAGCTCTCTCTCCACAGTCCTCCTGCCAAGTCGTTGACGTTGTTGGCTCTGTGGACACTTAAGTCTTGCTGTCTCTCTGCTCCAAGCCCTCAGTTGCTTTCATTGCCCCATTTTCCTCTTGTAAATAAAAGTCAGCAGGCAATTTGTCGTGCTTCAACATGAATGGTCAACAACCAGATGCCACCAGCAAATCTTTCCAGCTTCTGGGTCTAAGTTGGTTTTCCTGGGTTGTTTCTCCAGGACTTGTACCAACTTCACACTGGGTAGGTGCAGGAGGCATCTTATGAAGGGAAGCCTGTGGGGAAGGTGTACCAGCAAACTATCCTTTCCCAGCATCCCTGGAGTCCACATCAGGCCTTTGGCTTTCTCACAGCACTTCACAGACGCTGTTCCCATCATTTTACATAGGGTCTTCATAGTCCATATCTGCAATGTTTATCTTCCTTGCCTTAGAATAGATGTCAGAGGAGACCTGGAAGGACCAAAGAAGAGAAGACAGAGGAACATGTCTTCCACTGGGCCTCTTCCCAGTCAGCCTGGATTTTGTCATGTGCAACCGTAACACCTTAAAAGGAGCCTCTTGGAAGCCCATGGCCTCCTGCCCCATTGTCAAAGGAGCCTGTCACTCCTCAGGCTTCTAGAGGTGCTCCTGCTGAACAACCCTATGAACAGTCATTGTTCAAAGACATTGGAATGAATAAACTAAACTGCTCTCAGGTTTTCTGAGGACTAGAGTTCTGCCCAGAGACCACCCTAAGCAGGACAAAACTGCAAAGCACCAGCGATACTTGTGGGAACAAAGTCAAAACACCTGAAATTCAGAAAGTACTTTTGCAGCATCATGGATGGCTTTTAGAATTTTTTAAATGGTGCATATATGTGTTGTCTGTGTGTGGGTATGTACACCATGAATGTAGGTGCTCATGGCAACCAGAAGAAGGCATTGGATCCCCTGGAGCTGGAGAGGCAGGTAGCTATAAGCTGGTGGGTGCTGGAATTGAGTTCAGGTCCCCTATAAGAGCAGCAAGGCTCTTAACTCTTGCCACCTCTCTGCCCCCACCATGGATATCATGAATTATCCAGGAGTTATAAATTATGAATTTTTCATAATACAAATCATGTTTCACAAGGCCTGTTTTTTAAAGGCAACATTAGTTTAGTATTATTCAGTATTAATTTAATTCACTTTGTATTCCTAGCTATACATCACTAGTTGGTGGCTGTCCAGTTCAACAGTATTTTAGGATAGAGATTTTCAAATAAATAGAACCTTAAAAATAAGTATAAACCATGACTGAACTGCACATGAGCACATAGCTCAAGGAAATACACCCATAAGCCTCCAAAACTCCCTCATGCAGTGATTATTGTTATAACTAAATGCTTTGTGTCTCTACTGTGCTGGTAGATAAGGGACCATGATATTTTTTCCTCCTCCTACGTAGCAATACTGTGGGAAAGCAGTAGGACGGTCTCCAGAGGGAACAGAGAAAGCACACAGAGAACAGTGGAGACCCTGCTTACCTCACTTGCCCCGTGTGTCCTCATGTGCTGAGCTGTGGAGGAATGAGTAAAGCGCGGTGAGGTTCCACTCATAGTTAATCTTTTACAACCCCCCATTAGTGAAGCTTGCTTCTTCTCCAGTCTGTTTTCCATAGACTGAGCTCCAGCACTACTTCCTGTCTTCCTTTCTAGCGCATGAATGATTATCTTAGTGTCCACAGAAGAACGGGCAGCCTGGGGTGGGTGGGTACACAGGCCGTTCTGGCACTGGAGACGCTTGAAACCTCTCTCCTCTCCTGGGCCTACCATGCATAGGATGGGGCAAGAGCAGCAGCCACGGTGAAGCGGTGCTGCAAGGGACCTGTCCGGCCACTCGGCAGAGGCTGTCATCTTCGGGTTGCCATTAAAAACAGGCCACGTGAAAGACGCACTAGGCCATCCTAACGACAGCACTGAGCTCTACTTGACACCGCTTCCGGACAAAGGTCGGTTTCTAAGTATCTGCAGCGATACAGTCAGCTCTAAGTACAAACACTGCCATATTGCCAAGCAGAGCCACCGACTTGGCTCTGGGACAGACAAAAGTTCGTGAACAATTCATCCCATTCCAAGTCTTACCCACTGCTGGCTCCATCTCCTGCTGGGTATGGTACACCAGTGAGTAAATGTCGTCACCACTGACAACATTCACTGAAACAAGAAGGGAGACACGTTGAAGCAGCCCTTCCTTCCCGCTCTCTCACCTATTCCACACCCACCTCCTCCCACAAACTCAAAGGCAGGTGAGTCATGAGTCATGTATTTGTAGAGGGACTAGGCTGCAGCAGAATCGGCTTTGGCGAGCAGACAGCACCCTGGACGGCCTCCCCTTTCCAGTTTGTGCCATGCTGACTCGGGTCACTGGGAAGCCTCACCGTTCTCATACAGGGATTGTAGCTGCCCTGGGTCAGGTGAGTTGAGGTAGCTGGATTCTTGGAGCACAGGCCTAGGAGGGCTCCTGCAAGCACAAAACACATGCCATCCCAGATGCTCTGGGTGTGACTGAGATTGTAAAATGTGAGGGATAGGGTCCTGTACAGGATACTAATTCATGGAAAAATGAACAGCTGGAAGATACAGCTGTGTGGCATAAGCCGAAGCCTCGTTCATGGGCAGAATGGGGCTCTGTGGTGCTGCCCCATAGCACGTGTTCCAGGGGTTACAGGTTCACTATGACATCGCCTACACAGGTAACTGTTACCATCTAGGGATCTCGATCGGGTTCATTTTCTCTGTCAGTTAAAGAATTTAAAGGCAGGAAAAACCTTGAGTGCAAAAGCTAACAGCAGAGAAACTGTGAACACCGCAGACAGCAGAAGACAGACCCAAGAGTTGAAGAAAGGCTTTTTACTAGGGCCGAGGAAGCACACACATTCAGCAGGCACACCGAGAAAGACCCTCAGCAGAGTGGAGGGGGCTTGAAAAGCTGACGTCCAGCTTCTCCTTGAGGGCTGATTTTTTTTTTAAGTCATTGAAGGACCGTCCTCCCCTCATGTGGGGTTGGTCAGTCGAAGAAAGACTGCATGTCTGAAGGGCCTACAACTGTTGTGTTAGTGTGTCCTCATAAGGCCTTGAACTTGAGCCAGTCTATCAGCAGGGGACTAATGGAAGGAGAGGAACCCTACAAGGCCTTTGTTTTAAGCTGCCAGGCCTTTGTCAGGAGCTTGAGGAAGAAGGCAGTGTCTTGGAAGTTGATCCTTTTTACTACTGAGCCATGGCCGCCCCTCTCCTGCTTATCTGACTGCTTATCAGGCGGCATGACTGCCAGTCCCTAGGACAGGGCTGGGTACTAAGTAAAGAAATAGTGGTTCATCTCAGTAGAAATAGATAGCTGGCCAGAGTAAGCAGCTTGAGGAAGGAACAAAAGAAAATGGTCATGCATGTGCTACGCCCCCGGGAGTGTGGAATGAGTGTTTACCGTTGGTGTGGACAATGCACAAGCTAAGTTTGGAACCAGCGAGCATTTTAGAAATGATTTCCTTCTCGAAGCTTCTAGCGAACTTCACCAACAGCATTTTCAGTGTGTTTATTACTTTCTGTCTTGCATTTCAGAGACGCATAGTGTATATAGCTTATCTGCCCTAAACTACTTTTCGAGTCTCAGAATTTCGAGACTTTTCGAGTCTTTCCCTCTATTCAAACCTCTCTGCTGTAAGCAAGCAGACTGCATGAATTGACCAAAAGAAATCAAAAGACGGTAACTGCAGCGGCATTGGAAGGAAGCATTAGAGAAAAGTGCAAAATAATTGAAGGAAAATAGTGAAAGAGAAATAGGAAACTAATGTTCAACGTTGCCAATGGGGGACTCAGGAGTGAGTTTTCAGTGCCATGAAAAGGGAAGCAGCTCACAGGAGAGGACAGTACCGTTTTAAAAGTAAGTTTTCATGGTACCAGAAGGCACCATGCAAGTTTCCTAAGGAGGGAAGCAACCAACAGTCCTACCCAGCGATGGCACCTAGGAACCACAACAACCAGTGTGGCATGATGACCCTAAGGTCCCAGGAATGGCTAGCAGTACTCAGGGCTAGTGACGTCATCAACCTTAGAGGAGAACATACAACCACCACTTTACTAAACCAGCATTATTCCTAACTACATTTTAAATATTTGCCCTTATACCCATAGATAAGTTCACCCCTCAACAAAGAACCTTCTCTCGGCAACAGACTGAGTCCACCACAGAAAACCACAACCAATCAAAATGCAGAGTTGTGGAGTCTATTCCCAATGGATGCATCTACAAAACACTCCTGCACCAAAGGCTCGGAGAACATCGCGTAGAAGAGGAGGTGGGAAGATTCTAAGAGCCGGAGGGTCAGAAAGTTTGCAGTGAGACTGTGTCTCCCAGGAATGTCAGAAGCTACACCCATAAAGTCTCACCAACGCGATTGTCTGAGCAGAGATGACAAAACCAGACATACTAAAGTGGACAGGGAAAGGCTGTACATGAAGAACTGCAGGTTACTAAGGAACCCTGAGGGTGGGAGATATGCTCTTCCGTGGGGAGCAGCATACCGGTTGGTTATCCAGTACCAAATGGTTGGCCCTGGAAACAAGCATACAGGCCATATACAGACTGAGCAGGTTGTATTTAGCTTTAGAAATACATATGTATATACATGCACATATATGTATATAACAACAACCAATAGAAAAAAGAGGCCACGAATTTGAAAAAGAGCAGGGAGGGGTATATGGGAGTGTTTGGAGAGAGGAAAGGGATGGATGATGTAATCATACTATAATCTCAAAAAAATAAAAGAAATAACTTTTTAAAAGTGTGTTTTTGCCATCATCAGCACGTAGAGAAAGCAGGGCCCTCACCTGAGTGGATCATCCGGTTGTCTTCCTGCAAGGCAGAAAAAAAAAAAAAAAAAACCCGAGAGCATAGATCAGCGGAGCCCGACTTTCATGGTCTTCCTGCCCTGTGGTACTCAATTGGGATGACGTTGTCCCCAGCGGACATCTGGTAGACACTTATAGAGTCTTTCTGTCACAACGAAGGCGATTCAGGTCCAGAAGGGTTAAGTCAACTTCCCAAAGCTGGAAGTCAACAACTTCCCCAAGCCCCTAAGTACCAGAAACAGGATTTGGGACCTTGCATCTATTACATGCTTTGCTTTGAATTTTGTAACCACACTGGTGAATCTCACCCTGCACAGAGTCCCAGAGCCAGGTGCTGCCATGGCCAAGTTACAGCTGGGAAGAGGTGTCCAAAGATGTTGGGAAAGCTTGGAATTCAATGAGATTTGAATTGCCTCACACTGTCCTCTACTAACCCTCTTCAACTTGCTCAGTGGAGACTAGGAGACCAGGATGAAGCATAAATACATGAGAAACTATGGGTTGTGATAAACTTGGAAAGTAACTTTAAAATTCAAAATGGAGAGCAATTGTTGACTATGTTACCAGGTGAGACTTTCAGGAGAAAAACAACATTTTATCCAAAAGGTGAGAAAGCTCCAGGAATGATCAGAACCCATAGGGATGTGAATTGTACTTCAGGGAGAAGGAGAAGCATGTGACATCACCCTTGGTAAGACTGCTGCACTGACATCAGGCCTGGAGCTAGCCAGAGTGAGTGGTCAAGTGTTCCTCTGCTCCAGTTTAAAAAATAGTTACGTTCTATAAAAATTAACCCACAGAAGAGCCGGATATCAGGCGGTGAAATTAAAGAACTTTCCTATAGCAGGCTTTGAAAGTTAATGAGAAGACACATAGGTAAGGTAGCTAGGGCATGCACTTACTTTGCTGTGTGCATGCCACAAATGCAGTCTGTTTTTTTTTTTGGGGGGGGGAGGTTATAGTAGCAATATTTGAATATATGAAGTTACTAACCTATTTTTCTCTTGAGCCAGTAGCAAAATATTAGGGCCATGGTGATGGGGCCCAGACAGCCAAGTAGCCACTCAGTGACTCCTGAGAAGAGATGACTGCTTCCAGCCTCAATGGGCACTGAGGAGAGATCTGCACCTGAGCTCCGGTAGGGAAGGGGTTGGGTTTGGAAAACAGACATCTCATGTGTGGGTTATGTTCAAGGGCTGCTCCTCATGGGGGAGGGTGTCCTTGTTTATCTAGAGTACCCCTGCTTCTCACACTGATGAAAGAAGATAGGCACTCAAACTCCGTCCTCCACACCTCTCCCTCATGCTCATCGCCTGTGCCAGCAAGGTGAACAGAAGCCCCGCCCCTCTCATGTGCACCACCCACGTTGATTACAGAAGCCCCGCCCCTGACGACACACCACTGGAAAACTCTGAAGCTGTCCCACGATGCTGGGGAAGAGACACTGACCCTGAGAGTCCCAAAGCCAGAACAATACCTGTTAGGTTGAGAGTCACCACCTCACTTCGCTGGGCACCCTGGCCGTTGCTGGCCTCACAGAAGTAGTTTCCAGAATGTTCTGCAGTTAGGGAGAAGTTGAAGGATGCTCCTCCTCCAGAGGGGGCTGAGCTGCTCCCCAGAATGACATTCTCATGATAAAACTGGTAGAAGATTGGGGGAGAGCCTCTCAGGGCCTCACAGTGAAGCTCCACCAGGTCCCCCAGCACAGCCTGGGTTCCAGAGTCCCCAAAGGTAAGGACAGGGCGAGACACTGGAACTGATCAACAGTCAACAATTAGAGAAAGGTACCTTGACGGGGCAAACAGTCCCATAATTTCTGCCTGCTCCCTAGAGGCTCAACCCCACTGACGTCGCTAAAGGCAGCCCAGGGGAGTGTGGATGTGGTGTGGGATGCTGGCTGCGATGTGGCAGCTGCGTCACTGACCTCTGACAGTGATGTCCACCAGCTCGCTGAGAACAGGGCCGTAGCCATTGTCAGCTGCACAATAGTATTGCTCAGCGTCGCTGCTCTTCGCTTCCACGATCTCAAACTCCGCCGTCAGTGAGTGCTGTATCTTTGTTTCCAGATTTGAACCCAGGGCCCCTCTGTACCAGAAGTATGTTATGTTTCCAGTGGCATTAGCAACTGAGCAAACGAGGACCAGTTTGCTTCCCTCCATCACCCATCCCCCTGGGGGCCGTGTCTCCAAGTTCACATCAGAGACGGGGATTCCTGCGGGAACACAAGATAACAAAGGGGACCCTGAGTAGGGAGCGTTTCAGAGAGGGGTGGGTGTTCCGGTCCTGGAAGCAAAAGGCTGCTGGCCAAGTCAGGGATTTTAACAGCTTACATTGGGGCTGGTGTTCTGCTGACTCGGAATCATCTTAGGTTTGGCTGATAGTCACAGAGTGAGAAAAGTACTCTCCCACCACCACAGAGTATGCGATGTCATCTCCCACCCTGGGATCACAATTTCTACTACCCTACAGTGATCTCAAGTCCACGTTATAAATCACACTGCTGGGCTACGAATACTCTTTCAAGCTCTTTCTTGCCGTGTGTGCTTGAGCACATGACTCAACTTCTCTTAGATCTGATTTCCATTTGTAAGTGTGTGACTGTCATTAGCTCCCGCAGTCCTAGAAGTCAGTTACACCACAGGACTAGAGGAGGATCTGCTATGTGTGAGCTGATCAAGGTTTTTACAGGTTGGGGTAGATTTTGTTTTACCAATGTTGAAGTTTTAGCAAGTTTGAGACATTCAACCCTTTGTAGGTACTGGACATTTGCTTTGGATGATCGACCCTGACATGGGATCATATGGCACAGGATAATAAAACATGGCTGTTTTTGGTTGCAGCATCTCCCATAAACTCTTCTCCAATAGCACACTCTACACACTCCTCCCACAAGGCCTTTCCTTGCTTCTTCACCAGGGCAGCTGGCAGCTCCTCCCAATGTCTACCTTCTCAGGAGCGCGGGAGACATCCTGTTCTGCTCTTTTGTTACCCAGCTCTGACTCTGGAAGAGTGAGCGCAGACACTCACTCTGCACAGGTATCTTGGTTGTCAGGCTCCACTTTGTGACCTTCTGAGCTGTCGCTTCAGCTGCGCACCGGTAAGACTTTGGGTTTTTCCTCCACCTGGCAGGGATCTGAAGCTTTGGGGAGCTGCTGCAGCCTGACCCAAGAACCCGGCCATCACCGAAGAAGCAGAACCGGAACTGAATATATGGCTTCTGTGCAAGGAGCTGGACCCTACAGGTCAGGGTCATGGAATGCCCCTCTACAGGGTGGGAAGGACTGAATTCTAGCACAGGTTGTAGAAACAGATCTAGAGAAAAGACATAAACACAAATTCCAGGGCAGTGTTTGTGAACAGGCATCTTTGTGTTCCCAGCCAGTAGAACAGACAACCTCTCCCACCACCTCCCTCATAGCCACGAGTTTCCCTTTGGGGAGAACCCATCCTGCTCCTTCTGGAGGGCTTCCAGAGGGCAATCTTTACCTGTGGCTTAGATCTCATTATCTCCTTTTTTAAGTTTCTGGTATAATTGTTAAAGTTATGCTAGAGTAGGTATATTGAAGACTCTTGCTGGATACAGTGAAGCTTAAAGTTCTAGTAAACTCTCTCTCTCCTTTCTCTTTTCCCCGCTCTCCCTCCCTCCCTTCTTTCCTTCCTCTTCTCCTCTCCTCCTCCTCCTTCTATTTTGACAGTACTGGGAATCACAGTGGCAGAGCCTTATGGATGCTGGGCAAATGTTCTACCATAGAGCTAAAACTCAGCTCCGTTCTTTTTCCTTTGTTATAAATCATATTGATAAGGAAAAAAGGTTCCCCTTGCGCTGACATCCCAGACCCATGCCATCACTTTCAAAGACATCACCGGGATCCTGGGGGAATCGGTTGTCATGGAAGCAACACCATGAAAACAAGGCTCAGGGGGGAGGCTCAGTTCTCTGTTGACCCTTCTCTGAGCCTCCTGCTGCAGTCGCTGATGGAGAAAAGGGAGAACACTTGCCTGGGAAATCCCTGAATCCATCATCCACACAGCCTGGATCCCTTGGCTCAGAAGTTCTATATAAACCTCTGTAGAATCCGTGAGATGTGATGAAAATTTAATCCACGTCTTAAGTCTTAGGGGTATGTGCTTTGGGGTTTTAAGGGCTCATTTCAGAGTATGTAAAGATGATTGAAGCTTCATTTTCCCTCATCTTCCTCACTGTCCCATCAGCCCAGTCTCTCTGGGCATTTGTCTAAGCCCCGGAGTCTCTCAATTTGGGAAACTTTTATAGTTTTCTTAAGAGAAATTATTTCTCTCTTTACCAGATGAAAAATACCCTGGGTTCCCGGTGATACCTGGTTCAGTGTCTATAACCTCAAGTCTTTCCTACAAGAAGGCTTTTTTTTTTGCAGAATCCTTTTAGGTAGCAGTTACACCTACAGTTAGCATCTGCCCTGGGTATGGAATACCCTGCATCTTCTCTCCTGGACATCTATGGTCCTCAGAGGACTGATAAACTTTACAGCATTTGAAAATGAGCTGAGAAAGAAAGGTGTTAGGCGCCTACAGGCCTCTCTCCTGACTGGGCCAGTGGAAAAAAGAGCAAGAAGCCAGACCCGCCTCACTGCAAGAGTCTGCAGTTCTGCTGTGTAGAACTCTCAAGCATCTGAGAATTCCTTAAGAACATGTAAACCAACCATTTCCTTGTCCTTGATGTGGCTTTGTATTTCTCTGTAGGCTTTGCTTGAGTGCCTGGGCTTAGAGGGAAAGGGGAAACCAGGCACACAGCACACACAGCATTAGCACAAATGAGTTAAATTTGCATATCAGCGAGGGACCCAGAAGACCAGAGTCTTCTGAGCTCCCTGACCACGGGGGACCTCTGGTCCTGTGTTGCTGGGTGCACCAGACAATCTTTTTTTAACCTCGTGGTTAATAGTTTGTGTGCAAGAGATCAGGTCTACCAAATCAAATTGGTAGATTTGCATAAGTTTCACAGAGGAAATTCCTTCTGGTAAGAAAATCAATTAAATTTGCATATGCCAGGAAAGAGAGAGAGAGAGAGAGAGAGAGAGAGAGAGAGAGAGAGAGAGAGAGAGAACAAAACAGCTACAACTATAGGGCTGAACTAAAAGTAGCCTGAGGGAGCATCTTGTTGGAATCTGGCTGGAGGACTAACTGTAGTGCTGTGCTCTGTGACTTTCTGACTCCATCTTCCTGGCCATTGGGGATGTATCCCCCAGTCAAAGAGCACAGTGGGGACCTGGGGCCTCTGAAGAACAGACTCCTTCTAACGTAAATCTTCGATGTTTCTGCCACCTCTGTGTGACCGTATTCCCCTGCTTGTGCTGAGGTGGTTCCAGACCAGCTCACCCAGCTGGGCAGACACAGGTCACAGCTTGTGCCCGGAAGAGTCTCTGAAGTTTGTGTCCTGGACAGGCATGGCTGTTCAGTCACCCACACGTCTCATGTGCTGATTGGGGTGACAAGGTACTCCCTGGATTGCGAGGAAGACTGGGAAGCACAACTCACCAGCGGGTTCACAGAGTGGAGCTGGAAAAGAAACCAGTACAGGCTGGACCAGAGCAGCGCGGTCCACAGACACACCGTCACACTTCTCCAAAGGGCTATCCTGACAATGCCTGCCCTCTCCTCCCCTGTGCCTTCCCCACAACCCCCCTTCTTCCCCCTCTCCTGCCATCTTCCCCACATCCCCAGGCCCGAATTCCTTCCTTCTTTCTCTGTTTCTTTCCCCGTAGTCTATATTATCCAGAAAAGACACATGGTCCTTTTTATGGTTATAAGGTAATTGTCAGTAACCTTTTCTCTGTGATGAAGGGATGATAGCCTCATTCTTAACCCTGTCAGTTTGTCCCTCTGACCTTATTCTCTATTCTCTCCTCCTTTTAAACATCTTAAGTTTCATCTCTGGACCCGCTGCCAGGTGTAACAAGGTCAAATAAGAGGAATAAAGGTCTCAGTCTCAAGGCATGGGGCCTCACGCCTACCAACTTCTCATCAGAGGACGTATGGGTTCAGAGAAGAGTTGGAGTTCTTCAAATATTCTCTCCTTTGGTGATATTATTGGTCAAGAAGGAGAAATTCTGGGGAAAATGCAGGCTTTGTCGCTAGATGGTAGAGATATGATAGGCTCTCTTTCTCTTACAAGCCATGAGGTCCTGGGAAGTGTGTTTCTCCTCTGTTTTAGCTTTCTTTTCTGTGAGATCGAGATGTGATTTGTAGAGACAAGCGAGCATGCACAGAGCGCTGAGACAGTGCCTACAATTTCTTTAACAGCTAATCAAGATTTTCTCATAATTATTATTTTTATTGTGCTTAGTTTGAAATCCTACTTGGTTAAATGCTTAATTGAATGGTAACTTCCTCAGGTAGTAGCAAGCAATCCGAAGGAGCTAGCAGAAAAACATTATTTATGTATTTGTTCGTAAAGAATTACGTTTGAATACTTGACTATGAAGGAATCTACATTATAGTGGGCGACAACTCTGACACCTAAGACTTAGAGAACATTGCAGGAGAGGAGGCAAAAAGATTGTAAGAGCAGAAGACCAGAAAGTTTGCTGTGAAACTGTGTATCCAAGGAATAACAGGGACCCATGACACCTCAACATATGGCTGCCTAAAGAAGACCAGAACAATGACAATATAAATATACATGCTAATGCACAAAGGGGAAATGTCCTGGGTCCCTACCCCTAGACAAAGAAATTCAGGCAAATAATGACTGCTGAGTGTGTGTGTGTAGGAATATCCTCTTCCAGGGAGGAGTCCCATAATTGGTTGTCCAATACAAAGTGATCAGCCCTGGAATTGTATACACACAAGACTCAACAGGTTGTAGTTACATATTTATGTACATATATGGAACAATAATGATCAAAAAAGGTTATTAATGTGTGAGGGTTAGTGCGAGGATAAAGAAGAGGAAGTGATATAATTGTATTTTAGTTTTAAAGTCTTTCATAAAATAGAACATTATTTCAGAGAGTGGTGCTCAAATAAATAAAGCAGAGATATAAGTTGTATTGAAGCTTCAGACAGTCTGGACACTCAGAGTGCTCCTGGTACAGAGCACAACCACGAGGAGAGTGGGCATGAGAGAAGGAGAGAGAGAAAAAGAGAGGAGGAGGGAGAGAGAATGAGAGAGGGACAGAGAAAGAGAGAGGGGGAGGGAGAGAGAATGGGAGAGGGACAGAGAAAGAGAGAGGGGAAGGGAGAGAGAATGAGAGAGGGAGAGGAAAAGAGGGATAGAGGGGAGGGAGAGAGGGATAGAGAGGGGGAGGAAGGAAGGGAAGGAGAGAGGGGAGAGGAAGGGTGAGAGAGGCTAAGTACTATTTCTAAATAATTGGCCAGAGCAACCAGAAAGAATGGTGATGACATTTATTGAAACAGAAAAGTTATGGGAAAAAATGGGTAGGTTTAGTGTAGGCAGTGGTGACAGACGTAGAAATCTAGAAAGCTGGTTAGGATGTCTGGTAGACACCCGAGTGGCCACTGACTACTATTTAAAGAATAAGCCGAAGCTGGTGAGATAAGCCTAAGTTTAGACAACATGGCACATTAAATGATAAAGTTGTGTACATTTGGAGAAGAAACTATGGATGAAGTCTAGCTATCCACTTCAAGGCTGTCAACATGTCGAGGACAGATTCAGTTTGGCAAAGGAGCTAAGAGCAGCAGGCGTGAAACAGAGAGAAAACAGAAGAACATGGCATTCTGGGACCAAGGGAAAAGTGTCCTACAGAAGGAGTGATCGACTGTCGGCCCCCAAGAGGCTAAGGAAGCAGGAAATGGAAATGACCTCTGGGTGACGTGACGTGGAAGTGGTGGATAATGTTAGCAAGAACGATTTCCAAGGAGTGGTGGGGACAGACGGTTGAGTTCACGAAAAGAGATCTGGAATAATTGAACAGTTGCCAGGGCCAAGAATGGGAGAGGAGCCCCCGGGACGAGATGGACAGTGTGAAGGGACTTTTGATGAGACAGAGATGTTCGTTGTTCTGGTTGTGCTTCCGACAATGTAACCCTAAGCATCTGGGAAAGGAAACTCAAGAGCTTCAGAAAGGCCAGTCTCACTAAAAATGAAGTTTTAAAAGAGAAAGAATCGGGGAAGTGTATCAAAGTGAACAGTCACTGAGAGCAGCGTGAAGGGAGAAAGAGAAATGGTGTGTGAATGAGAAAAAGATTTCCAAGCAAGCCCCTGCACTGATGGGAATAAGCTGGAATGGAGAAACATTTGAGTGGAGGAGAAAATTTTTAAGGCAGGAGGAGGGTCTTGAATGAGCAAGCAGGGACTCCTGTCTTTGAGACAAGATATATTCATGGTACAAGAAGACATGTAGGTAGCTGGTAGACAGGCTAGTAGAAATATAGAGACTTCTCTTCTTGCCATTTTTACTTTTTGAATAAAGTATTAAGGTTATAAAATGGGACCAAAAAGGATTAAGTCTGATGAGAAATGAGAAGATATAATGATTCTCACGAGTGGAAAAACAGGGCTGTAGACGTGTATATGAGGTTCTCCAGCAGAGCTGAAGAACGTCTGTGGTTTGGTTCCCATGTTACATGGTGATAAGTAGTCAGGTAAGCCTTTTTTAAAGTACTGCTCGCCTGTCTGCACACAGCTGAAACACATGGAAATGTGTTCTCTGACAATGCAGTAAGGAGAGAAATGGAAGAGCATCCTGAGATGTGGTGACAAACTGCAGAATCTGAGTCCTGTGAGGAGTCAGCCTATTAATGATGGATAAATAATCTTGTTGTTTCGATATGTGACACCAGATAAACTTAACCGAAAGTACAATGGAATGTGGAGGGGTGATGAGAAATACTAAGGTTTGACACCGAATAAAAGGAGGTAATGTTGATAGAAGAAAAGGAACTGATGACCCATTTGTTGCCTACATTGTGTGTGTGTGTGTGTGTGTGTGTGTGCGCGCGCGCGCGCGCATGTGCATGTGTGCACATATCTGTGTATGAGAGAGAGAGAAACAGAGATAGAGACAACATGAGCATCCCCAGGCAGAAACTTAGTCCTATAATTATCAACACCTTTTCAAGAAGTGAGGTCCCAGATCCCAGACACCACTCCCAGTTGCCCAACTCACCACAGATCAACAGCAGGAGCCAAGGTAGCATGAGGGCCAGGCTGGGGATGGTAACTTGAAGGTGCCACTTACCAAAAGAAAAAAAAAAGGAAAGAAAGCAAAACCAAGCTACTCACATGGGAGTCAACAGGTGACGGTATCTCTGAGGTTTGAGGAAGTCAGGATCGGAAGTTAACCTTCAGCACGAGTTTACAGAAAAGGAAGTACAGGGGAACATTGTCCAGTGGTTAAGCTCGATTTCCTCCTCCATGAAAGTGGAAAAAAATGAAGTTGCTCCTTCATATGGTTTGGTATGGGCTTTCTCGTTTTTTTTTTTTTTTTTTTTTTTTTTCAGAATTCGTGTGTCTTGGGGGTTTCCAGGAGATGGCTCTGGCTTTGATGAGTCTCACGAGCTTTAACTCACTTGCTGAGTTTCACACGGCACATCATCATCTTTGGTAAGGCTGTCTACTTAAGTGACTGGTCAAATACACCCTTCTTTTCGTGAAACTTCCACTGCGGACTCGCCCCAACTGTGTCTGATCGGGGACTGAGGGGACTGTTCACAGGTTAGGGTCAGTGTTTGCACTTGTTCCATATGCTGGTTGACATAGGGTCCAGCTGTTCATACAGATCTTTCTCCCATTTTCAGATTTCCAGTGTCCCGATAAGTGAACATGAAGCACTTTTTAAAAAGTTATAGGAAGTTATAGACCGGGAGATGTTTGAAATAAAATACAGAAGTGAGTGTGCACCAGCTAGTCTTTGTGTACTGGAAGAAGTTCACCATCATCACTAATCTGGTATTTCTGTGACACCGGTCCCAGTCGGGATATGCAATCCCTCCCACTGCTTTCCTTAGCGTCTGTGCCACCATGTCTTTGTTACCTGAAGCTTGTATGTGATTCACATGATGGATTAAAAGGGGAATAAACTATACGATGTTTCAACCTTCCTTGGATCTTTTATCATCTAAGATTAAGGCTAGCCACGGAGGCTGAGTTGTTAGGGAAAATTGAAAAGTCCATCTAAGTCTGGGGAATCATGCAAGTCCAGAGAGAAGGACTGGGAAGGGAAGTGAGTGGAGGCTGGGAAGGGAAGTGAGTGGAGGCTGGGAAGGGAAGTGAGTGGAGGCTGGGAAGGGAAGTGAGTGGAGGCTGAGGCACTCAATGTCAGGAAAAAGGGACTAGCACTGGCAACCCAGCTACATGTTCAGGGAGATCGATGACTCCAGACGGTTGGGCCGGCAACTGTGATTATGGCTTGGGAAACCCAGGTGAAGATGTCTGCCAAATTTAAACTTTAAGGACCAACATAAAAGCCACCAGCCCTTGAAATGCAGAAGTCGGAGGTCCAGGAGTGAGGGGCTTTGCAACACTGTTTCACATGTCTTTTCCTGTGTGTCCTGAACCAGTGTCCTTGGATTTCTTCAGATTAAAATATATTTTCACACTGCCTCATAGATTTAAAGGCATTGAAATAAATCTGTCCATTGGAGTACAGTTAGCATAAACTAGATTGAATTCATTATAAGTATATAGCGTAATGACTTTTGACAAAGGTAAACTGATATAAATACAACCATAGTAATGGTTATAAAATACTGTGTGTGTGTGTGTGTGTGTGTGTGTGTGTGTGTGTGTGTGTGTGTGTGTGTGTGTATTACTAGACATGAGGTCACAGTCTATACCCAGGGGTCACAGTCTGAGCCCCAGGGTCACAATCTGTAGCTTGTGAATGAGAAATTCTGGAAAGATGCTGTGTCCGCAGAGGCTGATTGACTGACTAGAACTTTAGTGATGTAGGAAGGTTGGGATGTTGTCAAGTCCAGGGCCAAATTGTCTTGGCCATCTTTGTCTCCATTAATAACCACCTATTGCTCTCTTCTCTAATGAACTGCCTCTTGTCACCATTATGTAAACCATTTGGGAATGTATGAATAGACCCCTAGTTTCTACCAACCAAACACCTAATAATTCTGTCAGGCCTCCCTGCTCTGCTATAACCCATCTACTTGATGTACTTATGTATTTGAACATGTACATTATTTTATTTTGAAAACAAATATATGAGAATATATATTAAATTCATATACGAATATATGAATAAATATATGAACATGTACATTATTTTAATTTGAAAAGTGTGTTACTTTATGACTTTCTTTGTCCCGTTACTATAAAAAGTTAATGAAGTTGTTACTTCTTTGGAACGTGGTATTTGGGGGAAAACCCTGCATCTGTGTTCCTGGGCCATGATCACTCATGTCCACTCCAGAATAAACCATGTCTCTATTCCTTTGAGGTGGGGCTCTTTCCTTCCTCTACAGACCTACGAGACAGGCTCAGTCGGAGAGTCCCTATTCCATTGTCTCTCAGGGGTCTGGGACAGGGGCTTGCTTTGGTCCATTCCTGCTTAGAAAATACTAGTCAGCTGCAGCCACTCACCCTCAATAAGTCACTTAACACAGCCAAATAGATACAAAACAAACAGAAAAATGGTTTTTATTCAGTGTGGCCATATTAGGAGGGACAAGAGATACAGTGACCTCCCTAGCCCATCTTTAGGGTCTCAAAATGAGATTGAAGTTTATTAAATAGAGAGTCAGTGATGTGCACATCTAAGTGGTCCTGGTCAAGGTGTGGTCCCTCCCACCACTGACCCATCCTTGTCTGGGCTTGAGTCTCATCCTGTAAGGTGGACTGACACACGGTTAGTACCATGTGGACTCTCTTTCCAGGAGACAAGCTCCCTGCTTGGCTGGTTCCAGGTTTCATTCAGCCTTTCGCTTTTCCTGATATTAAAATCCTATAGGAGTTTCAGTGTCTTGGAGTCCAGTGCTTCATTTCTCCCAGGTTGTCAGTGAGGCACGTGTGCGTGTGTGTGTGTGTGTGTGTGTGTGTGTGTGTGTGTGTGTGTGCGTGCCTGCCTGCCTGCCTGCCTGCCTATCCCTTCTCAGGCACCCCAAGCCTGTGTAACTGTTAATCTGCATTCTGTTACTATAGATTAGATTAGTCTTGATGGCTTCCTAAAAAATGAAAATATATATTTATTATTTCTAAATTCTTTTTCTTATCCTAATATTTCTGAGAATCATTCATACGTTATGAACAAAATTGCTGTAAACACTCATGTATACATTTTTGAGTGAATGTTTGAGTGGAATTGTTGAGTCTGGAGCTATTTAACTTTTAAAGAGACTGCCAAGTTACTTCCACAAGTGATTTTGCTCTCCTGCCAGCTGTTGGATCTCAGGCCCCTGTACTGTTCAGCCATTCAGACACATCGGCTTTCCTTCTCATTGCTCTGATGTCTGAGAAAGCTGGCTGAATGCTTGTCATGTGTCTGTAAAACTTTCACATGTCTGTCTTCCAGTGTCTCTTTATATCATTTTCCTGTTTATAACCAGAGCTATTAATCCTATTACTAAGATGAGATATAGTCCAAGAACTATAGAGGGTTGGCACTTTAGACCAGTTTATGAATTGACTTCTCATGTTTCTATCAGTGCAGCTCAAAGATAAAGTTCTGATTCTGGTGGTTAAGATTAGAAATTTTTATTTCACTGTTTATGTCACTTTTGCTATGCCTGGGAAATCCTTTCCTTCAGGCAAGAAAAATTTGTAGATAATTAACAACATAGTCTCATGACTTTGGGAGTCCTTTAATATCTTCCCTCCATGTTATGTAGTCTCAGTGTGTAGGTGGTTTACATTTTTGTTAACTATGTCCTTAGGCCCTCCATATTTGGTTATATTACAAACAGCAATATTATAAATATTCAAGCTTTAATTGTTGCTTTGCATATAAATACAACTAATTTTGTATATGGAAATATTGCTACTTAGAGTAGGTTTTTGATAGATGCCCTTTTTTTTAACATTTGGTCATATCTGTGAATAAAAAAAGATGCCCTTTTTTTTAACATTTGGTCATATCTGTGAATAAAAACATTCTAATTCTTTTCCAGTTTGTATACTTGTTATTTCCTTTCCTTGCCTCATTGCACTAGCTAAGACTTCCAGTGTAGAGAAAAAAACAGGACAGTCCATTTCAAACAACCTTAGCCAGAATAAGGCTTGCAAATTACAGAGGAGCAGCCTTCGTCTTCCTGACTACTACTACTCAAATCGGAAATTAATCTTACAGTAAAACAAACCAAATGAACAAAAAAAAGCCACAGGCGGCCTGTGTGGGTGACGAAGTCCATGTTTCTAGTAACAAGATACTAGGAAAGAGGAAGCTAGCAAAAAAGTCTCTGCTGTGGGATGTAGCTTCAAACGGGAAGGGAATAAAGGCACCACTATGAGGGCATGTTAAACCTAAGTGAGTATGGTGAGGATTTATACTTTAAAGTACTTGACCAAGGAGAAACTGAGAAAGGGATCTGCATGATTCATGAAGAGGTACAGGGCATAAACTGCTGTGGAGCAAGGGGGAATCATCTTTTGCCAGGGACAAGCTCCCTGACAGGCTAGTTTCTGATCACTTGACACAAGCTAGAGTTACCTGAGAACCACAGTTGTGAAAATGCCTCTCTAAGACTGGCCTGTAGGCAAGTCTGTTTGGCATTTTTCTTAGTTAGTGATTGACCTGGGTGGATCTATCTCAAAGCAGGTACTGCTACCCCAGGGCAGGTGGCCCTTGGATGTATAAGAAAGCAGGCTGAGCAAGCCCTGAGGAGCAAGTCAGTAAGCAGCACTCCTCCAAGGCCTCTGCATCGGCTCCTGCCATGACCTACCTGGATGATGGACTAGAATCTGTAAGATGAAGTAAATTCTTTCCTCCCTAAGCTGCTTTTGGTCATGGTGTCTTATCACATCAATAGAAACACTAATTAAGACACAAGTGATCAGTACTGAACATGAGTATATATTTCAATGACACCAAATAGACTCAGTAAGATATCTATATCTATCTCTATCTATCTATATAGATATATATTAATTATAATATGTATCACAATTAAATATAAATATATTTAATATGATAGAAATACATTTTATTGATCAATTTAATATTAATATAATATAAATATGTTATATATTATATGTATTAATTGTAATATATTTACAAGTAAAGAAGAGGTCATGAGTTTGAGAGGGAGTTAGTTGGGGGAGGAATAGGAGGAGTTGGAGGGGGTAGAAGGAGGGGCGGAAATGACATGAATACGGTATTCACATAGGAAATTCTGAAAAAAATTATCACCATTGTGGTGGTATTGTGTTCCCCAAAATATTGTGCACTCTAATAAACTTATCTGGGGTCAGAGAAGAGAACAGCCACTAGATATAGAGGCCAGAAAATAGTGGCACACACGCCTTTAATCCTAGCATTCCAGAGGCAGAGATCTGCCTGGATATCTGTGAGTTCAAGGCCACACTGGAAACAGCTAGGCATGGTGACTCATACCTTTTATCCCAGGAACTGATGGCAGAAAGCAGAAAGGTATTTAAGGCATGAGGATGAGGAACTAGATGTTGGTTAAGCTTTCAGGCTTTCAAGCAGCATTTCAGCTGAGATCCATTTGGATAAAGACTCAGAGGCTTCCAGTCTGAGGACACAGGATCAAGCTGAGGAATTGGCAAGGTGAGGTGGCTGTGGCTTGTTCTGCTTCTCTGATCTTCCAGCGTTCACCCCAATACCTGGCTCCAGGTTTGTTTTATTAGCAAGACCATTTAAGATGCATGCTACATACCATCCCAGATCTCAAAGTATACTACAGAGCTATAGTAATAAAAACAGCATGGCAGCTGCATAAAAACAGATGTAATGGTCAACGGAACTGAATCTAAGATGAAAACTTAAGTCCGCACACATATGGGCATCTGACTTTTGCCAAAGAAACCAAGAAATACATACTGGAGAAAAGACAGCATCTTCAACAACTGGTGCAGGTCGAACCGGATGGCTGCCCGTGAAGGAACGCAAACAGGTTCCATATTCATCATCTCACACCAAATTCAACTCTCGTAGGCCAAGGACTTTGTGGCAGTTTGAATATAATTGGCCCCCACAATCTCACAGGGAGTGGCCCTATTAGGAAGTGTGGCTTTGTTGGAATGGGTATGGTTGTGTTGGAGGAAGTGTGTCATGGTGGGGGTGGGCTTTGAGGTTTCCTGTGCTCAGGATAGCACCCAGTGTCTCAGTCAAGTTCCTGTGGCCTGCATTTCAATATGTAGCCATCACTTCGTCTGCCTGCACGCCACCATGCTCACCACCGTGATGATAACGGTCTGAACCTCTGAAACGGTAAGTGAGCCACCCCAATTAAATGTTTTCCTTATAAGAGTTGCCGTGGTCATGGTGTCTCTTCACAACAATAGAAATCCTAACTAAGACAGACCGCAACACAAAGCCAGATACCCTGACTCTGATAAGACAGGAAAGTGTGGAATGAGCTTGAACACATTAGCACAGGGAAAGAGCCTCTGAACAGGACACCAATAGCACAGGCACTGAGATCAACAATCAATAAATGGGACCGCATGAAGTTGAAGAACTTTTTTATGGCAAAGGACACTATCATTCAGACAAAGCTGCAGGCCACAGGATGAGAAAAGATCTTCACCAACTAGACATCCAGTAGAGGGTTAGTATCTGAAATATATAAGGAACTAAAAATACTGGCCATAAAGAAATCAAACAACCCAATTAAAAATGGAGCACAGAACTAAGCGAGTTCTCAAAGGATGAAACACAAAAGGCTGATAAACACTTAAAGAAATGGTCAACATCCTTAGTCATCAGGGAAATGCAAATCCAAACTACTTTGAAATTTCATCTTATACCAACCGGAATGGCTAAGATCAATAAAACAAATGACAGCCCATGCTGGCAAAGATATGGGGAAAAGAGAACACTTATCCCTTGCTGGTGGGAGTGCAAACTTGTACAGTCACTATGGAGATCAGGGTGGCGGTGCCTCAGGAAATAGGGAATAGATCTACCTGAAGACCCAGCTACACTACTCTTGGTTATACACCCAAAGGACTCTAGATCCTTCTAGAGAGGTACTTGATCACCATGTTCATTGCTGCTTTATTCAAAATAGCCAGAAATGTTAAGAGTGTAGACATTCATCAACTGATGAATAATGAAACTGGTACAAATACACAATGGAATATTATTCAGCTATTAAAAAACAAATTGTAAGATTAACAGAATATGGATGGAGCTGGCAAAACCATCCTGAGTATAGTAACCCAACACCCCGCCCCCCAAAGCAAATACTGATATGTTTTCTCTTATCTGTGAATATTAAATTTTAAGCATTCAACAGGCAAACCAGGGCACCCATGGTCGATGCCTTGGAGCGGTACTCCTGTTCTAGGCCCTTGTCCTCCTGTTATTGTATCTGTGAATTATATAAATGCAATGGCGATGTCTGCATTGCTAACAACTGGCTAATCTGGTCAGCCTCAGCCAATGTGGGCAGAACATCACTTCATTGACCAGTTGGGGTTCTTGGGTAGAAGCACTAAAACCAATACCAGATAACTAACTCAGTTTTAAAAATTGCTGTGATTGCACAGCAGTTTGTGACATGAAGTCAGGAGTGCCACTGGATCCCAGGATCTGGCCCCATGCGTGGTTCTGTCTATGCATGTGTTGTGCTATTACCTGTGTGTCTCCACGGAAGGTGGGGGGGATTTTCTGGTCTCTGTCATATGTGAGAAGTGTCCGTTCCCAGGTCCAGAATAACTTGGTAGAAATCCACTTACCTGGAGAACTGATCCCTGGAAAGTGCTAATTAACACAGGACAGCTGGAGCTACCAACAAGGCCCAGGAGGGCAGGAGTGTACTGTTCAAAGCATTTGTGAAGATCTCTCCATGGCTATGAGATGGCCATGTGAGTATAAAAATGCAACTGACTTTGGGGCATAAATCCAAGGAAACAAGACCAGCATATCAAGAAATACCCACACACTCATCTTTATTGCAGCATGATTCACAATAGCTAAGACATAGAACCAACCCTTGAACATGGGCAGGGGATCAAGCTGTGAACAAAATATCCCCTTCCAAAGGCACACCCCAGTGACCTCCTTCTTATAACTAGGTTCCAACTCCTGAAGTTTCTACCACCTCCCAGTGGATTCACCAGCGAGTAACCTGTACATTAAGGGCTGAGGGATCAGACCACGTGATGCAGTTAGATCCCAAAGGCCCCATCTCAGAATACTGTAGACTTCAAGCATATGGGGTTTGGGTAGACATTTAGAACTCAAGGAGTAACATTTGAGGGCTACAGGAAACCACTCTGCTACTTTCTCTGAGAGATGGCAGGGTAGTGAAGCATTATTATTATGGTCATTTCTCTTGTTATAAAATTTAAAAAGCATTCGAAGAAGTCTATTTTCTCCCTTACCTCCAAAATACTGTCTACCCACATTCCCTTTCTTGCTCTTCTTTTGTTATCATATCCTCAGTGTTGTTTACAGATAGGCTGGGCCTTAGTCATGGCCTGTACAACTGATCCCACGTCAGGCCCGAGAGTTGCAGGTTAGGCTAGGAAGAGAAAGTAAAGACTGGAACCAATACCAAGGGGTCAACAGTGAGCACAGGGCAACCGGAAGCACTTCTTCAGCAAGGGAGCTCAGCAGTTCATCTCTTGAGGTGATTATGGGAGAGGGGATCCCTGAGATCAAGATCTGAGCACATTGTTCACTCTCCTAACAGGCTCAGCGGAGGTGGCTAAGTCTGTGGCAGGTTATAACCACTTGGACAATCAGGGCCTAACTGAGCAAGCAGCAGGGATCCAGGTCAGGCAGGGATCCAGGTTACCCATCAAAGTCCGGGATACTTTCTGTGAAGAGAAGAGAAAAAGGCAGTGAGGGTGGATCAGGTCTGGAAAGGTTCGTTCCCCTCAAGCTAAACTGGCCAAGGGAGTAGATGGAAGGTTAGAACAGGATAGAGCTAATCCACATGCGGAGCCCACCATATGAGAGAGGTAAAAGTCTGGAGCTGTACTCCAAAGGTACAACAGTTACATCCTCTGTGAGTCACAAACAGTACAGGCCTTCTTCTGCATTGACAGACAGTTCATGCCAGCCTCCCCAAGGATGCCAAAATCCACGGGTGTGATAGCCTCCCATGAAGTATACAAAAATTTGCAAAGAACCTAAGCACCTCCTTCTGTGTGCTTTAAGTCATTTTGAGATTGCTTCCAACACCGAGTGCAGCACCACTGTGTGAAGAGCTGTCCTGCTACAGTATCAAGGGAATAGTGATAAGGTAAGTCTGTGTGCTCAGGACAGGTGCAACTTTGTTTCTCCAGTATTTCTGAATCCACAGATGCAGAATGTAGGGGAAAAGATGGTTGACTGTGTTCATGCCTTATCCTTACACACTCACAAAATCTTTGAGGTAAATGGAACAAGAGTCTTTTTGTCTGAATTTCAGGGTGAAACAGTTTTTGGAGAGTACGCAGTTCAATGTTTTCTGGGCATTAACTGTTCCCCCACATTTTTTCTTTTTGGTTAAAATCAGTTCTCAGCTCACTTTAGAGTTAGTTACTTAAAACAAAGAGCTCCGCACAGCCACCTCCCCACCGTAATTCCACAGCTGGGCTGCAGCCCTTCAGCTAGAGACAGGGGTTACACTTGAACTTCCTCTCCTTCCTTCCCTCCTTTGAGGAGGCCAGTGGTTCAGGGCCAGGATCCTGTACTCTCTGGCAAGATGCTCATAGGCATTCTCAAAAGAGCTCCTTGCCAGCCACCCAGCTCTCCTACACACACACACACACACACACACACACACACACACACACACACACACACACACACACACACACACACACACTGGAAATAAGGTTTAGGAAGCATGGCAGACTGAGGTCAAGCTGCCTTCTACAGTTAGCTCAAATTTAGGGCTTGAAGGTTGGGGTCACCTCAGAGAACTAACCTGGGGTAGAAAGCAAGGACTAATCTATTTAGTTTTGCTGTATGGTTTAAAAGTCGTTTGCATGGTTTGGCAAACTGTTTTCTTTGACTTACTTTTTCTCATGTTTAATATAAGGACATTGATCAACTCCTATTATTCTTATGTTCAATAATTGTATTTTAAAAATACCTATCCTTGCCCATCACCAACCTCTTTTCCTCTCCAAAGAAAAACAGAACTGCTGCTAGGAGCCTGGATCCTAACCATGGCGACTTACTTGTACAGAGCAGGTGATGACCACTGTGGCTATCAACCCTGGTGGAATTACTCTGACCACTAGAGGGCGTCTGCCTCTCTTCCGCCTTCGTCCCTTGGAAGTGCAACCTTAGTACGTCAGTAGGACTTACCTGAGCAGATCACCGCCACATCTTCCTCGTGGGTACAGTCATGATACCCCCAGAATCTGTGCCGGCAGGACTCCAGGGACTGCTCCTTCCCCGAGCAAACGACATCATCCAGCCAGATACGGCCTGCCCCAGGTCCGTAGCTTTTTCGGGCTTTGGAGGATGGAACGAGGGGCTTCCCACAGCCCAGCTGCTTGCATACCACTTGGTCCTCCTTCTCTCCCCAGCCATCACCACAGACAGAGCCCCATGTACCCTGGTGTAGCACCTCCAACCTCCCAGAGCAGGCGTTGTCTCCTCCTACCAGCCTCAGCTCAAAGGGATCTGCAGGGTGAAGGGGGAAGGTGGTGACGTAAGAGATGAAAAGAGAAAACAAGATTACGTGCCCCACCACTAAGTCTGAGACTCTCTATGTGTGTTTTAGCGACAGTCTCTCCTTCCTTAAGTCTCCTTCCATTTCCAACTCTGTTTCCCTAACTAGAATGTTTCCACTTTAATTTTTAAATATAATATCTCTACATGTTTTTTCATAAATATCTATTATTTATAGATACACAATATGTATAAAGGAATTTCTAGTGGTTGTTACAAACCAAAGAACTCAGCAGGTATACCCTATTTACGGCATTCCGCATCATAGTTCCATAGTATGATTGCACAATGCACAATTTTTGTTTCCCTCTAAAAGGGGAGTTATTCTTAAGAGAATTGGCAATCCACACAAATATATAAATTTACAATGGCCTTTTAGTGCATGGGTAGTTTTGTAAATACTGTTTGCCTGGTTTTCCATTTAACTACATTTATGAATAAACCTAATCTCTGGGTGCAGGATCATTATATTCTATTACCTTCGCATTCCACCCATGCATCCTCGTCATGGGTACAATTTTTCTCCAAAGACCTAAAAGGGCAGTCCCGAAGGCTTGCTTCCTGTCCAGCACACGACATCTGGCTCATCCAGATGGGCCCTTTGCCCTGAGTCTTCTTGTTGCAACATGTGTGGGTCAGTAGCGCCCGCCCACATCTCAGCTGCCTGCACGCCACCTTGGAAGCCCGTAAATTCCAGCCTGCTTTGCACACACTGCTCCACTCCAGCCGGTGCAGCACCTCCACTCGACCCTGGCAGCGTCCCGGGCCGTCTACTAGTCGCACATTCTCTGGGATGAAGGGGATATCGACGACGTCTGGGTCTGGAAAGAAAGGGAGAAGCCATGTCTCTTCCATGCTAGCATATGGTCTTCTCAGAAAAGGGAGTCTGACTATACATGGCTCGGTTCTTGGTGGTCAGTACAAGGCTATTAGAGTGGTAATACCACATAATGCCTGGGGGCCAAGGGACTGAAGTGGTGGTTTCTCGGTCCCCAGACAAACCATAATCATTTCTGTAGCATTTTAGTTTTTCAAATTATTTCCATAGTCAACTTACTGCTTCTCACAAAAGACAGTTAAGAGCTATAGATTTAATATTAATCTGTTGATTTAAGTATTAATAAATACACATGTTAACATGAAATGTCAAAATATTTTGGCTCAATGTTGGCATAAATCAAGTAATCCAGACTAAAGCTCCCAAACCCTGACTTTCCTAAAAAAAACTGGAGACTTTAACATTGGGGGGGGGGCAGCATCTTTTCTTTAATGATAAATCCTGTGGGGAGACAAAATGAAGGGGATAGAGTCAGCCTTGCAGTCCAATCACAGGCTTTGGAGAAAGCACACACATACTGTTAATTCCTAGAAAGCTAATTATGCAGAACAGTGAAGGAACACACAATGTGTCCATTTGTTCCTGCAACTGTATTGGTTGCACATTTATATGCCTGTATCCATCTGTCTCTGAGACTGCTTTGGCTTCCCACCAGCATCTCCTGTCTTCCCAACTAAGCTGATAGACAGCTTGAGACTTGAAATGCTCACAAGAGCACATATTAAATCCCATGAGCTCTTCCATAACTCCATCCCAGCTCCAGACACAGACACTGAACAAATGTTCAGTGGCTGATGGATCTGTGTATATTTGTTTGCATGTATGTAAACGAGAGAAATTGAGCCTCGTATCTAGCTGGAAACTAAGAAAGAAACAATATGGGTAAAAATTGTGGCTACATTTCACAGCCAAGAAAGTGTGAAATGTAGAGGATGGTGTTGCCATCATTGATTGTAGTACTGTGTGGAAGTCCACGACAGGAAATAAAGGATAACAGAATGGCCACATGGGGTATAGGCTACTGGAAGATGGTCCTTGAGCCTCCCATACTTACTCTCACACTGTGCCCCAGCATCTTCCGTGTGTGGGCAATTATAAACATCATCATCTTGCTCACATTGAGACAATGTGTCTTCCATCCCACCGCAGTTAACGTCTTGAATAAGAACTTTTTGCTCTTCCGGTGCTGGTGGCTTATATGATGTACCACTTCGGGCTTTGGTGGCTGCTCCACAATTCAGCTCCCGGCATACCACAGCCACATCGTTCAGGTCCCAGCCATCATCACACACAGTCCCCCACTGGCCATCGCGTTCCACCTCTACTCGCCCTTCACAGCGGTGGGCACCTCCTACTAGCCTCACTTTGGATGGAGACTCTGCAAAGAGACACATTAGCTGGAGGCCTCAGAGAAGCCAAAGTGTGCTTAGGGGTATATGCAGTCATTTTGGGGTCCGTATACTTTTGAAAGACAGCATGGGGGAGTTGGAGTCAGAATAGGAGAGGTAAAGGAACTTCAGGATATGTTTATGCTCTTAATTGTACACAACCAAGAAATGCCATTTCAGGACACCTAGATGTACTGATATCCTTATCAGATAGATCATTGAGACGAAGAAGTTGGCTGAAGACTTGGCAGAGATTTTAGACCCTCTAGTGGTCAAAATGAGAGGACCAATCAGAGTCTATCCTCAATTTCATAGGTAAGGAAAGCTCTCTCAATAGAAGTAATGGCTCTCATATGGGCCCCAGCCCAGAACAAAGTATAAGGATGATATTTTTGCAGTTCTTTTATTTTTCATGACTTTCTCTTGCAGTAGCCAGATTGAGATAGTAGTGATACATTTTCTTCTCTTTACTCTCTCCTCATCCCCTCCCCCCATTTCCCTCCATATGCCCCTTCTACCTGCCCCCCCTCTCCTTCTTTCCCTTCCCCTCTCTTGCTGTTTCCTGCAACATCATCCCTGTCCAAACACCTAGCTCAGAAGAAATTAGTAAGGGGAGAGTCAGAGCTTCAAAGGCTTAAAATCCCGATGATTTGACCAGTGGCCTGGGAGGATGAGGCGGGGTTGGAGCCTCTCCATAGGGTCTGAGGAATCAAAGACTTAGTTGTATTCCCTTATTAAAACTCCGTGAATGAAAAAAAACCTGTAAATTTTCTCCCTTCCACTAGGAAGTAGGGCAGAGAAGGCAGTTAGGGAAACCGAAGACAAGCCTATCAGACAATACATATCTACTGAGAAAATCCATGCTTCCAGTATCGCTTTGTGAACTCAGAAAAGAATGAGGAATAAGATGCATTTTATTCCCTTTGATTTTATCACAGCTCGGAACTACCTTGCCAAATTGCTGTAGCCTCAGAGCAGTACAGCAGAGGGCTGAATTAATAACGTCTTCATTCCATGGCAAAGTCAACTGAAAGGTCAACTATATCAGAGAAGACCACATGTGGTCTGGCGTTCTATGGCTGGTCCTGAGATTGACACTTTAGTTGAAGCCACCATGATTGCCTACATGGTCACATGGAATTAGCCTAGATGTCTATCAACAGAACAATGGAGAATGAAAATGTAGTACATATGTACTACAAAGTACACAATGAAACTTTACTTGAAAGAAAAATGAAGTTACAAAATCTGCTGGAAAATGAATGGATCTGGAAAACACCATACTGAGGTAACCAGACCCAGAAAGAGGAACATCACATGTTCTCACTCTTACGTGGATTCCAGCACAAAATGTTTAGGTTTGTGTGTTTAATGTGAAGTGTTTATGAAGAAAGCTAGAAAGGTCCATAAGAGGGAGAGGTCTTGAGGAGTGAGGGGATAGTAGGATAGAATAAAAGTAGAGTAATAATCCTAGAGGATAAAGGTTTAAATAGCATTAGGAGCTTGAAGACAGAGCAGAGGACAGGGTGGGGTAACCAGGATGGATGAAGAAGCATTATGGAAACCCACTACTTTGTAGGATAATTAAAAATACAATTTTTTTTGAAAGAAGAATGAATTTGAACACAGGTACCCTGCAGGGGTGGATAATGCTTCCCCTAGAAGACATGAGCATCTCAGTGTCCAGTCTGAGATACTTCCTTGTGAGTTATCAACTAGGAAAGCCCAGAGGTTCCATAAACAACACAGACTATTGTCATTGTTCTTGGTTGCTGACCATAGCTAGATGTTAAGAGACTATTGCTGAAGACATGTCACACTTGTTGTGGGATGTAGAGAAACCAAGCTGGAACTGACCTGAAAACTCCCTCCCTGCTCACTTGCATAGGGCCAAAAGGTGCTAGGCAGGCTGCAGGCGGGAGAAAAGCACCAGTGGAATGCCTAGTGGTGAACCTTGCCTCCTGTAAACCAACTTTCCAGGGAAAATATGCCAACTGGTGTAATATAGTGGCATGAAAGTTATGGGGTAACCAACTGCTTTCAGACTGAATTTGAGGCCTGCTCCACAGGAGAGAATTCATGCTTGGCACTGTAAGCCTGGTCAAAAGTCCATGACTGGGGAGGTCATAGGTCATGGGAGGGGTAACTTATTGTCTTACTAAATGGACATGTTGTCAAATTGCCTTCTAAATATTTGTGTTTGTACACACATATTAGCGCTTCCTTCAGTTTTGGTCAGAGACTCTTCTCTCTGCAGTGGGCATCAGTTAATGAAGAGGCTCATAGCTGGCCAAAGTACTGAGGATAAAGGACCACCGAATAAGATCTTTGTATCGGCACCTCAGGGAACGTGGTGGAAGAATGAGAAGAAAGAGGTTAAGAGGTAGAGGATGGGGAGGGGTGCCCTGAAATGCTGTCTTCTGAACACCAACTCAGCTACGGTTAGGAGCATCAGACTGGCACAAGGTCAAGCCAACAAGATCAGCCGACAGTCCAATAGGCAGCACAAATAGGGCATGTTGAGGGTTCCTGGGGGAGTAGGAGGGAGAAGCGGAGAACGACTATTATCAAGATACATTGTTTACATGTGTGGACTCGTCAAAAAAATATAAAGGAAGGATGCTCAATTTTTAAAATAACTAAGGCTGTTTCCATTGTTGTGCATTTGAGTTCAAGTTTATGAATCTGAGTACAGATATAAATCAAGAGTGTCATGTGGAGGCAATTTTTTGGGTCATTGGATCGAAGATTGGAGTCTGGGTTGGCATTATTTTGCAGAGCAGGAAAGAGTTGCTATCAGGATCATTCATGGGCTAACTTATTTCATTCTGGATTGTAAAATTCTTGTTCTGATGAATTTTTATTGTTTTTTATGGAATAGAAGACTAGAGAGCAGTTTTCAGCAAAGATGATATAAACCAAGAATTCATCGAGGATAAGTGGAAAAGAATTGACTGGAGGTAATCGAGCTGAGGAAATTCAGCTTGAGGGAAGAGGTAAAGAATGCCAACTGCATTCTTGGCAGTGTCCTAGCTGCAGGCTTGAAAGGAGGAAGTGTGTGTGTGTGTGTGTGTGTGTGTGTGTGTGTGTGTGTGTGCAACATCCTTGGTGTGAGGAGACCGCAAAGAGAACAGGTAGTGCCTGCGTTGGTGATAGACATGGAGGCTAAGAGAAAAGAATCAAGTGATCTCAGCACCTGGATGAGAACCGGAAATAGCACCCCAATATATCAACTTGTACCTACGTGGCAGAGGGTCTCACTATAGTAACCTATGGCGCTGTCTCTGGTCAAGCCTCCACCATCGAGCAAAAGAGAGCATGGAGGGGTGGTGTCAAAGAAACTGAAGGCATAGTCTGTGGTTCCTTCTCTTCCCCCGTCCGTCTCCCCTTCTCTGCATCACTCTCACCACGACGCATGCTCCTGGAGGAGGCAGCTAGTGGGGGCTGGACTGCGGGAACCAGGAAGGAGAAAAGGAAGAGGTCTGATGTGAGGACCTGTCTATCCTGTTTGGATGTTGCATGAAGTTCTAGGGCCACAGAGGACCCTTCGCAGGGAAATCACCCTGAACCCATCTAGACTCTGGAGGTAGAAATCCACCCACACAAGGCCAATGGGTTGGCATGGACACCAGAAAGGACGCTTGCTTGGTCTGGTTTGAATCTCTTCACAGCCCAGGAAGCTACACGTTTTCTTCAGTCGTAAGCCTAGAGGCTTCTCTCTTGAGAACTCAACAAACAACACAAACAAACAAAACAAAATCAAAACCCAGACAGACAAAAAAAAAAAGTCCTTACCCGAGAGGCAGGATCCAAGGAAAACGGTTGAGATGGCTGAGGAAACCAAAAGGAAGGAAGGTCAGAGAGTCTTTGTTTCCAAGCCTTTGTTCAAATCACCCATGGTTAGAAGGCCCTTGCCAAACTTCTTAAGGGAACATGAGAGACACATAGACTCCAAGGGCAGCCCTGTCATGGCTTCTCCTGGCACCAGACTCTAAGGACAGCATGGGAGCCACAGAGGCCATTTCTATTGAATTAACTGACTTACCCTTGCCTGAGACTGCAGCTCCACCTCAGGCACCAGGCAGGCAGTATCTACTATTATTACTTACAGTGATTAACTGTATCTGCTTCAAGTGGGAGTGGTGATGTAGCGTTCTGGTTCACAGAAACGAGCACCGGAGGCCACCGAGCCGTCACCGGTGGGGAAGGCGGTGATCACATGGGCAAGGCAGAGTGGCATGGTTGGCTGTGTTCACTGGCACTGCATTTAGATGGGAGTAGGCTCCCTCTGTATGGTGCCAATAGTAAGAATTTTGAGTTACAACTGCTCAGC
Organism: Peromyscus californicus insignis; assembly: GCF_007827085.1. Taxonomy (NCBI): domain Eukaryota; kingdom Metazoa; phylum Chordata; class Mammalia; order Rodentia; family Cricetidae; genus Peromyscus; species Peromyscus californicus. Next base: position 66,859,209 of record NW_026294617.1, on the reverse strand, counting down.
TCTGCCCCCACAATGCAAATGAGCATTGCCTGATTCCCAGAGACTTTGTATACCGACATCATTTTAAATTCCAGGTATTTTTTGTGCATTATGAAATGATATTTTTATTTTTATTTTCTTCCACCATTTAACAGTGTAAAAGTCACTCACAGCGTGTAAACTGTGGTTCATCTAAACTTAATTTAGATCAACAGGCCAGGAGCAGCTCTTTCTTTAGTTCCCAAATTCCAGCATATTTTTGGAATATGAGAGATCTTTTTCCCTACATGACCTATGTATGTTTGGACTCTTCCGTCAGCTCTGTCACACTGTGAAGACCTATAACCCTCAGTTGCCCCAGAAGCTAAGCATTTTCAATTATGTAATTTGCTCACCACATACATGCTATAGGATCTTCCCGAAAGAGCAAGTGTCTTTGGACCAATCTAGAGTTTTCAAACAAATAGCTCAGTGATTAATTCTGAAATACTTCTTTCTATAAATAGCTTCCCAGGAACCTCTTTGTCTGTCTGTCTCTCTTTCTTTTCTTTTCTTTTTTCTTTTTTTTTTTTTTTTTGGTTTGTCTTTTTTTTATTTTATTTTTTTATTTTTATTTTTATTTTTTTTTTCGAGACAGGGTTTCTCTGTGTAGCTTTGCGCCTTTCCTGGAACTCACTTGGTAGCCCAGGCTGGCCTCGAACTCACAGAGATCCGCCTGCCTCTGCCTCCCGAGTGCTGGGATTAAAGGCGTGCGCCACCACCGCCCGGCTTTGGTTTGTCTTTTAAGACAGGGTTTCTCTGTAGCCCTGGCTGTCCTGGAACTCACTCTGTAGATCAGGCTGCACTTGAACTCAGAGACCTGCCTGCTGAGTGCTGGGATTAAATGTGCCACCACCACCTGGAGGAGCCTCTTAATCTTTACAGTGAGCCTACTTTCAGACTGAGGCTCAGCCATACTATATGTATGCATTGCATAACCTCCCACACAAAACAGGAGGACAGTGGACAGAAAGTAACCGTGCCGAGCTGATGCACAGGAGCAGTGTAGTATAGCCAGCAAATGGCTTGGAGCTTTTGAACACCACTGACAGGAGGGATAGACAAGTGCAGGTGGCATAGATCTGAAGGCCTTTGTGAAGGAGGTGAGACTTCAGGTGAGCCTTGGGGACTCAAAAGTAATCTACAAGAGGCAAGACTAGTTGTTGGTTTCTGCTGAGATGTAGAGATGTTTAAGATATGGTCAGGACCATATATTGTGCCTGTAAGTCTGAAACTGAAAGAACAGTGTGGACTTTGGTAATGTTCTCAGTAATCAAGACACTAAAAATGGATGAGACTTATTAGGGTAGCAGATTAGTAGACATCATTTGATATCACATATTAATTACATTACTAAAAGACTTCTAGTAAGGCATGGCTTCCCCATGTTCACTGGCCAACCAACCTAGACTAATGGGCCAGCTTCAGGCCAATGAAACAGTCTCAAAATAAGGTTGGCCAACAACACAAGGTTTTCCTCTGTTAAACACACAAAATCCTCTTAATACCATCTGGGAAATGTAACATTATCTTTACTTCACAGACCAGAGAGCAAAATTTTAGAGAAGTATGGTAACCTCTAAATTCAGTTAAGAGCCATGGCTAAAACACATGTTTCTTGCATACCAGAACTCCAGATTGTCCAATATCTCGACCAGTGGTTCTCAGCCTTGCCAACACTGGGACCCTTTAACACAGTTCCTCATGCTGTGGTGACCCCCAACCATAAAATTGTTTTTGCTGCCATTTCATAACTGTAATTTTGCTACTGTTATGAGTCATAATGCAAATATCTGTGTTTTCCAATGGTCTTAGGTGACCTCTGTGAAAGGGTTGTTTGACCCGTAGGTTGAGGAACCCCTGATCTAGACTGATCTAGACTGATCCTGGGAAAATTAGAGAAGCAGATAAAACACTTTTTACAAGACACTAGACTAACAGACAAATGAAAGACGATTATTTTGCTGCTCTACTGTCTTTGTTTCTTTTTTTTTTTTTCTAATAAACACTTTTAAAAAGAGCTGAGGAAAAGAGGTGGGTGGTGTTTTATTATAGAAAGAAAATACTCTCTGGGGTAAGTATGAGCTACTCAAGAAAAGCCTCATGACAGCTGTACTTTTCCCTTACTCTATCTGACTGTTACCCAACATCCAGTCATCTCCCTTATTAAGAGTACATCTACAGAAATGTGAGTATGAGGAAATGAATGTAAAATTGTGTAAATATAGGAAAATAGACAAAAACCTGGCGATTAAGGCAAAACTTCAAATATGGATTTAAGGGATTTCTAAGCTCTAGAACAAGTTACCACTTTTGCATGGTACCTGAATCAGGATCGGAGACTACTCTCCTGGTGAAGTTTCCAGAAAGCCCCGAAGTCTAGACAAACAGGAGCAGAGACACTCACCAAGCATCAAGTTGAGCAGTAGAGCCATGATCCAGGCAGCTGAAGATGGCGTGCTGAGTCTGATGCAGGTCTTGGGCAGCAATGTTGGGTTTGGATGCTAGGGGTAGGAAGAGAGACAAGTGCTGAGCGCAGCAGAAGCTTATCAAATGACCCAAAGCCAATGGGCCCGGGGGTGGGGTGGGTGGGGTGGAAGACAGATATGCTGAGTTCAGCAGGCCTGGAGGAAGGGAGGTGACTGAGAGTGGCTAAGATCCTGAAAAAGGGGGTGCTGGGGGGAAGGCTGTTATTGTCATGCTTTGAATGTACTGACAGCCTCCTTCAACCTGCCTCTGCTCCATTCCTCCTCTGTGTAAATGAGCTTTCATAAGGGAAGGTAGGTGCCCAAGTATGGTCCTCTTTCATTAGAAGCCTAGACCATAATTAGCCTCCAAAGGTGAGGTCTGTGGGGCAAGTATGTCAACTTGAATGACTTCTGAATGAAGTGCATAGAGAACACAGGGGTTAGAGGCCAAAGGATAAATATAAATATACCCTTGATGGTCCATATCATAGTCCGTGATTGTATATTTATCTCTGCTGTTAGGGCGGGCTTTACTGTCTTCAATCAGCTTCCCAAGTGCTGAACAGAAGGCCTAATATGCAGTCTGCTCTTCTAGGTTTTGCTGGTTGTGCCCACCTTTGGAACTTGGATGGTCGCGGGTCCCCGTAGTGATGGACAGATAGCCATTGCCGAACTCAGGTGGCTTTCCAGTCTAAATTATGATGGAAACAAACTGAGCCACATATCCCGCAGGATCCTCAGCCCTCTGTCTTCCTTTGTTATTAAGCACACCTGCCCTTCAAGAACTGTCAGACTAATTTAGGGGAGCACACAGCTTCAAGCACAGACGCGACCCTCACTCTTTCTAGCACAGCAAATTTTCCCTGATGATGGGATACCTCAGGTCACTTAGTATGAGACTTGGATCACTGTAGGATTTATTCTTAGTTCTGTGTTTCTTTGTTTACTTGTTTTAAATATAATAAAAGAAGATTATAACATGAGTCAGTTCAGGATGGGAAGCTGACACATAGTTCAGGGTTCCCTTCAGATGTGAAGTTTATCAAAGAGAAGACTTTGGGGCCATGATGGGTCCTTGAGGTGGAGGGAGAACATTAGACAATACAATATGGAGATCTAAGCACGCTGGGGCCTTAAAGGGAAGCAGGGGATTCCCTTGAAAACTTGGAGAGGAATTCCACTGTGAGTGAGATTGAGGGGGTCACACTGAGAGGGCATGGTGGGAGGAGGCCAAAGGAGCCTTCGGAGTACCTCCCTGAGAAGATCCCCATGAGGAGTCTCAGGCCAACCCCAAGAACAAAGGGAAGGTCGAACATTTTATGACCTTTTAGGAGTGGCAGGAAGTTCCTCATCACATGATTTGGTTCAACATAGCATATGTGACAAAGAGCATGGAGAGCTACCAACTCACAGCACACACTGTTTAACTCTGTCCCAGAGAAGCGCTGCAAGGTGTCATGTGATTGGAGCTTTAGGGGCTGGTCTAAAGGTGCGGGCCCCTGTCCTAACAATCAGTTTCTTCAGAAACAGTTTTCAGCAGCTGTGAGTGCCAGACAATGGGTTTGTTGAATGGAGGGAGTGACGGGGTGGATGAGGCATGGTTTGGAATACCAAGAGATTAAGTCTAGTAATTGCATCATACAACATAAAATCTGTTGTAAGAGAGGGAAGTACTTCAGCGACGCAATGTAGGAAGTGACTACTTCTACTTGGGGCTGTTCAAAGAGGGCGTCACAGAGGTTGTGACACTCGGTCAGGGCTTAAGAACTGAGTGAAGCGGGGTGTCCACGTGAGAAAAGCTTGGCTGAGCACATGCAAACGAAAGCACAGCTGCCCATTTACGGAACAAGAGGTAGGCAGCAAGATGCAGGAGTGGTCAACGCTTTAGAGCTATTGGGTTAGATTGTAACTAAAATGCTCTGCATTCTCTTTCATCCTTTCGGACCCTGACACAGTTTACCCTTGAAAAATAAAGCCCTTATTGTACCCCATGATCAAAACCACCCTGGAGAACACAGACTTGTGATTGAGGGATGTATTTCACGTATGAAATTGAGAGAAAGAAGAGGAGGGAGGGAAAAAAAGAACAAAATATTTTCTCAATAAAATACCCTATTAACAAAGTCGAGAACGAGGAGAGGAAAGCAGGCTTGCCAGTCAGCAGGGACATCATTTCATAGGACACAAGCCGCAACTGATGGAATTATACATCTGTTGTGCAATTCTTTCCTCAAGCATAACAGCTCATTACCACTCTAATCAGAGCAGCCAGAAGTACCCACCAGAGGCTCTTAACAAGATCAGCCTGTGTACACTTCCTAAGAGAGGCAGGAGAGGGAAGATGGCTAGGGTGTCACCTGAGGTCACAGCCACCACCTCCTCCCCATCCCAGTGGACCCAATTCTGCCCCAGCTGCAAACGGTCTCTGCAGGTAGTGGTTTTTACAGGAGGTGGAAAGTTAACTGGAAGGGGGAGAGACTCCATCCACACAGCTAGCTGTTGGCCATCTTACTGGAGTATGATTTTTCAGTGATACAGCTGTTTTGGGGTCATCTATGCTCCTGTAAGTAAGGCAAACTTGTTGCTTCAGCAGGTTGGATTTGGGTGGGATTGTTACTTTGATCTGTTGGCTGGTGCCCTATCTGGGGAAAGACATCAGCTCATGTCTCTCCAGGAACAACTCCCACAATAGCATTTTAGAGCATGTGTTCTGGTTTCAGCACGGAAGAACTGGAAGGGAGGAAGACTGTTACTGGGTCATGGAGACCCAGTAAGAGAACAGTGGAATGGAATGTTGTGGTCCATGCCTGTGATACTAGTTTTCCAGAGGCTGAAGCAGGATCAGTGAGACACTGTCTCAGAGAGAGAGGGAGGAAGGGAGAGAGAGAGAGACAGAGACAGAGACAGAGACAGAAAGAGACTCACTGGACCACTGAACTAGTCCAAAGGGAAGAGTATGTGAGCAGAAAGTATAGTGTTTAGGGTGAAGGTCAAAATGAGTAGAATGTTTATCATAAGTCTGCAAGACTGTATTGGGCTGGGAGCTTGTAGAAACTCAAAGTTCTGAAATTATTTTATTTTAAGTGTTTATTTATGTTTCTTTTCTGAGTCTGAGTGTTTGCCAGCATTTATATATGTATGTATACCACATGTGCTGGTATCCCAGGAGGCCAAAAGAGGACACTTAGTTCCTAGAACTAAAGGTATAGATGGCTGTGAGCCTCTTTGTGGATGCTGGGAACCAAACCTGGGTCCTCTGCAAGAGCAGTCATTGTTCATAGCTGCTGAACAGTATCTCAGTCCTCTGGGTTTTGTTTTGTTTTAATTTTTATTTTTAGGCAATGTCTCACTCTACAGCCAGCTTGGAGCTTAGAGTGTAACCAAGGCTGGCCTTAGACTTGTGGTAATCCTCCGGGTTTAGCTCAAAAGTGCTGGGATTACAGACTGGCATTACTACACTTGGCTAGAGAAACTTTTTTTTAACTTATGAGGAAAACACAACTGAAGAGAAAATAGGTGTCTGTCTGTGTTCATAGCACACTCAAACAGCCTACTAACAAACACTTGTTCATCGTTTGAGAATTTCATAATGCCCATAATGTGTTTTAATCAAATCTCCCCACATTTCCCTAAAATCCTATTTCTCCCAACCACTTTTACCTCCAAAATTTCTGTGATCTGTTTCTGAGCCCATCACATCCACTTAGTGCTGTCTGTAGATCATGGGTGTAGGACCATCTATTGGAACCTGGGTAGTTCTCTCGGAGAACACATTCCTGAGTAAAACTGACTCCCTCCCCCACTTGCCACGAATTGCAATAGCTCCTCAGCTAAGGTTGGGACTTCACGAGCCCCTTCTCCATCCACAGCGAGATTCCAGCTGCTTTGATACTGTGCGGGTCTTATTCACACTGCCACAGATGCTGTGAATTTATGTTTGCAATATCCCTGTCATATCCAGCAAACACTGTCTCACTGCAGAAGTCTGTCACTGGCTCTTATAATCCCTCTTTATTTTTCCCCCCAAAGAACACCTTATGACGCTGTAGTTATGAACCTTGCTTTTTTATTTTAATTTTTTTTTAGTTATAGGGGAAAGGTGGGCATGTGCACATGAGTGTATTTTGCCTGTAGAAGCAAGGGATCCTTCAAGCTGGTGACAGGTGGTTGTGAGCCACCTGATGTGGGTGTTGGGGATTGAACTTGGATTTTTGGAAGAGTAATACGTGCTGCTCACTGATGAACCATGGGCTGGAGAGATGGCTCAGTAGTTGTGAGCACCAGCTGCTCTTCCAGAGGACCCCCAAGTTCAAACATGTCTTGATCCTTAAGCCATAACGATCCCTGAGGCTTTGGGGTGTGGGATATGCTACAGATATCACATGTAGAGTAGAACACTGCAGTCTTATTCTCAGTATGTTGACCATTTGTGAATCTCTGTATTCATTAGCATCTACTGCTAAAAGAAGCGCTAATGGGGGTTGATTCACTCACCTATGGGCATATAGGTAAGAATTCAGGAGACAGTTTTTACTCTGTCCAGGCTGATTTTTTTTTTTTTTTAATGTCAACTTGACACAGGCTAGAGTCATTTTAGGAGAGTGAAGCCCAAGTAAGAAAATGCCCCCACCAGACTGACCTGTGGTCAAGCCTGTGGTGTGTTTTCTTGATTGATGGTTGATGTGAGTGGACCCATTCCAGCGGGAGACTGTACAGTTCTGGATGGGTGGTCCTGGGTGGCATAAGGAAGTAGGCTGAAGCCGGGCGGTGGCTTTAATCCCAGCACTTGGGAGGCAGAGCCAGGCAGATCTCTGTGAGTTTGAGACCAGCCTGGTCTACAGAGCAAGACCCAGGACAGCTCTAAATCTACACAGAGAAACCCTATCTTGAAAAACTAAAAAGAAAGAAGGAAAGAAAGAAAGGAAGGAAGGAAGGAAGGAAGGAAGGAAGGAAGGAAGGAAGGAAGAAAGGCTGAACAAGTGAGCAAACAAGTAAGCAGCACCCCTCCATTACCTCTGTAACAGCTCCTGGCCAGGTTCCTGCCCTGTTTGAGTTCCTGCCCTGACTCTCCTCAGTGATGGACTGTAATGTGGAACTGTAAGCTGAAATAAACTCTTTTTTCACGGGCTGCTCTTGGTTGTGGTGCTTTATTACAGCAATAGAAACCCACTTACCAGAATAATACTATTGGGTGCTCACCTAGGGCGTATGCCCTAAATAACCATGGATTCTTGACCTAATTAAAGCTTCCAGACATGAGCTCTGTCTTGGGAACAGGCCTTAAATCCAACCAGAAGTGCTTGGTAATGTCCATAAGAGTTGGTACCCAAGGCCAGGCAGTGGTGGCACATGCCTTTAATCCCAGAGCTCGGGAGGCAGAGCCAGTTCTAGGCCAGCCTGGTCCTCAGAGTGAGATCCAGGACAGGCACCAAAACAACATAGAGAAACCCTGTCTTGAAAAACCGAGAGAGAGAGAGAGAGAGAGAGAGAGAGAGAGAGAGAGAGAGAGAGAGAACCCAGCATGTTTTTCAAGCTCATTGTTATTGTAGCTTGCTGAGTTCACTGCTGGAACCTAGCTAGAAGGGATAAAGCTTGATTTCTGTGTCCTATAGCTCAAGTAGATGATATCTTCAGCAATGAGGCCTTTCCATTAAATTCTGGAAAGTAACCCATACCAATGGTAATAGCCTATAATGTTTGGGAAGGGCTGTCTATGGGAACCCACTGACCAACAACTTGAAAAGAAGTAACCCATATCTGTCACTGAGTTTTTTATTTGATAGGCTATGGTGTCTGGAGGAGGTATTGTTCTCCCATTATAGACTAATTTCATTTAAATCCCTGTTATATATGTGTATATTTTAGGAAACGTCTAGATTCCTTGTGGCAGTTTCAAAGGTCTTCAGTGTTAGTAAGCCAATTCTCATATTCCTCGCTCTCCACTGTCTCCCATCCTCCATGACATATAACCCTTCCTATTTCATTAGTCACCTTTTGACATTCATATCACCAATGTTCTGTTCCCCTGCTCTTATAATGCACACTTCCATGGCCGTGATTTCCTGATTTCTACAGGCACTCCAACTTAAACATATATTTAAAGAGTCAAAGCTAGCATCCACATATGAAAGAGAACATGCAGCTTTTGTCTTTCTGAGTCTGTATCACCTCACTCAAAATGATTACTTCCAGCTCCAGTTAATAGTTGTGTTTTGTTTTAATCATTAAATATAAGTTTTTTTTAAACAAAACAAAACAAAACAAAAACATTCTAATCACTCACAGGAAAGATACCCAAGGACTTTAAACCACAGCAGTGGCCCTGTCTGGGGCACTGTGGCAGCTGAGAGATACACAGGACAGGAGGCTGTGGCCTCCATTGGGGTCACAACAAAGCCACAGTGGTCTCCTTTTCTGCAGGTACGTGAGTGAGAGGTTCAAGCTCAAGGCAGACAGGAGATGGCAGCCCAAGAGTGGCATCCACAGGAGAAAGTCTGCTAGCCTGGCTGCCTAGGCTGCATCTACTGGCTGTCTGTGTCCTGCTGACCCCAAAACTGACCCCATTGTTTTTATGTCCCCACTGGGCTCTGCTGAGCTTCTCTGGACTCACTGGGAACTGCCCCTAAAATGAAGCATTGTAGCTGAGAGGCTAAGAGCCCAGCTTTGCTGACCAGTTGACCTCAATCCACTTCTCTTTAGTCACATTCCAGCCATGCTATTATGAGCGAAAGAAACTATAGCCCTTTGGAGTGGTTTTGTTGGCTAGGATTTGCCCTGCTTTTTGTTAGCCTGATCAGTTTTTCATTTCTGCATCTCATTAGGTAATGAGTATTTATGGTAATTTGATCTTGATTAACCCTTATTCCTGTTCCTCTTTTCAACAGTGACAAGTAGTTCCTATGATTCCTCAGAGAAACAGCAAGAAGGGAGGCCAGCCACTTCCCAGTGCCAGTTAGTCCTCTGTGCCCCAAAGTTCTATCCCTGGACATCTCTGATCTGATCCTAGGCCTTCAAATGGACACAGACTCTTATGAGAAAAGGCCCCTCACCTGAAGATTTCTGCCTAAAGGGCTCAGCATAAGCCCATGAGAAGAGAGGAAAGAGGTGCTATCCTGGGAGGTCCTGCTGCCTTGGGGAGCATCCCCACCATGGCTGGCCATCATTGGACTGTGCTGCCCTCCATGGAGTATAATGTCCTGATGGAGAATTGAGGGTCTACCTGGAGTCACACAGAGTTTCATCCTGGGCATTTCTACTGCGTTGGGAACGGTGTGTTGGGAAATCCCAGTCTTCCTCACCAGAAAAGATGATTTGCTTTGACCTGTGTGACCAAGAAAACCACTTGTTTTCCCTGTGGGGGTCCTGCTCCCACCTTTTGAAGGGTTCTTAGGTGAAGGAGAGAGGAATGAGGAAATATCAGGTAGAAAGAGAAACCTGGAAGATGAGAAGAAAGACAGAAACACAGGATAGCTTTGGGAGGGCCTGGATCAATACCCAACAGCCTCATCCTTTATTCAAAAGGGCTTTTTATAATATACCAAGAAGGAGAGGCAAAAGACCTCCCCCTTGCAAAATCAAAGTACACAGTACAGCCAAGTGTAGACCCTTCCAAACACCCAGTAACCATGTCCATGCTCAGATCATCCATTATGCAGCCATGCTGGGTAAAGCAAGCTCAGATTCTCAGACCCTGAGTAAGTCCTTACTAGGAAGCCTCTGTGGGCTTCCACACTTCCCTCAGGGCCCACGTCCCTTAGTGTCTTTAGCATCCCTACTGCACTTGGCCTAAGTGGGACAAGAGTATCCTCTTGGTCAGCCCTTCTATTCACAGAGGTATGAGGTAGGATGAGAGATGATACATCAGCAGTTCTGGAACTCTCTGTGGAAGGCTGTGGGAGCCCATTTTCAGGTTCCTCGTGGCTTTACTTAGCAGGTCCTCATAGATGGGATGATTAGGACCATGGGCCTGAGTGCAGGTGTCTGAGATAGTCTGCACTTGGCTGTGCTGGGGAGAGGTCTTTTGCTCCACCCCTTGGTGTCTCTATTAATGCCCTGGGGCAGAGACAGTCAAGGCTTGTTGGAAAAGGTTCCAGGCTCTCTCGAGGCTATCCTTTATTTTCTATCTGTTTATCTCCACAATCTAAATCCTTCTATCTAATATTTCCTGCTGCTCGAACTCAAGAAAACTCTGGGGAGCTGTGGGTTGGTGGATAAACGCCCTGCAGGAGGCACTGAATAACATATTTCATGGCATTCTGCCCTCCTCAGTCCAGTGGAGGGCAGCAGTCCTAGTTGTCCTGTCTCCTTCACTTCCTTCAGTCTGCTCCATCTCCATCTTTCCTTTCTTTTCCTCTCCCCGCATCCCCAGCACTTTTGAAGCTGCTATTCCAGTGTCTCCTCTCCTTGTTCACAGGATGTCTCCTGTTTTGAATATGACCGCTCCCTGTGAATTCCTAGCACAGACATGTTTCCATGTGCTTTTGCATGTGCTGGGGCTCCTGCTCACCTGCTCCTCATTAATGAAATCAATTTTCATCACCCCATCTAGTTATTGATCTATTTAAGTTCTTGATTACATTTTCTTGGGTCAAGAGAATTTTGAAATTCATCCATTTCTTTAATTTTTTTTTCAATTTGATGGAATGTAAAATTTTAAGATGTGTTCTGCTTTTTAAGAAATTCATTAGTATCTGGCAACACCTTTTACATCTCCGGTTTTATTCATTTGTACCTTTTCTTTGGCTAGGTTAGCTAAAAGAGAGACAAGATCAAATTAATAAAATCAGAGGTGAAAAGAGGGCATTGCAGCACACACTGACAAAATTCAGAGAATCATAATGACATACTCTAAATGTCTATACTCCATGAAAGAGGAAAACATTGGAAGAAATGGAATATATAACCTAACAAAGTTAAAGCAAGATCAAATAAGCAAATTAAATAGACCCATAACCTCTACTGAGATAGAAGAGTTAATTAAAAGTCTCCCAACCAGAAAAATCCCAGGGCCAGATGGATTCAGCATAGAATTATACCAGAGCTTCAAAGAATTAACTCCACCACTCCTCAAATTATTCTATAAAATAGAAACTGAAAGAACATTTCCTATTTTTTTTATGAGGCCATAGTTACCGTGATAGCTAAACCACACAAAGACTCAATAAAACAAAACAAGAAAGAAATTATAGACCAGTATCTCTATGAACATAGATCCAAAAGTTCTTAATAAAATATTTACAAACTGAATCCAAGAACACATAAAAAAGACAATCCACCATGATCAAGTAGGCTTTGTCCCAGAGATGCAGTGATAGGTCAACATACATAAATCAATAAATGTAACGCAGCACATAAACAAACTGAAAAACAAAAAAAAAAAATCACATGATTGTCTCATTAGATGCAGAAAAGAACTGTGACAAAATTCAACACCTCTTTATGATAAAAGTCCTGGAGAGATTAGGGATACAGGGACATACCTAAACACAAAAAAAGAAACATACAGCAAGCCCACAGCCAATATCAACCTAAACAGAGAGAAACTCCAAGCATTTCTGGTGAAATCAGGAAGACGACAAGGTTGTCCACTCTTTCCAAGACTATTCAATATAGTATTTGAAGTCTTAGCTACAGCAATAAGACAACTGGAAGAAATCAAGGGGATACAAATAGGAACAAAAAGAAGTCAAAGTATCTTTATCTGCAGGTGATATGACTTTACACATAAAAGACCCTAAAAACTTCACAAGGCAATTTCTACAGCTGATACAAACTTTCAGTGAAGTAGCAGGACACAAAATTAACACACAAAAAAAAACCATACATACAAATGACAAATAGGCTGAGAAGGAAATTGTGAAGAACACTGGTCAATGACATAGAATGGAAGACCCAGACATAAACACACCTGTGGATTTCTAATTTTTTACAAAGTAGCCAAAAATACACACGGGAGAAAGACAGTGTCATTATTTATTGTTTATTATTTAGTTAGTTAATTGTTTATTTTGGTGTCTGTTTCTATTAGCCCTCTATTGGATCTGTAGTAGGTAAGATTTTTTTCCTTTTCTGTAGGCTGCAGCCTTGTTTGAATGACAGTGTCCTCTGCTATGGATGTCACTCTGCATAAATAAAATGCTGATTGGCCAGTAGCCAGGCAGGAAGTATAGGTGGGACAAGCAGAGAAGAGAATTCTGGGAATAGGAAGGCTGAGTCAGGAGATGCCAGCCTGCCGCCCAGGGAGCAGCATGTAAAGGCAGCAGGTAAAGCCATGGAACATGTGGTGACATATAGATTAATAGAAATGGGCTGAGTTTAAGTGTAAGAGCTAGTCAGTGGTAGGCCTGAGCTAATGGCTGAGCAGTTTGATTAATATGAGCTTCTGAGTGATTATTTTATAAGTGGTTGTGGGGTACGTGGGGCTGGGCAGGACTGGAGAAAACTTCAGCTATAGTCCTCTGCATTATAGAAGTTTTTCAGTTTCATGACGTCCCATGTATTATTTGGTGTTATTAGTGCCTCTGCTATCAGTGTTCTACTCAGAAAGTCTTGTGTGCCAATGAGTTCTAGACTATTCTCCACTTTTTCTTCTATTGGATCAGCTTATCTGGCCTCATTATGAGGTCTTTGATCCAGTTGGAGTTGAATTTTATGCAGGGTGATAAGTATGGATCTATTTGGATTCTTCTACATTCAGCACCATTTGTTGAAGATGTTGTCTTTTTTTTCCAGTGTGTATTTCTGTATTTCTGGATTCTTTATCAAAAATTAGATATCCATAGGTATGTGGATTTATGTCTAGGTCTTCAATTTGATTTGATTGATAAATGCATCTGTTTTTGTACTAATACCATGCTATTTTTTTTTTTTTTTTTTTTTTTTTTTTTTTTTTTTTTTTTTTTTTTTTTTTGGTTTTTCGAGACAGGGTTTCTCTGTGTAGTTTTGCGCCTTTCCTGGAACTCGCTTTGGAGACCAGGCTGGCCTCGAACTCACAGAGATCCGCCTGGCTCTGCCTCCCGAGTGCTGGGATTAAAGGCGTGCGCCACCACCGCCCGGCGCTATTTTTTTTATTATTATAGCTTGGTATAACAATTTGAGGTGGGGACAGTGAGGTCTCCAGCAGTTGTTTTAGTAGTCAGGATTGTTTTATCTATCCTGGTTTTTTTGTATTGTTGTTGTTGTTTTGTGTGTGTTTCCATAGGATGCTGAAAATTGTCTTTTAAGATCTTTAAAGAATTGCATTGGAATTTTGATGGGGATTAAGCTGAATTTGTAGCTTGCTTTTGGTAGGATGGCCAATTTTACTATATTAAGTCTACTGATCCATGAGAATAGGGGATCTTTCCATCTTCTGAAATCTTCTTCAATTTCTTTCTTCAATGTCATGGATTTCATTATAGAAGTCTTCCACTTGCTTGGTTGGAGTTATCCCAGATATTTTATGTTATTTGAGGCTACCATAAAAGGTGTTGTTTCCCTTTCTCTGTCCATTTGTCATTTGTATATATTGGAGGGATACTGATTTTTCTGAGTTAAGTTTGTATCCAGCTACTTTGCTGGAAGTGATTATTAGCTGTAGGAGTTTTCTGGTGGAATTTTTTGCATCACTTATATATAATATCATATCATCTGCAAATAAAGATACTTTGACTTCTTTCTTTCCAATTTCTGTCCACCTTGATCTTTTTCAGTTGTTTTATTGCTCTAGCTAAAACTTCAAGGGTTGTATTGAATAGGTATGGAGAGAGTGAACAGCCTTGTGTCATTCATGAGTTTAGTGGAAATGCTTTGAGTTTCTCTCCATTTAATTTGATGTTGGCTATAGGCTTGATGTACATTGCCTTCATTATTTTTAGATGTATTCCTTGTATCCCTAGTCTCTCTGGGACTTTTATCATAAAGGGAAGTTGGATTTTGTCAAAGTCCTTTTCTGCATCTAATGAGATGATCATGTGTTTTTTTCCTTCAGTTTATTTATATGGTGGATCACATTTATTGATTTATGTATATTGAACCATCCCTGCATCTCTGGGATGAAGCCTATTTGATCATGGTGAATTGTCTTTTTGATGTGTTCTTGGATTCAGTGTGCAAGTATTTTATTCAGAATTTTTGCATCTATGTCCATAAGGAAAATTTGTCTATAATTCTTTCTTTGAAAGTCTGGTAGAACTCTTGGGTATATACCCAAAGGATACTCAATCATACCACAAGGATACTTGGTCAACTATGTTCATAGCAGCTTTATTTGTAATAGCTAGAACCTGGAAACAACCTACATGCCCCTCATTGAAGAATGGATAAAGAAAATGTGGTGCATTTACACAATGGAGTATTACTCAGCTGTTAAAAATTATGACATTAGGAAATTTGAAGGCAAATAGATGGAACTAGAAAAAAAGTCATCCTGAGTGAGGTAACCCAGACTCAGAGAGACAAACATGGTACATACTCACTCTTAAGTAGATATTAAATGTAACTTAAAGGTCAGCTATGCTACAATTTACAGACCCAGAGAAGCTAGGTAACAAGGAGGATCCAAGGGAGGGACTTATAGATCTTCCTTGGGAAGAGGAAATAGAGGAGATCTCCTCCATTGGACATGGACATGATGGGCACGGAAACTTGAGAGGTTGGGTTGGGAGGTGGGCAGAAGGAGACAGTGCTGAGAAAGAAGACTGGCAAGGGGGGCTTTATGGAGTCGGGTAGAAGCCTGATGCAAGGGAAGCTTCCATGAGTCTACAACGATGGCTGTACCTAAGACTCCTGGCAACAGTGGATATATAGACTGAACTGCCCATCCCCTGTGATAAGACTGATGACTACCCTTGTTGTCATTGAAGAGCCTTTATCCAGTGACTGATAGAGGCAGATGCAGAGACCCACACGCCAAGCACTGGGCCACCTGCTGAGGAGAGGGAGGAAGGATTGTAGGAGCCAGGGTGGGGGTCCAGGAACATAGCAGGAAACCCCACAGAAACCACTAGCCTGACTTACGGAAACTCACTCAGAATTTGAGCCAACAACCAGGGAGCCTGCATGGAACTGACCTAGGCCCTCTGCGTATATATGACAGTGGTGTGGCTTGGTCCACATGTGGGATTCCTGGCAGTGGGAGCAGAGGCTGCCCCAGTGATTTGACTGGCTCTTGGGAACCTATTCCTCATGCTGGATTGCCTTGCCCACTCCGAATACAGGGGGAGGTGCTTGGTCTTTAGGCAGCTTGATATGCCCTGCATTGCTGACGTCCATGGGCGGCCTGTCCCTTTCTGAGTGATTACAGAAGAGGGGTGCATTGAGTCGGGGGAGGAGGGAGAAGCAGGAGAAGAGGAGGAGGGAGGGGAGGCTGGAGTCAGGATGTAAAGTAAACAAATAATTTTTAAAAACTATATAAAAGCTGATGAAAGAAAATGCTGGCCGTACTTTCAGGAGGGGAGGCTAATTATGGATTATGGATTTTAGATTACAGATTAGCCTATAGAAAAATGTCTGCGGTAAATCAAACAGTGAAGGGGAAGATGGATAGGAATCTCACTTACACTAAGTTTGGTTGGAAAAATATTATGTACATATTGGAAAATGTCAAAATGAGACTGATTGTTATATACCACTAATATGATAATAAAAAATTCAAATAAAAATAAATAAAATACCAAAAAACCATATTAAAAAAAGGAAGTCTGGTAGAATTCTGTGCTAAAACCATCTGACCTTGGGCTTTTTTTTTTGGTTGAAAGACTTTTAATTACTGCTTCTATTTCACTAGGAGTTTAGGAGTTATAGATCAGTTTAAATTGTTTATCTGATCTTGATTTAACTTTTATAACTGGTCTTTTTCACCTCTAATTTTGTTAAATTTTGGATCTTCTCTCTCTGCCTTTTAGTTAATTTGGATAAAGTTTTGTCGATCTTAATGATTTTCTCAAAGAACCAACTCTTTGCTTCCTTGATTCTCTGTATTGTTGTATTGTTTGTTTCTATTTTACTGATTTAGCCCTAAGTTTGATTATTTCTTGCTGTTTACTCCTTTTGGGTGTTATTTCTTATTCTAGAGTTCTCAGGTGTGCTGTTAAGTTACTGCAATGAGATCTCTCCATTTTTTTTAAATATAGGCACTTAGTGCTATGAACTTGCCTCTTAGAACTGCCTTCATCGTGTCCCATAAGTTTGGGTATGTTGTGTTTTCATTCGATTCTAGAAAGCCTTTTCTTAATTTCTATTTTGACTAATTTTTTCATTCAGTATTGAGTTGTTCATTTTCCATGACTTTATAAGCTTCCCGTTGTTGATTTCCAACTTTAATTTGTGGTGGTCAATAGGATTTAGGGTCTTATTTCAATTTTCTTGTATCTGTTGAGACTTTCTTTGTGTCTAGGTATGTGGTGAATTTTGGAGAAAGTTCCATGAGGTATAGAGAAGAATGTATATTCTTTTGTGTTTGGGTGAAATGTTCTGTAGATATCTGTTAGGTCCATTTGGTTTATAACATCTGTTAGCTCCAGACTTTCTCTGTTTCATTTTTGTATGGATGACCTGTCTGTTGGTAAGGGTGGGGTATTGAAGTCTCCCAGTATTCCTGTGTGATTTAAGCTGCAGTAGCATTTCTTTTATGAACTTGGGTGCCCTTATGTTTGGTACATAACTGTTAAGAACTGCAATATCCTCTAGGTCGATTTTTCCTGTTTCTTCTGACTAGTTTTTGTTTGAAGTCTATTTTGTCAGATATTAAAATAGCTATACCAGCTTGCTTCTTAGATTCATTTTTGGGGTTGGGAATTTAGCTCAGTGGTAGAGTGCTTGCCTAGCAAGCACAAGGCCCTGGGTTCGGTCCTCAACTCTGGAAAAAAAAAAAAAAAAGGAAAGATTCATTTTCTCGGAATATCTTTTTCTATCCTTTTACCTGAGGTGATGTCTGTCAAAGAAAGAGATGATTCAAATTAATAAAATTAGAGATTAAAAGGGAGATACTTTCAACATTTTCAACAGACATGGAGGAAATTAAAGAATTATAATATTTATTCTTTATTTTTTCCACGTGGCAACGAGTTTTGTTTTTTTCCAACATAAAAATGAGTTAGGGTTTTTTTTTGTTGTTGTTGTTATTTGTGGTTTTTTTTCCACATGAAAATGAGGAGTTTTTTTTCCAATATGGAAATGAGTTTTTTCCCAACATGGAAATGAGGGGTTTTTTTAATATTTATTCATTAAAAATTAAAATAAACAAAATCAATTAAAAATAAAGAATAAGTCTTTTTTTGAGATAGGATTTCTCTGGGTAGCTCTAACTTGTACTGGAACTCACTATGTAGACTAGGGTGGCCTTAAACTTAGAGAAAGAAATAAATCTTTTAAAAAAAATTTATGCTCCATCAAATGTAGTATAAATGGATTTCTAGATATATACAACCTTTGAAAGTTAAATGAAGATTAGCTAAATAACTTAAATAAACCCATAACACTCAGTGAAATAGATCTGTAATTTAAAATCCTCAAAAAAAAGAGCTCATGGCTAGATGGATTGGTACAGAATTCTGCCAAACTTTTAAAAGCTAACACCAATACTCCTTATATTATTCCATCTGACATAAAAGGAAGCAATATTTCAAAACTCTTTCTTATGAAGTTATTATTGCCCCAATATCAAAGCCAGACAAAGAACAACAGCAACAAAAGAAAATTATAGTACAATATTGTTGTTGATGAAAATTCTCAATAAAATATTTGCAAACAGAATTCAAGAACACACCAAAAAGATTATTCATCATGATCAAGTTGGCTTTGTCCCAGGGATGTAGGGATGTTTCAATATATATAAATAAATAAACATAATCAGCCACATAAATATAGTAAAGAATAGAAACTACACTGTAGATGTAACCAACCTTCTTATTAAATAAGAAACACAGAACCAATGCAAAGAAGAAAGCCAAGAGGTCAGAGCTAAGAGCTAAAACCTTACACTTCCTCCTGCAGTGGTCCTACCTCTACGAACCAGAGCTACCCCTGTATTAAAGTCTTTATATAGAGTTCCTGTCCTGCCTTCTCATTGGTTGTAAACCCAACCACATGACCGCCTCCTCACGGCCTGTCTGTATAGGCCTACCAAGTGCTGGGATTACAAGCGTACGCCACCACTGCCCTGCTTTCCGATGGCTTGCTAATAGCTCTGACCCCCCGGGCAACTTTATTTATTAACATACAAATAACATTTTAATACAAATAAAATATCACCATACTACACAATTATCTCATTAAATTCAGAAAAGAGCTTTGACAAAATCTAACACTCCTTCATGATAAAAGGCTAAGAGAGAATAGGAATACAGGACATATCTCAACACAATAAAGGCAATATACAGGATATAATAAAGGCAACCTCAAAGCATTTCCACTAAAATCAGGAACAAGACAAGAATGTTTGTTCATTTTCCCTACTCCTGTTCAGCATAGTACTTGAAGTCTTAGCTGGAGAAATAAGACAAATGAAGGAGAACAGAGGGATAGAATCAGGAAAAAGAGAAATCCAAGTATTATTTTCAGGTAGTGATTCTATATGTAAAAGATTCCAAAGACTCTCAGAGCTGATAAATATATTCAGGATAGTAGTGGGATACAAAATTGGCACACAGACTAATTGATCAATGAATAGAATTGTGGATCCATATATAAGTCCATGCATCATTAGACACCTGATTTTTGACAAAAGAACCAACAATATACATTGGAGAAAAGGCAGCATCTTCGACAACTGGTGTTGGTCAGACTGGAAGGCTTCATGTGGGAGGGTGAATTTCAATCCTCATCTCTCACCCCACACAAAAGTCAACTCCACCTTAATCAAGGACCTCACACAAGGCCTGATACCTGACTCTGACAGAGGAGAAAGTGGGGATTACACTTGAACTCATTAGCCCAGAAAAGGACTTTTGAATAGAGTCCCAATAGCAGGAGAATTAATAAATGGGACCTCATGAAAACAAAAATTTCTGTATAGTGAAGGACACCATCACTCAAGTAAAGAAGCATCCTACAGAATGGGAAGAAAGTTATCAGCTGCGCATCCAACAGAGGGTTAGTGACTAGAACTCAAAAAGTGAAACAACAAGAAAATAAACAACCCAATCAAAAATGGGGCATAGAACTAAACAGAATTTTCAAAAGATGAAATACAAATATGGCTGAGAAAGTCTTTTTAATTACATGGAGAGACCCTGTCTTGAAAAAAAAATGTTCAACGTTTTTGTGAGCATGGGAGATGTGGTCCTGCCCCTCATCTGCTATATAGTGGTGTGAATGAGGGGGAAATGTCCTCCCCTCCTCCACCCCTCACCACCTGTGGCTGGTGGGAGAGCTGGCCCTGAGGTCAAGAGAACCAGTGAGCTAGCCCAGCATCTCACCAGCTGCAGCACTCAGGAAAGCAGGCCCTGCACCTTACCTGGGCAACTCAGAAGAGCTGACCCAGGTGAGCCGAACCCAAAGGCATAAGTGTGGGAGAGCTAGCCTCCCTTCTCCTCTGTCATGCAGTGTGTGCAGGGGAGAGTCCTCCCTCCCCCCCACCCCTTGCCCATCACCCCTTGCTGCATATAGCATTCAGGAAAGCAGGCCCTGCACCTCACCTGGGTACCATAGTAGTGCCGACTCTGCTGATGAGGGCAAGGTGAGTCTTCCCTGAGGTCCTGAGAGTGGGAGAGCTGGCCCTGCACCCCTTGTCTGCCATGTGGTGGTGAGGAAGATGGAAAGATGTTCTCCCTCTTTGCTCCTTACCACCTGTGGTAGATGAGAGAGCTGACCCTGCCCCTCACCAGATACAGGACTAGGGAGAGTGGGCCCTGCACCTTGTCTGGGTAACACAGTTGAGCTGACCCTGTTGATGGAGATGTGGGAGAGCTGGCACTGAGAAGATGAGTATGAGAGACTAAGACCTGCTCCTCACCTACCACATGGTGGTGTGGGCAAGAGAGAGAAGCCCTCCTTGTTCCTTGAGGCCTGTGGTAGGTGGGAGAGCATCCCTGAGGGCACTAGAGAGAGCTGGCCCTGCCTCTCACCAGCTGCAGAACTAGGCAGAGTGGCCCTTACACCTTGCCTAGTCAACACAGTAGAGCTGGCCTGGTGGTGTAGGTGCGGGTGAGCTGACCCCGAGGATATGAGAGCAGGAGAATCGGCCCTGCCCCTTGCTGCTTACTACATAGGGTGAGCTAGCCAGGGTAGTACTGGAGAGCTCACCCTGGCATTGAAGATGAAGGGGAGCTGGCAAGCTGACCAACCTAGCAACCACCCAGACCCAGAAGCAGAGCTATGAGTTGGCCCATCCCATCATCCATCCCATCTATGATCTGCTAGAGCATGTGAAGGGGCTGGTCCTGTAGACTCAAAGTTACAGGATCTCCATGACACAGGACAACAACAAGATATCCAAGAGGAGCCCCAGGGAGGGCCCAATATTGATAATTTAGCAAAAACCAGAGACTTCAAACCAGACCAACAATTCAATGCAATGAACACTTGCAAGTGATAATATATGGACTAATTACAAAGTTACACAGGACTCTGTAACTCACTGTGTCACACTACAGCTTCTACAATGAGATTTTCCTTTTCTTTTAAATTTTATCTTTTACCCTGGGGAGGGGGGTTGCAAGGGTAGAGGGCAGAGGGTAAGAGATGGAGAGATGAGTGGGATGTAGATGCATGATATGAAATCCACAAAGAATCAATAAAAAGTTAATTTAAAAAGAAAAATGTTTAATATTTTTTAGCCATCAGGGAAAAGCAAATTAAAGCTTCTTTGAGATTTTATTTCACCCTTGTCAAAATGACTAAAGTTAAAAAAATTATCAAAAATGCTGGCCTGGATATGAGGGAAGAGGAACACTTATTTACTGTTGGTGGAAGTGCAAACTGGTATGGTCTTTATGAAAGTGTGGAGTTTCCTCCAACAGCTGAAAATAAATCTACTGCATGATCCAGCTATACCACTTTTGGGTAGATATCCAAAGAACTCCATATACTACTCCAGAGATACCCACACTTCTCTATTTGTTGCTCTTCTATTCACCATAGCCAAGAAATGGAAACAGCCTAGATACCTATCCACTGATGGATAGATAATGAAAATTTTGTATATTTACACAATGGAATACTATTCAGTTATTAAGAAAAATAAAATTATGGTACTTGCAGGCAAATGGATGGAGCTGGAAACAGTCGTTCTGAATGAGAAAACACAGACTCAGAAGACAAGCATCACATTTTCTCAAATCTTAAAATGCTAGCTTTGGTCTGCAGATATATGTGTTTCATTTGGAACATTCACAGATGGCAGGAAATTATTCAGGGGCTATTTGGAGGGACTTTCAGGATAGGGGAGATGGAACATGCTAGTATAAAGGGTTAAAGGGGAATAATGGCACAGGAAGGGTTAAATTTGAGTGGAGGAGTGGAGGGCAGTGTAGAGGAGGGAGTATGGGGGAGGGACAAATAACACTAAAGATCTTTCAAAAAGAGTCAGATAGAAATAGTAGAAGCTTCCTGAAATAGATACATCAAAAGATTTAAAATTCAGGGCTATGGAATAGCTTCCCTATAATGGGTCAACAATACCCCCACTAGATACAGAGGCTAACAAATAAGCAGTCTAGGGACAGGAATGGCTTACTTCTTTTAAAGTTGTCCAGTGAGATACCAGACCTCCAAATATTAAGGGCTATTTCCGTTGCTCCTGGTTAGCCTCCAGCACTTGATGGTCAGACTTTATTACTGAAGACACCAATACTTGAGTCACAGGACATGGAGAATAAAATTGGTTCTCAACTGAATACGTCATCCCTACTGGCCTGATTTCATAATGCAAGAAGGTGCTACACACACCACCAGAGGAGAAAAACAATCATCAATTGGCATGGACCGCAGGGCAAACACTGCTGCTTGACACAGTTTGATTTACTAACTGGACAGACCTGACCCCAAGGATGAAATGCCTACAATCCAGATCCAGACCCTGAGGCCATTAAGGGCAAGAGTTCAGTTAATAAGTATAGAGAAATCAGAATAGTAAAGTCTAATGGGAAAAGAGCTAGACATCAGGACCTTCCCTTTTGGGAGAGTATGAGGGGAAGAGGCCCCTAGAGTAAGACTAAGACACAAAGGGACACCATTAGGGAACAGCTCAGTGCTTACTCTGCATCATACTTCTTGAGGAATGGAAACTGATCTTAAATTGTAGTATAGTGTCTGGTCCCCAGAAGAAGCCCTTTTCCCAAGGTCAGGCATTTGGATAAGGACCTCCATTCCCACAGGGGCTTGATGAAAGTTCCCGCTTGCTAAAACAGTCATTCTCCTTAGCTCTGACAGCAGGAACTTGTGGTGCTTACAATTTAAGGGGGCTCCTGGTGGAGTTGCTGACCCTTTGAGAACCACAGGCGTTTAGATACTTGCTGAATTTACTACTCTTTTCTCAGGAAAAAAAAATGCTGTAATGAAGCTAATGGTTGCTTTCCGTCCCTGAATCATTGAGTCTGCTTTCAATCTTGCCTCTGGCTAAATTATTGAGTTACAAAAGGTGTATTATTTTTCAATAAATGCACTAGCAGCCATCCCAATTCATCCTCAGATTGTGTCCGTCCCCACCCCTCCCTGCACCCCATGACTCCATACATCCTCTTTGGGACCCGAATCCTGGCAAAACAGGTCTCTGGCAATCAACCATACCTTCAAACTATAATATTGACTGGTCTGCAAGACATAACCACTGTACAATGTTGGCACAAAAATCATGTGAGTAACCAGCTACTTTCTGATTGAATTTTAAGTCCTGTTCCACAATATGAAACCTGTAACTGGCACCAAGAACTAATGGCTAGACAGGTCATATGCCCTAGGGAGAATCTCCTACTATTGTTCTGCTATTTGGACATTGTATTAAACCAAGTTGTAGTTGTATAAATTATATTTGAGAAGCTTCAATTTGCAGTAGATGCTGCTCAACAGAAATCCATCAACATGCTGGAATAATAGACTGAAGTGCTCAGCATTAAATGGATGAGCATCTACATCATATCTTCATCTCCGACGACTTAGCAACATTGTGGATGAGGGGGGTGGCAGGAAGATTATAAGAGCCAGAGATGGGTGACCACAAGGAAACACAGTGTCTTCTGGATGCAGTAGGACAGCTGGACATATGGATGCACAGAGGTCGCAATGACATGCACAAGACCTGTTGCAAGCTCAAGCCATTGCGTCATGGAGATGGAAGTTAAGCATGAGATCCCATCTCTAGCCATGGAGCAATTGTTCATTTCTGGGAGAGGGAGATTCATTCTTCTCTAAGACTATAGCCCATGGTAAGTTGACCACACTACATTGGAAAACCGTACATCCATTAATATTTGGGCAGCACAGGCTCATCTTGATTTTTTTTAAATGGCACAAATTTGAGAGGGTTAGAGAAGGGAGGTTGGTAGATCTTGGAAGATATGGGAGGTAAATATGATCAAAACATCTAGTAATTATCTTTCCAGGCTTTAGTGTTTCGGCACAAACTCAGAAAATTTGAAAAATAGTAGTTTCAAGTAAGTAGCTGTTATCAAAGATACATTGTAGCGGTGAGTTGAGAAAGATAAGAGATGTCAAGAGTTTAGATTAGCCTCTTGCAATAACATATTTTTCTGTGATAAAGCCTAGAATCCCATTTCAATCCCTGGATAGAATTCTTTGGAAAGAACTCCTCAGTTGGCATGGAGATGGGCTCACTGACTTGAATAAACCCACCTCTAACTGTCCTCCTTCTACAGTCAAATACAGTGGCGAGTCGGGAAGAGAGCTCCCCAGCAGAGAGTTATGATGAAATACAGGACTTTAGTAAGCTGCTTCTAGCGGCCTTGAGATTTCTGAGAGCAACGAATGAGGATGCAGGTGACAGAATGTCCAGAATGTCTGGGTCTCTTCTCCCTCTTCCTCCGTCCACTATGTGACTTCAGCCTGTCTGCACATGACCGCTGCTGTCTCTGCACCTCTACCTTCTTCCCAGGAGTGGGCAGCATGTTCCAGTAAATAAAAGGGATGACTGAAAGGACACTCTCTTCCCACTTAGGCCGCATGAAGCAGGGATGATGCAGACACCAAGGGGCTTCAGGCCTAGGGGAAAACAAGTGGTTTTCTTGTTCACCCAGGTCAAAGCAAAACATCCCCTCTGGTGAGGAAGACTGGGATTTCCCAACACACCATTCCCAATGCAGTAGAAATGCCCAGGATGAAACTCTGTGTGACTCCAGGTAGACCCTCAATTTTCCATCAAGACATTGGACAGCACAGTCCAGTGATGGCCAGCCATGGTGGGGATGCTTCCCAAGGCAGCAGGACCTCCCAGGATAGCACCTCTTTCCTCTCTTCTCATGGGCTTATGCTGAGCCCTTTAGGCAGAAATCTTCAGGTGAGGGGCCTTTTCTCATGAGAGTCTGTGTCCATTCAAAGGTCTAGGTTCAGATCAGAGATGTCCAGGGATAGAACTTTGGGGCACAGAGGACTAACTGGCACTGGGAAGTGGCTGGCCTCCCCTCTTGCTGCTTCTCTGAGGAATCATAGGAACTACTTGTCACTGTTGAAAAGAGGAATAGGAATAAGGGTTAATCAAGATCAAATTACCATAAATACTCATTACCTAATGAGATGCAGAAATGAAAAACTGATCAGGCTAACAAAAAGCAGGGCAAATCCTAGCCAACAAAACCACTCCAAAGGGCTATAGTTTCTCTCACAACAGCATGGCTGGAATGTGGCTAAAGAGAAGTGGATTGAGGGCAACTGGTCAGCAAAGCTGGGCTCTTAGCCTCTCAGCTACAATGCTTCATTTTAGGGGCAGTTCCCAGTGAGTCCAGAAAAGCGCAGCAGAGCCCAGTGGGGACATAAAAATACGGGGCCAGCTTTGGGGTCAGCAGGACACAGACAGCCAGTAGATGTAGCCTAGGCAGCCAGGCTAGAAGACTTCCTCCTGTGGATGCCACTCTTGGGTTGTCATCTCCTGTCTGCCTTGAGCTTGAACCTCTCACTCACGTACCTGCAGAAAAGGAGACCACTGTGGCTTTGTTGTGACCCCAATGGAGGTCACATCCTCCTGTCCTGTGTATCTTTCAGCTGCCCCAGTGCCCCAGACAGGGCCACTGCTGTGGTTTAAAGTCCTTGGGTATCTTTCCTGTGAGTGATTAGAATGTTTTTTCAACTACTGTTCAAACTGATTCATTTCTGGTCTCAATTTCTCAAATTTTTTTAATGCTTCCCTCATGTTTAACCCTTTTGCTGGGGACGGCATATAAGATGGCTGACATGCTTCCAGCAGAGATTAGAGAAAAGAGGACCCGAGATTGTAGACCATCAACCCTCCGTGTGTTCCCCTCTGGATCTTCTGCTTGGCGTGCCTCTAGAGGGCCAAGGCAGAAATGCCTACGTGTCCCAAGGTCATGCTTTATGGCGTGCACATGTCATGCCCTCCTCCATATAAATACTTCTTGTAATGCTGGTCTTTTTCTTCTATCTGATCTTCATGTTCTGTGTTCCTAGATCAATGGTGATTTCTGTGATGCAGGAAAGGAGTAAAGTAAATTTCACCGGAAATTATACAGAGATGATCACTCAGGCTCGGGTTAAGGCAGTTATGTAGTTCATGGAAAAGAACCTGCAACCTGGAGAAGCTTTTTAGGCTTGGATAAACTGTACTGAATGTATGGTCAACTATAGCACATGGTATGATGTATATCAACACACTGGACTTAAATTGGCCACAATGAATAATTCAGTTTCTGAGGACATTCCAAGGACATTGTGTGAAACTTGAGACCCTAAGGGGTATTGGCTCAAGACTATGGATGGAGTAACATATAGATGGAATGGCAAACTAAAAGTGTGGGAACCTAGAATAGGAGGAAAATAGTGGCCTCCACCAAGAAAGGGAGATGGCAACTTTAATTCAGACATTTTTTTTATTCCTCCTGAAGGAGTGTGGAGATAATGTGACAATTGATGGAGTGATTGCTACAAGCTTTATTGGGTTCCTAGACTGAAAAGAGCTGCCAAGAAAGGTGAGCTTCCTTTCATAGAAGCTCTATAAATTAGATTAGGTATTCCTTGGAATTGTTGGATATAGAAGGACAGAAGTTGCTGACTTGCAGGGACAGATTTCTTGTCTGAGGTCATTGTGGCCCACTAGTCATGGGGCTTAGTGTTTGCAGAGGGCTGAGGAGGAACTTAGACGCCTACAGGGGTCTTGAGGTCAGAGAAGACTGTGTGAGAAGGAAATGACTGTCTGGTACATTGACCACTGCTCTTATTTTTACCTTTTTTGTGAAATTGCATGTTGCTAGCCTCTGGGTCAAGTGCTCAGAAGATTGTATAATCATTAATAATAAAAATAGATTATGCTTGTTTTGGTGTTAAGTCTGAGATAGTTTCTGAGTTTAGTAAAAGATGATGAAGAATATATTGGTGATTTTCTAAGAATAATTTTTGGAATCATGAGAACATTTTGTATTGGGTGAGTTCCCCTTTTCTTTCTGTTCCCCCTTTTCTTATGATAATAAATGACTGAGGTCACCAGGGCAAAAGCAAAAGCTAAACCAAGAGAAGTTAGAGAAACTAAGAGAAGCTAAGAGAAGCCAGGGAAGAAAAAGAAACTTAGCAACTGCAGAAGCCTGAAGTGACCTGTCAGGTTGCACGATCATTGTCTCTGAGTCGTTATTGCGCCTTCCAGGTATCCCATCCTTCGGACCCCTGAAACTGCTGAGGCTGGTCCCTGGCACCCTTTCCTACAGATATCCTGAATCTGCACAGTTTGCTTCTATTTCTAGTTTTTATCAGCCCATTTCCTGGTTTTCTATAAATCTGAATCAATCATGAGCAACCTAAGTTGCTGTCTCAACTCAGTCTCAAATTATTGGATATCCAATTATGTTATGCCTTGTTGTTTTCATTTTTATAGGTGTTTTGTTAATCAATTTGTTCTTTGACAGTTTAATACCCCTATGCAATGTATTCTGGGTACTCTCCCCACAGCTTTTCTTTCCTTCTCCAGCCAGTCCCCTTTCCTTTTTTACAGACACTTCCTTCATATTCTTCATCTTTTCTTTTGCTTTGCTTCTTAGTGAATTTAACTAGGGCTATCTGTGTGTCCCCAGGTCTAGAACTATCTACTAGAGCCTCATGAGGCCATCAGTAGGTACAAAACTCTGTTATGTCTCTCTCCTCTACAATCTGTTAGTTTCCAATAGATCCACAGTAAGTGGTGGAGCCGTGTGATTCAGGATGGCCCAATTTGGGTGGGTCCAGGACCAGAAGACACAACCACTATGATTACATTATTGCCATGGCCAAGTCATGCTTAAAAGATGGCATACTGCAACCGTTCTCCATATCTCCCTGCTTTTAAATTCTTTCCAAGACTGGGGGCGGAGGGGGCAGTTGGGAGGTGGGAGGAGGGAGGACAGGGGAATACATGGTTGATATGTAAAACGAATAGAAAATCTCTTAATAAAAAAAGATATAGAAGACATACACATTGCCATTTAAATAAAGAAATGATTTAAACCATTAAAAAAAAATTCTTTCCAAGACTCTTTTCACTGAGCCTTAAGGGGGTGGTATAAATGCCTTACTTAGAGATGAGCCCTTAACCATCCTTTATTTTTGGCATCTTATATACCCACACATTTCTTCCATTCATATAAAGAGAGTCTTTTCTGATTAGGGTTGATATTAATCTTTGTCTATAGGTATAAACACAGATATTTAGGAGGTGATTTGATGCTATGTCAATTCATCTAAGCACGCCTTTGGTTCTAAGACCTCTTTAGTCATGGGTTCTCTCTTTTGCAGTTATTTATATTCTTGACGATGACCATTCTAAGTGAGTCGAGGGGAGTCCCTAATTTTTTTCTTATTTTTTTATTTTAACTGAAGTATAATATTATATTATTTCCCCCTTTCCTTTTCTCCTGTTCTCCCCCTTCTCCCTCAACCCTTCTACGTCCCCCCTTACTTCCTCCCAAATTCATGGCTTCTTTTTCCCTTGATTATTGCTCTATATACAGATTAAACCAACTTAGTTTTGCTTATAAATACATGATTCAAGGGCTGACCACTTGGTACTGGGTAACCAGTTAGGGGGCTCATCCCTGAGGAAGACTAATTCTACCTCTCTGCTGTCTGTAGTTCTTCGTCTAGAGTTAGGGCACCATGAAATTTCCCCTTCCGTCCTGTCATGTCTAGTAATGTTGCCATTGTCCAGGTCTTTTTAAAGAAGCTACTTTATTGTGATGTCATGAGTGTACCTTCCCTTTCATTTTAGGAGTTACAGTCTCATGGTAGACTTCCTGGTCTTCTAACTTTTACAATATTTCTGCCTGTGGCAGACCAGCCCCCACATTTATTTACTCCAGGGACTCTTGAGGAATGAGGGATAAGAGACTTTGTTAGAAATAGAGGGGAGAGAAACAGAGAGAAAACACAGGATAGACTTGGGTGGGCCTGGATCCTTTTCCACCGGCCCCGACTATCTCTTCCCTAGGGTATTTATAGGAATGCCAAGGGGTGGAACAAAAGACTTTGCCCCAGCACAGCCAAGTGCAGACCATCTCAGATACCTGCACTCAGGCCCATGGTCCAATCACCCTCTCTATGTAGACCTGCTGGGTAACGCCACTAGGAAACCTGAAAATGGGCTCCCCTATCTGTCCCCTCTTCTAAGATCCCTGAACCTTAGGTGTATGAATTATGCTGTAGATGTATCAGCTGGGGCTGGTTGGTTATTCTCTGTCGTTTAGCCAGTTATGGTTTTTCTGTGATGGTCTCCATCTGCAGCAGAGATGCTTCTTGGATGATGAGTGGGGAGCTACACTAATCTGTAGGTAGACTGCAGTTAGGAATGATGCTGGTCTAGTAAAGTTGTAGTTCTCCTGAGATCCATAATCTCACTAGCCCTGGGCAGATGGCTAACTTTCCAGTATCTGGCCATCTTTCCCTCCCAATGAACAGGCCTTAAGTTCATTTGGAGAGCTGATGGTTACTAGCAGGATATGAGTGCTGCTACTGCACCTTTAGGGACTTCCTTTCTTTTCTTTCTTTTTTGTTTTGTTTTTTCAAGACAGGGTTTCTCTGTGAAACAGTCGTGGCTGTCCTGGAACTCACTCTGTAGGTCAGGCTGGCCTCAAACTCACAGAGATCTGCCTGCCTCTACCTCCCAAGTGCTGGGATTAAAGGCCACCACCACCGGACCCCTTTAGGGATTTCTTGCCATGCTGGTCATTGTTGTGGTTCATAGGCATCACAGCCAGGTAGGATTATTGATGGCTTCACTGCTTTTGGCATCTTTCACAGCACCTTCTGGTACTATGAAAGCTAGTCTTCAGGGAGGAGACTTTCAGGTCAGACCCAGCTCACATCTTCTGAGTCCTGTGTCCGAAGTACATCATGTCTTCAGCAATAGGGACTTAACCTTCAACTTCTGCAAGGCAACCGAGGGCAGCAGCAATAGCCTATGTTGTCTTGGGAGTTCTTTGAGCTTCCTTGACCAATGACTCAAAAAGAGGTTTCTCATGCCTGGTGATAAGATTTTGTCAGATGATCAATAGTTCCTGGGGGAGCATTGTCAGTTCAAGTGGCAAAGCTTCAGAAAATACTTCATACAAATACACTTATGAGTGTTACATGTGAGTTTAAGTAAATATAAAAGAATATTTCCCTAAGGCTTTTCCAAATATCCGTAGTGTTATTTTTCCTTCCTCCTTCCCATCCGTCTGCACTGACCACCATTCCCCACTTCTCAATTAAAGCCCATTCCCCATTTTTCCCATCTCCCCTACATATCTGCATTTCCCTACTGACAAAGGATGCTGAACCCCTATTAAAAGTGTTTCCTAGCCATTTGTAATTCTTTTGAGAACTTTCCATTTAGTTCCTTGAACCACTCTTTGGTTGAATTGTTTGTTTTCTTGGAGTTTAATTTCATTTACTGTGTATTCTAGATACTAACCATCTATCAGATACATATCTGGAAAATATTTTCTTCCATTGTGGGAGCTACCTTCTAACTTAACTGTTTCCTTTGTGGTACAGAAGCATTTTTAGTTTCATAACATCCCATTTGTCAAGTGTTGGTCTTATTTCCTGTGACGCTTGAGTCTTATTCAACAATCCTTTGCCTATACTTACATGTTAAAGCATACTCTGTACTTTTCCTTCTTGCAGTTTCAGGGCATCAGGCCTTATATTAGGGTTCTTGATCCATTTGGAGTGGACTTTTATGCAGGGTGAGATAGAGTGACCTAATTTCATTCCTCTACATGTTAGACATCTTGTCTTCTAACCCTGTTCATATCAGAACAGCAGCAGCAGGAGATAAGTAAACATTCATATTCGGGCATTTTTGCTGTTCATGTTCTTAGTCTTCATCTGAAACTAATTGTCTTTTCTATGTTTAAATTTCAAGGAATCTATCTTAAGTAAGGACACCTTTGAGACTTCCTATACCCACAATTGTATCTCAAACACTCATAATTTTAATCCTCAATCTAATTTTGGACTATACTTGATCCTCCTTGAAAAATTAAAACTGCATTTCTGTATTTGTAGCTTTTGAAGCCAGTGGTTTGGTAAGTTAATAGATTCCCAAAGGTTTCTCCAGGTAGTCGACAGGGTGTTAGATCAGGCACAAAAGGAGACGAGGAGTGATTATTAAAGAGATTAAATTCCGAGATAATTTTGACTCTTCTTCTGCAACATTCCAGTCTCCACAGTTATGAAGCTCTCCTCAGTCAGTCTTGTCCAATATTTAAAATAGACTTGCATGTTTTCAGAGGATCTCGGTCCCTGATTTTTCACCAAAACCATTTTGACAAGGCAGCACTTTGAGACACACATGGGGTGGGGGGAGGGAGGGAGGGAGGGAGGGAGAGAGAGAGAGAGAGAGAGAGAGAGAGAGAGAGAGAGAGAGAGAGAGAGAAAGAGAGAGATGAAACCTTCAAAAGTCTTGATCCTTTGACTCTTGAAGAGGTGGCAGAAAGGGGAATTGGTAAAATGTGGTGAATGATGCAGCACACGGTGTGACCTTCTAAAAGGTCTCTTTAGGAGACGTCCGAAGTTTACCTATCACAGCACCTGCTCTGTCCAAATCTCTTCCCCTTCAAGTCTTTGGTTTCCTGATCTAATGCTAGATTCTTATTCCAACCTCTTTACTTCTCTAGTCCCCTCCCAAACCTTCTAGAATCTTCTTATATGCTTTGTTCTGTGTGCTTCTGATTCTCCTGTCTTAATTAAGAGAAACCCCCAGAAGCTGTTATTTCTGATTCGGACGCTACAACTGTATGCTCTGTAGTAAATGTCTATGAGAGCTGTGCTCCTAATAACTAAAATACAAAAGTTAAGTACAATCTAGTGGGAAGCAAGTCTGTTGGGAGAGTGATGAAGGAAGGTGCTCACATAATCTAACTAGATTTGAAATTTTGTTGAGATCTAATTTGAACCCAAGAGCAGTTAGCGGAAAGACTCTCACATTTTAGGCTTGAGTTTTAGGGTCTTTATTGGCATGGGAACTATAAAACGGGTTGACTTAATTTTCAGCTGAGGAGAGATACTCTGGAGGTCTATAGCCTTGACCTTATGTCTCAGCCCAAACCTCTGAACTCAGTGTAACACAGGTCCACAAGCACTTGAGGTGACTGACAGGGTGACAGACCTGACTGATGATTGCTCGGCAGTGGATCTTCCTTTTTTAGTAACAGCAGGAGACAGTAATGTGAGAAGATTTCTCCCCTGACCTTTTGCAGACAGGGCGTCAACAAGATGGCATCCTCGGCAATGATATGTAAATGGAAACTGCTGGGTAGTGCTTCTGGAAAATCCCTCAAAGGAAAGGAGCTGACTCAACTGGGAAGTGTTTCTTCTCCTGTTTCCTTATGCTTAGAATGAGAATGTTGTAGCTGTAGTCTTTATAATAGAAGGCATGTGTTGAAAAATGACCTAAGAGTAAACTAGAAGGAGTCTAGAACATTGAAACAAACAGATATCCAACGCATCAGAAAAATAATCAGCATCACAGAGAAAGGCCAGACTTTGAAATGGAAGGGATTTTGTATCAATCTTTGAGCCAGGTGCTTATCTACAAACCCAAAACTTAGGAATCTGAGGCAGGAGAACTGTGAATCTGAGGTGAACCCAGGCTACTTATGGAAATGCTGTTGCAACTTTTTTAAAACAATCCATCATTTGGTAATTTCGTGCATGTACACGGTGTATTCTTATCTGATTCACTCCTCATTGCTCTATTTTGTTCCTGTCTCTCTTGTTGAGCCCTTCCTCTTTACAACTACTCTCCTACTTTCATGGAGTTTAGGAAAGTTACCAGTGGCAACACCACTGAGGAAATCTGTTAGCCATTAATACCTCCTCAAGAAAGACTGGGGCCCCATCACCCCCTCTCCCATCAGTGATTGAATGTTGGTGGGACCAGTCTTGTGCAATTAACCACAGCTGCTGTGAGTTCGTGATTGCAATGGCTACGTCGTATTCAGAAGACAGTGTTTCACAGTACCTAGACTCTCCCCCTATCTTCTGGCTCTTACATTCTTCCCACCTCCTCTTCTATAATGTCCCCTGAACCTTAAAAAATAACACAAAGGCCCATATTTTATGAGCCCGCACTTTTCTGTTTGCACCAAATAGCCAATCACATCAGACTGAAGTCAAGTTCCTACCACTGAGTTGAGACACAGTCACCATCTATGTCAGGGATAAAAGACAGAGGTCACTTTGGTAACATCTGCTCACTAGCCTAGTTTGGGTTCTGGAACACTCTTTTTGCCAAAAGAAGTTATCTTGTCAAGATGTTTTTGTTTTATTTGTATGTTCCTCTGCACACAGTGAAGTAATTCTTTTCCAAAGATCCGGGGGTTCACCCTGGATTTAAAACACATCTAGAAGAGTATTCAGATCCCCCCTTTTGGAGAGATGCATCGCCACCATCCTGCAGTGGCTCCTAGGTTTCAGGTTGATCAGTAACTATCCCCAGAATATAAAATTCCCTGGCAGTGTGGGAAAGGGCCAAGGAAAGTACATTGGTGACCAGAGAACTCTGTTCACAGGAAATGCAAGGAAAAACAAACCATTCCTTGGTGGTCAGGACAGTACAAAGGTTGTTTGAGGGTGAATGATATATTTACTGGTATCCACAGGGGACTTAACAGTCTCCCAAACATGGGTCTCTAATAATATGTAGCTACCAAGTTTGAATTTTCAACCACCCAGGGAAACTTGGGAAAGCCCAGATCCTAACTAACCTATCCTAACCAAAGGATGGACTACCAGGTGTTAGTCTGTTTCCAGTGAGTAGCCACAATATCTGGAGGTAGAGAGAACTAAATATGCTTGGGCAGGAAGCTGGAGATGCAGGCTATGCAAGAGTGTAAAGCCTGCTCTTTCTTCCCAACACCTCTGAGCCTGGCTTTCTCCAACACTGTTCCATGCGTGTTATCTGCTTTACTTTCTGTACCCACCAAGCCCTGGGAACTTAGGCTGAAGTCGGCCCTTCCTAATGGTTTTTGCTTGTTTGTTTTTTTTTATTCTAGCACCATAGTTTTGACAGGACTTTTTTTTTTTAAATCTCATTTCTGCTTGATGTTTTAAATATCTGTTTGATGATAATTTACTATATATTTCTGCTTTTCTCTATCTGCTACTTGTATTTATTTAAAATCAAAAGCATGGCTACAGGAGGTTGTCACAGATGAGCTCTTTGATTACTGATAAAGATTAAGATGGCAACATTTCCCCCTAAGAAGTTTAAACAAACTACAAAGGTATGAACAACTCACATAGCAAACATGAACATTGAGATTTTGTGTATATGTTATTAAAATTTCTAAGGTCAAAGTTTAATACTTTAATGTTAAACCTTTGCTTAAATATATGTCTAATTAAAGTATGTCTAATTACTTAAAATAGTTTAGATTTTGCCTCATTTTTATTGAAATATTACACAATAATTTAAAACACCAGACTGGTGTAACTGGCTTTCATGGTTTTCAATAACCATAACTAAAGGTTTATCCTGATATAGCCAGAAGAATTGAAAAGGAAAGGTGTGAGAGTCCAGCTCCTACCTTTCAAAGGGTTCTTGGGGGAGAAGAGAGGAATGAAAAAGTATTAGATAGAAATATGGGTGGAGATGAGCTGGGCAGTGGTGGCACACACTTAATCTCAGCACTTGAGAGGCAGAGCCAGGTGAATCTCTGTGAGTTCCAGGCCAGCCTGATCTACAGAGCAAGATCCAGGACAGGAACCAAAACTACACAGAGAACCCTGTCTAAAAAAGGAAAGGAAGAAAGGAAGAAAGAAAGAAAGAAAGAAAGAAAGAAAGAAAGAAAGGAAGGAAGAAAGGAAGAAAGAAAGAAAGAAAGAAAGAAAGAAAGAAAGAAAGAAAGAAAGAAAGAAAGAAAGAGAAAAAAAGAAATATGGGCAGAGATGAGACGAAAGACAGAGACACAGGATAGCTTCAGAAGGGCCCAGGGTCAATCAATACCCAATCACCTCAAGATTTACTCTAATGGGTTTTTTATACACTACCAAGGGGAAAGGCAAAAGACCCCCCCTTTCAAGATTAAAAAACAATGTATAGCCAAGTGTAGACCCTAAAAATAGCTGGTACCCATGCCCCTAGACAAACCATCCCATTATGCAGCCCTGCTGGGTAAAGTAAGCTCAGATTCTCTGACCTTGGTAAGGTCTTACTAGGGAGCCTCTGTGGACCCCCACAAATTTCCCTTTCTTAATAATATAAAGGTCTCAAGTGAGGGTACAGAGCTTAACTCTATGCAGCTCTGAATCAACTTTCCCACTAAGAACTTGCAAGTAGCTGGAATAATCATAGCAATACACCTGCTCTTTATGGCTGCTATACTTCCTAGCAAAGGAGTAGAAGATGATCAAGATAGAATAGCCTTTTTAAATGCCTCTAAGATGTCTATAGCAGTTTTAGCTGCATCAAACCTTTTTTAAATCATTAAACTTCTGATACAACCACATCAAATAAATCAGTAAACTCCTGATGCGACTGCATCAAATATACGAACTCCTTAACATCACCCTACCATGGATCATTAACATTAACAGGTTAACATCATAATCCTATCATGAATATTACTATACACAATTACAATTCTCACAAACTTACATCCAAAAGCAAACTCTTAATAGAACTATTTATATTTCATAAACTTTAGCAAACATCCAAATGCAATTTCTCAATAAAACTATTTACATTTGCTACTAACAAAACAGAGGGTACATTAATCATGAGTCACCACAGTTAAAGTTGCAGGTGAAATCAAAACTATCTCATGTGAAATCTGAAAAGTTAAAAAAGTCAGTTCTGACCAGTCTTGATGTTCCACTGAAAGCTCAAGATCAGAGCCTGGCTCATCAGCTGCCCTGAAGTCTTTGTATAGCTGTCCAAGTCATAATGAATTTGAAGCAAAAGCTCCAAATACAAAAAGTCTCAGTACCAAAGCTTGTTGCAGTTCCCTTGCATGCAACAACCCTAGTTCAAAACAGGGTCTCTGAAACCCCACTCTCAGCTACAGAGGCACTTTGAGGCAGTCTTCCCCTAGGAATTCTGACCCAGGGCCAAGTGACATCAGTCACCATAGCTGAGCCACTTCAGACCTCTCTCAAAAGAGACCTCCATGCAGCTAGCATGAACCAGAAAGCCATCTCTTAAAGAAGCCACATAGCCAGGTAGTGGGGGTACATGCCTTTAATCCCAGCACTTAGGAGGCAGAGCCAAATGAATCTCTATGAGTTTGAGGCCAGCCTGGTCTACAAAGTGAGTTCCAGGACAGGCTCCAAAGCTACACAGAGAAACCCTGTCTCAAAAAACCAAAAAGAAAAAAAAAAAGAATCACACATTTATTTGCTGCCAGCAAACGGAAATTGCATGACTTTATCTGTTGGCTCCATCTCAGTCTACTTTTTTACAGTCCTGGTCCATCTGCACCTCCCTTCTCCAGCCTGTCCACCCAGAGGCCAAAGGCTCTCAACTGCCTGGCACCATAGGAGTTCAAGATGCTGCCCACTACCATGAGCTATGGCTCTCACTCAGCACCCTGGGTCTGGGAGGAAATCCAGCCTTGGCCAGTCGTGACTGCTGGCACCCCAGCTCTGTTACCTCTTTGCCAGTCAGTGATCTGGTGTCCTCTGTGCACTGCCCCACTTGCAAGGCTGAATGCTGTCCCCAGAGCAGCTCCATGACTCCAGCCACACCCTGTCACTGGGAACTCAGGCTGCATCAATCTCAGCAGTTCCTGTGCCTGCCTGCCCAGAGCCTTGGTCTTGGTTGTGGCCTGGACTCCAGCGCATCTCCTCCGGTCAGCCTAGAGCATGGCTCTGCCTCACCTCAGCAGTTCCCATGCTGCCATTCCACGCTGGGGGCACGTCTTGCCCAGGCGTCCTCTCAGCCAGCATTCACCCTCAGCCTACAGCACTTCTTCCACCACTGCTTCACCCTTGGGGAATGCTGCCTCATCTCCACCGGGCTTTTGCTGCTCACTGCTGCTTGCCCTTCACCTCTCCAGCTACATCTCTGCTGGACTCATCAAGGTTGAGAGTAGCCTCCAGCCATGCCAGTCCAGGGCTCTCACAAGCACCCTGGCTGACTGTGCTCTCCTCGCTGTGGCTCCTTCATAGCAGAAAGCATACAGACCCCTGCTGCTTGTGCCGGCTTTCTCTCTCGGCATCTGCTGCCTGTGACAAGATGATACCCCTGGGGTTTCAGAGGCTGTTGCCTGGCTGGGGCAGCTGCTGCTCTTGCTGCTGCTGCTGCTACTGCTGTTCTCAGATGGCTGGGTCCAAAGTGTTTGGTTGGTGCCAGACTCTGCCTTCTGTGTCCAAGATCCCATGCTTGGGAAAACCTGCTCTTACCCTAAGTTACTTTCTATTAAGCCTTCACCATATCCCCATACCTAAAGCCTGTATTTCTCAAACTTGACTAAAACTTTTATGACTTACTTATATACAACTTTAGATCTAACTTAGTAGATAGATGGATAGATAGAGATTTGCTGCAACCTAACTTCTACTATTATCCTGTTCTTTGTTTACAATTTCACTCCCAAAGAAAAGAAATTCACTGCACTCCAATTAATTATCTGAGCACGCCCGCTTAACCTGCCGTGGCCCTTCTCTTTAATCCTCTGTACCCAAGTTCCACGTTCAGGCATCATAGATAGGAGTCCAGCTCTGACCTGTGGAAGAGAGAAGAATGAGGAAGTGTTAGATAGAAATATAGGCAGAGATGAGAAGAAAGACAGAGACACAGGATACCAGCTCTGACCTGTTGAAGAGAGAAGAATGAGGAAGTGTTAGATAGAAATATAGGCAGAGATGAGAAGACAGACAGAGACACAGGATACCTTCAGAAGGGCCTGGCATCAACACCCAGGTGCCTGGAGATTTATTACAATGGGCTTTTTATATACTACCAAGGGGAGAGGCAAAAGACATCCCCCTTTCAAGATCAAAGCTCAATATATAGCCAAGTATAGACCCTTCATAACACCTGGTAGCCATGCCCCTGTCCAAATCATCCCATTATGCAGCCCTGCTGGGTAAAGCAAGCTCAGATTCTCTGACCTCGAGTAAGGTCTTACTAGGGAGCTTCTGTGGGCCCCCACAGAAACATACCTTTCTTTTGCCCTCCAAGGTCAACAAGGTCTCAGGGGACTATGGAGAATTTCTCAAATGTCCTGTACCTGGGTGAAGTGATCCTTTCTCTTTTACAGAGAGGCCATAGAGATTTCATGCGCTGAGCTCTTTCTGGTGTCCAGACTACAAAGAGGAGGGTCAACATAGAGGAAAATTTTCTCCAGGTTTCTAAGCAAATGCACAGTCAAACTAATCATATGAATAGAAAAACTGGTAAAAGAAAGACTAGAGGAGTCAGAGATTTCCCTGAAGCCCAGGCAACCTCTGAGGACTAGATCCTCAACCAGC
The DNA here is from genome assembly GCF_007827085.1 of Peromyscus californicus insignis. Lineage (NCBI taxonomy): Eukaryota > Metazoa > Chordata > Mammalia > Rodentia > Cricetidae > Peromyscus > Peromyscus californicus. The sequence goes on along the minus strand of NW_026294617.1, from coordinate 66,820,699 downwards.
CTTAACATTATAAAAAGGTGATTTATTTTGGCAACTTGAATATTTTAAATTCCAAGCAGGAAAGTATCTCCAAAGATTAGTCTTCTAACTCAATAGTCCAAGAAACACTCTCCATAGACATTAGGCTTAAATCTATGAGATGTTGTTTAGACAACTATTATCACTAATTATTTGTTTACTGATAAGAAAACCGCTGTCCCACCACCTGTAACCTCTAGCCTCCTAGTGTGCCATATCCTGCACATCCTGCACCAGGAGCTAGTCAGATGATCCCACCTATCCTTCCCTCTTTGTAACCTCATGACACCCCCTGCTGTATCCTGGGTCTCATATCCAGTCTCCTGGTCTAGTCTACTCCTGCATGCACAGCACACAACCTCCAGGCTCTGGCCAGGATATACCCCACTCAGCCTCAATTTACAGGCCACTCACCTACCATGTTCCAAACTTTCACCCAGCCAGATCCTGTCCATTGTGTTTCAGGATATAATCAGGTGAGTCTGCCTGTCCCTCCCTTCCACATAAAAATGGCCGGCTTGAGCCAGCACATATCCTGCATGTCAGTCCAGCCCCCTGTGTACATCTGACTTCATTCCACATAAGCCATATCGAATATGTAGGTCCAACCTGGTCTTCATACCCCTTGTTCTGCTCTATACATATCAGACACAGACCTAACAAGCCAACAGGGCTGGAAAGATGGCTCAGGGGTTAAGAGTGTTGCCTGCTTTTCCAAAGGTTACTGAGTTCAATTCCCAGTAACCACATGGTGGCTCACAACCATCTATAATGAGATCTGGTGCCCTCTTCTGGCATGCAGGCATACCTGCATGCAGAAAACGGTATATGTGATAAATAAATCTTTTAAAAAAAGTCAACATAAGCAGATCATGTAAAAAAATACGAACAATATGAAAGATCAAGCCTCTATTCCCACACTCTCCCACAAATCCATCAATCCTATTGAAATATTTGGCAATGAGAATTACCTAGATGAACTTCAAAACTTAAAGAACAATCATAAACTTCATAAAAAAGATGAGGACTTTAAAGAAGACACAAAGAACAGCTCAAAGAGAACAAATATCTGAGTGATGCTTAAGAAAGCACAAATATAAGGCTCATGGAAATAGCTAAAACACTAAGTATACAGAACAAAGAAAGTGTATTGAAGGCTGTAAGAGAAAAAAATTGCAAATCATACAAAAAGGAAAACCTAACAAAGTAACAGCTGATTTCTTAATGAAAACTGAAACCCAGGGGAGATGGAGCGACAATTTTAAGTCCTAGAAGACCACTACTGCCAACCTAGACTAATGTACCCAGCAAAACTATCTGCCATAATTGAAGGAGAAAAACAAACTTCCTATCATATAAACAGCACAAATAGATTCATATCCAACAGACAAAACTTAAATAAAATACAGAAAGTGATATTTCAGGCTGAAGAAAGGAATGGACATAGCCAAAAAGACTGTAGAAAAAAATGGAGCTACAATTATTGAAATACAAAGTACCACTGAGAACACAAGCAACAACACCAAAAATCAGCCAACACCATTTACTGTAATCAACATATGGCATTCAAGAATTAATGGCCTCAATTCACCAATCAAAAGACACACGCTGTTGAATGGATCAACAAACAACATCCATATATCTTTTGTCTACATTAAACATATCTTAGCTTTAAAGATAGGCACTGTCTTAGAGTAAAAGGATGGACAAAAGCACTTTAAACAAATGGAACTCAGGTAGTGAGCAGACATTAGTATCTTAATAGTTGACAAAAACACGTCACACTAAAATTATTCAGAAGAGATAAAGAAGGATACTTAGTCCCAATTGATGAAACAGTTAACCAAGAAGGTATTACTATCCTAAACATATGTGCACCAAACTCTGGTGTACTCGATTTCATAAAAAGTGTACTACTGGAATTAGAGACACAGATTAACATCAAACATCAAGAGCAGATGATTTCAATACTCCATTTTCTCTAACAGATAGGTCATTTGGACAAAGAATAAGCAGAGGAACATCAGAATTAAATGACATTATACACTAAATGGACGTAAGTGATAAGATTATTCCACCCAAACACCAAAGAATATATGTTCTACTCAGCAGCACAGGGAAGCTTCTCTAAAATAGAAAACACCCTAGAACAAAAAACAAAACAAAATAAACAAGCAAGCAAAATAAAAATCAAAACAAAAAACTCAAATTCAGAAAGACTGAAATAACTCTATATCCTATCTGACCATAATGCCATAATGCAATAAAACTTAAAATCAACAGCAAACAAATCTCTAGAAAATATACAAATCATGGGGATTAAGCAGCATACGACTAAGTGATGAACCATAAAAAAAAAAAAAGAAATCAAGAAAGAAGCTAAAAATTTCTTGGAACTAAATGAAACCCAGAACAGAGCAGAGCAAAACCTTTGGAACACATTAAAAACATTCTAAAGGAAATTCATAGCTCTAAGAACCTATGTGTAAAAATTAGGAAGAGCAGAAATAAATGAATTAGTGATGTGACTAAAAGTTTGGTAAAACAAGAACAAATAACACCTAAACCTACTAGATAGAAAGAAACTACAAGTTGGAGCAGGAAAAGTGCAAAACAGACAACCCCAAAGAGTCAGTATACCTAAAAAAAAAAAATGGTTATTTGAGAAGAAAGAAAGAAAGAGAGGATGCAAATGAATAGAATCAGAAGTGAACAGGGAAATATTACAACTGACACAAATTTCAGAATATCATAGGGGATGCTTTAAAAATCTGACCACCACTAAATTGAAAAGTCTAAAAAGAATGAAAGAATTTTCAGTTTCAGTCAAACCACAAAAATTAAAAGTCAACAATCTAACCAGACACATAACTTGTGGAAACAGCAATAAAAACCCTCTCAACCAAAAGAGTCCAGGTCCAGGTGGGTTTAATGAAATAAAACCAAGAGAATAATACAAAGAATCAATGAAACAAAGAGTTAGTTCTTCAAGAAAATCAACAAGATAGACACACCCTTATCCAAACTAACCAAAAGGCAGAGAGAGAATATCTAAATTTAAAAAAAAAATCAGAAACAAAAAGTGAGACATAACAACAGACACCAAGGAAATCCAGAGTGTTCTGGTGGAAGGTCCCCCTCAGCCCCTGACACCCATATGCCCAGAGTCTGGAATGTTCTAGTGGAAGGTCCCCCTCAACTCCCCTCCTTCATCTCTCTTTCTCCACAAGCCCACCACCTCAACGCCCACCAAACAGCAGCCTCTTCCCTAGAGCTGCCCTCCCATTCCCTCCCCCCACCCCCTCAAAGTCCACCAAAAGCCAGTCCCTCACTGGGGCTGCTCAAGACACATTTACAGATTACTTAAGGCCTGGTAGCTATATTTGCCATGTGACTCTTTCCCTGCCTTTCCAAGGGTCACCCAGGATTGCTTCGCTCTGTTCATTAAACCTGGATTTATTAATTTGGCTTGATTGGCTTATTGCATCGGTGGCAGCAAATACCCAGCAACTGGGGATTCAAAACTTATCACAGAGAATCATAAGGACATACTTTAAAAACATATACTCGGTAGAGGCGGTGGGCGGACTTGCGGCGGGCCGCTCCGGCTTCTTCTCGGGCCTGCTCCGTCTGCGGCTTCCCGCGCGTTCCGCCGGCCACCATGGGGAAGCGAGACAATCGCGTGGCCTACATGAATCCAATAGCGATGGCTCGATCACGGGGTCCTATCCAGTCTTCAGGGCCAACAATCCAGGATTATCTGAACCGACCAAGGCCTACCTGGGAGGAAGTAAAGGAGCAGCTGGAAAAGAAAAAGAAGGGTTCCAAAGCTTTGGCTGAATTTGAAGAGAAAATGAATGAGAATTGGAAAAAAGAACTAGAAAAACACAGAGAGAAATTATTAAGTGGAAATGAGAGCTCATCCAAAAAACGACAGAGAAAGAAAAAAGAAAAGAAGAAATCTGGTAGGTATTCATCTTCTTCCTCATCGAGCTCTGATTCTTCCAGCAGTTCCTCAGATTCTGAAGATGAGGATAAAAAACAAACAAAAAAGAGGAAGAAAAAGAAGAGTCGTTGCCATAAGTCTCCCGAGAGCTCAGTGTCGGACTCCGACTCGGACAGCAAGGATGGTTCAAAAAAGAAGAAGAAGTCAAAGGATGTGACTGAGAAAGAGAAGGACACTAAAGGACTCAGCAAAAAAAGAAAGCTGTATGAAGACAGAGCGCTCTCCTCCGCGTCGTTGTCCGGGTCGGATTGTGAAGAGGTGCAAGCAAAAAGGAAGAAAAGCGGTGAAGAGCGCGAGAGAACAGACAAAGCCAAGAAGAGAAGGAAGCATAAGAAGCACAGCAAGAAGAAGAAAAAGAAGGCCGCGGGTTCAAGTTCAGATTCAGCGTAGCCTCGGGAAGGAAGACCAGGGTCCCTTACAGAGTGCAATGTCGAAGGAGCTCTCAACTGTGAAGATTCTGACTACGTAGTGACGTGCATGAATTCCCTTGTGTTTAGACTTTCCTGGACTAGTCAGTAGCCACTTGGATACCGCTGTGTGAAGGGCCATGATTGTTGCCTGCTGCCTGAACACCTTTTCCTCTTCCAGTGCTTGGTGACTCTGGGGGACAGTGCTTTGCAGTCATACTAGTGGTTAAGATATTTGGAATAAAGCTAATATTTTTTACTAGAAGTACTTAAGGATAAGTCAACAGAAACAGAATCTGGGTCCATCTTTAAGATGTAACCAGAAATAATGAGATGACTCTAGTAAAAATTTTCAAAGTAGGGATTACATAAATATTTCACAATCCTTACTCTGTAGATAAGTATTTTAGTTTTTCCCCACGTATATTTTGATTTACTTGGGGAAGGAGCTTTTAAAGAGGGGGGTGGTTTGCTATCTCTTTAGCTACCAGAACAGCGTGCCTTTGATCTCACACTACTTTTGTGGACACAGTAGCCATGCTTCCTGGGAGGTCAGAGCTGGGCGCCATCAGTCCTGCCTTTGACTGAGGTTGATGACATCCATAGACTTCTTCGTATGCTGCTTTGAATGCACCAGAGATACCCAGCACTTTGCAGCATGAGAAAGCCCCCAAAGCTCTGGAATTTACCTCCACTTGAGTCATAACTGAATGTTTCTTAGGGTTAGATGGTGTTATGTCATTTTAATTCATTTTACCTACACTTTGGAAAGGAATTGTTTAGTAGACACTGGTACTTTCTGAACTGATAGCTAACAATTCCAAAGTGCATGTTTTATACAGGTTTTAACCAGTCAGAAGGTTTCTATGTAGCCAGTGATAGCTCCTTTATGTTTTGTATAGATTTTGTTTAGGCTGCAGTGTTTAGCTTTTAACTCCATACTCTTGCTGTCTTAAGTTCATTACTATGTTTAATGGCACACTTACAAGATATTTAGCATGTAAAAAGCAGGACTTTTGGTTTTAATTTTTAACGGCTTCATATTGAAGCTGAGTCTTCCCCAAACAAGTTGAGTGGCAGGCCTGGTGTGCTGTATCTTGTTACATAAAGCTATGCCAGAATCTTAGTAAATAGAATGTTCTAAAAGTTTGTTGTCTTTGGATATTCATAACAGATTATGACATGTTAACTTACCTGAGAACTACATTACTGCTCTTCCTGTGTCATGTTTTTCTGAGATTTTTGTGCCTCATATCTCTGGGTTATTAGGAATGTTAAAAGGAATTGATAAGTCATTTTCATTTTACACTTTTATATAATCAGGTAATATGAAATATAACGATGTACAATTTTGCCTGTTTCGGAGGGTGTGTAATTAGTGAAATATGCACAGAACATTTTGGCATGACAAGAGGCTGAATAAATAGCTATTTTACTTAAAAAAAAAAACAAAAAACAAAAAACAACAAAAAAAAACATATACTCCACAAAATTGGAATATCTAAAAGAAATGGATAATTTTTTTCAATAGGTACCACTTGCCAAAGCTAAATCAAGATTAGATAAAGAATTAAATAGATCTATAACCCCTAGTGAAATAGAAGCAGTCATTAAAAGTCTCCCAACCAAAAATCAAAACAAAACCAAAAAATCCAGGGCCAGATGGTTGTAGAGCATAATTCTACCAGACTTTCAAAGAAGAGTTAACACCACCACTCCTAAAATTATTCCACAAAAACAGGAACAGGAGCATTGCCTAATTCATTTTACAAGGCTATAGTCACCCTGATACCCAAACCACATAAAGACCCAACAAAGAAAGAGAATTACAGACCAGTTTCCTTTATGAAAATAGATGCAAAAATACTCAATTTTTGAACCAAATATAAAAACACATCAAAACTATCATCCACCATGATCAAGAAGTTTTTATCCCAGAGATCCAGAGATGCTTCAACATATGTAAATTGATACATGTTATTCACCATATAAACAAACTGAAGAAAAAAACTACATGATCATCTCATTAGATGCAGAAGAGACTTCTGGAAAAAAAATCCAACACTGTTTTATGTTAAAAGTCTTGGGGATATTAGGGATACAAGGGACATACCTAAGCATAATAAAGGCAACTTATAGCAAGCCTATAGCCAACATCAAATTAAATGCAGATAAACTCAAAGCAATTCCACTAATGACAGGAGCAAGACAAGGTTGTCTACTCTCTCCATATGTACTCAGTATAGTACTTGAAATCTTAGCTAGAGCAATAAGGCAACTGAAGGAGATCAATAGATACAAATTGGAAAGGAAGAAGTCAAAGTATCTCTATTTGCAGATGATATGATAGTATACAAATGTGAGCCAAAAAATTCTACCAGGGAACTCCTACAGCTGACAAACACTTTCAGTGACATGGCTGGAAACAAGATTAACTCAGAAATGCCAGTAGACCTCCTATATACAAATGACAAATGGACTAAAAAAGAAATCAGGGAAATAAGACTGTTATTTGAATCTTAGATGGTCTTATAATAAAAAACCCATAGCCAGATACTGGGGTTGAAAGATCAGAGAAGCAGAGCAAGCCACAGTCAACCTCACCTTGCCAACTCCTCAGCTGATCCTGTTTCCATGAATCCTCAGACTAAAAGCTTCTGGGTCCAACTTCATATGGAAAAAACAACAACAACAACAACAAACAACAAACAAACAGGAAAGCTAAAACAATCCTGAAAAATAAAGGAATTCCTGGAGGTATCACCATCCTTGATTTCAAGCTAGAATAATAAAAACCACATAGTTATTGGCATTAAAAAAAAGACATGTTGATCAATGAAATTAAATTGAAAACTTAGACATAAATCTACACCCCTAAAGAAACCTGATTTTTTTTGTAACAGAGCTAGAAATACACAGTGGAAAAAAAAGAAAGCATCTTCAACAAATGGTCCTGGTCAAACTGGATGTCAGCATGTAGAAGAATATAAATAGATCTATATTCATTACCCTGCACAAAACTCAAGTCCAAGTGGATCAAAGACCTCAACATAAAACCCAATAACACTGATAGAAGGGAAAGTGGATAATAGCCTTGAACACATTGGCACAGGAGACAACTTCCTGAAGAGAACACCATTAGAGCAGGCACTAAGATGAACAATTAATAAATGGGACCTCATGAAATTGAAAAGCTTCTCTAAGACAAAGGACACAGTCAACAAGACAAAGCAGCAGCCTACAGGATTTGAAAAGATTTTACCAACTCCACATCTGATAGAGGACTAATATCCAAGATAAATAAAAAAACTCAAGAAAAAAGATACCAGAAGCCCAAATAATCCAATTAAAAAATGGGATACAACTCTAAACAGAGAATACTCAATACAGGAACCTCAAATGGCCGAGAAACACTTAAAGAAATGTTCAACATCCTTAGCCATCAGGGAAATGCAAATCAAAACTACTTTGAGATTCCATCTTACACCTGTCAGAATGGCTAAGATCAATAACACAAGTGACAGCTTATGCTGGCAAGGATGCAAAGCAAGAGGAACCCTCCCCCATTGCTGGTAGAAGTGCAACTTGTACAGCCACTTTGGAAATCAATATGGCAGCTGCTCAGAAAATTGGAATTGACCTACCTCAAGACCCAGCTACACCACTCTTGGGCACATAACCAAAGGACACTCTACCATACCACAAGGACACTTGTTCAGCTATGTTCATAGCAGTTTTACTCATAATAACCAGAAACTGGAAATAACCTAGATGTCCCTCAACATAAGAATGGATAAAGAAGATGTGGTACATTTATACAATGGTATTATTCAATTTTTACACAAACAGTATTACTCAGATGTTAAAAAGAATAACATCATGAAATTTGCAACCAAATGGATGGAACTTGAAAAAAATAATTCTGAGTGAGGTAACCCAGACCCAGAGAGACAAACATGGTACGTACCCACTAATAAGTGGATAGTAGTCGTTAAGTAAATGACCGCCCACCTACAAACTCATAGACCCAGTAAAGCCAGGTAAAGAGTAGGGCTCTGGGGGTCAGGTACATGGATCTCCCTAGAAAGGGGAAAGAGAATAGATTGCTTAGGTGGACTGAGGGTGGGTGGGACAGGAGTGGGAGGGATCAGGTTGTGGGGGATGGGAAGGAGAGAGATGGCTAGAATTGGGGGGGCATTTCAGGGGCAGTGTGGAAATCTAGTGCAGTAGAAATTTCCTGGAATCTATGAGGGTGATCCTATGAGGACTCTTAGTTATAGGTGATAAGGAGTCTGAACTGGCCATATCTTATTGCCGGGCAAGGCTTCCAATGACAGGACTAGTATATATTCAGTTGTTGTCTAAGGGGGTCCAGTGGAGATCCCCAAACAACCCAGCTGAAGATAGGACAGAGAGATGCTCCTGGAAACTGACAGCAGGACCTCATTGCCTAGGGCAACATCCACACAGCTCATTGACTAGAGCAACACAGCTCATTGAACATGGAGAGGTTGAGATGATGCCTGCATGGAGCCTTCATCCTTATCCTCTAGTCTCTTTAGTGCAGGAAGGTACTTTTCAGGGTGTTAAAAGAGGTATGGACACCAACCCAGACACAAAACTTTCCACCAACAATCTATCCTGCCTGCAGTATGTGCAAGATCAATAGTGGTACAGGACTTGTAGGAGTGGCCAACCAATGCCTGATTTAAACTGAAGCCCATTCCACTAGAGGGAGCTCATGCTTAACACTGCTTAGATGGCCAGGGACTGGAGACTGGATAGCCCAGAGACCTAGGGTAGAACCAAACATAACTAAGTAGTTAAAAAAAAAAGGGGTGGTGGTGGTAGTAATGCAAGTCTTTAATTCCAGCATTTGGAAGACAAAGGCAGGCAGATCTCCAGGTTTGAGGCCAGCCTGGTCTACATAGTGAGTTCCAGGACAGCCAGGGTTACATGGAGAAACCCTGTCTTTTTTTTTTTTTTTTTTTTTTTTTTTTTTTTTTTTTTTTTTTGGTTTTTCGAGACAGGGTTTCTCTGTGTAGCTTTGCGCCTTTCCTGGAACTCGCTTTATAGACCAGGTTCGCCTCGACTAACAGAGATCCGCCTGCCCTTGCCTCTCCAGTGCTGGGATTAAAGGCATGTGCCACCACCACCCGGCATCCCTGTCTTAAATAAACAAACAAACAAATAAATAAACAAATAAAATAAAAATAAATCAATAAAAGTTGCTAAGACTTTTCTGCTATACTCATAGATGAGGTCTTGTCTAGTCATCATCAGAGAGGCTTCCTCTAGCAGCAGGTGGGAATGGATGCAGAGACCCACACCTAGACATTATGCAGAGATAGAGTCTAAATTGGAGGTCTCCATCAGGTTTATCCCCTCAGAGGCATCCCAAGGAAGAGAGGGCAGAAAGATATAGAAATTAAAGGGGATGGAGGACACCAGGAGAACACTGCCCACTGAATCAACTAAGCAGGGCTCACATTGGCTCACAGAGACTGAAGCGGCAAGCACAGGGCCTGCACGGGTCTGCACCAGGTCCTCTGCATGTTGTGGCTGTTAGCTTGGTGTTTGTGTGAGACTCCTAACTGTGGGAATGGGTGTATCTCTGACTCTTTTGCCTTCTCTTGGGACTCTTTTCTTCCTGTTAGGTTGACTTTTGTAGCTCCATTGTAAGGGCTTTGCTTTGTCTTACTGTATTTTGATTTGTCCTGTTTGGTTATAGTCTCTTGGAGGGCTGTTCTTTTCTGATGGGAGATGGAGGGTGTCTTAGGGTTTTTATTGCTGTGAAGAGACACCAAGACCATGGCAACTCCTATAAATAAAGCTTTTAATTGGGGTGACTTGCTTACAGTTTCAGAGGTTCAACCCATTATCACCATGGTGCAGGTCATGGTGGCATGCAGTCAGACATGGTGCAGGAGAAACAGCTGAGAGTCCTTTATAGTACAGGAAACAGGAAGTTGGCTGAGACACTGGGCAGTATCCTGAGCACAGGAAACTTCAAAGCCTGCCCCTACAGTGACACACTTTCTCTATCAAGGTCACACCCACTCCAACAAAGCCACACCTCCTAGTAGTGCCACTCCCTATGAGATTATGGGGGCCAATCACATTCAAACTACCACAGAGGGTGAGTGGATGGGGGGAGAAGGGATGTAGGGTGGGAGGAGCTGGGAGGAGTGGAGGGAGGGGAACCTGTGGTCAGGATGTATTGTATGAGAAGAATCTATTTTCAATTAAAAAAAAGGAAGAAGAAAGAAGATGTTAAACCTCTGAAGAAAGAGAGGAAGACTAGAAAAAGGATTGGTAAAATTAATATTGTGAAAATGATCATTTTATCAAAAGCCATTGACAGATTCAGTGTAATCCCAGTCAAAATCCCCATCTCATTCTTCACAGAAATAGGATAAAACTATCCTAGAATTCATCTTGAACTACCAAAGACCTCAGATAGCTAAAACAATCCTCAAGAAATAGAATGATGCTGGAAGGATTACTGTTCCCAACCTCAAGACATATTAAGGGTTGTATGGTATTGGCACGATACATCAGGCCTGTAGACTGATGGAACAGTATCTAAGACCCAAACATGAACACCCATAAATACAGCCATCTAGCATTCAATGAAGATGCCGCAAAACACACACCTGAGAAAAGACAATGTCTTCAACAACTGGTGCTGGGAAACTGGATGTCTACATGCGGAACAATGGAATTGAACTTTCAGCAAAACTGACTCCAAATGGATCAAAGACCTAGATGTGAAATCTGAAACACTGAAACTGCTGAAAGAAAACGCTGGCAGTTTACTACATGATATAGGACTAGTAACGGACTTTCTGAAGAAAACCCCATTAGCCCAGGAATTGAGGACAGAAATTTAAATCATAAAATTAAAAATCTTCTGTACAGCTAAAGAAACAATCAGCCAAATGAGGAAGAAGCCTACAGATTGGGATGGAATCTTTGCCAACTATATGTCTGACAGGATTAATATCTAGAACACAAAAATAATTCAAGAACAAAGGATCAAAAAACCAAATGACCTGTGGTGATAGTATGTTCCCCAAAATATTGTGCACCCTAGTAAACTTATCTGGGGTCAGAGAACAGAACAGCCACTAGATATAGAGGCCAGAAAATGATGGCACACACGCCTTTAATCCTAGCATTCCAGAGGCAGAGATCCATCTGGATCTCTGTGAGTTCAAGGCCACACTGGAAACAGCCAGGCATGGTGACTCACGCCTTTAATCCCAGGAAGTAATGGCAGAAAGGTATATAAGGCATGAGGACCAGGAACTAGGCTGGTTAAGCTTTAAGCTTTTGAGCAGCAGTTCAGCTGAGATTCATTCTGGATGGGGATTCAGAGGCTTCCAGTCTGAGGAAACAGGATTAGCTGTGCAACTGGCAAGGTGAGGTGGCTGTGGCTTGTTCTGCTTCTCTGATCTTCCAGCTTTAACCTAATACCTAGCTCCGGATTTGTTTTTATTAGTAAGTACCTTCAAGATTCATGCTACAATGACCCATTTCAAATATGTTTCTGGGACCTGAATAGAGAGTTCTCAAAAGTAGAAAAAAAAAAACGACTAAGAAATATCTCAGTAAAATTTCCCTCAACCCTCACAATTAGACAACTGAAATCAAAACAACTTTGACATTTCATCTTACCCCTGTCAGAATGGAAAGATCAACAAAACACCAGCAAGCAATGCTGGAGGGGATGCAGGGAACCATTGACTGTTGGTGGGGTTGCAAATTGGTTCAACCACTGTGGAAATTGGTGTGGAGAACCTTCCCCAAAACCAAAAGTAAATATATTATTTATATATTTTATGTGATCCAGCTATGCCACTCTATAGCACATGCCTAAAGAACTTGACATCCTTCTCCACAGATACTTGCTCAGCCATGTTCATTGATACTGTATTCACAATAACTAGGAAATGGAAACAACCTACATGTCCTTTAACCAATGAATGTAAAATGAACATTTGGACAGCAGTTAAGAAAAATGAAATTGTGAACTGTGCAGGTAAACAAATGGATGAAACTAAAAAAGAACATACTGAATGTTGTAACTCAGACCCAGAAAGACAAACATCATCAGAGTCTACCAGCTTCAAATCTTCAGATGCGAGTACATGGCTTGGAACAATTGCAGAAATCAAAAGAGTAAAATGGGACCATTGCTGGTATATGGGAGTGAAGGAGCAATAGAGAGGAGATTTGATTCTAGAAATGGAATAAAGGACAGGGCTTTGATCAGGGGGAGGGGAGGGAAATAAATTCAGAGGGAAGTGGGAGGGGGAGCGTGGCAGCAGGCAGACATGGCACTGGAGTAGTAGAGAGCTTACATCTGGATCAACAACCATGAGCAGAGAGAGCCAATCCTTAGTCTTTAAACATAGTGTTGCACAAAATCTAATTAGTGTTACAATTAAAAACCCGGAGCCTTGCCGGGCGGTGGTGGCGCACGCCTTTAATCCCAGCACTCGGGAGGCAGAGCCAGGTGGATCTCTGTGAGTTCGAGGCCAGCCTGGTCTCCAAAGCGAGTTCCAGGAAAGGCGCAAAGCTACACAGAGAAACCCTGTCTCGCAAAACCAAAAAAAAAAAAAAAAAAACAAAAAAACAAAAACAAAACAAAACAAAAAAACCCGGAGCCAGATATTAGGGTAAATGCTGAAAGATAGAGAGACAAAGGAATAAGCCACAGCCACCTTTCACCTTGCTAACTCCATGAATCCTCTTGTTGTGCCCGTGTAGTGAGACCCCCCCAAGTAAGACCACCACAGAGCCAATATCCGATGCAAGTACAAAGGTATTATTATTAATAACAAGCAAGCCTGGGCTTGGTCTGTGTCCAGCACACTGGCTAGCCAGGTGAAGGAGGATGGCCCTGAGCTCTCAGAGTGAAGGGTTTTTAAAAGGAAAAACCACAAGTTAAGGGGTACAAGCCTTTGCTTTTCAGGGTCATACTTCAGTTTACAGGAACATTTAGCCAAGAGAAGAACTACAGAAGACAAAATACATTTGGAGACTCTCCCAGTGCTATTGGAGACTTGGATGGATTAAGCCATTGTTTTAGCTTCATAAGTATTTCTTGGCCAGCAGCCTACCCACCCTTGTGTGTGTAGGGGGGAGTTGCCTTGACCAGAGTCTTAGCTGGGTGTTTATGTCTCTGGAACTTGGTCCAGCTTTTATCTTAGTATTCCTAGAAATGAAGTTTCTTTAAAATGGAGTTTGTCTTGCTTTCTCACTCTGAATGAATACTCCTGAGTCCTCAGCTGAAAGGGGCTGAGTTCCTGTCTCTTCATGCCTTTTATGCCTTTCTCTACCAAGTATATCACTTCCTGTCTCAACCTTCCTAGTGCTGGGATTAATTGCATGTGTGCTTCCCAAATAGTGGTAGCAAAAACATGAGAACTCAAGTGCTGGGATTAAAGGCATGTGACTCCCAAGTACTGGGGTTAAAGGCATGTGCCAGCACTGCCTGGCTCTCTTTCTCTCCTAGACTGAGTCAATCTTATGTAGCCCAGTGTGGCCTCCCAAGTGATAGGATTAAAGGTGTGTGCCACCACTGTCTGGCCTCCAATAGCTAAATCTGTGACTGACTCTGTCCTCTGATCTTCAGGCAAGTTTTATTAGAGTACAAAAAAATATCACCACGGGTTAGAGTAATCAAATATCTACAGGCAAAAAACAAAGCAAAAAAGTAAAAACAACAACAACAACTTATATGGTGGGATAGATCTTATGATAAAGGGGCTTTTCCCAGGGTGAGATATGCTGAGTTCTTCGAGTTCCCAAATATGGGAACCTTGACTACATATTTGTATAGTGAGGGATTGCTTTCTCACTTAAGAAGAAGAAAGAAAGAAAAACCTCTATGTATCTTATATAAAGCTAGCTTCAATGGACCATGGGTTTAAACATAAAAGAGAAAATTACAAAAAATTTAGAGGTGATCCAAAGTCTTCAGAATCTATTTGGCCATAAAAACATAGTCAACAAGGAATACAATTGAAATTTTTGACTTTATAATAAATTTAAACATTTTACTTTTGTGGTAGTTTGAATGTAATTGGCCCCCTATAATCTCAAAGGGAGTGGCACTATTAGGAGGTATGATCTTGTTGGAGGAAGTTTATCACTGTGGAGGTGGGCTTTGAGGTCTCATATATGCTCAAGATACCACCCAGAGCCACACACCACTTCTTGTTGCCAGCAAGATGTAGGACCCTTGGCTGCTTCTCCAGCACCATGTCTGCCTGTACCCTGCCATGCCCCACTGTAATAATAATTGACTGAAGCCCTGAACCATAAATGAGCTACCACAATGAAATGTTGTCCTTTACAGGAGTTGCTGTGGTCATGGTGTCTCTTAATAGCAATAGAAACCCTAACTAAGACAACTTTCAAGGGATCCTACTAAGAGAATGAAAATGAGAGCTACAGACAGGAGAAGTGTTTACATCATGGACCCAGTAAGACTGGAAACTGTAATATATTTTTGAAACTCAAAAACTAAACTTTGGAGAAATGAAAACTTCAGTCTTAAAATGGGCAAAAGAGATTATCAGGGTTAAACAAATGGCAAATAAATACATGGGAAATGTGCAAATTTATTAGTTACAATAGAAATGTCAATTAAAACCATAGAAAAATATCACCTACACATCTGTGGTAGTTTGAATGTAACTGGCCCCCATAATCTCAATGGAGTGGCACTATTAAGAGATGTGGCTTTGTTGGAATAGATATGGCCTTGTTGAATGAAGTGTGTCACTGTTGGAGTGGGTTTTGAGGTCTCATATATGCTTAAGATACTGCTCAGTGAGACACACCACTTCCTGTTGCCTGCAAGATGTAGGACTCTCAGCTACTTCTCCAGCATCATATCTTCCTGCACACTGCCATGTCCTACCAAGATGATAATGAACTAAACTCTAAACTGTAAGCCAACCAAGTAAACGTTTTTCTTTTATAATAGCTGCCATGGTCATGGTGTCTCTTCACAGCAATAGAAACCCTAATTAAGACAACATCTGCTAGAATAATTAAACTTTAAACATAGTTATATACTAAACACCAGTGAAAAGGAGAAGGATCAAGTCATCATGCAGAGGTGGTGGTAACGTTAACTGGTGCACTCAGAAAAACATGTAGCCATCTTTAAAGATGGAGCAAGCTGCACTGTAGAGATAGAAGCATGAGAGTGAAGAGTTTAAGGCCACCCTGAGCTACACAGGGATATTTATCTCAAAAAAAACCAAAGAGGAGTAAAAAAAAAAAAAAAAAAAAAAAAACAGACAAAAGCTACTTATCCAAAAACCTATCACTTTCATCTTAGTCAAAGAAATGAAAATTTATCTTTAAACAATATCTTTCACATAAATGTTTAGCATAACAACTAAAATAACAATTAAAATCTGAAAATTACTTAGATGCCCTTCCATGAGTTACACAACTGGTGTGTTCCACAGTGAAAATGGACAAACTATAGATATGGACAAAAATATGGACAAACCAAAAGAAAATTACACTGGGTGGGGGAAATGCCTACCATGTGACTCTATTTAATGTAATGCTTGTGAAAAGCATACATCACAAATAGAAATTAACTTAGTATCTGCTAGGGGTTAAGGAATGGGCGTGGAGATGCAGGATGAATAGGACAGAGTAAGTACTGGGGATCTTGGATCTTTAGTCTAACAATATGATTGATTATCCTGTTTGTAACTATGCAAATCTACAAAGCTGTACTTGATACATTCATACAGATAAACACACAAATAATAAAATTAATACAAGTATAACCGAAGTCCTAAGTTCTGTGGGTTACTGTTAGAATTTCAGGGAGGGATAGGTAATAGAGGAGTAGGTAGGAGAGAAAAGAGCTGAGATGAATCTTCTCTGCATATGAGCAGTAAAGTGGGGGGGGTCTGAAGGAATAGGCTTCAGTCTCAAAAAATAAATAAATATAGCCATTCTTAAAAGTCCCCAGGAGATGGGGAGGTCCTACTTCACAAGGATGCAGGCTTAGTTAGTGTGGGGATCCATGCTAAGTGCCTGCAATCCTTGTCACTGATTCCCAGATGATGATGATGATGATGGTGGTGGTGGTGGTGGTGGTGGTGGTGGTGGTGATGATGATGATGATGATGATATGTGTGTGTGTATGTGTGTGTGTGTGTGTGTGTGTGTGTGTGTGTGTGTGTGTGTGTGTTGTGGGGTGGATTCATCTCTTTCTAAGAGCAACGAGTGACCTATTGGTAACTCCTAGCAGTGTCTGGAGGGAAAGGAGGCACAGGGGTATTCCCAGATACCTAGGGTCCTCTAGAGGGGAACATGGAAGGCCACGGATCTAACAGTTGCATCTGTAGCAGTATCCTGGATTTGATGTGTACTATAGTCATATAAATACTATTTGATACTCGGGGATGGACAGAAGGTGTATAGGACTTCTTTGTGCATTTCTTTGAAAATTCCTCCAACAAAGGGAACAAAGTATTAAGAAGCACACCAATGACAGTAAATAGGGATTGTAAAATGCCTTAATGTCAGTGAATAGTTAATATTTGCCAAAACACCTCAGTCTAATAGAGACAGTGGGATAAATTCATAGTCAAATTCAGATTACTCACAAATCATATTACAATAATGGCAGCATGAAAAAATTTCAAATTTCTAGTATGAAGAATAAAACTCAAAATGCCCAATAATTAATTATAGACACAAGTTGTATAGGAATACATATATAAAAAGATGTAGCCGGGCGGTGGTGGCGCACGCCTTTAATCCCAGCACTCGGGAGGCAGAGGCAGGCAGATCTCTGTGAGTTCGAGGCCAGCCTGGTCTCCAAAGTGAGTTCCAGGAAAGGCGCAAAGCTGCAGAGAAACCCTGTCTCGAAAAACCAAAAAAAAAAAAAAAAAAAAAAAGATGTAAACTATCATATGAAATGATTTGTATGTGGAAAATTCTAGAATATCAAATGCAGCCAAAGCTAAGCTGTGACCAAGTTAAACATATACCACAATTGCAAGATATTCAAATGTGAGTTGCTCAGTAGAAACAAAGTAATAACAACAGATAAACAAATGAGAGAGGAAACAGCTTAGCACCTCCCCAGGCCACAAAACCACAGAGACAAGAGGCAAAAGAGGAAGACAGGAAGAAAGGCTGCACACAGCTATTAGAAAACTATGCACACAAAAGGCAGTGGTAAGTCCCGAGAGGAACAGTAACTCTCCCTAAAAGAAACAAATGCTAAATGCTAAATGCATCGACTACAAGACCAATTCTAGATTTTCTGAAGAGACTGATTTTGCTTGAAAAGACACATAAAGTAAAAGTGAAGGCATGAAAAAAGATATTCCATGCAGCTGGGCAGTGGTGGTGCATGCCTTTAATCCCAGTACTTGGGAGGCAGAGCCAGGAGGATCTCTGAGTTCGAGGGCAGCCTGGTATACAGAGCAAAATCCAGGATAGGCACCAAAACTACACAGAGAAACCCTGTCTTGGAAAAACAAAAACAAACAAACAAACAAAAAGTATTCCATGCAAATGAGAACCAAAACCCAGTTTGGAGACTTATATCTGATGAATCAGACTTTACATTTTAAACATACTTTATTAAAAGTGTGGGAAAAAAGTCGTCATGTAACTATAAAGGTGTCAATTCATTAAGAGTAGAGAAGTTAACAATGATAGGTAAATATGTATCACTCAGTGTTAGAGTATCCAAGTACACACAAGAAATGTGAGATCTAAGGGAAGACACATTTTGGAACACTGCATGTACTGGTCCATTTTTTTTTTTCCTGCTTGACACAATCTTGGGTCATCTGAGAAGAGGGAACCTCAAATGAGTAAATATCTCAACAGATTGGCCTGAAGGCAAGCCTGTGAGGGTGTTTTCTTCATTGATGACTGATGTAGAAAGGGTCTAGTCTCAAGAGACCACAAGTAGACAAAATCTCAAGACACAACAAAATTAGAGTTCTTATGTATTCAGATTCCAAAAATTAACTAAAAGCTGTAGTAATCAGAATATTGTGATTCTGGCATAGAGACAGCCACACTGCTTGAAGGAATAGTATAGAAGAGTCCAGAAATTGCGAAGACATCCAACTAAAATGCCGACAACACTCTGGTAAATAATCAGTCGTGGCAATCACCAGCTATCTAATCGGACACTCTACAGGAAGGAAATCATGTCTGCTCCTGAGAACCTAGCTAGGTTCCAGGAGGGCTAGTGAGGTCATGGACCTTAGGAAAGAATCTACTATTGCCACTTTGCTAGTGCATTTCATCTTATCCTTATACCCACAGAGAAGTGTAGACACCATTTCTCATCTCAGAAATCTCTCTTCACAGCAAGCGGAGACCACCGCAGAAAGCCATGATTGGACACAATGTGAAGACCAACAGACTGTGGGGAGCCCAGTCCCAATGGGTACATCTTCATCTCAGCTCTGCATCCATAGGTCAGGGAATGTCACTGCAAGGGATGAGTCAGAATAGTAGGAAGTCAGCCGTGAAGCAGTTTCTCCTAGAAATGACTGCAGAAACAAGACCACAAACAATAACAATATCAATGGGCATGTTACATGGAAGGGGGGAATTTTCATGGGGTCTCATCCCTAGGCAAAACAATACAGGCAACTATTGACTTCTGGGAGAACGAGAATCAGCCTTGTTCAAGGATAAGCCACCTTATTGGTTGTCCAATAAGGTAAGCCTCTAAACCATATACACACAAACAACAAAAAGATTTTCAAAAGTTTTATATATATATATATATATATATATATATATATGTGTGTGTGTGTGTGTGTGTGTGTGTGTGTGTGTGTGTATGTATATTTGTGCATATACATACATTTCACAGTCTCTTATTCTCTGCACATTGACCAGTTGCAAGTCTCCGTATTGATCACCATCTACTGCTTAAAGAAGCTTCTCTGGTGAGAGTTAAGAGACAGTCTGGCCTATGGGTAGAATGATAAGTCATTAGAAGTCAGTTTAATATTATGTCCACTTAGCAAAATAATAGTAAGTTCTCCCCTAGGGTCTATAACAGGTTCTCAGATACTTTCTAAAATATATACATATAAAAATAGTTTAAATGGAGTTAACTCACAATGGGAATACAATATCCCTAGTAGATACCACAGGCTAGCAAACAAAATGCCATGTTCTGGGAATGAGTTGTCTCTTTTGGAGCTGTTAGCCACTGGAGTCCCATAGATACCCCCAAGCATTATAGGCTGTTGCCACTGTTCTTGGTTACCTTCCAGAACTTGGCAGTCATAATCTACTGCTGAAGACATCATGTATTTGAGTAATAGAACATAGAAACCTTGAGTTAGTAATAACCTTAGAGATTCATCCCTAGTGGCTAGCTTACATAGTGTTGGAAGATGTTATGCATACTACCAGCAGAGAAAAGTAATTATCCATGTTATCCAGCTGTGAACTCTGCAAGCTACATCAGTGACTACTGGATAAGATATGGTCACTGGCCCAGTGAGGGCACAAATGTGTTGGGAGTTAACCAACCCCTTTCTGATTGAATTTAAATTATGTTCTATAAGGAACCAAGTTTATTAGTGAGCAAAATATTTGAATAGATATTTCTTCAAATAAGATACAGAGGGCCAATGATCACATACAAAGGTAGCCACTATAACTACTCATGAAAGCAACTGAAGTGTCTAGCAACACATGAATGGAAAAAATATGGCATATAGGTGTATGTATACACACCACAGAACATTGTTCAGCCTTAAAAAAGAAGAGAATTGCCGGGCGGTGGTGGCGCACGCCTTTAATCCCAGCACTCGGGAGGCAGAGCCAGGCGGATCTCTGTGAGTTCGAGGCCAGCCTGGACTACCAAGTGAGTTCCAGGAAAGGCACAAAGCTACACAGAGAAACCCTGTCTCGAAAAACCAAAAAAAAAAAAAAAAAAAAAAAAAAAAAAAGAGAATTGTGAAACTTCCTCCAATACAGATGAATTCTGAATATTATGGTAAGTAAAATAAACCAGGCACACACACAATCCAAACAATGTTATCATTCTACTTGTATGAAAATCTCTATTAATGGTGGTTTATGGGGGCTAGGAGAAGAAGACATGGAAAGTTAATGTTTAATGGGTAGTGTTTCATTTAGGAAGATGAAACGTTCTGGACATGGATGGTGGTGATGAATGCATCAATGTACTCAATGCTAAAGAACCATCTACTGAAAATGGTTAAAATTGTAATTTTGTATTATGAACTTTTTACTGCAATATAAATGGCCACTAAATTAACTCTCCATACAATAGAAGAAACAAAAGGGGGAGAGAAGCCACTTCATTATCATTGAGCAAGAGTGGACCCCTACTCCTCACACAGCCTCCAGCTAACCAGTGAGCAAGCTCCTCCCCAGGCTTCTCTGACTACATAACTCTAGGAGAGAGTGGGCAGCCATTAACCCATCATGGGGGTAATCCAGGCTTCCCTCTCTACTCCTGGGGACATAAGTCACCATTTCTCTGTGATATTAGCTAACGTAGCAGCATGGTTATTTCTTCCCAATGTGTGTCTTACTGCGCTGTGCATGCCCACGTTCTCTGGCTAAGAAAATACCAGCTTTCCTCATGGCTGTCTCTGAATATTCAGCCTTAAAGTTTACTTCTTTCCTTCATGTCCAAATCTGGGATACATGAAACCAAAAGAAGGTTCCCAAAGCTCCATATTAGCTCCAGACAAGAGAGGTCAAGAGTTTGTCTACCTTTTCTTTCTGTTTCTGATATCCAGACAAGTCCCTCAGAACCAAGAAGTGCTATACTTGGTACACACTCATTGCTGTTCACTGGGTAATAAAATTTCTAGTACCATTATCAGTCAGTCAGTCTGAACCTTTGTGAGTCCCAAAGCAAAATTTTTATGCACATATGTGGTTAGATAGATCATACACCCTAAGAGCGAACCTATAAATATCATCTCATTATTGAAATAGTATTAAACCAACTCCCATTGACTTATAATTACACCTATAGGTTAGCACATCTCTCAACCCTCATCAAGGAAGTTCCTTTTAGTAGTAGATGACAATTAACACAGCAACCTACAGCTGGTCAACGTGCAGAGAACAAGAGACCGTGGCGTGCTCAGTCCTAAATGGGACGTCTACATCACATTTCTTCCTCCTATAGCTCAGCAAGCATCTCAGAAGAGGCCACAAACGATTGTTAGAGTACTGTTTTCTAGCAACTTCTAAGAATAGGGTAGTTGCACATATGAACATGCAGAAGTTATGACAGCATGTATGAGATCATGCCAGATAAAATTCATGCACGGAGGTAGTCATGATGTCCTGCCTGAAGCTGAGAAGTTTTTTGCAATTGACGGGCATTGAGAGGAGGAGAGTCTGTTTTTTCAAGGATGTAGCCCCTGAGGTCCTTCACCTACACACATACACAGTGCTGAGTGGACCCAGTGGGTTAAGGAAAAAAAATTACATTTTGAGGGAATGAATAGTAGAGGGTGGTATACAGGAAGGACTGAAGTGCAGAGGAAGGGGAGCTTGGATTTGATCAAAACACATCAAACAATTGTTAAAAAGTGTATCTACCCCCAGGGAAGCTTTGCTTACTCTTCCCAGACTCCCAAAGCCTGGCATGTGAGTCTCTTTTTGGGTTCTGAGTCTTTTCTTTAAAAGTTGGCTACTTTCTTTACTTTGAAAAATCTCTTCATGGGGCACCAAACTCACAGAAATGGAGCTTGAAGCTAACAGAGCCTTATTCCTTAATTCTTAAAGCCCTAAACTTAGACCCCATTATAGAACCCAGTCAGATCCTAATGGCAGAGGACATGGCAAGTTATTATATCTAATTAGCAATACACATTACCATGCTTCCTGGAACATACGTGTGTGTGTGTGTGTGTGTGTGTGTGTGTGTGTGTGTGTGTGTGTGTGTGTGTGTGTTTATGTGTGTGTGTACATGTATTTGTAAGTCAGAGCTTGATATCAGATGTCTTTCTTACTCTCCACATCATGATGATGATGATGAGTCGATAGGATCTCACTGAAACTGGAGCTTATTGATGGATTAGCCTAGCAGACAGCAAGCTTTCAAGACCCAGCACTGGGATTACAGGCTCACACTGACACACCCAGCATTTTAAGTGGGTGCTAGAGTTCTGAACTCGAATCCTTATGCTTGTGTGACAAACACTTTACCTTCCTATCTCCTGAGCCCATTTCCTGGAATCTCAATGTCTGTGTCTGCCCATAGTCCTGCCAAACATGGGAGAGAGAAGCTTCTGGTGTGCCTGAGCTGATCTTGTTTTAGTTTTATTTTGTGAGTCTAGATGGGCTAACTGGAGTATTACATTGAAACTATTGTAGAATTGATTAATCTTCAAGGTCCTCAGTTTTACTAGAGAGAGAGAGAGAGAGAGAGAGAGAGAGAGAGAGAGTAAGGGAGGAGAGAATAAAGAGGGCAGGAAGGAAAGAGAAGGAGGAAGAGGGAGAGGGAGAGAGAGAGAGAGAGAGAGAGAGAGAGAGAGAGAGAGAAAGAGAGAGAGAATTGTACATTTCCTGTTCAGATGTTAGGGTTTTCCAGGCAGGAACAACTTTCTGACGTAATTCCATTTCCCTCTCTGGTAGAAGATAGACTCACAAATGTCAGTTTAGAACCTGGGTATCTCGATTCTTGGCAGTGGTGCTTGGACACTCACTATTTCAAAATGACTTCTAGTATTTTGATAACTCTACATGCCATCTATTTCTAGAGTTGAATTAGGGCTCTTGTGCTTGTACATGTGTTTTCCTGGCTATCTTTAGTCCTAGAGAAAGACAGGTGTTCCTACTGGTACAAGCATGTGTTGGAGCAGTGATCCTTTTGTGTCTATGACTAGCCCTGACTCTCTACAAGCATTCAAACCTATATATAAGGCCAAAATTTACTCACTGTGGCTATCATTTACTGTCCAGGTATGTCACATATTTCAGGCTTGACTTCACAGCCTCTGCTGGACTCAGAGCAACAGTTCTCATTCCATGGGTCGTGGTCCTTTTAGGGTTCAAATGTCCCTTTCACAGGGGTTGCTTAAAACAATGGAAAAACACAGATATTTATGTTATGATTCATAACAGTAGCAAAATTATAGCTATGAAGTAGCAACAATTTAGGGTCACCACAACACCAGGAACCATAATTTAGGGTCTCAGCATTAGGAAGGTTGAGAACAATTGCATTAGAGAAACCACTCCATTGCACTCTTTGAAAATCTTTCTATGAGTGTCCATGACTTAGCTTTGGTAGGGGACAGGGTACCAACATAAGAGAAGAACCATTGGAAGCTGATCACATAGAAATCTGTCCCCTAGAATGTTGCTAGAGCAACTACTTCTTTTCCAACCATAGGTCCTGTTGGCCTGAGAGGGGGATTATTTTATATTAATTGGATCTTCTCCCTGAAGCTGTAAATGTCAAGCAACACACAGAAAAGTACCATTACTTTAATGATTCTCCCCATTCTCCCAGCAGTCTTCTCCAGACTGAGACAACGAAGCAATACATGTGAGTTTCATTAGAGTTGTAAGGAGAGTTGTAGGATGTACCACTGGGGAAATGCAAAATCCCTCCAACCACCCATGCACTTGTGTGCATATCTGGTGTCTTGGTTAGAGTTTCTGATGCTGTGATAAAACTCCATGATCAAAAGCAACCTGGGAAAGATAGAGTTTATTTCAGCATACAGTTCCAGGTAACAGTCCATCCTGAAGGGAAGTCAGAGCAGGAACCTGGAGGCAGGAACTGAAGCAGAAGCCATGGAGGAATACTACTTAATGGCTTGTTCCTGTGGCTTACTCAGTCTGTTTTCTTATATAATGCAGGACTACCTGCCCAGTGGTAACTCTCCCAGTGATCTCAGCCCACCCATATTAATCATTAGTCATGAAAACAGACTACTGACTAGCCTGCAGGCCACTCTGGAAGCATTTTCTCAGTCAAGAGTTCCTCTCCCCAGACGACAGTAGTTTGTGTCAGTTGACATGAAACCAACCATCACAGCTAGTTACACAACCCCCCTCCACCTCACCACCCCACCCCACCCCTGCACACACACCTATGTCCTTCCATGTTATTTGGAGTGTAAGAAGAATCTTTCCTGTATGAGCCAAGGCCCTTCAGACAGCTCTAGTACAGTTCAGAGATAAAGCCTCCAGTAGCCATGCTGTGTCTATCCTCCTTCTTAATTCCTATCTGGATCTGGCTAAAAGATCTCCTGTACGAAAGTGATGAGCAGGAATGCATCTTTCTGGGTCTTTAGAGTATGTGTACTGCCAAACAACAACATGAAAATCTGGCATCATGTCTTTCATTTTCTACTGCCTAGTCTGGATGGACTTCTGGAGAGGAGTCAATCCAGGGCTGGCAATGATGTCACTTATTAGGAACTGCTTCTTGAGTAGTAAAGGAGATTCATTTTTGAAAACTACCTCAAACCTGATTTCAATCTCAGTGGCGGCAGAACCCAGTCTTCTCTGTAAAGTCAAATGCAATGAAAAGCCATGTGTAAAGGGGAGGCATCCTACACACTAAGAATCATTTTGTACCAGTGCACACATATCTAAGCAATTTGACAAAGGGGAAGGACATTGCAGCACCCATTGGGTTGGGGCATGGATTGATTGACAGACAGTTTTGCCACTTCCTTCCCCACCCCCATTTCAGCAAGATCCCTGCAGAACCAGTGCTCTATCCTAGATCCACAGTCCATCTGCTCTAAGGACTTAGCTGCACCTGTCAAAAAGGACTTGCCTCTAGCCTCATGCTGCTGTGGTCACTGCTTCTGGTTCTTGGTAAGTAGGATGCTGAAAAAGACCTGGGGTGGTGCCAGGGTATAACTATCCCTGCTCGGGTACATCTAGACACTCTTCCTGAGCATATGTCTCTCTGCCAGGATGCAGAGGACTGGGGTATCTGCTTCTGATCCAGTACTGTCAGAGATAATGCCAAATGGGAACTGAGCAAAGTAGGGTTCCCAGAAAACGGAAAAGATGTGTGTGTGTGTGTGTGTGTGTGTGTGTGTGTGTGTGTGTGTGTGTCCATCCTTACTAAAGGCTGGTGATTTGTCTCTATTATTTCTGTTTGATCTCTAGGAAAACAGTAAATTTTCATTCAAACAGCTTCCAAGGAGTTTTCTCTTAGAGTGAATGCCATGCACAGCCTACACACATTTTACACTCCAAGGCTCAGACTCTACTTCAAGAGTCACCATTTTTGGCTGAACTCTGACCTCCATAGACTGAGACATTGCATAGACTTCAAGTCTCGTTAGCCATAGTGGATATCATAGGTTGTGCCTATCAATAAGACTCTCTTACACAGCCCCACTCGCAGTAGTAGGTCTAGAATGCAGAAAGAAGGAGAACTGATGTCTATTAAACATGAGCAGACCCTGTGTTTCTTTTGTGGCCCTACGTGGCTTCTAGGATGCCCCTGTGTAGTTAATTTCTCTTAAGCAAAATAGTCTGGACAGCTTAAAGAGCCTCAAACTGGCTATCCAGTACCAACTGGTGAGCCATGAAATCATATGCATACATGTAACATTGTATGGACTGAGCAGGTTGTATTATATATAGGTGTACACACACACACACACAAAAAAAAACAATTATAAGTCATAAATTTAAAAAATAGCAGGAAACACATGGTGGAGTTGGGGGAAGGAAAGGAAAGGGAGAAAAAATATAATTATGTTTTAATTTCAAAAAAATAAAAATATTTAAATAAAGAAGGTGGAAGAGGAGCTAATAAATGAAGCTCTTTGAAGATTTGCCTGCAAAACACAAACTTCTGGGAATGGCCAAGGACTGCTCATAACATGCTAGGAATGATAAAAATGAATTTTGGGTTCCATAGGAGTGTCATTTGTGAGTGGGAGAAGGAGGGATGAAAGAAAGATGGAGAGAAAAGACGGAGGGAATGAAGGAGGGAAGATGGAAGGGGGGAGGAAGAAACAAGAAGAAAAGGAGGGGAAGTGCTTGGGAACCCTGGGAGGGCTACAGCCTTTACAAAGTGTGAAGACCTCGGTCCTGTGTAATCTCTACTCTGTTCCCTCACAGCTCCTGTGGGAGTCCACTCCGGTAAGCAGCTCTCTCTTTATTCCTCTATCTCTCTGGCACCTCACTCTCTTGGGCATGGGAGGTTCTGCCTGGTGAAGCCTCTTAGCAGGAGGTTGCAGGGATCTGAGGCAGGGCTGGGGTGAAGAGAGGAAGGATCCAGCACCTCCCTCTCCTCCCCCTTGATCAGCTGTGCCAGGGTGCACCAGGCTGCACCACCTCTGGTTGCCAGCTGGTGCTGGGTGGGAAGAAGACAGCGTCCTGGTCCTCTCAAGACCATGAATTAGTTTCCATTTGCTGCTGAACCTCCGACAGGAAAGGGAGTAACTGTGGAGAAAAAGCCCTCTGGGTAGCCATTGCGGGGGAACGCCTTCATCCTCACCAGAAGGAGTGACTGAAAGTATATTCATAGCAGAGAGGAGCAAGAGGCTGAGGAGGCGCTCTGCAGAAGGCATGAACACCCTCAGGTCTCTACTGGGATGGAAACAATCCAATGACTAATGCGCTTCTCCTTTTTTTAATTGGAATTTTAATATAATGAAATAAAGAAAACACTTAGTTTCACAGTAGCCTGGGAAATTAGACTTTCTTCTTTGGCTAAGCCTTTCAGAACACATTCTTTCTACACTGTGCTGAGGAGATAATGCTTGTGTACCTAGGTTTGTAATTGTGAATAAGAAAGTTTTTAAATTACTGGGGTGAGGGGCTCTAGATGCATCCAGTGAACTCTCAGAATTAGGGTAAAATGTGTACATAAGCATAATTGTAGTTAATTCAAAGATATACAGCTTTAAGGAAAAATCTCAGAAATCAAGACCAAAAACCCAAGTGTCTTGTAGTTAAATCTTTATTTCAGTCTCAGGAAAAATTGTTACAATTTTTCTCTACCTCCTACACCTTGGGATCATTTCCAATTTGGGTTCATGAATCTTATGTCTCAAACATGTCTTTAGTCAAAGTGATTTTATTCCTAAAATATTCATAGGGCAATACAGTCCGGCCTCATCTTGTAGGAAAATGAATATTGTCCTGCAGCAGTTCTTTCTTTATCAATCTTTGTACCCGGCCATCTACCTCTCTGTCCATTATGTTCCAAAGCTGGTAAAAGCTACACAAAAGTTATCTTGAGTTTGTTTGGCCACTTGGCCCTATTGGAACCTTCTGGATGAACATTTACAACATGTTATTTAGATATAGAGATGTGCACAAGGAAAAATGCATCCATAAGCAGAGCATTTTGAAGGGTGAGAAGGTCAACTGGAGGTTTAGTTCAGAGTGCTAGAGTGCTGGGCTGGTTAGAATGTGCAAGGTCCTGAGTTTGATCCCCAGAATCTCTCCAAAAAGAGAAGGGTGTGGAGGAAGGGAAGGAAGGAGGGAGGGGAGGGAGGGTAGGAGGGAGGAAGGACAGAAGGAAAGAAGGATGACTATTAATTAAAGATTATTGTCTTTATGATATAAGCCTTAAGAATATATGCTGTAGTGTGACATATGCTTGAGGAAGTTCTCAGTGTTTTTCATCTACATCCTTATAGGTCTCTCTCTAGGAAATGCAAACCGAGGTTTTTTCACCTTAGACAGTCCCAGGAGTCAGAAGAACCAGCTGGGCAGGTGTCTAAAGGACACTTTTGTACTTATTTCACCCAGCAATCTTCCCTCACGCTGGACAGTGTCCTATGATGAAGGGTCCAATGTTCAGGGCCCATTCTTTTGAGTTTTCTCCTCCCACTGAGGGCAAATCGAGAAACACCAAGCTATCCATCAATCCCCGATGATCACTGTCCTATGGGGGAACGATGGCTCCACTTCTTCTTTATGGGGGTCCTACAGGACCAAGATTGACCATGATTTGTAGACGCCTCTGAAAGAGTTTCTAGGAGATGCCAGAGACTTGGAGACGTAGATTCCGGAGCTTGAGTCGTTAGTTCCATCTCAGGAGAATGACATGCAATGGAAGGAGTTGACCATGCTACTAAACAGGGATTCTAAATAGGAGACACGCAGAAGGGTTAATCATGGCTGCCATGGGGACCTGAGGCCGTGTCAATAGGTGTGAGGACACACAGTTGGAGTTTCTAGTGGAGGGAAAGTGGTGCTGAGGCTTGGGCCAGGGTCTTGTACATGCTAGGCAAGGGACTCCATCACTAAGCGATCTGTCCCCAGTCATAGTTGTTGTTTATTGTGAGATCGAGTCTTACTAAATCATCCAAGCTCACCCTAAACTTAATCTGTAGCTTTGAATCTGTGACCTACCTGCCTCAACTTCATGAATAGCATTCATTCCAGACTTAGCTAATGGACACATTTTAAATTCATATTTAGTCCAGCTGTTGGGAGCTGGGAAAAACAGTATAAAAATCTGTTAACATACATCCAAATGGCATATTTGGGGGAAAAAAATGCTACTAAGTGAGATAGAGCTCACTCTGCTGAGCCAGAAAGTGCTCAGAGACAGCAGGTCCCCAGGCACTGTGGGTCCTCAGCTTCGAGACACATGTAGAGCCTCTCCCTTCCCAGGAGCATCCAGGCAGGGTCAGTGTTGTTAATCTCTGCCTTTTCGCTTCCTTTGCAGACTGGTTGAAAATCAACATGCCACAACGTGTTTATGAAGGAGACCATGTAGATATAATCTGCATGGGGGTAACGAATCATGACATAAAGACACTAAAATACTTCAAGGATGGATCTCAAATAGGTACTTACAGCGGTTTCTGGATCTACACCATTTCGAATGCAAGATTCAGTGACAGTGGCTCCTATTTCTGTAAGGCAGATAGGAAAGCTTCCCTATATATGGACATGAAAGAAGAAACAAGATCAATGTGGCTTAATGTCTCAGGTAGGGATCATTCCTCAAGTGGATGTGTCTAGAGAGGAGAGTGCCTGTGTAGGAGACCAGGGTACTGGGCATATGACACTAACCAG
The DNA here is from genome assembly GCF_007827085.1 of Peromyscus californicus insignis. Classification (NCBI taxonomy): domain Eukaryota; kingdom Metazoa; phylum Chordata; class Mammalia; order Rodentia; family Cricetidae; genus Peromyscus; species Peromyscus californicus. The sequence goes on along the minus strand of NW_026294617.1, from coordinate 66,791,209 downwards.
GAATGGATAAATGGTGATGGACTGTCTGTCCTGGAGTATGGATATGTGTGTCTTGCTCATTAGGCATTTCTGGAGGACTGTGCAGTCTGCTACTAACAAGTGGTCTCTTTGGATTCACTCTTCCCCCTCCAGAGCTGTTTCCAGCACCTGGGCTGACAGCCAGCCCCCTGCAGCCCATAGAGGGGAGTTCAGTGACCCTGTCCTGCAACACCCGGCTTCCTTCAGACAGGGCAACGACCCAGTTACGCTATTCCTTCTTCAAAGATGGACACACTTTGCAGTCGGAATGGACCTCACCAAAGTTTACGATCTCAGCAATACGGAAAGAAGACTCAGGAAATTATTGGTGTGAGGCAATGACAGCATCTCACAGTGTCTTGAAGCGGAGTCACCAGTCCTATATAGATGTGGAGAGTGAGCATCAATGGGTTGGGCCCATGGGGCTAAGTCAGGCAGGGAGAACTGAGGCACCAGCCAGAATGCAAGCGCTTCCTTATGCCTGAGGGTAGAAGCTACCATGGCTCACTGGGGCACTTGAACAATAATTTTCCAAAGACTTTGCCCTCCCTTCAGAAAAGCAACAATGGTAACTTTATTCAGTAAACTAAGAGGTCAATGAAGTATAGACTCTGTCTCTAAGGAGAGACCCCCAGTTAGGAGATGGTACAAAGAAGGCACAAATAATATTTGAAATGACAGTAACAGCCTATCCCTTATAAAAAGAATTACTATATTCCAGATCTGAACTAAAGCTGTTGTATTATGAAATATTATTTTAAGGTGTGTTACATTGGTTGATACTGTGTAACATTTGTTGAATGATGCAAAGATGTGTTGCGTTCTTTTATGTTGCATTTGTTTAACTCTGTGAAGCTGTGTTACTGTGCCTGTCTAAAACACCTGATTAATCTAATAAAAAGCTGAACGGCCAATAGCGAGGCAGGAGAAAGATAGGTGAGGATAGGGGGGTGGAGAAGATAAATTGGAGGAGAAATCTGGAAGGAGAGGGATCAATGAGCAAGAGAGCAAGAAGAGGAAGATGCAAAGGCCCAGCCACACAGCCACACAGCCACATAGCCACTCAGCCAGCCACAGAGTAAGAGTGAAAGTAAGATATACAGAAGTAAGAAAAGGAAAAAGCCCAGAGGCAAAAGGTAGATGGGTTAATTTAGTTAAGGAAAGCTAACTAGAAATAAGCCAAGCCAAGGCCTGGCATTTATAAATAATAAGAAGCCTCTGTGTGTATTGATTTGGGAGCTGGGTGGCAGGACCCACACAGAGCAAAGAGTAAAGAGAAAAAACAGCCAACTCCACGGTTGTGATGTTCTAGACCCTCTCTGACTTTCACAAACAGCGGCAGAAGGCAGGAAGATTCGCCACATGCAAGATGCTGCTCAGAGCAGTTGAACATTTTGTCCTCACAGTGACCTTGGAAAGTGTTTTATGAGCAGTGCCTGTAAAGTGGGTACTGTGACCCTCCACACTTTACAGACCAAGAAACTCAAAGCAAAGAGCTATTCAGAGACTTGCCTAAGGAAACCCAGCACACAGACCTGGGATTTAAATTTGAAGTACTCTGCAGCATTTTCTATCCAGCCAGAGACTGGCAGCATCACTATTTAACACTGCTGAACAGTGCTGGTGTGAGCGAGACTGCTTTTGTATGCATCTCAGCTAATCTCTCAAGAATGATTTCAGGGAGGTTCAACAAACTCTGTGTTCAGGAATTTATAACAACATTTAAATTATCTACTACTTTGCAACTAGCCAAAGATTCTGAGCCCAGTAGACTGTAAACTCTACTGTCAAATCTTTTTGTTGTTGTTAATTAGCCTTTTCAAGGTTTTTATTATTTTAAAACACTGTTTTGTTACAGGGCTTTTATTATAGAGCTGAGGATGACTGAGAGGGTAAGTTCCCTTACTGCACATGTATGAGGACCTGTGTTTGGGTCCTCACTGCTTCCCTGGGCATGGCTGTTTCAGGGAATGGATACAGGATGAGCCTAGCTAGGGGTTTGCCGGCTACTGGACTAGCTGAAAAATGCTGAGGTGGGGGTCCTGTGGAAGACTCTGTTTCCAGAGAAGAATGCAGGGAGCTTTAGTGGAAGCCACGAGGCATCCTCCTCTGGCTCCTCGTGCACATGTACACTGTACACACATATGCTACATTCAGCTCCTCACACAACAGTTTATGTGCTTTGCCCCCCAAAGATGAGCTAAATAGGAAAGTCTAGATTTTCAAATTTATCATAGACTCTTGAGCACCATATCTGGTGTTTAGTTTCTAGTGTGTGACTATGTTCTCTCCTCATTTTTAATGTGCCTGAATGGCCGCCTTTTCTCACCAGATTTACCGGAGGTCTTTCTATTGTATTGCTCTTTTTTTTAAATTCAGGTTTCCTTTTAAATTTTTACTTTTCAAGTCAAAATCATCTTATTATTCCAAAGTATTTTTCTAATTCATTTACTTCTTTTTCAGCTTTTTGTTTTCTAACAAGATTATTTAGAACTATGTTTTCCTCCAAATACCACTTTATCTCATTTTAAAATTTTTGATGTATGATGTCTTCATTTGCTTATTGTCTACAATATGTGTAATATAGTCTCTCAATTATTTCATAAAAAATTATAATTTCTTATAAATAAATATTATATCAATCCTTTATTATTAATTTCTTAGATATTCATTTGTTCTTGTATTTAGCATTTATTAAAATCCTATGTTCTTATATTTAGTATTTACTAAAATGTGGCCTGTAAAATTTTTACCTCAGAGAAATTACTAAATTTTGGTTAATGGTCTTCCATACTGTCAGTTTATGCATATTTTCTCTGTGAAACAAAAAATTAATGTCGTTTTTGTTTGTTTTATAAGTATATGAACTCTAGGGGTTCTTTCTTTAATTTAAGCTATTTTCTTCATTTAGTCTTATACTTCAGTCTGTATAGTCTTACATACACAGCCAACTGTCTCCTTTTTATATAATCAAGGATCCAAGCCTGTGGAATACCAGAACCTACTGCACACAAGTCTTCCTAGTTCAATTAACCTAATCAATAGTGTCCCACAGGCATGGCCACCAGCCAAACTAATCTAGATAGTTTCTGAAAGGGGGTGCCTGAAGACTTTTCTCTTAGGTGATTCCAGATACTGTCAATCAACAATTGACATGAACTGTAACCATACCCTTGTCCCACTCCCCCACTGCTGTAGAGACTTGTGTACATGGGAGCTGCCTTAAGGTATGTATGGTTTTTAAATGTACTTTCACCCATTCTGTTTACAGAGGCCCCGCCCAAAGTGCGTCTGGTGAATGGTCCCCACCACTGTGAAGGACGTGTAGAGGTGGAACAGGAAGGTCGCTGGGGCACTGTATGCGATGACGGCTGGGACATGAAGGATGTGGCAGTGGTGTGCCGAGAGCTGGGCTGTGGAGCAGCCAAGCACACACCTATAGCCATGTTGTATCCACCAGTAGTTGATGAAGCTCTGCCTGTGCTCATTCAGGTGGCCCTGTGCAATGGGACAGAGAAGACCCTGGCTGAATGTGACCAGGTCGAGACCTTTGATTGTGGACATGATGAAGATTCTGGGGCTGTGTGTGAAGGTGGGTGATGACGGAGCTGACATGGGGCTGAGCCCCTCCTTAGGCTGCCATCCTCTGCTTTTCTTCCTGCACCTATTCTACAGTAGAATGCACTAAGGGCAACACAGTCAGGTCACATTAAGTCGGCCCTGAGCTATAAAACAGACTGTCCTCTGCTAGTGTTATCCATCCTTATTGGCCATCTTAAGAGACAAAACATTATTATTTTCATGGTTGTGAGTTGGAGCATAATATGAAGCATCAATTTTTACAGTTTGGGTGGTTTTAGTCAGGGAGACACTGCTCCCATTATTGTGAAATCTTTACAACTCTTCTGAGCTCTTTTTAGCAGATCTACCCATCAGAATGAAGCTCTGGATTCTAAAGGTAGAGGACAGCTGGTGGGTCGTTTTGGAAAGACATTGGTGGCCCAGAAAGTCAGGTCCAGGAATCAGGCCATAACAGGCATAGATTCCAGAGGGTCAGAGCAAAGTGAAATCTGAGGATTGCTGCAAATTTCCACATCTCCATAGAGCCTGTGACTAGAGAGGCAGCCAGGGACAATGTCCTCCCTAGCCTCAGCCCACTAAGTGCTAGAGTGGCCTTTTGTGAAAAGAGAATTCCTTAGAACTACTGAGCCATGTCCATTGCAAGGCACTTGTAAAGGCACTACCTTGTTCAAGGTAATGGAATCAGGATTAGGCTCTCTAGAGCCCATGGGATCTGGAGTCTACTGTACAGAGCCCTCTGAGGCTGGCTTCCCCCAAGTACCAGCCCTAGAAGTAACAGACTTCTCTATGGCTCATTATCTCTGTCAGAAAAGTGTGGTGTCTAGTCCAAGGTCTTCACTGAGTCGAGATAAAATCAGGATTTCATATGTTCCTGAGGCTCTTTGGTGAAAGCCCATGTGTAGGAAGAATCCCCATGGATTCTTCCTGATTTGGATGGTTGAGACAGGAGGTGGGAAGGCTTCCGTGGTTCAGGCTGGCTTCTGGTTTCGTTCTGCATCACATGTACCCTTAGAAAATCTGGTGAATGTGTCTGCACAGTCCTTTGCTGGGCCACTGTATCCTGACCTCTCATTCCCTCTACACAGCAGTCTTGCCTAGCACTTCCTGAAGATCTAATGACCAGACACCATCAGACCTCCTATTTTCTGCATTTCGACCTCACCGACTTAATAGTTCCCACTGGACTTCAAGACTTCATCTGTGAATCATCCTTCAACAGGATGCAAAACAATTCTGCTCTGAGCTTAAGTTCTAACAGCAGTAAAGAAGGCCCAAGTCCCCTATTCCCTGGAAGCCAAGCTTGGAAAAACTGTTCCTTTTCCAGTTCCTTCTATAACTATCTCCTTGGAGGGATGAAAATGTGGGCCCAAGTGAGAATCACGTGTGCCTGGGCCTTCCATCCCCTAGATTGTGGTCAAATAAAGCACATAGAATAAAAGAAACTGTGAGTGCTTTATTTCATTTCTTGATTTGGGAAGAAACTAGCTTTTAAAAAAATCTTCATAAACCACTTGCTAAGTTATAGATGTAAATCAAAAATTTAAAAAGTGATATATAGAAAAGAAAATAAAAATTAGACAAAAGTCACATTATAATATGTACAGATGGATAAATTAATAGTTAAATTGATTTTTCTATAAATTGTACCTTTTTTAGTGTTTAATTAAATTCAACAACTTAATTTAAAAGGTTTCTCTAGCAAAATATACATGAACACAACTCACATATATATGTGTACAAGCCTTCTTGAAATTATTGTAAGCATTTTTACATTGCTGTTTTCTTATTCTAAAATTGTCTTCCCTTTTTGTTGTTTTTGTTTTCAGACGGGCTGTCACTGTAGCCTAGGAGGCCCTAAAACTTGGAATATAGCCAAGGATAACCTTGAACTTCTGATCCTCCTGCCTCCACTTTCCGAGTGCTTGGATGATGGGTGTTGCTGTTGTGCCTGGTTTTATGTGGTGCAGGGTTAGAACTCAGGATATTTGTGTGTTAGGCAAGCACACAGCTACATTACATACCTATTCCTAATATGGCCTTCTCCAGAAAGGAGATCTTGGTTTTTGTTTGTTTGGTTGGTTGGTTGGTTTCGTTTTTCGATACAGGGTTTCTCTGTGTAGCCCTGTCTATCCTGGAACTCACTCTTTAGACCAGACTGGCCTCAAAATCAGAGATCCATCTACCTCTGCCTCCAGAGTGCTGGGATTAAAGTCATGCACCACCACTCCCACAACCCATTATTCTTATGACCTTTATTGTCTTTGAGAATGAGAGAAGCCACATTCCCCTCTCTGTCACTCACCGTAGTCCCACATATCACTGCTTATGTCTTAGCAGTGTCTAAGGCTCAAAACATAGTCACGGGAATAGCTTCCTTTTAGAAGTTAGTAATTAAGCTTTGGACCTGTACACGTGGGGAGAAGAAAAGTGTATGCCATACATACCTGGAAGAAAAGAGGCATATGCTTTTCTTCCAGGTCAGACATCAATACTGATAATTGATTGGCTATATATTAGGTTCTATATGTTATGTTAGACTACATCCTTAGAAGAGCTTCAAAAAACATTGCAATGTGTTTTAACTGATGTTTTATTGGAATGCATTGCTATCAGGCGTTAACTTTAGGAACAATATTTTTGCACCATGTAAACTTTCAGTACAGAAACAAGATGTACTGCTTCACTTGTTTTCTTTGTGTGTCTCTCAACATTTCCTTAGAATTCTGTTCTTACAAACTCTCCTGTTTCTTACTGTGACAGCAGTTCTCAGCTGTAAACTTGACTACATCGGGATTTAACCCCAAAATAGGGCACACCTGTGAAGGAGTTTTTCCTTAATTTGAAGTAGGAAGACCCTCCTCTAATCTGGAAGCCTATATAAGGACATGGAAGAGGGAAGTTTTGCTCTTTCCCTGCTTGCTTTCCCCCTACTAACAAGCCCATTCCTTCACTGGCATTAGAGCCTACTTCTTTGGGATCAAAAATATAACTACTAAACTTACCTTTTCCTTAAAAATTAAAAATAAATCTAATGTGGAGCCATCTGGATAACCTGACCTGTGTGGATAATTTTTTCATGACAGTCATTCTCTTTATAAACTGTCTCTCCTTTCATACAGTTTACTAATTCATATCGTCCTAGAAAACCATCTATTCAGCAGACCAAATTAAGGCAGCATGGACCAAGGAGGTTTTTATGGGGGTTACTAACAGAAGTCCGGGGGAGAGGTTAATCATGGGAGCAGGAATGACTCAAAAACAGCTGAATGGCTGAAAACCCCACCCCGACATGATTGACAGCTGACAGGAGCTGCAATCCTGGAACTTTCTGTTCAACCTGCAGCTGGAAAGTCTGAGAATCCATCTTACCTGCAGCTCAGCTGGTCTGAGTCTCCTCCCCCAGTTCATTCCATCTATAACACTGGAGAAGGCCTTCAAGGAGTTCCAGGTTTACCCTTCCCTAGACAGGTGACATTTTGTTTACCTCTTGAGTCTATGAGCAGGTAGAAATGTATACTTGTACAATCACTGTGGAGATCAGTGTGGTGATTCCTTGGGAAACTGAAAACAGATCCAGCTATACCACTCTTGGGTATATACCCAAAGGAATTTACATCCTACTACAGAGACATTTGCTCATTCATGTTCATTAAGATACAGGATGGCCTAAGAGAACATAAAACATTTTTATTTATTTATTCATAATAGCCAGAACTTGGAAGTAGTCTAGATGCCCAACAATAGGTGAAAATATAATGAAATGTAGTACATTATTTACACAATGGACTATTACTCAGCTGTTATAAAAAAATGAAATTTGCAGGTAAATGGATGTACCTAGAAAAAATATCATCATCCTAAGTGAGGTAACCCGAACCCAGAAAGACAAATTGGGTATGTGTCCTCATATATGTGGATGTTAGCTTCTAAACCCTCAACAACCGTCCTACAATCTACATAAGCAGAGAGGTTGGGTATAGAGTAAGGGAATATGGGGCAGGGGAGTTTCCAAGGAAGGGGAAATAGAATATCTAGTTATGGAGAGACACCCGGGGAGACTGGAACAGGAGGATTAAATGGAGAGTGGGAGAGAATAGGGGAGTGAAAGGGGAAAGATAGGAAGGGACAGCTAACACTAAGGGCCACTTAAGGGGTCATATGGAAATCTACTACAGTAGAAGCTTCTGAAAATATATTCATATAGGAAAGAAATCTAAATGGAATCCCCAGATCATTTGGGGGATACAAAGCCCCTATTAGACATCTCTCAGCACCAAGTGAAACCTTCATAGACAGGAATAGGTTCACATATAATTGAGTTGAGAGTCCCCAAAACAACTGAAGCTATTATCAAGACTATTGGTGCTCTCCACAAACTTATGGTAAGGCCCCATTGCTATAGACAACACGTACATATCTCATCAAACATGGAGAAGTCGTGCTAGTGCCTTCTCAGAGCCTTTCCCCATACTGACTAGTGTTCATGGTACTGGAATATACTGTGTGTGCTCCCAGAGGAGAAAAGTAACCATAAACCCAGCTACAACCATCTCCAATGGTGACCTGTTGGTATGATACACTGGTGCAGGAGTGGGACAAATGTTGTGGGAGTGACCATTATCTGATTAGATTTAAGTTCCAGTCCATGAAATGGAATTCATACTTGGCACTGCTCTCGTTGCCAAGAACGTGAGACTAGATAGGCCAGTGACTTAGGGGGAAACTGAGTATGATTGTCCTGCTGAAGGAAATAAGCAATAAAATGACTCCTAATGACCTTCTCCTCCAGGCATAGATCAATGCGTCTTGCTCAGCCATCACCAGAGCTGCTCCCTCCTGCAATAGACGGGAACCAACACCAAGATCCACAGCTGGACAGTGTGCACAGGATGGGAGTTTTGGAGCACCCTGTCCTAAGTGGGATGTCTTCACTGAAGCCCTCCCCCCAGAGCTCAAGGAGCTATGTGGAATTGAAGGCAGAAAAATTGTAAGAGCCAAAGGGGATGGATGACTCTAAGAAAATAGGGTCTGTTAGACACAACGGGACTGATGCACATATGAACTCATGGGGACTGTGCAGCAATCACAAACCCAGTCCGTGTTCACAAATGGTCCTGGTCAAACGGGATGTCAGCATGTAGAAGAATGTAAATAGATCCATATTCATTGCCCTGAACAAAACTCAAGTCCAAGTGGATCAAAGACCTCAACATAAAGCCCGATAACCCTGAATCTGATAGAGGACAAAGTGAATAATAGCCTTGGATGCACTGGCACAGGAGACAACTTTCTGAAAAGAACATCATTAGGGCAGGCACTAAGATCAACAATTAAATAAATGGGACCTCACAAAACTGAAAAGTTTCTGTAAGGCAAAAGACAAAGTCAACAAGACAAAACAGCAGCCTGCAGAATGTGAAAAGATTTTTTTACCAACTCTACATCTGGTAGAAAACTAATATCCAAAATTTATAAATAATATATATTATATATAATCTTTATATAAAATTTATATAAAAATATATTTTATATACATATATAATATTTTATATAAAAATTTTATATAAAAAACAAATAATCTAATTAAAATGGGGTATAGCTCTAAACAGAGAATTCTCAATAGAGGAACCTCAAATGGCCAAGAAACACTTAAATAAATGTTCAACATCCTTAGTCATCAGGGAAATGCAAATCAAAACTACTTTGAGATTCCATCTTACACCTGTCAGAATAGCTAAAATCAATAACACAAGTGACAGCTTATGCTGGCAAGGATGCAAAGCAAGAGGAACCCTCCCCCATTGCTGGTAGAAGTGCAAACTTGTACAGCCACTTTGGAAATCAATATGGCAGCTGCTCAGAAAATTGGAATTGACCTACCTCAAGACCCAGCTACACCACTCTTGGGCACATAACCAAAGGACACTCTACCATACCACAAGGACACTTGTTCAGCTATGTTCATAGTGGCTCTACTCATAAAAGCCAGAAACTGGAAATAACCTAGATGTCCCTCAACATAAGAATGGATAAAGAAGATGTGCTATTTATACAATGGTATTACTCAATTTTTACACAAACAGTATTACTTAGATGTTTAATAAATGACATCAGGAAATTTGCAATCGAATGGATTGAACTAGAAAATACCATCTGGAGTGAGATAACTCAGACCCAGAAAGACAAACATGGTATGTATTTACTCATAAGTGGACAGCAGATGTTAAGTAAATGATAGCCAAGCTACAAACTCTTAGACCCAGTGAAGTTAGGTAAAGAGTAGGGCTCTAGGGGTCAGGGCACATGGATCTCCCTGGAAAGCAGAAATAGAATAGATTGTGCAAGTGGATTGTGGGTGAGTGGGGACAGGAGTGGGAGGGATCAGGTTGGGGGACATAGGTGGAAGGAGAGAGTATGGGGCGAGATAGCTAGAACTGGGGGTACTTGAGGAGTGGTGTGGAAATCTAGTGCAGTAGAAACTTCCTCAAATCTGAGGGTGATCCTAGGAAGCACTTTTAGTTATGGGAGATAAGGACTCTGGACTAGCCAAGTATCATTGCCGGGCAAGGCTTCCAAGGCCAGGGCTAGTTTGCATTCAGTTGAGTTGTTGTCTAAGGGGGTCCAGTGGAGATCCCTAAACAACCCATGCTGATGCTAGGACAGAGGGATGCTCCTGGAAACTGACAGCAGGGCCTCATTGCCTAGGACAACATCCACACAGCTCATTGCCTAGGGCAACATCCACACAGCTCATTGAACATGGAGAGGTTGAGATGATGCCTACATGGAGCCTTCATCCTTATCCTCTAGTCTCTGTGGTACAGGTAGGTACTTTTCAGGGTGTTAAAAGAGGTATGGGCACCAACCCAGGCACAAAATTTTCCACCAACAATCTATCCTGCCTGCAGTATGTGCAAGATCAATAGTGGTACAGAACTTGTGGGAGTGGCCAACCAATGTCTGATTTAAACTGAAAACCACTCCACTAGAGGGAGCTCATGCTTAACACTGCTTAGATGGCCAGGGACTGGAGACTGGATAGCCCAGAGACCTAGGGTAGAACCAAACATGACTTAGTAGAAAAAAAAAAAGAACACAAGCCTTTAATTCCAGCACTTGGGAGGCAGAGGCAGACAGATCTCTAGTTTTGAGGTCAGCCTGGTCTACATAGTGAGCTCCAGGACAGCCAGGGCTACACAAAGAAACCCTGTCTTGAAAAGGAAAGAAATAAAGGAAGAAAGGAAGAAAGGAAGAAAGAAAGAAAGGAAGAAAGAAAGAAAGAAAGAAAGAAAGAAAGAAAGAAAGAAAGAAAGAAAGAAAGAAAGAAAGAAGAGAAAGAGAAAGAAAGAAAGGGAGAGCAAGAGAGATGATTCCTAAGGCTATTCTGCTATACTCATAGATTGCTGCCTTGTCTAGTCGTCATCAGAGAGGCTTCCTCTGGCAGCAGATGAGAGAGGATGCAGAGGTCCACAGCCAGACATTATGCGGAGATAGAATCTAAATTGGAGGTCTCTTTAAGGTTTCTCCCCTCAGAGCTCAAGGAATCCCATGGAAGAGAAGGCAGAAAGGTTATAGGAGTCAGAGAGGGGAGAGGACACCAGGAGAACACTGCCCACTGAATCAACTAAGCAGGGCTCACATTGGCTCACAGAGACTGAAGCAGCAAGCACAGGGCCTGCATGGGTCTGCATCAGGTCCTCTGCATATATGTTGTGGCTGTTAGCTTGGTGTTTGTGTGAGACTCCTAACTGTGGGAATGGGTGTATCTCTGACTCTTTTGCCTTCTCTTAGAACTCTTTTCTTCCTGTTAGGTTGACTTTTGTAGCTCCATTGTGAGGGCTTTGCTTTGTCTTACTGTATTTTGCTTTGTCCTGTTTGGTTGTTGTCTCTTGGAGGGCTGTTCTTTTCTGATGGGAGATGGAGGGTGTGTTAGGGTTTTTATTGCTGTGAAGAGACACTATGACCATGACAACTCCTATAAATAAAGCATTTAATTGGGGTGACTTGCTTACAGTTTCAGAGGTTCAATCCATTATCATCACGGTGCAGGTCATGGTGGCATGCAGTCAGACATGGTGCAGGAGAAACAGCTGAGAGTCCTTTATAGTAGTATAGGAAGTTGGCTGAGATACTGGGCAGTATCCTGAACATAGGAAACCTCAAAGCCCACCTCCACAATGGCACACTTCCTCCAAAAAGGCCACACCCACTCCAACAAATCCATACCTCCTAGTAGTGCCTCTCCCTATGAGATTATGGGGGCCAATCACATTCAAACTACCACAGAGGGGGAGTGTATCTGGGGGAGAGGGGATGTGGGGTGGGAGGAGCTGGGAGGTGTGGAGGGAGGGGAACTTGTGGTTGGGATGTATTGTATGAGAAGAATCTATTTTCAATAAATAAAAAAAAGAAGAAAGAAAATGCTAAACCTCTGAAGAAAGAGAAGAAGACTAGAAAAAGGAAAGACATCCCATATTCATGGATTGGTAGAATTAGTATTGTGAAAATGACCATTTTACCAAAAGCTATTTACAGATTTAGTGCAATCCCAGTCAAAATCTCCATCTCATTCTTCACAGAAATAGAATAAAACTATCCTAGAATTCATATTGAACTACCAAAGACCTCAGATAGCTAAAACAATCCTCAAGAAATAGAAGGATGCTGGAGAGATTACCATTTCTACCTTCAAGATATATTACAGAGTTGTAATAGTAAAAACAATATGGTATTGGCACAAAGACAGGCCTGATGACCAATGGAACAATATCTAAAACCCAAACATGAACACCTGTAACTACAGCCATCCAATATTCACCTGTAGTTGAAAGTTTCTCCAGTCCCACCCAGCACGGTGGTCCCACCGCCACTTATAAAATAATCACTCACTGGCTTAATATTATTTACAAACTGTAAGGCCTATGACTTTAGCCACTTGCCAGCTAGCTCTCTCATCTTAAATCAACCCATTTCTATAAATCTATGTGTTGCCACATGGTCATGGCTTTACTCATCTGCTGACATCTTGTTGCTCCTTCATTGGTGGGCTCATGTCTTTCCTCCTCTGCTTTTCTTCTTTCCTGTCTCTCTCCTTGGATTTTTTGCCAGCCTCTAAGCTGCCTTGTCATAGGCCAAAGCAGCTTATTTATTAACCACTGGGAACAACATATATTCACAGCTTATAGAAAGACATCCCACAGCACTTCTCCTTTTCTAAAAAAAAGTAAGGTTTTAACTTTAACATAGTAAAATTACATATAATAGAACAGTTATCAAGCTGGAATTACAGTTACAATATCTAGTCCATTTGTATTTGGCAAGATTAAAGAAAATATTCTATCTATCCTATATTTGTGAGTCTAAAGTTTCATATCTAATTTATCTTTTCTCACAACCAAGGAAAATTATAACTATTTAGTCTTCAACTACATCAAGGACCCCAGAAGGATATAATATTACTTAAGTAAACAGGAAGAGCATTGTAAGCAGCTTCCAAAAATTAAGAATGTCAGAGACAGTTGGCTGCCTGGACGGTCATCCAAAGTTCCTCTGCAACATTGGGGCATCCATCTTCAGCCTATAGGTTTAGTGTTTCTCAGTTGCTTCCCCTGTGTCCTGCAGAATGTCTAGCAACCTCCCCTGCAAAGCAGGGACCTAAAGGACGATCATCCCCTGTTTTGGCAAAATTAGTGGTCCTTTTTCCATGGGTCCTGCATGTCCAGTTGATACAACATTTTGTCAAGCAGTCCAGGCAAGAAGAGTTTCCTGCCCAAATAGTTAACTTTTGCCAAGAAGAAGATAAACTCCATATGGAGTGTCTTCAATGCCCATCTTCCTCTTTGAAGTAAATCAGTGCTGCCCGGAGCAGATGTGTCTCATTGTCCAGGAAAGTCTAAGTTTTTAAAACATTTTGAATGATATATTCCGTAGGTCTTCTCCACATCATGGCTTCTCCATATCATGGCTTCTTCACATCACAGCTCCTCTACATCACAGATCCTCCACATCACAGCTCCTCCACATCACTCCCTCCTCCGCGTCTTTGTTGGGCATATACTTCCCAAATAAATTGTCAACAATTTAACTCCTATCCAGGCTCTGGTTTCTAAAAGATGCACAGTATTATAGCTATTATAGTCCCTCTTGTGTTCTTTTTTTCAACCTAAATTTGGGTTTCTGTCACTCACAATTAAGAATCATAACTACATAAAGCCAAATATAAATGTCTCTACCTCATTTGTCTGCTCATAGCATTTTATAATTTTTCTTTGAAGCATATATCACAGTTCTTAACAGCTGTTCTTGCATTAAACTGTAACTCTAGGAATAAGGATTATACATAGTTTTGTATGTCATTCAAGAATCAGCCTCTACTATTGGATCTGGCAAGACATGGGTAAGCAATAAATAAATGTTTAAAGTACTGAATGAATGGCTTCTAATTTCTGTAGTAAGAATAAAAGAGTATTATCTATGGCTAACCAATGGTTTCCAGACCTAGGAAACATACAGTAAATGAAACTTTAAAATTGAAAAAAAAAAACTTGAACTCTGACTTTATTAATGAGTCTTCAGTGCATCTAGATAAATAATTAATTCAGTAGTGTGTGTTTGGCCATGATCCTGTGGAAAGTGAGTTGGTAAGTCTAAAATATAGATTAATAGTCTTTAGCACTTACTTGTTTTGAGATTTGGGTTTGCTACTGCAGGTCTATTATCTGATTTTTCATTTACCCACTTATGATAAGTGTGTTTCCCCACGTCTTATTTATTTATTTAGGTGCCAGAAATTGAGCCCAGAGCCGATGTTAAGCACATTCCATTAACTCCTTCTGTTTAGCTCCTGGGTGGTTTGAAGAGCCACTCTGCAAGTGATATGATGCTCATTATCCTGGTGAGGGGCAGGTGAAGTGCTGTGGTGTTCTTAGGAGGGTTCTGAGTGGCAGCCCCAGACATGGGAGCCCTGGCTGAGTGTAATCTGCGACTCTGTTCTCTAGCAATGAGAAAGGCAACTGTACAACCGTTTTGGAACAATGTTCTTTAGGTTCTTCATTAATCAGAAGGACTTTGCCATTCTTGTCTTACCATCACTGCCTAGGCGTGGTGATGATGAAGATGGAGGTAATACATTTCTTCATCTGACCATGGAGCACATTCATGTTCTTTCTTTTAAGAACAAATTGGTTTTCTTCATGTAATAAACTTTGTGTGTGATCTCTAGATTAATTTGCACAAATTGATGTTGATATTTAAATAGAAATTTTTAGAGACATTTTTGTAATAGATCTTACGAGAATGCCATTTTATTTATTAATTTTATTTCCATATATTCCTTCAGGCATGGTGTCCATCCCAGAAACACAAATAGGTCACCTAGAACCACTTCTCAACCTGCCCCGCCCATTATCCAACACACCGCCTGGCAAAGGCACCTCATGGAGTCCAACCAAAATCCCAAGTAGGTTGTCCATACTCATTCCGTCACCTGCCGGCCAGTCAAGACACCTCATCTACCACCTCTCCTGGCACAGCACCATGTGAAAAACAATTAGAACTCTAGGTGGGTCGCTCAGACCTATTTTCCCAGCCCCTTGCCTACCAGTTACTCCATCCACTACCCGACACAGCACCACCACTGCACGGACTCCAGCCCAGAGCCCAAGGACCACTGTCAGAACACATTGAGCCATCTATAAAATTCTGCAGATCACAGAGAGAATCTTCTAAGCCTACAGAGGGATAGTTCCAAGGCTCAGGAGTTGCACCTATGTCTAGCTAAGATGAGGCCACCCTGACACCCCACTCACAAACCAACAGAGAGCGGCCCCAAGACTGAATACCAAGTATAGTTCTGCTGGTCCTCGACCTAACAAGTTGGGTCCTATCAAACAAGGATCCAAACAACAACTTTTCAAAGGTTAGAGCAAATATCCACAACAAGAAAACTACCAATAAACTAATTCCGGATGCCCAGATCCCATCACAAAATTAATTAATACAAATATTACTTTAAAAAAATTACTTCATATGTAACTCTACAACATTCCATTTTGTGAATGTGTTGTAACTTCGCGTAATAAATTTTGAGCAATGCAATTTGAGGTTGAATTTCAAACGTACAGGTAACTTAGACTTTTAAATTATTAATTTATAAACACAGAGTCTGCATGTGGTATCTGATATTCAATTAGTATTTCCTTGTGAAATGAAAGTGATGATAAATAGCTGTATTTTTCTAGGAAACTCACCCCGGAAATCTTATCCTTCCAGTTACTCAGGCCTGTCCTAGGTGAAATGTTTTTGTCCCTGGAAGACAGTCCGGAAGGAAATGCGTCAAGGCTGCTCTAAGTTCCCCATGAGCATTTTCTGCTCCCGGAAGAAGAAGTGGGTAGAAGGTAGAGCTCTCACAGCCAGAACTGGGCTTCTCCCTTCTGAGAATCATGCCAGCTCTATTCAGGAACAACATTTTCAACAGGTCCTGTTTCCAGACATTGGCTTCCTGTGGGAGACAGAGAAGGAAATGAGTTCAGCCGAGTCCTCCGACATCTGTGACTGTGCACTCTGTACATGTGACCCTGCTCTGTGCTGGGTAATTCTTTCCTGTGATTTTCTCTTCTTTCTGGATGTAGAAGCACTTCTATTTCAGTTATGTTTCTATTGCTGTGACGAAACACCTTGACCAAGGCAACTTATAAGAGAAACTGTTTAACTGGGGTCTCATGGTTCCAGAGGGTAGAGTCCATGACCATCATAGCAGGTAGCATGGCAGAAGGCGTGGCCCTGGAGCAGTAGATGAGAGCTTATATCTGGATCAACAAACATGAGCAGAGAGAGCTAGCTGGGGATGGTGTGGCTTCACCTCCTCCTGGTGACACATCTCCTCCAACAAGGCCACACCTTCTAATTCTTCCCAAATAGTTTCACCAACTGGGGACCAAGGATTCAAATAGATGAGCCCATGGGGGCCATTCTCATTCAAACAGCACAGCTTTCCGGGCAGATCTGAAACAACAGAAGGAACCTGATCGAGGCTGAACTGTGATTCCTTTGCAAATCCGTGAAGTTAGGGGCAAAACAGCAGCATTGCCAACAGTAAATGTTTTCCGGTCTTGGACACTGAAGCACAGACGACAGAGCAGCACACAAAGAGAGTCTTTGCTTCTGTGTACCTTGCATTCTAGTGAGGAGGGAAAAGGCGAACAAATCAGACACATATTTCACATAGTGTTCAATACTATGTTAAGGAAAAATAAAGATGATAGCAAACAGGGCTGCAAGCCTCTATATTGAATTACTCCACGAAGACCAGAACGTAGGCAGGATCTTGCAGACCTACCATGCTGTTTGGATCTTTAACGTAAAATGGAACATTCGTGGAGGAGGTAGAAGGACTAATGAAATTTTTCTCCACTCATGTTCAACTGCTTGAATGCCAACATGTCATTATACAACCACCTTGTTAAATAATTTAAAAATACGGATCAAGTCTTTAAAAATGGCCAATGCCAACTGTTAATAAAAAAAAATATATAATGGAATAAAAATCTTATTTGCAAATATAAAAAATATACAGTTTAGAACAAGCCCAGCAAAAAATGTACAACTTAAGAAATTCAACTTCAATGAAAAGATAGCATGAGACATATAACAGTGTAAATCCTATTCTCAGAGCACCAATATTACAAAATATTCATGTCTATTTTTCATGTGCTCACACAGTTTTTAGTCATTATACATATCTATATAGTATAATTCTCATAAATATTTTTTAATGATCTTTTGTACTAAACAAGTTCTTTTAAGTTTATATGAGAACATAAACCGCCATCAGTTTTAACACATTAATAATAAACTTGCATCACCAATAATGATGCATCAGTGTCCCATTAAGGAATGAAATCCAAGTACTTCTCCTGGGAGTCATTTAACAAGAGTGGGCCCAGATTTGAATCTGTCTTTTATCTCCTTTTGTCTTCCATCCTCATGTCCATCTGTTGTGTGAGTCTGAATCTGTGGCTGTCTTGTGAATCTGTCCCTGTGTCTGTCCCTGGCAAAGGGCTTTGCTCTGTCTATGCTCTGAAATCATCACATAGGAAGGAATGAAGGACACTTTACAGAAACCTTTCACAGTTATAAGAGATTCATTCATTGACTCCAGCTGACACAAATAACAAACAGTACTATGGGGGACTAGCCCCCACCTTTACCTGGATACTCTTGAGGAGTGAGGAATAAGAGATTTAGATAGAAATATAAAGGGGAGAGAAACAGATAGAAACACAGGATAACCTTGGGAGGGCCTGCCCAGAACTTTATTCAAAAGTGCTTTTTATAACAATGCCATGGGACGAGGCAAAAGATCTCCCCTTGCTAAGTACAACGGGGTGTAGACCCTTCCAAACACCTGGTACCCAGGACCATGGTCCAATCATCCTCTTATGCAGTCCTGCTTGATAAAACAAGCTCAGATCTCACTAGGAAACCTTTGTGGGCTCCCACACAGTACTACAAACATCATCCAAATGTTGTGTGCAACATTTATGGTGGCTATTCATTTTATAAGACTGCTTTCAAACTCTATTTTTTATGTTTACAGCAAATAATACACATGCATTACTTTGGGTCAGGGACATGGGAGAGCACATATTTTAAGATTACAACTGTGCATTAGTTTAGGTTGTAAAGTTGATTGCATGGGTAATTCAAGGCAAGTAAGTTTAATTGTTGTGTTTTTTTCTTTAAGCCAGGTTAAATGAACAGGACAAGCACACAGTAGGAGATCAACCTTGTCTTAAGTGACCTCAGGGTATGTTATTAACTCTGGCTGAAGGTCCAGCAGAAGTTCCAGTCTCTTAGAATGTAAGAGGTCTTTTTTATCATAACGCATTGCCACAATAAACCAATAAGGAGAGTCAGGTAAAATATAAGCACTGAAATATACAAATCCTGCAATATATGAAAGTGTTCTAAAACCCAAGATGTCTGCTCACACCACTCTTATTCAATAACATATATTTCTAAATGCTGTAATGACAAAGAAAAAAGAAACAGATAAGAAGCAAAAACTCTCCATCCTGCCTTTATCTGCAGATGGCATGATTGTCTACACAGAACCCCCAAGAATCTATCAGAAAAACTTAGGACTAACCAATTCCAAGAACTAATAAGTAATACCAGCAATGTGAGATCAGTGCAGAAAACTCAACTGGGTGTTATATACTGCCAACAAGTGGGTGAAAAAAAAAACATTCATAGTAACTTCAAAGAAATGGGATGCTTAAGGGTTACTGTATTAAAATATTCATATTCCATACACTAAAAATGCCAAACTGCTGGTGAGATAAATTAAAGAATAATGACTTGGTTACTGTTCTTTTTGTTGTTACCAAACATCGGACAGGATGTAACTTCAAGGACTTGAGGTTTATTTTGACCTATAATTTAAGAAGGAATACAGTCCTCTGTGGCAGATGGGGCATGGAGATGGGAGAATGAGGCATTTGGTCACTGTATCTGCTGTCAGGGAGCAGAGAGCAGATAGGAAGTTGGGCCAGATTTCCAAACCTCAGTGTCATCTCCAGTGACTCACTTCTTCCTGCAAGACTTCCCCTCTTAAAGGTTCCACAACCTCCCAAAACAGTTTGACTAGCTGGGGACCAGGTGTTTTAAATACAATCATTATGGAGGACATTTCCTATCCAAGTCACAACATTCTACCTCTGGCTTCCATGGGTTCATGGCCTTTCCATGATGCAAAATGTATTCATTCCAATTTTAAAAGTCCCTCCAGTCTTTACAGTGCCAACAACATGTCCCAAGTCCCCTCTGAATTGAAGGCAATCTCTTCATTTCTGAGCCCTTGTAAAATCTAAACATGAGCTCCAACATTCAATGGCACAGAGCAACCTTGCTCATTACAAAAGATCATAGGAAGGAAGGATCAGACCAAACATTAAATCCTGCATCGTCGTGTCCAACATCTGGGTTCTGAGGCACTTAGCTAACCCCTAAGAAATATGCAACCCCTCTCTTGAGCCAGCTCCACACCAGGTCTACAGTTTTCCTTGACTAACATCCCATGGTCCCAGGATCTCCAGCATTTTGGAGTCTCTGTTGAAACTTGGGCTTCATTTTCACAGTTTCATACCATGGCATTCCAGGACCTTCTTCAGGAAATAGGACTCTACATATATTGCTTGAACCCAGTGGCTTTCTGGAGCCTTGGTATGAGCTTTCATGACCCACTACTCACCTTGCATATTTTATGCCTACAAGATAAGCACCTGTATGCCCCGCCTGCAGGGCTTCAACGGGTTCTAGACCACCCTAAGAACAGAATGATAGGGACAGGAGATACAAGGAAATACACAAGTCTAGATTCTGATCAAGGTGCCACTTTATTTTTCTCCAAGGGGGTTTATATAGTTCCTGCAGGGTGGGGGGAGCAAGAAGCTGTTATTTGCATAAGGTGGGGCAAGCTAACAGGATATTTGTATAGGATGTTTACAGGGTGAAAGGGTCAAGGGCTCTGCTTTAATGTCCTGTTGCTAGGCAACCTGACTGTAAGATGATCTAGTTTCCTGTCTTATGGGGGTCTGTATTTTTCCACTAACTAGAGATTCTGTCCTTGTCCTTGACACCTTTAGACAAGGCTGCAAAGTTCTACTGCCAACGTGACAGTTTATCTGCTCCCTTAAACTAAAGATGGACTGATCTCCATGCACACAGCAGCTAGACCTGAGAAAACACTTTCTGAAGCAGGCATTTTGAGTAGGGAACCCCTTTCACACCACTCTTCATTCTAGGCTCTTTCCATTCAAAGAAATTTGCATTTTATTTTTATTTTTCTTTATTAAGAAATTTTCTCACTCCTCATGCTATCCACAGACCCCCCTCCTCCCTCCTCCCACCCCAGCCCTTTTTCCCAAGCCACCCTGCATCCCCACATCCCCCAAATCGAGGTCTCCCATGGAGAGTCAGCAGAGCCCAGCACACTGAGCCTAGGCAGGTCCAAGCCTCTTCACACTGCAACAAGGCTGTACAAGGTGTCACACCACAGGCACCGGATTCCCAGAAGCCTGCCCATCTACCAGGGGCAGATCTTGATACCCCTGCCTGGGTGCCCCCCCAAACAGTTTGAGCCAAACAGCCGTCTTCCATGTCCAGAGGGCCTAGTCCAGTCCCATGGGGGCTCTACAGCCACCATTCCACAGTTCATGGGCTTCCACTAGTGTGGCCGGTCATCTCTGCACATCCTCCCATCATGATCTCTATGTCCCTTGCCTGCAGTATCTCTCCTCTCTCTCATCAATTGGATTCCCAGAACTCAGCCTGGTGCCTGGCCGTGGATCTCTGTATCTGCCTCCATCTGTCACTGGACAAAGGCTCTATGATGACAGCTAGGTTATTTGCTAGGCTGGTCACCAGAGTAGACTGGTCCAGGCACCCTCTGGACCACTGCCAGCAGACCAAGGTAGGGTCAACCTTGTGCATTCCTGAGAGCCTCCCCAGCACCCTGCCTTTTCCTATTCCCACAATGTCCTCATCTATCATGGTATCTTCCTCCCTGCCCTCCCACTCTGTCCCTGTTCCAACTTGACCCTCCCATTTCCCTTCTCCTTGCCCTCTGCCACCCCCCACACACCCAGTCCATTCATGTAGATCTCATCCACTTCTCCTTCACAGAGTCATCCATGTGTCCCTCCTAGGGTCCTTTCCTGTTAGCTAGCCTCTCTAGAGTTGTGGATTGCAGTCTGGCCATCCCTTCCCTCCCATTTAGTATCCACTCATGAGTAAGTACATACTATGTTTGTCCTTCTGAGTCTGGGTTACCTCACTCAAGATGATATTTTCTAGATCCATCCATTTGCCTGCAAATTTCATGATGTCATTGTTTTTTACTGCTGAGTAGTACTCCATTGTGTATATTGCCATATTTCCTTTATCCATTCTTCAGTTGAGGGGCATCTAGGTTGTTTCCAGGTTCTTGCTATTATGAATAATGCTGATATGAACATATTTGAGCATGTGTCCTTGTGGTAAGATTGAGCATTCCTTGGGTATATGCCAAGGAGTGGTATAACTGGGTCTTGAGGAAGACTTATTCCCAGTTTTCTGAGAAACCGCCATACTGATTTCCAGAGTGGCTGTACAAGTTTGCAATCCCACCAACAGTGGAGGAGTGTTCCCCTTGCTCCACATCCTCTCCAACATAAGCTGTCTTCAGTGTTTTTGATCTTAGCCATTCTGACAGGTGTAAGATGGTATGTCAGAGTTGTTTTGATTTGCATTTCCCTGATGACTAAGGATGTTGAGCAATTCCTTAAATGTCTTTCAGCCATTTGAGATTCTTCTGTTGAGATGTCTCTGTTAAGCTCTGTAGCCCATTTTTTAATTGGATTGTTCAGTATTTTGATGTCTAGCTTTTTGAGTTCTTTATATACTGTGGAGATCAATCCTCTGTCAGATGTGGGGTTGGTGAAGATCTTTTCCCATTCTGTAGGCTGTCGTTTGGTCTTATTGACTGTGTCCTTTGCTCTACAAAAGTTTCTCAGTTTCAGGAGGTCCCATTTATTAATTGTCGCTCTCAGTGTCTGTGCTACTGGTGTTATATTTAGGAAGTGGTTTCCTGTGCCAATTCATTCCAGATTACTTCCTACTGTCTCTTCTATCAAGTTCAGTGTAATTGGATTTATGTTGAGGTCTTTGATCCACTTGGACTTGAGTTTTGTGCATGGCAATAGATACGGATCTATTTGCAATCTTCTGCATGTTGACATCCAGTTATGCCAGCACCATTTGTTGAAGATGCTTTCTTTTTTCCATGGTACAGTTTTGGCTTCTTTGTCTAAAATCATATGTTCATAGGTGTGTGGATTAATGTCAGGGTCTTCAATTCGATTCCAATGGTCCGCATGTCAGTTTTTATGCCAGTACCAAGCTGTTTTTATTACTATAGCTCCATAGTAGAGCTTGAGGTTGGGGATCATGATGCCTCCAGAGGTTGCTTTATTATACAGGATTCTTTTAGCTATCCTAGGTTTTTTTGTTTTTCCATATAAAGTTAAGTATTGTTCTTTCCAAGTCTGTGAAGAATTGTGTTGGGGTTTTGATGGAGATTGCATTGAATCTGTATATTGCTTTTGGTAAGATTGCCATTTTTACTATCCATGAGCGTGGGAGATCTTTCCATTTTCTGATATCTTCTTCAATTGCTTTCTTCAGAGACTTAAAGTTCTTATCATACAGGTCTTTCGCTTGCTTAGTTAGAGCTACCCCAAGGTATTTTATATTACTTGTGGCTATTGTAAAGGGTGATGTTTCTCTGATTTCTTTCTCAGTCCCTTTTTCATTTAGGAGGGCTACTGATATTTTTGAGTTAATCTTGTATCCTGCCACTTTACTGAATGAGTTTATCATCTGTAGGAGTTCCCTTGTAGAATTTTGGGGGTCACTTATGTATACTATCATATCATCTGCAAATAATGAAAGTTTGACTTCTTCGTTTCCAATTGGTATTCCCTTGATCTCCTTTTGTTGTCTTATTGCTCTAGCTAGAACTTCAGGTACTGTATTGAATAAATATAGGGAGAGTGGACAGCCTTGTCTTGTTCCTGATTTTAGTGGAATTGCTTTGAGTTTCTCTCCATTTAATTTGATGTTGGCTGTCAGCTTGCTGTAAATTGCCTTTATTATGTTTAGGTATGTTCCTTGTATTCCTGATCTCTCCAAGACCTTTATCATGAAGGGGTGTTGGATTTTGCCAAAGGCTTTTTCAGCATCCAATGAGATAATCATGTTGTTTTTTTCTTTCAGTTTGTTTATATGGTGTATTACATTGACAGATTTTCATATGTTGAACCATCCTTGCATTCCTGGGATGAAACCTACTTGGTCATGGTGGATAATTGTTCTGATGTGTTCCTGGATTCGGTTAGCCAGTATTTTATTGAGTATTTTTGCATCAATGTTCATGAGGGAGATTGGTCTGTAATTCTCTTTCTTTGTTGCATCTTTGTGTGGTTTAGGTATCAGGGTAACTGTAGCCTCATAAAAAGAATTTGGTAATGTTCCTTCTGTTTCTATGGTGTGGAACAATTTGAAGAGTATTGGTATTAGCTCTTCTTTGAAAATCTGGTAGAATTCTGCGCTGAAACCATCTGGTCTTGGGCTTTTTTTGGTTGGGAGAATTTTAATGACCATTTTTATTTCCTTAGGGGTTTATTGGTCTATGTAAATAGTTTATCTGGTCTTGATTTAACTTTGGATGGGGTACCTATCCAGAAAATCGTCCATTACTTTCAGATTTTCCAATTTTGTGGAATACAGGTTTTTGAAGTATGACCTGATGATTCTCTGGATTTCCTCATTGTCTGTTGTTATGTCCCCCTTTCCATTTCTGATTTTGTTAATTTGGATGCTCTCTCTCTGCTTTTTGGTTAATTTGGATAAGGGTTTATCTATCTTGTTGATTTTCTCAAAGAACCAACTCTTTGTTTCATTGATTCTTTGTATTGTTCTCTTCATTTCTATTTTATGGATTTCAGCCTTCAATTTGATTATTTTCTGGCGTCTGTTTCTCCTGGGTGAGTTTGCTTCTTGTTCTAGAGCTTTCAGTTGTGCTGTTAAGTCACTAGTGTGAGATTTCTCCAACTTCTTTATGTGGGCATTTAGAGCTATGAATTTTCCTCTTAGCACTGCTTTCATGGTGTCCCATAAGTTTGGGAATGTTGTACATTCATTTTCATTGAATTCTAGGAAATCTTTAATTTCTTTCTTATTTCTTCCTTGACCCATTGGTGATTCAATAGGGCATTATTCAGTTTCCATGAGATTGTATGCTTTTTGTAATTTTTGTTGTTGTTGAATTCTAACTTTAAGCCATGGTGGTCTGATAGGACACAGGAGGTTATTTCAATTTTTTTGTATCTGTTGAGATTTGCTTTGTGACCAAGCATGTGGTCAATTTTGGAGAAGGTTCCATGGTATATATCCATTAAGTCTGTTTGAGTCATAATGTCTGTTAGTTCCCTTATTTCTCTGTTAAGTTTCTGTCTGGCAGACCTGTCCATTGGTGAGAGTGGGGTGTTGAAGTCTGCCACTACTAGTGTATGGGGTTTGATGTGTGATTTAAGCTTTAGTAATGTTTCTTTTACAAATGTCGGTGCACTTATGTTTGGGGCATAAATATTCAGAATTGAGACTTCATTTTGTCGGATTTTCCCTGTGATAAATATGTAGTGTCCTTCCGATCTCTTTCAATTGATTTTAGTTTGAAGTCTATTTTATTAGATATTAGGATAGCTACACCAGCTTGCTTCTTAAATCCATTTGACTGGAATGTCTTTTCCCAGCTTTTTATTCTGAGGTGGCATCTGTCTTTGAAGTTGAGGTGTGTTTCTTGTATGCAGCAAATGGAAGGATCTTGTTTTTGCATCCATTCTGTTAGCCTGTGTCTTTTTATAGGTGAATTGAGACCATTGATAATGATGGATATTAATAACCAGTTATTGTTAATTCCTGCTATTTTTTGGTGGTAGTGTTGTATGTTTCCCTTCTTTGGTATTTGTTGGTGTGGAACTATCTATTGCCTGTGTTTTCATGGGTGTATATAACTTCCTTAGGTTGGATTTTTCCTTCCAGTACTTTCTGTAGGGCTGGATTTGTAGGGAGATATTGTTTAAATCTGGTTTTATCATGGAATATTTTGTTTACTCCGTCTATGTTGATTGAGAGTTTTGCTGGGTATAATAGTCTGGGTTGGCATCCATGGTCTCTTAGTATCTGCATAACATCTGTCCAGGACCTTCTGGCTTTTAGAGTCTCCATTGAGAAGTCAGGTGTTATTCTTATGGGTCTGCCTTTATATGTTACTTGGCCTTTTTCCTTTGTAGCTCTTAATATTCTTTCTTTATTCTGTATGTTTAGTGGTTTGATTATTATGTGGTGAGGGGACTTTTTTTTGGATCCAGTCTATTTGGTGTTCTGTAACCTTCTTGTATTTTTATAGGCATTTCCTTCTATAGGTTGGGAAAGTTTTCTTCTATGATTTTGTTGAATATATTTTCTGTGCCTTTGAGTTGGTATTCTTCTCCTTCTTCTATCCCTATTATTCTTAGGTTTTGTCTTTTCATGGTGTCCCAAATTTCCTGAACATTTTGGGTCATGACTTTGTTGGTTTTAGTGTTTTCTTTAACTGAGGAATCTATTTCTTCTACTGTATCTTCAATGCCAGAGATCTGCTCTTCCATCTCTTGCATTCTGTTGGTTATACTTGCATCTGTAGTTCCTGTTCATTTACTCAGATTTTCCACTTCCAGCATTACCTTAGTTTGTGTCTTCTTTATTGACTCCATTTCAGTTTTGAAATCTTGAACTGTTTCCCTCATTTGTTTAATTGCTTTCTCTTGGCTTTCAAGGGATTTACTGATTTCTTCCCATTTTTTGTTTGACTTTTCCTTGATTTCTTTAAGAGAATTTTTCATTTCCTCTTTTAAGATCTCTAATATCTTCTTAAAGTAATTTTACGGTAGATATCTTCTGTTTCTTCTGTGTTGGGATGTTCAGGTCTTGCTGATATAGGTTCTGATGGAGCCATATTGGTTTTTATGTTGTTGACTGTATTTTTGCACTGGTGTCTACCCATCTCTTTCTCCACTTGGTGCAAGCAGTGTCTGTGTCTGAGGGAGCTTCTCTTAGTCTGATTGATACTCTTGATCCAGTGGGAGCTCTTGGTTTAGTCGATGCTGATGGACTTCTTGTCTTAGGGAGCAACTCTTAGACCAACTGGGCCAAGTTAGTGGGCTCTGTCTCAGGGAGTAGCTGCAGTCTTACCGTGTGGTAGATGGTGGTGGTCTGACCTGTCTGCAGGATGTCTGCCTGCCAACTGGCCTCTTAGTCCAGTCGGGTGCTGGCAGGCTCTGTCTCAGGGAACAGTTGCAGTCTTGGAGGGTGGATGGGATTTGGGGGAGGTGTGGCTTGGGTTACAGGATCTGATGGGGGATGGGAGTAGTCTGACCTGTGTGCAGGAGGACTACCTGCCAACTGGCCTGAAACTGGAACTGCAATGGGTGACGGTGTAGGGGCACAGGGTTGTGCCCCTGTGCCCAAAGCCTAGGGGCTGGGGTGTTTGGGTATGAGGATAAAGACTCACCTCTTAGTCCAGTTGGGTGCTGGCAGGCTCTGAAATTTGCATTTTAAGAAATTGGAATATCCAGGGTGGGACCTTGCTTTGGGGGCACATTTGCTATAGATCCAATACAGAGCACAAGTTTCTCTTCCTGGAGCTGATCCTTACAAGCTAATTAACTAAAATCCCATTCACTGTGCTTTCCTCACCAAACTCCATATTCTCCCCCTCCTTGTGCCACGCTGGCTTGCTCTCACTCTAGCTTTGGATAAGGACAGAGTGTCATTGCCATAACAGAGCAAGAATGCCATGCTGTCTTGAAATTGCTTCCACCAAACTGATTAGTCTATTACTTTCTAATTCAGCATTACTCAGGTTCTCAGGACGTGTGCAGAACACAGCCAGATTCTTTGCCAGAACATACCACAGCCTCCACCCTAGTTTTCTAAAGAGTTCTTATTCTCTTCTTTTCTTTCTAAGATTTATTTTCACTCTGTGATGATTGTTTTGCCTGCATGTACAAGTGTGTACCACACGTATGCCTGGTGCCCACAGAGGCCAGAAACAGGCATTGGATCTCATGGAGCTCGAATTACAGACAGTTGTGAGCTGCCCTGTGGGTCTTTGGCAAGAGCAGCAAGTGCTCTTAACTGTAGAACTCTCTCTCTCTCTCTCTCTCTCTCTCTCTCTCTCTCTCTCTCTCTCTCTTTCTCTCTCTCTCTCTCTCCAGTCCTCTCGTTCCCTTCTCAGGAGCCCTCAGGAGCCAGAACTCAGCCTTATGAATTTCTTTAATCATACCGGTCTTCAAAACTCCCATCAGAATGGCCCATTAAGCTCTGTTCACACCAGTGAGAAAGACAGACAGACAGACAAGGGAATGTACAACTCAACAACAATGCAGGTTTTATTCAGGAAAAGACTTGGGGAAAAAGACACTGAGCCTTGGTGTAAGAACCAGAGAGCCTACTGTTCAGTTTTAGGCTGGGGTTGTTATAAGGCAGAAATAGGACAGAGAGAAGGGGATGGAAAGCTATTCCTTTGCAGTCTGGGGTTGCTAGAGAAGAATTGTGAGTGATGAGTTACAGAATGTCAGGTGAAGGGTAAGCATCTCCCCTGGTCAGCCATTACTAAGCATAGAGAGGGTATGGAGGGGATCTAGAACAAAGTTACTTTAGTTTGAGAACTGTCACTGTCTAACGAAGGAGCTTTACCAAACGCCTTGGCTTTGGCTGACAAGCATGCTGTGGCTTTCACAGGCTAAAGGTACAAACTCTTCCACCTCCCCCCAGCAAACCAATTTCAAAGGCCTACAAAAAACATGGTTTGGGGTAGCACATCAATAACCCCACTCTCTATACACTTTTTCTGAGTTAGTTCCTTTTCTCATTGCTGTGATCAAATATCTGACACAAAGCAACTAAGGGAATGAAGGATTATTCTAGTTTACAATTCAAAAATCTATAGCCCACCAGGGAAGTTATGCAGGAAGGGGTGTTGTTCGTTATTTTTTGCTCTTTTGGGGGGCCCACCACCCAGCTCCCAAATAAATCACACATGGAGGCTTATTATTACTTATAAATGCCTGGCTTTAGCTTGGCTTATTTCTAGTCAGCTTTCCTTAACTTAACCCATCTACCTTTTGCCTCGGGGCTTTTCCCATTCTCTTACCTCTGTAAATCTTACTCTTAATCCGTGGCTTGCTGTGTAGCTGGGTGGCTGGCCCCTGCACTCTTCCTCCTTCTCTTGTTATTTCCTCTTTTTCCTCCCAGATTTCTCCTCTATATATTCTCTCTGCCTGTCAGCCCTGCCTATCCTTTCTCCTGTCCTACTATTGGCTGTTCAGATCTTTATTAGACCATCAGGTGTTTTAGACAGGCACAGTAACACAGCTTCACAGAGTTAAACAAATGCAACATAAACAAAAGTAACACAACTTAAAATAATATTGTACAACAAAGGAGGATGAGGCAGTTGGTCACATTGTACCCAGTCAAAAAGATATAGCCCATCCATCAGGGCAGTTATACAGGAAGGGAGGATGAGACAGTTGATCACATTGTTTCCAGTCTGAAGCTGAGAACTGGCAATCAAGGTCTGCCCATAATGACCCACTTCTTCCATCAATGATCTACAACCTAAAGGTTCCATTGCTTTCCAGAAGAGCTCTACCAGCTAGGGACCAATTGTTCAAACACATAAGCCTATGAGAAACATTTTACAATCAAACCTACACAAAACCTAAATTCTTGGAAAAAATATAGCATGCTTATGGACTAGAGACCCAATACCATAAAAGTTTCAATTCTTAATAAATTGCTATCAAAATCCAGCAAGAATTTTTAAATAATTTTAACTGCAACATAAAATCATGAAAATTGTACATATGGCATTTCAATGCATACATACATTGCATAGTATTTAAAACATGTCTTTTGTCTCAAATATTTGTCCTTTCTTTGTTGAGCATTTTTTAAATTTCTTCTTCCATTTCTGTGAAGTGTATGGTATATTACGTCATCCAATCACAACTTGTTGTCTTATTATACATCACACTCAAAATTATGGCTAAAATCAAGTCCTTCAAGTTACTTTTGTAGATCAAGTTTCTTGTAGATTTTGCATACAAAGGGAAAGTTTTCAGAAGAGAGCCAGGTGCTTGGGTTTTTTTTTTCCTTTTGGTTTTGTTTTGTTTCTAGTGTGTGTAGGGGACTTCATTATCTTTATTTTATGTGTTTATGAATGTATGTCTGCACACCACATGCATGCAGTGCCTGCAGAGGCCTGAAGATGGCGTTTTATCCCTTGAGACTGGAGCCACAGAGTTGTGAGCTGCCATGTGGGTGCTGGGATTCAAACCTGAGTTCTCTGGAAAACATCAGTGCTCTTAACAGCTGAGCCATCTCTCCAGCCCCGAGAGGCAGGTTTCAAAGAGAATGAAATGGAAGGAGTTACCATTCTTGGTGTTGAGTGCTGTGTTGCAGCTCTGATAAAAAGATAGCACTAGCAGAAAGATGGATGAAACACAAATTAGTGGAAAAGAACAAAGATGTCCAGTTACCATTGTTCACATATTTATTCATTGTATGGTGGTGTGTGGGTGCACCATGTCACCATGTCATTTGTGTGAAGGTCAGAGGGCAAGCTACAAGGGTTGTTTCTCTCCTAAGGATTAATCTCAAGTCATTAATGCAGCCCTCAACTAATATTCTATAAATAAGTAAAAATGATACAATCATTAGACACGGTCTTTTAAACAAATGGGTTAGAGTAATCAAACATCCATAGGGAAAAACAAAACAAAAAAGTAAAAAAACAAACAAACAAACAAACCACACACACACACACACACACACACACACACACACACACACACACACACACACTTATCTGGCAGGATAGATCCTATGATTAAAGGGGTTTTCCCAGGGTGAGTCTTATCCATTGCATTCTGGATATGCTGAGTCCTGCAAGTTCCCAAATATGGGAACCTTGACTACACATTTGCACAGTGGGGGACTGCTTTCTTACTTAAGAAAAAGAAAGAACAAAAACCTCTATGTATCTTATATAAAGCCAACTTCAATGGAAATGGGCTTAAACTAAAAGAGAAAATTACAAATATTTTAGAGGTGACCCAAAGAATAAAGCCTCCAGAATCTACAATGAGGCAAAGAATTCTTACATTTGGCCATAAAAACATAACCCACAAGGGGTAAAATTGAAAACTTTGACTGTATAATAATTTAAAACATTTTACGTGATGTAGGTTCTATGATGACAATTAGAGTAGTCACTAATCTGATTATAAGGGAAGATAAGTTCAGGCACCCTCTCCATTATTGCTAGTCTTAGTTGATGTCATCTTTGTGGATTCTTGGGGATTTCCCTGGCACCAAGTTTCTCCCTAGCCCACTAATGGTTTCCTCTACCAAGATATCTCTTTCATTGCTCTCCCTCTCCATCTCTCCCTTCACTTGACCCTTTCAGTCCCTCCTGTTCCCATTTCTGGGGCCTTCCATGTGCGTCCCTTTTAGGTGCTCCTTTTTACCTAGTTTCTCTGGGGTTGTGGATTGTAGCCTGGTTATCCTTTGCTTTGTGTCTAATATCCATTTAAGAGCAAGTACATACTGTGTTTGTCTTTCTAGGTCTGGGTTGTCATAATAGAACCTACATCCAGTAACTGATGGAAGCAGATGCAGTGATCCATAACCAAGCACTGGGCTGAGCTCCTAGACTTCAGTTGAAGAGAGGGAGGAGGGATCACAGGAACAAGAGAGGTCAAGATCATGATGGAGAAAATCACAGGGACAGCTGACCCAAGCTGGTAGGAGCTTATGAACTCTGGCCTGACAGCTGGGGAACATGCATGGGACCTAACTAGGCCCTCTGAATGTGAACAAAAGTTATGTGGCTAGATCTGTTTGGGGAGCCCTGGCAGTGGGACCAGGACTTATCCTGGGTGCATGAAATGGCTTTTTGGAACGCATTTCTTAGGTTGGGATAACTTGCTCAGCCTTAACACAGGGATTGGAGCTTGGTCCTGCCTCAACTTGATATGCTAGACTTTGTTGACTCCCCAAGGGAGGCCTTACCCTCTCTGAGGAGTGGATGGGTGGGTGGGATTGGGGGCGGGCAGGGAAGAGGAAGGAAGGGGAACTGGAATTGGTATGTAAAATGAAAAAAAAATTTAAAGAAATAATTTTTTTTTTTTTTTGGTTTTTTCGAGACAGGGTTTCTCTGTGTAGCTTTGCGCCTTTCCTGGAACTCACTTGGTAGTCCAAAGAAATAAATTTTTAAAAGTTTACTTTTTGTGGTAGTTTGAATGTAATTAGCCCCCATAATTTCATAGAGAGTGGCACTATTAGGTAGCTGTAATACCTAGTGAGCTACCACAATGAAATATTGTCCTTTACAGGAGTTGCTGTGGTCATAGTGTCTCTTAATAGCAATAGGAACCCTAACTAAGACAACTTTCAAGGGGTCCTACTAAGAGAATGAAAATGAGAGCTACAGACAGGAGAAGTGTTTACATCATGGGCCCAGTAAGACTGGAAACTGTAATATATATTTCAAAGTCTAAAACTAAACATTGGAGAAATGAAAACTTCAGTCTTAAAATGGGCAAAAGAGATTATCAGGGTTAAACAAATGGCAAATAAATACACGGGAAGTGTGCAAATTTACTAGCTACAGGAGAAAGTAAAGCCATAGGAAAATATCACCTACACGTATCTGTGGTAGTTTAAATGTAACTGGTCCCCATAATCTCATAGGGAGTGGCACTATTAGGAGGTATGGTCTTTTTGGAATAGGTGTGGTCTTGTTGGAGGAAGTGTGTCACTCTGGAGGTGGACTTTGAGATCTCATATATGTTCAAGATACCACCCAGGGACACACGTCACTTCCTGTTGCCTCCAAGATGTAGGACTCTCATCTACTTCTCCAGCATCATGTCTGCCTGCACGCTGCCATGTCCCACCATGATGATAATGGACTAAACCTCTGAAACTGTAAGCCACCCAAGTAAATGTTTTTCTTTTATAAGAGCTGCCATGGTCATGGTGTCTCTTCACAGCAGTAGAAACCCTAATTAAGACAACATCTGCTAGAATAATTAAACTTTAAACATAGTTATATACTAAACACCAGTGAAAAGGAGAAGGATCAAGTCATCATGCAGAGGTGGTGGTTAACGTTAACTGGTGCACTCAGAAAAACATGTAGCCATCTTTAAAGATGGAGCAAGCTGCACTGTAGAGATAGAAGCATGAGAGTGAAGAGTTTAAGGCCACCCTGAGCTACACAGGGATATTTATCTCAAAAAAACCAAAGAGGAGTAAAAAAAAAAAAGGCAAAAGCTATTTATCCCAAAACCTGTCACTTTCATCTTAGTCAAAGAAGTGAAAACTGGTCTTTAAACAACATATTTCTATTAATGTTTATAGCAGCTTTATACATAACAATTAAAACCTGAAAACTACTTAGATGCCCTTCAATGAGTTAAACAACTGGTGTGTTCCACAATGAAAATGGACAAACTATAGATATGGACATAAACATGGACAAACCTTAAGAAAATTACACTGGATGGGGAAATGCCTACCACGTGACTCTATTTAATGTAATGCTTGTGAAAAGCATACATCACAAATAGAAATTAACTTAGTAGCTGCTAGGAGCTAAGGAATGGGTGTGGAGATGCAGGATGAATAGGACAGAGTAAATACTGGGGATTTTGGATCTTTAGTCCAACAATATGATTGATTATCCTGTTTGTAACTATGCAAATCTACAAAACAGTACTTGGTACATTCATACCGATAAGCACACAAATAATAAACATTATTGCAAGTATAATTAGAAAAGTCCTAAGTAAGTTCTGTGGGTTACTGTTAGAATTTCAGGGAGGGATAAGAAAAGGGGGAGTAGATTGGAGAGAAAAGAGCTGAGATGAATCTCCTTTGCATATGAGCGGTAAGTGGGGGACTGAAGGAAGAGGCTTCAGTCTCAAGAGATAAATAAATACCCATTCTTAAAAGTTTCCCGGGGATGGGGAGATCCTACATCACAAGGCTGCAAGCTTGGTTAGTGTGTGATCTATGCTAAGTGCCCACAGTCCTTGTCACTGATTCCCAGATGGTGATGATGATGATGATGATGATGATGATGATGATGGTGATGGTGATGATGATGATGGTCTGTGTGTGTATGTTGTCTCGGGGGTGGGGGGATTCAGCTCTTTCTAAGAGCAGTGAGTGACCTGTTAGTAACCCCTAGCAGTGTCTGGAGGGAAAGGAGGCTGCAGGTGTATTCCCAGATCCCTGGGGTCCTCTAGAGGGGAACATGGAAGGCCATGGATCTAACAGTTGCATCTGTAGCAGTATCCTGGATTTGATGTGTACTATAGTCATATCAAATACTATTTGATACTCAGGGGGATGGACAGAAGGTATATAGGACTTCTTTGTGCATTTCTTTGAAAATTCCCCAAAATTTTTAAGTATGAATTAAAAAAATAAAAATAAATGTATGACAATTAAAAGACTGGCAACAAAGTATTAAGAAGCACACCAATGACATTAAATAGGAATTGTAGAATGCCTTAATATCAGCGAATAGTTAATATTTGCCAAAACATCTCAGTTTAATAGAGACAGTGGGATAAATTCATAATCAAATTCAGAACCGTCACAAATCATATTACCATAATGGTAGTATGCAAAACTTTCAAATTTCTAGTATGAAGAATAAAAGTCAAAATGCCCAATAATTAATTATAGACACAACATGTGTAGTAATACACATATAAAAAGATGTAAACTGCCACATAAAATGGTTTGTACGTGGAAAATTCTAGGCTATTTGAATGCAGCCAAAGCCAAGCTGTGATCGGGTTATACTACAACTACAAGATCTTCAAATGTGAGTTGCTCAGTAGAAACAAAGTAATTACAACAGATAAACAAATGAGAGAGGAAACAGCTTAGCACTTCTCCAGGCCACAAAACCACAGAGACAAGAGGCAAAAGAGGAAGACAGGAAGAAAGGCTGCACACAGCTATTAGAAAACTGTGCACACAAAAGGCAGTGGTAAGTCCCGAGAGGAACAGTAACTCTCCCTAAAAGAAACAAAATCAGCTAAATGCATTGACTACAAGACCAATTCTAGATTGTCTGAAGAGACTAAGTTTGCTTGAAAAGACACATAAAGTAAAAGTGAAGGCATGAAAAAAGATATTCCATGCAAATGAGAACCAAAACTGAGTTGAAGACTTATATCTGATGAATCAGACTTTAACATGCTTTATTAAAAGACTGGGAAAAGGTCATCATACAACTATAAAGGTGTCAATTCATTAAGAGTAGAGAATGTAACAATGATAAATTAATGTAACAATGGTAAATATGTATCACTCAATGTTAGAGTATCCAAGTACACACAAGAAATGTGAGATCTAAAGAAAGACATATTTTGGAACACTGCATGTACTGGTCCATTTCTTTTCCAACTTGACACAGTCTTGGGTCATCTGAGAAGAGGGAACCTCAAATGAGAAAATGTCCCATCAGACTGGCCTGTAGGCAAGCCTGTGAGGGTGTTTTCTTGATTGATGACTGATGTAGAAGGGCCCAGTCCACAGTGGGTGGTGTTGTCGCTGGGCAGCGGGTCCTGGAGTGTGTAAGAAAGCACACTGAGCAAACCACCGGGAGCGAGCTAGGGAGAGCTAGTGAGTAACATTCCATGGCCTCTGCTCAAGTTCCTGTCTCCAGGTTTCTGTCCTGAGTTCTTACCCTGACTTTTCTTCATGAAGGTTGTAAGCTATAATGTGAAATAAATTCCTTTCCTCTCCAAGTTGATTTTGGTAGAGGTGTTTCATCACAGCAATAGAAACCTAAGTAAGATAGTAGGGGACTTCAACATCCTACTGTCAGCAATGGAAACAGTATCCACATATAAAATCAACAGAGAAATGACAGTTACAAACTGTACTCTAACACTATGTAACAGACATTCATAGAATACCAAAGCAGCAAAACACATGTTCTTCCTAAGAGTACATGAAACATTCTCCAGAATGGAGCAATGTGGGACCAAAAGGCAGTGGACACATTTCAGGAGATCTAACTCATTTCAAGTCTATCTTCTGACCACAATGATATAAGATTTGAGAATTGTAATAAGAACTTTCAAATGTGCAGAAATCAAGCAATATGTTCCTGAGTGGCCAATAATTTAAAACTTAGAGATAAGTGAAATAGAAACAAAACACATCAAATCCTATAGAAGCACCAACAGAATAGTTCTCAGCTGGGCAGGGTGACACACATCTTTGGTCTCAGCACTTGGCAGGCTAAGGCAAAAGGATCACAATTTTGAACCCAGCCTGAACCGCAGTAGCGAGTGAGACACTGTTTCAAAACAACAGCGAAGAAGTTCTAAGAGGGGAATTTGTGCCCAAACACACCTGCATCAAAAAAGGAAGAAAGATGAAGCTGGGGCAGGAAGATTGCAAGTCTGGGGGCAGCCCAGAGTGCACAGTGAGGTCTTGTCTCAGAGAAAAAGGAAGGGAAATAAGAGGAAGGGGGAGGGAGAGGAAAGAGGAGAGAAGAGGAGGGAAAAAGGAGAAGAGGCAAAAGATCGCAAACAAAGAACCAAGGATTGGACGTCAAGGAAGCAGAATGCTAAGAGAAAAAGCACAAAACGCTAATTTTGTAGAGAAAAGTGAACACTAATACAGTAGCAGTGAGTGACAGATTAAAAAAAACATGTGATCCAAGAAATAAAGAGTTGACATTTTGAAAAGATCAATTTCACCTTCAGCTAAATGCAGAGGAAAAGACCGGAACAAAAATCATAAATAAAAAGAAGTCATTTCAACCAGTGAGACAATTTCATTTTTTTAATAATGATTTTGCTGTGTAGCACAGGTTGCCCTGGAAATTACATAATCCATACTGGTCTTGAACTTGTACTTTTCCTACCGTAATCTCCCTGGGGCTATGATTACAAGCCTACAGTTTGTGTGTCTATGTTCTAACGATGCACAATCCAGAGGAGAAAGTAAGAAACAATTCCCATAGCACTGAAAAGAATTAAACACGTAGGAACAAATTTAACCTAGGAAGCAAATGAAAGACACTGGAAACTATAAAATACCAGTGAAATAAATTAATAAAACACGAAGAGTAGAAAGACAACCATGCTTACATTGGAAAACTCATTATCATTAAGACGTCAATAGTGTCTAAAATTACCCAGAGGTTTGGTACACTGTCTGTCACAATCCCAAAGATGATTTGCAAATACAGAAATGTCCACCCCAAAATTCACATGAAATCACAAGAGCCCCTAAATAGACAAAATCTCAAGACACAAAATTAGAGTTCTTATGTATTCAGATTCCAAAAATTTACTAAAAGCTGAAGTAATCAGAATAATGTAATTTTGGCATAAAGATAGCCACACTGCTTGATGGAATGGTACAGAAGAGTCCAGAAATCTAAATGAATCCAACTAAATGCCAACAACACTCTGGTAAATAATCAGTCACATGTCTGTGGCAATCACCAGCTATCTAATTGGACACTCAACAGGAAGGAAATCATGTCTGCTCCTGAGAACCTAGCTTGGTTCCAGGAGGGCTAGTGAGGTCATGGACCTTAGGAAAGAATCTACTATTGCCACTTGGCTAGTGCATTTCATCTTATCTTTATACCCACAGAGAAGTGTAGACACCACTCCTCATCGCAGAAATCTCTCTTCACAGCAAGCGGAGACCACCGCAGAAAGCCATAATTGGACACAATGTGAAGATCAACAGACTGTGGGGAGCCCAGTCCCAATGGGTACATCTTCATCTCAGCTCTGCATCCATGGGTCAGGGAATGTCACTGCAAGGGATGAGTCAGAATAGTAGGAAGTCAGCCGTGAAGCAGTTTCTCCTAGAAATGACTGCAGAAACAAGACCAGAACAATAACAATATCAATGGGCATGTTACATGGAAGGGGGGAATTTTCATGGGGTCTCATCCCTAGGCAAAACAATACAGGCAACTATTGATTTCTGGGAGAACGAGAATCAGCCTTGTTCAAGGATAAGCCACCTTATTAGTTGGCGTATAAGGTGAACCTTGAAACCACATGCATACAAACAACAAAAAGAGTTTCAGCAGTTTCAAATATATATAAATATATATATATATTTGTGCATATACATACATTTCACAGTCTCTTATTCTCTGCACATTGACCAGTTGTGACTCTGCGTATTGATCACCATCTATTACTTAAAGAAGCTTCTCTGGTGAGAGTTAAGAGACAGTCTGGCCTATGGGTAGAACGATAAGTCATTAGAAGTCAGTTTAATATTATGTCCACTTAACAAAATAATAGTAAGTTCTCCCCAAGGGTCTATAATAGGTTCTCAGATACTTTCTAAAATATATACATATAGAAATAGTTTAAATGGAGTTAACTCACAATGGGAATACAATATCCCTAGTAGATACCACAGGCTAGCAAACAAAATGCCATGTGCTGGGAATGAGTTGTCTCTTTTAGAGCTGTTAGCCACTGGAGTCCCATAGATACCCCCAAGCATTATAGGCTGTTGCCACTGTTCTTGGTTACCTTCCAGAACTTGGCAGTCATAATCTATTGCTGAAGACATCATGTATTTGAGTAATAGAACATAGAAAACTTGAGTTAGTAATAACCTTAGAGATTCATCCCTAATGGCTAGCTTACATAGTGTTGGAAGATGTTATGCATACTACCAGATGAGAAAAGTAATTATCCATGTTACTCAGCGGTGAACTCTGCAAGCTACATCAGTGACTAGTGGGTAAGACATGGTCACTGGCCCAGTGAGGGCACAAATGTGTTGGGAGTTAACCAAACCCTTTCTGATTGAATTTAAATTATGTTCTATAAGGAACCAAGTTTATTAGTGAGCAAAATATTTGAATAGATATTTCTTCAAATAAGATACAGCGGGTCAATGATCACATACAAAAGTAGCCACTATAACTACTCATGAAAGCATTAAAGACACTCATAAAAGTGTCTAGCAACACGTGAATGGACAAAATATGGCATATAGGTGTACATATACACACAACAGAACATTTTTCAGCCTTAAAAAAGAAAGAGAATTGTGACACTTCCTCCAATACAGATGAATTCTGAAAATATTATGGTAAGTGAAATACACAGGCACACACACACACACAATCCAAACACTGTTATGATTACACTTGTATGAAAATCTCTATTAATGGTGGTTTATGGGGCCTAAGAGGAGGAGACATAGAAAGTTAATGTTTAATGGGTAGTGTTTCATTTAGGAAGATGAAACGTTCTGGACATGGATGGTGGTGATGAATGCATCAATGTACTCAATGCTAAAGAACCATCTACTGAAAATGGTTAAAATTGTAATTTTGTATTAAGATCTTTTTACTGCAATATAAATGGCCACTAAATTAACTCTCCATACAATAGAAGAAACAAAAGGGGGAGAGAAGACGCTTCATTACCATTGAGCAGGAGTGAACCCCTGACTCCTCACACAGCCTCCAGTTAACCACCCAGCAAGCTCCTCCTCAGCCTTCTCTGATTAAATCACTCTAGGAGAGAGTGGGCAGCCTTTAACCCATCATGGGGGAGATCTAGGCTTCCCTCTCTACTCCTGGGGACATACGCCACCATTTCTCTGTGATATTAGCTAATGTAGCAGCATGGTTATTGCTTCCCAATATGTGTCTTACTGCGCTGTGCATGCCCACGTTCTCTGGCTAAGAAAATGCCAGCTTTCCTCATGGCTGTCTCTGAAGATTCAGCCTTAAAGGTTACTTCTTTCCTTCAGATACATGAGTCCAAACAAAGGTTCCCAAAGCTCCATATCAGCTCCAGGCATGTGAGGTCAAGGTTTGTCCACCTTTTCTTTCTGTTTCTGATATCCAGACAAGTCCCTCAGAACCAAGAAGTGCTATACTTGGCACACACTCATTGCTGTTCACTGGGTAATAAAATTTCTAGTACCATTATCAGTCAGTCAGTCTGAACCTTTGTGAGTCCCAAAGCAAAATTTTTGTGCACATATGTGGTTAGATAGATCACACACCCTAAGAGTGAACCTATAAATATCATCTCATTATTGAAATAGTATTAAACCAACTCCCATTGATTTATAATTACACCTATAGATTAGCACATCTCTCAACCCTCATCAAGGAAGTTCCTTTCAGTAGTAGATGACAATTAACACAGCAACCTACAGCTGGTCAACGTGCAGAGAACAAGAGACCGTGGCGTGCTCAGCCCTATATGGGATGTCTATATCTCTTCCTCCTACAGCTCAGGAAGCATCTCAGAAGAGGCACCAAACAATTATAAGAGTGCTATTTTCTAACAACTTCTAAGAATAGGGTAGTTGCACATATGAACATGCAGAAGTTATGACAGCATGTACGAGATCATGCCAGATAAAATTCATGCATGGAGGTAGTCATGATATCCCACCTGCAGCTGAGAAGCTTTTCGCAACTGATGGCCATTGAGAGGGGGAGAGTCTGTTTTCATCAAGGATGTAGCCCCTGAGATCCTACACCTAGACACATACACAGTGCTGAGTGGACTCAATGGGTTAAAAATAAAAAAGACACATTAAGTTTCAAGGGAACAAATAGTAGGGAGTGGTTTAGAGGAAGGACTAGAGTGCAGAGGAAGGGGAGCTTGCATCAAAACACATTGGATGTATGTGTGAAACTATCAAACAATTTAAAAAAGTATTATCTACCCCCAGGGAAGCTTTGCTTACTCTTCACAGACACCCAGAGCCTGGCATGTGAGTCTCACTTTGGGTTCCGAGTCTTCTCTTAAAAAGTTGGTCACTTTCTTTACTTTGAAAATCTCTTCATGGCCTCCAAACTCACAGAAATGGAGCTTGAAGCTAACAGAGCCTTATTTCTTAATTCTTAAAGCCCTAAACTTAGACCCCATTATAGAACCCAGTCAGATCCTAATGGCAGAGGTCATGGCAAGTTATTGCATCTAATTAGCAATACACATTACCGTGCTTCCTGGAACATACGTGTGGGGGGAGGGGTCTGGGGGGTCTGGGGGTGTGTGGTGTGTACATGTATTTGTAAGTCAAAACTTTACATCAGATTTCTTTCTTACTCTCCACATGATGATGATGATGATGTCGACAGGATCTCACTGAAACTGGAGCTTATTGATGGATTAGCCTAGCAGACAGCAAGCTTTCAAGACCCAGCACTGGGATTACAGGCCCACACTGACACACCCAGCATTTTAAGTGGGTGCTAGAGTTCTGAACTCAGATCCTCATGCTTGTGAGACAAACACTTTACCTTCCTATCTCCTGAGCCCATTTCCGGGAATCTCAATGTTTGTGTCTGCCCATAGTCCTGCCAAACATGGGAGAGAGAAGCTTCTGGTGTGCCTGAGCTGATCTTGTTTTAGTTTTATTTTGTGAGTCTAGATTGGCTGACTGGAGTATTACCTTGGGACTGTTGTAGAATTGATTGATCTTCAAATCCTGAGTTTTATCAGAGAGAGAGAAAAAGGGAAGGGGAGAGGAAAGAATGAGGAATGGAGGGAGAGGGAGAAGGAGACAGAGACAGAGACAAAGAGAGACAGAGACAGAGAGCAGGGTAGGTTTTTCCAGGTGGGAATAACTTTCTGATATATTTTCATTTTTCCTCTCTGGTAGCAGAAAGATTTACAGATGTCAATTTAGAGTCTTGGGTATCTCCATTCTTCGGAGTACTCCTTGGACACCCACTATTTCTAAATAACTTGATAACTCTATGTGCCATCTATTTCCAGAGTTGAATCAGGGCACTTATGCTTGTACATGTTTTTTGGGATAGCTTTAGTCCTAGAGAAAGACAGGAGTTGCTACTGGTACAAGCATGTGTTGGAGCAGGGATCCTTTTGCGTCTATGACTAACCCTGTGTCTCTGTACATGCACCCAAGCCAACGGCCAGGCCTAATATAGGGCCAAAAGTTGCTCACTTTGTATCACCTACTGTCCAGGTTGTCACATATTCCAGGCTTGACTTCACAGCCTATGCTAGACTCAGGGCAACAGTTCTCAACCTGTGGGTCATGATCCCTTTGGGATTCAAATAACCCTTTCACAGAGGTTGCTTATGACAATGGAAAAACACAGATACTTACATTACAATTGATAACAACGCAAAATTAGTTATGAAGTAGCAATAATTGAAGGCCACCACAACACAAGGAACTGTATTTATGGGTCTCAGCATTAGGAAGGTTGAGAACAACTGCTTTAGGGAAACCACTCCATTGCACTCTTTGAAAATCTTTCTATGAGTGTCCATGACTTAGCTTTGGTAGGGTGCAGGGTACCAGCATAAGAGATGAACCATTGGAGGCTGAACACATAGAAATCTGTCTCCTAGAATGTTCTAGAGCAACTATTTCTTTTCCAACCATAGGTCCTGTTGGTCTGAGAGGGGGATTATTTTACATTAATTGGATCTTCTCCCTGAAGCTGTAAATGTCAAGCAACACACAGAAAAGTACCATTACTTTAATGATTCTCCCCATTCTCCCAGCAGTCTTCTCCAGACTGAGACAATGAAGCAATACATGTGAGTTTCATTAGAGTTGTAAGGAGAGTTGTAGGATGTACCACTGGGGAAATGCAAAATCCCTCCAACCACCCATGCACTTGTGTGCATATCTGGTGTCTTGGTTAGAGTTTCTGATGCTGTGATAAAACTCCATGATCAAAAGCAACCTGGGAAAGAAAGAGTTTATTTCAGCATACAGTTCCAGGTAACAGTCCATCCTGAAGGAAAGTCACAACAGGAACCTGGAGGCAGGAACTGAAGCAGAAGCCATGGAGGAATACTACTCAATGGCTTGTTCCTGTGGCTTACTCAGTCTGTTTTCTTATATAATGCAGGACTACCTGCCCAGTGGTAACTCTCCCAGTGATCTCAGCCCACCCATATTAATCATTAGTCATGAAAACAGACTACTGACTAGCCTGCAGGCCACTCTATGGAAGCATTTTCTCAGTCAAGAGTTCCTCTCCCCAGACGACAGTAGTTTGTGTCAGTTGACATGAAACCAACCATCACAGCTAGTTACACAACCCCCCTCCACCTCACCACCCCACCCCACCCCTGCACACACACCTATGTCCTTCCATGTTATTTGGAGTGTAAGAAGAATCTTTCCTGTGTGAGCCAAGGCCCTTCAGACCGCTCTAGTACAGTTCAGAGATAAAGCCTCCAGTAGCCATGCTGTGTCTATCCTCCTTCTTAATTCCTATCTGGATCTGGCTAAAAGATCTCCTGAACAGAAGTGATGAGCAGGCATTAGTCTTTCTGGGTCTTTAGAGTATGCATACCGCCCCACAATAACAGGTAAAACTTGCCATCCTGTCTTCCAGCTTCTACTGCCTAGTCTGGTTGAACCTTTGCAGAGGAGTCAATCCCGGGCTGGCAATGATGTCACTTATTAGGAACTGCTTCTTGATGAAGCAGGAACAAGCCATTAAAGTAGTAAAGGAGATTCATTTTTGAAAACTACCTCAAACCTGATTTCAATCTCAGTGGCGGCAGAACTCAGTCTTCTCTGTAAAGTCAAATACAATGAAAAGCCATGTGTAAAGGGGAGGCATCCTACACATTAAGAATCATTTTGCACTAGTGCACACATATCTAAGCAATTTGACAAAGAGGAAGGACATTTGCTTTTGCAGCACCCATTGGGTTGGGGTATAGACAGACAGTTTTGCCACTTCCTTTTTTCCCCCTATTTCAGCAAGATCCCTGCAGAACCAGTGCTCTATCCTAGATCCACAGTCCATCTGCTCTAAGGACTTAGCTGCACCTGTCATAAAGGACTTGCCTCTAGCCTCATGCTGCTGTGGTCACTGCTTCTGGTTCTTGGTAAGTAGGATGCTGAAAAAGACCTGGGGTGGTGCCAGGGTATAACTACCTCTGCTTGGGTACCCCTAGACACTCTTCCTGAGCATATGTCTCTCTGCCGGGTTGTGGAGAGCTGGGGTATCTGCTTCTGATCTAGTACTGGCAGGGATATTGCAAATGGGAACTGAGCAAAGCAGGGTTCTCAGAAAATGGAAAAGATTCACGTGTGTGTGTGTGTGTGTGTGTGTGTGTGTGTGTGTGTGTGTCCTTCCTTACTAAAAGCAAGTGATTTGTCTCTATTATTTCTGTTTGATCTCTAGGAAAACAGTAAATTTTCATTCATACAGCTTCCAAGGAGTTTTCCCTTAGAGTGAATGTCATGCACAGCCTACATTAATTTCACAACCCAAGGCTCAGACTCTACTTCAAGAGTCACCATTTTTGGCCCAACTCTGACCTCCATAGACTGAGACATTGCATAGACTTCAAGTCTCGCTAGCCATAGTGGATATCATAGGTTGTTCCTATCAATAAGACTCTCTTACACAGCCCCACTCACAGTAGTAGGTCTAGAATGTAGACAGAAGGATAACTGATGTCTATTAAACATGAGCAGACCTTGTGTTTCTTTGTGGCCCTCCATGGCATTTAGGATGCCCCTATGTAGGTGATTTCTCTTAAGCAAAATAATCTGGACAGCTTAAATGTTGAGCCTCCAAATTGGCTATCCAATACCAACTGGTCAGCCTTGAAATCATATACATACATGTAACATTATATGGACTGAGCAGGTTGTCTTATATGCTTATATGTAGGTGTATACACACACACACACACACACACACACACACACACACACACACACACACACACCAATTAGAAGTCATAAATTTGAAAAAGAGCAGGGAACACCTAGAGCAGTTGGGAGAAGGAAAGGAAAGGGAGAAAAAGATATAATTATGTTTGAATTTCAAAAAATAAAAATATGTAAATAAAGAAGGTGGAAGAAGAGATAAGAAATGAAGTGCTTGAAAACTTACCTGCAAATGGATAGAACTAGAAAATATCATCCTGAGTGAGGTAACCCAGACTCAGAAGGACAAACATGGTATGTACTCACTCATAAGTGGATACTAGAAGTAAAGCAAAGGATAACCAGACAATAACCCACAACTCCAGAGAAGCTAGGTAACAAGGAAGACCCAAAGAGGGATGCATGGATCGCCCCAGGGAAGGGGAAATAGATGAGACCTCCATGAGTGAACTGGGGGTTAAGAGTGGGCAATGGAGGGTAGGGGATGGGGGATGAGAACATAAGGGAATGATATGGTCGAGCTGGAACAGGGATGGAGTGGGAAAGCAATAAAAGAGATACTATGATAGAGGGAGGTATCATGGGGATAGAGAGAAACGTGGTGCTAGGGAAGTTGCCAAGAATCCCAAAGAATGACCCCAGCTTTAACTACTAGAAATAGTAGAGAGGGTGCCTGAACTGAACTGGCTTGTCCCAGTGATCAGATTGGTAAATACCCTAACTGTCATTACAGAGCTTTTCTCCAGTGACTGATGGAGACAGATGCAGAGATCCACAGCCAAACACCAGGCAGAGCTCCAGGAGTCCAGTCAGAGAGAGAGAGGAGGGATTCTATGAGCAAGTGCATCAGGATCATGATGGGGAAACTTGCAGAGACAACCAAACCAAACTAGTGGGAACACATGA
Source organism: Peromyscus californicus insignis (assembly GCF_007827085.1). Lineage (NCBI taxonomy): Eukaryota > Metazoa > Chordata > Mammalia > Rodentia > Cricetidae > Peromyscus > Peromyscus californicus. The sequence continues at coordinate 66,746,320 of NW_026294617.1, read as the reverse complement.
AAGTTGTATCAATGGCTATGGAGCCTGCACCGGACTGGACTAGGCCCTCTGCATGGCGAGACAGTTGTGTAGCTTAATTTGCTTGGGGGCCCCCCTGGCAGTAGATCAGATTCCATTCCTTGTACATGAGGGAGTTTTGTGGAGCCGACTACCTATGATGGGACACTCCCTGCAGCCTTGAGGCAGGGGGAAGGGCTTGGTCTTGACTCTACTGGATGTGTCTCCCCATGGTTGGCCTTGCCTTCTTGTGGGTTGGAATTGGGGGGTGGGTTGGGGAAGGAGGCTGGGGGTGGGAGGAGGGAAGAGGGGGATCTTTGATTGGTGTGGAAAATGATTTAAAATTTTTTTCTTAATAAAAAAAAAAAGAAAGAAAATTTGCCTACAAAACCCAAACTTCTGGGAATGGCCAAGGACTGCTCATAACATGCTAGGAATAATGAAAATGAATCTTGGGTTCTATAGGAGTGTCATTTGTGAGTGGGAGAAGGAAGGATGAAAGAAAGATGGAGAGAAAAGACGGAGGGAATGAAGGAGGGAAGATGGAAGGGGGGAGGAAGAAACAAGAAGAAAAGGAGGGGAAGTGCTTGGGAACCCTGGGAGGGCTACAGCCTTTACAAAGTGTGAAGACCTCGGTCCTGTGTAATCTCTCTACTCTGTTCCCTCACAGCTCCTGTGGGAGTCCACTCCGGTAAGTAGCTCTCTCTTTATTCCTCTATCTCTCTGGCACCTCACTCTCTTGGGCATGGGAGGTTCTGCCTGGTGAAGCCTCTTAGCAGGAGGTTGCAGGGATCTGAGGCAGGGCTGGGGTGAAGAGAGGAAGGATCCAGCACCTCCCTCTCCTCCCCCTTGATCAGCTGTGCCAGGGTGCACCAGGCTGCACCACCTCTGGTTGCCAGCTGGTGCTGGATGGGAAGAAGACAGTGTCCTGGCCCTCTCAAGACCATGAATTAGTTCCCATTTGCTGCTGAACCCTCCGACAGGAAAGGGAGTAACTGTGAAGAAAAAGCCCTCTGGGTAGCCATTGTGGGGGAACACCCTCATCCTTACCAGAAGGAGTGACTGAAAGTATATTCATAGCAGAGAGGAGCAAGAGGCTGAGGAGGCGCTCTGCAGAAGGCATGAACACCCTCAGGTCTCTACTGGGATGGAAACAATCCAATGACTAACGCGCTTCTCCTTTTTTTTAATTGGAATTTTAATATAATGAAATAAAGAAAACACTTAGTTTCACAGTAGCCTGGGAAATTAGACTTTCTTCTTTGGCTAAGCCTTTCAGAACACATTCTTTCTACAATGTGCTGAGGAGATAATGCTTATGTACCTAGGTTTGTAATTGTGAACAAGAAAGTTTCTAAATTAGTTAATGGAAGGGCTCTAGTGTAAACTCATGGGATGCAGTGAACTCTCAGAATTAAATTAGTTTGTGCATAACTGTAGTTAATTCGAGGAAATATAGCTCTAAGGAAAAACTCAGAAATCAAGACCACTAACCTAAGTGTCTTGCAGTGAAATCCTTATTTCAGTCTCAGGGAAAACTGTTACAATCTTTCTCTGCTTCCTATCACTTGGAATCACTTTCAATTTGGTCTCATAAATCTTATGTCACAAACACTTCTTTAATCAAACTTATTGTATTTCTACAATATTCAGAGGAAAATATTGTCCAGCCTCACCATGTAGGAAAAAGAATATTGGCCTGAAACAGTTCTTTCTTTATCAACCTTTGTACCCGGCCATCTACCTCTCTTTCCCTTATGTTCCAAAGCTGGTAAAAGCTACACAAAAGTTATCTTGAGTTTGTTTGGCCACTTGGCCCTATTGGAACCTTCTGGATGAGCATTTCCAACATATTATTTAGATATAGAGACGTGCACAAGGAAAAATGCATCCATAAGCAGAGCATTTTGAAGGGTGAGAAGGTCAACTGGGGGTTTAGTTCAGTGCTAGAGTACTGGGCTGGTTAGAATGTGCAAGGTCCTGAGTTTGATCCCCAGAATCTCTCCAAAAAGTGAAGGGTGTGGAGGAAGGGAAGGAAGGAAGCAGGGGATGAAAGGAATGAGGGAGGAAGGAAGGGAGGTAAGGAAGAAGAGAAGGGAGGGATGGAGGAAGAATTACTATTAAAGATTATCATCTTTATGATATGTGCTTTAGGAATATATGCTGTAGTGTGACATATGCTTGAGGAAGTTCTCAGTGTTTTTCATCTACATTCTTATAGGTCTCACTCTAGGGACTATGAACCTAGCTTTTTTCTCCTTAGATGGTCCCGGGAGTCAGAAGAACCAGCTGGGCAGGTGTCTAAAGGTCGCTTTTGTACTTATTTCCCCCAGCACTCTTACCTCACACTGGTCAGTGTCCTGTGATGAAGGGTCCAATGTTCAGGGCCCATTCTTTTGAGTTTTCTCCTCCCACTGTGAGCAAATCCAAAAACACCACGCTATCCATCAATCCCTGAGGATCACTGTCCTATGAGGAAACGATGGCTCCACTTCTTCTTTATGGGGGTCCTACAGGGCCAAGCATGACCATGATTTGCAGACGCCTCTGAAAGAGTTTCTAGGAGATGCCAGAGACTTGGAGACGTAGATTCCGGAGCTTGAGTCGTTAGTTCCATCTCAGGAGAATGACATGCAATGGAAGGAGTTGACCATGCTACTAAACAGGGATTCTAAATAGGAGACACGCAGAAGGGTTAATCATGGCTGCCATGGGGACCTGAGGCCGTGTCAATAGGTGTGAGGACACACAGTTGGAGTTTCTAGTGGAGGGGAAAGTGGTGCTGAGGCTTGGGCCAGGGTCTTGTACATGCTAGGCAAGGGACTCCATCACTAAGCAATCTGTCCCCAGTCATAGTTGCTGTTTATTGTGAGATCGAGTCTTACTAAATCATCCAAGCTCACCCTAAACTTAATCTGTAGCTTTGAATCTGTGGCCTACCTGCCTCAACTTCATGAACAGCATTCATTCCAGACTGGTGCTATCTCACTTAGCTAATGTACTCATTTTAAATTCATATTTAGTCCAGCTGTTGGGAGCTGGGAAAAACAGTATAAAAATCTATTAACATACATCCAAAAGACACGTTGGGGGAAAAAATATCACTCAGTGAAGTAGGGTCCACTCTGCTTAGCCAGAAAGTGAACAGGGCCAGCAGGTCCCCAGGCACTGTGGGTCCTCAGCTTCTAGACACATGTAGAGCCTCTCCCTTCCCAGGAGCATCCAGGCAGGGTCAGTGTTGATACTTTGTCTCTTTGCTTCCTTTGCAGACTGGCTGAGCATCAGCATGCCACACCGTGCTTATGAAGGAGACCGGGTAGATATAAGGTGCACGGGAGAAAATAATGGTGACATAAAGAGACTAAAGTACTTCAAGGATGGATCTCGTATAGCTACTTACAGCAGTGCTTCAAGCTACACCATTTCGAATGCAAGATTCAGTGACAGTGGCTCCTATTTCTGTAATGCAGATAGGAAATTTTTCCTATTTATAGACACGACGGAAGAAACAAGATCTAAGTGGCTTAATGTCCAAGGTAGGAGATCATTCCTCAAGTGGATGTGTCTAGGGAGGAGAGTGCCTGTGTAGGAGACCAGGGTACTGGGCATATGACAGTAACCAGGAATGGATAAATGGTGATGGGCTGTCTGTCCTGGAGTATGGATATGTGTGTCTTGCTCATTAGGCATTTCTGGAGGACTGTGCAGTCTGCTACTAACAAGTGGTCTCTTTGGATTCACTCTTCCCCCTCCAGAGCTGTTTCCAGCACCTGGGCTCACAGCCAGCCCCCTGCAGCCCATAGAGGGGAGTTCAGTGACTCTGTCCTGCAACACCTGGCTTCCTTCAGACAGGGCAACGACCCAGTTACGCTATTCCTTCTTCAAAGATGGACACACTTTGCAGTCGGAATGGACCTCACCAAAGTTTACGATCTCAGCAATACGGAAAGAAGACTCAGGAAATTATTGGTGTGAGGCGATGACAGCATCTCACAGTGTCTTGAAGCAGAGTCACCGGTCCTATATAGATGTGGAGAGTGAGCATCAATGGGTTGGGCCCATGGGGCTAAGTCAGGCAGAGAGAACAGAGGCACCAGCCAGAATGCAGGCGCCTCCTTATCCCTGAGGGTAGAAGCTACCATGGCTCACTGGGGCACTTGAACAATAATTTTCCAAAGACTTTGCCCTCCCTTCAGAAAAGCAACAATGGTAACTTTATTCAGTAAACTAAGAGGTCAATGAAGTATAGACTCTGTCTCTAAGGAGAGACCCCCAGTTAGGAGATGGTACAAAGAAGGCACAAATAATATTTGAAATGACAATAACAGCCTATCCCTTATAAAAAGAATTACTATATTCCAGATCTGAACTAAAGCTGTTGTATTATGAAATATTATTTTAAGGTGTGTTACATTGGTTGATACTGTGTAACAGTTGTTGAACGATGCAAAGATGTGTTGCATTCTTTTATGTTGCATTTGTTTAACTCTGTGAAGCTGTGTTACTGTGCCTGTCTAAAACACCTGATTGATCTAATAAAGAGCTGAACAGCCAATAGCAAGGCAGGAAAAAGGATAGGTGGGGCTAGGGGGGAAAGAAGATACATAGGAGGAGAAATCTGGGACGAGAAATATCAAAGAGCAAGAGAGCAAGAAGAGAAAGAGGCAAGATCCCAGCCACCCAACCACACAGCCACACAGCCACACAGCCACACAGCCAGCCACGGAGTAAGAGTGAAAGTAAGATATACAGAAGTAAGAAAAGGAAAAAGCCCAGAGGCAAAAGGTAGATGGGTTAATTTAGTTAAGGAAAGCTAACTAGAAATAAGCCAAGCCAAGGCCTGGCATTTATAAATAATAAGAAGCCTCTGTGTGTATTGATTTGGGAGCTGGGTGGCAAGACCCCCACAGAGCAAAGAGTAAGGAGTGAAAAACAGCCAACTCCACGGCTGTGATGTTCTAGACCCTCTCTGACTTTCACAAACAGCGGCAGAAGGCAGCAAGATTCGCCACATGCAAGATGCTGCTCAGAGCAGTTGAACATTTTGTCCTCACAGTGACCTGGGAAAGAGTTTTATGAGTAGTGCCTGTAAAGTGGGTACTGTGACCCTCCCCACTTTACAGACCAAGAAACTCAAAGCAAAGAGCTGTTCAGAAAATGCATAAGGAAACCCAGCACACAGACCTGGGATTTAAATTTGAAGTACTCTGCAGCACTTCCTATCCAGCCAGAGACTGGCAGCATCACCTTTTAACACTGCTGAACAGTGCTGGTGTGAGCGAGACTGCTTTAGGTAGGCAGCTCAGCTAATCCCATGAGAACTCTGTGAGCTTACTATGATTATCCAAATGCTATTGAGAAAAATTGGGGGTTAGAAATATAGACTTACACAGATTCTGCAGCTATTAAATGGCAGCTTCATTTATTTTTACTCAGGTCAGAAAAATTCCTTGTTCATGAGATTCTAGCCTCTTTCTCCTACTGCCTCAGGTTCACAAGGAAGTCAAGAGAGGCACAACACTGTGAGATGTGGTCACCAGAGTGGGTGGGGAAAAGGCAGGAACTGCAGGATAGGATTGTTATTGAGCATCAGATTGGAGAGTGATCCTGTGCAATGCCCCTCAGTATGCGCCATTCCCAGGCAAGCAGGGTGGACTCTCAATTCCAAATATCCACCTGCCATAATTCCCAGCAGGTGATACTGGACCCATCCCATCCTGAATTTCCCCACCCAGTCTTTAACAATTGTCTTCTGTTCACAGGGATCCCTGTGTCTCAAGTCTCCATAGAGATCCAGTCTCCAGGAGACTGGGGAATTGAAGGGCAGACGCTGGTCCTTGTCTGTTCTGTGGCTAAAGGCACAGGGCTCATCATGTACTCCTGGCACAGAGAGGATACAAAGGAAAGTGTGGGGAGGAAAAGCCAGCATTCCCAGAGAGCAGAGCTGGAGATTGCTCCTGTCAAGGAAAGCCATGCTGGGGGATACTACTGCACTGCTGGCAACAGCTATGGCCTTGTCCAGAGTGCAGTGGTGAACATCACAGTGAAAGGTAAGCAGCATTCCCAATCGGGAGCCCGCAACTCCCAGCTGGCGATGTTGGAAGATGGGACAAAGTACACAAGGCAGGAAGAGGCTGGGAAGGGGTCTGAACACTGCAGGCTTTTTGTTTTGATGGATGTAAAAGTGTCAGCAGTGGCAGAGGAGCTGAAAGAGGGCACAGAGATGGAACTGGAGGCAGATTGTGGGGTGTAATCAGAGTCGTGCTCTCCTGAATTCTTCATCAATGCTTAACAGCTTTGTTGGACCCTTCCCTGGAGGGTTCGATCAAGCAGTGAGATGTGGGGAAAGGACACAGGGGCTGGAGTAGAAGAACTTGAGTGACAGTGAGGTAGGCTGTCAGTCATACCACTCCCCCTGACGCTCTACTGTGCTCTGTCAGTTCCGGTGTTGGACCCTGTCCTCTCCATCAGTGTTCCTGGGGTGCTGCCCTTTATTGGGGATGTGGTGGAGCTTCAGTGTGAAGACAAGAGAGCATCTCCTCCTGTTCTGTACTGGTTTTACTATGAAAATATCACTCTGGGCAACACCTCAGCACCTTCTGGAGGAAAAGCATCCTTTAAGCTCACTCTGACTGCAGGGCATTCTGGGAACTACTCCTGTGAGGCTGACAATGGCTGGGGGATGAAGCGCAGTGAGGTGGTCCCACTCAACGTCACAGGTAGGACGATGTAATGTCTCATTCTAGAATGCAACTTACATTATGCCAAGCCATGGCATTCTTCCTTTTCCTTGTGCTCTCCCATCCCTTGGGGCATCGGGGCTCCACCGGGGGACCTTGTGACTTCCAGCTGTGCTTTCCCGTCTTGACAAAAGCCTCTCAGCTCACTGCTTGTCCTCGCTGTCTGCTCTTCACTGAATCACATGTGTGTAAAATCAGGGGTGGGGCCAGTGTAAGGGGTGGGCTAGGGGAAGCGTGGAGAGCGAAGGTAGATGTCCACAAGAAAAAGGGGGATGCCCTTGCATCCTCGAGCTCAGAGGGGCTCACTTACAGTGGCTACAAGCTCCTGCTAGCCCCTGTAGTTAAGAACCCACAAACAAAACAGATTCCTGCATTAAATTTTTTACTCAGAGAGTATCATTTCATTTTCATAGCAACATAATTATTACAGGAACAAAGGAATAGAGTTTAAATTGAGCAGCTTGTCAAGGTTAGCTCTCAGGAGTGCCATGAGCGATACAAAGAAGAAACTGAAGCCAGAGTCCAGAAGCTTTGTAAGACTTCGGTTCTGTGTGACGAGGTCTGACGGCTGTGTGATCTTTTTTTTTCTTCTTCTTTTTTAATCCACTTTTGGAGACAATTTTACTCTTGAATTTTCTAATATGGAACACTACTGAGTTTCCCTTCTATGCCCTTCTTAGCTATCATAGGCAGTAGCTTTATACGACTTGCTAATATTTTATTTCAAATATTTGCATCTGTTTATTTATTGAGTGCTAGGTATCAAACTCTGGACTTCAGGCATGCTAGGCATATGATTTGCCCCTTGCATCCTATTAGTACATGAGGTTTGTGTTTTTGTTTGCTAGGGATGCGTTAGCTTTATAAGAATGATTCCAGGGAGGTTCAACAAACTCTGTGTTCAGGAATTTATAACATTTAAATTATCTACTACTTTGCAACTAGCCAAAGATTCTGAGCCCAGTAGACTGTTACCTCTACTGTCAAATCTTTTTGTTGTTGTTAATTAGCCTTTTGAAGCTTTTTTTATTATTTTAAAACACTGTTTTGTTACAGGGCTATTATTATAGAGCTGGGGATGACTGACAGGGTAAGTTCCCTTACTGCACATGTATGAGGACCTGTGTTTGGGTCCTCACTGCTTCCCTGGGCATGGCTGTTTCAGGGAATGGATACAGGATGAGCCTAGCTAGGGGTTTGCCGGCTACTGGACTAGCTGAAAAATGCTGAGGTGGGGGTCCTGTGGAAGACTCTGTTTCCAGAGAAGAATGCAGGGAGCTTTAGTGGAAGCCACGAGGCATCCTCCTCTGGCTCCTCGTGCACATGTACACTGTACACACATATGCTACATTCAGCTCCTCACACAACAGTTTATGTGCTTTGCCCCCCAAAGATGAGCTAAATAGGAAAGTCTAGATTTTCAAATTTATCATAGACTCTTGAGCACCATATCTGGTGTTTAGTTTCTAGTGTGTGACTATGTTCTCTCCTCATTTTTAATGTGCCTGAATGGCCGCCTTTTCTCACCACATTTACCGGAGGCCTTTCTATTGTATTGCTCTTTTTTAAAATTCAGGTTTCCTTTTAAATTTTCACTTTTCAAGTCAATATCATCTTATTATTCCAAAGTATTTTTCTAATTCATTTACTTCTTTTTCAGCTTTTTGTTTTCTAACAAGTTTATTTAAAACTATGTTTTCCTCCAAATAGCACTTTTATCTCATTTTAAAATGTTTGATGTATGATGTCTTCATTTGCTTATTGTCTACAATATGTGTAATATAGACTCTCAATTATTTTATAAAAAATTATAATTTCTTATAAATATGTTAATCCTTTATTATTAGATTCTTAGATATTCATTTGTTCTTGTATTTAGCATTTATTAAAATCCTATGTTCTTATATTTAGTATTTACTAAAATGTGGCCTGTAAAATTTTTTACCTCAGAGAAATCACTGAAATTTGGTTAATGGTCTTCCATACTGTCAGTTTATGCATATTTTCTCTGTGAAACAAAAAATTAATGTCATTTTCGTTTATTTTGGGAGTATATGAACTCTAGGGGTTCTTTCTTTAATTTAAGCTATTTTCTTCATTTAGTCTTATACTTCAGTCTGTATAGTCTTACATGCACAGCCAACTGTCTCCTTTTTATATAGTTAAGGATTCCAGCCTGGGGAATACCAGAACCTACTGCAGACAAGTCTTCCTAGCTCAATTAACCTAATCAATAGTGTCCCACAGGCATGGCCACCAGCCAACCTAATCTAGATAGTTTCTGAAAGGGGGTGCCTGAAGACTTTTCTCTTAGGTGATTCCAGATACTGTCAATCAACAATTGACATGAACTGTAACCGTACCCCTGTCCCACTCCCCCACTGCTGTAGAGACTTGTGTACATGGGAGCTGCCTTGGGGTATGTATGGTTTTTAATGTACTTTCACCCATTCTGTTTACAGAGGCCCCGCCCAAAGTGCGTCTGGTGAATGGTCCCCACCACTGTGAAGGACGTGTAGAGGTGGAACAGGAAGGTCGCTGGGGCACTGTATGCGATGACGGCTGGGACATGAAGGATGTGGCAGTGGTGTGCCGAGAGCTGGGCTGTGGAGCAGCCAAGCACACGCCTAGAGCCATGTTGTATCCACCAGTAGTTGATGAAGCTCTGCCTGTGCTCATTCAGGTGGCCCTGTGCAATGGGACAGAGAAGACCCTGGCTGAATGTGACCAGGTCGAGACCTTTGATTGTGGACATGATGAAGATTCTGGAGCTGTGTGTGAAGGTGGGTGATGACGGAGCTGACATGGGGCTGAGCCCTCCTTAGGCTGCCATCCTCTGCTTTTCTTCCTGCACCTATTCTACAGTAGAATGCACTAAGGGCAACACAGTCAGGTCACATTAAGTCGGCCCTGAGCTATAAAACAGACTGTCCTCTGCTAGTGTTATTTGTCCTCATTGGCCATCTTAAGAGACAAAACATTATTATTTTCATGGTTGTGAGTTGGAGCATAATATGAAGCATCAATTTTTACAGTTTGGGTGGTTTTAGTCAGGGAGACACTGCTCACATTATTGTAAAATCTTTTCAGCTATTCTGAGCTCTTTCCTTAGCAGCTCTATCCATCAGAATGAAGCTCTGGATTCTAATGGTTGAGTACCAGCTGATGGGTCGTTTTGGAAAGACATTGGTGGCCCAGAAAGTCAGGTCAAGGAATCAGGCCATAACAGGCATAGATTCCAGAAGGTCAGAGCAAAATGAAATCTGAGGATTGCTGCAAATTTCCACATCTCCATAGAGCCTGTGACTAGAGAGGCAGCCAGGGACAATGTCCTCCCCAGCCTCAGCCCACTGAGTGCTAGAGTGGCCTTTTGTGAAAAGAGAATTCCTTAGAACTCCTGAGCCATGTCCATTGCAAGGCACTTGTAAAGGCGGTAGCTTGTTCAAGGTAATGGAATCAGGACTAGGCTCTCTAGAGCCCATGGGATCTGGAGTCTACTGTACAGAGCCTTTGAGGCCGGCCTCCCCCCAGGTACCAGCCCCAGAAGTAACAGACTTCTCTATGGCTCATTATCATCTTTCAGAAAAGTGTGCTGTCTAGTCCAAGGTCTTCACAGAGTCGACATAAAAACGGGATTTCACACATTCCTGAGGCTCTTTGGTGAAAGTCCATGTGTAGGAAGGATCCCCAGGGGCTGATTGGGATGGTTGAGACAGGAGGTGGGTTGGCTTCTGTGGTTCAGGCTGGCTTCTGGTCTCATTCTGCATCACACATATCCTTAGAAAATCTGGTGAATGTGTCTACACAGTCTTTGCCAGGCTGCTGCATCCTGACCTCTCATTCCCTCTACACAGCAGTCTTGCCGAGCACTTCCTGAAGATTGAATGACCAGACACCATCAGACCTCCTATTTTCTGCATTTGGGCCTCACCGACTTAATAGTTCCCACTGGACTTCAAGACTTCATCTGTGAATCATCCTTCAACAGGATGCAAAACAATTCTGCTCTGAGCTTGGGTTCTAATAGCAGTAAAGAAGGCCCAAGTCCCCTATTCCCTGGAAGCCAAGCTTGGAAAAACTGTTCCCTTTCCAGTTCCTTCTAGCTATCGCCTAGGAGGGATGAAGAGGTAGACCCAAGTGAGAATCACGTGTGCCTGGGCCTTTCATCTGCTAGATTGTGGTCAAAGAAATTACATACAATAAAAGAAACTGAGTGCTTTATTTCATTTCTTCATTTTGGAAGAAACTAGCTTTTAAAAAGAATCTTTATAAACCATTTTTTAAGTTATAGGTGTAAACAAAAATTTTAAAAAGTGATATTTAGAAAAGAAAATAAAAATTAGACAAAAGTCACATTGCCAGAAGCAACTGATACTTACCAAAAGGGATTATGAATAATAATATGTACAGACAGATGAATTAATAGTTAAAATGGTTGTTCTACAAATTGTACATTATTTTAGTGTTTTATTAAAGGCTAGAAAATGGTGGCACTCACATCTTTAATCCTCGCATTCCAGAGGCAGAAATCCCTCTAGATCTCGGTGAGTTCAAGGCCACATTGGAAACAGCCAGGCATGGTGACACACGTCTTTAATCCCAAGAAGTGAGCCTTTAATACCAGGGAGTGATGGCTGAAAGCAGAAAGATATATAAGGCGTGAGGACTAGAAATTAGAAACATTTGGCTGGTTAAGCTTTTAGGCTTTTGAGCAGCAGTTCAGCTGAGATCCATTCTGATGAGGACTCAGAAGCTTCCAATCTGAGGAATCAGAATCAGCTGAGGAACTGGCAAGGTGAGGTGGCTGTGGCTTGTTCTTTTTCTCTGATCTTCCAGAGTTCACCCCAATAACTGGCCTCAAAGGTGAGGTGGCTGTGGCTTGTTCTGTTTCTCTGATCTTCCAGAGTTCACCCCAATAACTGGCCTCAGGTTTGATTTTATTAATAAGACCTTCTAAGATTCCTGCTACACACTTAAATTAACCCATAATCCTTATCTATATTTAGCCATATTGCTTGGTACCTTTTCTCAGTTCTGCCTTGTCATCTTGCTTCCTCTTTTTCTGGCTGGTGCCTCCTGACACTGCCCTTCCTCTTCCCAGAATTCTCCTAGTCTGCTTGCCTAGCTACTGGCCAATCAGCATTTTATTAAACCACTGTACAAGAGCACTATCTTACAGCATCTTTGTGTGTCTCAGCAGTTTCTTAGAATTCTATTCTTACAATCTCTTCCTGTTTCTTATTGTGATGGCTGTTTTCTGCTGTAAACGTGACTACATCTGGAATTAGCCCCCAAATAGGGCACACCTGTGAGATAGTTTTGCTTAATTTGAAGTAGGAAGACCCTCCTCTAATCTAGGCCACACCTTCTGCGGGAAGCCTATATAAGGACATGGAAGAGGGAAGTTTTGCTCTTTCCCTGCTTGCTTTCCCCCTACTAACAAGCCCATTCCTTCACTGGCATTAGAGCCTACTTCTTTGGGATCAAAAATATAACTACTAAACTTACCTTTTCCTTAAAAATTAAAAATAAATCTAATGTGGAGCCATCTGGATAACCTGACCTGTGTGGATAATTTTTTCATAACAGTCATTCTCTTTATAAACTGTCTCTCCTTTCATACAGTTTACTAATTCATATCGTCCTAGAAAACCATCTATTCAGCAGACCAAATTAAGGCAGCATGGACCAAGGAGGTTTTTATGGGGATTATTAACAGAAGTCTGGGGGAGAGGTTAATCATGGGAGCAGGAATGACTCAAAAACAGTTGCATGGCTGAAAACCCCACCCCGACATGATTGACAGCTGACAGGAGCTGCAATCCTGGAACTTTCTGTTCAACCTGCAGCTGGAAAGTCTGAGAATCCATCTTACCTGCAGCTCAGCTGGTCTGAGTCTCCTCCGCCCGTTCATTCCATCTATAACACTGGAGAAGGCCTTCAAGGAGCTCCAGGTTTACCTTTCCCTAGACAGGTGACATTTTGTTTACCTCCCGAGTCTATGAGCCCTCTCCTTCCTCCTATAGGGAATGTTTCAATTCCCTGGAAAACATTCTATAACAGAACTTCATGGGGACTACATCAAAGCCCAGCTCCTACTTCCATACTGCTTGCTCCCTTCACTTTTAGAATTTTTTGGTGATAAAATCACTCCCTGACAATCTTGTACAAGGTATCATGGTGTCTGTTTTCCTGAAAACTCAGCCTGTGACCATTCACTCAATGGTGTCGGAGTCTACAATGATAATTGAGTTACAGCTTATTCTGTTCTCCAGACCAGAGTGAATGATCACTATCTAAGATTCCAGGGATACCACATTTTCTTAGCATGGAACATTCAACATTCCCAACAGGTTATTCCCTGATGATCTATATTGTGAGAGGTGAAGACAGTGATGTTTTCTGTCACTCAACACCCAGTAAAAGAACTAGACCTACTGGTCAATATAAATTATCTGTTCCTTGTAAGCAGTTAGCCTTATGGAATTGTGAAAACCAGTTAATTTGAAAGATTATTTCTCCTGTCCTGTGCAGCATCCTGAAATAAGTTGGGCAAGCAGTTGGAGGAAACAAAGATATGGCAACTGTAAGAATGAGTGGGACCCATGAGAATGGGCTGGACCCTGCATCAGTCTCTGACACCTCCAGATGCCAAGGATCATAAAATGTTCTGGAGAAGAAGGTGTCATCTTTCACTAAGTTAAACATGAAGGAGGCCTGGAGTCTGAGAAACTAAAAAGTCACAAGAACTGGAATCCCTACTGACTACCATCCCACACCTGCAAAGCAAGTAAGTGGCTAAGCTCCAAGAGCAAACACCAACAGGGCCTTGGGTATTCATGACCCTTCAAGCAAATCAAGAGTACAGCTGATAGTTTACAGATATTGTACACAGTATCTCCTGTGTGAGAACTATACCAGGCAGAGAATTCTGGAGAATGCAGTTCTAATTTAAATAGTCGAAATAAGAAGCTCACCCAGCTTCCCGGCCTACCCCCACCTGCCTGACTGCTAAGCTGAGGAAGAAGCATGCTATTGTGGCAGGAGCATAAATTTCTCAATCAGATGTACTACCAGGTGGCATCGTTCCAGAAAAAGTTAACTATTCTTTAGATTTTCTTCTTTTATTAAGAGCATCTTTGTAACAGTATTTTAAATTAATCTTTTTTTTTTTTTTTTTTTTTTGGTTTTTCGAGACAGGGTTTCTCTGTGTAGCTTTGCGCCTTTTCCTGGAACTCACTTGGTAGCCCAGGCTGGCCTCGAACTCACAGAGATCCGCCTGGCTCTGCCTCCTGAGTGCTGGGATTAAAGGCGTGCGCCACCACTGCCCGGCTAAATCTTTTTTAGGTTAGCAAACAAGTAACTTGTTTCCTTATGGCACTTTCATACATATGTGTCATTATACTTTATTATCCATCATTCCCCTCCTCCACTGGCCTGCCCTATGCTGCCTGTCTCCTTCTAGATGGCTCTTTTCCATTCCCCATATACTTTCTCCTTAAGCTTTTTAACCACATGTATTCCATTTCCCTCTCTATTTACACCCTCCCTCATGACATCTTCCTCCAATCTCATGATCCCCTTTCTATTTTCTTGGTATAAGCACGTCAATTTTATTTTCTTGAGTAGGAGTTGAACTTGGATGTAAAGACACAAACTTCCCCTGATAAACATTACTTCTGTATCTTTTCCATGAATTATTAACCCTTTCAAGGCTCAGAAAAGATTGAATAATATCTTTATAATTCAATGTACACCTGTCTTCTCTTCCTCCTAATGACTTCTTAAGATTTGGTCATATTCTGGGGATTAATAAAAATATGTCTTATCTTATATAAAAGTTCAGACTGTGCCACAGGCCATCTTTGTGAAGTCTCCAAGGCAATCAAAAAAAAACTTATCCTATAACTTGTTGTATGGCAGTTTCCTCTGGGAAGAAGCATTCTATCATGTAGAGAATTTTGTTAAGACACAGGATATTCTAGTGGAAGATGAAACATTTCATCCTGTAGAAAATCTTAATAACCTTAGGAATTAAACAACTTAATAGCTTTAGAAAGACCTTGAAACTAAGAACATTCACTAGGCCCCCAGGTCTATTTGAACTCTTTCATATTCAACCATCAACTTTGACCAGTACCATTTATAGAAGTCTTCTTCCCCTTGTGTATTTCTGGTTTCTTTGTCAATCTCATGTATCCGTAGATGTGTAGACTTTTCTGTCTGGGTCTTCACTTAGATTCTATTGATCAGCATGTCTGTTTGTTGATAATATTGTGCTATTGTTATTACTATAGTTTTGCAGTACAACTTGATATTGGGGATGATACCTCCAGCAGTGCAAATAGAGCCATATTTATCATGCTACATGAAACTCAACTCCAAATGAACCAAAGATCTCAACATAAGGCCAGATATGAGTCTGGAAGAGGAAGTGGGAAATAATCTTGAACTCATAGGCACAATAAAAGACTTTCTGGCTGGGCAGTGGTGGCTCACATCTTACTTCTAGCATTTGGGAGGCAGAGGCAGGTGGATCTCGGTGAGTTCAAGGCCAGCCTGGTCTGCAAAGCAAGTTCTAGGACAGCCAGGACTGTTACACAGAGAAACTCTGTCTTGAAAAACCAAAGAAGAAGAAGAAGAAGAAGAAGAAGAAGAAGAAGAAGAAGAAGAAGAAGAAGAAGAAGAAGAAGAAGAAGAAGAAGAAGAAGAAAGAGAGAGAGAGAGAAAGGAAAGGAAAGGAAAGGAAAGGAAAGGAAAGGAAAGGAAAGGAAAGGAAAGAAGAAAAGACTTTCTGAACAGGACACCAACAGCACACGCAGTAAGAATTCAAATTAATAAATGATACCTCATGACATTTAAAAGTTCCTATATGGCAAATGACACAGTCATTTGGACAAAACGGCAGTCTACTGAACGCAGAAAGGTCTTTACCTATTACACAGAGATACACATGATAGAGTGTTGATACCTAAATTTATATAAAGAACTAAAAAAAGACATAAAGAAATCAAATAACCCAATTAAAAAATAAGATACAGAACTAAACAGAGAGTTCTCAAAAGATGAAACACAAATGACTAGAAACACAGAAATTTTCAACATCCTTAGTCCTCAGGGAAATACAAATCAAAACTACTCTGAGATTTCATCTTACAACAGTCAAAATAGCCAAGATCAAGAAATAAATGGCAGCTCATTGTGGCAAGGATGTGGGAAAAGGGGACACGTTTCCATTGCTGGTGGAAATGTATACTTGTGCAGACACTATGGAGATCAGTGTGGTGATTTCTTGGGAAACTGAAAACAGATCCAGCTATACCACTCTTGGGTATATACCCAAAGGAATTTACATCCTACTACAGAGACATTTGCTCATCCATGTTCATTAAGATACAGGATGACCTAAGAGAAGGTAAAACATTTTTATTTATTTATTCATAATAGCCAGAACTTGGAAATAGTCCCACAATAGATGAAAATATAATGAAATGTAGTATATTTACACAATGGAATATTACTCAACTGTTATAAAAAATGAAATCATGAAATTTGCAGGTAAATGGATGTACCTAGAAAAAAATATCATCATCCTAAGTGAGGTAACCCAAACCCAGAAAGACAAATTGGGTATGTGTTCTCATATATGTGGATGTTAGCTTCTAAGTCCTCAACAACTGTCCTACAATCTACATAAGCAGAGAGGTTGGGTATAGAGTAAGGGAATAGGGGGCAGGGGAGCTTCCAAGGAAGGGGAAATAGAATATCTAGTTATGGAGAGACACCCGGGGAGACTGGAACAGGAGGATTAAATGGAGAGTGGGAGAGAATAGGGGAGTAAAAGGGGGAAGATAGGAAGGGACAGCTAACACTAAGGGCCACTTAAGGGGTCATATGGAAATCTACTACAGTAGAAGCTTCTGAAAATATATTCATATAGGAAAGAAATCCAAATGGAATCCCCAGATCATTTGGGGGATACAAAGCCCCTATTAGACATCTCTCAGCACCAAGTGAAACCTTCATAGACAGGAATAGATTCACATATAATTGAGTTGAAAGTCCCCAAAACAGCTGAGGCTATTATCAAGACCATTGGTGCTCTCCACAAACTTATGGTAAGGCCCCATTGCTATAGACAACACGTACATATCTCATTAGACATGGAGAAGTCGTGCTAGTGCCTTCTTAGAGCCTTTCCCCATACTGACTAGTTTTCATGGTACTGAAATATACTGTGTGTGCTCCCAGAGGAGAAAAGTAACCATAAACCCAGCTACAACCATCTCCAATGGTGACCTGTTGGTATGATACACTGGTGCAGGAGTGGGACAAATGTTGTGGGAGTGACCATTATCTGATTAGATTTAAGTTCCAGTCCATGAAATGGAATTCATACTTGGCACTGCTCTCGTTGCCAAGAACGTGAGACTAGATAGGCCAGTGACTTAGGGGGAAACTGAGTATGATTGTCCTGCTGAAGGAAATAAGCAATAAAATGACTCCTAATGACCTTCTCCTCCAGGCATAGATCAATGCGTCTTGCTCAGCCATCACCAGAGATGCTCCCTCCTACAATAGATGGGAACCAACACCGAGATCCACAACTGGACAGTGTGCACAGAGTGGGAGTTTTGGAGCACCCTGTCCTAAGTGGGATGTCTTCACTGAAGCCCTCCCCCCAGAGCTCAAGGAGCTATGTGGAATTGAAGGCAGAAAAATTGTAAGAGTCAGAGGGGATGGATGACTCTAAGAAAATAGGGTCTGTTAGACACAATGGGACTGATGCACATATGAACTCATGGGGACTGTGGCAGCAATCACAAACCCAGGCCATGTTCAAGCCATATAGTGTTCCAGCACTGAGAGGGTTAAGTGGGCATGGGCTCCCATCCCTATCCAGTGATTGCTACATCAAACTAACATATGATTATTGCTTTTCTTTGTTTCTCTCTCATTCCTTGTTCCTTCCTCTTTCTCAAAACACTCAATACCTACTCTGGGCCAATTTTAAGCATATACAGTTAATTACCATCAACATGTAGTATACTAGATCTCTGTATTATACTTCAAGTTGAAAAGTCTTTTTCAGAAACTCTGGAGAAATATCTTTTCTGTTCAAAGTGTTTGTGGTTTTTCCAGAACACCCCAGTTCCAGTTCCCAGCACCCACATCTGTCTGGTCACAGCTGCAATTCTAGCTACAGAGAATCTGACACTGTCTTTTGGCCTCTGCAGGCACCTGCACACATGTGGCAGACAGACAGACAGACACACACACACACACACACACACACACACACACACACTCAAATAAACCTTTAAAAGACTTTATCAGCACTAGATCTTTCTGCAGTCAGTCCTTACTTACTTTTGCCGTCAAACTTGGGGAGTCACAGCCAGGATCCCACATCAGGTCTGACCATCTGTCCTCAATAAGTCAACGAAAAGATACAACATTTTTTTTTTAGGGAAATTTATTCAATTTGGCTATATTTTGAAGTGAGGCAAAGAGATCTCCTAAAGTCAGTCTTCAGGGTTCTGAAGTGAAATTAAAGTTTAAACGGGTCCAGTGTAGCAGAGCTGAGCAGTCCTGGTCACAGTGTGGTCCCTGCCCGCCACTGGCCCGCCCTTGCCTAGGCTTCAGTCTCACCCTGCAAGGTGGTCTGACAAGTTGGGACCTGGTAGAATCTCTCTCCAGGAGGCATGTTTCCCCTCTGGCTGCTACTTTTTGCTTCTCCCAGCATGAGATTCCTGAGGAAATTCCCATTTCTTTGGGGTTTATTGTTTCTACAGTCTGATAGATTGGGAGACATAAATTATCTCTTTCATTTCAGCTAGGCCAATTACACTTCGGCTAAACCTGTCTTAAATAAACACCTCTTCTCCCACGTAAGTACTTCTTTGTGTCTGTTTCTGTCTTGGACTGCTGCATTCTGCCATTTCTCCCTCACTTGTCACCAACAGCAAAGACAGCATTTAATCATTACCTCCTGATTCCTAACTCCTTTTCCTTGAAACTGTCCTTCCCCCAGCTTTCTTGTATGAGATCTACTCCACAACAACGTTTCCATCAGCAGGCATCCTGAAGTTCTGTGTTAGATGGTCAGAGCTTGCCTTCAGTCTCTGATAGCTTATGTTCACCGGATCTGGGCCCCTGGAAGCTGCAGGTTAGGGTTGCTGAGTCCCTAGGTCTCCAGGGGACGGTCTCCAGCGACTTCAGCAGCTTCTTTCATGCTGGCTCAAACCTAGACATGGTAAGCATTTCCACCCTGCATGGAAAGTGCGCTTGTGTGCCTCCACACCTCCCAATCCTTCTTGGGATCTCACAGACTGAGAACTGACACTCTCACAGAGTGGGGTTCAGGGAGAGAGGCAGGAGGCATCAACTTCAAAACCTTCCCCTGCTCTCTTTTTTAAACACTAAATGCTAAAAATACGCAACAAGGCACTGGATGGATTTTAGATTGCAAAGGCACCTGTTTTCTCGGATTGCAAAGGTCGTATTAGGTTAGGCTGGCCTTTTGTCTCAGGTTGGCTGTAATTACCAGCGTCTACTGTGTTTAGATGCTGGGGCTGCCCTGAAAAGACCTGGGTGGGGGCATTCCTAACCAGATTCTTATTCTTTTTAATTCTGCAAATAAACTGCGGCTGGCTAGACATCCAAAGGCAAAGAAATAGTTCCAGTGCCTACGGGACAGTGCTAAATTGACTTTGCTTCACATACACTGTTTTCTAAAGACAGAAAGGGAAAGGAGGTATGGGATGGGATAGGTGAGGATCTGGGGAGGATCTGGGAGGAGACAAGGGAAGGGAAGGTGTAATTAGAATATATTGTATGGAAAAATTATTTTCCATTAAAAATTCTCAGAGCAGTCATGATTAAAACCCTACTTGTGTAATACGCATGGCACATGGCATATTGAGATAGAAATGAGTCTGACATAATCCTCCATTAGGAAAGAATTTTAGATATCTGGTATAAGACCTATATATAGAGAGAGTTATTTTTAAGTATATATCCAGTGCAGTGATAAAAATATAGTTTTATGCCAGGCAGTGGTGGCACACACCTTTAATCCCAGCACTCGGGAGGCAGAGGCAGGCAGATCTCTGTGAGTTCGAGGCTGGCCTGGACTACAGAGTGAGTTCCAGGAAAGGCACAAAGCTACACAGAGAAACCCTGTCTTGAAAAACCAAAACACACACACACACACACACACACACACACACACACACACACACACACACACACATATATATATATAGAATATATATATATATATATAGAGAGAGAGAGAGAGAGAGAGAGAGTTTTATTTATTTTTGTTATTTGTTTTATTTCAGTAAATAACTTGGTGGATTGTTGTTTCTTTCATAGACAGATCTTACTGTGTAGCTCAGGCTAGCCTAAGAACTTGTGATACTCTGTCCTAAGCCTCCTGAGTGCTTAATTTCTGGTGTAAGCTACCAAGCTTGAGTTCCAGTAAGTTCTATTGAAATTTACTACAGGCTTAATGTTTCTTTTCCCCCAAACTCTTGTGTTGAAATTCAAACTTCCAGATGATGGTTTTAGGAGTGGGGTGTGGGGGATGGTGATTAAATCGTAGAGGAGGATCCCTTATAAGTGGATTAGCGCCCTTATGAAGGGAGCCTTTGAGAACTCTGCTGCCCCTTCTACCCTGTAAGATACTGCACGTGTGCTATGAGTAGAAACCAGGTCTTCACCAGACAGCTGAAGTCAGCATCTCCACCTTAGGCTGCTCATCCTCCGGAAGTGTGGGAAGGAAGTCTTGGTTATTTGCAATCCACCTTGCATGGCAACTTATGATAGCAGCCTGCACTGACCTGAGGTTAGACGCCACAAAATGTCTAGGGCTTGCTTTCTTGCTGACTTGATTACTGTCCACTCAAAGCTGTGATTTCATCTGCACGATCACATTGAATGCTCAGAACCCCAAAGGGAGACAATGTTCTTTCCATTTTATAAAGAAAGAAATGGGTAACCCACTCAAGCTCAGTTCCAGGTGGTGGGACTAGAGTTCACAGTCTGGTCTTTTTTCTGCATTGATAACCTATTTCTGTCTTTGCTCTCCCCCAAGAGTGAATTCAAATTGACTAGGGTAGGTAAAAGTTCAGCAGGTAGCAGAACAGGACTGGAGGAGGGAAAGTTGAAGACACGTGGGAGACACTGTTTAGAGACAGAGATGAGCCAGTGTAGAGGCTCATTCTTGCCTTGGAAAGCAAGAATGAACACGCTTCTGTAAGGCATTGGTATTTTGTCAGTGAAGATGCATTGAAGGTTGGCAGAAGGATTAGGAAATAGAGTCGGCCGGGCAGTGGTGATGCATGTGTCTGTAATCGCAGCACTCAGGAGGCAGAGGCAGGTGGATCTCTGAGTTTGAGGCTAGCCTGGTCTACAGAGCTATTTTCAGGACAACCAGGGCTACACAGAGAAATCCTGTCTTGAAAAAAAAAGGAAAAAATAAAGAAAAGAAAGCAAGATGGTCCCTTGTTTTTCTGGAGACAGAATAGCTGAAGAACAGTGTCCTATGAAAAAGTCAGGACAAGAAGACACATCTTCCAAATCCAAACACCTTGATGAAGCCCTTTCACATACTGGTCAAGGTTTCACCAGCATAGCTCATGAAGAGTTGCTGATTGGGAAAGGTCATTATCTGCATCCGCTACCAGTGCAGCTTCCGGACAGGTTCCAGAATAGTCAGCACCACGGTTGACTTTTCATAACTAGGAAGAGCTTTATATAGCTGTTTCTCATACAGTCTGGTCTTCACAAAATTTACAGAACTGTCGGGTGTGAGGAGTCTTGGGAAGAACCAGTTCTTCCAACAATTTCCAACACATCCTTCATGGTGGAGAGGAAACACTTGCTGCCTTTTCTTTAATGTTGATATCCAATATGGTGTCTCCCTGAGCTTTCTGTTTTCTGGTGTTGATCTGAGCAGGGTGGTTTTCAAGTCACACAAGGGCCATGTCAAGCAGAAATTCTGGAAATAGCAGCCAGAGCTGCCGTCACCAACTCAAAGCTTTTTGCAAAGGACTGGTGGATCATGTGTTACTTAGAAATGAACTGCCAGCGCCATCCTTTGACAACCAGGGCCCAGGAGTCCTCTATTATGACACTGTCCTCATCCATCAGCAGTGACTGTCAAGGGCTCTTTTGGCCACAGGACTTGACAATTAAAAGTGAACTTAAAAAGCAATATAACCTGTTCAAATAACAATTGTATCTTGACAGACAGGTGAAGTAACAAAGGGATCCAATCTTCCAGCAGGAAACCTGAATACTAAACCTCAAAGGACTCTTAGAGTCTACCTTGATCCAAGGTTCCTTCTTTATGGGAAAAGGACAGAAATGTCTCCAAAAGCATCATGAGAAACCACAGAGATGCTGGTGGAGTTGGAGGTCAGCAGAACTCCCTGTGATGGGCTTCTGAATCACCAGGCAGATCTGAGGGTATCATCATCACCATGGCTACAAGCCTCTGATACCATCATGAGCAACATCAGAGGGAAGCTGATCTTTCCCCGCTCCAGATGCAGAAACCAAGGGCCAGAGAGATGCAGTGAACACCCCAGGCTCACATTGTTGAGTGAGGACAAAGTCAGCACCACTCCGGGAAAGCCCATGCTTCTTTTTATCATTTAGAACAGTGAACTTGCTACGTGTCTACTTCTTACTGTTTACCTTGCAAGTTCTCTGCACAGGTGCTGTCCAACCTGTCTTCACCAAACACTCCCCAGCCCTGAGAGAGGCCCTGAACTGGAACGTGACGCTTCACAAACGTTCGTTGGCAGACTCCAAGAGTGCAAGCTGCACAAGAACAGGAATGACAGCCATCTTTTAATGGGAAGCTCAGGGTTCCAGGTAATACAGAACTTCTTAACTGCATGGAAGTATTCAGCTTTGGGAGTAAGCCCAAGTCAGTGTCAGTGTTTGTCTTCTTTCAGATAAAAACAATGCAGCCCGGAGAGATTAAATAAACTGTGCAGGAACGCACAGGAATTGGCAAACCTATAACTCCAATCCAAAGCACTTCACACCGTCTCTTTTCTTTTTCAAACTGAAACTGAAAAGGGAATTGCATACAATGTATTATGATGTTTTCCCCTCCTCCAATTCCTCCTAAATCCGACTCACTTCTGTTGCTAGAGTTTTCCTGCCTGGCCCACAGTCAGGACAAATCTTTCTCACCTGCCAGTCCCACAGCCGCTCAAACCCGACCAAGTAAACACAGAGACTTATATTGGTTACAAACTGTATGGCAGTGGCAGGCTTTTTGCTAACTGTTCTTACAACTTAAATTAATCCATTTCCATTAATCTATACCTTGCCACATGGCTCGTGGCTTACCGGCATCTTCACATGCTGTTTGTCATCGTGGCGGCTGGCAGTGTCTCTCTGACTCAGCCTTCCACTTCCCAGCTTTATTCTCCTCCTTGTCCCACCTACACTTCCTGTCTAGCCAATGGCCAATCAGTGTTTTATTTATTGACTAATCAGCAACACATTTGCCATACAGAACATCCCACAGCACACTTCCCTACCCCCTAACTTTTTGCTCACACACTCTCTCTCTAATTTTTCTTCCCCGCTCTCTCATAAACATACAAAAACAAAACAACACACACACACACACACACACACACACACACACAAAACACTGAAAAACACAAAAATGGAAATCAAACTAAACAAGCAAAGGATTGAAATGACAAAAATTTCCAAACAAAGTAAAATGACACAAAAAAAATCTACATAAGTATCATTGAATTCATTTTGTGTTGGCCAACTACTCCTGCATGGGACCTACTCTGACGTGTGGTTAATCACCCGGTGAGACTCCATTGGAGAAACCCAATTTTTCCTTTTTCAGCAGGTATCAATTGCAGGTAGTGTCTTGGTGAGGACTGAGAACCCGTGTCTACCTCTCCCTCTCAGTCTTGCTGTGTCTGGAAGACACTGTTTCCTTGCAGTCAGCTGTCACCTCTGGCTCTTACCATCCTTCTACCTCCTTTTCTGAATACAGCCCTGAGTCTCAAAGGAAGGGTTGTGATGAAGGCATCCCCTTTGGGACTGAGTGCTCCAAAATCTCTCACTCTACTCACTGTCCATTTGGGGTCTCTGTATTCGGTCTCATCCACTGCAAGAGGAAATGTCCCTGATCCGTGGGGCTAGCAGTAGTCATTGGAAGTCATTTTGTTACTGTGTTCCTTTAACAGGATAATAGTGTTAGTTTTTGTCTTCACTAGACCTATGACCTATCTAGTTTCGGGTTCTTGGTCACATAGCAGTGTCAGGTGTTTCCTCAATGTCTTAACAGTTTTATTATCATGGTTAGAGTTAACCTAAGATGTCTTTTTGAGGCTATTGCACATCATACCTTATTAATCATCACAGAGCATTGCCTCTTCATCCACCTCCCCTGTACTTCTAACCTGGAAGAATGCTGACGGATGTGCAGTTCTCATTATGTATTTGTAGACTAAATGGTAGCCAGACAAGACCCTAAGTCTATTACTTTGGGCTAATGTCAGGGAGTCCTGTTGGCTGTGCTGTATAGGCAGCATGCCCCAGCTCTGAATAAAGTACCCTGTGTCTCCTGCAGCTGAGAGGAAGGGTCAGTATGGCTTGCTTTTGGTTAAACCGCACAGTCTGTTAGGAAAGAGTGCCCTCTTCTGGCACAGATGGGGTTCTGCACTCTCAAGCCCTCTTAGGATTGTAGCGACCGAAGGAACTGCAGTGTGGGCTACCAAGAGGCTAGCAGGTCCTAGCACCAGCCCTCGGACACAGCTTTACTTTTGTTACATCCTAATCTTTAGGCCAAATCAGATGCAGAATTGTGGTTGTGAATGATAACACCTTTATCTTTGATTGCTCCCCTACTCAAGAACCCTCTCAATCGTCCTGCACTTTACCCTCCCTGGAATGCCTTGGCGCAGGACCCAGGTTTCAGGGTCCATATAAATCGTTTCCCGCTGGGCACTGGTGGCGCATGCCTTTAATACCAGTACTCGGGAGGCAGAGGCAGGCAGATCTCTGTGAGTTTGAGGCCAGCCTGGGCTACAGAGTGAGTTCCAGGAAAGGCACAAAGCTACACCGAGAAACCCTGTCTCGAAAAAACAAAACAAAACAAAAAAAAAATCATTTCCCCATCACCCTAAAAGGCCTTTGTTCCTGACTGTGACATCTTTGATGCACTTTCTCTCAACCTGCTTTTCCACTTAGCTTCTCTTCACTCTTGTTTACTATCTCCATAAATGCCATGGCTTGATCTCTCTCTGTCAGAGATCTACTCCACCTGAAGTGCCTCCCAGGATCTTCCATCTTGATCTCCCTGACCAGAGGATCTGCTTCTACTGAATGGCAATGGCCATGGATTCCTATGTGCTCAAAATCCAAGGGAGACAAAGGATGGAAGTGTATGTGGGCTTTCCTTATCACCTGCCTCTGCTGAGGTTTTGAAGACCAGAATAATGGTGACAAGTGCTAGATGCCACTCACCAGAGTCTACTTCCTTCTCACAAATATATATTTAAATGAAGAAGAAGAAGAAGAAGAAGAAGAAGAAGAAGAAGAAGAAGAAGAAGAAGAAGAAGAAGAAGAAGAAGAAGCTACCAAGTGGGAAGCAGTAAGCCATGGTCCAGATATAGCCTGCCTGGTCCTTCACCTGCAGGCATGAGCGGTGAGGGCAGACTTGACTGCAAGCCTCTGAAAAGACATGGATACTGTGGTCTTTGACACCTAGGTCCCAACCATCCATAACAGATTCATGGTGCAGGAACTGTATGTACAACCTGGGTTGAGGGGGGTGTGGGGAAGAGAGAGGGAGGGAGGGAGGGAGAGAGGGAGGGAGGGGAAAAGAGAGAGAGAGAGAGAGAGAGGAGATCTTGAACTAGGAACCCCACTCTGTGCTTGTTCCTAGTCCTGAATGGTTCAAAAGATCTAAGTCACCTTCCCTATAAAAGCAAATGATAGTTTTATGACAGATTAAACCTTCTGAATTTCATAGTCAGATTTATATAGAGTCAATAACTATCTGGCCAGCTGCTCCTAGCCTGGTGTCTTGTAGTTTTGTAACAAATACCTATCAATTCCCCAGGAAAAGGCAAGCCTAACAGTGACACTAAACACTAAGACTGAGGACTCAGAAACCTACTGTCAGGTGCTGGGATTTGAATCTGAGATGTCCTGCATGGCCTTCTGGCTAGTGGTGCTGTTTGGAACCATTAGGTCTGGAGTGTCTGGTGGAAGTCATTCACTAGGCATGGGCCTTTGACCAGTATAGCCCAGCCCCCAGTTCCTGTCCCCACTCTCCACTTCACATTGGTATAAGAATGTGTCCAGTCACTATGCCATGCTCTCACCAAGACACACTGAGCGGCTCTGCCAAGTCCTCCTAACTACAATCTTCTGAAACCATGAGCCAAGATAAAGCCTCCCTCCACTGTTTCTGGTAAGTACTTTGGTCACCATGATGGAAAGGTAACTAACACAGAGGTTGAGATGACGTCCCGTTAACCTTAAGGCCTTTAAAATTGAACTTAAAAAAATAAAAAGAGGGCTGGAGAGACGGCTCAGAGGTTAAGAGCATTGGCTGCTGGCTGCTCTTCCAGAGGTCCTGAGTTCAATTCCCAGTAACCACATGGTGGCTCACAACCATCTATAATGAGATCTGGTGCCCTCTCCTGGTGTCCAAGCATACATACAGGCAGAACACTACATAATAAATAAATAAATCTTAAAGAAGAAGGAGGAGGAGGAGGAGGAGGAGGAGGAGGAGGAGGAGAAAGAAAGAAAGAGAGAGAGAGAGAGAGAGAGAGAGAGAGAGAGAGAGAGAGAGAGAGAGAGGAAGGAAGGAAGGAAGGAAGGAAGGAAGGAAGGAAGGAAGGAAGGAGAAGAAAATGAGAAGAACAAAGGGGCATCGTGACTGTTGGAAAAAAAATCAGAGCAGGTGACTGATGTGAAAGTAAACAGAAAAAGTCACTTTCTTACACCACGTGATCCTCCCAACTCCTCAGTCCAGTTCAGAAGTACAGAAAGAAGCCCTACCCAAGCCATGGGATCTCGGCTTCATAGCATGGAGGGATCGTGAATATACCAGAGTGGCATCCTCCCACAATCCAAAGCATCAGCCTGAAGGCTGACCTCTGACCTCTCTGCCCTTAGTTCTCAAGGAAAACATCAAGAAGGTGTTGTGGGAGAGTTGTCATGGTGGTGGTTCTTGACTGTTGACTTGACAAGCTCTAGAAACAAGACCGGGGCACATCTGTGAAGGACTACCTAGACTTAGTTCATTGTGATGGGAAGACCCACCCTAAGAGTGGGTAGCACCATTCCAAAGGCTGGGATCCCAGGATGCATAAAAGAAGGAAGCCAAGGAAATACAAGCATCCATCACTCTGTGTAGTGTGATCGCCCAGCCTCTCTCTTTGACCATGGTGATGGACTCATCCCCTCACGCTGTAAGTCACAATAAACCCCTCCTTAAGTTGGTTTTTGTCAAGTGTTTCGTCACAACAGTAAGAGAAGGAGCTGACACAGTGCTTTTCCCTGAGACTGTGCGCCCAGTTGGACTGTTCTCCTGTGGAATCAAGTGTCAGAAACAAAAGGAATCAGAGCACATGCTTGCCGTGCAGGGCCTCATCTTGGAACAAATTACTTCAAGCTATTTTCCAGTCAATAAAGAGAAAAGACAAAATTAAAACTCTTTCTTCCTTTAAACTATACTCTAAAGCAGAAGAAGCAATTGAACAGTGCGTTATTAAATAGTGTCAGCCTGAGGTCAAAATTCTATCAGGTATTTCTCAAGGTTGTCTGACTTTATCCATATTTTATCTTTCTTTTGTTTTCTGCCCCCTGTAGCCAGAAATTTCTCCAGTCTTGCCTTGCCCAGCAGTCTGGATGAATCTCTCCCACCCGCACGTCCCCCGGCTGCTTATAAAATAATTACTCAGAGGCTTATATTAATTACAAACTGTATGGCCTATGGTTTCAGCTTCTTGTTAGCTAGCTCATTCACCTGAAACTAACCCATTTATATTAATCTATATGTTGCCATGCGACTGTGGCATTACCAGTCTGCTGGCATTTTGTTGATCCTTTGGCTGCGGGCTGGCATCTCTCAAACTCCACCCTTCTTCGGCTCGTATTCCGTTTCAATGTACCACCTAACCTTATCCTGCCCTGCCATAGGCCAGTGCAGCCTTATTTATCAACCAATCAGAGCAACACATATTCACAGCATACAGAAAGACATCCCACAGAAGCCCCCCTTCAACTGCCCCCCCAAAAAAAACCCAGGAAACATGGTTTACAAATAATCTTTTCCCAATTTGATGAAAAATGACATAAAACACCACCTACTCCACTTCTAATGAGAATGACCATGTACAGTTGGGCCAGTGCACAGTAACAACTGTTCATCTACAGATCCTCACTCCTGCCTGTCTTCCTTTGTCAAATCAAAAGAACATAGTGATTGCTTTCATTAAGAGCATTATTAAAGCCAATAGTGTAGCCCGAGGCTTTCTTGTTTGCTTGTTTTTGTTGCTGTTTGTTTCTTGTAGCCCACACTGGCCAGGAACTTATTATGGAACCCAGGCTGGCCTCAAATTCATTATCTTCCTTTCTCAGCCTCCCACAGTGCAGGGATTACAGACAGGAGCCACTGTCCCTGCCTTTGAATCATTTTTTAATCAAACAAGACACATAAATCACCAGGTGGAAAATTCATGATATCAAAAGTTTTACTTAAAACCTATAACCCAAGTCAGGCTGTTTGTGACCACCTATAACTCCAGCTCCAGAGGAATACAATGCCTTCTTCTGGCTTCCATGGGGCATTAGCATACACTTGTGTATGCGCACACACTTTCGCTTAAAAATTAAATACATCCTTATCAACTAAATTATAATGACTGTTACTTATTTAATTATGATTAAATTTAAGACAAGTGGTATGAATAGTTCCACTGTGTAACTCTGGACTCTGAAGACACATGGTAGGAGACTATACAATATATATTAATTTATGAATAATCACTAAAATATAAACTAAAGTACTATTTCAGTTTGGGACCCTAAAAGTTACTTGGTCCTTCCTTACTCTGTCCTATGACTGTCCTTTCTTTAGTGTGCTTGACCAGTTAGTTTGCCTGCATGTATAATTATGTATATTTTTGTGTTTATATCACAACGGAATTAAATTAAAATTCATATAATGAATAGACTGTCTTAGTTTCTTGTACTGTTGTTGTGATAAAATATCCTGAAAAAAAAATCAAGTTAAGGGAGAAAGTGTTCTGTCTCATAGTTCCAGGAATATTCCATCATAACAGGGAAGTTAAGATGGAGGGAACTTAGAGCACCTGGAAAGATCGGGCCCACAATTAGGAAGCAGAGAGCAATAGATGCATTCTGTAGTTCAGATCACCTTCTCCACTTATACACTCTGGGATCCCAGCCACAAGGTATAGACTTCCAACTTATAATGGTACAAAGTAAACACACTTTTTCCAAAGGAGGAGAATAAGGGCATAAGACAATAATACCAAAACAAAACCCAAATCCAGCAGGGCAAATGCCAAATCCTGAAGCTCTGTGTTTGACATCTGGGCTGCAAAGACCTCAGACATTCCCATTCTTTCAGCCTTGCCACCTGAAGTAAGCAGAGAGAGCATCACTCTTAGATGTAGGCTGGCTCCATTCCCCATCTTCGTCTCTCCACAGCAAATGGCCCATGACCCTGGCATCTCCAATATGCTGGGGTCATGACTGCAACTGACTCATGACAGCAACCATCAATATGCCCCTTGGGGTCTCTCTACAGAGACTCTGAACTTGCCACACAGTGCCTGGCCTCTGATGCTCTGCATAATTTCCTCAATATTACATCCTTCATGCCTTCAAAACCAGTCCCACATGGACAATGCTTGTCTTAGTTAGCTTTGTCTTACTGTAATAAAACACCATGACCAAAATCCACTTAGGTTGGAAAGGATTTATCTTACTTACATTTCCACATCACAGTCCATTACCAAAAGAAGTTAGAGCAGGATCTCAAGACAGGAACCTGAATGCAGGAATTGAAGCAGAAGTCATGGAGGAGTGCTGCTTCCTGACTTGCTTGCTCCTGGCTTGCTCAGCCTGCTTCCTGATAGCACCCAGGACCACCAGCCCAGGGGAGGCACCACTCACGATGACCTGGGCCCTCCCACATCAATCACTGACTAAGAGAACATGCTACAGACTTCTCTTATGGAGGCATTTTCTCAATTTAATGTCCCTCTTTCCAAATGACTAGTTTGTGTGAAGTTGATACAAAACTGGCTAGCTCAGTGTTTATGACATTGCCAAATGCTGCTCCCTGCTTGAGATGTGGCCCAGGCCACTGAATCTCCGTTGGATCTGCTTCAGTGAGCAAACCTGGAAGGAATACCTTCTCACTGCTCCAGTGAAGTGTAGGAGGCTCTCTATAATGGCACTGCTCTCCCGTCTTCAGCACCAACCTGGATGTTTCCTGATCCTGAAACTTTCTCTGCCATGTAAACCGGGCATTGTTTTCAGGTTCAAATTCATTTACACTGCCTGGACAGGCAGAATACAGCCCAATTCTTGTCCGAAATATCAATAACCTCTATCCAGGTTCCTGATAAAAATCCTTGTTCCTGCCTGAAACCTTCCGAACCAGGCTTCTACTGTTCATCATTCTCTCGGCACTCTTGGCTTCCTAGATCCCACTAGAATGGTTCCTAAGCCGTACCCACAACACCCATCAGCTTTTCTAGCCCAAAGTTCCAACTCTTCTGCATTCCTCCTCACCCCCCGCAAAAAAAAGTCCCTAAAAGTTTAAAATTCCCACG
This sequence comes from Peromyscus californicus insignis, assembly GCF_007827085.1. Taxonomy (NCBI): domain Eukaryota; kingdom Metazoa; phylum Chordata; class Mammalia; order Rodentia; family Cricetidae; genus Peromyscus; species Peromyscus californicus. Next base: position 66,715,698 of record NW_026294617.1, on the reverse strand, counting down.
GTTAGGCTGATCACAGCACCAGTCCCACTCCTCTGCACCGTTGTCTGCCCTAATTTCATTTCTTACGGTGATAAAATGTCCTGACATAAAGCAACTTAGAGGAGACACCCACTGAAGTCTTCTTTCTCTTTGTGAAAAGACAAATTCATTAGAGAGAGCCCCTGCACTCAGAATGCTGGAAGGAGCCCCTGCTCCTGGAATCAATACACAGAGGCTACCACAACTGATACCTAAGGAGGCCAGTCTTTATGTAAAGCTGGCAATTGAACTAGGCAAGACTGTCTATATGGTGCGGGTTTTTCAGTCATGAAGAAACACCAGATTGAGGAGGTACATAAGAGTTTTAGTTCACAGTTGCAGAGAGTTACCAAGACCGTGCAATGGTTGGAATCATTGCAAGAAAATTCTTAATAGACCATAAGCCTGCAGCTGTAAAGGTGAAGTCCCGACTGCAATAGAAAGCCCAGGATGTTAGAGAGGCCAGAACCATGTGTCATCTGTGGAAGGAAATGACATTCTCAACAGAGAGGCTTTATGTGCTTTGAGAAGAAAAACTGGAGATGCAGGACCACCTAAGGTCTCTGGAGTTCAGACCGTTCCATCGGGATCCCCAGGTGCCGACATAGAGCTCTAGGATTGGGTGCTTGTCTGTTAAATTTCTGGCTTGCTTTGTCCAATATTTGCTTGTCATGCCTCCATTTTTCTTTTGGAATGGAAATGTTTACTCTGTGCTAATGTATGTTGGAAGTATGTAACTTGTGTTTTGATTAAGAGAGCCTCACAGGTAAGAGATCTATCTGCCTTGAGTCTCAGAAGAGGCTTTGGACAGTCTTGGCACTGCTAAAGACTATGGAATTTGGAATGAGTGTGTTTTGTGTAAGGAGACGTCCATGAGTCTATGGATGCCAGTGGTAAGATGTGGTGGTTTTAATGTGAAACAGTCCCTAAAGGCTTGTGTGTTTAAATACTTGGTCCCCAGGTAGGAGCGTCTGTGGAACCTTTAGTGGGTAGAACCTTGCTGCAGGAAGTGAGTCCCAGGGCAGGAGGGAGGCTTGATGTTTTATAGCCTGGCTCCACTTCCTGTCCCCGCTCTGCTTCCTGACCGCTGATACAATGTGACCTCTTGGCCTCCCGCTTCTGCCACTATGCCTTCCTCGTTATGATGGAGTGTGTTTCCTGAAACTGTAAACCAGAGCAGACACTTTCCTCTTCAAATTATTTCTTGTCAGGTATTGGTCATAACAATGAGAAAAATCCAGAGGAGTAGCAGGGGGCTTCCCTGCAGCACAAATCAACTGAAGAAAGTCCCCAAAGAGTAGCACACACACACACACACACACACACACACACACACACACACACACACTGGGACACATACTGGCTCCTCTTCTAACCGCAAGTTCCCTGAGCTACAGAGACCCACAGCTCACCTAGGCACACCCGAGGCAGTCCTGGGCCTGGGTGATTCTGAAGGTTTTTAGAGCTGTTTTGATACTATTCCACCCAAGAAGGCTGCCTTCTCTGGGCACAGGACACTCAGCAAATGGCTAAAGAATATAGCGAGGGTTACCCGAGGCCAGCCAGCAGGACACCTACATAAGGAAGCCCTCAGAGGCAGATCTCACAGTAGGCTGGCTGCCATAATGAAGGGAGAAAGCCAACCTTCTGAGCCACAGTGGATCTGCAAAAGGCAACCACCAAATAAAAATAATTCACCTACCTGTCTCTGCTTCCAGGGGAGGGAATGGCTGGAGAATGAGTGATCTGTTTCCCACCGCAGGTTTCTGAGCCCCGGGTCAGGCCTAAGATTGGGAGATGAGAGGAGCTTTCAACTGGATTTGAGGTTTAAGTTTTCAATTGAACTGGACTGAACTATTTTTTTTTTCAGTGCCTGGAAGTGACCAGAAAGCTATTATGTCTGCTCAAGCCAGTCTTCAGGGGCAAGTCAGAGGGATTGTATAGAGCGAGGTGAATAGCAGTGACTGAAGACAGAGAAGAATGAAACTGCCTCCTGGTTTAAGTTCAGCCCATTTGATGAACCAGTGTGTGTGTGTTCTTTTCCCTATATCCACAAAGTCTTCTGGAGAGACACAAAAGAAAATGAGAGGAGGTAGAAATATCCCTACTTGTAGGTGGAAGGTATAAATGAAAAGGGACTTCCACTGTTACGTTTTTACTGTCCCATAGTTATCTGAATACGTCATTAAAAACCCGTATCACTTTTATAATTTAAGAAACCACTTTTATAAAAATGTAGATGTAAAACCACAGTGCAAGCCGGAATTCTGTAGTCTTCTTTTTTTGGTTAGTGAAGTTGTGGAAGGATTTGTTCAGTCACATGCAATCTGCAGGGGTTGCGATGTCCTGATACGTGGTGTCTGCCAAATGCTTTTGGTGTAAATAAACTCACCACAGTTGGTTTCAAGATGCCTGTGGCTTAATGACTAGCTCACAAAATTCCTTGGTATTTAACACTTTACAACTGGTGGGCAAATTTATGGATGTTTCATTGTTGGCTTCAACAGGTACCAGTGGAACAGAATAGCTCCTTGTGGGAGGCAATGCCTGCTGTCCTTTCCCTGTCAAATCGTCTCCAGACTTCAGCCTACCGCCAGCTGACAAGCCAGTCTCTCTTCCTTGGAGTAACACAGGGGCACCAGTGTGAAAAACAGAGTGCCAGGGCATTCTGGCAGGCCCCACCAAGTTCATCTGGGGCCAACTCCAAAGGCCTAGGAGAGTGGACAGTGCAGAGATCAGCAGAAACACTGTGTCAAAAGAGACAGGGGATCTGTGCAAAACCAAACCTTGGACTTCGATGACCTTCTGCAACGAGAGACCTCTCCCACTGGAGGACTAGAGAAAGTGGGGCAGCCACAAAGTAGAATACTCTCGCCCAGCACGCTGCGTCTAATAATGGTGCAGCCATCCCAACGGCTGCAGTTGATTGACTGTTCACGCCACCGTTCACGTGTGTGCGGAAACGTTTTTGCGCCGAACCTCTCATTTCTTCCTCACAGCAGCCTTGCCAGGTAAGCACTTCCATTATTTCCACTTCTTTGCAGACACTGAGCAGGTAGGTGAGACGACAAGACTATCAATCTGGCTACTGCTGGAATCAAGAAGCCGCCTGATATTTCAGTCTAGATTTTTTTTTTTCAACAGTTTTACTAAATCTTGCCTCATAATGAGACAGCAACCCTAACAAGTAAACTAGGATTCACCCCTGGGTGTTCCGTCTGACCTCAATACCAGGCCCGGTTGTCGTCCCGCTAGCTCCATTCAGGAATCCTGGCTGTTCGTGCTGCCCAAGGCTGGGCAGAGTAAAGGCACCTTGTAAATCAGCCGGGAGCTCTGTGCGTATCGTTTTCTCCGCGCCAGTCTCGAATCTCACTAACAAAAGTAGAGAATGAAACCAACCAGTCCCAACACATTTTCTCTATCTGTACAAACACCTAGAAAGCCTGGGGGGGGGGGGGGGAATCTTTTTTTATGTAACTATCGTTCCACAAATACATCCCATGTGCCAGGTACTTTTGAAAGGTGCTGCGATACAGATTTCCGTTAAAAAGTTGAAGTTCTAGACTGTCGAGATGGCTCGGTGATTACAGGGAGAGTTACGCCAGCATGGTGACTGCAGCTCTGGTCCCCAGAACCCACGGACATGCCAGATGGGTTTGATAGCCCACCCATAGTTCCAGCACTCGGTAGGCAAAGACAGGGGTATCCTTGGGACAATCTGGCTATTCAGACGAGCTGTATTGGTGAGCTCTGGATGCAACTTGGAGATTCTGCCTCAATGTTGAATTGGCTAAAATTGCTGGAGGAAGACTCCCAACATCAACCTGAGACCTCTCCATTCGCCCACACATCCATGTGTGCCCACACATGTGGGAGCATCCGTATATGCACGCACACATGCCGCACACACATGAGGGGGAGAAAGGTAAGTTCTTCAGAAACCAGGAAGTGGAAGAAGCTGGTGGGGGGGAGTTAGTAATTTCACATGTATGAAGTGCCTACCATTTGCCATTCATTTCACAAAGTGTAGGAACAGCACCTAACAATCACACGTAACAAGAAAGGCAAAACCTGCGCCAGCCTGACTATGCTAGGTTCTGTCAATGTGTAACTGTCACTGGCCACCAACGAACCCTTGTCCTTATTAGAAATAATGCTGAATTATTTGCCCAGCCTATGAGAAGAATACAGTATAATGCTGGTGCAAGCAGACAGGCATGTTTCTTGTAAAGCAGGGGCCTCCTCCCCAAATCCCACACAGTTGTTCGGGAATTAGATGATCCTGTGTGGCTACCTCAGTGGGGTCCAGGCATCGTTCATTTCCTGGGAGATGGCACAGGAATGCCATTTCTAGATCTCAGCAATGCCCACATACTGCACAGGTCTAAGCACCTGGACTATGTAGAGACCCTGGGAAAGGGGAGGCAAGAAGAGGGTGTCACTCTCGGGCGCAACAAACACAGAGTTGTCCCCCCAGCCTGCTCACACCTCTGCTCAGCGCCCCAGACCGCAGAATGCTGAGCTTCCTTCCTGATGCCCGGGCCTTCCCATCAGAGCCATCTGACTTGTCTCCGAGGGAAAGGCTTAAACTTTCCCAGGGCCTTTGCCCTCTTTACCCGGAGGCTTCCTCATCCTTATTCTCAGGAAGGCTGTATTAGAGAATATTTGCTAGCCAGGCACTCCAAGGACCTGTGGAATCTTTCTTGCTGCCTCAACTCTCAGAGAGCAGACAGCTCTCCGGCAGCTGGAAGAAGTAGCTGTGCCATCAAGTCTTGAACGATGGCATACGAGAAGTCTGCTGGGGTGTTCTAGAACGTCCTTTGCTTTCCTTGTCATCAGAAGTACTTGCTTCTGCTTCCTTCTGTGTGCACTGAAGACAGTTGTGATTCTTGGAGTGTCAGTAGCAGTCTTGTGACCGGGGACGGCAACCCTGAGACCTCAAAGATGCTGAATGATGGTGCAGTCCGTGATGATGCCGTTGGAGTAAGACGGGCCCCGCTCACCTCCAAACACTTGTCCATCATTTTTTCAAAAGCCAGTGTTAGGTCAGTGTTAGGATTCTGTACATGCCCAGCTCGGGGATCTTGTCTGGCGCCTTATTACATCATCAACGGGCGACTGCGTCCCAGCCTTAAAGCTGGACGTGCACCCACACGCTCTCTCTCTCTCTCTCTGCACGCCTCTCTTTCTGTTTCCTCTCTGCCAGGCCTGACTTCTCCGTCCTATCCCCTCTTCTTTCTAATAAAGCCCATTCTAACTCTGGTAGCCATGGCTCGTGACTCTCCCGCTGGCCAACCAGCGCCATTTATCCTTTCAGTGAGTACTCTATTTCTTGCGACTGAAAGCACTTAAAACAGTTTAAACTGGGTAGGCCAGTGATTGAAACTTAGCTTATTAGGAAATAGGCTGGTAGGCAGGATTGGCCAACCTGATCCAGTTGCTCTGGGTTTTCCTGGTTTTAGGATGAAAGACCAATATCCTGAGAACTCCTTCAGTCTAAGGTAAAGTCAGATGGCCATGCATCACTTCACTGATAAAAACTGTGGTGCCTAAGGGAGAAAGAGGCTTGCCCAAGATAAAATAGGAGTGACCAAGCAAACCTGGGTCATAGTCCAGACTCCTGATACTAACTAAATCCGAGACTTTTTAGCGACACTGTAAACCCACATTAATCTGTTGCCCTTCTCCAGAAAACAGCTACCAGTTTCAAGTTGCAGTCCATGACCTCTGTGTCTTCTAATTACTACCTGCTTCATTGTGGCATATACAGCGTAGCTGCACCTGCAAAGACCAAAGCTGGAGGAAGTGAAACCACCTCTGGCCTTCCACAACAGCTAAAAAACGTGTAGCCTTTGGTCATGGGCCACAGTACTTGATGATCACTAGCTTGTAAACAGAGTTTTCCTGCCGTGTCCGCCTAGTCCCAAATAAGCACACAGAGGCTTACTATTATTTATAAATGCTTGGCTGATGGCTCGGGCTTATGATTAACAAGCTCTCACAACTTAACTCATTTCTACTCATCTATGTGCTGCCCAAGAGCTCCTGGCTTTTTACCTCTATCCCATTTTGTATGTCTGACTCATTCTCCATGTGGCTGGTGATTCTCTGACCCTGCCCTCCTTCTTCCCATCATTCTCAGCTTGGTTTCCTGCCTAACTTCCTGCCCAGCTATCGGCCTGACGGCTCTTTATTAACCAATGAGAGTAATACATATTCACAGTGTCGAAAAGGATTGTTCCACAGCACTAGATCAAGGAAAACGAGTTAAGACAGGTTAGTAGTCACCATGGGTGAGGGCGCCAGACGTCAGCCATCTGCTTTTCTTGATTTCAAATTTGGAAAGCACGTATTGGGAGCTGACCGTGAGTTGGACGTTTTAGCCAATGGTTTCACCTTTGCAGCATCCCTTAATTTTTCAAGTGGTTCCCTGAAGTATGAGCAGTCCTCGTGTTGACCACTCTCCCCATTGCTGTGCAGACACTTGACGCCCTGTCTTCACCCTGGTCGGATCTGGGCCCCAGTGGTCTCAGAGCACTTGCTGTCATCTCTCCCCGATATGTGGACAAAGATTAGGCCAGGGATGAAGCACTCCTGTTCTGTAGTGTGACATGGGGTCAAAAGATATGCCCTGCAGCCCAGACAGCTCCTGCGTCCAGAAGACCTCCACTGCCTCCCCTTCCCCAGTCCTCACCTCCAATTCTTTCACTGCATACCTACATGAGATAGTAAGTCACAATACCAACACATACTCTAGAGTGTATTACTAAGTCAGTTATTTACTAATGGCCCTGGTTAAATGTCCACAGGGTATGATGGCTATTCTTGGTTATCAACTTGACTATCAAATTAACTAAAAACCTGTAGGCACAGCACCTGCGAAGGGATTTTTCTTGATTGGATCACTTGAGGTGGGAAGGCCCACCATAAATCTGGGCCACACCTTCTCGTGGCAGCCTTTATCAAGCACATGGAAGAAGCTTGCTTTTGCCTGCTTGCCCTCATTCTCACAGACAATTTCATATATTCTGCTGTGGAGGCATCCCTTTACTGATATAAGAGCCTACTTCTTCGGGATTCTGACGTATCCTGAAGACCAGCTGAGGCATCCAACCTCATGGGCTGAACAACTGTTGGATTCTTGGACGTTCCATTGGGAAACAGCCATTATTGGACTAGCTGAACCACAACCTATCAATCCCCCTTTTATATGTGTGTATATATTCATTCTGTCAGTTCTGTTTTTTTTAAAGAACCTGACTAATACTTGAGGATAAATGATACTAAGCTTCAGGTCTGTCAGAAAGTTCTCACAAGTACATAATTCTGCATGTTCTTAATGGGTTTTATAGATTATTCATTGGTTTCCAGTGGTGAAATGCTTTTGGGGGTAAATCACTTAGACCTGCTGATTTACTGCTGAGAGCTGCACAGAGTGAGACAAATTCTTCCCATCAGGTGGGCAAACTCTCCAGGTGACAGGCTACCTGGCAGAGCCCCTCAGAAATAAGGTTACAAGAAACAGGTAACCCTCTCATGTCATCTGTGGTGGTTTGAATGAGAATGGCCCCATAGGCTCATATATTTGAATGCTTACTCACCAGGAGTGGAACTATTTGGCAAGAATTAGGAGGTGTGGCCCTGTTGGAGATGGTGTATCACTGGGAGTGGGCTTTGAGGTTTCAAAAGTCCATGCCAGGCACAGTGTCTTTCTCTTGGCCTGCAATTGGCAGGTCATATGTGGGCTCTCAGCTACTTCTCCAGCACCATGCCTGCCTGCCTGCTACTATGCTCTCCACTATAATGAAAATGGACTCACCCTCTGAACCTGATTAAGCCCCCAATTCAATGCTTTCTTCTATAAGTTGCCTTGGTCATGGTGTCTCTTCATGGCAATAGAACAGTAACTATGACATCACCTTGCTGTAGGATGTTCTGTATGATGTGAATATGTGTTGCTCTGATTGGTTGGTAAATAAAGCTGTTTGGCCAATGGTGAGGCAGAATAAGGTTAGATGGGACATTCCAACTAGAGAGAGAGGAAGGAGAAAGACAGAGCAGAGGAAACACTGCTAGCAAGATGTAAAGTACTGGTAAGCCACAAGCCACTGGCAAAGTATAGATTTATAGAAAGGGACTAATTTAAGATGTAAGAGCTAGCTAGCGAGAAGCCCAGGCCATTAGGTCATATAGTTTGAAAATAATATAAGCCTCTGTATGTTTATTTGGGTCTGAGCAGCTACGGGACCAGGCAGGACATAGGAAAACTTCTACTACATCACCTCACAAGAATGTGGAGTCAGATATGAGCTGAGCTGATCTAACTCCTGGATGTGTCCTATCAGGTAGTACTGCACGGCCCAGGCACCTTTTCCTTCCCACATTCATTCACTGCAAATGTGGGAACACCCATGGGTCTCAGGTTCTCTGATACACACTAGGAAGCCAAACACAGAAGTGTACCTGAAGGAAAGGAGACAAGGGGTGAGGTGCATTGTGACTGGCACCATTACAGAGTTATTCCAGTTCATCGAGAGAGCCTCTCAGTCAGCTCTTGAAGTGGGGCAAGCCCACCCGGCTCCTTGAATTTCTGATTAGAGGGAACACTTCCATTCTTGGTTTTGCTAGCACAGTGAGTCCCTGAGTTGAACTGAGACCAAAAATTCTAACCTGGAAGGAAAGAGAAAAGCTAGGAGAGAGAAATATTTGTATCCAGTCCTACTGCTCTGTGTAACTCTGTGAACTCATCGACTTCTGTAGACTGCAAATTAGTGTGTTAGACTTCTAGTTGTCAGTGTGGTCAGATTTAAAGTGGACATGACTCACTCTTTAATATTCAGCTTCCAGTGTCCACTTCCACTGAAACACTACTGCTGCTGCTACTACACTACTCCTACCATACCACCACTGCTGCCCCTGGAATAGAATAAATGCCTTAAGATGATTCCGCGCTCACCTGTAGAAGAGGACATTTCAAGAGACTAGTCATCTACAGGCTAGGAAAGTGCTCTCTGCCGAGACCAGCCTGTTTTGCTGATAGCATTTACTGCACAGCCCGAGCTAACCAAGATATTGAAAAGCATCTTTTCATTTCATTTCTTTAGCTCTGAAACAGAGGTCATAGTCGCAATGGATATTTCAGAGGATTAAGTTAGATAACCCATGTGGCACTTTTAGCACCACTCGGACATAGCGAGTGCCTGGGGCTTGATGAGCTATCGGTACCCTCATCAGTATCCGTAGCAGGAGTAGAGGTATTCCAGTGGAAGTGGCTACTAGAGACTGAAAAATAAGGAGTGAGTCATGTCCACAAACACGTGCATACACTTGAGCATGTGAGTCTATGTATGTGCATGCATGCATGTGCACACACACACGCACACACACGCACTCCACTTCACCAGCTAACGTTTTCTGAGATAGCATCGTTCCTCTCAGCATCATTTCCAACAATACCTTCAGCTAGAAGCAGGTGTTGGTAGCGGGTGGCAAAGCGGGCCTACCTGACCTGCTGCCATCTTCTATCCCCTCTGTACACATGTACAGATCACCCCCCTCCCAACCTCAGACTTCAGTTTTCAACCTCAGGACTAGAGCATGAATAATACAATCTAGAAGCTCAGGCCTGGGCCAGAAACCTTCGACTCTCTGATCTCCCTGATTCTCTTCTCAGGCGACCTCATGCCCAGCTCACAGCTTTCCTGTATCAGTTCCTTGACCTGGTGCTGCAGGAATCATCACCTGGGTTCCAGTGGCCGAGTGTGATGGTCTGGATGAGGAAAACCTCCCCAGGCTTCTCCAGTTGACTGGAGGAAGCGTGCTGACTGCCCGGAGCGGTCTGGGAGAGTTCCCACGGAGCCCCACCCTATTTCCAATGTCTGACTCATGCCTATGGTTCAAGTTCTGATCCCTCAGCTTCCTGCTCTCGTTGCCACGACTGCTACTGGCAGCCATACTGCTCTGTGTGTCATGATCAATTCTTAACCCTCTGGAACCAGGGGCCAAAATAAACTCTCTTCTTCTTAAGTTGACTTTGGGTGTGGTGTTTTACCCTAGCCACAGAAAAATAACAAGACTCAAGGAAGAAGGGAAGGGTCTTGTCATGGGGTCAGGGCCTCTGGCACCTTCCCAGAGGCCAGGAACATCTGTTCCTGTGGCTGTGCTGTTGCGTCAGCGAAAAGGAAGCAGCGGGAGGAAGAAAGCTGTGGAGGATGCTCATCTCCAGACGACTCCTGGAGGTGCCGCCCGGGGGCTGGGCAGTGTGCCTTGAGCGACTTGTGCCAAGGCCCCATGCCTCTTTCATCAGGTGCGTGGGGGATCATAAACTCAACGAGCTGATTGTTGTTTAGATTGTCTAGGGGGTACTTTGGGGCCCACAAGTCACAGCCTGGGCCTGCTCTGCCTAAGTAAGCCCTAGGTGGTGGAAGAGAAGGGAAACATGATTTCCTGTCTCATAATTGGACACTTATTCACACCTTGGCAAGATTTCAGCACTGTGCGAGCATCAGTCAGCTCTTCATTCAGGACACTCAACAGTCTCTGCTAGGAGCAAGGGTGTGCTAGGCAAAACAGGTGTTTACACACACTGCAGTGCACGCCATCTGGAAACGCGCGGATGAGGAAGGTGGTAAGACAGAAGTGCTTCGAGATGATAATGTAAAGCCAAAGTAGATGCTCATTTATGGGCAAGGAATGATGGGAAAACAGCCACCTTTCCACGCTATCAATCAGAAGGATGGTAATCATTTCAATGAAAGGTTCACCGCATAAGGTGCCCTGTCAGCCCCTTTCCACCCTGCTTCCAGCTTGGAGATGGTACTTGATGGGAGGTCGGGGTCTGGCTGTGGAGTAGGGCGAACTGAGCCATGTGGAGGTTAGAAAAGCAGGGTAGGAAGGTATGATAGTGACAGGACAGGTCACGAACCAGTTCGTCTGTCCCTAGTGTGTTTCTCGAAGCCAAGAAAAACAAGACGGTGGACACTGGTCACAGCACAGGCCACCAAGATGAGTAAACTAGGGACTTTTTTCCTTCTGCCGTACAAAGCTTCTGATATCAAAATCAAAACAGGCATTTGTTTATTACTGTATGCCATGCACTGTAGTAGGACTTTTGTGCTATTATTTTTTTTTTTTTTTTTTTTTTTTTTTTTTTTTTTTTGGTTTTTCGAGACAGGGTTTCTCTGTGTAGCTTTGCGCCTTTCCTGGAACTCGCTTTGGAGACCAGGCTGGCCTCGAACTCACAGAGATCCGCCTGGCTCTGCCTCCCGAGTGCTGGGATTAAAGGCGTGCGCCACCACCGCCCGGCTTGTGCTATTATTTTATTTATTCCACAGAACAACACTTTTTTTTTTCCTGCTGAAGATACTATTTTGACAATGCTCAAGAATACTTTTAGTTAGCTAACTGAGTTGTGAGTTACAAATTGTTAGAAACTGCAATGAATATTAGACTCATTTTAACTAAGAGGTTTCGTATTTTTGATTGAAATGATTTAAGAATTTAATTTTTTTTTTTTTTGGCCAGATGTGGTATCCCACACCTTTAATCCCAGGACTCAGGAGACAGAGGCAGGCAGATCTCTGTGAGTTCAAGGCCAGCCTGGTCTACAAAATGAGTCCCAGGACAGCGAGGGCTGTGACACCGAGAAACCCTGTTTCAAAAAAACCAATAATTTGTATGCATGCTGTAAGCAGAGATTGAAGAGCCTGGTAGGAGCCTGGAAATTAACAGTGCCAAGAGCTATGCAGACTAGGGAGATCTTGCTCAAAAGGTTTCAGCAGGAAACAATGTTGAGAACTCAGCTAGAGGCCATTCTTGTGATATTTTGGCAAAGAATCTAGGTGCCTTCTGCCCTCGTCCTAAGAAGAACTTGCCTAAGGCTAAATCTAAAAGTAATGGACTAATTTGTTTGTCAGGAATGATTTCAAGGCTGCATAATATTGACTCTATGGGGTTTTTTTAACCTTTATTTTTATTTTATGTGTATGGGTATTTTGCCTGCCTGTGTGTCTATGTACCACATGCATGCAATGCCCTTGGAGGCCAGAAAAGGGCATCAGATCCCCTGGTACTAGAGGTATAGACAGTGGTCAGCTGCTGTGTGGGTGCCAGGAATGGAACTCAGGTCCTCTGGAAGAGCAGCCAGTGAGTGCTCTTAACTGTTGAGCCAACTCACCAACTCCAGTATGGTTATTAATATCATGGCTGTTATAGAATAGAGGTCTACAATGAGAAAGAGCAAAGGAATCAGAAAGAAATATAAATGTACAGTTTGAAGATGAAAAAAAAAAGGCACCAAGAAACTTAATGTTTCAGCCAAGGCTTGTGCTAGAAGAGATAAGATCAAAACCATTAAGGAAAAGCCTTCACTTACGCACTGGATAAAGAGGAGTGCCCTCGAGCAAGACCTCACCCAGCCCAGCTTGTGAGAGAGAACCTAAGGCACTTTCTTCTTCTAAGAGGAAACTGAGTAAAAGAGCTGCTGCCAATGAGATTCTAGGGGGCTGAGTATCCATCCGGAGCTGGAAATAAAAGGCCGCAGTGCTGTCCACACCGTGCTGGCTTTGGACTCATGAAGGATGCTAGCATAGTAAAGGGGGCGGGCATAGAATCTTCCTACACAGTTTCAAGAGAGCCACTGAGGCCAGGCACTGTGTGGTAGGGTAACCCTTGGGTGAAGACCCTGAGAGGGCAAGAGGTTTGAGAAGCCAATGTGTGAAGCTATGAAAGCTAAGCCTGACTTACAGTGGAGACCCCAAGATGTTGGAGATGCCAGAGCCGTGAGACATTTGCCCAGGAGAGCTGTAGACAGGAATAGGAACCTGCCCAAGAGAAGGATACATATGCAGGGAGCCAAGCTCAAGGAGCCAAACAATCTAAGGTCTTTGAAATTAAAGTCCCCAACATCAGACAAGGAGCCACAGGATCTGATGTTTGCCTACTGGGTTCTGGTCTTGTTTGGGTCCAATATTTCCTCTATGCTCCCAATTCCTTGATTTGGAATAGTAATGTACATTCAGTGCCATTATAGGGTGGAAGTATGTAATTTTTTAAGTTTATGGGGGGGGTGAAAATTACAAAATTGCCTTAAGTTTCAGAAGAGACTTTTCACTTGAAACTTTTAAGTAGTATTGAGACTATGGGAGACTATGGGGACTTTTGAAGTTGGACTGAACGTATTTATGATACAGCCATGAGCCTACAGAGGCCACAGTGTGGAATGCAGTGGTTTGAATGAGAAACGTTCCCTATGTGCTCAGGTGTTTGAACACTTGACCCCCAGTTGGTGGTACTGTGTGGGGAGGTTTAGGCGTCCAGCCTTGCCCATCACTTCCAGTTTACTCTCTCTGCCTCACGCTTGCAGCTCAAGCTGTGAGCTCTAGGCCATCTCCTTCTACCTTGCCTGCTGTCTGCTGCCATGCTCTCCCACCACCTGTAAAACCTTATCCCTCTAGAACTACAAACCAAGATAATTTCTTTCTTCTCTAAGTTGCCTTGGTCATGATGTTTCATCACAGCAATAGAAAAGTAAGCAATGTAGAATAAAATCAGCTAATATAATAAATGAACAAAGAGGGTCAGAGAAGAAGTTGACTCACATGCAACCAGGTTGTCTGAAGTCTCCAGTTCTTCGCCCTGTAGCTCTCTTTAATGACGCAGCCATGGTGAGGCTCTTAAAACACTAATATGGTTATGTTGGTCCCAAGTCTAAAACCTTGAAATAGTTTCAGGATCCTTAATAAAGCATACAAGTCCTCCATACCTAGAAAGCTCTGTTTTCCACCTCCCGTCCCACCAAGTCCTAGTTTATTGGATGCATCTACTAATTAGAAGAGCTGGCATTTATTGAGCATATACTATGTGCCAGATGTTGTTGTGTGATCTATGCATGTATTGATTTGTTTTCTCTACATGACAACCCCATGAGGCAAATGCTGTTAATAGTTCCACTGTATGTTCCAGGAAGTTGATAATAATAAACAATAGTTTAGTCACTGCCCAAGGTTATGTAAGTTGCAGAGTCACAAAATGATGGTTCTGTGGAACTGTAAGGCAAGATTCCATGACCCCCTCAATCCGGCATCTTCTATACCTGAAAAAACCACATGGTGCGGTGCCGCCATGTTCTGCTGATGCTTGGGATGGGACCTGATCTCCCTGGGCCTCATTGCCTCAGCTTCTTTGCTGACCCCGAGGAAATGCTTCCCCTTTGCGGAACACAGCAGCCCTCTCATTTTGGGCTCTTTCCTCTCAAACGGGTTTGGAAGTTCATAAGACGGAGCCCGTTATGGGTGGGATCATGTCCTCAGAACACCTTTCCTCTTGTCCCAGGGCCAAATGCCATGTTTCTCTTCAATGGCACTCACCTCCTTAACAACTACAGCTACTTCCAAGCCTGGTGTATCTGTAAGGCTAAACTTGCTCACACAATTTCCTCACCGAAAGGCGAGTTTCTCATCTTCCTCCTCCACTCTGTTCTTTCACTGCGGAGCTGACCAGGCCCTAGCCTGAGTGCTGTACTGTTTTGAGATTCACTACACACACACACACACACACACACACACACACACACACACACACACACACACACACACACACACATTAGTCAATTTCTCCTGTGTTTAGCCTCATTTAAGTTCTCAGGATACAGGCAGAATGCAGCCAGATTTGGCCCGGGAGATGGTTTATCAGGTAAAGGCCCTGAGTTCATCCCCAGAACTCACATAGTGGAAAGAGGCTAAGTCCTCTAAGTTGTCTTCCGATCTCCACTCACATGTCCTGACACATGTGTTCAGGTACACGCACGCACGCACGCACGCACGCACGCAGTAGAGTCCTCTTCCCTCTAACCTCTACTGTCCTTGTTTCTCTCCATTCTGGTCTTCAAAACTCCCACCAGAGTGTCCTCAAGCTCTGCTAACGGCATGCTAGGGCGTTTCAAGCCCCATGTTCCAAACTCTTGCCCATTTCTTCCACGAATGATTTCCAAAGGCTCAGGAACAACACAGTCAGGTTTATCACAGCAAAGGCCCTTCGTCTCTATATTGGTTGCTTACGTTATTGCTGCAGCCAATCCCTGCCAAGAACAACGTCAGAGAGGGAGGGATCATTCTGATTGACAGTTTCAGAGAACACAGGCCACCACCACGGCAAGAAGGGATGGTGACGGGGGTGGGGAGGTGGGGGATGGGGGGTCACTGGTCTCAGTGTGTCCCAGTCTGTTCATTTGTATTTAATCTGAGACCCCGATATTTAAAATGGTGTCACTCACACTCAGGATTCCGGTCTCAGTTAACAAAATCTAGATGACTCCTCACAGACGTGCCCAGAGGCATCTCTTTAGTGCTGTATTCTAGATCCTAACAAGTTAACGATATGTGTTCCATCACAACTCCAATAGTCTTTATTTCTCTCTACTCTAGCTCCTCAGTCTCCACCAGGCTATACATATTTATTCATCATTTTGTCTATTGTGCATTGTCCATAAAGGGAGAGTTTATTTGTTTATGTATTTCAGTCTCTCCTTACTCACTGAATAAATGATCTGTATTTGTGGCACCTACACTCTATGAACCTTTCTTCAAGCTGATCTAGTCTCCAAATCTAGTGTACCACGGGCAGTGAGCAGTGAAATTCCAGAACATTAAGTGCTCCTCGATTCACATGTGGATACAGAAGCAGCCCCGGTGTTCTTCCAAATGCAAGGGTGGCCTTAGCTTCAGCCCATCTTTTAGAATGGAGAACAGGCAGCACACAGGAATGCGCTTCACTTACAAATAGAAGACATGACTTTCAAACCAGCTACAGGATGAGCAAAGTCCCAGAAAGTGTTCTCTTCAGAACATTGAAGAGTTGCTTGCTCACCTGGGAGGAAATTTCTGGTTTATTGCATTCTCTCTGAAGTTATGGCTTCCCAGTCCTGCCAGAAACCTCTCAGAGTAGGGATTCCAACTCTGAAAATTGGTTTTAAATAGAGACACATTACACCTCCCCACAGAGCACTTACCATGAAAGTACTGCTTAGGTTCAGCTCCCTTGCCAGATCCCTTCAGGCTGGGGTATTGAGAGGGTGTGGCCCTCCCCATCCTGAAGCCATGCCAATTGGCCCAGACATTGCCCAACCCCTCCTTCCTTCCTGAGTCTCCACGCTTGGTGCTGTTTCTCTTGTTCTTCATCAGCCATTTGAATCCACAAATAGCTGTTGGGTATCTGCTTTTCTGACTTACACTGTGCTGTGATAGGTACTAGGGATGGCAGTAAAGGCAGCACAATCATTTTAATGTGTGGAGACAGATGAAGGAGTCCCAGCTCTCCCTGGTACGCCACGTGGGTGTTATTAAAGCACTGTTAAAATCACTGCCGGCCAGGCTGGGAATGCGACTCAGTTGGGAAAATGCTTGCTGCACAAGCCTGAGAATCTGATTTGGGTTCCCACACCCATGTGAAAATACAGATGAGTGGGACACACTTGCAATCCCAGTGCCAGGAAGGTGAAGACAGGCAGATCCCTGGAGCACGATGGACAACCAGACTAGCCTAATCAATGATCCTAATCCTAATCAATGATCCTAATCACTAGGACTTAGTGAAAGGCACAAAAAACAAGATGAATAAAACAAAATAAATACAAAGTTCATAGCTCAAGCAGAATAGCTTGGGCTGACCTCTGTCCTACACACATTCACACACACACACACACACACACACACACACACACACACACACACACACCATACACACATACGTATGCTTGTACACACACCTGCTACACACACACAAACACACATCTACTTACACCCATATGTGCACACACACAGCTCTACATCTACACATCTGCTACCTATATACAGTCACTGCTAGTGTTAATGACAAGCTCTGTAAATTTGTATTCTAAACACTCTTCCTAGTGTTTGTTTTCCCGTAAAACAGGAAAGATTAGAGGTCAGGCCAATATGGTTGCCTAATTAGCAGCTGTTGGCCTCAAGCTCACAGAGATGTGTTTGCCTCTGCATTCACAATCTGGGATTAAAGACATGCACCTCCATGGCCAGTCCTCTAACGGAGGCATTTTCTCAATGAGTTTCCCTCTTCTCAGACAACTCTAATTTGTGTCAAACTAACACCAACCAGTCAACACCCTCCCTTCCTCTGAAACCTATGAGAAGGGATGTCTACTTGGTCACCTGGGCCTGACTTTGTCCCAGAGCTTCTACCATGCTGCTGTCTGCCTATGCCATTAATAACTCTTCTAGTAGATCTCTTACCCAAAGGAAATCTGTTCAGTGTCTCCCTTGAGCCTCAAACCTGAAACTTTTTACCTGGCACCTCTGAGAAACCTTGAATGTGTAACAGGAAAGTAAAGGAGATAGTCTGCTTTCTCAATTTTTTTCCTGCCATCCACTCCCAATGGGCATCAATGACAGGCCAAAGTACGACCTCATCCAAGTCCAAGATGATGAGACTAATGAGTTTCCTGGATTTCCTTCTAGAACATAGGTGAAGAGGTACTTAAAGGAGCATGGTGACTCCAAAGTGTCACCACAAAGTCCCACCCATCATGGATGGCACTCTCACGACAGCTACACCATAGGCTCTCCCTTCCAATTAACTTTCTGCGTCACAATAGTCTACCATCTCTGTCTTCACCACACATCACTTGCACCTGGCTGATGATGTGTGGTGAAGGTGGGGGTGGGGTAGAGTGGAGGAAGCATCCGAGAACAGTCCCAGATGAAGACCACTGGACCCTCTCCTGCTTCCTTCTACTGGGGAGTGTCACCGGCTCCATTACCATTGTCATAACGTGACTATCACTGTGTTCTTCTCTAGGTGGCACAGCTGCCCGGCCAAGTTAATCCCTCCTCCAAGAAGGCATCTTGTTATGCCTAGAGAAAAAGCCATACAACAGGGTAGCTTTGTGGATGTCAGCGTCCAATCCAGAGTTAACCCCACAATCTCCAGGACTTGGCAGCAGACTGGTCTGTACACCTGAAAGAAAGATCCTGATGTCGACTGACTTCATTCAGTGGGATAGACAGGCAAGGAAGAAAGCCACCAGCCTGAAACACAGAGAGGAGAAGGCAAAAGCGACCACGGAGCACAAGTTGGCAGCTCCTGTTGGGATGGGAGGGAACACAGGACACCCAGATTTGGGAGTTCTTAGGATGTGTGTGGGAGTGTGGAGTGGGGCTCTGGGTGAGACGTTTTATAAGACTTCCGGATATCTGTCTCTGAGTGGGCCTTCTCCTTCCTCCCACTTTTCCCATGAGAAAGGAAGCAACCCTCTTAGGAATCCTGTCCATGTTCTCCCTACATGCACTTTTAACCTCCTTCACACTGAAGGTTTCACAGGCTGACCTAAATTCATACGTTAATTCCCAGTATCTCAGAACTGACTGCACTTGGAATAAGGTCTTGGGGGGGCGGGGAGCGGGGAAGGATGCTGACATAAAATACCCTTCAGACATGGTTTGTTAGAAGAGCCTTCTGGCTATAGGTAGCCATGATCAGACTTTCAAGTGAGAGGACACTCAGACAGTTCTGATTCTTATTCATTTCCCAGGAGCAGGATAGGCAAATGCCACACCAAACGGTCTAGCCCGGCCTGGCCTATGTTCTAAGATTTAGGAAGGAACCAATAAAAGTAAAGTTATAAAGCAAAGTTGCCCTGGTCTAGGAATTAGGGGGACTGGGTCTTCCTACAGCTGCAGGCAGGAAGGAGCGAACCGCCAGGGAGAAAGGCTGCAGATGCCATACCTGACTTCTGGAGAGATAAAGAAAGTCGGCTAGAGAGTCTGTGATCTAACATGGTCTCTAGAGAGTGCTAAGTCAAATGAGGTCAGTAGGGTGCACCGTAATCCAATACATATAGCCGAAATTAAGACCCAGGCATATAGGGATGGCCACGAGGGTACTGAGAAAACACATACCTAGGAGCCAGGGAGGAGCTTCAGGAGGAGCCAACCTAGTCAATACCTTGATCTGGGAGGAATTTTAGTCTCCTGACTATGAAACAATAGTGTGATGGCTATTCTTGGTTGTCAACTTGTCTACATCTGGAATGAACTAAAACCCAGGTGGCTAGGTATACCTGTGAGGTACTCTTTTTCTTAATTAAATCATTTGAAGTGGGAACATCCACTTTCAATCCAGATCCTTCGAGGTGGGAAGATTCACCACTAATAAAGCCTACTTCTTTGGAATTCCAGTGTAGACTGAAGACCAGCTAAGACATCCAGCCTCATGGACTGAACAACTACTGGATTCTTGGATGTTCTGTTGGTAGACAACCATTGTTGGACTAGCTGGACCACAGCCTGTAAGCCCTTCTAATAAATCCCATATATATTCAGTTTCTCTAGAGAATCGTTTTTCAACCTGAGGGTCATGACCCCTTTGAGGATGGAACGACCCTTTTACAGGTGCCCCATATCAGATATTTACATCATGATTCAGAATAGCAGCAAAATTACAGTTATGGAGTAGCAACAAAAATAATTTTATGGCTGGGGGTCACCACAACCTGAGAAACTATGTGAAAGGGTCTCAGCATTAGGAAGGTTGTGAACTACTGCTCTAGAGAAAGACTGATACAAATGATTTGCATTATTTAGGCCCCGGTCTGTGGAACTGTGCTAAGGTGAGTGTGACAGACCAGGAGGAGAATTAGAAACTTGGCAGAGAGTAGCCGCAGACCCTGGGACCTTCCCTGGGTCACATGCTCTATCCCTCTGTCTTACTGGAACCACACTTGGCTCTAGGGAAAGGACTGTGCAAAGCTGTTTTGGAAGCTCTCTGGTTCCAGAGCTTCCTGCCTGGGAATTATCTGTGGGGCCTTCTCCCAAGCTTCCTGGCCTCTGCAGCTGGGAATATTCCCTCCCAGCCCTTTGTGGCTTACTTCATTTAAATGAATAAAATGGGGAGGCTAAGTTGCTGCTACTGCTGTGTCCCCTGGAGGCACCTACCTTCTAAAGGCGTGTCTCACCCATCCCCAGCCTGCCCCGCTGGCCCCAAGCTACAGTGGGAGACACCTGCCTTAGCCACCGCCTGGGTTTGAGCCAGTGCTGGGTGGTACAGGAAGGGAAAACTTGCAGACTGCAGGTCTAATCCTGCTTCTGTCTGTCAGCTCTGCGGCTCCTGGCGAGTCAGTCACCCCTTCTAAGCCCTTGGTGCACCCTAGAAAGCACAAATTGTGTAAAGTCTGAGGATCTTGCACTTGAGTCTGGAATTGAGGAAAGGGAGGAAAACAGGGTAGAAACAGGTACCTGGGTGGCCCCAGACTCTGCAACCTCCCGGCTGAATAAGACTAAGCAGGTCACCTGATATCATCAGTTCTTCTTCCTCTGCAAGAGTAGGGGCATGGGGCTGTGGAGAGCAAGAGAAAGGGAACTCTCCTGGGAACTGTGGGCACACAGGTTAGGAGAAGAGTGCCGCCATGCCATCTCCGTGTTGAGCTTGTCTGGCCCTTGACGCTGTGGACAGGGGCAAAGTCAGAGTTTACGGTGGCTAGGAGTTTCTCCCATAAAGGAAAAGACAATGCATCAATACAAAATTAATGCAGAAGTGAAATTTTATTTTAGAAATGAGTAAAGGCGTCAAAACAAGTTATGAAATTTTAAAGCAGGCAAATCAAAATTATTAAAAATTCAGGAAAACCATACACATTTGATTAATCAACTGCTCCACATGCTTATAGTTGCCCCAGTTTTTTGGCTCTGCATTCCAATTTTTCATAATGATTTTGTTGAGGGGGGAACAGAAGGATAATTTAGTTTCCCTGTAGCATGGGTGATCAAAACTTGACAGTCATTAAAAGTGCCTTTCAACTTTAGAATTTACTGCTAGTAATAAATAGCATGTATTTTGGGAATTGTCCAATTTGGGCAGGGAAAGCTTCTACAGGATTTTTTTTTAATTGAGCTAAAGATTTCTTTCATGGTTTTCTTAAGCAGTAAGTAATCCTAAATACTTAAGTAATCTTGGCTTAAAGGATAGTATTCAGTAACTAGTTTGCCAGAGTGGTAACAGTCCATTGGGAGTTTTGTGATTGTTTTCTTCATCAAATCAAGAAATTTAAAACATTTTCCAGTGTGTGCATATAAATTCCTCTTCCATATTACTAAGCAATCCCAGAGCCTGTTAGAGACCCATCTCATCTTCTTGATGTAGTGTCTCTCAGGGGATAATCTGAGTTTTATGTTACAATTCGCTTCTTAATGTCAGTGATTTCTGGTAATTTCACATGAAAGTGTGTGGAGACATGTGCACGGGGGTGCCTGTGGGTGCACTCACTGCTTTATCGAGCAGACTCCAGCCAGGACGGAACCACACACACTGCTCACCGTGTTCCAGCCGATGACGAACAACTCCGCTGCTGTGGAGTCAGAACCCTACACACAGCAGGCACTGTGCTTAGGCCTGAGCACAAGAGGCCACATTCCCACCTCTACAGCACGCACATCTCGGCACTGCCTGGCTGTAACCGTAGGAGCCATTCTGGAAACCATTCTCTGGCCACCAGAGTTGGCAACAACCGAATTCTAAACAGCTGTGAACCGTTTCATCTCAACCAGGGACAGCCGTTTTAACCAGCAGTGGCCACAACATTTCACGCCTGTATCTTCTGAAGAGCCACGTCAGCTTTGCAGGCAGCTGTTCCCCATGGCCCAAGAATGTAAGTGAGCCTTGTGGGCACTATGGGAGGTCGCCCTGCAGGCCCTTGGACTAGGCATCATTTCCAGGGCTGTAAAATGTCTTTCTACACTCTTCCTCAGATGCCTTCTTATAAGGAAAGGTGAAGGCATTGTTCCAGTGCTGGTTATCGTCCTCTTTAAAGATGCATGTTGAAAGGGGAGGTGGACCAGGAAACGCGGCCCCTCACATGTTTTATGAATTTATTCCCCAGGCAAGTTTGAATAAAACAATTCTGAGGATTCTGGAATAGAGACTCAGAAAGGAAAGGCTGGAGCCTGGCGGAGTGACAGGGAGCAGGATCTTGTTATCAACAATCTAAAGTCAACAAACAAACACAAACAACAAAAACAAGGCTAGCCGTGTTGGATTCTTTTCTGTGTGGAATGGTAGATGTGGTAGCTCATACCTGTAACATCAGCCGGAAGGAGGATTGGGAAGATGAAGCAGGAGGATTGCTGGGAGTTTGAGACCACACTGAGCCACATAGGGAGTGGTAGGCCAGCCAAGGCAACATAGTAAGACTTTGTCTCAAAAAAATAAATAAAAATATATTAGTAATAGTAATATTATCCAGAGCTGATGTGTTGCCTTGGGCCTGTAATCCCAGCTCTCAGGAGTCTGATCAGGACAATTGCAAGTTCAAGGCTAGCCAGGGTGATACAGACAGACCCTGCCTCAAAATAATAATTTTTCAGTGATATCACACACACACACACACACCTCTCTCTCTCTCTCTCTCTCTCTCTCTCTCTCTCTCTCTCTCTCTCTCTCTCTCGTGTGTGTGTGTGTGTGTGTGTGTGTGTGTGTGTGTGTGTGTGTGTCTGTATAGTCCTGGTGTGTCTGTATAGTCCTGGCTGGTCTAGAACTTGCTATGTAGACCAAGTTAGTCTGGAGCTCCACCTACCTCTGCCTCCTAAATGCTGGGATTAAAGGCATTTAATTAATTAATTAATCACTTTTCTTAATAGATGTTTTAGATTTTGCTGATTGCTCAGACTGAACTGTAAAGACATCACTTTCCTCATTTATGATGACACCCCCCACACCCTCACCTCACCCCAGCCGGCTGTCACCAGTCCCACTTCCCAACTACAACTTAGGAGAGCCTAGTGAAAGGCAGCCTGGGGGAACTCCACCCGTATCCTCAAAGGGTGACCTCTGGTGTACACTCCCTGAGGTGAGCGTTCTGTAACCAGTGGTGTGAGCGAGCATCTTTCACCTTCGCTTCTTCCCTCTCCATTCAGAGCAGAGAGGTGGGGAGCAAGGGGACAGTCCTGTGAGAAGAGCTGCCTTAGCAGGTGACACTCCCCTACATCTGTCAGGCTGCCGGGGGAGAGGAAGGCTCGGGATAACAGGTTGAGTCCCGGGCTGCAGTTTTTCCTAGAAGTGATTTGCTGGTCAGTTCCCTGTGCTTTGAAGACCCCACCACTTGAGCTGCCTGCTCAAGTCACATCCTGACAGCTGTCAAGAGGCATCTTCGGGTTAACCGAGGAGAGAACACGGAGGCTGGGATGTTAGATGGAAGCCAGGCTCTCAAACACACAGCCCATGGAGTCCAGGAGTAGAACGTGTGTGGTAGTGGCAGAATCCAGAGACCACCTCTACTTGATGGATGCCTTTGGGGGGCTTCTGACTCAGTTCCCCTACAGAGAAGTTATGCTCCTTGGCCATCGTAATTACAAAGACCCATGTGTTCCTAGTACAATACCTGACAGTTGTAGATGCTCAAGGGGGACAGAGACCACAGAAGGAACAGACAGGTAGAGGCATTTCATTGAAAGATTCCCTGAGATTCTTTCATGTGCCAGACCCCTAGGGGGTCCACATGTGTGGGGAAGTTTTGAGGGGGAGATGAAACACATGTGTATGTGACTCTAATAGTAAACAGATGACTTCAAGGAACAGAGTGTCAGTCAATGCAGTGCTTTCAATGAGAATGGCCCCCCATGGGCTCCTAGATTTGAATGCTTGGTCACCAGGGAGTGGCACTATTTGAAAGGATGAGGAGGTGTGGCCCTGTTGGAGGAAGTAATCCACTAGGTGTGGGCTTTGAGATATCAAAACCCTAAGTGAAGCCCAGAGCCTCTCTCCTCTCTCTCTCTCTCTCTCTCTCTCTCTCTCTCTCTCTCTCTCTCTCTCTCTCTCTCTCTCTCTGCCTGTTGCTTGTGGATCAGGATGTAGCTCTCAGCTACTACTTCAGCACCTGCTTGCCCGCCGCCATGCTCCCCACCGTGATGATCATGGACTCACTTCTGAAACTGTAATCAAGCCCCCAAACAAACGTTTTCCTTTGTGAGAGTTGTCATGGTCATGGTGTCTCTTGACAGCAATAGAACAGTGACTAGGACAGGCGGTGACATTGGAAAAGGTGCATTGTCCCACCATAGCTCAGGGAGAGCTGTGCACCACAGCTGGGCCTTGAGGAAAGTGGGGTTTGGGGTGGCTTTTGCTGTTGTGATGCTGTCGAAACAAGATCTTGCTGTGTAGTCCAGGGTGGCTCCGAACTTGTAGGGATTCTTGTGTCTGTGCTGTGGTTGAATATGTGTACCACTTTACTAGCTGAAGGATAGTGTCTGTAGTGAAAGGAAAAAACAAAAACAAACAAACAAAAACCACCCCACATGGAAGGGAAATCATGAACGAGGGAGCAAAAGGCAGAAACCTGGGGGCTGCCTAGACCAAAGCTAAGCAGGGGATAAAGAATGGGGGCTTCTTGGTATGTGAACAAGGCTGCCCATGAAAGCAGAGGGCCAGTGGAGGCTTTGTGTACTCTGAAATGCTGATGTCTATGTCCAGAATTCACCTGGAAAGGAAAAGGATTCTGATGATATGATATCTTCTCTCCTCAGATCTCGTAAATATCTTAACCCCATTTGGCCCAGCCATCCTGCTTCATCAAAAGAGCAAGGGAGACTATTTCTCCTGCCCTGAGCATTCCTTAGTTGCCTGCAGTTCTTTGTGCAGGGTTGAGGCCTCCTGGGCATCTGCCGCATCCCACACCACCCTATCCACTTTAGCATGTCTATCGATACCCAAATGATCAGACTTGAAAACATCCATACAGGTAACGCCTTCCATTACACAGACTGAGCAGATTGTGTGTGTGTGTGTGTGTGTGTGTGTGTGTGTGTGTGTGTGTGTGTGTGTAAAAACAATTAATAAAAAAGGGAATTTGAAATGAATTTGAAAGAGAACCAAGAGGGATATGTGGGTGGGTTTGAAAGGAGGAAAGGAAGGGAAGGAAGGAATGATGTAATTATCTTACAATCTCAAGAGATTTTTTTTAAGAGCAAGAGATGTGGTCACCTCTGAGCAGGAGACTGAGGTGGGCGTTAGTGAGGCATGTAGAAATACTACTGAGTTACAACACTGTAAATTCCCTCCAGGGCCATGTGACGTGGCTGTAAATTGCTGCTCGGTGCTCAGGTGTGTCATCCCACACTCAGCTATATTTATCACTCTGTTCACTGCTCCCTGGGACTCTTCTTTACGTTACAGGCACTGTGTATCTCCTCCACAGATTTTGAACAACAGAAGATAAACTTTTTATGCCGTTTCTCCTCTTCTGTTTCAGCCCCAAGGAAGAATAATTTCTTGAAATTTAACAAATGTCTGCTTTCTGGGGAAGTTCCTCTTCTAATCTAATTACTAGGTCTCTGCACAGTGGAGCCCAGTTCTGTCGACATTCCAGAGAACACTTGAAGCAATCAGAATGGAAACATCTCCCTTTTCCTCCAGTTCCAGGTGCCCGGTTCTAGTGACGACAGTCCTCACTAACATTCCAGGCTCACCAACCAGCAGAGAAAACAGACATGAAATATCTAGTTACAAGTGTGATTAATGCTGCTGGTAGAAGTGGAGGGGATTTGACAGCAATAGTGAGACAGCCATTTGTCTGGATGCAGTAGAGAAGATTCTGTGGAAAGGGACATTTGTCTTAAGGTCTGAAGGATGAGCAAGACCGCTTGGGGCAGGGCCCCGGTAGAGAACGCTGCCGAGAAGGAAACAGAGAGCATCATGGTTAGAAAGATCTGGGCAATCCGAGGAACTGGAAGACACCTGGTGGACAAGAGGAGGGGAGAAGTCACACCCACCCCAGACAGGCTCTGGAAGCTGGGGGAAGGGTGCTGTGTCTGATTATAAAGACAGTGGAGCTCACCGGCAAGTCCTAAGCAGTGCAGGGATGTAGTTAAATCTGTGCTTCAGAAAGTCAACTGGAGTTACAGAGGGACGGGTCCACGGGTGGGGGTGTGAGTGAAAGGAGAGGCCCCCACTTCTGCAGCTGGAAGCACATGACAGCATTGATCAGGTGGTAACAGCTGATGTGGAAGGAAGTAGACGAGCAGGATTCAGAGGTCAGGTGTGAAGGGACAGAAGTTAGGAACAGACTGGCAAATGTCTGGTTTATGGGATAAAATGCGGTTCAGGTGTGTGTGCATGTGCCTATGTGTGTGTGCGTGCGTGCATGCGTGCATGCGTATGCGTGCGTGTATGTGTGTGTGTGTGTGTATGTTTGTGTTTGTGTGTGTGTATGTGTATGTGTGTGTGTTTGTGTGTGTGTGTTTGTGTTTGTGTGTGTGTATGTGTATGTGTGTGTGTGTGTGTGTGTGTGTGTGTGTGTGTGTGTGTAGGAGTGGAGAGTGGGGGTGGGGGGGTACATTCTTGACCAAAGGCCAGTGATCATATTGTGTGACTTCTGGAGAGTCGTTAATAGAAGCCTCTTCAGCCCAGACAAGGTACTCTCTCACCACAGACCAATGGAACAGTTCAAGCCAAGCGTGGCGAAGTGAAGCTGTGAGTTTACTCTGGTTATTGACAAGAACGGAGGTGAGTGGTTACTTACAGGAGTCGGGGTGACCCAAGCGCAGCTGCACCACTGAAAAGGCCCCCTCCCCCGCTCCCCTCCCTCCCCTCCCTCCCCCGCTGTGAGTGATGACTCACCTAAGCTGCCCCCTCGGAACTCCCAGCACAGCTTGCAGACAGCCGGGCTGCTGTGAGGCGCCTCTCCCCAGCCATTGTGCATGGCTTTTAAAACCTCTGGAAGAAGTCTTGTAAATCTGGACTTTCTAAACTGATTGAGTTTCACTAGCTTCCTGCACCCAGGAGGGTTCCTCAGCTTCCTGAGTCTCTGGAGCTTCTCCCTCTCACCGAGAAGGAATGAGTCGGGCTGGAGGCGAGGCCTCCTCAGTAGGGGCCTGCCTGACAGAATGCTCCGTGGTTTCTCTTGCTGGGCTTCAGCAGAAGGGCTACATTTTCTTCATAGTTTTGAGATTCCTTGGATCTAGTCCCGAAGCCTAGACTAGGGCTCCGCTTTGGGAGGGCTGAGGGACAGGGCTGGAGGGAGACTGAGGTGAGGGCTAAGGGCCAGCAGAGGAAGGGAATGCTCTTGCTGGGAAGCAGGGACTTGGGGCCAGAGCCTTGTTTCTGTGTCTTTGAGGCTGGAACGGAACCGCTGGAGGGACATTAAACCAACGTTCTCCATCTATTCGTTTGGGAAATGCCTCCTGAGCCAGCAGCCAGACTGCCTGGAAGGTTCTGCTTGGGTTGTTCCCTGACGTACAATTCGGGAGTCAGCAAAAGAGAGAACAGTATACTCTTAGCCAGAGTTTGGCTGTCAGGTCAGAAGCCCCATCGAGTCACATGCATGAAGCAGGAACTGGGAAACAGAATCTTAGCTGTAGTTTCTGGGGAAGAAAATGGACCCTAGGTTCTCAAAACCAGGATATCCATAAACTACCCCATGGGCAGGATGAAACATCTCAACAAGAATCTCCAGGGAATGGCCCTCATTTTGTGCTACAGGCAGAGTACTATTGGGCCATGGAGTATCTGAGGCCAGGAGAGGGGCACCATCTCATGCCAGGTCATTCTTCACACTGGCCTCAGAAAAAAACTTTCTTTATGCCTCCGTGCGAGCCGAGCTCAGTAATCCCGTTGTAGACTCTTTTTTTTTTTTCCGAGACAGGGTTTCTCTGTGTAGTTTTGGTGCCTGTTCTGGATCTTGCTCTGCAGACCAGGCTGGCCTCAAACTCAAAGAGATCCCCGCCTGGCTCTGCCTCTCGAGTGCTGGTATTAAAGGTGTGTGCCACTGCCACCTGGCCTGTTCTAGACTCTTAAGCATGGCCATTTTCCCATCTCTGCACACCCCAGCTTTTTGTACCCCTTTGCCCATCTTTCCCATGGACGTGGGCTCCTGGAGTAAAGGGAAATTGCTCCTTTTATCTCAAGCTTGGCAGGAAGGGAGCTTTTTAAGTAGAGTTGGGAGATAACTAAGGAGGAAGGGTGAACAAACTGAATATTTAATTAATCTCTACCAAAATCATTAGCAAGCCTCTATTTAGGGGGTTATAATAACTGAGGTGACATCATTAAGAACTTTGGTTTGGGCTGGAGAGATAGCTCAGCAGTTAAGAGCACCGACTGCTCTTCCAAAGGTCCTGAGTTCAATTCCCAGCACCCACATGGTGGCTCACAACCATCTCTAAGGGGATCTGATGCCCTCTTCTGACATATAAGCATACATACAAATGGAGCACTATATACATAAAATACATATATAAATAAATCTTTTTTAAAAAGAACTATGGTTTAAGATAATAGTCCTTCTCGTAACTATGGTTGAATAACCCCAACATGTATATAGTTTATTTATCTATTCAAATGTCTTTTGAAAGTTTTATAATTTTGTTTAGCCCACCTGAAATTGTATTTTACACTAAACAACTTCTTCATACACATATGTACTGTATGCTGAGCACACTCGTCCTGTGCCCTCACCCGCCTCATTCTCCCTCTCCTACTAGACGTCTCCTTTGTCTTATGGACAGTTTTATTTCCACTTTCCTGTCATTTGCATAGACATAATTTTATGTACTTTACAGAATCTAGGAACCCCAAATGAGACAGTACATAAAATATTTGTTTTTCTAGTAAGCCTAACCCTTTTATTTCCATTCACACAAACCTTGTTCTGTTTCACTGGTAAATCAACCATGGTATTCAGTGAGCTCTGTACTATTTCAGGCTGCAATTCTAGCTACCTCCTCAACCTCAGCTCTAGCTTGGATGAAAATGTAAACCACAACAATGAAACTCAATCCCGATGCATGGGTCTAATGACGTGTGGGCTTAGGTCTTCAAAGAAAGCATTGAAGAAGGCTGAGGGTCAGAGTCTATATTCTTAGGCGGGATTTAAAAAACTAATGCCCATTCACGGGGACTTTGCTGAAAAATGCAACAGACCCAACTCTTCCTTCCTGTGGACACCCTCAGCTCTCCCTTCTGGCCTATATCATTCCTTTGTGTCAGTTGCCAATACCTAGAAAGACTTTCTACCTGGGACACCCCCACCCCCGGTGACCACACTGGACCCGTACTCAGGTAGGTGATGTTCACTCTCCTTCCTGTCCTCCATCACAACCTCTCCAGTCTCATCCCCAGCCCCGGGGCAGCCTGCTTTCCTCCTACCCTACCTCCATTCCCGGAGGACTCTGCCAAACCTTGGTGTGGACACAGCTTCCCTCCTTCCTGTGGACCCTCTCAGCCCTCCCTTCCAGGCCACTCCTATTCCTTTGTGTCAGCCCCTAATACCTAAAAACATTTTACCTGGGACCCCCAGTGACCACACCTGGCAGGAACTCAGGTGGGAGAATCACACTGTCCTTCTTGTCCTCCATTGCGATTTCTCCATTCTCACCCTAAGCCTGGTATCAGCCTGCTTACAGCCAGCCACCCCTTCTGCCACCTCAGCTCCATTCACTGGAGACACCAACTCTTGGTTCAGACCCAACCCTTTCATCTCTGTCTCTCCAGATTATTCTTTGCATTACTGTACCCTACTTGCAGGATCCCATGTCTACCCACCACACATCCAACTCCCTGAGGACCCCACTTCTAGGTGTGAACAGGATCCCTGAGCTCTTTCCTGAAGCACCTCTCAGTATTTCCTCCTAGCCCACCTCGATTCTTCTCTGCCAACCACCAACATGCAGGAGCACTCCATACCGGGTAATGTCCAGAGAGGGTGACAGAAACCAAAGAAAGGAACACCCACCAAACCCAGACAAGGTAAGACCAACACCTAGAATCACTTCAGTCATCCCAACCCCAGATGCTAAGTACATACCTGAGCAAAACCATAAACGTCACAGCCAAGACAATATGCTTCCACCAGAACCCGGTGCCCCTACCACAATAGGCCCTGAGAAAAGCAATATAACTAAAAGTGAAAGACAATGGCTTCAAACTTCCAATGATGAACATGTTCAAGGACCTTCAAGAGGACATGAATGAGTCTGTTGACGAGGCCTATGAAAACACAAAGAGTAGAATGAAATCGGGAAACAGTTAAGACACGAAAGTAGAAATAAAATCACTAAAGAAAACCCAAACTGAGATAAAACTAAAAATGATAAATTCAGGAAGTCAAATAAAAACCTCAGAAGTAAGCCTCACCAACAGAGTACAATAGAAGAGACTCTCAGACACTGAAGATAAAATAGAAGAAATGGATACCCCAGTCAAAGAAAATATTAAATCTGAAAAAATCCCAGGTACAAAATATCTGGAAATCTTGGACACTATGAAAAGACCAAATCTATAAATAATAGGAACAGAAGAAAGAGCAGAAACCTAAGTCAAAGGTACAGAAACTATTTCCAAAATTCATAGAAGAAAAGATCCCCAACTGAAAAGGAGGTTCCTATCAAGGTACAAGAAACATACAGAACACCAAATAGACTGGACCAGAAAAGAAAATCCCTACAACAAATAATAATCAGAACATTAAATGCACAGGACAAAAAAAGAATAGTAAAAGCTGAAAAGAAAAAGACCAGGTAATATATAAAGGCAGACTATTAGAACAACACCTGCTTTTTCAATGGAGACTCTAAAAGCCATAAGGGCCTGGACAGATATTCCACAAACTGAGGCACTAAAGACGCCAGCACAGATGGCTATACCCAGCAAAGCTTTGATCATAACAGACAGGGAAAGGAAAGCATTCCATAATAAAAATAATGTAAGCCATTTCTATCTAGAAATCTAGCTCTAGAGAAGGTACTAGAAGGAAACTTCAACCTGAAGAGGTTAAATGCACCCCCAAAAACAACAACAACAAGGAATAAATAATCCCAGAATAGTAAATCAAATGCTCACACTGCAACAATAAAATAACAGGAATCAAACAACACTGCTTGTTGATAACACTCAGTCCCCCAATTAAAAAAAACACAGACTAACAGAATGCATATGAAAATAGGATCCATCCTTCTGCTGCAGCAAGAAACACACATTATATCAAGGATAGACATCAGCTCAGGGTAAAGGATGGAAAAACGATATTCTGAAGAAGCAAGCAGGTATAGCTACCTTAAATTCCGACAAAAGAGACTTCAAAACAAACCTAATCAGAAGAGATAGGGAAGGACACACACTCAGCAAAGGAAAAACTCACCAAGAGGATATGGCAATACTTAACATCTATGCACAAAACACAAGGGCACCCAAGTTCATAAAAGAAACACTACCACAGCTAAAATCACATAAATACCCTCACACAGTGATAGTGGGTGACTTCAGTACCCCTCTCTGACCAATAGACAGGGGATCAAAGAGACAGAAACTAAACAGAGAAATGCTGGGAAAAGATGACATCATAAATCAAATCTAGCAAATATCACTAGAACATTTCACCCAAACACAGAAGAATACACCTTCCTCTCAGCAGCTCACGGAACTTCTTCCAAAGCTGACCACATATTTGGACACAGAGCAAGTCTCAACAAATACAAGAAAATTGAAATAACACCCTGAATCCTATCTGACTGCCATGGACTAAAGCTGGATATCAACAAAAACTGGATATCATATAAACTCATAGAGACAAAACACTGCTTTACTGAATGAAAATAGATCAAGACAGAAATCAAGAAGGAAATTAAATATTTTTTAAAGAATTGAATGAAAATAAAAACACAACATACCCAAACTTATGGGATAGATATAATGAAGGTAGTCCTAAGAGGCAAGTTCATAGTACTAAGTGCCTACATAAAAAAATTGAGAGATTTCATATTAGCAACTTAGTGGTAAACCTGAAAGCTCTAGAACATAAAGAAGAAATAACATCCACAAAGACTAGAAGCAAGACATAATCAAACTCAGGACTGAAATCAATAAAATAGAAACAAAAAACACTGCAAAGAATCAAAAAAACCAAAGAGTTGATTCATTAAGAAAATCAACAAGATTGATAAACCTTTAGCAAAATTAAAAGGCGAAAAGAGAAGATCCAAATGAACAAAATTCGAGATGAAAGGGGGACATAACAACAGACACCAAGAAGCTAGAGAATCATAATGACATACTTACAAAATCTGCCACCACCATGTGGTGGTGGCGCACACCTTTAATTCCAGCACTTGGGAGTCAGAGCCAGGCGGATCTCTGTGAGTTCGAGGCCAGCCTGGTCTACAGAGTGAGATCCAGGAGTTCCAAAGCTACACAGAGAAACCTTGTCTCCAAAAAAAAAACCAGAAAACAAAGAAACAAACAAACAAACAAAAAAAAAAAAACCTGTACTCTGCCCAACTGGAAAACTTAAAAGACATGGATAAATTTAATGATATATGAGACCCACTAAAGATAAATCAATATTAAATAAGCAGTTTAAATGGACCCACAAAACCCAGTGAAATAGAGGTTGGAATTAAAACTCTCCCAACAAAAAGAAACCAGAGCCAGATGGATTCAGCACAGAATTCTACCTGATGCTTCACAGAGGAATTAGTGCCTGTATTCCTCAAATAATTTAACAAAATAGAAACACAGGAACATTGCCTAATTTATTTTATGAGGCCACAGTTACCCTGATACCTAAACCACACAAAGACCCAACAAAGAAAGAAAATTACAGACCAATTTCCCTTATGAACACAAATGCAAACCTTCTCAATAAAATACTTGTAAACTGAATCCAAGAACGCATCAAAATGTTATCCACCATGATCAAGTCTGCTTCACCCCTGAGATGCAACTATGATTCAACATATATAAATCAACAGATGTAATCCAAGAGATAAACAAACTGAAGGCAAAAACCGTATGACCATCTCATTAGATACAGAAAAGGCCGCTGACATAATCCAACATTCCTTCATGGTCAAAGATGGAATAGATTACAAGAGACATACTTCAACATAATAAAAAGCAATTTACAGTAAACTCACAAACAGCATCAACCTAAATGGAGAGAAACTCCAAGCATTTCCACTAAAACCAGGGACAAGATAAGAATGTCCACTCTCTCCATACCTATTCAATATAATACTAGAAGTCTTAGCCAAAGCAATAAGACAACTGAAGAGGATCAAGGGGATACAAACTGGAAAGGAAGAAGTCAAAGTATCTTTATTTGTAGATTATATGGTCGTATACATAAATGACCCCAAAAATTTCACCAGAAAACTTCTATAGCTGATAAACACTTTCAGCAAAGTAGCAGGATACAAAATTATCACTTACAAATCAGTGTGTGGCTGTACACAAATGACCGACTGAGAAAGAAATCAGGGAAAGAATACCTTCCATAATAGCCTCAAAAAAAGAAGAAAAAAATCCTTGGGTAATTCTAATCAAGAAAGTGAAAAACACATAATAAAAACTTTAAGACATTGAAGAAAAAAAGAAAAGACAGAAAGAAAGAAAGAAAGGAAGGAAGGAAGAAAGAAAGAAAGAAAGAAAGAAAGAAAGAAAGAAAGAAAGAAAGAAAGAAAAATCAGAAGTTGGAATGATGCTCTTGGATTGGTAGGATTAATGTAGTAAAATGGTCATTCTATCAAAAGAATCTACAGATTCGATGCAATCCCCCTCAAAATACCAACATAATTCTTCATAGAAATTGAAAAAAAGTTTTCAGCTTTGTATAGACACACAAAACAATTCAGTATAGCTAAAACAATACTAAACAATAAAAGAACTGCATGAGATGTCACCATTCCCAATTGCAAGTTGTAATACAGAGGTATGGTCATAAAAATAGCATGGTATTGACATAAAAACTGATACATTGACCAATGGCATCAAATTGAAGACCCAGACATAGGTGGACACCTGATTATTGACAAAGAATCCAGAAATACACACTGGAAAAAAGACAGCATCTTCAACAAATGGCGCTGGTGAAACCGGATGGCTGCACATAGAAGAATGCAAATACATTCATAGTTATCACCCTGCACAAAACTGAATTCCAGACAGAGCAAGGACCTCAACAGAAAGCTAGCTAGTCTCATTTTGATAGATAGATAGAAAAGAAATTAGAAAATAGCATTGAACTCATAGGCATAGGAAAAGACTTTCTAAGCAGGACACCAATAGCACAGGTACAAAGATAATAATAAATGGGACTATAATAAAGAAAAATGAAAAAAACAAATGGGACCTCATGAAAGCGAAAAGCTTCTGTAAGCAAAGGACACTGTCATTCAGCCAAGGTGGCAGGATACAGGATGAGAGAAGTTTTTTTTACCAACTACACATCTGATAGCAGGTTAATATATAAACTATATAGAGAACTCAAAAAAGTGGACCCCAGAAAATCAAATAATCCAATTTAAAAAATGGGGTACAGAACTAAACTGAGAAATCTCAATAGATGAAACATAGATGGCTGAAAAACAAAAGAAATGTTCAACCTCCTTAGTCATCAGGGAAATGAAAATCAAAACTACTTTGAGATTCATCTTATGGCAGTCAGAACGGCCAATATTAATAAAACAAATGACATGGTGGGCAGTGGTGGCGCACGCCTTTAACTCCAGCACTCGGGAGACAGAGGCAGGTGGATCTCTGTGAGTTTGAGGCCACCTGGTCTACAGAATGAGTTCCAGAACAGCCAGGGCTGTTACACAGAGAAACCTTGTCTTGAAAACAAATAAAATAAAACAAATTATAGCTCATGCTGGTGAGGATGTGGGGGAAGGGGAACACGTATCCATTGTGATGAGAGTGCAAACTTGTATAAAGAGTGCAAACTTGTATAAAGAGTGCAAACTTGTATAAAGAGTGCAAACTTGTATAGCCTCTTTGGAAACCAGTGTGGTGTTTCCTCGGGAAGTTGTGGATAGATAGATCTACTTCAAGATCCAGCTATATTACTCTTGTGCATATATCCAAAAGCTCTACATCCTACTACAAAGATATTTGCTCATTCATGTTCATTGCTGCTCTATTCATAATAGCCAGAAATTAGAAGTCATCTAGATGTCTGTCAATGGATAAACAGATAAAGAAAATGTGGTACATTTGCACAACGGAATATTATTTAGCTGTTAAAAAGAAATCATGAAATTTGCTGGTAAATGGATGGAGTTAGAAAAAATTCATTCTGAGTGATCTAATCCAGATCTAAAAGGACAAATACAGTATGTATTCTCTTCCACGTGAATATTAGCTTTTAAGCCTTTGATAGGCATGCTACAATCCATATAACCACAGAGGTTATGTATGGAATAAGCGACCCCCAAGGAAGGGGAAATAGAATATAGAGTTATGGAGTGACATGGGCAAGGCTAGAATGGGAGGATTAAAAGGGGAGGGAAGAGAATAGGAGAGCAATGCAGGGAGTTCAGGGAGGGACAACTAATTCCGAGGACCATCTGAACAGTCACATGGAAGCCTACTTCAGTAGAAACCTCCTAAAATATACATGTATATGAAAGAAATCTAAATGAAGTCAGCAAATAATGGGGAAAGAACGCCCCGACTAGATATGTTTTGCCACCCAGTGAGACTTCCAGCAGCAGGAATGAATTACAGCTAGTTGAGTTGTTGGCCAAAAGGGCCCCATAGAATCCCCTAAACAACTCAGGTTATTGTCAAGGCTATTGTTTGCTCTCCAAAAACTGATGGTAGGGTCCTAATGCTGAAGAGAACATATGCATATCTCACTGAACAGAGAAGTTGAGCTGGCGCCTACCTAGATCCTTGACCCCTACTGACTAGTGTTCATAGTACTGGAAGATACTCTACATGCCATCAGAGGAGAAAGATAACTGTAGCTGGAAGGTTTCTCCTGTCCTGCCCTGCCCAGCCCAGCGGTCCCTCAGCAGCTTATAAAATAATCATTCAGAGGCTTAATATTAACTATAAACTGTATGGCCTATGGCAGGTTTCTTGCTAGCTCTTATATCTTAAATTAACCCATTTCTATTAATCTATGTTTTGCCACGTGTTCCATGGTTTTACTGGGCTGTTGGCATGTTGCTCCTTGGGCGGCAGGCTGGCGTCTCCCCAGACTCTGCCTTTCTCTTTCCTGTCTTTCTCCTTGGATTTCCTGCCTGCCTCTAAGCTGCCTTGCCATAGGCCAAAGCAGCTTATTTATTAACCAATGGAAACAACACATATTCACATCATACAGAAAGACATCCCCCAGCAGATAACCACCAACTCAGCTACAAAACCTGAGATCTACAATGGTGACCTGCTTGCCTGATATACTGGTGCAATAATGGCACACACATTATGGAAATAGTCAACCACTCTCTGATTGGATTTAAGACCCACTACACAAGAGATGGAACCCATACCTGACACTGCTCTGGTAGTCCCAAAACCTGAGAATCGATAGTACATGGGCCTAGGGAAAACCAAATAGTATTGTTCTGCTAAAGGAAGGCAGTAATAGAATGCCTCCTAAAAACATTTGGCTATACCAGATCAGTATCTTTCTCAGCTGTCTTCAGAGATGCTTCTTCTTGTAGCAGATGGGAACTAATATAAAGATCCACAACTGGCCAATGTGCAGAGAATGAGAAACTTTGGAGCACCCAGACCCATTGCCTGAGGGCTCAGGGAAGTATGCAGATGAGGAGGCTAAAAGATTTTAAGAGCCAGAGAAGATGGATGACACGAGGGATCAGTCTCCAAGACAAAACAGGACTGATGCATGTGTCAACTCACAGAGACGGTGGCAGCATGCCCAAGTCCAGCACAGGTTCAAGCCAGACAGTGTCCCAGCATTGAGAGGGGAAAGTGGACACATGCTCCCACCCATAACCAAAAAGTTATTTGGAATCGACATCTACTGGCAAAGAAAAAATATGTTTTGTTCAACGGAGTCTCAGTAGGTATATAAATCACACTTAAGGGTAAGTCCCATGTGCAGCAGAAGGTGGCCAACTCAAAACAAACTCAATGTTGCTTTTGTAGATTATTTTTGTGTCTCATATTGTTTTGTTTGGGCTTTTTGTGTGTGGTATTTTTTGTTTGTTTGTTTTGTTTTGTTTTTTGAGACATTTTCTCTGTGTAGCCCTGGCTGTCCTGAAACTCACTTTGTAGACCAGGCTGGCCTTGAACTCACAAAGATCAGCCTGCCTCTGCCTCCCAAGTGCTAGGACTAAAGTTATGCACCACCACCTCCCAGCTGTTTTTATTTGTTTTTTGTTATTTTATCTTAATGGTCCTTTGTTTGTATATTATGGTTTCCAATTTTACGTGTTTATGGTGTGTATGTTTCTTGTGGCTTTGTTGTTGTTGTTATTGTTGTTAATTCTGGCTTTTTTTTTTTTCCTATTTGTTTCCCAAAGAAGGAGAGAAAGAGGTGTGGAGTTGGAAGATTGGAAGATGGGGGGATCTGAGAAAAGATGGAGGAGGAGAAACTGTGATCAGAACATAGTGTGTGAATTTTCAATAAAAGTAAATAAGTAAATAAAATTAATGCATTTAAAGTGATTATAAGGAAAAAAGAAAAGTAATGAAAACTAAAACCCAAAGAAGACAAGGGAGGCAGACAGCAGTGACTTTTTGAGTTCAAGGCCAGCCTGGTCTACAGAGCGATTTCCAGGACAGCCAAGGCTACACAGAGAAATCCTGTCTTCCAAGAAGAAAAAGGAGGAGGAGAAGGAGCAATCTCCCTAGTGTCCCTCAGTTTTCCCCACACCTGATTTCCCAATTTCAGAGACCTGCCAGGGCAAAAGTATATAAGAGTCAGAGTCATTTGGGTATAAGGATGACTTCTGTGATAAAATGTCTGGACTGGTACTTGGATACAGAAGGGGAAGTGGAGTGGGTAACAATATCCGTGGGCAGATCCTGAGCTGAGAGGCCTTCTCAACGGACCAATTACTAGAAGCAGAGAGCTTCTAATTCCTGTAAGCTTAGACAGTGAAATCTTTATTACACCCAATAAGAGTTAACTGGTCCATTTCACACCAATAGTCTTCCTGTGTGGAACTCAAATATAAAACACTAAAAATGAGTGGTGTGGACTGGAGGTCAGCTGTTCACAGGCAAGGCTGGTGCACATGGGGAATGTGTCTTGGCCAATGTTCCCCTCTAAAATCCGGACAAGTTTCAACCTACTCACACTATCTTTCCCTAAATATTCCAGCCTTTCACAGCAACAGGTTGTCGCTTACAATGTTTTTGTTTTATTGTCACTCTGACCAAATACCTGATAGAAACCACTTAAGGGGAAAGGGTTGCTTTTGCTGGTGATTCCAAATGTTTCACTCAATGATGCCGGGTAAAACAGAAATCTCCCTAGAACCACAGCTCACATCATGGTAGACAGGGAACACAGTAGATCAGTAACAGGAATGGGCCAGAGTCTTACGCCACAGGGACACACTCCCAATGACCTACTTCCTTGAAACAGACTCTCCACTTTCCAAAGTTCTACACCCTGCCAAATCATTCGTTAGAATTTGTGACTTCATTGTATCTGGAAAGGTCCGCTTCACTGATGTCCTAGGCGTTTCACATTCAAATCATGTCGACATAGGGCCTAGCCTTTTGTCTTCTCTAATAGACACGCTGTTTCCTCACTTAGGCCATGACACCCATCTTCCACCTGTGGTCTTTGACTTCTTCAGAAGGCTGAGTGAAGGTGGCTGCTTAGTGGTTGCCTAGGATGCCCAGTTTCAGCTGAACTTCCTCCTGACAGCTCTAGGTCTTACTGAGCCAGAAAGCCGGGCATCCATAGACCATCTCCTTTGCTTTGCACACATATAGAGGGGGGATACCATTTCAACTGCCGGCACCCTAATCCTTGGCAAGACACCAAGCACAGCCTGCAAATATGAGATGAGGACCCAGCGGTTTGTATGCCTAGAACTTCTTTTCCCACTCCTTTTGCAGGGCTGGACCCTTCACAGAGAGTTCGGCGCTCCTTGGCCTAATGGTTCAGGATGCTTTGACGGATGCTTGTTCTTCCTCTGCTCACCACGCTTCCCTCACTGTGCAGACTGGAGTCCCTCCTGGCTCCTGCCCCATTGCTATATACATCAAATGCTGGCGCCTTAAAGAAAATGAAAAGATGAGCAAATGGACTGTTGTAGCAGCTGGAAACTCAAAGCCTACCATCTGGAAGAATTCGTGCAGCTATCAGACATGTAAGGACACAGTGAGAGACAGCTGCCTCTGCTTGGAGGAGTCTGGAGAAAAGCTATGCCTCCCCAACTCTGGGCTGCTGGCTCGGCTCGGCAAAGAACATTAAAGAGAAAGGGCAAAGTTTCTGAGGTTCCCTCACCCAAAGGGACTCCGGTAGAGGTTTCTGTTAGAGCAGCTCTTCTCAACCTGTGGGTCGCAACTTCTTGGGAATTGAACGACTCTTTTACAAGGGTCACATATCAGATAGTCTACAGTTCAAGTATTTACATTATGATTCATAACCGCAGCAAAATTACGGTTATGAAGTAGCAACATGAGGAACTGTATTAAAGAGTCTTTTTGGTTGCAGCATTAGAAAGGCTGAGAACCACCATGTTAGGGTCAAGATTATTTTCCAGGCTGGAGAATTAAGATCTTAGCCTTTCTTGCCTATCTCTATAGTAAATATCAGGGAGAGAATCTTCCACTCCGTCTGGTTCAGTGTCCACCCACATTTCCCACTTTTCAACTACTCTGCTACTCCAGCAATTAAGAAGGGCGATCCAGCTTCTTCTGTACTCTCAAGAAGTTCTACACTAAGGAGACAGAGACAGTCCTTGCCTTCAAGGAGGTAAATTTTAATGAGGAGGCAGACATCCTGTGCTAAGGAAGAAGTCTGTCTAGTCTGTTGGGACACATGGAGTTTCTCTTCACAGTAC
Organism: Peromyscus californicus insignis; assembly: GCF_007827085.1. Lineage (NCBI taxonomy): Eukaryota > Metazoa > Chordata > Mammalia > Rodentia > Cricetidae > Peromyscus > Peromyscus californicus. The sequence continues at coordinate 66,675,895 of NW_026294617.1, read as the reverse complement.
CTCTTGGAAGACTGAGCTTCAGGATGCCTCCTTTGATGAAAGGTATGCGGTCAGACCTCAGGAGACCCGGTTAACCAGCTGAGACAGAACTGTGAGCACTGGTGTTACAGGGGCGAAAATGGAGCAGAGCTTGGATGGAGATTTATATTTAAAGGGAGAGGGCCAGGCAAGCTAAGGCACAGGGAAGGAGCTCTTTGGCTGCTAGGGACATCTTAGCATCTTCTTTCCTCACTGCTTGCCAGCTTCTCCATAGCATGCACTCATCGGAGTAAAATTCTGTTTTACTTCCAGAATTCCCTGGCCTGAGGAGGAATATGGTCTGTGACTGTCCACTTGCCGTGTTCTGTCCTCAGAGGCCTGCAGAGACAAATCTGCAGTGTTACCCCAGGGGGGCACTTTCCTTGACCATTTATAAGGAAAACCACTCCTTTCTTCCTTCTCCGTTCCTTTATTCTCTTTTGTTACCCATAACATTTAACATAACCCAGTACATTATCATTTTTATGGATCCCCCTCCCCCTCAAGTGAAACACTAAAGGGGGAAATTTGTGTTTATCACGTGTGCTTTTTCTGTGACAGGGTGTGTCATTATTAGGTTGGGTTCCTGAGTTCTCCTTGAACTTATGGTTCTGTTTTTTGTTTCTTTTGTTTTAAGATGGGCTTTCATTTAAGCCCTGGCAATCCTGGAACTTCTCAATAGACCAGGCTGGCCCCCACTCACAGAGATAGACCCACCTCTACTTTCCAAGTACTGGGATTAAAGGGTGTTCCACGATGTCCAGCTAATTCTCCACCTTTGTCTCCCGAGCTAGAATTACAGACATGTACCACTATATCCAGATTGATTGATTGATTGATTGAGTGAGTGATTGATTGATTGATTGATTAATGTAATTATATTCCAAAAGCCTAGTTTTGTGACTGGACCATATTAAGCACATAAGAAATATATTGAATGACGAGTTAATGAATGAATAAGTTAAAAACTCTAACATGTCCAAGTGCTGGCATGTATTTGTATGGGTGTGTGTCTCTGTGTGGGATGGTATTCTCAATCTCTGGACTAGATATCCCTGTTTTTATATTATGGTTTTGCCTATGCGTGCAAGGGGTTTTTAACATAAAATTCTCTGAGTCCTTGCATATTATGCTTGTGAATATGAGCTTTTTGGTTTCTGGTTTTGTTTTTGTTTTGTTTACTGTGTTCTGTGTCCTCTAGTTGTATGTGGTTGTGTGTCTGGACCACTCAGCCTAATTGCCAAGATTTTTGGAGGAACTGTGGCCATCTCACATCAGCAGAGGGCACTAGAGCTATGCGCCTTAGTTCCAGGCCTCAAGATCAAGCTATCTTGGCCAGGAGCTTTTAGGGACTCAGGCGATCTAGAATCTGAAAAGAAGTGGAGACCTCTCCGGATCAGCATAATTCGAAAGTTGTACAATTCCTATGACTATTATTTTCCCTATACTCATTCTTTAGAGACCAGGCTTCAGTCTGTCTCGGCAGCCCAGGAAGCAGGACTTATTTAGGGACTGGGGGAGGAAATGGCTACTTACACTGGGCCCTTGACAGGACCACCCTCCCAAACGCCCTTCCACTTCGGCTCTCCACCTTTCCACCCCACTGCACCTCAAGCCCCTGAGTGCTTAGAGATCGTTCGCTGCCTGCCTTCTGTGGCAACCCTTCGGGGAGGCACAAGAGAAAGCCATGGACTTGGTTGGCTTTCCCTCCGGATGGATAGATGTCTGGGATGAACAAAGGAAGAGTTAACCGCGCCTCTTCGCGGCTGCTACGGACTCCAGCGCTGAGGCGGGCCTCAACGTGGCTGGCTGAAGCCCTCCAAAAGGGGCTCAGAGGCAGATTCAAGATTTCTCCAGTCTGAGATTTGTAGGCTGGGAGAGCTTCTCCCCTCCAACATTCTCTAGTTAATTGAGAATTCTTAATTTAAGCATCTAGGGTTAGATTCTGCGGCGTGTGATTAGAATGAAAAAGAGATCTTAAAGCTTTTAGAACCCCCCCCCCCCCCCAAGGCACAAGCACACCCCTTCCAACACAGTCCCCCAATTGATGGAGGTTCGTCCTCAGCCCTGGCTGCCACCCTATGCCCGGCTCAGTTATACCACTGGGGGCAAAAGTAGGTCTCGGCACCGGAGGGGCGCGCTCTGGGCGGGGGGGGGGGGGAGACCGGGGCCCAGCGGTCCTTGCTTCAGAGCCTGCGACGCCGCGTTCTCCCCACCCCTCCCCACCCCTTGCCTCTGCCCTCAATTCCTTTCTCTTTGCTCTCCTCCCATCTCGGCTCCAGCAAGCCGAGCGAGTGTGTGTGCGCGCGCGTTGGGGGACCAGGGGAGGGCAGTGGAGGGAGGCGCCGTCGGAGGGAGAGCAGACGTCAGGAAGAGGGAGGGAGCCGGGGAGGGAAGAGAGAGAGGGGAGAGAAAGAGAGCGGCGCGGAGGTTGAGAGAGGCCCCGGGAGATAAAGCTGGAGGGCAGAAATTATTAGGGGGCGCGGGACGAGAGGAGGGGGCTAGGGGAGCGAGCCGGCGGCGAGAGGGGCAAGCGAGTGTGCAAGGGCGGGAGGGGGAGGAGAGAGAGCCAGCGGCGGCCCGGCTCGCGCCGACTTGGGCCCAGCGGCGGGCGGACAGCATGCTGAGCCTCCTCATCCGGATCCTCACTCTCTCCGACACTTTCTCGCAAGGTAAGCCCCAGCCGCGGGCTGGGGAGTCCCGGGAAGGGGCGCGGAGTCACCCGGGGAACACCCGAGGAGTTCTTAGCGAAACGGCCCAACTTGCTTCCTCCGGCTGCGCGGGAGAACAGAGAACTTAGGTCGCGAAAGCCGAGATCCGAGTAGAAATGGGACCCGAGTGCTCAGAGTGTTTCCTCCAGTCCCTGGCAGTTCTCCCTCCCTCCACCTCCTGGGCCAGGGCCGGACTCCTGGGTCCTGGCCAAGAGAGAGGCTGGGAAGAGGTGGGATTTCAGATTTGGGGGGTGGAGTGCGCGAAAGCACGGACGCAGGCTCCCAAAGATGAGGCTGAGGGATCCTGCTACCCTAATCCAGCCCAGAGTCACCTTCATTTGAAGTGCGGCTGCAAACTGCTTGGGGGTTGCCCCTCAAAAGAAGGCTGCATTGGGCCCCCAGCCCTGAAGGCTGTGGGTGAGAGGTGGAAGTCCAGATACCAGGGCTGTATGGATTCATCAGGAGAAGGGGAGTTGATCGGGTCAGGCACTCACTTTAGGTCAGCAAAGTGCAGATATCTGGGGCTCCTTTGGAACTGGCCGGACAGAGGTTGGAAGTAAACCCGGAGAGAGAGGTGAGGGTGTTCAGGTACACTGGTCTGGGTGTCCGTAGTAAAGGAACCCCAGCCAGGCCTGGGGTCTTGTGGGAATGGGGTCTTGTCTCCTGAGACTGACTCCAAGGAAGATTTAATACTGTTGGGCTCCCCCCGCCGAACTGGAACACAGAAATTGACACAGAAATAGCTTCAAACAGAGACACTGAGACAGACTGCTCACCTACGAAGACATCCCCACAAACATCCCCACACAGAGACAGTCACAGACACAAAGACATTGATTGACACCTCTTAAGAAGGAAGATTCCTCTCCCAAGCCGGCACACACTTAACCTAGTCCTACACCCCGGCATCAAACTTAACACTGTATATGCATGTATGCGACGTTCAAAGGACGTAACATCCACTCACACAGAATTGCATCCACATACCCCAGCCATGGAGCAAACAAAGAAACTTGGGCAGACATTCTTATAGGCAGGCGCCTACAGAGATGTACCGTCTTCAAAATGGAGGAGGTGGTCTCTCATTGGGGTGGGTGAGTGATCTGGGAAGAGGGAAGCCGCCGAAATGGAAAGAGCCTCAGGCATTGGCCAGCTCTCTTCCTCTCCTGAATAGCGTGTGTGTGTGCGTGTGTGTGTGTGTGTGTGTGTGTGTGTGTGTGTGTGTGTGTGTGTGTGGTGTGTGTGTGGTGTGTGTGTGTGTGTGTGTGTGTGTGTGTGTGTACGGGGTGGAGTGTTTCACTGGACCCCTCCTCTCTTTGCTAGCCCTCTCTCCAGCTCTGAAGGCAATCCTGGCTTAGTTCAGGGGTCTTGATTCACCTTTCTTCCCCAGAGCCCCAGGACCCTCTTAGAACGTGGAAAGGCACACGTCCATGCTCTGAGAGCAGGAGTGAGGCCGGGGGAAGAAGAAGGCCTGGCCTCAGGGTTGGCTACTTGGCAGAAAGTTGGGAAGATAAGTTCTGACTTTGTGCAGCCAGGTTGCTAGAGAGGGGGAGGGGAAGAGCATGGCGGGTGAGGGGCAACTGTGTCAGCTCTGATGTTTTGGGAGCAGGCTTCTGCCTGCCCCTCTCTTGCAGCCTTCTTAAGCTTTAAGGAACAGAAGCTGCAGTGAGGAAACAGGAGATTCATGCAGCTTGAATCTGGGCTGATAGAAGGTCAGAAAAAAAAATGCTTGCCATGTACCTCTCCATCTTTGTGGGTGGGTGTGGCTAGGGAATGCAACTGAACCCCAGCCTTCTTGACTCTGTCAGAGGTGAAAGCAAGAACTGCAAAAGGGGTGCAAATGTTTTTGGGGGTCACGGGGGGGGGAGGAAAGCAATGGGAGAGGGGAGCCAGGAGGGAGAGGAAATCACTACTGAGTCTTGGGGGGACACTCAACACAGGGCTGGGGAGGAGACCCTTAGGGGAGAAATGGGAGACCTGGGGACACTGACAAGCGAGGCCGGAGGCAGGGAGAGAGCACACAGTGTGGGCAGCAGTGAGTTGAAGGCAGAGGGATGGTAGTGGAGAGTGAGGAGGAAGAGAAGGTGGTCAGAGGGGCAACAGCATTGAGAACAGAGGAGAGCTAGCAATGGGGAAGGAAATTCAGCCTAGCTGGGCGATAAAAATCGTGTTTTAAAGGATTTCAATGGGCTCCATCCATTTTCATTTTTTACTAAATAATTTTCTGTATCTTATCTAAATGAAAACCATTATCTCCCCCCCATCCCCCCCGCTACTGTGTCCATCATGCCCCAGCTCCCCAGACTGATTACGCTGAAAAGTGAAATATTTATTCATTTTCTAAGAGATTTTTCTCCCTCCCTAGTCTCGGGGAGGAGAAATTGAGAAGGAAGGATTGTAGTTAATCAGAGCAATGTGGGATGACAGGATAACTCCAGTGGGAGCTGCCTCCAGAGGCTGGTGGCTCTGGCTGGAGGGGGAAAATCTGTTCCTCTGGTACCCGCCCCCCAAAAGCTCCTCCTGGCTGTTCCGCCTTTGCTCCAAGGAGACTAAGGGGTGCAACAAAGAGGCCCAAGGGCCTCCTATGTTTCCAGCATTTAGCTCCCTGTGCACAGTTATATCCTGGCAGAGAACAGAGAGCCTGGATTCTACAGCTCTGTTCTGCACACACATGCACGCCACACACTCCCAATGTCCTACTTCTGCCCAAAGCTGAGCACTGAGCTGGGGGAGAGGTAGGCGAACCTGGCAGAAATCAAGCTGTTGGTCTGCCCCTGACTTTGACTGGACTCATCTTCAGCCTTCTACTCAAACTCAGAGGGAGACACGAAGCCAGTACTGGGTGCCACAGGGATGCGTCTGCAACACCTGGGCAGGACAGGAGGCGGGGGGTGGCATCCAGTTCTTCCAACCTTTGCTCCTTATTGCCACTGGGTGGCTAGCTGGCCCCACTTGGCCTCTCCAGTGGGGTAGGAGGATGAAGCCCCATGCTTACCCCATGCTTGCAGAGAACTGCACTCTGAGGAAGCCTCCTTTGTGATCCCTTGGGACCAGGTCTTCACTTGTCTCTTATCCTACAACACGGGGCACCGTGCAGTGCATATAGTCAGTTCCCCTCAATACTCAATTGATGAGTGAGCCGCAATGCAGGCTGGAGGTCATATTAAATGGTGATGACGTCACAGTCTCAGCCTGGTATGCCTGGAATCCTGGCATTCAAGAGGCTGAGGCAGGAGGACTGTGAGTTCAAGGCCAGCTTGGACTACATATACCAAGTTTCAGACCAGTCAAGGCTGAATTGTAAGTCCCCAGTAAATAAATAAATAGAAGACGTCAGAGACTTCTTCAGCTCTCCCATGTTGGTGGTAGTCTGAAGAGGTTATGTGCTCATTAGGTGCTCCAGTTTAGATGTATGCAAAGTGGTGGTGAGATGTATGTTCACCCATGGATTATCAACATGTGTTAATCTACGCAGCGTGCATGGAATGGTGTCTGGCACAGAAGTGTCCAGTGACCGTGTTCTGACTTTGTGTCTGGACGTAAGTGGACAGATGTTGAGTGGACAGTCCTGCTATTTTCCTGCTTACGGCTCTCTTTGCAGTTCCAACTCCTCTGGTCTGGGTCCTTGGCTTCAGTAAGCCAGTGCTATGCAGCTCTCATAGAGAGAACCTGGCTGAGGCAGATCTAAAGGACACAAGTCAGCCTCCCCCCTGGTTGGGGCTCTCAGAACAGGCCTGCAGATGGGGCGTGAGGAAAGGGCAAACGGGAAGAGCTTAAGCTTTTGGGTGAAGTGAGGGCTGGTGGTGCTTCAGTGTGAGGAAGTAACACAGTTCTTTCAGTGAGTTCTCATGTTAATGACTTTAAATGCGTGCTAACTTAAGCCCTACAACAGTCCCCTGAGACAGGCCGGGTAATTCATTCCTTTTTCCTAGATGGGAAACTGAGGTTCAGATATGTAAGGTAGGCAGTCATAGGAACCAGCTGATTCTAAAACCTACACTATTCTCCTTTGCCAAGGACTCCTCAGCTAGCAGGGAGTGGAGCTGGGCTGGGGCAGGATTTTTGTTTTCTGGTCCATGGTAGAGTAAGTGTGAAGATTGTTTCATCAAGGTAGTAGCCTTTAAACTTTTAAAAACAGTCTTTTATTTTGAGATTCTGCACTATTTTGGGGTTAGTCTTTCTTTATGATATGGCGATCTGCTGGTTATTGTTAAAAGGGCTTTACTTTCCAGATAGGATTTATATGCTTGTGTTTGTTCCTTATATGAAAGCTAGCCTTTCTAATCCATGAATTTATACACGAGGACGTTCCCTTTCCCCTTCTGACTCTGTGGAGTCTTAGTCATGCAAGAGCCGATGCACTCAGTGCAATCTGGGGACGGCCTGTGCCCTCTCACCTTTACCCTCCAAACTAGGCCCGGCAGGGCTGTAGACACAGTAGGGCTGTAGGCACAGCAGGGTTGTAGGCACAGTAGGGCTGTAGGCATGGCAGGGCTGTAGACACAGTAGGGCTGTAGGCATGGCAGGGCTGTAGGCACAGCAGGGCTGTAGGCACAGTAGGGCTGTAGGCATGGCAGGGCTGTAGGCACAGTAGGGCTGTAGACACAGTAGGGCTGTAGGCACAGTAGGGCTGTAGGCACAGCAGGGTTGTAGGCACAGTAGGGCTGTAGGCACAGCAGGGTTGTAGGCACAGTAGGGCTGTAGGCAGGGCAGGGCTGTAGGCAGTTCAGGGCTGTAGGCACACTAGGGCTGTAGGCACAGTAGGGCTGTAGGCCCAGCAGGGCTGTAGGCAGGGCAGGGCTGTAGGCAGTTCAGGGCTGTAGGCACACTAGGGCTGTAGGCCCGGCAGGGCTGTAGGCACAGTAGGGCTGTAGGCACAGTAGGGCTGTAGGCCCGGCAGGGCTGTAGGCACAGTCGGGCTGTAGCATGGCAGGGCTGTAGGCACAGTAGGGCTGTAGGCACAGCAGAGCTGTAGGCACAGCAGGGCTGTAGGCACAGCAGGGCTGTAGGCACAGTAGGGCTGTAGGCAGGGCAGGGCTGTAGGCACAGTAGGGCTGTAGGCAGGGCAGGCTGTAGGCACAGTAGGGCTGTAGGCAGGGCAGGCTGTAGGCAGGGCTTTAGGCACAGTCGGGCTGTAGGCAGGGCAGGCTGTAGGCAGGGCTTTAGGCACAGTCGGGCTGTAGGCAGGGCAGGCTGTAGGCAGGGCTGTAGGCACAGTAGGGCTGTAGGCACGGCAGGGCTGTAGGCAGGGCAGGGCTGTAGGCACAGTTAAGCTGTAAGCACGGCAGGGCTGTAGGCACAGTAAGTCTGTAGGCACAGTAGGGCTGTAGGCACAGTAGGGCTGTAGGCATGGCAGGGCTCTAGTCAGGGCAGGGCTGTAGGCATTGCAGGGCTGTAGGCAGGGCAGGTCTGTAGACACAGTAAGGCTGTAGGCTCTGCAGGGCTGTAGGCACAGTAGGACTGTAGGCACAGTAGGGCTGTGGGCACAGTAGGACTGTAGGCTCGGCAGGGCTGTAGTCAGGGCAGGGTTGTAGGCACAGCAGGGCTGTAGGCAAGGCAGGGCTGTAGGCATGGCAGTCTGTAGGCACAGAAGGGCTGTAGGCACAGTAGGGCTGTAGACACACTAGAGGCTGAAAACTTAGGCGTCTTGTTCAGCTCACCTGCAGGTGCCCAGCTTTGCTTTTCAGCTGGTTCCCTCAGGACTTGCCCGGCTTAAGGTACTGAGAGGGATCATGGGAGGTCAGCAACATACCCAGGTGTCAGCATTACCTTTCACTGAGTTCCTGCTGTGTGCTTTTCAAAACTGATGTCCCTGCCATTTCATAGATAAGAAAACCAAAATTGAGAGGTTAAACAACTCACCGAGGGCCATCTCCGGAGTGTTAACACCCTGATCCAAGTCCTTTTATGTCACTACAGAGCTTATCTGTGTTGGCAACCTCTATTAGAACAGAGGAGAACCTAGGCCTGCTGTCTCGTTCCATACAACAGTCCTCTGAGATAGGCTGCGTAATTATCCGTGGTTTCTCGGCTAGGAATGCTAGGCTACGCATAGTTACCCTGGATTTGACATCAGCGTACAGAGGTGGGAGTCAGATATTAATCCCTGTCCAAAAGAGGTTTGTGTTACCCCAGTCTCTGTCCTCTTGTGTTTTCAGGTATGTTTTTTGGGGGGTGGGGGGGTGGGGGATTTCGTGATGGGAATCAAGCCCTGGGTTAGGCAAGTGTTTCATCACTAAGCTACAGGCCTAGTCCCTCCTCTCTTTCCTGTCTGTCTTTGGGCTTTGTAACTATGTCATGCTTTCAGATTTTAGTAGCTGTCACATGTACCATAACATTTGATAGATTAGCATGTGATGTAGGCAGGATCATTGTTATTTTTCCATTTAGTAGAGGAGAAAATGGAGTTCCGGAGAAGTTGGATGGCTTGTGAAAGGGGTGAGAGCTGAGGTGGAGGATGTTGACTAGGAGGCACGTTTCTCTCTCTCCCCGGTTTCTGGGAGACGTTTCCCGCTGAAGGCAGGGAAGATGCTCCGGGAGAGTCTGACCAAGCTGCACCCTCCTGCTTTCTATTTGCTCTCCAGCTCTTCCCAGGGCTCCAGGCCAGTCAGTTTGGCAGTCTCTCCGAGGAGGTTTTGACCTGGAAAAGGCTGGGGGGTTTCAGTGGAGGAGGAGAAAGAGGTTGCTGTGTTCTTGATCTTGAAATGTGAGACCGGGGAGTAGAGAGAGTCCTGGGAGTCTTGATGTGGTATGGCTCTCTGAATGGAGAAGGAAGTTCTGCTCACTTGGAGAACGACTCTTGCTTTGTGCTTTGCATTAGAATAGCAATGTCAAGTGTTATTCCCATTTTATAGATGGACAATTAGGGGCCTAGATAAGTTAAACAGATTGTCCAAAAGGACACAGCCAGTACCTGACAGAGTCAGGACGAGAGACAAGCGGTGACATTCGGATGGTGGGTGGGGATAGATCCCAGAAAGACACTCCTGAAGGCTACACCCGTTTGCCTCTTTAGTGGTATTGCCACACCCACGCCTGTAGGTGCAGTCCCTAGGTGCATGCACTCCTCTTCCCCAGGCGCATCTGGACAGAAACCTATGTCTGTCCTGCCCTTTCATTCACCGTGGAACTGGTTGGTGTGGAAACAAAAACAAAACCATGTTCCATTTCCGTCATCTTTCTTCCCGGCCGTCACAGCCCCCCTGAGTCTTGGAGGGCAGTATTCTTGTGTTGCATGTTCTGTATCCCCTCTGATTGATGTGCACACTGCCGGGCTGAGAAAGCTGGGGCCCGTGAGTTCCCTGCTCTCTGACTCTGCCCCCTCGGTGTCTTTCACTCCCAGCTCTTAAACTTTCCATTCTTGATTTTCAGACAGTGTGAACTTGATTGAGCTCTTACGGCACCCAGAATGAAAGCTGCTGCAGCTTCTAGGTGCCTCTGAAGATCATTTTTCTTTCTCTTCCACTCTCCCTCTGTCTATCAGCTTCTCCCATGTGGAAGGCATTCCCAGTGTCTCCTTCCCCCACATTTAATTTCTTCAGCAACTTTTATTAACCTCTGTCGTCTCTGGGGACTGCAGTGCTCATCCGTCTCTGCCCTTCTCAAACCCATTCAACACAATTGGGATGGTATTGAAATAAATGGGCCTTGCAGCCAGCCACCCTCCTCAAGATGGAGGGTCTTAAATCTGGGCTAGACATCTCTGGCAAATGCCGCTAGTTTTCCAGGAGATAATACTGCTGCTTCACTCTGGGTCTGAGCCCTGGGAAGGTGCTGTCAGAATCTCCCAGAAGGCCATGGGGCCTGGGTTTTGAGGCAGAGAAGGGAGAGCAGAATTCTGAGTCTCATGTAGCACTCAGGGCCCAGCAGGGCTATTTCAGGAAGCTGTTTTCCGTGTGTTATCTCTTTCCCCAGCTCCCTAACTTGGCTTAAGAATAATAAATTCTTCTTTAGGACAGGATTGCTTGTTCTCTCTGGCCTGCATTTCCTTCTGAGGCAATATGAGGAATATATCCTAATGGGAGGATGTGGGAAAAAATGCAGAATTTGTTCCCTCCCTCACCAGAAATGTACAGTTAGGCATGGCTGCATGCTCAGAACTGTACAGTCGGACATGGATGAACGGTGGAGATGCCTTCTGAGAGATGGGTCTTTAGGCTGCTCCTCAGCTGCGTCACCATCGCAATGTATGTTTGCACACGGTAAGCCTCTCCCGCTAGGTGATGGGCTCTTGTGGTTCCTTGGGTGTAGGTATTTCCTCACTGACCCCAAGCATCATTGTAGGACTGGTATGAGGCTTAATGGCAGAGCCCATGCTAATGTGCAAGGCCCGACTGAGCTCAGCCTTCTGCACCACAAATAGTCACAGCGTTATATAGCACATGGATAGACTGTGTGTTGCAAGATGAGTAAGATACTATCTCTACTCTTACGGGTCTTTATCTTTTATGTGAAATTATTCAACCCTGTGGGCCTCAGTTTCTTCTTCCACAAAATGGGGACAACTTAATTTTAAAAAATATAGTAATTATTTGGAAATTTGGGTACAAAGTATGTGGAATAATAATAATAATAATGAAAACAGTATGTAGTTCCTTCTTTCCATGAAACTAAAACTCAAAACTACACAGACGCTGTGTGTGTGTGTGTGTGTGTGTGTGTGTGTGCGTGCGTGTGTGCGTGCGTGCGTGTGTGTGTGTGTGTGTGTGTGTGTGTGTGTGTGTTGATAGTAAGGGGCTACTACAGTAGTGTGAGGGTCAGAGCTGGACCATTCAGTACAGAGGGGTTTGCTGTGGGCTGCAGTGATCTGGGAGGACTCCCTGGGAGAAGTGGTCTTAGAGTTAGGGGTAGATACATATGTAGCAGGCAGACAAAGCATCCCTACAGGCCTACCTTCCTAAGTCAAGGTGTGGCTGCTGGTGGATAGCCAGGCCGGTGTGCAAGTGTAGTGAGCCGGGGTAGGGGTGGGAGGGGGGGTGGTTGAGGGTGGGGGCACCGAGAATGTAGTCACTGAGGTGATCTCAAATCAATCGGGACCACTGCCAAAGCCCCCCAGGCTTAGGGCTCACAGACAGCCCTGCAAGAAGTGGAAAACCAGCTGATTCTGGGGTTTCTTCTTTTGACACGTCTCACTTTGTAGCTCGGGTGGGCTGCAAACTCTGGAAACTTCTGCCCCTGCCTCTTGAGTCCTGTGTCTTCTGGTTTCTAAACAAAGGAAGGGTGTGTTAAAAGCACGTTAGGGTCCCTGTCTCGTTCTCCATCAAATCTCCACTTCCTCTAAACTCTTAACCCGGTAGAGCTGCTATGGAGACTTGTAAACCCTATGGTAAAATTTAATAATAATAATAATGATAATAATAATAATAATAATAATAATAATAATAATAATAATAATAATACACCTAGATGAAGTAAAAATCAATTTGGCGAGGCAGAAGTGACCAGAAACCATGACAGGACCGACACTGGAAGTCTCTAATCTGGGACCTACGTATGGAGACTGGGAAACGCAGGTGTTCTCTGAGAGTCCTTCGGCATATGTTAAAGCTGCCCGGAAGCAGAGTTCACAGAGATAAGGAAGAGGAGGGCCTTTTTACCCAGATACCTGGAGATGAATGAATCTGAGTCATGCACTCTGAGCCTGGGTGTAGTCTATACCATCCAGGGTTGAGAGAGACACCAGGTTTCGACTCTCATGGTCTATCTTAGACTTTCTCGGCTAACCAGCAGCTTTAGCTCTTCTTTACTTAGAATTTCTTAGGGCCTCAGCAAGGAGGGGAGCTCCAGGATTTCAGTGGGAAGAACCTCAGCAGAGGGTCCCTGGCAAGGAGGAGGAAGCCAGTCAACAAGCACTAGCCATTGCTTTTGTTTTGTGGTGGTCCTAGGCCTGGGGTAGAAAAGGTGAGATTCAGTCCCTGTCCTTCAGGCACTCTCTGCCGGGTGTGGGAGATGGATATGTAAACACGGACAGTCCTGTGAGGCGGAGGTTTGTAAGAGAAGTATGTGAAAAATGTTGGAGTCTGATTTTCCTGGTGGTTGCCTGAAGCTGGGAGTACGCGGGAGGAAACGGCTGTAATGCTTGCTATGCCTGAGGCTGTGCCCGTGGCTGGAGTGCTGGGCAGCGAGATAGCCTGGCTCTGGACGGTCCTCGATTGTACCCCTGCTGCCAACGAAAGGAGCCAAGGAATCCCCGGGACCGGGTCTTCATTCCGCCGAAGGATTTTGATTCCCAAGAACAAAGGCAGTTTATGTAGAAATACCCTTTTCCTCAAGTCTCCCAACCTCTGGTGTCCACTTCCCTCTCCCCAGCCCCCACTCCTGCCCAGTCGAGCTGATTTCTAAATTAACTTTCTCCTCCTAATTAGCTTAGCCGAGTTTTTATTATTATTCCCTCTTCCCGAATTCTCCAGCCTGGGGCCCTGTGTGCTCCATTACCCAACATTGCCCCACCACGGGGCACTTCTAACTCTTCTTCCCATTCCACTCATTTAGCTGGGAGTTTATTACAGGGAAGGAAGAGATGGGCCAGAGGGACTGAGAGCAGAAGGGAGCAGGAGAAGGCGTTTTCCAAGCAACAGAAACCCGGGGCTAGACATGCTGGCTGATGGGAGCTCTTCGAAAACTTGAGGTTTTCTTCATCTTCATTTTTAAGCAACAGAGGACTTCCTGCTTAGACAGTGGGACTCCTTTGCCATAATCCCCAGCCCCAGGAACGTACCCACTGCTTTGTGGTTTGGTCCCTCTCTATTCCCAGTTCCTGGAGGAAATCTGCCAGCTTGACTGCATTATGGAAGGAGGGTCTCCAGAGTGCCCACAAGGCCCTCTCTCTTCCACACTCGCTGTGGCTGTGCTGACAGGAATAAGCAGCACTCACGACAGCATCGCCTACTTTGTGGATGATGTTGGACTCAGGCATCTCTCTCCCAGTGCACATCTGGGGACGTCTACCTTCACTGGTCCGTGGATGAAGGGAATGGGATCTCATTTTAACTGCTAGTGTGAGCCAGCGATAACTAGGAAAACCTGACTTTGTAAAATAATAAATAATGATAATGCGTGGCCAAGGCAAGCTGAAATGGCTTTTGGACTACCTGTACCGGTATTGTGTGCTCCATTTGAGAGAGGTTGGTAACATCTGCACCTGAGGGGTTTGCACACACTGTGAGTCTCACTCCTGGGTCAGGATGTAATACAGCTTACTCTCTAGAAACAGGGAACCCTGAGTCTCCTAGGACCCCCTAACCAGGGGACGGTAGGAAGATCAGTCTTTTTGCCAGAGTGCTGCTGTGTGCCCCTTAGAGCCTTGACTTCCTCATCAATGAAGTGCAGATGGTTGTCCCTGCCTCCCAGGGTGATTGTGGGGATTGAATGAAATGATGTATGAAGCAGAAGTGTCTGGTACTTACTAAACCATATTAATAATGCACAGTGCTTGATTTTTCAGGGTTCACAGTGCAAGGCAAATCCAAGAAGGGAAACAATAGAATGAGAGAGGAACAATGATGATCCAAACGCAGTCTGTATTGGTGGGGCAAAGGGAGGCGGCCAGTGATTTGGTAACTCCTGCACTTTGTAGTCTGAGGTTTCAGAGAAGGGGGAGCCTGGGGGAGGGTAGCAGCCTGCTTTAGAATTCAGTCTGTGTTCTGTGTCTGGAGATTGAGTGGCCCTTTACCCTTTGTGAGCCATGGGTTCTTCGTTTTCAAAATGGAGAACTGTTACCCACCTACTACTTCTAGGTAATCTCCATCCTGGAAGAGTCATTGCAGGATGGTAAGCTGACTATTCAAACTCCCATCTCTCCAGAAGCCTCAGCTCACCGTGTTAGGACAACAACCCTCAAGCTTTGAAGGACCCAGGGAAAACTCAGATTCTATATTGGCATGAGACTCTATGCTGGTGCTGTATGTCCCAGGGACCATGTTGTGGTGTGAGAGGATGCCTTCACCTGTCTCCCATCACGAATCAAGAGCAGAGCTTGCTTTTAAAACAGTTTGGATGGGTCGTTGATTCAAAGACATTGATATGCTAGTGTTGGGAAGGCAGATGTGGGAGCTTCCTTAGCACTGGACTGACCCCTCAGGCCTCCTCCTTGCCACCTGCCCAGTTCCAGGCCCACCTCCATGCCAAGTCTTCCCATGCTTCCTACTGCAAAGTTAGAAGCCCTAGCCTGTGTGTTGCTGGAAACTCTCCCCTGCCTCAGCAGTCATTTCCACATCGTTTTTTAAGTTCTCATGATTCATCATGGGAGGTTTAGGAGAAATATTTTGAGAGAGCTTCTAGCCAGAACCTTGACCCTTACTGGCTTTGGCTTGAAAATTGGGTTATGAGCAAGATGTGTGAGTGAGAAGGAAGAGGGACTCTGGCTTACCTAGACATAGCTGTAGAGGAGCAGTGGGAACCATCTCTGAACAGGCCAGCTTCTCACTCTTAAAGATGCTCAACCTACAGAGCACACTCATTCGTCTCCTGCCTTCTCTCACGGACTCTGTAGAGACGCCCAGTCTACTAGCAGGCAGGCGCCCCACTGATTCCCTTGCTTCCTCTTGTACCCCAGGAAACTGATGTTCATGCAGTCCTCTGCAAGTGCAAGGTAACATAGTGACCGGCCACATCGGCCTGGGGAGTTTGCAAGATACAAGGAGGGGGGCAGTCCATCGGATTTGGCTTCCTGGGACAGAGTACAAAACAGCGGTGAGCCTTTAAGAACATCATCTTTGGACTCCCAAGATGCCTCTCTTGAGGCGGGACCAATTCGAGGGAATTTGGAAATCAGCGTATAGCCCTTTTTTGAAGAGAAAGGAGTTTTATTAGTCCACTCTCTCCCTCTCATGTCTGACAATCCCTAGCAAATAGGAAGTTCTTTGTGTCTAACCTGAACCTTTCCTGCTCAGAATGGAAACTGTAATTAGAGGTTGTAACTCAATACACCTACAGTACTCTCTCTATCTGGATAAATATTTTTTTTTTCCCTACCAGTTTTTCAAACTTCATGCCATGTTCCTTTCATTGAGCATCAAGGCCCGAGAGGTCAGGCTTATGGGAGCCAAGACGTTTTCTTTGAGGGTCAGACAGAAGCTGTCACCATGCGGTGTCCTTGGCCAGGGCTGGAAGGGTGAGTGAGGCTCATAGCTCTGGCCCCTTCCAACCAATGCCGGTATAGCCTGAAGGCCTCTTCATCCCCCTCCTATAGTGGCCAGGCTGAGAAAGGAACCGTACCCGCTGCCGAAGCCTGGTTATTAGGAAAAGAACCTGGCAGGATGGGGCCAGCGGGGTGGGACCCATTCGTTGTCAGAACCTGTTTTAGCCCAGGCTTCCTGACATCAGGAGTGTCCCAAGCTCAGCTCTGCCTGCGGAGCTCTGATAGGATACTGATGTGGGCAGAGGGAGTGTCTACTGTGCATGCGCAGCGTAGAAGATGGAAAGAGCTACTGGAGCTGGGTCATGGCCGGATAGGAACATGGCCCTGGGAGAGGAGTGGGGGGACAATACAACAGGGAATAACGGGCCCAGCTGGGAAGGAGATAGAGGACTGGACTTGTGAGAGAGGTAAAGGAGACCGACTGCCCTGTAAGGGAGCTGGTGGGAGGAGCATGAGGCCCAGGGAGATCTGCCCAACGAACGGTGTGTAGTCAGAAGCTCCGAGAGGTGATGACTGTGGTGTGGTCATATCAGCTGTGGCCCCTGCGGCGGGAATACCTGCAGCCTGTGTGATGTACTTCCTACACAGCTGTGTGGGGGAAGCCACCCCTGTTCCTTTGGAATGGGATGGGCTATCAGGCCTTCAAGAGGAAGGGCTGAGCCGGGTGGGAAGAGGACTGTGGTGAGCCATGGTGCAACCTGGCATTCCCTTTTTCTAGAGTAGGAAGGCAGGACAGCCATGGGCTGGAGCCCCACTAACACTGACTGTGGCCTGGCTTGGGGCAGTTGGCTGTGTTCCAGCAACACTGCTAGCCCCAGTCTCTGGCTCTCCCTGTCCCTGGATGGGTGTTCTCAGCTCTCTTAATCCTGCTGTCCTCTGTCTGTCACTAGGCAAGAATGCATGGCTCTCTTGAAGCATTTGGTGCTTAATAATTTGTGGATTACAGCTAACTCCCGATAAAGATTCCCCTAATTGCTTGGCTCACCTCAGGTTCTATCATCAAAGGGAAGTGGCGAGGCCCCCCTCTCACCCTCCTTTTCTTTTTATTATCTCTTAATTAATCACTCTGGCTTTCACACTTAGCAGATAATTACAGTCTCCTGGGCACGAAGCTCATTTTCATAACCTCCTGCTCCAAGCCTGCGGCAGCAGCATGGAGGGGGTGGGAAGGGAGAGGGAGAGAGGGGAGAGCAGATAGACACATGCTGGAGGAAGGTGGGGGAAGGGGCAGCTAGTGAGACAGGTGAAGCAAGGGACAGGGAAGGCGCAGCAAGAGGGACGTGCGGATTGGTGAGGGAACACAGGATCAGGGCCCTGCCAGTGGGCAGAAGGTTGGTGATGCCTGGGGAAACCTCTAGTGATAGTCTTTCTCTACCTAGCTATACATTGTAGGTCCTTTCATTGGCTCTGGGGCACAGCAGATGAGATGTGCATTGCTACAGAGCTTAGGGGTCACTCTAGAGGAAGCTGAGTGAAGTCTCTGAAAAGTGGGGACAATCCGAGATGGTGGCAACATGGCTGTGACTGGGGCCCAGAGGTCAGAACTCTTCCCTTTTGGAAGAGCAGGCCATACCTACCCTAGGGTTTGAAGCTGTGGGAATGAACAGCCATTCTATCGTCTGTCCAGATGGAGGGAAAGGGCAAGCATTGTCTCACCCCCTTCACTTGGGGGCTGTGCCTGGTGGGTCCCTGTGTTCACTACCCCATTTTAGAGATGAGAAGACTCTTCCTGGGTTCAGCTGGTTTCAGGAAGAGTGAGTAATTGGCCCAGGCTACATGAAGTCAAGTCCAAGTTGGACAGCAGGGTGAGAGAAAAGGCAAGAGGAAAGGGGACTGTGGGTCTGTGGAGGCCTCTGGACCGAAGGCCCCCGCCTGACTGGCCGTCACGCTTTCCTTGCATTTCTAACTCCTAAACAAATAAACGACGCACATTCAGATGGCGGATCCGAAAGGCAGGAGGGAGAGAAGTGTACCCCGTGAATCCAGTGTGGAAATGGACTGGGACGCAAACCTCGGCATGTGTTCCCTATCTGGTCCTCATTTTGCTCCTTGTCAAGCCTCACGCTTATACTGCTGCTTTATTTGCTATAGCAGAGAATTTCAACCAACCTGGTTGTCCCACAACCAGATGACTAGATAATGAAAACGTGTTATCTATAAAGAATAAAGTACTACTCCGTTGTAAAGAAAAATGAAGTTAAAAAACTTTGCAGGAGAGTGGGGGGGGGGGGGTTAGAATGCATTAATATCTAAGTGAGGCCACACAGCTGCAGGAAGAAATAAACCACATATTCTGTCTTATATTCAGAATCTAGCAAATAATACACACACACACACACACACACACACACACACACACACACACAAATATTCATGTGGGTACAGTATAACCAAAGAATAGAGAAGGCTAAATATAAGGGGATCAGAAAGGCATCAACGCAGGTAAAGGGCACGAATTATGAAAGAGAGTATAAAGTTAACTGTTTTTCTTCCTCTAATTCTGTTGTGCATTTGTGTGGGGGGGGGGTAGGAGTGGGGTGAGGGTGGAGAAGTCCATAACACATACTAGATCCTGTAAGTATAGACCTTGATGTGAAGCTTCGCGGCTTCTACTTCAAACACCAATTCTAACTGCAGAAATTCATTAAGTTGTGTAGACTTTGGGTCTGGTTCATTTTGGAGTGGGGATGTTTTTTTATTTATTTGCAAGTCTTTTCTATAATAAAGTTTATCTAAAACAAAACAAAAAAGCAAAGCAAAGCAAAACCCCCAAACAAGTATGTGTGGCCCGGGGGCTTCAGTGGGTCTTGAAGGAGGCTCTGCCACAGGCTTTCTTTTCCCTGAACGTGGTCCGCTGTTTGGGGTCTTCGGGATGAAATGCATGGGTTCCTACTACTTTGCCATTAACCAGCATGAAGACCTCTCCAAATCCGTTTCCTTTTTGGTAAAGGAGAGTCTTGAAGAGTTTGAGACCCTTGTGTTGAGCATATAAAATAGTCTCTGGCGTGGTAAGGCACTGTTAGCCAATGGCAGCTGCTGTTTCTGCCACTGTTATCACCATGAATGAATGCAGCTAGCAAAGGGCAGTGTGGCCCATTCCGTTTCTTATAAAGCTGGTACGGGAGGGCCTTCTCCGTTTCCTGGTGGTAGGGTGGGACTAAGGGTCTCGCTCTGCACCACTTCCGGGCGTGAGTGTGCCGGTATGCAAACCCCCCACAGCTTCGCTGCTCTGGCGCTCGGCAGTTTCCCTTGTCTCTCCACAAACTAAGGTGTTGGGCTGAGGCTACCTCCCGCTCAGAGTGTAAGGGCATCAGGGGCCAGTATAGCAAAAGGTTTGTCTTACTGAGTTGAGGAAGGCTTGCAGCTTCTGGTTTCCTGGGCACTATAATAAGAAAAGCTACATTTGGAGGCACTGTGGAAATAGCCCTGAACTGTGAGTACAGACGGGGATATTTTAGCCCCACTGTGCCCCTAGTGGAGTGACCTTAGTTACTTGGGCTCTCTTGGCATAAAATGAGAAGGTCCTTCATTCTCTAAGACACTTTATGGATGCACAGTTTTCTGACTGCCAGCCAGGGGGAGTTCATCAAAGACTGGCCCTGGATCTTCTGTTTTGTTTTGTGAACCAGAGTCAGAAAGGTTGGTGGTCTCAGAGCCAGTTAGGGACCCAGGAGAATCAGCTGTGGCTCCGGACCCAGAGGGGCAGCAAATATATTAATACACTTTTTAGATCTGATGTGGATTTGGGGTAAGATGTGCAGGAAGTCCCCAACGCGTGTGCATGTGCACACACAGACACACACACACAGACACACACACACACACACACACACACACACACGTAAACATACAGAGACTTACACACTTGCATTCATGCCTACACACCGTACACACACCCCACACATACTCCTACCCTCTCTCATTCACGCTCCTCACTCCACACACACTCATACATCCCCCACCACAAATACAGATACACATGAATACCTACTACTGCACGCCCCCCACCCCCACACACACCCTGTCCTGGGGGGCAGATGGCCTGGCCTGTGTGGAATGTGGGGACCCCACCAAGGGTGTGGGTGCTTATGTGTTCATGTTGATAAAATGTTCTCCCTGAAAAAGCAGACTCTGGCTTTTCTCTGAACTTTAGCTTTGGTCTATGAAAAGGTTTTGCAGTCTTGTGGGAATATAAACATTTGGCGGATTTCTTTCTCTGAAAGCTATTTCTCCTCTTTTTTCTTTTTCTGGGAATTTTAACCAGCAAGATCAAGGTCCCTCCGCCCATCCTTCCTCTTTCTCCTTTGCCTGCGACACCCAACCCCCCTGTCCCTTCAGCCACCCCCCCCCAAAATGAAAACAAAGTTAATTGGTGTACGCTGGGAATGATCTTCGAGCCAGCAAAAGGAGTGAAGCAAGCAGCTCTCCCCAGAGGAAAAACTGCAGAGAAAAGGAAGCAAACGCATGCATCGTGGTGAAAAGTGAATTCCAGACACCGAAATTCTTTTGGTTTTAATCATCTCAGAGGGCAACCAGAGCTGAGCTGTGGGGGAAGGGAAGAAGTGAAAACCAGGGCCATCTACTCCCAACTTGCAGGATTCTGGAAAGACTAAAAGTTTCCCTGATGGAGGCTTCTTATTCTGCTCTGCCCCGACCTGCAGAACCTGGTGCCTGCCCCTGCATGGAGCTCAGAGGCGCTTCCTTACCAGCCCTCCCATTGATCTCAGTTTACAGGCTCAGTATACTCAGTTTTAAAGTATTGACCTTTCAGTTTTCCAGCCAAATTGCAAGTTCCCCAAGGCCCAGGATTATGTGTTGTTCAAAACAAACAGCAAACTCCAGGCTCTTTCGTAGGCCGTAGCGTTCCTTCATTGGAAAAGAGGAGCCACTAAAGTATTTAAGGAGCTGAGTGGAGGAGCTTTCTCTAGTAGGAAGGGAAGGCACAAGGGGCCCCAGCTGTCCCTAAAGGACAGCCTGTGGGAGAGGTGGAGGACCGCAGAGGCCTGTGGAGTGTGTTTGGGGGTCTTACGTTTCCTCAGCATCAGCTAGTGGACAGCAGGGAACCGTGGGACATTGGTGGGTGGGGAAGATGGGGGTGATGTGTGGAGAGGATGAGAAGGATGTGATTCCAGAGTCTTCTCTTCTCCACCAGGGTGGCTGTTCAGGTGATGGAGAGAGTCAGGAGGTTTTGTGACCAGGTCCACAGGGATGCCCATGTGAGGTCACAGGTTGCCAGGCACCAACCATCTAGCCCCCTTTTCCTGTGTTCAGCATCTTTTTCTTTTTTTTTTTCCAAACTCCCCTCCCCCAGCATCAAGTTCTCTAGTTCTTTCTTTTCATCGGAAGGCAGCTCCCCATATGCTCATGGCCACCAGCTGTTTCCCCTCCTCTTCCATCCCTTCTCCCCCTTTCTGAAAACTTTGATTCTTGGGTCTTTGGTCCTTTGCCTCTTCCTTTTTTCTTCTTCTGAGTGGCATCTCCCCATTCCTATCTCCTGATCGCCCAGTTTAGAATGGAAGTCAGACAGGTGACTGAGTTTTGACTTTCTGGTCGGCCCTCCACCTGGACAAAGCTGCTGGCTGTGTCAGGGCTTCAGGTTGCTCCGTGGCACATGGGAAACTTGCCAGGTACTGCCTGTGATCCAGGATGAACATGCCCTTCCTTTATTTCTGGAAAAAGGAGGAAGATGGAATTTGTATGCAGGACACCTCACGTCTTCACAGTAGAAGAACTGTGCCGTCAACACAGAGGGGCAGTTGAGACCACATTGCTAATCTCAGTGCAGTTTTTGAGGTGATTTTGCTGTTCCCACGTCATCTGTCAGTCTTCTTGTTTTGTTGTGTCTTAATATTTAATAGTACGGAGGGATAAAGGTATCCAGGAGGCCTGGGGTTCTGACCAACCTTATACAAGTCCCTTTCCAGCTAGAACATGAGTTCCTTGTCCCCACTTCCCCCGACTCCAGGAGCAGAGAATAGAGGTGACGACACAGTCCTTCTTTGTCTTGGTCTTGTATCTATTTATTCCCCAGTACCTGATATCAACACTAGGAAATGCATGTTAGTATAAAATGTGAGTCTAGGGGTAAAGAAATTTGGGCTCAGAACTTCACATTGACTTTTAAGTGGATATAGCTGACCCTTGTTGGGGGGCCCTTCTCTGCACTGAAAGCCAGTGGCACCCCCTCTCCAGGTGTGACAGAAAATGAGCCTTCAAATATTTCCAGAGTGCCTTGTGAAGCAAAGTTGCCCCAACCTGAAGACCATTGAGCCTGCATGAGAAGGAGCTAGACCAAGAAAAAACCTGGCCTCCCAGTTATGGGATTTCCAAAAATGCCACATGTCTCTTCCTCCCTTCATAGATCCTTGATCAATATTTCATAAAATTGAGAAATTTTAAGTTAATGATAATGAGGAAATGTTTTGTCCTCTCATCCATTTTGGAAATGGTAAGCTTTCTGTTTAAGCCTTGATTCATCTCTCAATCCAAGGTTTGCATTAGGAAGGTGGCAAGCCAGGATCATGTGGCACCTCATGGATGAGGCTCTGATGCCCTGTAGAGCTGTTGGAAGATCTATCATACCCTTGCTTTAATCGGGGGATAACTGATGCTGGGGATGACAGATAGCGGTCTCAGATGTTTGCCATTATCTTGCCTTTTTACCTGGCACCCTCCCTTCCATCCCTAAAATATCTGCTGAGCCATCACCCAGGCCTCGGGCACCTTTAGAGTACAGTTTGAAAACCAAGATTTCATCCAACCCCTGAATGATAGGAACAGAATGAGAAGATGGAGAATAAGGAACCCAAGGTCCCAGAACTTCAGGTTCCACCATAGCCCCTCTCCCTTCTCATTACCCACCACAGGCTAGAAAACTGCCTCCTCCAGTTCTCCACAGACTACCCTGCTTTACCGTCCCTGTGCAGATCAGAAAGTCCTGATGGGTGTCGGGTGGTTAGCAGTATAAGGAGCATGCTGCCCATGTCTGCTGGAGGGTCTGAGGTCCAGAGAAGAAGGATGTGATAATATCCTAGATATATCCCAGAGAATATAGGATGACCCGGCCTTGGACTGTCCATAGACCCCCTTCCTTCCCCCAGATAGGCTCATACTTTTCAACCTTTGCCCCCAACACCTCCTAAGGGGCCTAACTCCTGCTGCCATGGCACCCGGGAGGTTAAGAGCAATTTGGAAGCCCAAAGATATAGAAGAGGGCTTAGACAGGACAGGGGCTGATGGGAAGAGGAAGTGATAGAACTTGATAAACAGACAGCCGAGTAGTAGGAAAGTGGAAGGCAGCCAGGAAGGTGAAGGCAAGAGAGAAATGAGGGACAAACCTCATCCCTAGAAAGAGAGAAAAACAGGGGGGGGTTGGTGGTGGTGGAGGAGAAGTCTCAACTTTTATTTAAAATCTGAGAGCAGTTATATGCCTGGAGTTGTTGCCATAGCAACAGCACAGAAAAGGAGATAGCTTGTAAAGGGGGGAGGTGGAAGGAGGAAGATGATTCAATAGAGGTAAATGTTTAAAGACAGGAACAAAAACCATTTACAGATAATTAAGTAACACACTGCGCGTTCTTTGGTCCTGCCCGTGTCGGGGGACTGGCCTACGATCTGGCCTACTTCTGCCTGCTGCCTCCCATCTTTTCCCCATCCCCTGCTCACCAAGAAAACTTCAAAGAGGCAGCCGGGAACGCCAGCCACAGCCACGCCACGTCTGTCTAGTCCTCTGCCCTGTGTAGTCCCGGCTCCTCAGAACAAGGTGGGAAATAAAGAAAAGAAAATCTTCCTGCAGGGAAAGCCTGCCCCAGCCTTTGGTGGCAGGGTTCTTGCCTTGTCCTGCCAAAGGTCCAAAGGAGCAGCCTTTACGCCTAGAGGCATTGTTGGGGCTGTCTATGTTTAGCATCACCTCTGATGCCTCTGCCAATGCTCACCTCTAGTCCATTTCTGGAAATACTCTCAAGTTTATCCTTAGAGAGCCGGGCACCAGGGCAGTGAGTTGTGAATCAAAACCAAAGAGCTTTTGCTCCTTCGAGATCTGCCCTGACTGAGCTGAGTATTTGGCCTGTGCCTCCAGTGTTCTACTTTGGTCTTGATTACCCTTATGATAGGGGTGTGGCCCAGGACATGGCTCTACATGTCAATGTCTTTTCATGAGGACCCACTGGTGAAAGTTCTGTAGTGGTTCCTCCGGTTAGTTTTTATGTATGCTCTCCCCCCCCCCAAATGTCTAAATTGGGGCTGGAGAGATGGTTCATCAGTAAGAGCACTGGCTGTTCTTCCAGAGGACCTTGGTTCAGTTCCCAGTACCCACATGGTGGTTCACAAACATCTGTAACTCCAGCTTGAAGGGATCTGGTGACTTCTGACCCCTGAAGGCACCATGTACTCATGTGGTTCACAGACACACATGCAGACAAAACATACATGCACATAAAATATTTTTTAGATGTGTAAATTATGTCAGGAATTTTTGAATTTTTTGTTCTTTGTATTGTGCTGCTTAAAATCTTGATCTGATCCTCACAGGTCATCTCTGATGAGGCTTTTAGTACATCCTCTCTCTCTCTCTCTCTCTCTCTCTCTCTCTCACACACACACACACACACACACACACACACACACACACACACACACACACAGCTTTACTGCAACCTAAGTGATTTCCCCCCTCCTAATCACCACTATTCCCACTTACTATTGTCTTCTTAGTTTATTTTTTATACTACTGACCAGATGTGTCTATTGATGTTGCCTCAAATCTTTTATGGAGCAAATCAACTAATTAAATGAGTTAAGCTGTATAACACAGCGTAGTGCCTGGCAAGTAGTAAGAAAGCAAAGAAAATGCCAACTACTATTTCATGGAAACGAATAATAGGAATAGTCTTTAGCCTTGTTTTAGAGGCTCTGTGAAGATGGACCAGACTTCAGAGAGCTCTCCAGACTAAAGGCCACCTCAGTTAACACCCAGTTGGACTGTGTAGAGGGGAGTGCCTCGATGTTCCTAATGCCCACTACCCCAATTTCTCTAATCTTTTCCACACACACTGTGGAATGCATCGTGTCGGTAGGAAGACATTATCCAGGTTTGTTTGCTTTTTTTGAATTGGCTTGGATGCTAGTTAAGCAAGCTTCTAATTGCTCGCTCATACCCAAACATTCTGGGTGTAAAAGCCTGCCTGGGATTAAGATTTTTTTTCCCATGGATAATCCTCAGGGTGAGAAACTATGGATGGATCCCTGAGAGCTGACAGCACTTCATTGATTCTGTTTTGCCCAGAGAATGGTGTTTCCAGAAGACAGAGTAGATAGAAGAGCTACAGCAGATGCGCCTGTTTCTCAGCGGGGGCTGCCTGCCTTAAGGGGCACCGGCTCCATCTAACTCAGTTTCTTTTTTGTCCTTTGGTTCCTCACCAATCTTTCATTTCCTCCTGGGGGCGGGGGCAAGGAGGAACTGTCGAGCCCTGGTCGTTGAATCCCACCTTGGCTCCTCAGTGCTGCGAGTGAGCTTCTGGAGGTGTGGTGGGTAGACCAAGTCTTGCCAGCTTTCCCGCATGCTATGGATGGGAATCCAGGTGAGAAGCCGCTGGGTGGATACATGCCACGAAGGGCGTCTCATCTCTCTCCTTTCCTAAAGGAGTCTGCAGGCCTCCCTTGTTCCCCATTCCTTATTTTGCCTCCCCTCTCCTTTTTGTTTTTTTTTGGGGGGAGGCGTGTCTTCTTTTCCTTTCACATTTCAAGGCCTTCCTCTTTGTTTTTATTAAAATACATTTTTGAGGAAGAAAATAATTTTATAGTTGGTGCCCACTCCCATACTTTTTCATTTGTTTTTATTTTTAGAGGAAGGCTTTCATATAGCACAGGCTGGCCTTGAATTTGCCAGGCCTGTACCCACCTCCTCTATTCTTTCCCAGTTACTTACGAGAGAGAGAGAGAGAGAGAGAGAGAGAGAGAGAGAGAGAATATCCGGCCCTCTCAGTCTGAGCTATTTGACTTAGAAGACAAAAGACCCTTCAGAATTAAGAGAGGAAGGGGGAAAGGAAAGGGTAAAAAAAAAAGATTTCGGTTAAAAATCTTCATCAGGGTCAAAAACCTGACAGGAAAGCTTTGTTTGAAGGGAATGTGAGGGCAGGGTAGGGGTGGAGGAGTTGGCAATTGGCCCTCAAAAGGCAAATATCTTGAGATGGAGGAAATTTGTAGATCAGTGGACATTCCCATTGAAGTCGTGGAGGGCTTCTGAGTCTGGTTCCTCTGAGACCCGTAGAGTGTTTTGAAAGCAAAGACTGGGTGGGAAGGGAAAGAGATGCAGGAAGCTGCCATTTTAATTCCAGGCAGCCTCAGAATTGTCAAGAGTCTGCAGAGATTCCAGGGGTTTTAAGGCCTTGAGGGCTGGCTGTCTTCCTAGCCTATGGTTTGTGGAGTGGGAAAGAGAAGCCAGTGAGCAGAGCTGAGGTGTGGTAAGATTAGGGCTAGGCAGCATATGTGGGCAGCAGGGAGATCACTGCCACCATTGCTGCCAAGGACTGAAATGGGTGAGGTGGGCCTGGTGCTGTGGGCAGGGAAGGAAGGAGCTGAGTCATATTCCAACTACTAGCATGCCTAAGACCTTGGGCAGATAGGACTCAGGGATGTTCTCTGATTGGATAAAGACAGTGGAGGGCTGCATAAAGGATTGTTGACTGTTATCAATAGTGAGACAACTAGCCAAGTCTGGTTCACACCCAGCACTTGGGAGGCAGAGGCAGGAGGATCAGGAGTTTTAGAATAATAGCCTTTGCTATATAGTGAGTTCCAGGTAAGCTAGGGAGAGATAAGAACTGAGGAAGTGCTCCCTGGAGGACTCTGGATTGCAGGGATCTTTAGAGTCCAGAGAGAAGAGTGGGGGGTGGGGGTGGCGCGCGGGTAGGCAGGATTCCAGCATCAGGAGGCCACACAGATGCTGTGCTCCCAGCAGGGTCTGCTAAGGGCACGGCTTGGCCAGTTTAAGAACTATTTGTGGCAAATTTTTAAACCCCAGGCTGCTTTTGCCCTAGTGCCTGGAATCCAGCCACCAATTGATATGTTGCGACAGCGTATGCGCTGATTTTAAGGTTAGCCTGAACAAAACCTAAGTAAAAGAGAAATCTGCTTCTGCTGCTCAACTGTGGCAGCACCCATGTTTCCTGTGGTCCCTCCAGACAACTCGGGAACGTCTTTCTTGTTCCTGCCCATCTGTCTCCGTCTTGAACCAAAACAGAGAGCTCCGCAGCCTCTACCCTGCCTCTTAGGAGACCCCTAGGCTGACACACTGTCAGGAGCAATCCTGTGACCCACTCCCTGGAACAGACACTGTGCAAGGGCATGAATCAAAGACACCCAACACATGATGAGCATGTGGGCACAGGGCGAAGGACAATGGACTGGAGAGGGTGGGACAAACCTCTGAGGAGTGCCTTAACTCTTGTAGTGCTGGGGGAGAAAAAAAAGCACTGACTTGCAACTGCAGGAAAACAAGATGGCTTCAGGAAGGATTACCAACTCTGTATCCTGTACTGTTAGCACTCTCTCAGGCAGGCAGAGGAAAAGGTGTGAGCGACTGGAAGAGAATGGAGGGAGGGAGTGACCTTGGGCACGAATGTCTCAGCCACAGACGGGTACACACGCAGTCCTCTCTGGCCCCCCCAACCACCAGCTTTTCACTCGGTGCGTTTTGGTGGAGGAAGGCAGGGATGGAAACTGGAGGCCTAATTGCTAGGTCTCTCTCCGCTCTTCCAGAGAGCACAGGGCAGGAAATTCCTCAGATTCCAGGCTTGTAGGATCATTGCTGAGTGTTAACCGCAGAGCTAGGGGAAGAGGCTCGAGGCAAAGAGAACTGCCTCCTCTCCGGCTTCTTTTCCCTTTGTTTTAAAACGGGCTCAATTAAAAGGGTTTATGGAGGGGCTGCTGGCTAGAACAAAAGCCCCAACTGTAACAATCCTCCCCCAAGAAAAAGTCCCAGATCTGGGAATCCCAGAAAAATTAGTGCTGAATTGAGTAATTTTGAAGTTTGAAAATAGACTGTTGTGGACTCGGACAGGAATTTGTTCCCAGGGTGAATTTTTTGGTGGTTGTTGTTTTTTTCCCCCAGCTCTCAGTGAGTGGGAAGGAACTGGCTTGAGAAGAAGCTCTAAGAGCTCCTCGTGGAGAGAGATAAGGATGGCCCTGTGGAGCAAGCGGGGGTGGGGGGTGCTTCCCCACAGCATTTGCTTTGCCTCAGTTGGGAACCAAGTTACAGGGGTCTGTTTGCACCTCACCTAGGCAGGGCAGTCCAGAGCCCCTCGGCTGTGTCTGCCTTCCAGAGGCATCTTGCAAGCACTCCGGGGTGCACTCTCCCAAAGAATCACCGATGCATCCCCTTGGGCTCCCAGAACAACTGCTGGTACTTAGGTAGATGCTGTCCCCGCTGAACTAGAGTGAGCTGTTTACTGCCCCACTGCTCTGTGCTCTTTAGGGGACAGAATGTGACTTGGTTATGTTATTAACCTCATAGCACAGTGACGGAGTGACCGCTATGTAGCACCCCCCATCACCAAAAAAAAAAAAAAAAATGTAAAGAGAAGCAACCTTGTTGGGTGACTGTCCCTGTCCATGGGGATTGGATTATCCATTTGGCAGGTCTCTAATGGATGTTCAATGCACGGTCTGGTTTTTCTTCCAGCTCAGCCCTTCACACTTCATGTTCTCTGAGAAGATGAAAACTGTGGTCTGTGTGTGTGTGTGTGTTACCTTCCCTAGAACATAATAGTTGCTGCTAAAAATTCACCACCATGAGTCCCCGTGCCCATCAGAGCTGACCTGTGCTGCTCACACCCCTGCTGGTATGGCACGATAGATGGTAGATGATGGAGATGT
The DNA here is from genome assembly GCF_007827085.1 of Peromyscus californicus insignis. Taxonomy (NCBI): domain Eukaryota; kingdom Metazoa; phylum Chordata; class Mammalia; order Rodentia; family Cricetidae; genus Peromyscus; species Peromyscus californicus. Next base: position 66,647,155 of record NW_026294617.1, on the reverse strand, counting down.
GTGTTTCGTTACTACTGATGATAGGCCACTTTAAGAGCAGAGGATTTGTGGGGTCTGAGGAGGAAGAAGCAGTGGCCCATAGCCACTGTAATTCTTTCAGTTGCTACAGATTCTGGACGTGGGCTGAGCCTATAGTATTGAGCACCCAGCCTGAACAGCAGCCTAAAAATGACCAGTGTGGGCTGGCATCAAGGAGGTATCTCGACCAAAGCCTCAAACAAAGAATAAAAAATGCCATATCCCGGCTCTTCATTTTGGGGATGAGAATATGAGATCTTTTCATTCTTCCGACTGTTATGCCCCCATTCTCAGGGTGGCCAAGACCCAGGGTGCACTGAGAGAGCAGAAACCACCCTGCTGCTCCATGTTAACTTTCTACTTAGCCAGTTTGAATATCCAGAGTGTGGATGAGGCATCAACTAGCTGACCTCCTCGGGCTTCTAAGACTCCTAACATGACAAAGTTGGGCTAACTGTTTTTTGTTTGTTTCTGTGTTTGTTTTTTTGGTTTTTCAAGATAGGGTTTCTTTGTGTAGTTTTGGTGGCTGACCTGGATCTCGCTCTGTAGACCAGGCTGACCTCGAACTCACAGAGATCTGCCTGCCTGTGCCTCCTGAGTGCTAGGATTAAAGGCATGTGCCACCACCACCCAGCTTGGGCTATTTGTTTTGAGACAAAGTCTCACTAGGTAGCCTTGACTAGCCTGGATCTCAATATATAGACCAGGCTGGCCTTAAACTCACAGATCTGACTGCCTCTGCCGGAATTAAGTGTGTGTGCTAACATGGTGGTGCTTGGCCGCTGAAGGCTGAAGTCTGAGTGGAAAGAAAGTTCACACGTTTCTGTTTTTCTTTTTCTTTTTTTCTTTCTTTTTTTTTTTTGATTGAGTACCATTTGCTTCCCATAATAAGTTATATCTGTATGTTTTTACCTTCCTCTAGCCTCATCTTCCTGGAGAAGACCGCCAGGCTCCTAGGGATTCTATGGCATGACAGTTGTGGAAGGGAATATATGGGGCTTTCCCTACCCCACTGTTAACCTGTAGCTTTCAGAAAAATGCCCATTGTTACCAGGATGTATACATGCTTACATATATGTAAGGAAGCAGCTACAGACACATATAATGTGACTCAAGGTGTTAAACACCATATATACCATATATATACACACACACACACACACACACACACACACACACACACACACACACGTTTGTACATGTATGGTGCTTAACACCATATATGATAGATGTGCACATCATGTATGTATGTAAGCTGCTGCAGATATATATAATATGACTCAAGATGTTAAACACACATATATATATGTATGTTTGTTTGTATATGGTGCTTAACACCATATATGATATTTGTACACATCATATGTGTATGTAAGCAGCTGCAGATAGGTGACTCAAGGTGTTAAACACCAGAGAGACGGGAAATAGGATTGGCTGTGATGTAGATGGTGCTGGTTTGGCTAGGCTTGCTGAAAGAGGTTAAATTCACAACAAGGCTCAGAGGAGCCAACAGTTTTGGATTGCAGAAGGAAATCCACTCCAGGTGTGTGAGTGCCTGTGGCTGGGGATGGGGGCGGGGTGAGGCTTGGTAAAGCCTTAAGCACCTGGATTCTTAGTGGGCAGCTTCTGTAGGTTATTGACCAGTAAGTCAACTGCTGCTAGAGAGGCTATGTTCCAGTGTCCAGTCACTTGGAAGGAGGAAGGCAAGATCCAAGATAATAGAAAGGGCCCTTTTCACCCATGAAACTAGAAGGATGGAGGGATGTAGACAACTTTATAGATATCCAGAGAAGGAAATCTCATAGCAGCAATTATCGTGCTGAATACCTACCCTGTTCCAAGATGTCCATTCTGGCAGAGACCTTAGAAGTGATCTGGTTCCCGAGTTTGAAAACTGAAGGCCAGAAAAGAAATATGACCTGTTCAAAGCACACAGCTTACTCTGACCCAGCCTGGCTGTAAGACCTGACTGCTGACTTCTATTCCAGCAAAGGTCCTTATATAGCTAAGTGCCCCCCACTGTTTTGTTTTGGGCTGTGCGTGTGTGTGTGTGTGCGTGTGCGTGCGTGCGTGCGTGCGTGCGTGCGTGTGTTTCTCCTAGGGTCTTATGTAGCCTTGGCTTCAAACTCACTACCTAGTCAAGGCTAACCTGAATTTCTGTCCTGCTTCTGTCTCCTGAGAGCTGGGATTCAAGGCATGTGCCAGCACACCCAGTTTATGTGGGACCGGAGATGGAACCCAGAGCTCCTTACACATCAGACAAGCACTCTGCCCACTGAGATGCGTTCCTAGCCCCACCTACTGTCTTTGGCTCCTGGAGCTGCTCTGCGGAGTGACCTTAACATACCTCTGCATCCCGCTGCAGATGTGCTGCCTCCTAAAAGCCAGGACCTGCCCTAGATCTTTCCTTTCCGCCAAAATCGAAGGCCCCGAGAAAAAGTGAACTCTTCCTACAATCTTAGGCTTGGTGAGACAGTGCAGTAACTTGATGGAAGGGAGGGCCAAGGTTCAGGCAGGTTCTGCTCTCCCACCCATCCACCGAGTTCATTACACTCCTTTGCCTCCTGTGAGGGTTTCCATGGGGCTTCTGCTAAAGTGATGTGGGCCCAGCCGGCTTCCAGCCTGCGCCTTTCCAGGATCCCTGATCTAAATATGTTCCGTGTGGGTCAAGTAAGGATAGATCTTGAACCCAGGATGGGAGAGGCAGAGAAGAGTCGGTTGGGCTCACTCAATGATAGGGTTCCCAGGTGACTTCTAAAGTTTATTTTGGTTTGGCCTGCGGCCATGGAGTGTTCCACCAGATGCAAAGTCCCTGGCCTGGAAGGTCATGCCATTTTCCTTTGATCGTGGAAAGGGCAAAAGCGCAAGTTTTGTCCACAGCGATTCTTTCTATAGCCCGACTGTCCTTTGGGATGCTGGAGAGTGTGGGGAGTGCTGACTCTCTGTGGATTGTGCCATACTTCACCATTTTGTTTCCAGAAAGAACCTCCTTTACCTTCCTGTTAATGCAAGTCTGTTGTTTTAGACATCCACGATATGTTTTCATTCTGCTGTCAATTTTGCAGGCCTTCGTAGAGCGCCAGGTATGGTTAGGTGCTGAGTAAACAGAGGTGAATACAATGTGCTTACTGGCTTTCCAGGAGCTCACAGTTAAGTAACTTTTTGTTTAAGACCAACAGCATTCCTATCAAGTATAGCAAAGAGATCAAATACATAGGAAGGCACTTCAGGGCAGAAGACAGGAGGTGGAATAATGAGAATGTCTTGTCCACCAGACAGGACCAACAATTGTCCTTTCTTTGAGTAGCAGAAGGCTTGGCAGGATAGAGAGAGCAGAGCAGAAGAATCAGGAGACTACGCTGTCTTCTCCCATCGGCAATAGAGGCTCCCTGTGGACTGTCTTAGCTACTTGTACATTGCTGTGACAAAAAACCACCATGACCACGGCTGCTTATGAGAGAAGGAGTTTAACTGGGCTTCCAGAGAGTTAGAGTCTGTGATGGTGGAGTGAGGGCAGAGAGACAGGTGGCTGGAGCAGCAGCCGAGAGCTCACATCTGGATCCACAAGTAGGAGGCAGAGGGGGAACGCTGGGAATGGCCTGAGTATTTTGAAACCTCAAAGTCCACCCCAGAGACACACTTCCTCCAACAAAGCCACACCTCCTAATCCTTCCCAAACAGTCCTACCAGTTGGGGACCAATTATTCAGACATATGAGCCTATGGGAGTCATTTTCTTTCAAACCACTGCATGTATGTATGTAACTGCTCTGGCACTCAGGGTCTTACGTACAGATAAAGATGGAATTAAATAATTCCTTAGATCTCTTCCATATTTGGGGTCAGGTCAATTGGAAGGCTTCTTGAAAGAAGTGCAATTTCAGAAAATGGAAAAGAGATGCTTGAGTTATACTGCTAGGAAAGATACCCCTCCCTTTAACAGCATCTGGGGAGAAGGATCTTGGAGTAAAAGGAAGGAGAGAATAGAGACAAGGGCCTAGAGCCTGCATTGTAAGAAATGTTGGAGCCCCTGCGGGTGACTGTGGCAAGGTCTTCAGCTCCAGCTATAGGAAACCGTACATGAAAGCTGTGCTGGGCGGTGGTGGTGCACACCTTTAATCCCAGCACTCAGGAGGCAGAGGCAGGTGGATCTCTGTGAGTTTGAGGCCAGCCCGGTCTACAAAGTGAGTTTCAGGACAGCCAAAGATGTTACACAGAGAAACCCTGTCTCAAAAAAACAAAAACAAAAACAAAAAAAGAAATAAAAAACAAAGAAAAGAAAAAAAAAGAAAACCGTACATGGGAATGGAAGTTTCCAGAGGAGGACTGAAGAAGGAGGCAGGCTGGGAGAAAGGTCAGCCGTTCTCCCTGTGACAAGCTCCCTCCCTTCAGCTCCACTGGCATCAGGATTCAAACTGGAGGTAGTGTAGCTAAATGAAGCTAAGAGATTCAGAAGGTGGAATTTCTTGCCCTCACAGGAAGAAGCCATCCCAACAAGGTCCTCCCTTTAGCCTTCCTTAACAACAGATGTGGCAGCCTAGGTGTGGCTGACAGGCACCTGTCACCAGGTTGACCTCTGCCGACTCTACACAAAGCCTGAGGCACTCGCTGCCTCTGTGTGGAAACAGCATCCTTGAGGGGCGTCTCCTTAACCATGTGACTCTCCGAACTTAAAATTGTCACTGGGCTTCCTGTTCAGTGCTAGCAAGTGGCACTTAGGCTGCACTAATGCTAGCCTTGCCCTCCTGGGGTTTCCCAAGCTGTCTCACCGAGACACACCACAAACACCTCTCTTTAGTGAGGTGGAAGCATGGAGGAAGGCGGGTGTGTGGATAAGAGCAGGAAGGGAGGGAACAGGAAGAAAGGGAAAGTGGAGAAGAGAACACCACCAATGAAGGAGAGTTAGGTGGGGCTGGAAAGGGGGGCGTGGACCAGGACTGCAGAAGAGGAAAGGAGGCAGAGCTAGCCAGGGCTGCAGCAGGAGAGAGAGCAGCGGGCAGGGCAGGGCAGGGCAGGCAGGGTCTGTGGTTAACCGTGACAGTAGGGTGCACAAGGTCCTCACCAGGACTCTCTGGAAGCAGACTCGCACTTAACCTGGCTGCGCTCATTTGCTTGGAGCTTGGGGCCCTGACACTCACGTGAGGGAAAAGGAAATGGCTGCCACCAGGGCTTTCTCTTCCAGCACCTCTGTGGTGGTCCTCTTCTCTGTGTCTGCTCCCTGTTCTGAGCTCTCTGGCTGACCCGTCGAGGTCCCTCGGAGTACGGGAAGGTGGTTTGGAGGTGCTGTTCCGTGAAGGGTGTACAAGCTGGTTCCAGTGCGTGAGAGATGGAAGACAACATGCCTTGAGAGATGGGAAGAGATGAGACCAAAATTGGGCAGAACATGAGTTTTCAAGTCAGATGAACTTGATTATAATCGTCGGCTGGGTCTTGAGTAAATTCCTGCGTGTTGTTTTCCTCATGCACTAGCCATGTGTTGGTGGCACCTTCCTAAGTGATGTTAATACACCGACCTTCATAGTGATTTTAGGAGATGTTTTTTAAATTAGCCCCATTATTTTACACAAAAGGTATCCAACACACAGAGAGAAGTTGAGCCACTTATCCAAAGTCACAGAGAGGATGTGACGGAACAGTGGGGTTTAGAATCAGACTGGCTGGTGGTTTGCTTGTTTGTTTCTCAGAAAGTATAGAGCTGTTGGATAGCAGGACCAGCTGGCAGGTTGGTGCACAGTAGGTCCTCTCAGAGCAAGGCAGGAAATGCTGAGTTAGCACGTGGGTAGCATGACTAGGAAGCTCTGAGCAGCAGAAATCAGGTCTCATTAGAATGTCTAGAGGAGGCGTCACCTTCAGGGTAAGTTAATAAATAGGATCTCAGTCTTTGGGACAGGGCTGGGGAAGCCCCAGGGAGTAGTCTAGAAACTTCAGCAAAGACCAGTACTCCGATCTCCCCGCGCACTATCAGGAGGGCTTATGCTATTTCTGTTACTCCCATCCCACCTATCTGCTTCATAGTCCCCAAGGTGGGGCCCACTCGCTTCTGCCACCAGGCTTGAAACATTCCAGATGGACTGTTCTGTCTGCTCTGTCTTTCTCCACCGCTGATCCTTGACCTTCACTTCCTATAAAACCAGCCTATAAAACTTACCCTAGCCCCAAGCCGTGACTTGGTTGGCCTCGTCTGCCTGCTTAAGGTCCCCTGGATCCTCAGAGTGAATGGCATGGTAATTGTTCTAACTAGTCTGTTATTTCTGCCTACCTAATGCTGGAGTGGCGTGGTGGTGGCATCGGCGGTGGTGGTGGCAGCGGTGGCGGTGGCAGTATGGAGCTGTGTGAAGTGCTCCTTCGGAATGTGATGCCAATTCAGTGGAATTTAGGAAGAACTTGGGCTATCCCTTTCGTCTTTAGTTGCTCCCAAAGCTGGGTGCAGCAAGCTTTGGGACTCTCTCTAGTTTATTCCTCCCATTCACTGATGTGCCAGGCTTTTGGGAAGGCACGGTGACCATGCTGAGCGAAGTAGTTTCCGAGGCTGGGGATACAAAACCCAGGAGGCATTTTCCTGCTGGAAGTTTGGGGACTACAGTATCTTAGGGGTTTGCCCACTTACTATTTTTTAAATTTATTTTTCTCCTTTTTTATTTTTGGCTGGATATCAAACCCAAGGGCTTTTGCGTGCTAGGCAAGTACTGTAACAGTAATATGTATCTTTAGTGTCTATTCTTTTTTTTTTTTTTTTTTTTTTTTTTTTTGGTTTTTCGAGACAGGGTTTCTCTGTGTAGCTTTGCGCCTTTCCTGGAACTCACTTGGTAGCCCAGGCTGGCCTCGAACTCACAGAGATCCGCCTGGCTCTGCCTCCCGAGTGCTGGGATTAAAGGCGTGCGCCACCACCGCCGATACATAATGATTTTTCCCTTAGTAAGGAGTTCATAGTTCTATGTTTAATTTTCACTACAATCCTATGAGTAGATATTATCTCCTGTCTTCCAGTAGGTAAACACATGACAGAGAGGCCGGCTGCTGACCCTGACCTTCTCCAAGCATCAGTGTGTGTTTTACTGTATGGCACTGTAAACTTACCCTGCCCAGAGGCTTTGCTTCCATTTAAGTTAAAAGTGAATGATCTTTATCTTGGTGTTATTGGCACAAGCCTTTATTAAGCACATAACTGTGTCTGGCTCAGTGTGGACATGTGAGGATATATCCCACCCACCTTTGCCTGCCTTGGCCTGTGGTCCAAGCCAGAGACATTGACATGGATTGGCTGTATAGGGCAGCAGGCAGCAGAATTAAAGGAAGGATCTACTGGATGTTCAAGACTGTGTGAGGCAAGTTGCCTGGGTTTGTCTCCATAATGCCAGACCACGGGACAACATTTTCTTTTTCTTGTTAAATATTTATCTATTTATTTTATGTATGTGAGTGACTTGTATTCACATACACCAGAAGAGGGCATCAGATTCCACTGCAGAATGTTGTGAGCTGCCATGTGGTTGCTGGGAATTGAACTCAGGGCCTCTGGAAGAGCAGTCAGTGCTCTTAAGCACTGAGCCTCACAGGACAACGTTTTTAATAGCCATTCTAATTCTCCCTCTTTTTTTCTTTAAGAAGAAGAAGAAGAAAGCTGCCACCATCCTCCCCAAGTGTGTATACACATAAATGCTTTTTTAAGTATGTGTATATATAATTTTTAAACAATTTTCTTTGGGCAGCCAGTGGACAGTTAAATTGGTTGTAAGGCAAATAGTTACAGGAGTCCTATGTTTAGATAATGATGGGGGAAGTTTCAGCCCCCCCACTCCCCCCCCACACACAAACACACCGGTAGCAATATAGTGAAATTTATTCTTCAACATATACCATTTTCATCTCTTACCATTGAGCTTTTAAGATAGACTAGGCATCTATAATTAATGTAGGGAAGTGTGAGATTGCAGCTCTGAAATCAGAAAGATAAGAATTTTAATCCTAGACCATCGACTATTTAGTCACACAGCTGACCCTGGCTGACTTATCTGAGTGTGCTCAGTCTCAGTTCCTCGTATGCAGTTGGGAAAATTATCTCTACCGCGCAGAACTGCCCAGAGCATTGAGGGAGATTATATGTGTAAAATGTGTAACCTGAGGGCTGAAGTATTCTTGTGAGATTTTAATTTATATTTTCAGGAGTTAATGCACACGGGTACAAAAATTTTCAAACACAGACTGATGAGCTGTGAAAACAGGTCCTGTTCTGTATCGTCTTTTGGCCCCTGTTTCTTACAATATGTTTATGCATATTGGACCTCAACAAGTCCTCGTGTGTTGGGCAAAGCATGGTTTATGGTTCTTCTTGTTCAGGCATAAAATAGAAGCCTGAGCAGGGTAAACAGGTCACCAGAGGTCACTCAGATGAACACTGAGATTAGAACCCAGAGTAGAAAGCATGGTTAAAGATAAACCCCACATTGCTGAATCTTACAGTGGGGCCATAGGCCCCTCTGACAGTCCTTTGAGTGCTATGGACCACTCTCCATCTTCACTTTAAACTCTTACTATGATTTTAAAACTAATAGAATTTATAATTTTTCAGTATTTTAATATGTATTTTTAAAAAGTTACGTGGACTCATGTGTGTCTATGTGTAGATACGTGCATGTGAGTGCAGATGCCTGCAAGGGTCAAAAGAAGGCATCAGATTTCCTGCAGCTGGAGTTAGAGAGTTATAGGTGGTTGGGAGTTGCCTGACATGGGTCCTGGAAACTGAACTCGGGTCCTCTGTAAGAGTGATATATACTCTTAACCGCTGGGCTGTCTCTCTAGCCCTAGACGCTTAGATAGATGATTTTATGGTGATTTTAGATGAGTTCTTTATCACTAGGAGCTGAAGTTCACACCTTAATGCCTTCTTTGCATTCATCCCCAGCAGGGCTTTAGGAATGCCTCTGGAGAGCAACGGCACATGTCTAATGAGCTGCCAATCAAGCCTGCTCCCCGAGAAGCCCAGGTTTCTGAGTCAGAAGATGTGGGTGCCACACCTAGCCATTGCTTATCTTATCTCTGTGACTTTGGGTGAGTTCCCCGATTTCTCTGAGTCTTTGCCTGTGAGATAGTGTTGGTGTTCTTTGCTTCCCTGGACTCCTGAACTAACATTTATAGAGAGTCCTGCTCCAAATGGTGCAGTCATAAACAAATCTATGATATTATTTCTCTCTGAGAAGCCTGGGGAGGCTGAGGAATCCAGGAAGCAGTGGATTTATCCTTGGAATTGTGTTCTGCAGCTCAGAGAGTACCTTTCCCTGGGTTAGGGTTCCAGAATCAAGGTCCCCAGGCATGAGTATGAGTGCTGACTCATGTACTATCCATTCCCCCAGCTGATCTCAGCCCCATTTGCTTCTTCCAGTCCAAAGGGAGCAATAATCCCATTATGAAGACATGTCTCATTAAGACATCTCTAAGATAGAGCCGGCAAACAGCCCTGTAGACTCTAGGTTGTTGCCTGGGAAAGCTTCTCTTCCCTTCCCCCATTCATTAATGAATATGGGAGGTTTTATTCCCCCCAACAAAAGTGTTAATTAGACATTGCTCTGAACAGGGATATTACACAAATGAATTAAACTTAAATCAATCAGCAAGCCAGCTCTGTGCTTCAGGTCCCCTGAATGAGAAGGGAATTGAAGGCTGTAATGGGAAACAGGTGGTGGGATGTCTTCCCTAATGTAGTATGAGAAGGGCGAAGCTTCCCTCTGTTTCCAGCACCATTTTTCAGGCAGATGCCTTTATTCTTCCATTTCTCTGCCTTCTTGCTTCCTTCCCTTTGTTCTGTTCTCCTTCCCACCATATGCACACATACACACAAATGATGTCCTTGAGGTCTTGAGAGCTCAGATTCAATTTTTGTAACTGAAGTTGGTCTAGATTTGCAAGTGGTACTTCCTGGGCACCTTACTGGGCCCAGGGTTGATGTGTCAACCAGAAGACACCAAGTGCAACTGCACCCTACCCTCACCTTTCCTTGTGAGCCACTAGTTTTCCCATCAGAAAACGGTGCATATCTCGCAGGTGTATAGCAAAGAGAGGTGCCTGTACAGTGAGTCTGAATGGTTGGGTGACTTCCGGAATCTTTGTGAACTTGTAATACTGATCATCCCTTGTGCAGTGAATGCAAAAACATGGAGGAAAAAATTACGTTCTTGTCTTTTGAGGATACCCAGTGAATTATGAAGGAGATGGGCCAGTGTGACGGCTCAGCAGGGGAAGGCACTTATTACTAAGCATGATAACCTGAGTTTCCTCCCTAGAACCCACCTACGTGGAGGAAGGAGAGAATCAACTTCTGAAAAAATTGTCTTCTGTTCACATGTGCACTGTGGCAGGTGTTTGCACACATGTGTAATGCATAGATAGATAGATAGATAGGTAGATAGATAGATAGATAGATACATAGATACATAGATACATAGATAGATACATAGATAGATACATAGATACATAGATAAATACATGGATAGATAAATGTAAAAATTTAAAATCTAAATTGAAACATCCTTATAAACATACAAATGAGCCAGGTGTGTTGGCACATACCTATAACCCTAACACTGTTGGTTGAGGCAGGAAGAATGCCTGAATTCAAAACCAGTCTGGGCTACATAAGCAAGACTTCTCCAACACACACATTATGGACACCTCACATACATCACGTATTTACCACACATGAACTCCACATACGCCACATATAGTATATACCATACACATACATATGCAAAACACATGAACACAAGATAGGACGAAAACTAAGTATTAGGTATTTGGTGTGTAATTGGGATAGTTCCGTTGGGAACTATTGAGAAGTTGGAAGAAGGATTCTGTTGCTCTGAGAAGAGGGGCTAGTTAGGGGCAAGAGATGCAGCAAAACAGTGATGAGTTGGGCCACCAGGTTTGTGGCAGGTAGAGGATCTGTCTGTGTGCTTCTATCTGGCACAGAGTAGAGTTTGAGTAAATGCATTAAGCAGCACTTCTTTCATTTTTTTGTAAAGATTGATTGATTGATGTAAAGGTTTTATTTATTTACTCTCTCTCACACACACAAACTATGTGTGAGTATGTGCACGTGTAAATGCGGATGCTGGGGGATGCCGGAAGAGGATGTTGGATCCCAGGGAGCTGAAGCCAACTCTCTGACATGGGCACTAGGAACTGAAGGGCAGTCCCCTGCAAGAGTAGAAAGTACTCTCTGAGTGAGCCATCTCCCAAGCCCCACCTCCTTCTCTTTGGAGGGGCAGCTTGCAGTTCCGGGCCAGGCAGGAGCTTTGGGGTGTTGGTTTGCCTGCTCTTCCTTCCCTAGAAGCTCATTTTTGTGGCTCTCTTGTCAGCAGCCCACCAGGAAGTTGTTCCAGCCTTCTCTCCAGTTCTGCCGCTGCAGTCCTCTCTCCTGTCAGCTCTTCACTACGCCACTGAGTTCTTTTTATTTTTTTTTTTTTGGTTTTTCGAGACAGGGTTTCTCTATGTAGTTGTGTAGTTTTGGAGCCTGTCCTGAATCTCACTCCGTGGACCAGGCTGGCCTCGAACTCACAGAGATCCGCCTGGCTCTGCCTCCCTCCCGAGTGCTAGGATTAAAGGCATGCGCCACCACCGCCCGGTAGCGTTGAGTTCTCGCTCAGAGACAGATGACAATTTTCTTCGTTCTTTGGTTTGTTTGCTTTGGTGTTCAGTATTGGAGACTGAAGCCGGGGCATCGTGCATACTAGCCACGTGTTGTACTACTGAGCTGAAGTCTCAGCCTCGTCATTCTTCTTTTCATTTTAGCTGCCTCAGTTTCCTACAGACTCACCTTTCACACTTTCCAGGCTTGCTTCTAATATCCACCCAGGCACTTGGCCTTCTTCATATTCCAGAGGTTTATAACTGGGTCATAGGCATTGCCTCAGACTGAAAGGCTGTTCTCCTAGCCGTTTACCTAGCTCTTTTACTTTCCACTGTGATCTGACAGGAAGAGAGTGTGTAGCAGGAGTGTTGATTTTTTTCATTGCTCTAACAAGATGCCTATGACTATAAAACATAGGGATTTTGGAGGGTTCAGTCCTTGATTGTTCGGCTCTGTTACTTTTGGGCTTATGTCCAGGCAGTCTGTCCTAGCAGGAGCACATATCAGAGGGAGCTGCTCGTGTCCTGGGTAATAGGATGCAAATACAGTAGAAGAAGGGACCCTAGAATCCCAGTGTCCTCACTCAGTAACCCACCTCTCTTCCAGTAGGTCCCATCTCCTAAAGACGACACCACTTCCTTGATAGTCCTGCAAACTAGCAAGCACACTTTGAACGCATGGGCCACTGGGGACATTTCAGATTCAAACTATTGGGAGGCGATCAGATGTGGGCTCTGGCCTGTGGTCTCTGACCAACAGTGAGAACTCAGGGAATTCATGGCGCGTCTCTGAGACTCAGCTGCCTGGGGCTGAGATTTCATGGCTCAAAATTAAAATGAATTTGAAAGTGATTTGTGAGTTCTTAGCTGTTCATCAGTGTAAGCAATTATTATTTCTTGCTCTTTATGTTCCTTTGGTGTTGCAGAACAGGTCTTTGTGGATGGCCTACACCATGGGCAGGTAGAGCAGACTTAGATAGGTTTTGGGCCTGTCCACATATGCTAGAAGACCATACATTTGTTTCCCATCCCACATATAAGGAAATTCTTTTTATTTCATAAAAAAAAAAAAAAATCAAAGCAGGCTGGATAGATGGCTCAGGCTGCTCTTCCACAAGATCCAGGTTCAATTCTCAGCACCCACATGGTGGCTCATAGCCGCCTTTAACTTCAGTTCCAGGGAATCCTATGCCTTCTTCTGGCTTCCATAGGCATCAGGCATGCGTGCAGCGCACCAGCATTTTAATGCAGGCGAAGTATTCACACCCATTTTAAAAAGGGAGTGGGATCAAGGCAAGCTGGAGAAAGAAAACCAATACTTAAATTATGTGTATATTCTAGTTAATAAACATGGTATGTGTGGGGGGGGGCATATGTGAATGTGTGTGTATATGTGTGGTATATGTGAATGTGTGTGTGTGGTGTGGTGTGTGTGGTGTGGTATATGTGAATGTGTGTGTATGTGTGTGTATGGTGGTTGTGCATGTGTGTGGTGTGGTGTGTGTGCGTGTGTTTGTGTGCATGTGTGTGGTGTTTATGTGTGTACTTTTATTTACTTATTTCTGCCTTAAAAAAAATTGCTTTTGCCTTTCCCTTCCTTTCCTTTCCTTCCTAGCTTGTGTCTGGTCCCAGGCCCTTAGAACTGAAGCGGTAACTTTCAGCAGCTGCCTGCCGTTGTCTCCTGTCTAGGGCACTCTTAAGCATCCTCCTAATGGGTCAATTGCTTACCATTTGCCAGATTCTGTTTTTCTGTTCTCAACCTGGTGAGAACAGCCCCCTCAGACTTAGCCTGAGGCAGTGTGCTTCGGAGAGAGGGAGGTCCAGATGATGTGTGCTGCGGTGGCCACAGAGCTTCAGACAGTCCTGCCATGTTACCTGTCCTCCACCAATGGAGAGAAGGGCTTGGGAATGACGTAAGAACCTGCCCTACAATGGAAACTGAAAGTGGGGCGTGGACCAGTAGGGAGAAAGGAGAGAATTCAAGGGGAAGAGAATGAAGTTATGAGTTCCTTCTCTGTTCCCTGTAACAGGCCCTGTAGAATATTCTATTTGCTGTTGAACCGTTTACTTTAATTCACATAGAGGTTTGCTAAACAGGAATTAATGATCCTATTTTCTGGCTGAGCTAGAAGGTCTAGAGAAATGAGGATATATATGAAATCCAAACTTGGGCCTCTGGCCATGGCTCTTTTTACCATGATCTCATAGGTTTTCATATGATCTTCTCAATGAAGGAGCTAGACCATGTCACTGCTAGATGGAGACCACTGATCGGGTGTTTGGGTGTCTTGTTTTATTCATTTGTTCGTTTCATTTTTGAGATAGGGTTTCACTCTGTAGCCCACTTTATCCTGGAGCTCACTGTGAATCGCAGGCTGGCCTTGAACTTAAGGTTATCTTCCTGCTTCCGCCTCTAAAATGCTGGGATTACAGGCTTGTACCACTCTATAGATCTTGTTCATAGCCCAGTAGGGCTCTTGCCCCTTAAAGAGTCATTTAGGAAGAGAAAGCATCCTATAGAATTACACTAAACCAAGGGGTAGACTTGTGTGCTAAGTTTTCCGGTTAGCCTTCAAACCCTGACAGATACAAACAGCCAAGATTCTGAGAGATGCTTCCCTCAAGCGCAGTCAGATCAAGGGATCCCAGGGATCCCAAGGATCCCAATAGCTTGTTTGTTTGTTTGTTTTCCCAATGTAGAAGGAACCTCGAGTCTTGGCTCTGCGAATTAGAGAGTAAGTGTTACGCACACTGCCCAGCAAACCCCTGGAGCATAGACTCAGAGTGAGGGATTGCAGTCTGCTCAGCCACTCATTCCTTGTTCTGGGCATATTTTCTAGTGCAGCTGGTTTAGACGGGTACTGTAGATCAGAGAGTAGGCAATTTAAGAGGTTTCCGGAGCTACTCTGGGATGAAGAATCCGAGGCTCCTTTACGGTATTAAAACTTACAGTACTCTGGCACAAGAGGCCTGCTTGATGCTCAGCCAACAGCAGGCACTGGGCTGGATGTCCTGGATGGATGGATGGATGGATGGATGGTGAAGGGTAGGTGAGTGAGAGCAGTCAGGGCGGGTTCCTGGAGCCCTCCAGATAGACAGGGTCTACGAGAAGGAAAGCAGCAGACTCCATGGAGGGGAATTCATGGGTTTTGGATGGTGTGAGTTGTCTAGGATAAAGCGCAGTCCCGAAGATGAGGGGCTTGGTAGACACTTTCGAGTCCTACTGACAGAGACTGGCATAATCTTGGTCAACCTATTGGGGGACGTCTTCCATTTTAAAGCAAGAAGCTGGGCTGGCAGGTGAGTAAGGTGTCCCAATAGCTGAGCGCATCCCTGTTCCCTGACTTCGAAGGGGAAAGAGGAGATGATTTGGGGTGGAGAACAAGATGTCTAAAGAAGACTCTGTAGGAGAGACCAAAGAGGACACTAAATGGGAGTAGGGGTATTCAGCTTGTGGGCTGTGTGGCTTTTATCTGGCTGAGGCACTCGGTAGATCTGCCTTAAACTACAGTGGGGGGCCTCTGCTAAGGTCTGATTTAGCTATGCCCTGGGGGACCCCCTGCATCTCTTGGCCATAGTGCCTGTCTACCCCGTGTAGTGACACTCAGAGAGCAGTTGCTAGTATTGGGCTGGCCTCCAACTTATAGCAATCTTCTTGCAAGCTGGGATTACAGGCATGAGCCATCATAGATAGTAAAATGACGCTGTTTGGTGGCGCTGGTTACCAGCAGAAAAGTCATGGGCCACGGCAGAACCCAATGTTAGTTTTTAGAGCTTTATTAGGAGGGAAGGGGGGGGCAGGCCTGGTGGGGGAGGGAAGGGGGGGAGCAGAGCAGAGAGCAGAAAGGAGAAAGAGAGAGAGAGAGAGAGAGAGAGAGAGAGAGAGAGAGAGAGAGAGAGAGAGACAGAGAGAGACCATGTCTAGCTTTTTAAGGCGGGGAATGTGTGACCACGCAGTAGGTACGTAGTTGTGGGTGCCTGCTGATGACGTAAGACATCAGACCCAGAGGAGTGAGGGCAGGATCCTAACAGTCATGCCCAGCTGGGGTCCTCCATTTGTGAAAGTAGCCACCTTGCCTTCTCCAGGCATTGTAAACATGATATGGATTTATTTTCATGAGATAGTTAGCAGAATGCCTGGTATACATTTACACAGTAAGTGACCATGGTTCTTGTCAGCCATTATGGCTCATCTCTCCTTTTAAACTCAGGATGTAGCCCTCTTCCAGGGAAGAAAGCATTACCCTCCTGTGGACTACACAGTGCTCCCCATCACATAGCTTCCCTTTGGGGTTCTCAGGTAGCACCTAGTCTCTGTCCCCAGATCTCTCCCCAGGGCCCAGAGTAGCGCCTCAGTACCTTAGAGTTGACCCCCGCCACTTGAACTCTCTTCCTCAGCAGGAATCAATTCTACTCTGTCAGCTAGAGCTAGAGCAGGACTGCCATGCCAGCTGCTGGTGGTGGCTGTCGTTGATGAGGGTGTGGCTCTGTGCCCACCAGGTTGCTCAGGAATCTCTTCTCAGACTTGCCATCTATCTGCCTGGGTCTGGGCAGGAAGAATCTTGGGTCACGTGGAAGGGGCATTAAGTAGATGGGCCCTTAGCTATGAGTACCAGGAAGGACTTTTGTCTTGTTCACCAATTCAGAATCTAGAACCATGGCACAGAGTAGATCCTTCATGAATGCTCTCCAGCCTAAGATGGAGAGGCAGCATCCCACTGACCGTAAAGAACTGCCTTTTTTTTTTTTTTTTTTTTTTTTTTTTTTTTGGTTTTTCGAGACAGGGTTTCTCTGTGTAGCTTTGCGCCTTTCCTGGAACTCACTTGGTAGTCCAGGCTGGCCTCGAACTCACAGAGATCCGCCTGGCTCTGCCTCCCGAGTGCTGGGATTAAAGGCGTGCGCCACCACCGCCCGGCAAGAACTGCTTTTTAATAGTAGAGCTGTCAGCAAAAAGAAAGTGTTGTTTCATGAGGGAGTAAGCCCCGCAGTCAGGTTCAGGAGGAGCCTGCAGGCCACATGCTGGACATGCTGGATGGGGACTTCAGATTGTGAAGGGAGAGTGGGACAAGGTGACCTCCCTGTCATCCCGTCTGATGCTGAAGCGTCCTCTCCCCTCCCAAGCTCCGGCTGCCTGATCTTGCATTATAAATGTTTGGACTTTGCTGACAATGCCTGGATCTAGATTGCCTTGGAACTGTCTGTGAGAGTGGGAAAGGGAAACGCTTGGAAATCCTTTTACCTTTGCTGACCCCACAGTGTTGTTCTCATTTAGTTCTCGGTATCAAATTGCCAGCGGTAAAAATCTCTGGATGCACATCACGTGCTGTTTGATCTCTTTAAAGCCCCTTGTTCCCCCTACTTGGCCAGTGGATGAGACAGTAGCATTGACTTGTGGCTGGGGTCAGAAGACATGAGAGTGGCAAGGGCTAGATGGGATGAGGTGGCATGTCGGAGCCCGGCAAGCTGGGGCAGGGGGATAGGGACCCAGGAAAAGTGGGCCTCTGTATGGCAGTGTGCTCAGTTTCTACTCTGCCACTGCACCCAGTCTTCAAGCTGGGCTGCCCCTCAGATCGCGCGTGATCCCTGATCACAGGCCTGGAGGAGAGACCCTATGGCTTAGCACATTTCTTCCCTGCTCCTCCTCACTCCATGTGTAAATACGCCGAAGATGTAAAAACTGTCTGGCCCTATGAGATATGAATTGCCTCTTTCAGGGCGTCCTTTCCAGATGGCCTAGAGGTTGCTACATGTGTTAATGTACTGAGCTCTGAGGGAGGTCCCAGAGGCAGGGAATGAGTCTGGCTAGCTCTTGAGAGAGAACACTGTTTGTCACTTGTGGGTAATGTTGTTATGGGTTTTTTTTGGTTTGTTTTGATGTGTTTGGTTTCTGTTTTTTTGGCAACCATGCCATCTCCTCACGGCTGTTGATGTACTTAAAAGCAGAGCTCCAAGAAGAGCGACAGTTGATGCACAGGAGGTTCTCCTGCTGGGAGTATGGGACTGAGTCTCTCGGGCGAGTTTTCCCTCTGGACGGTTCCTCTGCTCTTGCTCCGGTCTGGAGGGGCTGATGTCATTCTCGAGGTCCTTCCTTCCTTCACTCACTCTTTTGCTCCCTTAACCAAACTGACCCCTTCTGTAAGCCAGTTTCTGGGGGCAGCCTTCAGGAATAGAGGAAGATCTGGACTCCCGCCCTGCATCCGGCGGCAGGGATGGACACAAAATGGCCTGACAGTGTAGTGAAGCATGGCAGGCCAACCTCCTCACACGGGTAAGAAGTGAGGAGAATGGGAAAGAGGACCAGGGCCTGCAGAGGCTGCCGGGTCATGGCTCCCGTTTGTACTCGTTTGAAGACATACCTGAGCCAAGATTTACTGGAATGGACAATGTTAAAGGAAGCATGCATGGGGTGAGGGCAGAGAAAGCGAAGACAACCTCTCACAGCCCTGAGAGCAGAGGGCAATCCAGATCACCAGGAGCTCATGACAGTGGCCTGTGGCTCTTCCCCTGGGGAAAACGACTCAGATGGGGTAGCAACCCATCAGGGTTGCCAGGTGACCTGTAGGTCAGAGGGTCCAGGCATGGGGTAAGGGTGACCTTTGTGCCCACCTCCCGTTTCCTGGGGAGGCAGGTAGGCTATTGACAATCTTTCACCTGGGCTCACAAGCTTGTCCATCACTCCACTCTGTTACTTGTGGCCTTGGCTTCCTCAGGCGAAGTAGGAGAGGTAAGAGATCAGGTGAGCTTATGGGAATGGAGCCACCTGATAATCCCCATATCTTCATACCACTCTGCTGTTCACCGAATCCCTACTAAGAGCCAGTCTGCCTGTGTACTGCATACACTGCAGTCTTCATCACTGGAAGCTGGGACGGTTTTCCGGCTCTGTAGGTAAGGAGGTGGACAGCAGCCAGGTGGCACACAGGCAGGTGGCCTGCTTTGGCCTTTGCCCCTCTCTGTTACTCTTGTCTTCTGCCTGTGAAGGATTGCCTGTCTTGAGGGTGGGAGAGGAAGAATCAGATGCCGTATACATAACGGGGCTGTGAGAGTGAGTCACACTGGAGTATCTGGGGACAGAGCCGGCATGAAAAGTTTCTTGGAAATGTGAACGTGACACCGTGTACCCTCCTGGTACAGGGAGAAGAATAAGAATGCCTAGGCCAGCCCCTCCCCCATTCCTCTTGCAGTTCACCCCAGCCCCTCCCCCTCTCCTCCTCCAGTTCACCCCAGCCCCTCCCCCTCTCCTCCTCCAGTTCACCCCAGCCCCTCCCCCACTCCTCCAGTTCACCCCAGCCCCTCCCCCACTCCTCCAGTTCACCCCAGCCCTTTTCTTGGCCCCTTCTGTAAGCTCCCCTACCCCAGCTTTGTGGTCTTCACCCCGTTGGAATCAGATATGGCCTTTGTCTTTCTGCCTGGCTGCTCCCTTTCAGGGATAAAGGGCTCTGTGTCTGGGAATGTCCTGGCTTAGGGAAGCCTGGGGCAGCTTGGAGACCTTTTCTCTGCATCCCCTTCCTTGAGACTGGTGAGTGAGCCCCATGGAGGTAGAGAAAGCCTTTGCTTTCCCGGGTCACTGCTCAGGGAGGAAAGGGGAGCAGAGCCGAAAATGTGGCCCCTGGAGAGGCCTGGGGAGTTGGATGGGTTGCGTGTCAACAGGGAACTGGAGAATGGCAGCGTGCGTGGGTTGAGCCTCCTGCTCCCTACCTGGTCCCCCTCGGATCAGCCATGGACGTCTGAGAGGACTCATGCCGGGTTGGTGGTGGCTGTCCCTTTGGGTGCACCGTGTGCTCCGCTCCACCAGGGTAAGGCTTAACTGTTTGCTAGCTTAATGTGATCTGAGAACCATGGTGTTGATGATAAAAGGGGCTGGTGAAGTTTCATGTCAATTTATAATCATAATTATTACTAATAGCTTCATCTACATAACATGTACAAGGCTAAGCACTTCATATACCATGATTCATCCAGTCTTTACGATATTTTATAGATGAAAAAAATACCAAGGCTCACACGAATTAATTGTATGTGTTCATAGTGGTAGCGCTGAAGCTTTGAGGCAATCCATCAGCATGCTCATGCTCTCCACGGTAGGAAGACCCTCTGTTTAATCCCGTCTTTCCATCCCAATAGGTTTATGAAACATATATTCTTTATTTTCTTTTCACCTCTACATTTCCATCAGTGCAATGACATTAATGATATGAATTTTCATGGTGGGTATTAGGATTCACTGAGACAACTATGTAAAACATTCCTTCAGAAGATTTGAACTCGAGAACAGAGGTGATGCTGCATCTAGATATAAGAAAGTAAGCCAGGCGGTGGTGGCGCACGCCTTTAATCCCAGCACTCGGGAGGCAGAGCCAGGCGGATCTCTGTGAGTTCGAGGCCAGCCTGGGCTACAGAGTGAGATCCAGGAAAGGCGCAAAGCTACACAGAGAAACCCTGTCTCGAAAATCCAAAAAAAAAAAAAAAAAAAAAAGAAAGTAAGCAGTACAGACATGGCCCCTCCCTGTGTACAAACACACCATGTTTGCAATACTTACTTTCCGTATATCAGAGGCACAGTGTAATCGAGAAAGAGCTATCAATCTGTCAATCCTGTCCGTGTCCACTGCTCAAGAGTGGCAGAGCAGAAGGTAGCCCACTTCTGCCTGCCTCAAGACCAAGGCTGAACTTCTGGTAAAGTCCTCCCTGGGGAGGGGGTGGTCCTGGGCATTGTGCTGGGAGTCCACATCTGGAGATAGCTTCCACTCTTTCTGGACACCCATCTTTCTTGTTGGTTTTTTGAGACAGGGTTTCTTTGTGTAGTCCTGGCTATCCTAGAACTAATTCTGTAGACCAGGCTGGCCTCAAACTCACAGAGATCCACCTGCCTCAGCCTCCAGAGTGCTGGGATTAAAGGTGTGCACCACTGCCACCTGTAGCAGGCTTTCTCTGAACCACCAAACTGCTCCCAAATCAAGACATGGAGACTTATCAATTATGAATGCTTGGCCTTAGCTTATGCTTGTCCCACTGGCTCTTATAACTTAGTTTAACCTGTTTCTCTTCATCTATGTTTTGCCTAAGGGCTTTACTTTTCTTTCATTTTGTATGTCCTACTTTTCCTGCTTCCTCCATGGCTGGCTGGCGGCTGCCTGGCTGGCTGGCCCTGGTATGTCCTCCTCTTCCTCCCTCCTTCTCTCCTCGCAAGCCTAGATTCCTCCTCCTACTTATTCTCTCCGCTTACCAGTCCTGCCTATCCTTCTCCTGCCTAGCTATTGGCCGGTCAGCTTTTTATTAGACCAATCAGGTGCCTTAGGCAGGCAAAGAAACACATATTTACATCGTTAAACAAATGCAGCATAAACAAATATAACACATCTTTACATAGTTAAACAAATGCAGAAAACAAATGTAACATACCTTTACATAGTTAAAATAATATTCTGTAACATAAACAAATGTAACATATTTTTACATAGTTAAAGTAATATTCTGCAACATAAACAAAGGTAATACATCTTTGCATAGTTAAAGTAATATTACACAATAACCGCTTGGCTCTGGACACCCACTTGAATGAGAAGTGGATCAATAAAACTTCTTACCAGGCAGTGGTGGTGCACGCCTTTAATCCCAGCACTGAGGAGGCAGAGGCAGGTGGATCTCTGTGAGTTTGAGGCTAGCCTAGTCTACAGAGTGAGTTCCAGGACAGCTGGGGTGGGGTGGTTACACAGAGAAACACTGTCTCAAATAAACAAACAAACAATAAAACAAAACAATTAAAAAAAAAAAAGAACAGAAGGCTAGCTTTAACAGTCTAGTCTATCCATTTAATGCTTTAAATGTCCAGGTCTATTTTCTAAGTGTTATGTTGATAGTAATAACTAAAATGGGAAAAAGAAAATGCCTGCTTCTTGGATCTATAAAGGAAAGATCAAGTAGATCAATTAATAATTACAATATGAATACACTGGATAATGGTAAAGGTCATGGAGAACAATAAAACAATAGAAGAGGAGTCTAGGATGTGGCAAGGCTGGTCTACAGTTTAAGTCAGTCAAATTTCTGTGGCTGTGACAAATATTGAAGCAACCTATAAGGATGGAAGGTTTATTCTGGCTCATGACTTTAGTCCGTGGTTGCTTGGTCCCATTGCCTTGCTGATGAAGCAGAATATTGTGGTGAAGAGTGTGTGGCAGAACAGCAACCAGGAAGCGGAGAGAGGAAAGAGCCGAATCCCAATCACCTTACCTGCCATGATCTTACTTCCTGCCGTTAGACTCTTCCTCCTGAAGATCTCACCATCTCCCAGCAGCACCATGGGCTGGAGACTAAGCCTTTAGTGCGTGGGCTTTGGGAAGATGGATAAGATCCAAACCATAACAGGCTGGAGAACTTACGTAGACGATGACAACTTAGAAAAGGTCCTAAGGACAGAAAGGAACAGGTATGACGCAGGAATGTGCCTGGTATAGTTGAGCAAAAACTAACATGGTGAACTGAAGAAAAGAACTAGTAATTGATGTAACGGGTGGAGGCGTGAGTACATAAATGCAACGTGCAAGTAATGAGGTCTTCAGGACCACGGTTCACTCCTGACCCTCATCACCCTGAACTAGGGCAGATCTCACAAGGTGAACAGCACATTCCAATTAAGATTCCCTGCACTTCACACGGCAGTCTCGGCTCAAGTTTAGGAGTTCCCATGACCCTTCTGGATTTGACAAATGACTCACAGGGTTCAGAAAAGCACTACACTTACAGTTTTCAAAGAGATCTGTGGGTGGAGATCTGAGAAGGGTCAGGACATCCAGGGCTACCCAGAGAAACCCTGTCTCAAAAATCAAAGGAAACAAAGTAGACCTGGGAAGGCATGGGGACTCACCGTGGTGACTCCAGTTGTTCAGGCACAAAATGGTGGCGAGCACTGGGACACCCATCTCTAGAGTTACTTTGAACTCAGAACTAGCTGGTGGTCTGGGTTCAAAGTAAGAAAGAAGTAAGAGTCGGGTGGTACGTTTTGCCTTAAGTTCTGAGGAGTGATGTTATGTACTGACAGTGCAAGGTCGGGGTGAAGACCGGGGGCTCAGTTTTGCTTTAGGGGATGGTGCTGGGGATGAAACCCAGGGCCCCTTATGTGCTGAGCGTATTCTCCGTTACTGAACTACATCTCCAGCCCAGGAGCTTCGTTAAGTGTGAGTTGCTAATTAGATACCCAACTACAGATGTTAAATAGGCCATTTGATAGATGCATCTGGGTCTTGAGGGGGCGTTCTCAGCAGAGACAGGACATCCGAAGAAATGGTGTTTAAAGCCACGTAACTAACGGCTGGAGAGATGGCTCAGTTGGTAAAATGCTTGCCACACAAATATGATGACTGAGTTCAGACCCTTAGTCCCCATGTGAAAAGCCAGGTACAGCCATGCAAGCCTGTAATCCTAGCACTGGAGAGGGAAAGACAGGAGGATCCTTCGATTCTGCTGGCGAGCTAGTCTCGTGAATATCTAAGTTGCAGGCTCAGTGAAAGACCCTGTCTCAAAAAAATAAGGCAGAGAATAGAGAAAGATAGCCAACGTTGACCTCTGGTGTCCATTCACAACTGCACTCAGACATACACAAATATGTACAAATGTACCCGTAGACCACATGATTAGATGAGTTCACCACCGTAGCAAAAGGAGAAGACAGGCCCAAAGCAAAACCCTGGAAACACACAGATAAGTCCTCACTCCTCAAGGAAACTCTTTGTGGCAGACAGAGAGCTTTACAGAACATCATGACTAATCGGAATGAAAAGTTGTGGGGCCCAGTTCCAATGGATACACCCACAATACAACCCCAGCATCGAAGGCTCAGGGATGGTTGTGGAAGAGGGAGCGGTAAGAGCCAGAGATTGTGTTTCCTAGGAATGTCAGAGCTACACCCATGCAGTCTCACCAACGGGACTACTGAATAAGGACAACAACAATTGGCATGCTAATGTGAACAGAAGAAAGCCCAGGAGGCCTCAACAAAGACCGACAGGCAACTAAAGGATGCTGAGATGGAGAGAAATAGTCTTCCCCAGGGACGAGCACACCAGTTGTTTATCTGCTATCAAATGGTCAGCCCTAAAGACATTTAAGTAATATTATACAGATCGAACGGGTTGTACTTAGGAATATGTATGTTTCACACACACACACACACACACACACACACACACACACACAAAACAGCAATCAATGGGAGAGGGCATATGAATTTGAAAGCGAGCGACAAGGGGTGTATGGGAGGGCTTGAAGGGAGGGAAAGGAAGGCAGAAATGATGTAATTATATTATAATTTTTAAAAAATTTAGAAGAAATGTCAGAGGGTAGAAAGTCATAGAAAAATCATGTATGTGGATTCCGCAGGACCAGTGAGCAAAGGCCCTGCTTTAACTAGAAAGTTCTACTGTGGCCCATGAGGCAAGATGGCTAAGGACTAGGGGCAGGCTCGACAGCCGACTACATGCATGGCTGGCCTGTGCAAATCCCCGAGTCCAGTTCTACTCGTGGAAAAATAGGTAAATAAATACCCACCCCCAATAAGAGGAGGACTAAGACGGGGCTAGTGTTGCTTTGAGGAACTCTATCCCCAGTGACTTTGTGAGAAACGTTCTGGGATGATTTGTGAGGGATGGTAGGATTATGTGCCCAATTCTGCCAGAGTTGATTATGTGCCCAATTCTGTTAGGAGGAGAACAGAGGTCAGGGATTCAGCAGTGACTGTCTGGGGTCAAGAGAGAAGAAGACGTAGTCTGTTTACAGGAAGGTGCCTGTGGGAGCAGCAGCAGCCTTAGAAATGAAGGATATTTGGTCAGAAGTAAAGGAGACTCAGGGGGAATGTCATAACTCTCCTCTCATGCTTAAAGGACTATCATGTGGAAGAGAATTAGATTCATTTTATGTGACCCCAGAGGAAAAGCTAGGATTGACGCTTAGAAGCTGCAAAAAGAAGGATTACAGTGCAGGCTGAGTTAGAAGTCCTTGCATGTGTTATCTTCTCATCTGGTCAATCTGCACTCAGTACCTACTGTGGAGTCTGCACTGGCCAAGGCACCCAGGCCGAGTTCTGCTGAAAGCACAGCCCCTTTCAAGTAGTGGAGAGGAACTCAGACAAGTAGCGTAATGTGGGCTGGAAATGCTGACCTGGCTGGGGTGGGGAGTGAGGATTTGGGGTCATATGGTTCATATGATCATTGGCATAATTCCTGGCTAAGGAAGAGTCCACTGTCTGATAGTGGAGATCTATCTCAGTCAAGTCCGGTGAGCTTCCTGGAGGGCTAGGCTATGTAGATACAGCCTTCATAGAAAACGATGTCTGATAGACGACAGGTACCTATCACTTGCGGAGCACTTTCAGTTCTCATTCTAGCCCCGACAAAGCCAGTCTGTTGTCTTGTGACTTTTAGCCTGGTCCAGGGTTTGGGTATCAAGTGAAACGTCTCTTGCCTCTGTCTCCCAGCTTCGTTCCCCTAAACCCGCTCCATCAAGCCTGTTTTCTGTCCTCTGCATGGGACCTTCTTTTGTGCTGCCCCTCTACCTGAACGCTTCCCTATTTCCTGAACATGTTTCATGTTTTCTTGTTTCAAGAAGGTCTCTGGAACTTAAGTTCCCTGCATCTGTGGCGTTCTCCATAATTCTTGGTGCAGTCATCCTTGTGTCCCTCGGGCGTGTTGTGAGACATGTCTAGTTTAAACAACATGGAGGGTTGGTCCTTAGAATGCTGTAAATAAGGAGGATGGAAGGAAGGAGGAAGCAGGAAGACTGGTTCTAGTTGCACCTTCCTTGAAATTGGTATTCTCTTCATTCTACAAAGCAAGCGCCGTTGCCCCAGGTTGACTGGGCCAGTGGGCTGCTGCATGGACACACTTGAGCACCGAACTCTGCTGCCTCTCTCAGGGTGGAAAAGGAAAGAGTTAAGACAGGAAAGCTTCTTTTTGTTCAGCCTGACTGTTCTGAGCTTCAACCTGCTGAGGCTATGAGGGAGACATAGACTATGCCCCACCCTCTCTGAATTCACAACCACAGAATCACAGGACATCAAAGAGGGACATGGGGAGATGACATGGAATAGCCACAAAGGGAAAGAAACCGTGTGCCTTTGTGTATCTACAAAAATAACAAAATGTCCGATTTGGCAACTCAAGGCAGGTCCCTGAACAACCACACATTAATCCCATTGCAGCGAGTCTCCATTCTGGTGGCCTTGCTCTCCAGGTAGAAGGGTAAGTACAGGAGTAGGAAGTGCTTCATGTTGGAGGACTTATAGGCAGAACAGTCTGATGGCGTCAACCTCACTTCTCAGAGAAGAGAGAAAGACAAGGTGGACAGATTAAAGGGACATAGCACAGTGGAACCCAGGGATTCCAAGAGGAGCAGTCGGGTGGGCTTGTTGGAGAAGGTCTCCTGGAGAGGAGGCATTTGGGTTGTATTTAGGAAGAAAAAAAACTTGGAGTAGCAGGCAAGAAATCACAATGAATAAGATATTTGTAAGAGGCTGGAAAAAGTGGAGGGAGCTAACTTTGAGGTTCAGCTCGATTCTACAAACGTTGCTTGAGAGTGTCTACCAAGACCTGGATATCATGACTATGTACAAAGGTGAATTAACTCTACCTGTCCTCTAAGAGCACACCAAGGTTTTGCAGAGTAATGAGGTACACACGATCCCTAGGAACTCTGTGGTGGCCTTGGCCCAGGCTGCGTGTTCGAAAGGCTCCCAGGCACCAAGCCAGAGCTGTGTCTTGAAAGATAAATAGAAATGAACAAGAGGTAGGGCAGGGAACTTCCTAAGGGTGGGTGCTGGAGTAGGATGCTGCTGGCATGGGCAAGACCCTGGCAAGTTGAGATTCCTCAAAGGTGAATAAGTGGATGCTGGAAAGTGTAGAAGAGGATGCTGAAGAGGTAAATAGCAATAGCTTTGGGTAAGACCTACCCTAATTTGTATTTCATCTGAAGTCAGTGGAGAACCACTGAAGGGTTTTAAACTGGGCAGTGGTACCACTTGGCATATGCTTTAGAAAGATCATTTGGGCAGCTGTGTGGAGAATGGATTTAAGAGGAGCAAGCTGGAGGTAGGGAACCATCAGGAAGGTATTGGAACAGTCCTGGCGAGTAGTGGAAAAGATTTTA
This sequence comes from Peromyscus californicus insignis, assembly GCF_007827085.1. Classification (NCBI taxonomy): domain Eukaryota; kingdom Metazoa; phylum Chordata; class Mammalia; order Rodentia; family Cricetidae; genus Peromyscus; species Peromyscus californicus. Next base: position 66,620,378 of record NW_026294617.1, on the reverse strand, counting down.
ACCACTTCGGTGAGGGTGGAGATGAAGGGTTAAAATGCGGACCGACTTAGGAGGGATATCCATGATATGTGTCATGAGGGAGTCTTGGATGAGTCTCAGGTTTAAATGAGGGTGAAGAAGTAACAGGGTCTCTAGACAGAAGGACTAAGGAAATGAACCTGAGAAACTTCCCACATCACAGAAATCATGGTCCTTGGTAAATGAGGGAGGATCATCAAAGACAACACCACAACCCTTATTGGCTGAGTCTAGGTGATGTAAGCACTTCCTGGGAGTCTCTGGCTGAGGATCAAGTCTTTGGCACTTCTTAGGTTTAAAGCCAAAGTCAGCCTCAGGAGAGAGAGTGGAAGGTGAGAGGGATGTGCCTGTGGCATAGGGCGGGCATCTGCATCATTTGCTTCATGCAGGTCTTTCACAGGGACAGGACTGCGGGGTATGGTTGGCATGGAGATGACATGAGCAGGATTCTATGGGAACCTACTCACACTTCGTTTCTGGTTTCGCTCTTAAATGGTTCTATGACCTGAGACTTCAGGAGATTCATGTCTCCTCTTTTGACCCCTGATTTGATTTTATTTTTTTGTACAGTAAAGGGTCAGATTAGATCAGTAGGTTTCATCAAACGTGAAATCTCGCAATTCTGGAGAGTATAGTCAGATATTAAGTCTCATGAAGCCCAGGCTGGCCTTGAACTCAGCGAGTAGCAGCAGAAGGTGACTTTGAAGTCACGATCCTCTTGCTTCCACTCTCCAAACACCTTTCCACAGGTCTGTAACGCCCTACATGGCTCCAACACAGACCTGTCTGGGGAGAAGAGACATCTGTTGTTCCCTATAGCTCCAAATGAAGGCTCGCTCCTCATGCCTTAGTTTTGTCTAAACCAAATCAACGATTTGGACCACTGACTAAAGATCCCAAAGATGGCACAGGCAGGCTCTCATAGGAGGCTGTTCTTGGGTCTCCAGTACTGCCTCTGCACCCATGGCTTATGGTATCCTCTGGAAGAGCTTACCCTCCTTCATGTTGTCTGAGCTGAAGCAAGGGGCACGTGACAATCCCGATTGCTTGCTCCCACTTGCAGATTGCACCCCCTGTAAAAGTAGCCAGTAAGCTGTTGTTTTGAATGGTTCAAGGTCACATAGCCAATATCTATAGATTATGAAGTGAACATTAGTGAAATAGCAACAGTGGCTGTTTCATTACTATGCATAAAATCCCTTTAAATCCTCATAACTCAGCACTGCCAATAACCGATACACAGCCGTGGCAATACCAGCCCTAGAGTGCTGTGCCCACTCTGACGTCTGCTTATCTCCGACCTGGGGAAGAATGCGGTGAGGAGACGTGTCCCTTTCTTCCTCCATTCTCTCTCTCTTCTTCATTCATCCTCCCTTCTTGCTTACTCTTTTCCTGGGAAAGGAATAAGAACAACTTAGTAAAGCCTCTTCCCTTCCCCGTCATCTGCAGGATGAAGTCCTCGGGTGGCCACTAGGCCACTCACACATCATTGACCTCTGCCTGCCCTCCACCACACCAGGATTCTTGTAAATGTCTTCATCTGCTGTCTGGTCAGACACACTGTAAAGGACCGACCCTCTCCTCTCAGCTTCCACATTCCTCCGACCCATAAACCCTGCTGATTGGCATATTTCATGTTCCTCCCATTTCTTTGTATCCACTGTCTTAATTTTAAACTCTTATAGTTTCCCCCCAGAAGGAGGTACAGCTACTCTGTGCTGTTCCTACCCTTTCCCCAACCTATATCAGATGATCTCTACTGCCCCCCATGATGAAAAGTCCAAACTCATGCATGTGAGAGTCCATGTGATCCGATCAATGCTATCTCCTCTGCCCCATCCTTTGCCCTGTCTCTTAAGTGCATCAGAACCACTTGCAGGTGCTGCAGTATGCCATACATCCTTCCATTTGCTTACCTGGAGTTTTGCTTGGAGGACACCTTCCCTGGAAATCATTTGTGTGCTTTTGTGAGCACCTCCCACATTTCAGATCTTTGACTGGCTGGTGTCCCTTCTCTGCCAACCTTTCATACTTTGTCCTTTCATCTAGAACCCCATACTATATTTATATGTGACTGTCAGTATTTACCTGTAAATCTGAGAGCAGGAGATGTGGCACTCCACTTCTTGTCTCTATCCCATAACAGTAGCGCGCACACACATACACACACACACACACACACACACACACACACACACACACACCACAGTACAGTAAATGCTTATGGGGCTATTGGGATGAATGAGTAAAGACACTTGATGCCAAGCCTGGAGTTGATTCCTAGAACCTGTACACAGGCAGATGGAGAGAACCAACTCCACAAAGTTGGCCTCTGACATCTGTAGTGGTATTTGCTCTGCCCATGACCTTGGGCCATACGGCTCAGAGGAGGTGGTGCTTCTTGCCATTGTATGTGACTTCTTAAAATGAAAGGGAGAGGAGTCATGAGGCCCCTTCTCCCTGCCTCCTGCTTCCTGGTGTGATCGAACTGCTAGGTCTAAGGGGTGTGGGTTCATGCCCCATATTGGGCGCCAGATAAAGTGAGAAATCCATGGGAGTGTGCTTAAGGAGTATTAGGGAATTTAGTAGGATGTAAATTTAGGAAATACACTCACAAATACAGAACTGAGTAGACAGCTGAAGTCGTCCTATGATCTGTCTAGAAGCGAATCCACCTGGCAGTTCGATCACACCAGGAAGCAGGAAGCAGAAAGAAGGGGCCTCTTGACTCCTCTCCTTTTCCTTTTAAGAAGTCACATACAATGGGAAGAAGTACTGCCTCCTTTGGGCTGTATAGCCCAAGGTCATGGGCGGAGCAAATGCCACTACAGACATCTACATGCATGCCATGGGATGCATGGCTTCCCATCATGTACACACATACACACACACACACACACACACACACACACACACCATGTACATCCACACACACTGTCTCACAATAATGATACAGTTTTACTTTTTTGTTTTGTTATGTTTTTCTCTGTGTAGCATGGCTGTCCTAGAACTCGCTCTGTAGACTAGGCTGCCTCCCAAGGATTAAAGACAATTGCCACCACTGCCTGGTACATTTTTACTTTTTAAATAGATTTATTTTATTTGTAATTTTGTGTGTCCCAGCCATGCCTCACTGTTCTCCAGACACCAATACACTGCTGCCCCTCCTGCCTCTGTCAAAAGGTACATACTGTGTTACATCCGCTAGCTCAGGATTTCATTCTGTCCTTTGCAAACTTCTCATCTTCATTCTTTCCCCCTTTTTGCATCATCATCATCATCATCATCATCATCACCATCAAGACTGGATCTTATGCAGTCCCAAGTGGCCTCAAACTTTTTTACTTTAAAATGTATTTTATTTTATGTGTATATCTGTGTGCCTGAGTTTAAGTCTGTATACTGTATGTATACACGAGCCCATCGATGTCAGAGGAGGGTACTGGATCCTCTGAAGCTGGAGTTACTGACAGTTGTGAGCCACCATGTGGGTGCTGGGAGCCAGGATCCTCTACAAAGAGCAGTAAGTGCTCTTAACCTCTGAGCTGTCTGTCTAGCCCTGGCCTCCTACTCTATGTAGCTAAGGCTGGCCTTAACCTCCCGCCTCTGCTTTCTGAGTGATGGGATTACAGGTGTGTGCCATTCTGCCCAACTCTTTATTCTTTCCTTTTTTTTTTTTTATCACCATTGAAATTTCTAATTTCTTCCCAGGTGTGGGTCCATGTCTGTTATCCCAGCCCTCAGAAGGCTGAGACAAGAGGATCACTGTGAGTTTACGGCCAGACTGGGCTACACAGTGAAGCGCTGTCTCAGAAACAACAGCAACCAAAACAAAACCATTAGTTTCTCTCCTACATACCAGAGCTAGTGTTTGATTAGAGCTTCGTTGTTCTTAATACCTGGAGGCTATGCTTTCTCCATCCCCCCTCCCCCCTCATCGCCACAGTGTTGGCCATAAACTCTGGACGAAGTGCCCCCTAGTGGAGGAGCAGAGTACATTAGATCACCTATTTCAGTTTCTGAGTTTCCTTTTTTTTTTTTTATTTTCTGGAATCATGGGCCAGAACGGATGGAGAGAGTGGTCATCTGGGTTGAATTGAATTTGAGGGTAGGATCAACTGGAAATTGGTTAAATTTGACAACTCACAGAAGTCGTAAACAAGATTTCTCACCACTGAGTCTCCTGTGGATATTTATGCAAGCATCATCATTATTATTATTACATTATTACTCAAGTTTTGATTGTCTTAGACGCATGTCAAGCTGTGGGGAAACATGCTAAATCTGTATTAGTTACAGCTGTTCTCCACCTCCGAGGTCAGGGTAGGATCCCTTCCCATGTCACTACTGTGCTAGAGGACCGGTCATATGAATAGTGATTTTCAGTGCCTCTCTCTGGCTTCACTCTGATGTCTGAGCGTTGACCATCATTTTCAAGATCTGTCCAGCCCACACACTTTACAGGTGAGAGAATAAGAGCTGGGGAGTGTTGCTGGCCCACGTGCCTACTTCCTGGCAGAGCGGTTGTTCAATCCCGGTCTTCTAATTCCAGTGAAATTTTCCTTGTTGTTTTTGAGGCATGCGCTGGGGATGGAATCCAGGGTTATGAGCATGCTAGGCAACACTCCACCAATGGGATGGTCCCTTATTCCCCAGCAGACATTTTCTCCCCACACTATTTACTAAAATCCACCCCGCTGACTTGCTCTTAGAATTCCTCTGTCTCCATCAATTCTGTTTATTCGGGAAATGGTTATTTTATCAAACATCTACTCCTGCAGAGAGGCTGTGCTGGGGGAGGGGGGTCCTTAAAATAGAGCAGTGAGCTCAACAGAGTTGCTCCTCTTCGCAAGGTTACCCCTTTTCTGGACGTGAGGAGTTACAGGTGTGCACACAGGAACCTTCCTTTCATGGACCATTTCACCCGCTTCTTCAGCATCCTTTGTGTGGGCTTTTCTGCCACCCATTTCTGGGTTTATCTGTCACCCCTGTTGCATCGCTGATGGAGCTGAAACTCTGAGAGTCTGAGCCTTCACTTGGCTGAACCTAGGCCCAAGGATTTACAGCTCTACCACCCTCAAAAAGCAGGAAAGAAAAACAAAACAACAACACAAACCCACCTTGGTTGCCTAGCCCGGAAAGGCCCTAGAATCTGACGTTTATTAAGCTGTCATTACCCATGGCTGTTTGAAGCTTCCTGGTCCCCTGAGGTTCCTTCTACTTCGTTATAGAAGAAACCTACCTTGAATTGCTTTTGCAGCTCTGTCAGAGACGTGGGCTTGTCTAACAGAGCAACAGAGAGCTCTGCGTTTGTTACAGCTGTTCCTCACCTCAGAGGTTTGGGCAGCATACCCTCCCTAGACCACCGTCTAGGCGCCATCTGGGGAAGGCCAGCATGCCAGTAATTTGTGTGTCTCAAAACCACTTTATTGGCCTCTTGTGGTATTGAAAGTCATGTAATTATGAGCAGAATTTATATGTTACCAGGGCTGTGTAGGCACCCTCCCCGCATCTCCTTCCAGGCACTGCAAATATTGAAGGCTGGCTGAGAAAAGAATCAAACATACCCACCTTTATTATCCGTGCACCCTGTAGATAAGGTTTTAATTGAAAATTGGTTCATCTGTTCCCTGTGCCTAATTCCAAGCTGCCTGCCATGCCGGTGGAGCTCAGAAAGAGGAGCTCAGCATTCTCAGAGAAGACCTGAGCTTGGGGTCTTAAATGCGGTGGCAGTGAGTTCTGTATCCACTGCTGAAGCCTTCTGGTTGCCTAGGCATGAGCAAGTACTGGCTTTGGCTTGCCGGGGTTCCTCGTCATCTATTCTGCTGCCCATGGCTGTGGCTTCTCCCATGAGGACAGGATGTAGCTCTGGCCTGCTTCCTCCCTCCCACTCTCCAGGGATACATTCCTCCCCCCTATCCTTTCCACTTCTTTCTTTCCAGCCAGATGGGCCCAGCCACTCTCTGTCTGTCCTCACCTTCCCCTGCACACTTCTGGGCTTGTCTGGAGGCCACCCCTGCCCTTCCAGGGTACTCCTTCCCCACCTGACTCAACCTTTCTCCTGTACATCTTTCTCTAACAAGCCATTGCAGTGGTCATGGCAGATCTTGGGCCCTTAGGATGCCAAGTACTTGCTTCTCCCGCCAGGCTGTACAGACCTGCCCCTTCTCTAACTTTTACTTCCAGGGCACAGGCTCTGCATTCAGGGAATAGAGTGGGGGGTGGCCTGGATTTCAGGCCCTTTCTGCATTCGGAGAGTTGATCACCACGCCAGATGGCAGAGCAAGATAGATCACATTGGTTGTCTTGCTCAGGCACCCAGGACCTACCTCCGATGACGCTTCCTCCACCCTGGCCTCCTCCGTCCTGGCCCCACTCACATATCATTGCTGCCATGTTTAGCTCCAAGGATAATTCTCCTGCCAGAGAGCGGGAGGAGGAATTCATCTTCCAGCTCCCAGGCAGGCAGCTGTGAAATACGATTTCTAAAGTGTTTATAATGCACCATGTTTAGACAGCACTTTACATCTTCCAGAGCAGCTGGCTGAGCAGTGGTGCTGCCCATCTGGGCTGGGGGCTCAGGGACTGACTTCATCTCAAACACATGCCGAGCTTCAGTGCCTTAGTTTCCCCTTTTGAAACAGCGAAGGCGTCATTAAGTCTCTTCCTTCTGCTAGACTGTGAAATATGGCTTCTCTTTCCCCGCCCTATCCTCTTCTTCCAAACCTGTGTTCTCCTTAACTGGAAAGTGCCTAGCGTTCCTCATTTACTAATCAAAACCACAGTGTGTGCCTGTTGGTGGCCAGAGTCTGGGATTCAGCAGAGCCGCCTGCCTGTGCCATCTCTTGGAGGTTGATGGACTAGGAGCGTGAGGCTCCTGCCTCCAGCCCTGTGGCCTAAGTGAAGGCCGCAGAGGATGCCACTCCCAATCCCCTTTGTTTAGGGTCAGGAGACCCTCCCTGTGGGTTGAGGAACCAGCTAATATCTATAGACACAGAAAGGATTCTCACCTTGTTCATGGTGAGCCTTTCTCAGCCACCACCCTTCCTGTGCCTTTCACATGGGTGTGGAATCAGAACTCTTATCTCTTTAGAACTCTCCTGGCCGTTTGCCAGACCCAGAATTCTTCCCTACTTAGAAACCACCGAATCCTTTCCCATTGGCCATCCAAAGACCAGAGAAATCCCAGGGTGAGCCAAGGAATGACGAAGACATGGAGAAGTGATGATGGCCCCTGCGGTTACCCCCTTATTCCTCCCCAAAAGATAGCTGCTCCAGGGGCGACATACTGCCTTCTTTGAAACAGTTGTCCCGCTGAAAGGCCCATGGTAATTCTGTGTTTGTAAGTAAAATCATATTCATTTGCGGACAGTCTGGGTTTTAGTTTCTGGGGGTCCCGCCTTTGGCAATAACAGTCCAGCGTCTCAGGACCTCAGTGCCCTCGAGCGGCTGGTCACCCAGAGCTTACTTTAACCTTTTGTGGTGACTGTGCTACTTGACAGTTCCTCAATGAACTACCAGATAGAGAAGTCTTTGGCAAGTGTGTGGTTGCTGTGCAGCTGATTGACGCTGGGGCAGGCCGGGGAGGTGTTTTTCGGGAGGGTTGTTTTGGTTGTTCTCTGAACCTTCTTCATGGAGTGCTGTGTGTCTTTAGCTACGGTTGTGGTATCTGTGTCTGGCCAGAGTGGAGCCCTGTAACAGAGGGTCAGACCTAAGGCTCTGTGCGTGTTGGCACTTGGTGTCACTGGCTGATTTCAGGCTCTGTAGTGCCTGAGGGATGGATAAGTCTTCCCTGCCCCCAACCCTGTTGACTCCTTTACCTCCCAGGAAGACAATTCCTTACCCAGGTTCCCCAGCTTTTGTTCCGCTGCTTTTCGGTGGATGACTTACCTGACGAATTATCAAAAGTCCATTATTATTCTGAACATTCTCCCCCTCCTCCCTTCCTGTCCTGCCCTAGGATTCCAGAGCCCACTTTTGTCATTGGGAAATGCCTAGAGGCCACTAGTCAAGGGCACTTGGTCCACTCCCCTCCTCCCAAGGACTTGTCACAGGCGTTGATAGCTGCCTGGAGACTATAGGTCCCACCCAAGGACTAGAGATTCTGACTTGGTTTTTGATCCTGCTTGCTTCCAGACTCAGATCTGAGTGCAGATGTTCTGGGCTCAAAGTAGTTTAGATCAAGGAACAGTTGGGGGCAAGAGAGACGGCTCACTGGTTAAGACTACTGACTGCTCTTCCAGAGGACCAGGGCTTGATTCCCAGCACCCACAAGGCACCTTTGATGGTTTTTTTAGCGGCCCTCTTACCCTACAAGGAAAAGTCACAAAACATGACAGAACCCACTAGAAAGAGTTTCATTGAGAAAGGGAAAAGGGATAGATGTGTCCAGGCTGAAAGGACATGTGAGGGAAGGGGGTGGGGGTCAGGGAGGAGGTGGGGGGATATGGGGCCTGCCTTTTAAGGGCCACCCCGAGCATGTGCCCACACAGGCCCATGTGGCTAGTCCACGAATGTTCATCGTTCACGTGCTCATGCAGCACGTGATTTACGTGACCTCGCAGCGCATGGGTTACGTAGGACATATGACCCGGAAATGACTAGGCGAAATGACTAAGTGTCCCGCTGGGGCATGCCGATCATGGGGGTGTGGCTGGAATTTCTGTCAACCCTAACTATCCAAACTGTCCTTAACGCCAGTCTCAGGGAACCTGACATCTTCTTCTGGCCTCCGTGGGCATTGTATGCACATGATTCACAGACGTGCATGCAAGCAGAACACCCATACATGTAAAATAGAAAGAAAAGAAAAAGAAACAGTTGGAAGCCGGAGTGACTTTTCAGTCTCCCTGAGATCTTGGTTAGGGTGACATCTCTTAGAAATGTGTGTTTCAGAAGACATCTGGGAAGTGGTGTCTCACCCCCTGGAGAAAGAACTACAACTAACTCCATCATCCTACTCCATGAGCTGAGGGCCCAAGCCTAGCACATCTATCCCACATCTCGGTCATCTGATTTGGCTGTGACAAGAACAGTCATTTCCAGGCGCCACAGTAACAGCTCCTGAGAGATGTGGAGAGCTTTGCTCATCGGAGATATCACAGGGAGGAGCAGGGCTCAGAGGGAGAAGTCTGCTCCCGAGTCAGGCAGGATCAGGTAGGAACAGGCTCCAGAGCAGCTCAGTACCCTGTATACACCCTCCCCACCACAGCCCTCCTGCACAGCACCCTCCCTACCACAAACCCCCTGCACAGCACCCTCCCCACCACAGCCCTCCTGCACAGCACCCTCCCCACCACAGCCCTCCTGCTGGCAGCCTGCACAGCACCATGCTGGAAAGAAGGAGTTAGAGGCAGAAGATGTCAGGGTCTGCCAAGTCGACTGGAGCTGACAGCCTCTGTCTGTTCAGACATGCCTCTGGTTGTCTCCGTGATTCTCACTGCTCTCTGTTCCACATCAGATTCCTTTGTCCTGAGCCTCACATCCTTGTAACAGACGCCCCCAGACCCCTCTTTACTCCCAGCTTTTAGGACAAACCACTGGAACAGTAATGACCATGTTAGCCTGAGAGTCTAGAGGTCTGCATTTCTAGTGTGATGTGGTCTCGGGGTGAAGTTGACACCTTCTGTTTACCTCTGCCTTTAATGGCCTCTGTGATTTAGAGTCTCCATCCAGGTATGTGGGGGCAGAAAAATATGGGGTGGAAGTAGTTGAAGTAAAATTAGAGATAGGTACGGTGGCCTTTGGGCTTAGGGTAGAGATGAATAAGAAAGAGCTGGAGGCCGGGCAGTGGTGGCGCACGCCTTTAATCCCAGCACTTGGGAGGCAGAGCCAGGCGGATCTCTGTGAGTTCGAGGCCAGCCTGGGCTACCAAGTGAGTCCCAGGAAAGGCGCAAAGCTACACAGAGAAACCCTGTCTCGAAAAACCAAAAAAAAAAAAAAAAGAAAGAAAGAAAGAGCTGGAATCTGGGGTCAGACTCCATATTGAGGTTACTTGTAAGATGAAGGTGTGGTCTAGGATCCTAGTGATTTGATAAATGTCTTTTGATCACTCAAGCTGTTCTTGGCAGTAAGGTCGCCTGAGATGTGTTGCCTTCAAGACAAACATATTCTACTTAAGGTTTGGTGTGACGATCGGTTTAAGATGCATTGGTGATTGGTGTTGGGGTTGAGGTTGGGTTAGGGGTAAAGACTGAAGCAGGAATGTGGAGCCATTGTGGTGGCATTGAAGAGGTTTCTGTGTAAGTTCCTTCTTCCAAAGCTCTGCTTAATTCTTTTCTCCTGGTGCTTACTCAAGCTTGTCTTTGCTGCCTAAGGCTTGCAGGACTTACTGAAATCCTTTTAATGACTGTGACCATCTGTTACCCCTCCTAGCTACCAGCCCTTTCCCTTCCCCTCTCCTCCTCTGCTTCCCCAGCAGGGTGTCTGCATTCCTGGGGTTGTGGCTGAGTCTCTCTGACTCTTACCTCTTATTTTTAATCTGCTTAGAGTCTCTAGGATGACCTATTTGCCCCCCACTCCCTGCCTCCTTCCCCCACCGCTGCCCCTTGTAGTCCCAGACTCTCACGATTCTACGTCTTTACACAGCCATGGGATCCTTCCGTCTTTATGTGTGTTTTTACCATCCTCAGGGAATCTGGTCTCTCCAGCCTCCGACTTGACTTACCCCTTCTTCCATGGCTGACGTCTTGGAAGACGTCCCCTGCCTCTGCCCTGCCGTTTCACTCCGCCTATCCTCCTCAGTCCGTTTCCTCAGAGTACACCCCACCTCATCCATTCTCACTGCCTCTGTATCTGTGGAAATCCCATTTAAGGCAGACCCCTTGAGGAATCATGTGCATCCAACCAGGAGCAGGTAGTTCTGCACAGAGCCATCACTTCCAAGGGATACAGGTGAGGAGGGATGCCGGAATGAGGGCTCAAAGCAGAGAAATCGTTCTTCTTTCATTCCCAGTGAAGTAACAGGAGTTCAGTGTGGAGATTGGGTAGATGAAATACTAATACTTCAGGAGGGAGGAAGTTTGGTTCCAGAACTCTCGGAGCAAAGGTCCAACTGCTTCTACCTTCCATTTTACAAAACTCTGCAGTTCACCCACTCACTGAGAGCCCGGGTTAGAGGTTTCTCTCCACCCAGCCCCTCCTTAACCCTTCTTCCTGTGCTCTCAGAACCATCCTGTGATCCTGGGAGAATGTCACCTCCCATGTATTAATCCATCTACCCACCCACCTGAGGACTGAGAGCTTGATGGACTCTGGTGTCAAGGAAAACACAGGCTGTTTGTTGGAATGCACTGCACCCCCCTCCCCCCAAGAGAGATAATTCAAGGGGAATATTGGCTTATCCAGGAAACGTGGTGCTAAATTTGTCGTGAGATTGCTGTCATGAGCAATGAAAGAAGCCTCTCAATGTGGAGGATTGGGCAGCTAAATCAAAAATCACTAAGTTATTTCAGGGATCAGAGACTGTGGAAATGGAGGAAAAAGAGACCTCCCCTTCTTGGGACAACAGAGGGTGATCAAAAAAAATTATATATATATATATATGTGTGTGTGTGTGTGTGTGTGTGTGTGTGTGTGTGTGTGTGTGTGTGTGTGTATGTATCAGAGATGCAGAGAAGAGCTGTAAAGCAAGCAGGCTGCACCCTGGAGGCTGTTCCTATACTGTGTCTACATCTTCTCTGCCATGGGCTCCATCAGGCTCCTATCTGAAACCTTTTATGAAGCAGAAGCTCTTTGGAACTCCAGGTTTAGAATCCACGCAGTCTCGGATTGGCGCCTCCATGAACCCTTGCCATGTACTCACAATTGGTTGTCGCCTGTCCCCATCGTGTGGGGAGATAAATTACTTTAGCCTTCTTCTTTCACCTTAGCCCTCGGGACATGCGTGTCCCATTTAACAAGCAAACTGAAGCAAGCGAAGGAAGAAAGATCGGGAACAAATACCAAAAGTTCCTCCCCACCTGGCTCCCTGCCTTGGAGTCAGCAGCCTATCTCTGAGCCTTCTCCCCTCTGTGCAGGCTGCCGGGGCCCTGCTCTACAAAGGTGGGTTTTAGAACCCCCACCCCAGGCTCCCCCAGCTCCCTGCAGCAAATTAACATCCCATGCCTCCTAGACGTGAGGAGTGAATAGTTAGATGGCTCAGTTCCACAGCCAGTTGGCACTGCTTTTACTCTACACAAGATTCATCCAGATAACCTCAGCTTGGGGCTTCTGGAGGTGTCTTGCGGGGAAATCTTTTTAACGGAGCTTAGTTGGAAAAGTCTACTGTCTGTGCCTTGGTTTTAGGCAGAAGGTTCCATGGTTTCCCTTTCGATGAAGACTTATCAGCGCGCGCGCGCGCGCGCGTGTGTGTGTGTGTGTGTGTGTGTGTGTGTGTGTGTGTGTGTTACCTACGGAAAGGGTCTGTGGCTATAGCTAGTAGCTAGTAGTAGTTCCAAAGGAGGAACCGGTCAAACATGTAACAAAATCAGGTTTATTTATCCATTCAGTAAATACCCATTAACGATATTCATGCAGGAAGCGCCTGCTAACGTTCTAAGATCCACACCCCCATGCTTAGAGTTGAGGGGCAACCATACCACAGCTCTACTAAACCCACTCCCATGGTCTTATCTCTTCACCATTGGTTAGCTGGTATTGTCTAGCATGACACTGATGGAACTCTTCAGCCGTTAACTGGTTATCACCTCCTCCAGCTCCCCTGATAGAATGTGATAGCAAGAACAGCTTCTTCCCATTTCTACAGCATGTCCATTCCGATGCTTGGCTTCCAGGACACAGTGGTCAGGCTAAGATACGTCTAGGATCCTGAATGGATGTGTTTTTCCGACTGCCCTGCTACCCAGGCCTTCTGTCTTCTGAGAACATTTTATTCTCCCTTCCCTCCCTGCTGTCCAATATAACTCCTGTACATTCCTCAAAGTCCAGCATAGATACCCAACAGTTCTTTGAGGATTCTTCCTACAACCTCTGATACTTTCCTCCATTCTGCTTTACCCTATAGTGTCTGTAGGCAGAAGGTTCCAAGTTTTCCCTTTTGGTGAAGACACAGCGTTTTGTGTGTGTGTGTGTGTGTGTGTGTGTCTGTGTGTGTGTGTGTCTGTGTGTGTCTGTGTGTGTCTGTGTCTGTGTGTGTGTGTGTGTGTCTAGTGGAATTTTAGTGGGTAAGGGCAGGTCTACCAAGTCTGTCTTTGCATCCTGAGTCCAGAACAGTGCCTAGTAGGTAGTAGGCACTCAATAAATATTTGTTACATAAAGTATATTTAATTGATATAATCATTAATGAAGATAACTGAATAAGTATTTATTGAGAACCCTTGATATGCAAGGCTAGTCATTTCAGAAGATGAATGAGAGTATATCTGTTATTCCAAGGGGTTTTCTATCTCATCATCTGAACATAGACCCAGAATAAAATATAGAATGAGCATAGATCTAAGTCAAGGTGAGGCTTGATCATGTCCAAAGCCCACCACTATTATGTTGAATTCTCCTAGTTAGGTTAATTGCTGTGGACTAAAAGTCTACCCTACACTTTCTCTCAACTTCTCTCTTAGATCGTTGTTGACCTATAGTTGTTGACCTATTCTTTCCCCTTTAACTGTCCTGATTCAGTGTTTCTTTCTTTAACTTTTCAAATCTACCTTGATTGAACGATCATGAATTGATTATTTGATAGGTGTTTATCTAAAGAAAAAAGAAAACAGAAATCATAAGTGTAGATGAACAATCTTATTAAATAAGAAACACAGAGCCAATGCAGAGATGAAAGCCCAAGAGATCAGAGGTAAGAGCTAAAAACCTTACCCTTCACTGCTGCTGCTGTCCTCTTCAGCCAAGAGACCTCCTTCCTCTTTGTTTGTCCTTTTTATTGACTTTCTATTCTGCCTTCTCATTGGTCATAAACCCAACCACATGACCTCCTCATCACTGCCTATCTGTACAGACCTCCAGGTCTTCTATGGTTGGTATTGAGATTAAAGGTGTGTGTCTCCATGCTGGCTGTATCCTTGAACACACAGAGATCTGCCTAGCTCTGCCTCCCAAGAGCTGGGATTAAAGGTGTGCACCACCACCACCCAGCTTCTGCTATGGCTTGCTATTAGCTCTGACCCCCAGGCAACTTTATTTATTAACGTACAAATAAAATCACATTTCAGTACAAATAAAATATCTCCATACATAAGTATACCTATACCCAGAGTTCTCTAGAATAATACTGAGAGATGCCATCCTGCTTCATAGTGATGCTTCTAGTTATAGGAGCACATGGCTTTGTACTTCTAGAAAGTTTGCTTGGGTAATAGTGGTAGCACAGGTCTGTAACCCCAGCTTCTTGAGTACGGAGGCAGGAGGGTTGAAAGTTCAAAGCTTGCCCAGGAAGCTCAGTGAGACCTTGTCTCCAAAGAAAGAAAAAGGAATTCAGTAAGTTCTTATGTAACTAGAACACTCTGTTCCCCAGGACCCACAGTCATTAATGTGTTCCTGTATCTTATGGAGAAGTACAGTCCTGGTATCTCGGGGTGCACCCAGGTTGTGTATGCACAGTATCTCTCTCCTCCACCTTTTTTAGCCATTGCGGTGAAGAGCTGAATGCTCATGGAGTTAAGACTCATGCCTTCCTAGATAGGTTGATCCTGCTCATAGACTCAGGTGATCTCTCTAAAAGGGCTAGAGGCACCTGCAAAGGGCATCCGTAATGATGGGTTGAAGATTCTATGAGATTAGTATTTACCCTGGATCTGCTGGGAATGGGAATGTAATAAACCTCATAAACTCAAAAGCAGAGATGTACCCTCAGGAATGCTAGCCCAGGGTCCCAAGACCTAGATTTCCTTCTGGCTTTTTCAGTGCCTAAGTGAAGAAAAACTTCTTACTATTGTCTAGACCTTTCTTTGTCTCTGAATTGAGACTTTTATTCTGGAGAATGTTCCAGAAAACCTTTGTGGAGGGACCTAGCCTACATTTCTTCCTAGGCTTTAAGCCTGTGTGTGTGTGGGGGGGAACTCAGGTATCATTCTGACTCTGCTAAAAGTTCATTACAGCAATAACTAAGAATATTCAAACAGGCAGAGGATGGTTTTCGGGGCAGAACTATCACTTTGGGGACCCATGTACCTGAGAAAATAGCTTCCATGGAAGAGGGACCATAGGATTAGAACCAGGAAAGTATGTGTGTGCAGAGGCAGGGGCAGGCAGGTAGGAAATGAGGTATAAATGACATGAGAGCGAAGCTTAGACCTCCCAAGTACCTTGTAGGAGGGTACCAGGTTTGGACCTTGATAGAGTCCTTCTGAACTGCCTCAGATATGGCCAATCTCTTCCTCTTTACCTCTCCTTGTACAATCCTCTCAAGGGTCGCTCCAGTTCTCAGAGATGTCCTTCCTTTTCTTTGACCTCAAACATCAAAACCTTCATCGGAGGACAGGGGCGGTGATCTGCCCTCAGGCCTGTCTTCAGTTTGGCTCCCATCTCTGGACTTCTCCAGTTCCGGCCTGCGGCTTCTCCGCCTCTGTCTTCATTGGACGTTCTCCTCCCCGCCAGTCTTCGGTGCTTTGTTCAGTCTGTCCGTTCTTCCTTTAGGGCCTGAGCGCTTCCATCCAGCTCTGTTAGCACAGGCACACTGTGGAGTACCCAGCCCTGTAAAGGGGACTCTGTAACTGGGAGGCTAGCTCTGAAACCACCGGGGATTTGGAGTTCTTTCCAGTGATTCCCACCCCCACTCTCTGTTTATTTCTTCAAAAGAAAGGAATTCGGGTTAGATTTTACCAGTGCCCTTTCCAGTCCTACCCTCCAGGCCACTGCTCCTCTTTTTTTTTTTTTTTTTTTTCTTTTTTTCTAGCAGATGGCCTCGGGGACCTAGGCTTTTTATTTTTGGCCCCACCTCAGGGCCTTTGCATGTTCAGGGTTCTAGTTCTGATTTATTTTTCTCTCTTGCCCTTTGTGTCCGTATGTTGTTGTTGTTGTTTTTCTCTTTTGTAACATAGTATCACTTCACCCCATCTTTCCTTCTTCCTTCCTTCCCTGATGCTAATTTTTTTTTTCTGAGATAGTCTCATACAGTCCAGGCTGGCCTCAAACTTGTCATGTAGCTGATGCTGGCCTTAAGATCCTGCTTGCCTTTCCTCTGTCTTCCAAATTCTAAGAGTATAGACATGTACCACCATGCCAGATTTTCTGTGGCGCTGGGGATGGCGCCCTGGCCTTTCAGGGATTCCATTGGAGCGCTCTACCAACGAATCGACAGCCTTAGTTTGAATCGTTTCTAGTTCATCCCAGCTTCTCCTGCCTTCCTGGCCCAGATGGAGTGGAGAGCAGAAGTCTCCTGTCCCACCTTCCCTACCCACCTTCTCTGTCTCTTGCTTTCTCTATCTCTGTTCTTGTCCCCCCTCTTCTCCCTCCCCACTTCCTTCTTTACCCCTCACCCATCTGAGCTGGCTTCCTGCTTGCCGCCCGCCTCTTCTCCCTCCCCACTTCCCTTGCCCACTGGAGCCAAATGGAAATTTGGGGTTTGTATTTTTTGCAGAACCAGACACTGAGCCCTGCCGTCCCCTTTCTGCTTCTGCCTGGCGTACCTGCTGCAGCCAACCCCACCTGGCTCTCCAGACCATTCGGACGACGACAACGTTCTATAAAACATTGTCAGGGCCCCCTGCCAAGCCGTATTTGCATAGAGCTGTCAGATCAGGTCTGGCCCAGGTACCTCGGGGCTAGAGGCCACAATGGGACAGGCGGCACTGCTTCTAGCCACACCTGCTAGCCCTTTTCATTTGAAGAGCAGTGTCCCTGTGAGTTGGCCCAGACTAGCCGGCGCGACCTCAGAGTCCAGGCTTGTCTTTTCTCTCTCCTCTGTTGCTCGACTGTGAGCCTGTGGGAGGGAACGTAAGAACTCAAATGGGACTTCCTTCCAGAGGAAAACGAAGAGTGGCCTCTGCCTCCTAGGCTGGGTACCACATTTGGGTCCTGTCGGCCACTCACTGTCCTGTTGCACACACCCACAGCTGTCCCCACACACCCTACCGTGCAGGAAACATGAGGATAGGCCCAGGCGCACAGGCTCCCTTTAGTCTGAAGGTGACTGGGTGGATGTCCTCAAGGCTTGGCCCAAGTGTAGACAAGTAAGAGGCAGGGGTAACGGACTCCGAGGCCTGCGTCAGGGGGCTCCTGTGGCCACATTACTCCGCCCCTTCCTATTACACCTAAAGAAGCCACTGCCCAGAGGCGTGGGGTGTCTTCCCCAGAGTTACCCAGAGCGGTGGCAAAGCCGAGGTCAGGTCCACCCACACCTCTTTGACTTCTAGTCCATGGATTTTTCTACCTCTCCCTGGTAGAGCTGTGTGAAGTCTGTCCCGCACCCCCATCCTTCCCCTTGTATTTCACGGCTCTCTTCCTGTCTCTTTGGGAGGCTGATCCACTTGTCCAGACCCATAAACCTCCTTTCCTGTCACAGCAAATACCAGACGGCCTGTGTAGTCTGCTCCAGTGCGTGGAAACAGGCCAGGCTGTGGCCATTTACAAAATCCCATCTGGTGCCTGGAAAAAGTGCCCTTTGGCTGTTCTCTCTATCCCCAGCTTTGGAAATGGACATTGGGGTTGTGTGGGGGAGAAGGGCCTAGAAGGAGGAAGGTAGTGGAGAGGACATTTGAGGCCCCTACCACCTGAGTTTTTCCACTCAAAGAGGGAGGGGACGCTGGGGGACTCTGTGGCAGGATGGTAGATGCAGCAATAATTCTGAGTATTGGGACAGGAGTCTGGGACTGTGGTCTGTTTGTGCTCTTCACTGTCTACCCATAGCACCTGATTAGACCATTCCTCCAAGCGAGTCTGTAAGTTTTCCATCTCACAAAGTGAAGCCTTCATCTGTCAGAGGAGGAGGAGGCCATGACGCTACAGGGCACTCACATCCATCTGAACGTTTTAGGACTCCAGGCAGGGCTCAGCATAGAGCAGAGACAGCAGGCCTAGATGCTTCCTGCCCGCTCAGCCGAGCTGACAGAGAGCGTCTTTCCTGGAGCTTCCAGTCTGAGGGGCTGCCTCGGGGTGTCTGACCCGGCCTTCTGCTCTTTCCCATTATCTGTCCTCACTTTGACCAGCCTTAGCCTTGCCTATGACCTTCCTCCTCCTCCATCAGAAGTACAAATCTTTCTTTCTTTTCGCCTTCCTTCTCTGCTGGCCCATCCCAAAGACTTGAAATCCTCTTTTCTCAGAGAATCCACTGTGAAAGGTTCTGTGATGGTTGTGAGTGAACGGCTGGGGTGGGGAAGGAAGCCCTGTCAGGGTGAGGGGAGGGAAGACAGGGGAGGGAGGGATAGTAGAGTGGAGAGATTTAGTTCCATCTGAAAGCTGTCAGTGTGAATCAAAGGCTGTACTTTGAGCAGCAGCATGGTCTGGAGTGGTGAGCTCAGGGACTGCTTCAGCCCAGGGGGTTCATTACTGCTCTTTGATAAATCCGGGGAGACGGGGCTCAGCCCCCACCATCCCTCTCTCCTGCTGCTTAGCTCCCTGACTTCCTCATGCTGGGCCCGACTCTCTCTGGTTCTGGTTGGTCCTGTCAGGCTAGGCTCTGGGAACATGACCACCAGGGTACGTGCTCCAGAACAGGGAACAGACTGGTGCCCACGGGCACAGACAGATGTGTACTCACACACAAGGACACAGAAGGGGTGTTCACGTGGGCAGGAAAGGGAACACATGTGCTTGCTTGTTTCTGCCCATGTGTGACCATATGAAGTTTATGGCTGTGAGAAGTTATAAACATGCCCATCATATCGTAGATTTAGGGGCCAATTCCTAATTCTCCATCAAAAATAGGGTTTGAGGCCTAGGGGTGTAGTTTGGTGGTAGAGCTTTGCGTAGCATGCATGAGTACTTGGGTTCAATGCCCAGTGCCAGGAAAAAAAAAAGCAACAACAAAAAAAGATTTGACCTCTCTGTCCTTGCTAGGCTCAGCAGAAAAAGGAGATTGGAAATTTGTTCATGAACAAAGCCTGGCCTGGCCCTGGCTGGAGAAAGGGTCTGAAGGACAGGCCTGGGTCATGAGGAATGGGCGAGAACGTAGTAGATGAGGGGATGCAGAGATAACATCCGGAGGGAGTGTAGAGGCCTGGGGATCAGTGTCTGACTCAGGGGGTCCCAGGAGAAGACAGCAGCCAGGCTACCGAGATAGCATCCCGGGGAGAACTTGGTTTCTTCCTGGGCTTTCTGTGTCCCAGCCTTAATTTTATGTGGCTGAGGGGAGCTCCTCGGTGTCTCTGAGCCGTGGTTTCTTATTATGAGCAGTAACTACCCCAGTGTCTGTGAGCTTTGGTGTCCTCAAGCCTGGTAAAACATTACCTGTGTGTCTGAGTATAGCATCAAGTCTTTCATATGCAGGACCTATTTACACACACACACACACACACACACACACACACACACACACACATACACACACATACACACACATATGCGCGCGCTGGCAACCATTGGTGGCTTAAAGACTGGCATTTTGTTTGTCACTGACACTCCCTGGGCTTGACAGAGATATTCTCTCTGGCCTTGCGTACCACTCACTGTCCCCCTCCATGCATTTACATCAAGCCTCTCCTGCGCTGATAGCAGCATGCAAGGCAAGTACTACATACAGGCTGTGGGGCCAAACTCCAGACCTGAGCACCGCTGTCCATCCAAGAGGTAAACAGCGTGGACATGGAAGTCAAAGCTGTAAAGGAGAGGTCAGAAACTTCAGGCTACCAGTAGCTCTTTCTCGGGCTGAGGCATGAATCCAGTTCATTTACAAGATTGGATATTCCTAGAACGTGACAGAATACCAAGAGTGGTGACCATGGAGCCGAGAAGCCTGCTTTTATCTCGTTTCTGCCAGACCATAATTCCCCTTTCTTTAAAATGCAGGTAATAACTACCACTGTGTAGCGGGTTATAATGCTGGGAACAATGTCCGTAAGACATCAGAGTGGCATGCAATCAGCATTTTATAATTGGAGGTATTTATTATCATGGAGCGTTGCTGGGACTGAATGAACAGAAATGGTAAATCAAAACCTCTGTTCTCAGAGGCTCCCAGGAGAGCGGGGAGACAAAACACACATGAGCAATTTTTAATCCAAGGCAGGTTGTGGTGTGTGCTCTACCCAGAAGCCCAGACAACGCTGTGGGAGAATAAAGGAAGGAACCATTTTGAGTGTGAGGTTAGAAAAGCTTTGTGGCTCAAAGTGGCGCTAAGGGGTGACAGGTGACTTGGAAGGAAGGCGATCTGGGAATGAAACAGAAGGATGGCGGCAGGGATCGGGGTTCTCAGCTCCCACACTCTTTAGGCTAGCAGGGAGCACGGAGCTCTGCAGTCTTCCAAATTCTACTGGGACCCCTCTGCTCCCCTTACCTCTCCAGTGTGAATCTCTCCTCTACCTCTACCACCCTGTTCACTGCTGCCCTGCGGGAAAATCCACGCTGAGTGTCTAGAAACCCCAGTGGAGGTCGGAGAGAAAAGGTTGTTCAGACAGCGGGTACTTACCAGGTAACTCCTTCTGAAGAAAAGGCTGAGCCGACCTCTGCAGGCCCTAGGCCTGTCTGCTCTCGAGCTCTCTCGGCCTGTAGCTGTCCACTGTCTTCCCTTCCACCTTGGCCCCTTTATGACTCTACAGACATCTTTGTCTAAAGGGCCTTCCCTTGTTTCTTGCTCCTCTGCCTTTGTGTGGATGTCTGTCTTTGACTCTGTTTCTCAGTATTTGTCTCAGTACCTCTGTTAACGGCCCCTCGTGTGTGTGTGTGTGCGCGCGCGCGCGCGTGTGTGTGTGTGTGTGTGTGTGTGTGTGTGTGTGTGCGTGCGCGCACATGCGCGCGCAGTGTGCAGTGATCTGTCTTCATTGTGGCTGGCTCACCTCATCTGTGATGGAGTCTGAAGATTGGGGGGAAGCAGGATCAAAGTAGAAATTCACTTTCAAATACCATCAGAAGCATGAGACTGTTGATCTGATGCTGCAGCAAGAGGCTAGTCTGTGCTTACCTGTCTGTGGCCAGGCCCTTTCTGGTTCTTTCTCTACATTACTATACTATGCTGGTTCTGTTCCCGGAAATGGATGAGGACATGTGCATAGACCCAGACATAAGGATGGGACTGAGATTTTCCCTCTCTATTCAGAGCAGGCTCCACTAAGCTTAGCTCAGGTACCCAGGACCCAGGACCTCAGAGGCATGCTTGAGTTGTGATGCGCCACTTGCTAGGCCACATGTTCTAGGTTACTGGTGCCTTCTTGACCCTACAGGACTTACCAACACCTTATGTCTCGTCTTTAACTAGGACTGCCAGGGCCCTTCTCCCCTTCCTGCTCACAGCATTCCCTTCCACTGTTCCACTTCCCTCACCATCTGCATGAGAACCTTCTAGACTGAGTGTTATCCTTCCCAGCTCTACTCCCCAGCCCATTTTTCAGGGTTCCTCCTTTCACAGAAGAGAGCATACTATTCCTTCCACATCTTGACTGTTTCGGTCTCCCTTAGATGGGGCGGGGTGGAGGGAGAGGGCAGAGCTCTGCTTTCTCCTGAAGGAGTTTGGCTGTTTGCTCCTAACAATCCACCCATTAACAAACTCACTTAGAACACCCCTGTGTGCCTGGCAGTCGGGCACCTGTGCCAAGTGATGTGGCTTAGGGCTGTGAGTGGCACAGTCCAGACTCAAAAAGTTGCCCCAGGCTGCGCTGAGGTAGGTGACCTGGGCAGTGTGGTCCTTGCTATGGCCAAAAAAAAAAAAAAGAAGAAGAAGAAGAAGAAGAAGAAGAAGAAGAAGAAGAAGTCAAGCCGGGCAGTGGTGGCACACATCTTTAATTCCAGCACTCGAGAGGCAGAGCCAGGCAGATCTCTGTGAGTTCAAGGTCAGCTTGG
Source organism: Peromyscus californicus insignis (assembly GCF_007827085.1). NCBI lineage: Eukaryota > Metazoa > Chordata > Mammalia > Rodentia > Cricetidae > Peromyscus > Peromyscus californicus. The sequence goes on along the minus strand of NW_026294617.1, from coordinate 66,598,484 downwards.
TCTACAGAACGAGATCCAGGACAAGCACCAAAACTACACAGAGAAACCCTGTCTCAAAAAACAAAAACAAAAAAAAGTCAATAGATAGGGTCTGAAGCAGCGCAAGTAAGTCATGGAAGGCACCCCAAAAGAGGTGACTATTTGAATCCCAAAGAAGGAGTGTGTGAGGACCTGAAGGGTGACCTATATATACCAGCTTATATAGTTTCGAGAACAGAGCTTGATTAGATCAAAAGGAGTTTTCCCTAATCATAAGTTGACTGAAGTACCACCCATGGCTTCTGGTCTCGCTCATATGCTGTCTTGGCTGCAGGGCTATTTGGGGACATGGAATGCTGCTTGTGACTTTGGTACAGAAAGTGGTCCTTCCATGGGTTCAAATCTGGGAAGCCCCTCATTTCCTTCCTCATTCTCTGCTCATCATTTTTCCCATTCTGGTTTTAGACCAAATCGCTTCAACTAGAGCTAAATCAAAAATGTATTTTACTTCAAAATTCACAGAAAAGCCGACATTACCCTCTGTCACTCATTCTTAGGTTCCCGAAAGTGTCTCTCGTTGTCCAACTGCTCAGGGATAAGTAATGGTCATGATTATTTAGTAGGTAAATGCAAAGGATGTTGGTAGGTCTAGCATCCACTGCACCACACTTGGCTTCACGGCAGTCCACGAGGTAGACATATCATTCCCAGGTAAGAAAATGCAGTTTGAGGGTAACTTGACCAGGGCCACCCACTTAGGAAGAGTTGCAGAGGGACCATGGAAACCTTTGTCTTCCTCTAAGCCAATTCTAGTATTTGAGCAGAGAGGGTCTTTGGCAGTCTCTCCCAGACTTGTTGTCTTACAGTGAGCAACTGGAGGTCCAGGTAAGGAAGAGCCAGACCAGGGTGGCTAGCTTCTCACTCCAGCAAGACCCTTGTCTCCTGACTTCAGGTGCATCCCATCGCCATCCCACTGCAGGGTCATCCAGCATCTCATTGCAAGTAAACATGCAGCCGGCTGCCCACTGTTCTCTGGAGATGCCAAGAAAAGACCAGTCCTCAGGCTTCATGTAAAAACGCTATGGCTATCCATCCAGACTGATCTAAGCTCACAGGCCACCCATGTCACAAGCCCATGACTTGGGCTCTAGGAGCCTTGAGGAAGAGAAACAGAAGTACAGTTGATTGCACATAGCTACACTTGAGAACGTGCAAGGATATGAATAAATTTAAATACTAATGAGTGCAAATGCCTGAATTAATAACACTGGCTGCTCACCTGACCAGTCCTTCCTGCAGGACCTCAGCACCTGCCATCCCTCTCTCTGGAAATGTGGATGAGCCTTATCTTTTTCTTCTTTAAAGAGACAGTATGGGGAATCAGGTCTGCAGAGTTGGGGAGCCACTTACAGAAAACACAGGTACCCATTTTCTAACCTCCTGGCTCCATGCAGATCTAAAGAGCTGCGTTGCCACATTTTAACCAAGGGCAGAGCCTGCTTCCTGGGTTTTATTCTGACCACCAGATCCCAGGAGACCCAGAAAGAGGAGAGAGTTCCACCTCAGAGAGGTTCCATTCTCCTGGAACAGACAGGGCAGACACTTCCACCCACAAGCTGCCTTCCACCTCTTGATGACAAAAACATGAGCATGATCCCTGATGGCTTTGGACAGGAAATCCTGTAGCTAGAGCTGCCACAGCAAGGCTGAGCGATGGGACAGGCTGTGCTTGCACAAGGGCCTCCGGAATCAGCCTCGGAGGTTTTCCTGAATGGAGAGTGTGGAAACAAGCTTGGAAGGAAGGGGAGAAATGGAACTGGAGAGAAGAAAGGACGTGGGCTGGACGAGGATCTCAGGGCAGGGGTGTTGCTTCCTGGTAGAGTGCCCTGTGTTTGATCCCAGAGTAAGAGGTGGGGAGAAGCCTATACACTGGATGGAAGGGGGGCTCTTGAAATGGGGACAGATGAACTGGGAAGCTGGGTTTGGAAGGAGTTGGATTAGGGGGCTGTGGCCTCTATAAACTCAGTGAGCTGGAGGAAAAAGTGAACCAGGAGTCTTAGCTTGGAAGGGAGCTGCTTTTGATTGCCTGGTGTGACTTATTGGAGCTGTGACAAGGAAGCCTCTGATTTAACCCTTTGCCGACCCCTCCTCCGCCCCTCTCCTTCCCTACAGCCCAGTGTAGGATGCTAATGGTCACATTGTGCTATGTCAGTATGCAGGCCTGCCCCACCACTGGGACCAGGCTGTGATGAGGCAAGCCTGTTGGTGGGAGCAAGAGAGAAGAAATCTGCAATCCAATTCCCTACTCCATTTAGGCTCCACAATTAAAGGCAATTACTCTGCAGTTCTCTAATCAAATGCTCCCGGCCAAGCTACCAGCCAGGCAGCCATGTGTAGCTCCTGGAGCGAGAGGGAGAATTGAACAAAGTCCCACACTGTCTCAGCTCCCATGATGCAGGAGGCTGTGTGCATGCAGATGTATGGGTGTGTATGTCGCTGCGCCCCCAGCCCTTGGGTCAAGGGTAAATACATGGCACGGAGCCAGTGTGCCCAAAAGTGGGGTTCAGGGCTATTTGGCTTTGGATATACTATCATCTTGGAATTGTCTGTGCACTCCAGTAGACATGGTGTACATGGTGAGGGCTGGGCATCTGTTGGTCCACACTGCACGGGAAGGAAGGGATTGTGGCGAAAACAGTCACCTTTGTTATGAATGCATCACCCATGAAGCTGAGTATCTAAGAGGCTGGCATCAGATGCCTTGTAAAAAAAGAGCCTTGGACCCAGATAGCCAGGGCTTGACTAACCCTAGTCTAACCCTGGCTCGACTGTTGTTCAGTGGGTGGTCATTGGGTAAGTGCCGCCCTCTGGGCTTCGGTGTTCAAAATTGGGTCAGGCCCAATCCGAAAACCTTTAGGTACTGCCAGACCATTCCTGTGATCGCTCAGCCCTCCAGAACCTTGGACCTGTCCCTGGGGCCCTGAAGGGGAGATTGAAATAAAGGGAGCCTGTGGCATCTTGCGGGGGAAGGCATGGCCCTGGCTTGCAGGGTAAGAGCAGACTCATACAAGGACCCCCCCCCCCCCTTGGTGGACGCCCTCCTCATTCATCTTTTTACCCACTGCCAGCTTTGGCTGTACCTGGGACCCAGACCCGCTTCAGCCAGGAGCCAGCCGATCAGACCGTGGTGGCCGGGCAGCGGGCCGTGCTCCCCTGTGTGCTCCTCAACTACTCTGGGATTGTACAGTGGACCAAGGACGGGCTGGCTCTGGGCATGGGCCAGGGCCTCAAAGGTGAGTGCTGGGCTGGGACTGTCCCTTGATTAGAGTGCGTGCTATGGTGCGCAAGGCCTTGAGTTTGATCCACAGGACAGAAGAGCAAAATGGGTATGTGTGGCTGCTCAGTCCCCCAGCATCCGGGGACTATTCCTGCCCCCCCCCCCCCCCCCCCCCCCCGCTCTCAGCCTAGACTCCTGGATTTGCTACCCATCCTTTCCTCTGTCCTGTTCTTGACTTCTGAGGTCTGTCACCTTTACCCCCCAACTCTCCCTTTCCTCAGATCGTGGAATCGCTCAAGAAAGGTGGTGTGCAGCCCGGGAGGTCAAGAGAAACAGACCTTTACACTGAGAGCTTTAGACAGACAGTCAGGGAGGCACCATGGGGTGCTGCAGACAGGTGCTGGGAGAGCAAAGCCCAGCCCGCCCAACCCCACGTCGGTGGTACACTCAGCTGCTGTCTACCCTAGGTTGTACGCTCAGCTACCCTCTACCCTCTCTCTCTCTTTTTTTTATTTTTGAAATTAGAACATGATTGCAGCGGTTCTCCCTCCCCTGCCTGCCCTTTGAGTCCTTCAGGCTTTTCTCTTCTCCCCTATGTAGTCCATGTCTGCTTAGAGACCAACCTTTCGCTTTTTAACATCAGCCTAAGCACTCTCTGGTTTAATAATTTCCATCAGCATTTGTCAAGCACAGGCTATGCAGCCAGTGCTGACGAAAACATAAAGATTTGGCCAGCAACAAAAACCCTAACTTCCTATATCCCAAAGCAAGCACAGAGAGCCTTGGGAACACCTCTTGGCAGAGAGGGTAGAGAGTCAACGTACCTGGCTCTCATGACACCTCAGTCACTTGCCCACTGATGACTTGAGGAAAACCACTTTGCGCTCCTCTCCCTGCCGTGGTTAGCTGATTTGTGAAGCGGATCTAACAGTCACAGCCTACCTATCTAAAAAGTGCACCCTTGGTTTTTACACCAAGTGGCAGGATGTGCTTTATGAGGATAATGTTGTTCACTGTGAAGCACCGTGATGATGTGAGTGGGTGAGGGACTGTATACTTCTGGTCTCGTTATTTTTGAGGGTGGTGAGATCCTTTGCTGTGGGTCTAAGTTGAGGAAATCTGCATGGCACAATCTATAAAGGAAAGAGATGAATTTGATGGATCTATTGTTGATGGGAGAGAAAATGAGAGAGATTGAGGTCAATAGATATGCAGTCAGAAAAATCCATAGCCTCTGAGGTTGGGGGGGAGCAGTGGGAAGGAGATGGTGGGAGTCAGTGGGAGCCTGTAAGCAAGGCAGACTAGATACAGAGGCCCACCCTATGTCTTTGAAAGGAAGTAGGAATCTCATTTGGGTCCGCCTTTGAGGCGCCAGCAAACCTTGCTCATTCTCCTTCCACGGTGAGTGGGGACCAGGCCTTGTGAGCCACACAGAGGTGCCCAGTAAGTGCTGAGGTGGCCTGTGCTTACCTGTGCCGCACGCACGCACGCACGCACGCACGCTCTCTTCTCTCCACTCTCCTGGCTGCTTGCCCATTCTTTTCCTCCTCTTCCTTTGCTATTGTAATGAGAGACATTTACCTGCAAACAGCTATGGATTTCATCTGCTCATCTCTCTCTCTCTCTGTTTATTCCTCACCATCCCCTCCTGCTTTATGGTCCCAACGTTATGAAGTCTGTGTCTGGTGCTTCACAGTCACACCTGCCAGTGGTGCCCGCGAGGGAGCCAAGTGGGGAAAGCTGGCCGGGAATGGACGCGGGTTCTGCTTTGGGGAGGGTCCGAGACGATGAGCCCTGGGTGGAAGATGGCGGTGTGGTCCAGGCCTCAAGACTGGGTCTTACTCTAGTCTTTCCCGTTCTGTCCCTGCAGCCTGGCCACGGTACCGGGTCGTGGGCTCTGCGGATGCCGGGCAATACAACTTGGAGATCACAGATGCCGAGCTCTCGGACGACGCTTCCTACGAGTGCCAGGCCACAGAGGCTGCCCTGCGCTCCCGACGGGCCAAACTCACCGTGCTCAGTAATGACTCCCAAGCCGTTTCTCCCCGCTCCGGTTCCCTCTGCCGTGTCTCAACCTTTTCCTCTCTTCCTAGCCTCACCTTTTCCCCTGCTGTCCCTGTTCTCCCTGGTTCTCTCTCAACAACTCCTTACATGAACTTCTTTAAAAACTAAGTGAACGGGACTAGAAAGATGGCTCAGTGGTTAAGAGCATTTGCTATTTTTGCAGAAGATCTGGGTTCAGTACCTGGCACCCACATCTGGTGGTTCAAAACCACTGATAACTCCAGTTCCAGGGGATTCCAATGCCTTCTTCTGGCTTCTGCAGCCACATGCACGTATGTGTGTGGCACACAGACAAGCAGATGTGTTTTTAGATCCATGCACGATGTAAATTATACTTAAAAAAATTCAAAGCAGGTTGAGAGTGGAGGAGGCTGTGTATTTACTGTATTTACTGGGAATTATGTTTTCTGCATGTGTGATATCCTTTGCTCCGACCTCTGCCCAGATCACACTAAGGACCCAGAGCTTTCTGTGAAATACAGCTGTGGAAACAGGGCTCTCTGCACGGAGAAGTATGGTGATGGAGACATAGCCTGTACTTTTCCTGATTTACATTGTAGTCAGGTTTGTTGTTTAGGGAACGTCCCTGTTCCTCTCCATCTCTCTGCCGCCCCTGAGCCCAGACCTTTTCCCTTTCAGCCCAACCTGCTTGGCTGCCCTTGCCTCAGCCTGTTCCTCTCTTGTCAGATGTTCCCTAGAACGCCAGGGAACAGGGGACCAGAGTCAGAAGAAATGAGCCCGGGGGTGGGTGGGTGGGTGGGGGCTGGACCCAGGGGCCAGACTGTTTGCATCTAGAGTGGCATGATGGCTTGTCTTTTGAAAGCTGAGCTCCCAGCAGCAGCCCACAGGGGGACAGAGTAGATGTCACCATGTCAGCCTTGGGCCATCTGAATAATGAGAGGACTGTCCTCCACACAGAACAAAAGTGAAGTCAGTTGTGGCCCATCTTCAGGTCTTCAGATCCCCCCCAACTCAGAGTGCTTCTGTAGTGCTTTCTCTGGCTTGGGCCGTCTCCTGTGAGTCCCTCCTCTTCCCTTCTAACCGACGACTCCGTCCCTTTTCTCTGACCTCCACTTCTCAACCTCGCTCTCCCCCAACATGAAGTCATTCGCGTGGGGAGGAGGGAGAAAGGAACTGAGACAAGTGAGTCTGTGTCCCCAGTTCCCTCCTATTTGAGGGAGGGTGAGTGGGGGCGGGGCTCCTAGCAACAGAAAGAGCTCTAGGCTGCTGGGGATCCCGAGCCCTGGGTTCAGGTTGTGCCTTGTTCATTTTTGTGCTGTGACCCTGATCACTGGCATGGAAATACACCATCATGCTTCCAGCCTTCCTTCCTTCCTTCCTTCCTTCCTTCCTTCCTTCCTTCCTTCCTTCCTTTCTTCCTCCTGAGATTTAATATTTTATGATAAGGGTTAAATGAAGTCCTATGCACAAGGTGCTTTAGTGAACAACAGGTAAAACATTGGGTAGATGGTAGAAATTATTGTCAATCGGCTTCAAAGACTTGGAGAAACTCTAGAGAAATGTGGGTTGGTGACCGAGGTGACAGATGGTCTTTGCCCGAGTGAAGGGAACAGAAACATGGCGAGGGCAGACAGACCAGCGGGAGGAGGTGCTTTACTCTCTTTGTAGCAGGGCCCCAACATCTCTGGGCATATGGGAACGGAGCTCATGAGGAGGTACAACGGTAGAGAGCCAGGCAGATCAGGAGGCCCCTCCCCCATTTCTCCACTTCTCAAGTTTCTCCTGCTTACAACCACACTCCTGCCCCTGTTATCAGAATTATATGAAGCAGGGGGCAGGGAAGAGGTGGGAGAGCCGGGATTGAGAGAGTAGTCGGGTGGGCAGAAGCCAGCACCCTTTCATCGTGGCAAAAGCAGCACATTTTTGCACATTACACGTACCCTGCATGCCGTACTCTGTGTGCAGCTCCACACTGACCTCACACAGGCTCGGTGAAGGGCTTTGTTAGGTCTTTGAGGGAGAAACAGACTCAGTGCCTTTAGGGGCTCAACCAAGACCGCACGATGGTAAAGGAGGGTGCCAGCGTTTGAAGGGTACTGATCTAAATTCCACTCCTCCTCCACTCTGCCACTCCACGTGCAGAAACGGAAGAGAAAGCTGTGTCAGCAGCTGCTCCTCCAGCACAGAGACCTTCATTTCTCCCACGCAGGGACAGGCTCCAGCTCAGGGACCTCCCCAGGTCTCCCCTCAAGGGTCTCCTCTAGAAGTTTCTTCTCAGTCTCCCTTGTCTTTCTGGGAAAGAAGAAAACCAAATCCTTGCTCATTTCTGGCTACTGACCATCGAGCGGACCTAGATTATTATCAAAATTTTTCTCTCTACCCCATCAATGACTGGTTCAGCCGACAGCCCCTAAGAGCTTACTGTTCACCACACTCTGACTAGACCCTGCTGGTGTAGTAAGAGTTAGCGCACGCCTTTAATCCCAGCACTCGGGAGACAGAGCCAGGCGGATCTCTGTGAGTTCGAGGCCAGCCTGGGCTACCAAGTGAGTTCCAGGAAAGGCGCAAAGCTACACAGGGAAACCCTGTCTCGAAAAACCAAAAAAAAAAGAGTTAATAGGAAGAAATGGATACAATGTCACTCTCAATCCCGGTTCTCCCTGTACTTGGGAGGTAAAGAATGGAGAATCATGAATTCAGTGCCAGCCTAGACTGCACCGTGAGCTTCTGTCTCAAAATAGTAAATAAATAAATACTTTATTTAAAAAAGAAGAGGAACCCCTGCTCTCGGGGAATGTAGAACCCTTGGCCTTGGGGAACTCACGTTAACATTTAGAAGCCCATGGCTGTAGTATAAGGAGAGGTGTCTTATTTCTTAAAACCAGATGTATAGCTAACTCAGTTCCTTAAGCACATAGCAAAGGCCTGTTTTAGCCATGCATTAGGCAGTGGAGACTATTTTTAAATGCCAGTGAGACTGGGACCTGGTTTTTCCAAGGGATTTGAGGCAGGGAGAGACAGTAACCACTGGGCAGACAACACACAGCTGAATACTGCCTCAGGTGGACGCATGAAGCTTTCCACATCACCCGGGATTTGACCAGGGTGCTAACTCCTCCACAGCTGCCCTGAGAGAGGGCATGCCATGGAGAAAACAGCAGAAGCCGAGTGAGGAGGTAAGGGTCTGCAAGGCGCAGCTTGCTGAATCTAAAACAGGAGACTGGAGGGTTTGGAATTCATGCCACAAGCAGTTGTAGCCTCTAGGGGTATTTGAACAGAGGAACATAGTCTTAACTGCTATCAAGAACAAAGCCTGCTGGAGGTGTAATGGATAGAGTTGCCCATCTGGCCGTTCCAGGCAGAGGAGCCGATGGGAGGGGATAGATGGCAGGGATCCTGTGAAGGAGACGCCCTTCCTTCCCCAGGGTGGGATCTCTACTCAAGACCTGAGATAGCCCTCCATCCGGAGTAAGCCCCCTTGAGTAACAGTGGTGAGTACAGACTCACACCATAAGAGCAGCCATGAAAGAGTAACCGGCAAGCTGAGACCGCTTGTGGGCGGAGTGAAGCCCGTATATAGCGATTGTGAGTTGGGCGAGGGTAGCATTGCCCTGCCGAGAGGGACACACACAGATGGAAGGACACCTCCATGGCAGGGGGCACAGCTGGCTGCATCCTGAGCTGATTCTGTTCTCCTTTTCCCTCCAGTTCCTCCAGAGGACACGAGGATTGATGGGGGCCCCGTGATTCTGCTGCAAGCAGGCACCCCCCACAACCTCACATGCAGAGCCTTTAATGCCAAGCCTGCTGCCACCATCCTTTGGTTCCGGGACGGAACACAGCAGGAGGGAGCTGTGGCTAGCACGGTGAGAACCTGCCCACTCCCCTGGCCCCTCTTAGACCCAGCTCCCGGTGATCTTTCCTTTCCTAAAGGGAATAGACTTCCAGGGTCACTGTGCCATTCCATAAGTACTTCCTGTGTGCTAGGTGCTTTATGGGCTATTTCTCTCAAACCCCAGAAGAGTCCCATAAAGTAGGCATTACTTCCAACTTACAAAGGGGGAAATTAATGGTCAGAGAAGTCAAGTGCCTGGCCCCAAGTCACGCAGAGAGCAAGCAGCAGAGTTGGCATTCTGTACCCGAGCCTGACTGCCCTGCTGATCCCCTTTACCCTCCTCCTTTGGCACAGCTGGGAGCTGTGGAAGTCAGGGTTGTTGTGCACGTCCTCTTGTGGGGAAGGCATGACAAAGGCATTAAGTGACTTACCCAGAATCACACGGCAGAGCTGATGGCAGTGGAATCTAGATGTTGCACTTGAGGAACATCCTGCCCATTCTGCCAGCTGTGGCCGCCGGCATGTTTGTGCACCAAGCCCTGTGCTGGGTACGACGAGAGACACTTCCCGGTGGGGAGAGAAACTGCCTGCCACCTGTGTTCCCGGATTGTGAGGATGGAGAGATTGGGTTCCGGCTTTAGCTCTTAGTGACTTCTGTGGCCTTGGGCAAAGATCTTCTTGATGGCCTCAGTGCCATCATTTGATAAATGATTATTTGACCCCAGACCTGTTGTTTTTCTCTGAGGAGCAGGAGGAGTTACATCTTTTAAATTCTCTCGGCAGCCAGATGAGCTGATTTGTCAATACCATTGGTTGCCTGCTCCTCTCATTTGCTTACTCACTTAAGACTATGGAGCTTCAAAATATCACTGTGTTTTGCATCAGTTGGGTGCTGCTGTGGTCCCACAAAGATGCATGCACAGCTGTCTGAATGAGAAGCCTTATTCTTGTTCATAATGTGGTCTCCTCAGGTAGGTGACAGTATAGAAAATGGCTTGGGATGTCACTGAGCCGGCTAGTCTTTGAGCTGGTGAATCTGGCCCAGCACTTAGAGTCACCACTGTGACACACGGTGCCTAAGGCCAGATGGAAGACACCCTAACTGTAAGTGGTACCAGTTCAGGCGGGAGAGAGCCCAGAGGTCTGGGCTGGCCTGGGGAGGCTTTCTAGAAGAGGAAAAACTTAACCGTGGACTTAGAGAATTCCAGGACTAAGGCTCAGTTGAACAGAAGAAAATTATACTGCAAAGAGCAAACGCTCATGTGCACCACACATCGGTTAGTAGTAAGATATCAATATGGATGTGTCTGTCATAGTAAGATTTCCACACCTACTGTAAAGTATAATAACGAGGGATGCTGTGGTGGAAAAGGAAACTATGGCCAAACCTGTTTGATTTTTCTGTAAATCTCAGAGAGCTTTTGAAAATAGCCTACTTCTTTAAAATATAAAGACATTGGAGTGGGGAAGGAACTCACTATAGAGGTCCATCCTTGGTTTCTCTGAGAACAGAGGAGGGGCTTTAGTCTTAACTCCACCTTTCCCTCTCCCCAGGAACTGCTGAAGGATGGGAAAAGAGAGACTACAATCAGCCAGCTGCTCATTCACCCCACAGACCTAGACATTGGTCGTGTCTTCACCTGCCGCAGCATGAATGAAGCCATCCCCAATGGGAGGGAGACATCCATTGAGCTGGATGTACACCGTAAGTGGAGTCCTGGGTAGGGTACGTGAGGTGGGGACAGAACATGGGCAGATTTAGAGGCACAGAATGGGGATCTGAGAAGCCCAGGACCCACACTCCTCTCTTTTCCTGTTTGATCCATGAGTAATAATGTTGGTAGATGGAGCACTGAGTACAGTATTATATCTGCTTACCAAAGGTGTGAGTGTTAAAGAAGTTATGGCACAAGAACGTCTAGCATGGCTAGAGTGTGCTTTCCCGGCAGATGTTCCAAGGCATCTGTTCTAGTCAAGGATGCTCTTACCCTATCCCTGACAGTAAGCTAAACTGACCCACAGTGGCACCTAGTGGCCATATTGGATCATTACCTCCATTGGCTAATTGGTTTCTTCAGTATCGTTCTTGGCCAGGGCCCCTGGAAAAGACTGTGTAGAAAGGGTGAGGGTGATAGCTGATACTTTGTAAACCTGAATTTTCATTTCACATCAGAGTGGTATGAATGCATCTGTTACGGAGGGAGAGAGAAGAAAAGACCCTGACTTCCTGTTGCCTCCTTTGCAGATCCTCCTACAGTGACTCTGTCCATTGAGCCTCAGACCGTGCAGGAGGGTGAGCGAGTCATCTTCACGTGCCAGGCCACAGCCAACCCTGAGATCTTGGGCTACAGGTGAAAGGGTCGGGGTCTGGGAGTGCTATGCAAGTGATAAATGGATATAGGCCCCTGAGACGGGTGTGGTGGTGGTGGTGGTAGTGGTGGGGTTACTGTAGGGGAGAGAGTCCCAAGTTCTGCTCTCACACCTGTGCTGCCTCATCCTCTAGGTGGGCCAAAGGGGGGTTCTTGATTGAAGACGCCCACGAGAGTCGCTATGAGACGAACGTTGATTACTCCTTCTTCACGGAGCCTGTGTCTTGTGAGGTCCACAACAAAGTGGGAAGCACCAACGTCAGCACTTTAGTGAATGTTCACTGTGAGTAGCTGGAAGGGCAGCGGCGGGGGACAGAGAGCAGGGGCCTTCAACGTCCCTTGGGTACAGGGGAGGAGAAGCCCTGCCTAGCTGGAGAGACGGGAACACACTCGGGGAGGTAGTGGACAGGAGCAGAAAGAGGGCAGATTGGAGTCGACACTCAGGCCCTGTGATTCTGACCAGCCCCTTCTCCCTCCTTCAGTTGCCCCCCGGATTGTAGTTGACCCAAAGCCCACGACCACAGACATTGGCTCTGATGTGACCCTCACCTGTGTCTGGGTTGGGAATCCCCCCCTCACCCTCACCTGGACCAAGAAGGACTCCAACATGGTAAACCTCTCCCTGCCTGTGCGGAGCGCTGGGAGGAAGGAACACAGAAATCCCAGGGAAGACAATGTGGGGAGGGGTCAGGAATGGGTTTTCAGATCAAAACTGGGACCTTTCTAGGGTCTTGGGATTTGGGAGAGAAGAGAATACTTGCAATCAGCCATACCCCTCCTTGGGCTTTGCATAGAACTCGGGGTGATGAGGATGAAGGGGGCAGGTGGTACTGCTCACTAGTCACAGATTCAGTGCGGTATTGGTCCCCAGGGAGGGGGTGGAGCTGGATAAGAAAGTCCCAGTGCGCAGTTCTCAAGACCCGTGTTAGACAGTTTGGGCCAGGATGTAAAGAGGGATTTCAAAATAAACCGTCTTCTCTGGCTTAGTAATAAAAGCACGGGGACAGACCGTCAGAAAGGACTGTATTCTTTCACAACTGCTGTAGCCAATACCTGCCCGCTCTTGTACAAATGGTAGCCTTATTGCCAGCCTGCTTAGAGTCAGGGGATGGGTCAACCAGACTCAGGAACCCATTTGCCTTCTGGGAATTCACCTGTGGCCCTTCATGCTTTTTCTCCCATGCCTCTGATGCGGGGCCCCCACCGACCTAGGGGCCCAGGCTTCCTGGCTCCCCACCCGAGGCTAATCTCTCTGCCCAGGTCCTGAGTAACAGCAATCAGCTGTTGCTGAAGTCAGTGACTCAGGCAGACGCTGGCACCTATACCTGCCGGGCCATCGTGCCTCGAATCGGAGTGGCTGAGCGAGAGGTACCGCTGTATGTAAATGGTGAGTGCCCTTGGGTGCGAGACCCAGCAGAGAAGCACCACGGCTTTTGCCTGGCCTGACTGTGTATGTCTTCCTGCTTGTAGGACCCCCCATTATCTCCAGCGAGGCGGTGCAGTTTGCTGTGAGGGGTGATGGTGGAAAGGTGGAGTGCTTCATCGGGAGTACCCCACCTCCAGATCGGATTGTGAGTGCCGGGCAGCCCTGATGTGTCCACACCTGCCCAGCGTCTCCTCCCCTCTTCTGGCTTGCACCTTCAGTGTCTCCACCCTTTTCTGGTTCTGTAATCCTCTGCCTTTTTAGCTTCTGTATCATTTTATCTGCCCAAATTCTACCTCCTCCCTTACTTGTGTGACCCTGGACAGATGAGTGGTTTGGGCCTCACTCAGCTCCTCATCCTCGAAGAGGAGGCCATATCCCTATGTATCAGCGACTACAGCAGCAGTTGTAAAGCACCTAGTTCCCTGGAGTCAGAGGACAGTGGGTTCCCTCCCATCCCTGGTGAAGGTCCTTTCTCTCTCTTCCCTCATCTTCCACCCTGGCTGGCTATACCCGCCCCCCAGTCTTTTCTTTGGCCTTCCCCTCCCCTCTTCCCTCCTTCCGCCAGCCTGCCCCCTCCTCCCTCCCCATCACTTCTCCCTCCCACCTGTCCCATTCGTTTCTCTTTTTGCCTGGCTTCCCTCCACCAGCCCCTGACCATTCCTCACTCTTTTCTTCACTCCCCTACACCATAAACAATGAATTCCTCCTGTGGCCACTAACCATCAAAACCCTCATCACATTTAATGACCATTTGGCTAACTCCGGGGCTGCCCAGGGATGCTTCATTACCACAGCTGCCTAGGCAGAAGACGGTTTGGCTCCCGGGAGGTTTGCCTCCTGGAGCTGGGAGGCCTGATCCCTGGAAAGGAGCCAGCGTTTGGCTGCTCTTCCTCCTTAGCCTCCCCTCTGTCATGAGAACACACAGTTGGGAATGCCTCAGCTGGGGAGGTCAGGGATGGGAGGCCTGGGGGACACTCCCCTTGACTCCCTGCTCATAATTAAGAGCAGGCAGATGCATCTCCAGAGAGCCAGGCAGGTTTCTGTGGGTTGATTAATGGTAAGGCTGGTAAGATAGACATGTATGCCGTTCGAATCACAGGGTTGAGCATTGCTCTATGCTGGCCAGAATCTGCTACTTCAGAGAAGAAGAAAAGGAGGCCTAGACAGAGAAAGCTTGGCCATGTAGCTGCTCTGGGGTGGGAGTATATGAGCTGGAGCCCAGGGATCTCAAGTCCCTACAACATCGAAGATTCAAACATTGGCTCCTTCGCTCAGCTGCTTCCACATCACAAAATACCACACAATGTCATACTTGTAGCATGGAGCTCTGTAGAAGCAGGTTCCTGGATCTCTCCCCTACATTCATACTTGGTACATAAGTCTCAAGGTAGTAGTTTTCAGAGTCTCTCTAGAGAAATCTGATGACTGTGTGGGAGCCACAGCTCCTGGAACAGAAGTTCAGTGTCAAGGATTTGTGGTAGCTGGTGTGACATAGGTTGTTTCAGGGTGAAGGATTGTTGGGTGCTGGGGTAAGACTACCTGAGAGTGGATTAGGCGTCTTTGGGGCATGTGCCTCTTCCACGTACCCTTTTCTTACGTCCATCCTGCCTTCCCCACCCCAGGCTTGGGCATGGAAGGAGAACTTCCTGGAGGTGGGGACCCTGGAGCGGTACACTGTGGAGAGGACTAACTCAGGAAGTGGTGTGCTGTCCACACTCACCATCAACAACGTCATGGAGGCCGACTTCCAGACCCACTACAACTGCACTGCCTGGAACAGCTTCGGGCCAGGCACTGCCATCATCCAGCTGGAAGAGCGAGGTCAGCCATGGGGGCCACTCAGGAGAGCCTGAAGCTTCGTCTTCTCTCTCTCTCTCTCTCTCTCTCTCTCTCTCTCTCTCTCTCTCTCTCTCTCTCTCTTTCTCTCGCTTCTCTGCCGGAAGCTGACTTTAGTGCTCGGCTAATTAATCTACTATGTAAATGTTCCCTGAAACGTCTTTATATGTCAAACTCCGAAGGAAGGGTTGCGGGTGTGAACACGGCATCATCTCTGCCCACGAGAAACCTTCATCTTAGTGAAGGAACTTCTAGAGTGGAAACAAACGAATCCAGGCAGAGGAAAATTAAACGATACATGCAGCAGATTAGCACCACCTAAGTCAGTGAGTTATTGAGAGGATTGAATGGGTTTTTTTTTTTTTTTTTTTGTAAAATTAAAGTTTCCCCTACCCCTTCGAGCATCTATGGTTTTATAGAAGAGATATATTCTCTCAGGTACCTTTGGCAAGATGAAGCAGGTGTCTAGACTTTGACAGATGTTTGGCGAAGGAAAAATAACACCTGTTTGATTTTGAGAACTAGTCATGGAAAAGAGAGAGATGGAGACTCTGGGGGACCCCTGGGAAATGTCTGGGAAAGCTAACAGTTCAGGTTGTGTTAAAGATGCCTGCAGGGTGGGTGTGGGAACAGAGTAATGTGGGGCTCAGGAGGAAGGATCTCAGAGGCAGATCCATAGCCAGAGTCTGGATCCGACTAGTAATTCCAGAGAGAGACAGAAGACCAACGGGAGAATTCTTGGACTTGTTATCAGCTAGGGAGGCAGGGGCACTAAAGAGGACCGTTGGAGCCACAAGTGGGCAGCACAAGTAGAAGAGACAGTTTTGCAGGCAAGAAAGGTCATAGAGGAGGTTGAAACAGACATGGCAGATGGGAATTTGGAGAGAGCTGACTTCAGACAAAAGCCCAGCTCAGGAAGGTATTAGAGGATTTATTAAGGCAACTCCACGTAGTTAAAAAGGAGTTTTATTTTGGCGGGTAACTTACAGCTGGTAAAGGGGTTGGTTACAGGATCAGGGAGAGGTGAGGTGCAGTCCAGCTGGGTTCTCTGGAGAACTCCGATCGGTCTACCATCCAGCATCCAGGGTCACCAGGAACCAAGAGAGCCGGCACATCCGGATCTAGGGTCTTAAGGGCTCCCCTCTTGGCCCCACCTCAGGGGCCGGTCCTAGGTAGGCGTGACAGTTACTGGAAGCCTCACTGGAGGTAGTGCTTCCAGGTCAAAGCCGGAACAGCTACCTACTACAGGAAGGAGGGACCAAGCTTCATGGATTGTTGGGCTCTGAGGCCAACTGATGGCAGGGATGGAACACTACCCTGATGTGAACTCTGGTAAACTAAAGCACAGATCTCAAGGCAGGCTCAGCCCAGATCTTGTCCAGTGTGGCCTGGACTTAGATAGCAACACGGCCCAGCTCAGGCCAAGCTTAGCTTTGTCCCTAATCTAGAGTTGCTGCAGTACCTCGTGGCCAAGTCCTCAGGTCCCCGCATGGCTCCATCCTCACCCCTGCTCTTCCTCTCCGTCTGTAGAAGTGTTACCTGTGGGCATCATTGCTGGGGCCACCATTGGCGCAGGCATCCTGGTCATCTTCTTCTTTGTCGCCTTGGTGTTCTTCCTCTACCGCCGTCGCAAAGGCAGTGAGTACAGGCTCAGCCCAGCCACAGCAAACCCTGCATTCCCCCGCCTTACCCTTCAGGGTCACAGCAAGGGGTGGCGTGGGGGCTGGGAGCCAGTGCCACAGAGGCCAGTAGAAAGTACCTGGCCCACGCACGCCTCCCTGTCCTAGGTCGAAAGGATGTGACCTTGAGGAAGCTGGACATCAAGGTGGAGACAGTGAATCGGGAGCCGCTCACAATGCATTCTGACCGGGAGGATGATACCGCCAGCATTTCCACAGCAACTCGGGTCATGAAGGCCATCTACTCGGTGAGGACCACGCATCTCACTGGCCTAGGCGCTTCGTAGTCCTAAGGCCAGCCCCACCCGTTTTTAATAGCTTCTGTCACCTCCTCTTCTTCAGTGAGTTTAACCAGTTCCTGCCACTCCAACTCCTCTGTACCAACCTGCTCACCAATAGACACACTCACACTTTGACATACATTGGCACCCTCACGCACACCTACTCATATACATACACTTTTACATACATGTGCAAAGCTGCTCTCCCTTCCCCTCCCCTCCAACTTCCTTTGCCCCATCCTTCCCTCACATGGAGGGAAATCTGCAGATATTTTTGGTTCAACCTCCTCATTGCTGAGATGTGCTCCCCGACAGCAGCAATGGCATACTCAAGGTATCATATTACATGTTAGCAACAAAGCTCATGCTTGAAGCCCGGGTCCCTGGTGTCCTCCTACCTCAGCCTATAAGTGAGACACAAGTCTGCCCTAACCCAGAGCTTCCTTTAGCTGGTGGCCTCTGGGCATGGAATTGGTAGAGGTGGGGGAGGGGGTAAAAGCAGCGTCCGTCTCCTGACACCCGCTCCTGTTCTTTAGTCCTTTAAGGATGATGTGGATCTGAAGCAGGACCTGCGCTGTGACACCATTGATACGCGGGAAGAGTATGAGATGAAGGTGGGAAAAGGGATGGAAGCGAGGCACAAGGGAAATGGGAAAGGAGGGTCTGCAGGGAGAGGTGAGGACAGCCTGGGAGGAGTGGTCAAGAAGTCTACAGAGGGAACAGAAGATAGAGTGATGCCGGGAGAGAAGAGGAGAAGAACGTGGCTTGGTGTGGGCCTGGGCAGAAGACCGTTTCAGATCTTCTTACCCTACAGGAGACTCCCACTCTTACCCTCTTCTCTCGCTGCCTTCCCCCAGGATCCCACCAACGGTTATTACAATGTGCGTGCCCACGAAGATCGCCCCTCCTCCAGGGCGGTGCTATATGCTGACTACCGTGCCCCTGGCCCTACACGTTTTGATGGCCGCCCATCATCTCGCCTCTCCCACTCCAGTGGCTATGCCCAGCTCAACACGTACAGCCGGGCCCCTGCCTCTGACTATGGCACAGAGCCCCCACCCTCTGGTCCTTCTGCTCCAGGTGGCACCGATACAACCAGCCAGCTGTCCTACGAGAACTATGAGAAGTTCAACTCCCACCCTTTCCCCGGGCCAGCCGGGTATCCTACCTACCGTCTAGGCTACCCCCAGGCCCCACCATCCGGCTTGGAGAGGACCCCCTATGAGGCATATGACCCTATTGGCAAGTATGCCACGGCCACTCGATTCTCCTACACCTCTCAGCACTCAGACTACGGCCAGCGATTTCAGCAGCGCATGCAGACTCATGTGTAGAGGCTGGAGTCTGGCTGGGGTACCTCTGCGGGGCAGAGGAGAAGGCTTCCCAGCTCTTCCCTGACATTCAGGGACATTGCTCGCTGCTCCTTTCTTGGACCCAGCCTTCTTCCTCCTGCCGTCACAAATAAGGAGCAGGTCTCCCAGTAACACCCCGTCCCAAGGATGGTGCTCTGGGCATGCCCCACTCTCCTAGGCCTGCTGAGCCCTTCCTCGGGAGGATGTCTCTACTGACGTCTGTTCATACCTGACCCACGCATGGGCACAGGGCAGTGGAGGCTGGGGTGGGGGGGCCAGAGGGCAAAGGAGGAAAGAGCACATATTACCATTTCCTTTCTGTCCTGCTCCTCTGATCTCCCGTAAGCGGGCATGGAGATATGCTGAGGTGGGTGGGCGTTGGCCTAGGCAGCTCTAGTCCAGGCAGCCGGAATGCGGGACAGCCCACCAGTCCCTTTCTTGATTTCTTTCATACCTTGTGTTCATCTTTCCCATCTCAGGGGATTACAGATGGGACAATGAGTTCAAATCCAGCTGGGGTCAAAATGCCAGTCATCGTGGCTACTTACTGTGGCTATCTGAGTGCCGAGGGTTCCAGAAATCCCTGGTAACATGGCTCCCTTTTCTCTCAACTTTGTGCTGGACCGGTCAGATGGATGTGAACAAAGAATGGTCAGGACCGTGTCCCGGTTGACTAGCCAGGGACCACTGTGTACTACTTGGCAGTTCCCAGAGCCAACAGTAGTGGGACCCTCACCAGCTTCCTTCTTTCATGTTATTGCCCCACTTCTTGGTATTAACTCTTGAGCCTTGGAGAATAGGGTAGGGCAGAGGTGTCACGGAGCTATGTTTTTCAAAGACAATAAAAAACTCATTTGGAAAGCAATGCTCTAGGGGTTTTCCCCACTATATACAAGTCCCCATGGAAAGGAAAGGGACACCTGTCCTCCACCAGGCTCCTAACACCTTGCATTATTCTGAGTCTCCAAGCACTTTGAATCTATTACATCCATCCAAATGGTGAGACCTGCCTACTGCTGGATTCTGATAGAGTTAAGCAGTCCTGAACCTCAGACACTACGATCCTGCCCTGGGACTCACCCTAGTTATAGCTCCCTTTGCAGGTGACATGGTAAATGCTTTATCCAGACAAAGTTTGGTTTTGTCTCCTCCTTAACCCACCCCCAGGCCAATCAAATTTCTTCTTCCATTTTCAGTGCCTTGAGTGTCAGGTTTGTGATGCTGTCCCTGTGTGGGGAGCAGGAGCTTGTGAGCTCCAGGTTGTACTATGTTAGCGTCAAGGACAGACAAATGAGGGGATGTGAAGGGAAGGGACCTGGACATGGCTCCAAAGGGAAATTCTTCCTGACCTAGACGGAGCCCCCAGTGCAGAAGAACACTTCAGGCGTTGTATTCCATGGCCTATGTTGTCTCTTCCCACACAGCACACACATGACCACACACATACATTCCACTCCACTTCTCATCTACCACCTTCTGACCAAAGAGAATCTGTAACTCATGTTTCAGCCTCACTTTCCCAAGAAACTTCTGCCCATCTGGAGTCAACTGTCCACCTCCCCACTGAGGCCTACATGATGGGAGGGAGTACTCCCAGAGTACCCCTTGCCTTTTCTCATTGGTCACCATTCATTAGTCATGTTTACTCTCATGACTTACATGCTCATCAGCCACGGTCTATCACTAACCTTATAGATGGGCCTGTGGGGTGACATTCTCAGCCATCTCCTTTCTGATGAGGACTGGGTACCGGGAATCAAGGAGCTCCATTTCCAGCCTGGCAGACAGCCTTTGCTTCCTCTTGTACTCCAGTCACTGCGTCTGCACAGAGTGGGCCTTCCCTGTATCATTGACAGGCTCATAGCTGGATTCCAGTTCAGAGGACTCACACTTGCAGAGACCTTTCATGAGAACTCAGTGAGGCAGTGTGTGTACGTATAGTGCAGGTTCTTGTGAATATGAATTCATGTAAGTTTTTCATTTTCATTGACACCTGAAGCCATGGGTGATCCAAACACTTCCAAGTCTAACTAGAGTGGCATTTTAAACATCAATAGTCTCTAAAATAATCATTTTGTTTGGGGTTTGGCTTGATTCTCTTATTTCTCTCTGATTTAAGCAGTAGGTCCCTCCCATGGAAACAAGAGTATCACTAAGGTCAAGCCCTGCAGGAATTTGTGGTTATCAAGCACCATGCAAGGCACAGGAAGCAGCAACTGAGACAGACTGGTCTCCGGCCACTCAGATTCTGCAATCAGAATCAGAGTTCCGCCCTGCTGAATGACCAGTGGAATTGTGTGTCTGGGGAATTGAAGGTCCCCTAATAATGGGGCTCTTGCATCTGAAGCTAGTTGGTACCAGCATGTTGGTGCCCTGTTACTTAATGATTCTAAGCACCCCAAGTGTTATTGCTTTAGTTGAAAGAATAAGGAACCAGGAGTCAAGAGATCCATGACCCTGTTCTGCAGCTGCCATTTGCTGAATAACCATGATCTGACCTCTGTTTTCATTGCCTCCAATTTTCTGGTCTTTACCTACAACTATTCTGTCTTGGCTGTGTTCATCTGGGGAGGCCAAAGTCAGGATTGCCCATCTCTCAAAAGAACCCAGAAACAGTAAGCAATCAAGGTGAGGGTTAGGGCAGGGGAGGCCTGCCTGTACCACAAACTTCTTAATCTTGTCCATCACCCTAACCATGAGAGAAATGAAGCAATCTGTTGTTCTTCTCTTAGGTTCAACAGGTTGTTGTGATCATGGTAGGGCTCGGTTTCCTTTACTGTGGATGCAGACTGGGGGAGATAGGGAAGCTGCCTTCCTCTAGGTCTTCGGGGACAGTCATCTGGCCCAAAGGCGGCTCTCCCTGTTTACCAAGCAAGGTGAAGCCTATGGAAGCTGGTGCAGGAAGAAGGGGTTAGCGGTTTTAACATAAACTCTGCATATGCAAAAAGTCCTTGTGGCTCCGGATAGGCCTTGCTCTTTGTAGAGAGCCCAGCCTGCTTGCTGAGTCCTGGTTCTCTCAAAGTCTAACCACAGAATATACACAAAGCAAAATCTATTATGAGAGAAAGGAGCCAGGAATGGGGGCAATGCTCAGCTCCCACGGTTCTGGTGATAGGCTTTCCTCACGCTGGCAGCTGCTTCCCTCTCTCTGTTGACAGGAACTCCTGCCCTGTGGGATGGGGCACACTGACCTGTGTCTTGCCCCTTGTGCTCTGTCAACATGTGGGTGCTCTGGCAGGAGCCACAGCTCCTGGGCCAGTTAAGACGGGATTGGGTGACCCTGTATACTTGGCCCACTCCATAGCAATGTGAGGCAGTTGGGATTTATAGAAACTCGTGGTAAATCCTGTGTGGACATGTGGAGTCCGCTGGCTCAGTCACTGCCTCATCCTGCTGTGTGAGCAGTTCTGTCCCTGTGGGTGAAGCACATGACCTCCCAAGGCCACTGCAGCCTCAAAAACCCTGGTTTTCCTACTAGTTCACTTCTGTGCAATCTGAGCCCAGGCATGCTCTACACCTATAGGGCCTAGTGCCTAGCTGATAATAGAACGCCGAGGTACACAGACCTTAAGACTCCATTGGTGAGGCATTAACTGTTGTGAAAGGACTATTAAATTGTCACCTAAACAGAACATCCCCTTCCCCCTGCATCCTTCCCACCTCCCATGGTATTTTTCCTTTTCTCCTAAAAGCAATGCTTTCCGGCCAGTGCTGGCTAACCCTTGCCGGCTTGCCACTGACACCAGCCATGGTTCAGTGGAGAGGACTGAGGGCCGTGGCTTGGCAGAGTACAGACTTGAGAGGAGGGTGCAGCATTTAGTTTTCCTGCATCACTGTGAGGGAACCCCAGGGCCCTTTCCCAGAGGAAAACAATTGTTGCACAGAAGACAGAGGCCATACTGGGAACTTCTGGTGCAAGCCTACTCTTAATAGCAGTAATAATTTTGTGTGCATAGACCACCACTTACCAGTCTCGGTAGCCCATCTTCGCTGCTTGCTGCCCCCAACCACTGGCCTTTGCAAACTGGTGGCCAGGTTCTTCTGTTGCTTTCAGGAGCTGTCTACAGCCCCTGGGAATGCCAGCTCTCTGGGGAGAGAGCATTCAATTTGCTGATACCACAAAAGCAGGCTCCTTAGCAAAAGTGACCTACAAGGCCATGCTGCCACTTGTAACAGGGCACCCAGGGCTCTTGGGGTCAGACTGTCTACCCCCGCCGTCCCTGGGATTGCAATCCCCATTTCTGATGCCAGTTAAATTATCTCTACCAAAATCCTCATCATAAATGGATCCATGATGACAACTAAGAGAAAAAAAAAGTATTTTTGTTAGGACAAACCATCATAGATTTTTAGCAATGTGTATCTGTGTGTCCTTTACACCTTTTCCTATTCTGACATTTTTTTCCTTTTTTTTAAAAAAAAAATATTGTGTACTATATTTTTAGCCTCAAACACACTATATATTATATATTTAATTTTATATATATAAATATAAATGTTTTAAAAAGTACTATGTTTGTGTTATTTAATATATGAGCAATTGGTTACTTTAAAAGGCTGCTCAGTTTTGTGTGAAATGGTCCAGGTTTTTTTTTTTGTGGGGGGGGGAGGGTTGAAGATCGAGATTGTAAAAGTTATGTATCTTCACTTCAAGGTCATGTGATAGACATTTTATCCACCAGTCTGTGAGCATTCGAGAAGCCTGAGGCCCATTCTGGCAGCTCTAGGGCGAAGGGCTCTGTGCTTTTGTGGCATCCGAATGCTTGGTGCCAGGCTTGACTGTGAGGATAAAGAAACCGGAGGCTCGGCATCGGCAGCCCAGATCCCACAGGGACTGGGACTCGGCACACATCTGGGCTGTTTTATATATTCCGATGCCGTGGTCTGGGTAAAAGCAGTCTGCAGGTCTCTGACCTTTCGAGCTGCTGGTAGTAAAAGTGCAGAAGCTGATGGTGCAGCCGCACGCTCTACCTAATGGACTGTGCATCCTGCTCACCTCACAGGAGTGGTCCAGGGTTGACGGAACCGTTTACAGATAATGATTTTGAAGCTGTAAGTTATGAGGGAAAGGCCGTGGTTTGTTGTCCTCGTCTGGTCAACGACCAAGTAAAGTCAAGACTGTCCTGGGAGCCTTTTTACATACAAGGAACACAGAACATCGCTAGAAACAGAATATGAGAGATGAAAAAGAAAGAACGCAAGGCTGGGGATAGAGTGCAGTTGGTAGAGTTCATGTCCTACATGCATCAGGTGTCAGGCATTGGGGGCCGGGGAGGGGGGAGGACGGCAGGGGAGCAGGTGCAAGCCATTACCACAGGGTTATAGATTCCAACTCTGAAGGTTTATCCCAGAAGAGTGCAGCTGCCTCAGGGGCTGGAGTTTGGAGAAATGAGGCCCAGGTGCAGGGTGAATCCAGAGGCCACAGTCAGGTGAGTTGAATCAACACAGTTTTGGGGCTTTTGTTTATATGTATATTTTGGTTTTTCGAGACAGAGTTTCTCCGTGTAGTTTTGGTGCCTGTCCTGGATCTCACTCTGTAGACCAGGCTGGCCTCGAACTCACAGAGATCTGCCCGCCTCTGCCTCCCGAGTGCTGGGATTAAAGGCATGTGCCACCGCCACCTGGCATGTTTGTTTGTCTTTAAAGAAGCAGCAGCGGCATGGATTGGATCCAGAAACAGAAAGAAGAGGGTGGTGGGGCAGGGCAAAATGCAAAGGTAGACGGACAGAGATGGAGGCCCGAGTGATCAGGCCAAATGATGTTGGGTAGGATGCTTCCTGTGCTGTGGGCACCAGGACCCTGTACAGGGCCAGCGTTACTGTGAGACTAGACTGTGTATAGCACCCCACTTATCCAAAGGCCTAAACCTATGAACCCCAAGAAGGTCATACAGGCCATACTTATTTCTATGCATTACATCCCATCCTGACTCCAGC
Organism: Peromyscus californicus insignis; assembly: GCF_007827085.1. Classification (NCBI taxonomy): domain Eukaryota; kingdom Metazoa; phylum Chordata; class Mammalia; order Rodentia; family Cricetidae; genus Peromyscus; species Peromyscus californicus. The sequence goes on along the minus strand of NW_026294617.1, from coordinate 66,574,489 downwards.
CCCTCATGGAAGTTATCTAAGGCTCAAGGACAAATAATAAAGACACGACCGTTATCAGCAAGCCTTCAGATGCTTTAGAAGCCACTCCCTCCTTGTGAGGTCTTCAGACTCAGGACATAAGCTCTTGGCCTAGCTTTAGACAGTGGCTTTCTGCACTTTCTAATCAAAGAGAAAAGCTCTAACTCCTCCAGGGTATGATCCCAAGTTATCCTCTCAAGGAGTCAGACCACTCACCTTTTTTGCCACACCCCACCTTTCAACCCAGTGAGACGGACTGTGCCTTGTTTGCCCTGCGTTTCTCTGCTGCTGTGTCTCTGCCTGGAGGAGCCCTTGACCTCTTCTCCAGAGTCCACCTCAAAGGCCTTACCCTAAAAAGAGTCTCACCTAACTCACGAATCACCCTTTTTCCACCCTGAGAAGCCTCAAGCTGGTCTACACTCATTTATAACTTCTGCTTTGATCCTAGGGTGTTATGTCTGACACATTAGCACTTTCCTTCTTTACTGTTTAGGGGCTTTTGTGGGTTTGTTTCATTTTAAGACAGGGTCTCACTCCTGGCTGGCCTCTTCCTCCCAAGTGCTGGGATTACAGACATGTGTCCCATGTCCGATAAACCTTAAACTACAGTTGGAGGCAGAGGCAACGCATTACTTTATCACAAATCTATATGTCTATCTATTTTGAAATGATATTACTCTATAGTACAAGAAGGACTGGGACTCACTATGTAAGGCCGGGTGTCGTGGAACTTGGGGCAATCCTCCTGGCTCTGCCTCCTGAGTTCTGGGATGACAGGTGAGTGCCACCACACCTGGTCCACAATAATTAGTATCCCATCACCCAGTACAGTGGAGTTAATCAGCATGTGCTGGAGGAATGCAAGTATAGTCGAACCTGTGAAACACCACACCTAGGAGAATTTAACCAGTGCTCAAGCTGGATGAAAGTACAGATTGGCCATGAAGAGCCTTGGCTCTGGTAAGGCCAAGGTGATAAGCCATGACTGGTGTTTGCTGATGCTGAGATTTCTCTTGCTGAGTCCCTGACTGATGGACAATGCCAACTAGATTACTTTGGGTCAATAGGCTATAAATGGATGTGATATGTCACTTCCAGGCCAAAACATTTTGTTGCTCCAGTTTTTTTCTCCTGCCCTAGTGGCAGGAGCCCTTTAGTTGTGTTGTTAGAATTTCTAGGGTGAAAGCCTGGATACTGTCAGTCCAAACCTGGTAGGCTCAGCCACTCCTGCCAATACACCAGTTAAAGACATGGGTAACGATAAAGAAGAGAGAAGAGATCTATTCAATTAGGAAGGACAAATAAAGGGGTCCAGGGACTCCCAAGTTTACAAAGTAGTAACATGCGGTTTAGGTTACATAGAGGAAGAATTGGGGTAGATGGGCAAGTGTGGCTAATTAAGCAATCCTGGTCCAAGTATGGTCTGGTTGATAATTTTCTCAGTTCTGGTTCTGCAGGGTGGTCTGAAGAAGTTCTGGTCACTGCCACCACTTGAAAGGATCAGATATATTCCTCGAAGATGACCACTTCCGCTCCAGTGTGCTTCTTTGCCATTTGTGGACAGTTACCCTCATCTGATGGGGGCTGGGGAATCTCTGGCCTGTGAATTTCTGCTGTGAATTCAGGGTGACTGGAGGTTTAAGACAATGATTTGTCTCTGTGCCTTCAACCTTGAAGGGGATAAGATAGATTTGATAGACAGACACTCTTTGGATGATTAAAGTGCCTGTGTGTAAACAGGTGATCCAAAGTAGAGGGGAACAGCAGACAAATGAAGGCCGAAATGCCAGCTCTTGTCCTGTGTTTAATGATCTTGTGGGCCTAAATCAGGAATTGATGTCTGTTAAGAAAAAGAGCGTCCAAGTACCCAGTTTCAGTTCCAAGCTGTGAGCTTCACAGTGGTTTCTGCCTGGGCTCCTGAGTGATTGTGTAAAACAGAGTCCCTTTGTCAATTCATGATAAAACATGGGAGTTGAGGGAGACATTCATCTTCATTTTGCTAAGATATTGAATTGGGGGTTGTCTGGAGATCAAACCAAAGGCGTTGTGTGTGCCGAACAGAGCTCTACCCCCGAATAGTCCTAGCTTCCAAGATGCTGATGTTTTGTGGTTATTCCTCCCTGTGAGCCAGCATAGCCTGCCCTCACTAACACGGTGTTAAAATCCTGCTTTCCACCCTTTGTTTCTGAGGAAAATTACATCTCTGCATCTCCCTCCTCCTCTGGGAAATAGATTGCTTATGGTCTCCATTCTCCTGAAACTGCTTAGTTTTAGACTTTGAAGCCTTAGTTCATGCTAAATCTTCTCAGAGTATAGGGAGGTGTAACAGGCACCTGCCCACCACCCTTTGCTCCTATCTCAGAGACATCGGGAAAAGCATCAGCCATTACCCAAGGGTTCAAAGAGAGGCATGAACTCCAGGGTGAGGGCTAGGGCAAAAGCTAAGCAGGGCTGTGAGTAACTGGGCGATACATGACAGGTCACAGCTTCCTGAGCTACCTTGCCTTTATCCGGAAACTGCTGTGAGCAGTCAGTGGGATGAGAGCTACAAAAGCCTTTTTGTAAATTGCAGGATGCTATCCAAATGTGAGCTGTCTGGGGCCGGTGATGCCAGGGCATTAGAGCATTCCATCCTGGTAGCATTATCCTCTGCCACACACCCCACTGCCTGGTGCAAACGCTCTTCTAGCCATGACCTGATAGTAGAATGTGCTTGTTCAGCTGGCCTTAATCGGTTCTATCTTGCCAGGCCCCAGGGTTCTAAATTCAAAGGATCAGTTCTCTGCAAAGAAAGCACCTGGGGGAAAGGGGGGAAAAATCAGTTCATTAGCACTCAGTTTCCCATTTCCTTTACTGACTGTAATTAGCTACAGAGGCAGCCTCCTGGGGAGAACAGAACAGAAGCCAGAACCAGGCTGGGAGCTTTGTCTTGTCCTCCTCTTTCCTGGTGTTCTCTGGGCAGGCTCAGCCTGGGGCACAGTTCATATTTTGAGACTCAGATGAATGTCCCCTTTTCCTAAAAGACCCACTAGTTAAGGCTCCTTTTCAAACAGCATCCTGTCGCTGTTCCTAGCAGAGGCTGGCTTCTCAGAATTATGCTAGAGGAGAGGCTGAGGGGTTCCCCAAATCTGGTGTTTCTCAGAGCCCCCATGATCCCCTCATCAAAATAGATACTTAGCAATGTAACATAGAACCTCAGAACTAGAGACACCTCTGGGGCCATCTGACCCAATTAAGCAAAAGCCCCTGAGCCTCAGAGAAGACACATGGGCTCAGCATCAGGACCATCAGGGGACATGGTGTGGCTTTGTATAAAGTATGGATTCTTCTCATTTTCCCCAGTCCCTGTGCCTTTGGGGAAATCCTTGGGCCTTTCTAAGTCTTGGTTTCCTACTTAATAAAACCATTCATTCATGCTGCAAATATTTATTGCCTGTTTACCATATGCTAGTCCCAATTTCAGACCCTCGGGATAATACCAGGAAGAAAACACAAACCCTGCTCTCATAGAACGGTACTGAAACAGCAGAGGAATAGACAAGAAATAAATGGCTGCTAGAGAAGGAAGTGCTAAGGACAGATAAAATGTTGCAAGCACAGAGAGTCGACGGGACAGTGGGCCGGCTGCTTTATGGTGCTTGGTCAGAAAAGGCATGCACCGTCTTTTACAAGCCAAGGAAGCTGGGCGTTTGTCTAGAGGACAGATGAGTCTAGATAAAGGGAGCAGCAGTGGCAAAGAGCCTGAGGATCGAGTATAGAAGACTCAGAGAGAAGCCGTAAGAAAGGGGAAAGTGGTAAGACAGTGGTAGACCAGTGAGGCAGAGAAGATCGAGTGGGGATTTCGAAAATTATTCTGAGATAGAAAGATATAATAAATTGTTATAGTGGTCAAAGTCTAGGTTGGACGTTTCCAGACTCTCAGTCTCTTACTAAAAATGAAATAAAGGTACACATGGATCGCAAAATAATAGGAAACTCTCTTCAAAATGAAGCAGTAGTAAAGGTTAGAAAAGAATGAACTGTGAAGACTAACAGGGCCGTTGGATGGCTATGTAGGCATAATGCCGAGATCTGAATATCACTAATGCTGAAGCGTTCTCAGTTCAGGGGAACATCACCGTGTCTGGGGTCTGTAATCCTGGTGTCTTTTAGGAATGTCTGAATGGTGGCAAACCAGATTTTTCAGAAGACTACAAGTTCAAATGTTATGAACTATTTATTTTTATTTGGGACACATGACTTTGGGGTGATGGTGCTGCAGGATTGGACTCAGAGCCTCACATATGCGAAGCACATGCTCTTCCACTGAGCTACATCCAGCACTGACCACACGGCTGCTGTAGCTACAGTATCCGCTGCAAATCAGTTCAAGAGGAAGCATGTAGGTCTTTGACTGGAAGGTCTTCCCTCCACTACTGTGAGATGTGACACCAGACACACACTCTGCTTCTTAGTCTTCAAGATCGTCATAGAAAAGGGGGACACAGGCAGATGGCTCTCATGTAAAGATGAGTCTCAATGCTTGGGAAGCAGGGGCAGGTGGAACTCTGTGAGTTCCAGGCCGGCCTGATCTATATAGTGAGTCCCATGCCAGCCAGGGAGGGCTACATAGTGAGATCCTGTCTCAAAAGAAAGCAAAACAAAACAATACTCAAATTTAGGAGCAATTAGGAGCTCTTTGTTCACAGAAGGCCACCATACCAAAAGAAGTACTCCGCCTCTACCTCCTCAGCAGCCACCTCCCTCCCTCCGTGAGTGCCACTATCATGGTTTCAGTGCAAAAACACAGCTCTCATCATAAAGAGAACAAGAGGTAATTGATTGTAGAGCCAAATCTGAGTGATCACATCCTGGGAAACTCCAGGGTCCGTGTTGCCGCGCGGAAGCAGTTTTCACGGGGTTTTACAGTAACAGAGGGGAAAAAAAACATAAATCAAGGTAAGAGATGTAGTTACAGCAAAAAGATCATCTTTCATGCTATCTGATGACAGTCTTAGCTCTGAGGTTGGTGGAAGCTAATGGCCTGCTAAATCAATAGATCCCAAAAGGTTCTTATCCATTAGTCACGGGATATTAGATTCTACATGGAGGTGGGCAAGGAATGGATATTCAGAGGGCTAAAACTAGTCCAAGACAAACTAACTAGGCTCTGGATCTGCACCATTCCAACCTTTCCACATCACTGCAGTTCTATCAGCCAATCAGTCCTTGTAGACACAGATTCTTTCTAGGAATTCTTCACAAGGTTTTTTTTTTATACCCTGTGTAGTTTATTGAAGTACTGACAGTTTGAGGGACTGTAATGTACAAAATAGAAACATTCCCCTAAAAGAAAAAACAAATCCTTCCTTCCTCCCACAAGTTGATGCCATCTAGAAAATACTTCCTCTCTACCCTTCACAGCCAAGTTTTTTAAAGCCATCGTTTTTATTTACTCACTCACCTGATGCTGTACTCTGTCTTCTGTTCCTGCGAGCCTACCAAAGAGATTCTGTGGTAGTTATAGAACTTGACAGCGACTTTTCAGTTATTTTCCTCTGTTGTGGGCAAATTTTTCTAATTTAAGTAACTTTTATATAAACATAAAATGAATTCATGTCAAATTATATTTAATCACCAACAACTGAGGGCTATTTACAGTAAGATATTTCAACTGATTCAAAGGAAAATTCGAAGTGCCACATTTATATAGGAATTCTGAAGTTAATAAATTTACAAATATAAAAAAACGAGTTTATTAGTAGGGCATGATAACACACACCTTTAAACCCAATACTCGGAAGGCAGAGACAGGCAGACCTCTGAGTTTGAGGCCAGCCAGGTCTCCAAAGTAAATTCTAGGACAACCTGGGCTACTCAGAGAAACCTTTTCTCGAAAATCCAAAAAACAAACAAACAAAAAAAACCACCTAGTTTATCTACAAGCTACTTCCCATTGCATTCTGTTAGATATGATTAATGATTAATTCACATTCCAGTGAGCAAGAATCACCACACTTCAGTTTTTTGTTTTATGATTTCCAGAGTTGTGTATCAGTGTGAGACAACTCTGAAGGTAAGGTAGGACACTCAATGTTATTCCTGTCATTCTTTAAAATCTTTTCTGACCATTTTTCTTGCCTTGTCTGCAGCTTCCAACACTTGAGACCACCCTTCTTTTGCTCTGTTGACCACTCAGAGTGTTGCCCACCTCTCCCACCAGTTCTTCTTGGCAGGAATGGACTTTTTTTTACCCTTATCTTTCCTTTAATGTAGATGCTCTGCAGTTTGATGCTGGGCTCTCTCTCCCTGTCCCCACACTTTTGAGGGTTGTCTCGTCTATTATTTTATTATCATGCCTGTGGAGTCCACAGAGGTTTCCTAGTGAGATCTGAGTTTGCTTTACCCAACAGGGCTGCATAAAGGATGGACTGACCACATGCATGGTTACCAGGTGACTGAAAGTGTCTACACTTGGCCTTTTGCTCCACCCTTTGGCATTCCTATAAAAGGCCCTTTAGAAGAGACAGAGGGGCTGGTGGATATTGATCCAGGCCCTCCTGAGGCTATCCTGTGTTTCTGTATCTCTCCCCTCTATATTTCTATCTAAATCTCTTATTCCTCACTCCTGGAGAGTACCCTGGGGGAAAAGGTGGGGGCGGGTCCCACACACATGCCCTCAAGTTTGCAAGAATGATTCCAAAACCTCTAGCATGGCTTCTTTGTAGGCCAAATATTCACATTTACTTCCTTTGTATAGAACCTCAGAAACGACAAGCTCTAATCAAAAACCCCTTTAACTCTGGTCTTTACTGTAAACCCCTGGCAGCCAGGCCCCCCTTGTCCCTTCCTTTGCCCTTGCATACCCTACATGCCTCCTTCCTCGGCTCCCCCTGGCTCTTCCTCTCTTTGCCTTCTTTCTGCCTGACCCAGGCTTTCTTTTTTCTCCTCTACATTAATGACAGAACATCTTACCTAATTTTCTCTGCCTCCAGCTTGTCACTGTCCATTCCATACCCAAGTGCTGCTGGAAGAATCCTCCAAAATCAAGTCTGATGTGACATCACTCCTGGACTCCCTGTGCTTCCTGTTGGGATAAAATTAACCACAGAAATGAGCTGATTGAGTGCCTCCATGAACGAAATTCCTTTTTTGCCTCCTCATCCTTGGTTGAGCCTCTTCCTCGGTCTTAGAACAACTTGGATCTTCTTGCCAGGTGAAGCGTGCTAACTTTCACTGTTCCGAGGAGCTATTTGGAGTGAATGGGTGTTGTCTCCTTGAAATCTACACCTGACCAGGATGGCTCAGCCCTGTGTACCTCTTGCTTTCTATTTAAACCTATATGTCATGTCAGGCCCCTTCATGGACTTAGGGGGAATTGTTGCCTAAGATCCCTTGCTCTTCTTTCTATTATTGAAGTTGGGGGTTAGGTGCCAAGTTAGGTCCAGCCACCCGTCTTCAATAAGCCAACTAAAAGAGCCAAGTAAAAAGTAAGAAGTGAAAAAGGGGTAGATGCTTAATGTGGCCTTTCAGGGGGTAGGATGAAGAGATCCAGGGAACCCCAAAGTTCATCTTCAGGGTCCTGAAGTAAGATATAAGCTTAATTAGAGGGTCAGCATGCACATCTAAAGAGTCCCGCCCACCCTTGACCCCTCATTGTCTGGGCTTCTATTTCATTCTATAAGGTGGCCTGGCAGGTTGTTAGCACTGTGTGAAATCTCTTTCTAGTTCTCCCTCTGACTGGGGTTCTTTTCCTTCTCCCAGTGTGGGATTCCTGGAAAAACTCCCATTTCTTTGAGGTTCGTTGTTTCAAGTCTGCTAGTCAGAGGGAGCCACAGCTGTTTACATTTCCATGTGGTCACCTTGCCCAATGTTTCTCAGGGCATGGTGGCACACTCTGTAGAGATAGAGGCAGGAGGGTCAAAGTTCAAGGTCATCTTTGGTTACATAGAAAATTAGAAGCCAGCCTGGGCTCTTTGAGAGCCTGTCTCAAAAACAATAGCAATGCACACCTTTAATCCCAGCACTCGGGAGGCAGAGTCAGGCGGATCTCTGTGAGTTTGAGGCCAGCCTGGCCTACAGAGTGAGAGCCAGGACAGGTACCAAAACTACACAGAGAAACCTTGTCTCAAAAACAAAAGACAAAAAACAAAAAAACCAACCAACCAACCAAACAAACAAAAAACAGCAACAAAACAAATAGATGGAAACATCAGACAGGTGAGTTACAGCAAGGCAGGAAACTCTCTGCTATAGGCCTCAGACACCGCCTGACGACATTCTCAGCCTTTGGATTGGTGAAAGCTGATGGTCTGTTAAGTTCGGAAAGGATTTACCTAATAGTCTCCAGACAGAAAGTCAACCACAGAGATGGGCAATGAGTAGCTGAAGGGGGCTAAAAATAGCCCAAGATAATTCGGCTCTTGACCTATAACATTCCAGCTCTCCACAATCACAGACATTCTAATCATTAAGTCACCCTTGGAGAATCTTTTAAAAAAATTTTTATTAGATTTATTCATTTTATTTTATGTGTGTTTTGTCTGCCATGCGTCTGAGCATCACATACATGTTTGGTACCCATAGAAGTCAGATGAAGGCTTCAGATACCCCCTAGAACTGGAGTCAGGGATGGTTTTAAACTACTGTGTGGCTACTGGGAATCAAACCCGGGTCCTCTGCCAGAGCAACCAGTGTTCTTAACTGCCTAGCCATCTCTCCAGCCCTGGAGAGGCCTCCCCTCCTCTCAGAACTTCAGTTCGTATAGCACACTGCAGATCACAGCACACTTGTGGGTTTCCCCATCTATGCAGACAGAGGCTGGGTCTCCATATGCACACTCCTTTGTGTTACGAGCTGCAGGATTGTGGTAAGAATTCAGCTGAATATGGTAAAAGCTATACCTGGAAAAATCAAGGCATTCTTCCAGAGGAATCCAAATCTCAAGGAGTATTTGGTGTTATTTGGCTTTTAATTTATCAGCTGTTTCCTGCTATGAATTTCATGTGCACTCATAACTTCTCCAAGAACTTTAAATAGTGTATTTTACCTGAAATTCTTCTCAAGCGTCCTAAACCTAGGAGACAGGTGAACTTAGGTGCATGGCTTTGCTTCTTGTGCAAATGAAGCTCAGACTCTCCTTTCTCTCACAGCACAAATGGCATTCCAGAGCAACTGACTCAGAACAAAAGGGTTTTTTGCAAACCAGGTACAATGTAGCTGTGAGGCAGGTTTCCTAGCAGAGTTACCCTGCCCTGCTAGCATGTAGTGGCATAGGAAAATAGAGGCAGTTTTATTCTAGTGATTTATAGACTCTTTTAGCTAACCACTTGTAAGATTGGAGTTTGAGCACATTTATGATAGACTCATAACGTTTCACCTAACCATTTATAAGAATATATTTTGAGCACATAAATTCCCTTTCTGACTTATTCTAGGCATTATCTGACCCCACCTCCTCTATTCACTCCCCTTTTGGGTTGCAAATGAAGCTGGCTATCAAGGCTCTTGTAGGGACCTTGGAAGTTTTGCATTACATTGTAAGAGTCAGGCTGCGGGTAAGGGAGAGACCAGTTTTGGGAGAGGAAGGGGAAGGAACCAAGATGGAGAAGAACAAGGATGAAGATGAGGACGGAGACGGAAAAAGAGTTATGAGAGGACAGGTGGAGAGAGAACTGACTCAGAAGAATAAAGTGTGTAGACTAAAGAGTCTCATGTATATAGATTTGTTAGTGAACCCCTCAGATTAATCCACCGCTGGTAGCATCTCTTATGGAACTCTGGGTGAAGGCTATGGAGGGGCAGGACCCCAATAGCCTTTGATACCTTTGCCCTCTCCAATGTCCTCTTTGTACAAAGGTGCTTAATTTCTTCTTCTCACCCCTATAAAATAACCCAGGAAAGAACGGGAATTTCAAGGAGGGAGTATTGTTAGACACTGTGCTGGAGTTTAAGGGATATGGATAGCAGAAAAGCGTGGTTTCTCTTCTTGAGGAATGTGTGGCTCAAAAACTAGAGCACTATTCCTGCATGCAGATAACGATATGAGATGTAAGCACTGAGCACGAGGAGTCAGAATAGAGTGTGGGCTTGGCTGGAAGGAAGAGCCGTAACTGCTACTAAGATTGGGGGTAGGAGATTCGAAGGGAGGAGATTGCCTCCTTCTGGACAGAGACCCAGAAAGTGAAGAGGGCGGCAGCTTTTTCACATGGAAAAGGACAGGGGCAGGGAGACCATGTAGAGGCAGCCAAGGCAACATGTGCCCTGCGTGGTTTTCCTGGGGCAGAAAGAAGCTCACACATTTGGAATGGACTGGGTGCAGAGACGAGAGACAACAGCAATTAGAGTGCTACTCAAGTCCCCTGGGCATGATGCAATGCTCTGCTTCGGTTGGGTGGAAAAGCACAGAGCTCCGTGCACGCCTGGTGTGTTACACGAGAAGCAGGCAATTTGCCCTCTGCCTAGAGAACCCATCTTGGAAACAGCCAAGTAGTTTACTTTCTGTGGTGACTTCCGCTGGGGTGCAGCATGGTAGGCTGGAGCCCAGCTAGTGGTAGGACCTGGAGGAATGCTGCCTGCCTCTTGCTTGGCCTCATGCCTATGCGTGAACCCCTCACCCTCTGCTTCTCAGTATTCCTAGCCTCGCCCCTGCCTCTCTGCCATCTCCATGTCCCCGCCCCTGTCCTACCCTCTCATAAGTTCTGCTTCCCAACTTTGCTTCTTGTGTTTTTGTGTTTTCGTTGCCCCCCATCCCATTCTGCCTCTGAACTGTTGAATCTTTGTCTTTTCTTCTCGCTCATCCACACCCCTTTCCTTCTCTTCACACATCTTTGTGCTGGGGCGTTGGTGTTCAAGGAGGAGTCAGGAGACACACGAGGATGGCTAAAATGAACCAGAATACCAGGAAACGTGGCTGACTCCTGCCCAGAATGGATCCTCTCTCTTTCCCCCTTCGTCCCCTCATTTTTTCCTAACTGATCTATTTGTCCCCATGCTCACAGAAGAATACCTCTAGCACGTATTCCATAGTTTCTAGGTGATGAGAATTCTCTTAAACAGATCCCAAGCATAAGTAATCTTCTCTTGAGGGTGCTCGCTCTGTACTGTCTCATCCACCAGAGGTCTATTCTTTACTAAAGCCCAAAGGTCTTCTGGGAAGGAGAGGGAATGAGGGAGAGAGGAACCCAGACTGACATGCCAGGCTGATACCTCCTATGATGGTCTCTTCTGTGTGAGAGATGACAGAAGTGCCCACTTCCACTTTTGCAAAGCATCCAGGATAGCTCTAGAAGAAACTGTGGGAGGCTGAGGCCATCAGATCCAGCGGCCTCATACTGAATCATTCCTAGCTCTCGTCTTCCCCGCCCCCACGCCTCTCACCAGGCAGCGGAGGGAAACATGTATCCGTGTCCATGCAAAGGCCTGTATAGCTGGCAATGCCTGCCTGCTATTTATGTGTCTGTTGTTGGAGTTGTTAGTGTCACCCTGGAAGCCTTCACAAGTCAAGCTCAGCTATCTGCCCTCGATAGGCCAAATAAACAACAGTGAAAAGCAGTAAAAGATTTGCTCAAGTGATCATGTTAGGAAGAGGAACAAAGGAAACCAGTGACGCCCTAAAGTCCATGTTCTGGGTCCTGACGTGAGGTTTAGTTTTAAGTAAATGGCAAGAGGTATGCATAACTAAACGGTCCTGGCCAAGGCGTAGCGCCGCCCATCATTGTCTGAGCTCCGGTCTCCCCTGCAAGGTGTCTGATAGGTTGTTAGAACTAAGTGGAATCTCTCTCTAGCAAACAAGCCCCCCTCTGGCTACAGCTGGCCCCAGCATTTTCCTTCTTCTGGTGTAAGACTCTGCTGGAAACTCCAATTTCTTAGTGTCCAGTGTTTCATTGCTCTGACGGATAAAGGGAGGGGCATAGATTTCTGTTCAGAATATCTTTATTCTTGACCAGGATGGTTAACATACAGATGCCTGTGATGTGTGCCCTGATGAGTAACCTAACTGCTCACTGTTGTCAAAACAAAGGCAAAAAGACCAAACCACAACCCTTACTTCAAAGAGGCTGAGAAATGTTCATTCCGGAGCCACATATGAGTGACGGTAGCCTTAGAACCATGAAGGAGTGCTCTTGGAAAGAATATGTGTCTGCAAAGAATGATTGGCTGATTAGAACAGCAATGATGTGGAGAGGCTGGAATGTTGCTGGTCCAGAGGCTGATTACCTTGGCTTGGACTAATGTTAGCTCCTGGAATAGCCATAACTTGCCTACCTCTGTGTCAGAATTAACATCCTGTGACTAATAGATAAAAACCTTTGATGTCTATTAACTTAGCAGATCACTAGCCTCCAGCCATCCAAAAGCTAAGAATGTCCTCAGAGAGCATCTGAGGCATACCAGCAAGCTCCCCGCATCTTGCTGTAACCCCTCTTTGATCTACCCACCAATGTATTTTAAACTTGCTTTTGTGACTTTCTTTGTTCTGTGAGCCATAAAACTTCAAGAAACCACTTCCATATTGGAACGTGGAATCTGGGTAACCCCAAGCTGTATTCCTGGGCCATGGTCACTCCAAATGGCTCCAGAATAAACTACCTCTTATTCCCTTTAAGCTGAAAGCTGTGGTTTTAGTATCCACAGAACACAGATTTAGATTACCCCCAAATTCCATGTTCCAACAGTTTAATGGAGTTTCTTTTTTATAATAACAGAACAAAGCAAATCATAACTCAAGGCACTTAAAGCTATATTGATGGAAACACTAAGCGGGTGGGTTACAGCAAAGTGGAGAAGCCTCTCTTACAGGCCTCAGATGACAAAAGCTAGGGTTTATTAAGTTAATACATTCCAAAAAAGCTTTTTAAAACAATTGCTAGATGTTAGGTCCAGCATAGAGGTAGGCCAAAAAAAAAAAAAAAAAAAAAAAAAACTATTTAGAGAGCTAAAAATAGCCAAAGATAAGTTGTAATTACACTCTGGACCTGTAACTTTTTAATGTCTCCACAGTCATTGAGGTTCTAACCACTTAATTGCCTGGTAGAAAGTTCAGCTGAAGAAGCAAATTTTTTTCTGGAACTTTCTTTCACTCCGTCAGTTCTCTTATGAGGAAAGTAAGGAACTGGATGTTCTATAAAGTGTTAAGCTGTGTTAGGAGAATTTCCCAGAGAACTGAGATTATCTCATGTGTTCAAGAATGCTCTCTGAGGTGGGGATACCATGAACAGTCTGAGGGGAGCCACTGAGGAGATGGGACTGGGTAGACTAGTAAGAAGGAAAACAGGCAGGGCTCTGGGGCAGGAATATGTCTGAAAGAAGATGGGTGCCTAGTGCAGCGGCCCACACCCCCTCTTCCTCAATATTCCCTGAGCTTTAGATGGAAGAGTTGCAGTGTAGATTTATCAATCAGGTCTAGGCACTCCATACTCGCCGAGTCTCTGCATCTTTCCAGTTGTTGACCTCTGTAATAATCTCCATCTGCTGTCAAGAGAAGCTCCTTTGATGAGGAGTGAGAGCCACACTTATCAGTGGGTAGAAGGACACACATTTAGAATGCAGTTAGAAATTAATTGGTTTAGGATGATGACATCAGTAGGTTTTTTTCCTCAGGGATCAATGACCTCTCCAGCCACAGGTACTGGACTAGGTTTGCAGTACCAGACATGAATTCCCTCCTATTGAATGGGCCTTAAGTCCAGTTGGAAAGCTGTTAGTTACTCCAGTACCTCTATGGCACCATTGTTGATAACTTGCCAGGCTAGTCATTGATGTGGTTCATAGCTTTCACAGCTAGTTAGAGCTGTTGGTTGCTTTTTTTGTTCCCTCTTGGCAGCTTGTATACACCTTCTGATACTACAAGAGCCGGTCGGTCTTCGGGGAGAAGGATTGCAGGTCAATTCCAACTTAATTCCTCCAATCCCTGTGTCTGAAATATGAGTCTTCAGGAATAGGGGCTCTTTAGTATGTTTTGAAATCAGTTAAGGTGATGTCTCCAGCATTATTCTTGTTTCTATCAGGATTACTTTGGCTATCTGAGGTCTTTTGTGCTTTCATATGAATTTTAAGTTTTTTCTACTCATGGAAAGAATAGTTTTGGACTACTAATGAGGATTGCATTGGATTCGTAGGTTGCTTTTTGAAAAACAGCCATTTTCACAACATTGTTTTTTTTTTTTCCAGGTTGTGAGTATATGAGCATGCCTTTCCATCTTCAAATGCCTACTTCAGTTTCTTTTAAAGTTCTCATTGTAGTGGTTGGTCTTTTACTTCCTTGGTTAGGATATTTCCGAAGATTTTTAAAAATTATGAATGGAATCATTTCCCTGGTTTCTTTTTTAGTGTACTTCTTATTGGTATGCATGAAAATTTTGATTTTTGTATGTTGGTTTTGTGTCCTGCCACTTTGCTGAATGTGTTTATCAAATCTAAGAGTTGTCTGGTGAGGTCTTTAAGGTTTCTTTTCTTTTCTTTTTTAATTTTAAAAGTCAGATATGGCTTAAAAAGATCATGCCTACAAGAAGTAAATTATGTAGTGAAGAAACATCAAAATGAAGTTGATGAATAAAAAGGCACATTTGAAAAGTTTAAGGGTAGAAAGAGTCCCTTGTTTATCCTACTAACATAGGAGGAAAGGGAAATCAGTTTGAAAGTTCTTCAAAACACTGAAAATAGATCTACCACAAGATCCAGCCATGATATTCACAAGGACTCTATATCTTACTATAGAGATGCTTGCTTATCCCTGTTCATTGCTGCCCTAGTCACAGTAGTCTGGGAGTGGAAACAGCCGAGATAAACTGATAAACAGAAAGTGAAAATGCCATAAATTCATACAACGGAATATTCAGCTATCAAAGAAACTGAAGTTATGAAATTTGCGGATCACCTCCACCTTCATCAGAGACTCTTCTTCCAGTGCATGGCAATTAATACAGCAACCCGCAACTGGTCAACATGCAGAGAAAAAGAGAATTCAGAGTTCTCAACCCTGAATGGGATGTCTATATCATATCCCTCCACTCAAGGCTCAAAGATATTTGAGGAAGAGGGGTGGAAAAATTATAAGAGCCAGAGGTGATAGATGACTTCAAGGAAACAGTGTTTTCTAGTCCCAACAAGGCAGATGTACAT
Organism: Peromyscus californicus insignis; assembly: GCF_007827085.1. Taxonomy (NCBI): domain Eukaryota; kingdom Metazoa; phylum Chordata; class Mammalia; order Rodentia; family Cricetidae; genus Peromyscus; species Peromyscus californicus. Next base: position 66,559,369 of record NW_026294617.1, on the reverse strand, counting down.
ATGAACTCCTAAGAGACTGTGACAGCGTGCACAAGGCCTGAATCAGAAGGGATAGTGGGCTTAAAGTTCCACCCCCATCAGAGGCGCTATTGGCATTTGATGGCTTCTGAGGGAAGGAGTCAGTTTTCTTCACTTCACTGGTGTGAAAACCAGCGTATTGACCACACTCCAGGGCAAGTCCCATGCCCAGGACCCAGTGATTTGCAGAGAGGGAGCGAGAGAGAGAATATGAATTTGGTTGGGTAGGGAGAAGGAGGTGGGGAAGGATCTAGGAAGAGTTGGAAGGATGAATATACTCCAAATGCAGGGCAAGAAATTATCAAAAGAATTAGTAAAAATGTTATTTAAAAAAGAAAAGAAGAGGGCTGGAGAGATGGCTCAGTGGTTAAGAGCACTGGCTGCTCTTCCAGAGGTCCTGAGTTCAATTCCCAGCAACCACATGGTGGCTCACAACCATCTGTAATGCGATCTGGTGCCCTCTCCTGGCCTGCAGGGACACATGCAGAGAGGAAATTGTATACATAATAAATAAATAAATAAATCTTTTAAAAAAAAAAAAGAAAAGAAGAAGGAAAGAAAGAAAGAAGGAAAAAAAGAAAGAAAGAAAGAAAGAAAGAAAGAAAGAAAGAAAGAAAGAAGGAAAGAAAGAAGGAAAGAAAGAAGGAAAGAAAGAAGGAAAGAAAGAGAAAGAAAGCTGAACAAGCCGTGCAGGACAAGCAGGAAGTAGTATTCTCCATGGTCTGTACTTCAGTTCCTGCCTCCAGGTTCCTGCCTTGGCTTCCCTCAATGGTGGACTATCACCTGTAAGCCAAATAACCCTTTCCTCCCCAAGGTGCCCGTTGGTTATGGTGCTTATCACAGTCTCTTTACTGATGAGACTGCATTTTCGAAGTCACCCACTGTTGTTCTGTTGGATTAATCTACGGTTTTACATGTGGTATTTGTTTCATGAAACAGTGCTCCCATGTTAGTACATAGACATTTGAAGTATTTATTTAGTTTTATTTATTTGTCAGTGTGTGCCACAACCTGTGCGGAGATCAGGAGACAACTCTTAGGAGTTTGATTCTTTCCTGTCATTCTATGGGATCAAATGATGGAACTCAGGTCTTGAGACCTGCAGTCATGCTTTTCTACCCCTGAGCCACCTAGCAGGTTCTATGTGTTTAAAACTGTGATATTTTCTTGATGTATTTTTTCCTTAATCAGCTTGAAGTGACTTTACCTTTTCTGACTAGTCTTGGCTTGAAGTCTGTTTTGTCAATGAGAACTTCTTGCTCCCTGGCTCCACTTACTTGGAATATCTCTCTGTCTTCACGCTAAAGTGGTGTCTGCTTTAGATGGTGAGATGCATTTCTGAGAGACAACTAATAGACATGTCTTGTTTTTTTATTCCACTCAACCAGCCTGTGGATTCTTTTTTTTAAAACAGAAATGTCAGTTACTCTTTATTTAAAACTGCATTGAATGTGAAATGTCCACCTTTACAGTAACAAATGCAGTGATGATGATAACTCACTAAAACAAAACATCCTTCTGATAGCCATCGCCTTTCTGTTTGGGGCAATTTGAAGTTTTTCTTCTGTCACAGAAACAATAATGTACCTTTACAAAGGCTCAAAATAGGCCATCTTTTTATTGAAAAGAAACTATTCTTTTTTAAAAATATTTTTAAAATTTATTTTATGTCTGAGTGCTGTAGCTGCATGTACACCTGCTGCCAGAAGAGGGCATCAGATCCCACTACAGACTACTGTGAGCCACCGTGTGGTTGCTGGGAATTGAACTCGGGACCTCTGGAAGTGCAGAGACTCTCTTAACTGCTGAGCCATCTCTCCAGCCCCCCAAAATAGGCCATCTTTTTAAACAAAGGCAATGACTCACAAAAGACTGTGAATAGAGCACGTAACTAGCTGATAATAATCCAATAAGATTTATTAAAATCAGTCACATCAATAATACCTCTGAAATGCTCTTGTATGAAATACCAAATGAAGAAAAGAATTTATCAATGTCTAAAAAAGTGAGTTTGTTTGTAGACAATCTGGCAAGTTACCATAAAAAGAGTTTTCCATGACATAAGGAAAAATGTAACATTATTCTTCTTGAACCCTTCTCGTTCAAGCCTGGCCACTCAATAAAATAGCCAAGGATCTGAAACTGAATATATATATATATATTTGAGTACAGTGTATGAAACTTCATACTTTTTTCTTTTCCCTTCTCCCCCTCCCTATCATCAGGAGGTTTTCCTGAACTCACAACCAGCTGCTTCCTTTGTGTGCTGCTCAGATGTGAGAGACACCTCTCTGTGTAGGAGCTCTTAGTTCATCTGTTTTCTACTCTCTCTTGATCCCAAACTTACATGCATTCTTGCATACATTCTTCCAGAATTCTCTGCTATTGCTCATTGGGGTGTTCTCAGTTGTATTTTGTGGGCTGTTTGGGAGAGGGAGCTTGGGAAGGGTATGCTACTGAGTCACTGGAACCCATGGCTGCAGGAAGTGAGGTGTGTGTGGCACTGGATGAGCTCGGTATGAACTGCTTGCTGGTCTATGACTGGCCAAGGGGCTGAAGTAACCAAGAGTTCTTTGTCAACACAGTTTGGTAAGCTTTCTGGGATGTGACCTGTAATTGCTCCGTGGATCTCAGTGGCAGCTGCCTCTCTCATCCCTAGAGACGCTTGTTCACTGTACCAAGACATTTGTGGCATCAGATGAGGTTTGGTGCATCTTTCAACTGACCCTGAGTGAAGCTCTTCACGCACATGGAGAGCTGCCCCTAGTAATCTTCCTTCTTTGAAGGCCTGAGCTAAGGCTTTCTCATCCACCAGGCCACTTGTTCATGAGGAATACTTTGCCTTGTCTGCTTGATAGTGAAGTCGCTGCTGTGGTTATGCTTCTTCAGAATGCAGTGTAAGGAGATGCAGTCACTCTGATACATACAGCAGGTCCTGTGAGTTGTAGACCTTGCACACACTCAGGGACCACCCTATCCTATCCTGCAAGTAGGGGTCAAAAATATGGCTCGGAATCCAAAGGCCTTGGCTCGAACAGCAAGTGCCTGCCTGGTGTAACCAGAGCCAGTGAGGTCCAGTGTCTCACCATGGATGGAGCCACTACTGGGACCACCTTACTTCCTTTTCCTCCAGCCTATGTCTTTTGATTGGGAACCGATGATTGAGAATATTAGTGTTTAGAAGTTATTGAAAATTGTAGTTACTGACTTTTAAAAAATTTTGTAGTGTTTGTGTTGTTGTATTTTTCATTTGTTAATTATTATTTTGTTTTTTAAATGTTTCATGACTGCATATTAAGTATACATATTGATGGGTTTCATTATGACATTTTCACACTCGTGCAGAGTATTTAGTTCCTACGCAGACCTTGTTAATGCTCTTTTCCCATTACACTTCTGCTCCTGCACTAGTCCCTATTCCACTTTCATGTCTTTTATTTTTATTTTCATTTGTATAAAATACAAATCAGTGAATTGCATTGGGGTCACATAAAGGAGGATGGGTGGGAATTTATTTTTTGAAGCAAGGGTACCTTACCAGCATTACATTAATGAAAAGATGTCTCTTCTCCTATCAACCCTTGATGGCATCTAGATCCTCAGGAGGGCTAAGACCCAGTTAGCCCTCACACTCCATGACAGGCTGTTGACTGCTATGAGTTCCAGAGCTCAATAGCCACATCATACCTGAAAGTCAGCGTTCCAAAGTATTCCTCCTCTTCTTATGGGCTTAAATTCTTTCTGATTCTTAAGATCTTTCTGATTGTTAGTGATAGTCCTGAGTCTTGGAGGGGGTGACGCAGATGTTCCATTTCTTTCTGAGCTTGCAACAATCCCTTATACTGAGTACTTTGACCAGTTCTGAGTCTCTGAAATTGCCACTGCATAATGAAGCTTCTCCGATGAAAGTTAACATTAGCAGGAATCCCTGGGCACAAATATAGTTACTGAGAAGGTAATTTGATAGCACCTCATGTCCACTTAGCAAAACAACCACAGTAGCTTCCCCTCAAAGTCTGATGACCTCTGCAGCCACTGGATTCACATAAAACATTGGTTACCCCCATGAACAGACTGTCTAGCTGGTCCGTATTATAGCACACAGGGTCCACAGCTGAGTTGATGGTGATTCTTCCCCCGCAGCCTGCGTGGAACCAGCTGGCACTGTGAAGGGCTGGCAAGCAGAGTGGAGGTTTCCGGCTCAGTTCCAGCTTGAGCTCTCCATGTCTTACAACCAAGGCATGCGACGCCACCAGCAGCAGGATGCCATCACCAGAATTATCTAGTTCTGGTGGGCCACCCGCAGTGGTGGCAATTTGCCTGTGTTATTTGGGGGAAAGGTTTAGGAGCCTCCTGACCTATAACTCATTGAAGAATAACCCACCTCTGGCACTGGAATTTTTGTTTACAGTTTTTGGCTATTGAGAGCAGCTTTATTCACTTACGTGAAGTACCTCTGTTTGAACTTAATTTTTTTTTATTACTTACTATGTATCATTTCTTTACAGCTTTTTCATACAACACTAGTTTTGATTGCCATCCCCCAATCTCCCCACCCCAATAATCACATGCATTCTTCGACTTTCTCCAACTGAAGACACTGTTCCCCTTCTCATGGTCCCCTTTCTACTTCCTAGGATATACACTCACTCTGTTATTTTAAAAAATGCACACATATAAAAGCTAGAAGCTAAAATCTGCACATGCAAGCAAACATGTGGTGTTTTTCTAAGTCTGAGTTACCTTACCCGATGTACTATACACTTCTAGTCCTTTTTCTGAAAACTTCATGTTTTCATTTTTTCTGTTTGGCTGAATAAAATGTCACTGTATTTTTTGCTACATTTTCATTATTCATTCATCGGTTGATGGACTTCTAAGCTAATTTCATTTTCTTGATATTGTGAATAGGGCAACATTCATTATGAATGTGCCAGTATCTCTGGGATAAGGTAAGAAATCCTTTGAGCGAGTACCCAGGAGTGATAAAACTGGGTGATAAATTAGTTCAGCTCTTAGATTTCTGAGAAAGCTCCATACTAATTTCCTTAATGTCTCTACTGGATTACTTTCCCACCAATAGAGTATAATATCTCTCCTTGCTGGGTGTGGTGGTGCACACATTTAATCTTAGCACTCAGGAGGCAGAGGCAGGTGGATCTCCAAGTTCCACACACACACACACAACCCACTGTCTCCAAAAAAAACAAAACAAACAAAAAAAAAATGAGTTCTCTTCTCTTCACATACTGGGGTCATCAAGCAAACACTTGATGACCCCAGCCATTCTGACTGGGGTAAGATGGAGCCAGTGTCATTTCAAATAGCATTTTAATGATGGCTAAAGATGGTAGTAGAATATTATTTTAAGATGTGCTACTTTTTATTTATGTTGCATTTGTTTAACTGTGTGAAGCTGTATTACTGTGCCTGTCTAAAACACTTAGTGGTCTAATAAAGAACTGGTCAATAGCAAGGCAGGAGAAAGGCTAGGCAGGGATGGCAGGCAGAGAGAATAGATAGGAGGAGAAATCTGGGAGGAAAAGGAAGAGGCAGCCAAGGAAGGAGGAGGACATCAGGAGCCAGCCACCCAGCTACACAACCAGCAAGCCACGGAGTAAGAAACAAAGAAGGGTATACAGGAATAGAAAAGGAAAAGCCCAGAGGCAAAAGATGGACAGGGTAATTTAAAGTTAAATAAAGCTGGCAAGAAATAAGCCAAGCTAAGGCTGGGCACTCATAATTAAGAATAAGCCTCCGTGTGTTATTTATTTGGGAGCTGGGTGGTGGACCCCCCAAAAGAGTAAAATACCACCACCAACAAAAGATGTTTACATTTTAAAACACCTTTATAAGCCTTTTGTGTTCTTCCTTTGAGCACTCTTGGGAACTGTCTGTCTAGTTCCATGTCCCGGTTTTAGTTGGTTGGTTGCTTTCTCGATGTTAGGGTTTGTTATTGTTGTTTTCGTTCTTTGTATGTTCTAGATACTTACCATGTTACATTTGTTTCCATTCTGTAAGATTCCTCTCCAACCAAATGATGATGTCCTTTGTTGTACAGAAATCCCTTATTTCATTCAGTGCCATTTATTCTTGGAACTGAATTTTAAAATCACTTTTAAAGGTTTATTTATTTTTATTTTCTGTGTATCAGCCATGTGCATACCTTGGGCCCACCAGCAGAGAATATCAGATCCCCTGGAACTGGAATTGCCATGTTCTGAGAGCACCACGTGGGTGCTGGGAATCAAATACAGGTCCTCCGGAAAAGCAGCCAGAGCTCCTAGGTGCTGATTCATCACTCCAGCCTCCTAAGTTGTTAGTCTTACTACTGTGCTATCAAGTTCCCATCCAGAGAGTCATTTCTTGAGCTAATGAATTCAAGTGTATTCCCCCCTTTCTCCTCCATTAGATTCAGGGTATAGAACTTGTATTGGGGTCCTTGATCCGTTCAAGTTGAGTTTTGTGTAGGGGAGAGATAAGAACTGAGTTTCATTCTAATTGTAGATATCCAGTTTGACCAGGACCACTTGTTGAAGATGCTGTCTTTTCTCCAATGTGTACGTTTTCAAAAGTCAGGTGGCAATAGGAACGTGGGCTTACACGTGAGTTCTCAATCATATTCCATCAATCAATGAGTCTGTTTTCATACCAATGCTACGCTATTTATTGCTATAACTCTGCAGCGTAACTTGATATCTGAGATTGTAATGACTACAAATTTGCTGTTGTTCAGAATTGTTTTGGAGATCCTGGGGATGTCATGTTTCCATTTGGAATTTAGGATAATTCTTTTTCAATTTCTATGAAGACTTGCATTGGAATTTTGGTGAGGATTGTGTTGAATGAGTAGATTGTTTTTAGTGGGCTGGTCATTTTTACAATTCGTGATGGTACCAATCCATGAATGGCGGAGGTCTTTCCATATTCTTATATCTTCCTCTGTTTCTTTCTTCAGTGTCCTAAAGTTTTTATTTCACAAGTCTTTTACTTCCTTGGTTAGATTTAGAGAAGATTTTTTGAGACTATTATGAATGGTATTGTTTCTCTGATTTCTTTCTCGGTATGTTTTTCTTTTGTATATAAGAAGGCTACTAATTCTTATGTTAGTTTTGAGTCTTGCTACCTTGCTAAATGTGTTTATTAGCTGTAGGAGTTTTCTGGTTGATGTCTTTAAGATCTTTTAAGGATAGAATCGAATCACCTTCAAATAAGGATATTTTAATTCTTCCTTTCCTATTTGTATCTTCTTTGCTAAACTTCTCTTATTGTTGTAGATAAAATGTCAGCACTCCAGGCCCAGAAAACACTGTGGAAAAAAGGGGGCAGGAAGAGTCTAAGAGCCAGAGGATAAGATGTCTACAGTGATGCCATGTCTCCCAGAAATGACAGGGAACCTAAATTTTAACAATATGCTGCCAAAACAATACCTGAAGAATAATAACATCAGTAGAGATGCTGTGTGGAAAGGGGAAATCTTATGGAACCCAGCCCTACAAGAGCTGCTGGCAATTAACAACCACTGAGAGACAGAATTAGCAAGTGGTCAGCCTTGAAAACAAGCATAAACATCAAGCAACACTAAGCAGACTTGGCTTGTTTTTGTTTCGGGGTGGGGGCTTGGGGGGGTGGGGTTGTTTTTTGTTTGTTTTTGGTGTGTGTGTGAGTGTGTGTGTGTGTGTGTGTGTGTGTGTGTGTGTGTGTGTGTGTGTAAAATACTGAAAACATAAGAACAAACGACACCCAAAAAGTATAGACAGAGAAAGTTTATCAAAATTTGGGCTATGTGAAGTCTCAAACCCTGGGACAAGTGGCTGAAGTGCCTACTGAACACATCAAAGCAGACCTGGCCACCAGGTTCCCCCAGCAACCTCAGTCCCGACCTGTTACCTCTACCCTGAACTCTCCAGCCCAGGGACTGGGCTGCCCTTCCCTATATAATCCAGCTATTTTGCCCCCTCCCCCTTTTTTTTTTAACCTTTGGCACCCTTGGCTACCTCACCTGGTTCCCCTCTCTCCTCTCCCCACTCTCCTCCCCTCCTCTCCTCACATGACTGAGGCAAGTCACAGGGCTGCTGTTTAAAACAACGTTTTCCTAGTAGATTTAGGTTTTACATTTTTGGTTGTGAGCCTAGCCTTTAACGGCTGAGCCATCTCTTCAGCTCGAGATCTAGATTTTAAACTAGAGTTGAATCCAAGTTACATACACAATATATTCTCAACAAGAGTTGAATCCAAGTTACATACACAATATATTCTAAACAAGTGTTGAATCCAAGTTGCGTATACAATATATTCTCAACAAGAGTTGAACTGCATACATAGTATGTTGTAGCAGGCTAAAACTAATGCAATAGAAATGAAGAAACAATACTTGTTTGTTTTCCTTCTGATTTTTTTTTCACATAAGCTATAAATGTCCCTCATAGAATTGCTTTTAATGTGTCTCAGAGGTTCTGTGTGTTGTGTTTTCATTTTCATTTAGTTCCAGAAACTTCTTATTTATATCTTGATTTCTTTTTCATTCATTAGCTAATTCTTTAATTAGCTAATTCTCAATGAGTTTGTAAAAAGAGATTTATTTGGTGTAAGTTTTACTGCATTATGATCAGATAGGATATATAGAGTTATTTCACTTTTTCTGAATTGGTTAAGATTTGTTTTGTGTCATATAATGCAGCCTGTTTTAGAAACGCTTCCATGAGCTCCTGAGTAGAGTGTCTATTCTTTGGTGTTTAGATGGAAGTCCATTTGACGTGTGATGTATTTAGTCCTGATGTTTCTATCAATATTCTTTGTCCAGATGACCTATCTCTTGGAGACAGTGGGATGTTGAAATAGCCTAGTATTAATGGGTTGAACGTTAATCTGAATATTTAATTCTAGTGGTCTGCTTTTAGGTACACCAATGTTTGGCCCATATGTGTTTAAGATTGCAATGTCCCCTTGGTCAATTATTTCCTTAATTAGAATGAAGTGTCTTTTTTTTTTTTTTCAAATCTGTCTTGATTTATTTTAGTTTGAATTCTATTTTGTCAGAAATCACAATAGTAGGGTCTGTTAGCTCGCTTGTCTCTTTTCTTTGGAACTTTTTTTTCCATTCCTTTATTTAAGATTATGCCTCTCTTTAAAGCCAAGATAAGGGTTTTTTTTATTATACAACAGAGAGATGGATTCTGTGTCTTAAACTGTTCAGCTAGCCTGTGTCTTTTGATTAAAGAGATGAGGCTATTAACATTTAATATTTTTATTGAAAGATGTGTGTAGCTGGAGAGTTTTCTCTCTGGTTCTGCCAAGCCCCGGCAGTCCGACAGCCCACTTATAAAATAAACACACACACGCTTATATTATTTAAACTGTTTGGCCTAATGGCTCAGGCTTCTAGCTATCTAGTTCTTACAACTTAAACTAATCCATTTCTATAAATCTATACCTTGCCATGTGGCTCATGGCTTACCGGCATCTTCACATACTTCTTGTCATGGCGGCGGCTGGCAGTGTCTCCCTCCACCTTCCTGTTCTCTCAGGTCTCCTCTCTGTTAGTCCCGCCTATACTTCCTGCCTGGCTACTGGCCAATCAGTGTTTTATTTATACAGAGCAATATCCACAGCAGATGTGTGTTGATTGCAGTCCTTTTCTTTTTTTCTGTTTGTGTTCTGAGTCATACTTTGTGTACAGTTTCGTTTGCTTTCTGCAGTCTTGTGAGTATGTTTTTGCCCTCATTCAGTTAGAAGTATTTCTTCCAGTATTATCTGTAGGGCTGATTTGGTGGACTTTAATTCTCTTAGAATTAAAAAAAAAAGATTTATTTATTTTTATTTTATGTGTGTAGGTATTTTGCCTGCATATGTCTCTGTACCACATGCATGCAGTACTCAGAGACAAGAAGAGGGCCTCAGATTGCCCTGGAACTAGAGTTACAGATGGTTGTGAGCAGCCACGCAGGTGCTGGGAATTGAAACTTCTCTCTAGTCCTTCTTTTAGGATTTTTATATCACAGAACATTTTCCTTTCTCCTTCAACTTTGGCACATAGTTTTGTTGAGTACAGTAGTCTAGGTTGGCATCCATGGTCTTGTAGAACTTGGAGTACATTGCCCCTGGCTTCCAAAGTTTTCACTGAGAAATCTGCTGTTATTTGATGAGTTTCCCTTTACATGTGACTTATGTTTTTTCTTTTATTCTGTATATTTATTGTTTTAACTTATAGACTGTGGTGAGTTTCATATCTGATCTTGTCTGTTTGATATTTTGTATGCTTCTTATATCTGTAAGAGTGTGTCTTTCCTTAGTTTGGGGGACTTTTCTTCTATAATCTTGCTGAAGATCTGGTCTGTGCCATTGACCTAGGTTTCTTCTTCATCTGTTCATATAATTCAAAGATTTGGTTATTTCACGGTGTCCTAAAGTTCCTGCATGTTTCTTTCTGGTTTTTATTAAAGTTTTTTTTTTTCATTCTTTGCTTGTGAGGCCTAGCTCCTCTTCTTTATCTTTGAGTCTTGATAGTATATCTTCTTAATTCATTCTGCATTCAAGACTTCCTCCTGAGTTTTCTAAATTATTGAGTTTTTCAATTCCAACTTCATTTCAATTTGAGTTCTCATTAATATTTCTGTATCATTATTAAGCTTGGTTTTCAGATCCTAGATTATCTTCATCATTTCATTCTGCCTACGTTTACATTTCTGTTTTCTCATAGATATCTGCCTGCCTCTGCCTGCTGAGTACTAGGATTAAAGACATATCTACCATGCTTGGCCTTAACAGAATTAAAAAATAAACTAAACTTACTAAATTTGTTCTTTGAAACTTTCATACCTGTTGTGGAATAATCCTTTTGTACACTGTGAAGATTTGTCTCTCGGATTCATTTAATAAAGAGCTGAATGGCCAATAGCTAGGCAGGTAGAGGTTAGACAGGACTTGCAAACAAAAAGAGAGCACAGGGAAGAAGCAAGGCAGAGTCACTAGCCAGACTCAGAGGAAGCAAGAGATGAACTTACTGTGCTGAAAAAAGATACTGCCGTGTGATAGAGTATACATAAGAAATATAGGTTAATTCAAGTTGTAAGAGCTAGTTAGTAACAAGCCAAAGCTATTGGCCGAGCATTTATAATTAATAATTAGTCTTTGTGTGGTTATTTGAGAGCTGACTGATGGGACAGAAACTCCTGCCTAAATATACCTGTATATAATACACACTGACTTCTCTTACTTGTCCTCTTTTATCTCTATCCCACTCCTAGCCAACTTTCCTCCTCCCTACAAAGTCCCTTTCCTGCATTCATATCAGGAATTTATGATCTCTAAATTTATTGAGCTCTCTTTTGTATCTTCTTTACACTCTTTGAGTTCTTTGACAGAGTTTATGATTGTTCTTTTAAGTTCTATGTCCTGGGGTTCATCTGGGTAATTCTCATTGGAGAACAGTTCTAGAGGACTGGCAGATTTGGGGAAGGGGGTCATGTTTTCTGGATCCTTTATACTGTTTTTATTTTTGTGATGAGATTTCAACATGTGGACTTCTTGTTTTGGTTGTGTGTCTGGTGTGGACACAGCACGTTGGGTTGGAGCATAGGGTGTGAGTCTTGGTTCAAGATGTACAGGCATCTGGGCTTGGAGTTTGGCTATGGTGCAGGTAAGGATGTGTTGGGTCTATTTGATTTATGGTGTCTTTTAACGGAGTGTGCAGTAATTTTTATGGATTACCTGCCAATTGTTGAGGGTATGGCATTAAAATCACTCACTATCACTGTGCTGGGGTCACTCTGTTGTTTTAGATCTAATAATGTTTCTTTTACAAATTTGGGTGTCCCTGTGCTTGGTGCATATATGCTTATTAGGATTGTAATATCTTATAGGTGGATTTTTCCTTTAATGAGTATGAAATTTCCCTACTTATCTCTTCTGAGTAGTTTTATTTTGACTTTTATTTTGTTGGAAATTAAAATACCTACTCCTTCTTCTTAGTTCCTTTTGCTTAGAATTCCATTTTCCATCTTTTTACCCTAATGCAATGCTTGCCATTGATTCTTGGAGCCAACAACAACAATAATACATCTTTTTTGGGGGGATTGAGACCACTAATACTCGGTTATTATTGAAAGACATGTATAACTTCTATCATTTTGCTGATTTTATAGTGTTTCATCAGACATCTTTTGAATACCTTGAACTCAGCTATTTTTATTTCATTTTATAACTGGGGAGGTATGTGTCACCCTTTTTTTTTTTAACTACCCAGAGGAACCTGGTGGACTCATCAGTGGATGTACCACTGACGACAATGACTGCTGTGTTCCCCTGAATCTATTAGTCACTAATAGTTCACAAATAGGTTCCCCTTGAGATACTCCTCCAATAGATGGTTGACCACTGACAGCTCCGATCTTGTGCAGGTTGCCCCAGATGCTGTGAGGTCACGATCTCAGTGGGGTATATCATGTCCTTCTCCCTATCTCCCAGCTCTTCCATCTTTCCACTCCTTCCTCTGAGATGTTTGCTGAGGCTTACAGGAGTAGTATAATGTCCCGTTTAGGACTGAGTATTCGATTGTTATTTATTCTTAGCACTTTGAGCAACAATGAGTCTCCGCAGTCACTGCCATTCATTTCAAAGAGAAGCTTCTCAGACTAGGACTGAGAGTAGCATCTGTCTGTGATTAAAAACGTAAACAGTTTGGTGCCATTTCAGTTTAGTGAAACAACAGTAGCAAGTTACCCTCTAGAATCCAAGCCCTCCTTGGCTGTATTAGTCAGGGTACTCTAAAGGAACAGAACTGATAATATATATGTAGATCAAGATAGATAGATAGATAGATAGATAGATAGATAGATAGATAGATAGACAGATAGATGATATATTAGTAGACTGGCTTATAGGATGCAATCTAGGTAGCCCAACAATGTTCCTCTCACATTGAAAGACCCAGAATCTAGTGGTGGCTCAGTCCACAAGGCTAGGTGTCTCGGCAATCCCAGTCTAGCACTGGTGTCCTGGAGCGTTGTTCAGCCTCAGCCTATGCTGTAACTCCAAAGAAGCTGGCTCTAATGCGGGTGAAAGAATGTCTCAGGCCTAGGATGGCTGACTGTGCCGGTGAGAATGTTGTCTCCTTCTGTGTCCTCCTGTGGACTGACACCAGCTAGTTGGCAGAGAGGATGCTTCCAGCCCAGTCCAGCTTGATTTCTATCTTCCTACCCAAGTGTGTGGTGTTTTCTCAGCTAGAACTCCACTCTTCCTTCCTTCCCTCCTTCCTTCCTTCCTTTCTCTCTCTCTCTCTCTCTCTCTCTCTCTCTCTCTCTCTTTCTCTCTCTCTCTCTCTCTCTCTCTCTCTCTCTTTTTCAAGACAGGGTTTCTCTGTGTAGCTTTGGTGCCTTTCCTGGAACTCGCTCTGTACAGACCAGGCTGGCCTTGAACTCATAGAGATCTGCCTGGCTCTGCCTCCCAAGTGCTAGCACTAAAGGTGTGTGCCACCACCACCCGGCTATTTTTTTTTTCCTATTTTATTACGTTCTGCTCTGATGTTAGTTACTTATTGTGAATTCTGCTTTTGTGCTTCCTTTGGGTGTTCAAGACTGTAAGATACATCACTGAGTCATTATTTTGGGTGTTCAAGACTGTAAGATACATCATTGAGTCATTATTTAGGGTCTTTCTAATTTTTGAACTTCCCTCTCAGGGCTGTTTGATTGTATCCCATAAGTTTTGGCATGCTGTACCTTCATTTTAATCCAATTATAAGAGTTTTAAAGATTTCTTTCTTAATTTCCTTTGTGGCCCACCCAGTAGCATATTGTTTAACTTCCACCAATTTGTGAATTTTCTGTAAGTTTTCTTGATGATTTCTAGCTTTATTCCATTATATTATGACAAAATAAAAGAAATTATTTCAATTTTTCTATTTTTTTAACTAGCTTTGTGTCATCATGTATGACCTATCTTTGATGAAATTCCATGGGCCGCTGGGGGGAAAAAGGTGTTCTGCAGTATTTAGAAGGAACTTTCTGTAGATATTTGTTATGTCTATTTGATATATGATGTCATTTAACTCAGATAGGTTTAATCAGTGACTTGACATTCAGGAGTATTTGTTTTATAAAATTGGTTTCATTTGTGTTTCGTATGTATATGTTTAAAATTGGATTGTCTTCTTGAAGGGTTGTTCCTTTAATCAGAATGCAGTGACATCATTTATCTCTTCTGATTAGTTTTGATTTGAAGCCCATCTTGTCAGCCGTTGAGACGGTGAGGCCTCATTTTTTCCCTAGTCCCTTTGTCTGGAGAGCTTTCACTTTCTCAGTCCTCACCACAGCGATGCCTGGCTTGGACGATGAGCTGTGTTTCTTGGAGGAAGCAAATAAATGAATCCCAGGCTTTGAGCCAGTGTACTAGTCTATGTCTTTAAGGAATTCTGTTAAAATTTTTTATTATTATTAGTGTGTGTATGTGTGTGTGCGCATGTGTGTGCATGCGTGTGTGTGTGTGTGTGTGTGTGTGTGTGTGTGTGTGTGTGTGTGTGTGTGCGCGCGTGCTTGTGCGTACATCAAGGCTTATGTGTGGCGGTTGAAGGAACACCCGAAATAATGACTCAGTGGTGTATCTTACAGCCTTGAACACCCGAAATAATGACTCAGTGATGTATCTTACAGTCTTGAACACCCAAAGGAAGCACAAAAGCAGAACTCACAATAAGTAACTAACATCAGAGCAGAATGTAATAAAACAGGAAAAAAATAGCCGGGTGGTGGTGGCACACACCCTTAATTTGTAGAATTGGTTCGCCTTTCTCACATTTATATGGATTCCAGGGATCAAACTCAGATCAGGCTTCTGCAGTAAGCACTTTACTTGCTGATCCATGTCATTGGATCCCTGTATCTTTTTATTGGGGTCTTGGGGCTATTAATGGTCAGAATTATTGACAAAAGGTAAGTGTTAATTTCTGTCATTTGCTGATTCTGTATACTTATTTTGCTATTCCTCAGTTAACTACTTTTCTAGCATTATTTATGTTTTTCCCTGTAGCCTCTTGAATGCAGCCTCTTCATGATTCTTTTTAATCTAAAAAAAAAATTATTTTCTTAGGCAAAGGCAAGTAGATCTCTGTAAGTTCAAGGCCAGCCTGGTCTGCATAGTGAGTTCAAAGCCAGCCAGAACTACATAGTCAGACCCTATCTCAAAAACGCACAGACAACAACAGCAAAAGCTAATTCCTCCCTGTAGCCTCTGTAGCGCTCCACTGATGATGATCTTGAATGACTTTAGCCAATTTGTATCATGGAATTAATTGTTGCAGATAATTTTTCTGGGCTGGAAGATGCGTTTTTTCAGAACTTGAAATACTTCCATCCGAGCTTTTTTCACTTTTAGAGTTTCTATTTATAGCTTAGCTATTTTCTTGTAGCCTGCCTCTCTTTGTGACTTGGCATGTATCTCTTGCAGCTCTCAATGCATTCCTTTTGTTCTGTATATTTCGTATTTTAACCATAATATGATGCAGAGAGTTTCTTTTCTGCTTCTGTTTGCCTCTAGTATTTGAATGAACTTTTCTTTTCCTGGATGTGGAAAAATTTCTGCTTTGATTGTACTAAAGTCTTTCCTGTGCCTGTATCAGTTACTTTTCTGTGGCTGTGGTAAAACGCCACGACTTAAAGCAACCGAGGGGAGAAGAAAGTGTTTAGCTTGGCTTATGGTTCCAGAGTGAGAACCCATAATGGCAGGAAGACATGGTAGCAGGTAGCCATCTAAGACCTTCTCAGAAATCAGGGAAGGAGGAAGTAGAGTGAAGAGCCCATCCCCAGTGATCTGCTTTCTCCAGCGAAGCTTCACTTTCTAAAAGCTCCCTAAGTTCCCAAATAGCATCACTGACTGGGGACCAGTAGTTTAGAAACATAAACCTGTGGGCGACATTCTCCATCCACACTGCACAGTGCCTTTGCAGAGCATTGTTCTTCTATGCATGTGACTCCTAAATTTGGTTTTTACCTGGTGTCTCGAGTAACTTCCATATTCCATTCATACTTTAAAATTTTTATTTTCCTTGGCTGAATGTACCAATTCTTCTATTTTTTGTCTTCAATTTCTAATACTCTGTCTTCTTTGGGAAGTACTCCTCTGTTGATCATTTCCACTCAGGAGTTTTTCATCTCTAAATTTTCAGTTTGGATCTGTTTGTGTTTTTTAAAAATTCATTTATGAGCTGGTGGTGGTGGTACATGCCTTTAATCTCAGCACTTGGGAGGCAGAGGCAGGTGAGTCTCTGAGTTCGAGGCCAGCCTGATCTACAAAACATGTTCCAGGACAGCCAGGAAGGACTGTTACACAGAGAAACTCTGTCTCAAAAAAACCAAAAAAAAAAAAAATTTATTTATGAGTTTGTGTCTGTCTTCGGCAGTATTCTGTTGCTGTGAAGAGACACCATGATCACAAAAACTCTTATAAAAGAAGGTATTTAATTGGGGCTTGCTTACAGTTTCAAAGGTTTAGTCCATTTTCATCATGGTTGGGAACATGGTGACATGCAGACAGACATGGTGCTGAAGAAGTAGTTGAGAGTTCTATATTTGAATCCACAGGCAACAGGAAGAGAGCAAAAAAGCCATTGGTCCTGGCTTGAGTTTCTGAAACCTCAAAGCCTACCCCCAGTGACATACTTCCGCCAACAAGGCCACACCTCCGCACCTCCGAATTCTTCTAAATAGTGACACTCCTTGATAACTAAGCATTCAAATATATGAGCCTCTGGGACCATTCTTATTCACCACAGTGTCCTCTTTGTTTGAAACTTTTTTTTTTTTTTTTTTTTTTTGGTTTTTCGAGACAGGGTTTCTCTGTGTAGCTTTGCGCCTTTCCTGGAACTCACTTGGTAGCCCAGGCTGGCCTCGAACTCACAGAGATCCGCCTGGCTCTGCCTCCCAAGTGCTGGGATTAAAGGCGTGCGCCACCACCGCCCGGCTTGTTTGAAACTTTTTATAAATGTTCTTTTCATTTTTTTGTTTGTAGTTTGTCTCTGTCATTCTCATTGTTAGACATTACATGAGGATTAGTAGTTTTGGGGAGTGACATGCTATCTTGATTTCTCATGTTTCTTATATTTTTTGCATTGGTACTTGTACATTAGGAGTTAGATCATTGGTTAATTTTTTTTATTACTATTTGGATCATCTTTCTTCTTTCCATGAAAGTAGACTAAGTTATAAAGGGGCCTGTCCTGCCGATCCAAAGATGCAGGCTATCCATGACACAGGGCAACAACAGGATATTCAAGAGGAGTCCCAGTGAGGGCCCAGTATTGATAGCATAGCAGAAGCCAGAGGCCTCAAATCAGACCAATAATTCATTGGAATGAACACTCGTGAGTAAAGATGTATGGACTAAACGGTATACTGTGTGACTCACTGTGACAACTACAGCTTCCACAATGATGTTTCCCCTCCTTTTAAATTTTATTTTATTTTTGGGGCGGTTGCAAGGGCAGCAGAGTGGATATGAAAGAATGGGGAGATAAATGGGTTTGGGGTGCATGATGTGAAATCCACAAAAAAAAATCAATAAAAGTCAAAAAGAAAAGCAATCACTATTAGAGATTAGACCCATTATAAAATACAATAATAGTTAAGAAACCAAACACCTCTTAAGTACCAAGCACTTTAGAAAGCAAATGGGCACTGATGATAATGTGTACTAATATATTAACTACTATGTTTACGTGTGAAAAGGGAAAATTCCGAGTAAGACCAGTAATTAATATTGGGTTGGTGGAAAAAGAAGAGGAGGGATATGAATAGATGCAGTAATGATAGATATGGGGGTGAGAGGTGGCAGTTTGGGCCAAAGATAAGATGAAAAGAGAGGGGTGAAGAAATGCAATTAGGCCATTCAAAACAGTTCTGGTTCTTAGGGAGCCGAGACACGGAGACCTCACAAACTAGACCAGCCTATGCTGTTTGGGGAAGTTTATGAAAAGGAAGATTAAAAACAAAACAGCAAAAATGGGGAAGGATAGGGGAAAAAGGGAAGAAATAGAGTAATAGACTAAAATAGAACTAGCCTGCTCAACTGATGATGCGTACTAAATGATGGAGGGGTAGAAAGGAGAGGGAAAGGTAGGTGTACAGGTGTGAGTGTGGTCTGCCCCACCGGCTTTCGCCTACACTGAAAGCATTCCTTTCTGGGACCTAGACTCCATCTCTTCCTTCCTGGTTCCCTCAGCAGTCTTTATAAGGGTGGGTCTCTGTTGCTGAGCACACCTCTGAGAAGTCATTCCAGGTTTAATTTCAAATGCTGCTCTCACTGTCTTTGGGGAGATCTTGTAGGAGATGATGCTCTCGGATTGGGTAGCCTTTCACAGCTGCAGTCACAGAAGCTGGCCGTACTTCTGGTGGGTCCTCCAGGAGTCTGGCTGTGACTCTGGCCCTGCCTCTGGGCAGCCCTTTGTGAAGCTGGGTCAGGTTGCTCCACCTCTGTGCCATTGGTCTTGATGTTCTGACTGTTGCTTAGACTCTGAGTCTCTGTCCTCTGTAGATCTGATTGAGCATGTTTTCACACCACCAAATACTGTGTTCTTCTGACTCAGTTTCTTCTCCACGGTCTAGAGGTATTCAACTGGTCAAGTTTCAGTATATAGTCCTACGACACACACTCTGCATTTCTTTTTCTTTCTTTCTTTTTTTTTTTTTTTTTTAAAGATCTATTTATTACATATACAGTGTTCTGCATGCATGTGTGCCTGCAGGCCAGATGAGGGCACCAGATCTCATTACAGATGGTTGTGAGCCACCATGTGGTTGCTGGGACTTGAACTCAGGACCTCTGGAAGAGCAGCCAGTGCTCTTAACCTCTGAGCCATCTCTCCAGTCCCTCACTCTGAATTTCAAACAAGTTGTAAGATTTATTTTACTTATGTGTATGCATATAGCTTTGTGTGAGTGTATGCCACTTACGTGTAGATACTCATAGAGGCCAGAAGATAGCATTCAGTCCCCCAGAGTCAGAGTTCAGACGGTTGTGGGCTGTTCATCAGGGGTCCTGAGAACTGGACTCGGGTTCTTTAAAAGAGCAGGAAGCTCTTTCTCTCAATGACTGAGCCATCTCTGCAGTCCCTACGCTGAGTTTCCTGAAGTGGGGTTCAGGGAGAGTCTCAGCCCACCAAACTGCTGACTCAGCAATGGTCAAGGGCTGAGAACACAGGGGTTTCCTGACGTCTCTTCTCCCTATGCCAGTATCAGTGCCACAAACCTGTTGTCTGCTTTTTTGCTACCCTTTTACAAGTCCCTTCCTGAAAGTGTAATTAATGCAGGTTTGCTGACCCTCTCAGTCTTAAGCCATGGCTCCCCACTCTGTGGCTGATGCTTCCTGTGAGACAGGAATCAATGGGGGCGACATGGAAATAAAAAAGAAACACCCCGGAAGCAGAATTTTTCTTTAATCTCAACAACCGAAGGGCCACAGTCTCTCCGTGGAAGTGAGACTGCACACATGTGGTGTGGGAGTCTTGGGACTTTATAGGGTGGGAAGGGGGAGTTGGGGGATGGGGGAGTCCATCTGCAGCTCAGCTCCCCTGCAGTCTGGAAGCGGCAGACAGCAGCAGGTTTGGTGTGTGGATCACCTTATCAGAAGCTTCCACAAGTGTCATCAGTCAAGTTAACTTCCCTTAGGAGCTTCTCAGTCTCCCTGAGGCTTTGGGTCATTAACCCTTCACTTCCTCTCACTGGGAGTGAGAAGCTCGCCAGATGGCTGGATGAAGCCCTTCAGGACAGACTCTAGACTTCCTCTTTTGCATTTTGTAAAGTTTCTTGTTTTGCCTTGCTCTTTCAGCAAGGTAGTGACATTTGATATTTGTTGGAGGTTCAACAAATACCAAGGGAGCCTTCTCTGAGGTCACTTGATATAAAGAGAAGATTAATGCTGGGGACTTGGTTAGAAGAACATTCTAGATCAGGAGTCCTGGGCTGTTTTGTGTCTAGACTCTGGTTAGTAGTGTGTTGAATCCCATAGTCTGTTTTTTCGAATATTCTCAAATGCATGGCCTGAAACACAGGCTTACACAGGAACCAATTTTACCTAAATGCCATTCTTGAAAAAATCAGGAAACAAATCTGTGTCATAGCTGATAAGTTTTTTTGCCTCTCACCAACGCAGCAATCCAAATCAGACCGAATTAGAAAAAGCCCCAGTTTAATGGGTAAAGCATTCCCGGGTGATTCTCCGGCAGGATGAGCGACTGGAAAATCACATGTCTATTTTCTGGGATGCAGCTTAAATACCCTGTGGGAGTGGTCTTGAGCCTCTCTGGGGGAGGAGCTGTATTGGCTGGCTTTGAAGGGGCGGGTTTGGGGAAAAGGATGGGGGAGAGGAGTTGAGGTGGATGGTCCACCAGAACAACAGTCATCTACCACATCCTTTAATCACACATCACAGCAAGCAAGCAGATCTAGTAACCACTATGGTTTCCAAGTTGTCTGAGTGTGAAGTTTTCAGGAGACCTGCACTGACAGAAGAAAACAGCTTGGTTCTATGGGTAGTAAAGGTGCTGCTCATACTGTTGAGTCTCATAACAAAGAAACGCTAAATTCACTTAGAAGCTAGTGATGAATATGTAGTCACTCCCCATCCAAGTTCTCAGACCCACAAACCGTAACTATGGATCCCAGGCCAACAGCAGAAGCTGTTGGCTGAAATACACTTTCATTTGAATTTACCAAGTGCGATTTAGGGGTGGACAATTGGAGAGACTAAACAAACCTTTCCTCAGACACAAGGGTTGACAGTACACATGTGCCTGATTTTCTTGAGTCTACCTAGGAGTTCTTCTGACATAGACAAGAAGATGCTTGACAGAACTGGGATAGGGGTTTTGAACCAGAAGCAGCTGCAGCCTAGCAAGGCCTCTGCTCGGCTGAGAAGTCATGTCTTGTCTGAGCAGGTACCCAGTCTGTCTTTCTCCAGCACTTCTTGGGTAGTCCCCGTTTCCTCTACAGCCACCCAAACACAGTCTGCAGAAACTTAGGAGGGTTTCCCTGTGGGCAGGAGGGAGGCTGAGGTAAGTAGTGGCCATGTTTTTAATTGGAAGGGACAGGTTGGTTACCCTCCAGTAAGGACAGGATAAACCTGTTGGTATTTACTGGGGGTGAGGGAGTACCACCCTTCTTTAGCAGGCTTGACGAGTTGGAATGAACAGTTCTGTTGTCAGAGTGCTTCTGGACTCTGAGACTTGACGAGGGGTCTTCTGGATCTCCCTGGAGAAAGAATTCAGGTCTCAGACACAGACCTGGCTGTACCTATGAGGCCTTGCAAAGGTTCTCTGAGCCCATTGGTCGAAAAGAGTCAGCTAGATTTCCGTTCTCCGGGGGAGTCAGGGTGGTGCAGATGAAGTCACTTTGCAAACTCCCTGTGTTATATGACTTTAATTAATACGGACAAGAAAGCACAGTTTTCTCAGGTGATATTTGCACATTTGTCTTTCAGAGCCACCTTGTTTAGACTAGGCATTTACTAAATCAGAGACCCTTATCACTCCAGAGAGCTTGCTCTTGCTCTAACAATGTCCTGTTTGTAGTATAGGCCAGACATTGATTTTTTTTTTTTTTGCTTACATTAACCAGAATTTTCCTATTAGGTATTAAGAACAAGAATTAAAAGAGGGCTCTGTCACAGGAAAAATTTATAACTTCTCAATACTGTGAGATGGGCATGTATTTTTCTCCTCCACTTTACACACGAGAAAGCCACAGCTCAGTAATTCAGGGAACTAATGGCCAACAAGTGAATCCTCAGCCCTCCCAGTGCCTTAGAGTTAAAATGGATTCATTCAGGGAAGGCAGCAGCCATGACCAAGGATGGGGGAGTCCAGGCCATCCTGAAGTCCTTCCTGTTTAAAGTGATCATGGGGCATCTTCAGGGAGATTTCCCCTCTTGAACAGGGAGTCACCACCTTGTTGTCAAGTCAGCTACCCTTTCTCATGGTTGGGAAACGTGATGGCTTAAGGGTGGTATTTCCTCAAGAGATTTTTCCAGCTCTAGAAGCATCAAGAGATATTGTCCCACTACTGCTCTACTATTGGGATATTTCTGCCCTCTGGTGGTTGGAGAAGTGAACTACAGCAGTGCAGACATTCCTTGGATCTCAGCTGTTAACAGACACCTTACTGTGACAGGGCTAGGAGTCTCACTCACTGTCCAGGGTCCTTAGCATACGGGCGGGTCAGCCCTGGGCATGGGCAGTTCTACAGTGTAGCTAGCGCGTGTCCTCCAGCAGGAAGGCTTCTCTGTACTCTTAACCCTTGGCTCCCTAGGCCCCTGACACTGTTCTCTGTACCCTAGGAAAAGGTGTCAGCTGTTGATGTTTCAAGAAACAGGAATCCTGTTTTGGGTATTTGGTCTCTGGGAGGCAGAGGTAAGAGAATCACCCTAAGTTTGAGACCAGCTTGATTTACACAGTGTGTTCCAGGCCAGCACAAGCCAGCCAGCACTACATTGCAATACCCTACCTAAAAACAAAACAAAACAGAACAGAAATTCCAAATACCTAAAGTCAGAGGCCAGAAACAAGATGCCCAGTTCTAGCCTGGCACTGGCTTGCTGTGAAACCTTGAGCAAACATTTAATGTGAGGTATCTTCTTTAACCATACACTGTCCTCTGAAAAAGCGTGGGCTTATTTACTGCTGAGGGAACGAGGCTCGAGACGTCTGAATCAGGGCTTCACAAAGTTTTCACTTTCAGGATCCCTTTGCAATCTTAAAATGGAGGAAGATCTTACGGAGCTTGTATTGATGTGTGTTATTTTTATCCATAGTTAACAAATGAAAAAAAAACCCACTAAACTTTTAAAAGTGCTCATTAATTTATGTAAAAGTAACAGTGAGACGCTTGTATGCTAAAAACGACACATTTAGAGAGAATGTCACTATTTATATTTCTTTAAGACACATTATATAGTAGCTTGTAAACTTCTCAGTACCCATGAAAGCATGAGCGTGTAAATAGGAAATAGAATCTTAATATTTTTATGGACACATTTTCAAGCTTGTGGATGGATCCCATGTAAGGGTCCTGGAGGATGCCTGAGAATCAGCAGCTGATGTAATATTCCTGTGGGCACAGCTGGGAGCAGAATAGCCAGGATGCTGGCTTGTCTGGTCTTGGTACCACTGAGCCACCCCATTGCCAGCCCTGCTCTCACTGTGCTGTCTTGTATTATGGGAGTCCTCCAGTAAAATGAGAATGGAATTAGGGGGGCCTTAAGCCTTCTGGTTCCAACACACCTTGAATTGTCTGGATGATGTAAACTGTAGACAGTGATGCTTCTTGGACTCCTGCTCACCATGGAAACTCGTGTGTGTGTGTGTGTGTGTGTGTGTGTGTGTGTGTGTGTGTGTGTGTACATGTTTACAGCAACATGTTATGAGTGTGTTAACATTGGGTGTCCTCTTCAATCTTTCCACTTTAATTTTTAGACAAAGCCTCTTAGGGAACATGGAGCTCTTTGATTCAGCTAGACTGGCTGGCCAGTGAACATCAGGGATTTGCTTATTTTCTTCCGTCCCAGTGCTGGGATTATAGGGACTTACCTGGCTTTTGACATGAGTGCTGAGATCCTATTTCAAGTCCTTGTGCTTAAGTGGCAAACATTTTACTACTGGCCCATCTTTCTAGCCTGAGACCCACAGCTTTTGAGCATCAGTGTTTTGGAACATTGAGAAAACACGCCCCTCCTCCCCAAACGGAGAAGGGGAAAGCACACTCTCTACTCTCCATCCTTTTGAGACGACAACTCCGCCAATCCCACCTTGCTCCCAGCTTGTGTCATTGTTCAGCATGGATTCCTTCTCCCCAGGAAAGCCAGCCAGTGGCAGCTGGAAGTGAGCCAAGGCCTTTTTCCTGTTACATGCTCTCTGACAGAGTTCCAAGGATGGACCTCTATAAAGTTCACATCCCTTAAACTCTTAACCTCCTGCACACACACGTACAGCACTACTGAGCAGAAAGAAAGAAAAACTCACAAAAATGCACTTCGAGTGGCCAGCCTGGAATGGGCAAATTCACAGAAATGGGAAGAATTGGAAATTTTGAAAAGTGTTAAATTAAAAAGAAAAAATTGCTTGCCTAGCAGTGGTGGTGCACACCTTTAATTCCAGCACTCAGGAGGCAGAGGCAGGTGGGTCTCTGTTCCAGGACAGCCTGGTCTACACGGAGAAACCCTGTCTCTAAAAAACTTTTTAAAAAATTTAGATTTATTTAATTTTATGTGTATGACTGTGTGTGTGCATGTACATGTGCATGTGTGCATATAGGTGCATATGTGTGTATAGAGCAGAGGAAAGGTTGGGTGTCATCTTAGGAGTTCCTCCCACCTTCTCAGACACAGAGTCTCTCATCCATTTGGAGTTCACTAACTAGGCTCTACTGGCTGTCCAGTACCCCAAGAATTCTGCTGTCCCACCTTCCCAGCCCTGGGGTCACAATCACGTGTCACCATATCCAGCAGTTTTATGCACGCACACACACACACACACACACACACACACACACACACACATTTTGACAATACCAGGTTTGCGTAAAATGCACTGTGATAACACCCACCCTCTGTTAGTTACCCCCTTTTATGCCCCTCCCACTCCTGCTGACCCTTTATTCCCAGCTGGCCCTTCCCTCCTCCTTCCCCAGCTCTGTCTCCATATTCTCAGGCCCCAAGCAGGCGGTCACAGAAGACAGTACCCCACCACACTTCTCCATCCTTTGGCTCTTCAGTCCTTCCACTCTCCTCTTCTATGATGATCTCTGGCCTCGGAGATGGTGACGTAGGTGCTCTGCCGGAGCCAAACAATCAATAGAATCAATGGTCATTATTCAGTATTTTGACCAGCTGTGAGTTCCTGCTGTGAGCACTGTGTGCTGACAAATGGGCTTCTCTGACGGAGGCTGGGAGCTGCACTAGTATATGGGCATATACATCTATTTAAAAGACAATTTAATTTGTATCTATTTGGGAAACTATTACTAGTGGATTCCCACATAGAGCAGGCATATGACTTCTCTAGCCATAGATTTTTGTTTGGCTTTGTTTTTTTTTTGGGGGGGGGCGGGCAGGGTATGTAGACCTGATATGTAGACCTGACTTTGAAGTCACAGAAATCCCGACTGCCTGTGTCTCCTCTGTGGGGATTAAAGGCATGTGCCACCATGCCCAGCTAAGCCATAGCTTTTTGGCCACTGACAGGTATGTGTTCCTTCCCATGTAGTGGGCCTCAGATCCAATCAGGAAACAACTGATTACCCTCACAATGCTGATGCCTCTGTTATACCAGTGGGAGTGTCTTTCCAGGCACTTCGCTGATGACTTCAAATCTTTATTCCTCTAGTATTCCCCTCTTGTTCTTCTTAAAATTTTAAATTATATTTATTATTAGTAGTGTGTGTGTGTGTGTGTGTGTGTGTGTGTGTGTGTGTGTGTGTTCATATGCACCTCCCACACGGCATGCGCCAGAGGACAACTGTCAAGACTTGGTTCTGTCCTCCTGTCCTGTGGGTCCTGGGGATTGAACTCAGGTTGTGAGGCTTCGTGGCCAGTGCCTTCATCAAGTAGCCATCTTGCCGGCCTCCTGCTTTCACATTCCCTGAGTTTTACTAGCCCTCTCTTTAGGACCCACGGTCTCACGGACCTTTTCTCCTACCTGGCGTCTACCGACACTTATTCCAACTTAACTTACCTATCTAAGAATTCCAGTCTAAATCTTTCTGAGCCTGGCTTCCCGTCTTTTGGGTATTGCCCCGTGGGTCATATGACAGGTCTGTCTTTTTAGTTTTTTGAGACACTACGCTGTGTCCACAGTGACTACACCAGTTTCTGCTCCCACCAGTGTGTGAAGACCCCGTCTCACGTTCCCCACCGTTGCGGCCATTTGTTTTCCCAAGAAACGCCATGCTTGCTGCAGCGAGACAAATCTTTTTCTTTCCCTTGGTTTTTCAAGACAGGGTTTCTCTGTGTAGCCCTGGCTGCCCTGGAATTCATACTGTAGACCAGGTTGGCCTCGAACTCAGAGATCCACCTACCTCTGCCTTCTGAGTGCTAGGTTTAAAGGCGTGCACCACCACTGCCCAGCTTAAGACAAAATCTTAAATTAGCTTTGCTCTACATTTCTTTCATGGCTTAAAGATATAGAACTTTTTTTATTTTTTTATTATTTTTTTTAAGATTTATTTATTTATTATGTATACAGTGTTCTTCTGTCTGCATGTGTGCCTGCAGGCCAGAAGAGGGCACCAGATCTCATTACAGATGGTTTTGAGCCACCATGTGGTTGCTGGGAATTGAACTCAGGACCTCTGGAAGAGCAGCCAGTGCTCTTAACTGCAGAGCCATCTCTCCAGCCCCAAGATGTAGAACTTTTAAAAAAAATGTTTATTAGCCATTTATATTTCTCCTTTTGAGAGGTCTCTGTTCAATTCCATAACTCATTTTTTGATTGGGTTGCTTGGGTTGTTTTTTTTTTTTTTAATATATTCTAGATATTAATACTCTCTCAGACATATAGCCAGCAACATTTTTCTCCCATCCTGTAGTCTGACTCTTCATTCATCTCACCATTTTCTTTGTTGTATAAAACCTTTTTAATTTTATAAGGACCACTTTTTAATTGTGGGCTTTATTTCCCGAGCAACCGTCACCAAGCACTTTGTGTGGGTTTGGGGGATCTCATGCTCACAAGGCAAACATTTTTACCAACTGAGTTACCTCTCTGGTCCCCTGGAAAGTACTTTTAGCTAGCATTTTAACTTCTTGTCTCAGTTTGACCTCTAGATATTTCCTGAAATATGTTTAGCACTCATTAGTATTCTCTTCTAAATCCAATGTCCCCTGTGGAGGACGCTGTCACCCCTTGTCACACCTCTGGTGCTCTTCCACTCCTCAGTGTAGCCCTCAGTTTTCAGAACATTGCATCTGCTTTGAGAAGCCATGACTACTCTAGCCACAGAGCCTCTTTAGTTTCAGATCCTACGGGATTCTCTGAGGTCATCATCTTTGGCTTTTTGGAGAAACCCAAGGGAGTTTCTTATCCACATCTGTCCTGAAGCTCCTAGAAGGAAGCAACAACATCGCAATCTTCTTCTTCTCTTTTTTAGCTTTCTTTTTATTTATTCTTTGTGTCTTTCACATCATGCATCTCAATCCCATTCATTTTCTGTCCCTGCGTATCTGCCCTCTGTCCTTGCATCCCCTCACCCAGATAAAATTTAAGAGAAGAAAGAAAAGAAAAATAAAAGGGGGAGGGGGAAATCTCGTCATGGAAGCTGTAGTGTGACACAGTGAGTCACGCAGTAAAGCCTTTTGCCCGTGTATCTTGACTGCAAGTGTTCATTGCAAAGAGTCATTGGTCTGGTTTGAGGCCTCTGGCTTCTGCTACCCTATTGATGCTGGGTGCTCACTGGGACTCCCCTTGGTTATCCTGCTGTTGCCCTGTGTTGTGGAAATCCTGCAGCTTTGGGTCTGCAGGACCGGTACCTTCACATGCTCCAGCAGATCACAGATGGCGTAGATATTGGGGTGGGCCAACCCATAACCCTGGTTCTGGGCCTGGGTGGTCACGGGGTTGGTCAGTCAGCCTGCCAGCTCTCCCTTGTCCTCACCACCGGCGTGAGCTCTCCTGCATTGCCTTGGTGAGTTCAGTTCACCCTTTGCTGGGATGAGCAAGAGGCTTTCATGTCCTCAAGTCAGCTCTCCCACATCCACACCTTCGGGGCCAGCCCTGCGGTGTTGCCCAGGCCTTCCAGAGTGCTGCAGCTGATGAGAGGCAGGACTAGCTCTCCTGCTCCTATGACCTCAGGGCCAGCTCTCCCACCTGCCTCAGGCATTTATGCATGGAGGGGGGCGCATCTCTCTCCTGCCCATGCTGCCACATGACCGGTGAGGAACGGGGACAGCTCTTCCATGCTAACACTTCTGGGCTGGCTCACGCATACCTCCACCAACAGGATTGGATCTATTGTGCTGCCCAGGTGAGGCACTGGCCTGTTCTCCTGAGTGCTGCAGCTGGTGGCAGGCAGGGGCAGCTCTCCCACCTGCCTATGGAGTTGATGAGTGGTGGAGGTGGGGGTATAGGACATCTCTCTTCCACCTATGCCACCACAAGACAGATGAATAATGGGAACAGCTCTCCCATGCTCACAACTTTGGGGCTGGCTCACTTATACCTCCACCAATGGGGTTAACTTTATTGCGCTGCCCATGTGAGGTGCAGGGCCTGCTTTCCCAAGTGTTTTGGGTGGGGGTGGGTGGGAAGCAGCTCTCCTGCCCTTCTGACATCAGGACCAGCTTTCCCATCTGCCCCACAGCTTTCCCATCTGCCTCAGGCGTTGATGGCAGGGAGCACATTCTTGTTCTTATGCCCACAATCCACTGGATGGAGCTGTTACCTGGTGGCTCATCCTTATAGGTACTGGAGCTAGGACTGCTCTTAGAGCTGAGGATGGTGTCTTAGTTAGGGTTTCTATTGTTGTGATGAAACACCATGATCAAAAGAGAAGTAGGGGAGGAAAGGCTTTATTAGGCTTACACTTCAACATCGTTGTTCATCACTGAAGTCAGGTCAGGCACTCAAACAGGGCAGGATCCTGGAGGCAGGAGCTGATGCAGAGGCCATGGAGGGTACTGATTACTGGCTTGCTTCTCATGGCTTGCTCAGCCCACCTTCTTATAGAACTCAGGACCAACAGCCCAGGTACGGTACCACCCACCATGGGCTGGGCCCTCCCTCATTGATCACTAAATGAGAAAACACCTTACCACTGGATCTCAAGGAGGCATTTCTTAAGGGCTGGAGAGAGGGCTCAGCAGTTAAGAGCAGTGGCTGTTCTTCCAGAGGTCCTGAGTTCAATTCCCAGCAACCACATGGTGGCTCACAGCCATCTGTAATGAGATCTGGTGCCCTCTTCTGGCATGTAGGCAGAACACTGTATACATAATAAATAAATAAAAACCAGAAGCTCTTTCATAAAAAAAAAAAAAAAAGGAGGCATTTCCTCAGCTGAAGCTCCTTCCTCTGATGACACTAGCTTGTGTCAACTTGACACACAAAACCAGCCAGTTTAGATGGCAAGGAGAAGCCAGAGGAGAAAGCAACAGGGACAGATGCAGGACACTGAGTCAGGAAGTCCCTGCTCATTTCCTAAAAGAGAACACTGCATATGATTTTTAGAGTAAAAAGAACTTGATAAAGTGCTCCCTTCAAGCCAGGCATATCTTATTCTATGAAGAATGCAGACGACATCATGGGAGAGAGGAGCATGCTAGGCTGTGCTATGTTTGGGCCTATGACTGGCCTCTCTGGCACTCTCAGCCTCAGTTTTATCTCTATGGTGGCAATAATGCTTTGTTGTTAGACAGGAAAGACCACACCCCAGAGCCAGCATAGAATTCAGGCTTTATGTTTCAAAAATCCCAAATTTTATCTGCCGGATGGGTATAGGAAACCGTCTTTACTATGGATAACTTGATTGTAGTCCTTCATGGAGTCAGAAGTTACTAGTGTTGGAAGGGAGCATTTGGCTACTGGCTGCTGCAAGGACCAGACTAATTGACCTTTTGCTGCCCTCTGGTGTCCATAGTTTACAGTGCAGCCTGGCTGGCTTGCCATTAAGCTCCAAATGATGGAAGCTGAGGGGAAGGTGGGGTGCAAAAGGAATTGGGGTGGGGGTGGGGCTGTGAAAGCCCTGGAGGATAGGAGTAAGTGGCCGGGGTTATATTGGGGGATGGTGACTTGTTGTCCCGAGGAATTATGGAACAGCTGGGTCTGGCGCCTTCACAGATTCGCATAGTTAATAAATGAAGGGAAGTACGTCCTGAAGCACTCCGGAGATCCGCCTTTCCCCACCGCCGCTCTCCCTCTGACTGTTCGTGCCCATGGGGTTCGCGATGTCTGCTCCCACCTCTG
This sequence comes from Peromyscus californicus insignis, assembly GCF_007827085.1. Lineage (NCBI taxonomy): Eukaryota > Metazoa > Chordata > Mammalia > Rodentia > Cricetidae > Peromyscus > Peromyscus californicus. Next base: position 66,529,419 of record NW_026294617.1, on the reverse strand, counting down.
TTCCCAGCCCTTGCCGCTGCCGTGCTCACTCTCTGAGCTTCCCTTTCTGTCTGCGATGCCTTCTGCTTCCTCTCCCACAACTCATCTGCTTCGCACTCACCCTGCGCCTATCAGCACAAGCATTGCTTCCTCCTGTGGTCCTTCTACACCGTGAACGGAGTCCTTTTATACACACTCTTATATACAGTGCACAAAGGAGAGTATGTGTAGGTCAGAAAGAAAGATTGAGAGAGTGGGACGTGTCAGGGCCTGCACAGACTGATGGGGAGCTCCTTCCTCCCCACACAGAGATGTATGGAAACCACGCCCGTGAGCGTACATGGTTCTTATCCCCACTCCTTCAGAGAGGTAGGAAAGCTAGGTTGAGAAGTGATGACGGAGCCTGCTCTAAAAGAATGCTAACTGGATCCTAATGAGAGAACTCAAGTTGCCAACGGTAAGAAGAGTATCTTCCCCCTGGGCCGCAAGACTTTTCAATCCCATCTGTTCGTCCACCTACAAAACCACCACTGCCACCAGGACTGGAGGAAGTTGGCAGGAGCCCTGACTGATGTGATCTGCCCTTGGAGGAGCAACATGGGCCTCCCGGCATCAAGGGGCCAAGGCTTCAGTCTCTGTAGGTTAAGATGGAAGTGAAAGAAAGACTTCCCATCTGAGATGCAGAGTGCATGAGCTGGAACCCACAAAGCATCTAGATTCCCAGTGGGCTGAATCCAGAGTGTAAGCAAACGTAGAAAGCTTTTGAGGGAAGAACTCTTGGTTTGAAATGTTGGGGACAACGTGCATGTGAATGTGGAGGTAAAGAGACATGCTATGCGTCTAGAAGGATGGGTTGGTGTGCTGGTTAGATTGTCAGTTTGACTCAAACCTAGACATCCCTGAGAAGAGAGAATCTCAGTCAGGGGTTGCCTTCCTCAGACTGGCCTGTGGGCACATCTACAGGATTTTCTTGGTTGTTAATTGTTGTAGGTGAGTCTAGACAACTGAGGGCTACGCCATGGGCATTAGCAAGTGGGGCTGGGGCTTAAGAAAGGGAGCAGAGTGAACCAGTGAGTGGCATTTCTCTGTAGTTTCTCCTTCAAGGACCTGCCTTGACTTCCCGCCTTAGCTTCTAGCAATGGTGAACTATAAGTCATTAGCCAATAAATCCCTCCTTCCTTCCTTGCCAAGTTGCTTTTGGACACAGTGTTTATCACAGCAACAGAAAACAAACTGGGGCCATTAACAGTGAAGCTGTGATGGGGTTGATCTACAGTGAGGCTGTGATGGGGTTGATCTACAGTGAGGCTGTGATGGGGTTGAACTACAGTGAGGCTGGGATGGAGTTGAACTACAGTGAGGCTGGGATGGAGTTGAACTACAGTGAGGCTGTGATGGGGTTGATCTACAGTGAGGCTGTGATGGGGTTGATCTACAGTGAGGCTGTGATGGGGTTGATCTACAGTGAGGCTGTGATGGGGTTGATCTACAGTGAGGCTGTGATGGGGTTGATCTACAGTGAGGCTGTGATGGGGTTGATCTACAGTGAGGCTGTGATGGGGTTGATCTACAGTGAGGCTGTGATGGGGTTGATCTACAGTGAGGCTGTGATGGGGTTGATCTACAGTGAGGCTGTGATGGGGTTGATCTACAGTGAGGCTGTGATGGGGTTGATCTACAATGAGGCTGTGATGGGGTTGAACTACAGTGAGGCTGTGATGGGGTTGATCTACAGTGAGGCTGTGATGGGGTTGATCTACAATGAGGCTGTGATGGGGTTGATCTACAGTGAGGCTGTGATGGGGTTGATCTACAGTGAGGCTGTGATGGGGTTGATCTACAGTGAGGTTGTGATGGGGTTGATCTACAGTGAGGCTGGAGGTGATCTACAGTGAGGCTGGGATGGGGTTGAACTACAGTGAGGCTGGGATGGGGTTGATCTACAGTGAGGCTGGGATGGGGTTGATCTACAGTGAGGTTGTGATGGGGTTGATCTACAGTGAGGCTGGAGTTGATCTACAGTGAGGCTGGGATGGGGTTGAACTACAGTGAGGCTGGGATGGGGTTGATCTACAGTGAGGCTGGGATGGGGTTGATCTACAGTGAGGTTGTGATGGGGTTGATCTACAGTGAGGCTGTGATGGGGTTGATCTACAGTGAGGCTGTGATGGAGTTGATCTACAGTGAGGCTACATCGAGGTTGAACTTAGAAGTCTTCCTTCCCAGAGAAGTACTCACCTTTTAAAAAAGGGAAATGGCCACTTATTTTCTTAAGGCAAACAAAATGGTATCAATTTAAAACTTCCTCTTTAATTTGGATTTCATTTGAAAAGAGCATTAACTTATGCCAAGTTCAGAAAAGATAAAATAAATTACCAGCTTAAATGTATTTTTTTATTTTGTCAAACTATTAAGTCAGAAAGTGAGATGGAAAGGTAGTACTTATTGCTTTAATAAAAAATTTAACTTATCATTTAGTATTTGATAATTTCAGATATGAATACTGTATTTAAATCATCCCCCCTCCAACTACTCCCACATCCCCTCTACTCCTTCTCAAATTCATGGCCTCTTGCTCTTTAATCATTATTTATTTATTATTTTGTACTCTTTGTGAAGATTTTCATAAAATGCACACACTTCCTCCAACTTTGCTACCCTTCCAACCCTAACCACCTACTTTGAGATGCTTTCATTTTCTTTTCCCACTGAGCTGTTTGTTTTGCCAAGCTAGGCTTGAGATCAACGCCTGCCCTGCTGTGTAGTCGACCTACCAGGGGTCGTATCACTGAAAAATTCTGACTCTCCCAGTAGCCAACAAATTCTCATCGTCCCTCAGCTAGGGGTGGGATGCCATATCCAGAGTCCCACCCTCTGTGGGGGGATTTTGTCTGGCTGGAGTTTACAATGGGTCTATGCATGCTGTCCCAACAGCTACGAGTTTATATGTGCCTCTGCCTCATTGTCTGGGAAACTCTGTTTTCTTGAAGTTATCCTCCACCGCCGGCTCTTATCATCTTTCTGCTCCCTTTTCTCCCCGAGCCTTGGTGTGGAATATGAATGTCTAATTTGGGGCTGAGAATTCTACAGTCTTTTGTTCTCCACATGTTGATCAATTAGCAGTGGTAATAGCCATCTGCTGCAAGGAGGGACTTCTCTGAGGGTTGTGAAAGGCTCTGATCTCGGGGTATACTAGCAAGTCTTTTTTTTTCTTTTCTTTTCTTTTTTTTTTTCCGAGACAGGGTTTCTCTGTGTAGTTTTGGAGCCTGTCCTGGAACTCACTCTGTAGCCCAGGCTGGCCTCAAACTCACAGAGCGCCTGGTTCTGCCTCCTGAGTGCTGGGATTAAAGGCGTGTGCCACCATCGCCTGGCACCAGCAAATCTTTAGGAGTCATTTTAATACTGTGACTAGCAGAGTAATGGTATTGGGTTCTTTGTGTCTTGTTACATTGCTGAAACTGTTGGTCATTCCTAGAAGTTTTCTGGTGGAGTTTGGGGAACTTCTTATGTATAATATTGTGCAAATATTATAATTTGACCTCTTTTGCTATTTGTATCTCTTTACTATCCTTCCTTGTCTTATTGCTCTAGCTAGCACTTTAGGTACTATGTTGAAAAAGGAGCGAGGATAGTGGACATGTCTGTGTTTTTCTTAGTTTTGATGGGATTGCTTAGGATGATGTTGGCTGTGGGTTTATCATATAAACACTTTATTATGTTGACATACATTCTCTTCAGTCCTACTTTCTCTAGGGCTTTTATCATGAAGGCATGGTGAATTTTGTCAAGGGCTTTTTTTTGCATCTATTGAGATGATCACATGACTTTTATCTTTGAATACATTTATAGGATTTATTATATTTATTGACTTAGATATATTGAAACATCCCTGGGTCTCCAGGACAGAGTTCAGCTGATTGTGCTGGATGATAGGGTTGAAATGTGCCTGTGTTCAGCTTGCAAGTATTTTGTTGGAGATTTTTAATTAAAAAATGATTTATTTCTTTACTATTTTATATGCAGAATGTTTTGCTTGTGTGTATGTGGACATCCCACATACATTCCTAGTGCCTGTGGAGGTCAGACGAGGTCACCAAATTCCCCAGGAATGGAATTTCTGCTCAGGTGGTTCCTTCTTGCACCTTTTATTTTTCCTTTTACATTTTTTCATATTCTTGCTTGAGTGGTCTATCTCTTCTACTTCTTCAAGTCCTGATACTGTATCTTTGACTTGACCATTATAATTAAAGGGTGTCCCCTGTGTTTTCTAACTGGGGTACTGGGTTTTTCAATTCAATCTTAGTTTCGGCTTGAGTTCTCCTCAACGTTTCTATCTCTTTTATGAATTCAGTTTTCATATTCTGACTTGTCTCTGTCCTTTCAATCACCCAGACGTTTGTGTTGTCTGGGACACCACTCAAGCAGTTATTTCTATCTTCTTTAAGTTCATTGAGCTATTTGTTCATGTCTTCTTTAAACCCCTTGAATTTAAAGTGAGTTCTTTGGTGAAGTTATAATTGTTCTTTTAAATTCTGTGTTATGGAGTTCATCTGGATTATTCTCATTGGAGAAAACTTTCTACCTAGGACGCACAGTGGCCCCATGGGACACAGGTAGGTGATGATAACATCCTTCTTGTCTGCCATGACTATCTCTCTGGTCCCACCCCCAGCCCTGTAGGTGTTGCTCCCCCCACCTCAACTCCATTCACTGGAGATACCAACTCTTGGTACAAAACCAGGGTCCCCCTAGTCTTTTTATTCCCATCCCTCCAGATTATTCTTTGTCTTGCTGCAGCCTATTACAGGACCCCCCTTCTCCAACACACCTCTAACTCCCCAGGGACCCTTGCTCTTGGTGTGGACACACAGCTCCTCTTAGCCTTTTCTGCTGGCCCATCTCTCTTCTTCACTGCCACCCACCAACATGCAGAAGCACACTCTACCAGGCAACCCACAGCCACCACACTTGCCTAAGATCCAGAGAGGGCAAAAGAAGCCAAGGAACTGAACACCTACCCAACAAAGACAAGACCAGATATGAACATCTAGAATCACCTCTATTATCCATATGCCTAGTAACCGGCACAAAAAAATGCAATCGTTAACAGCCAAGACAATGTCTCTACCAGAACCCAGTAACCCTACTACAGTAGAATGTGAGAAATGCAATAGAACTGAAGGAGAAGACAAGGACTTCAAGGTAGCAATTATGAAAATGTTCAAGGACCTTAGTGAAGTCTGTGGAAACAGTGGGATACCTCAGGTGTTGAAGACAAGTTATAAGAAATGGATGCCTCAGTCAAAGAAAATGTTAAATCTAAAAAAGTCCAGGCACAAAACATCCAGGAAATCTGGGACACCATGAAAAGGCCAAATGTAAGAATAATAGAAATAGAGGAAGGAGAAAAGTACCCATGTCAAAAGTACAGAAAATATTTTTAGCAAAATCATGGAAGAAAATTTCCCCCAAATTGAAGAAGGAGGTTCTTATTAATGTACAAGAAGCATACTCAACACCAAATAGACAGGACCAGAAGAGAAATTTCATATAACACATAATAATCAAAATACTAAATATTCAGAACGATGAAAAATATTAAAAGCTGCAAGGGAAAAAAACCAAGTAACATTTAAAGGCAGACCCATTAGAATGACACCTGACTTCTCAAAGGAGACTCTAAAAGACAGAACAGCCTAGGAGGGTGTTCCACCACTCTAAGAGACCACAGATACCAGCCCAGACAACTATACTCAGCAAACTATCTTTTACAATAGACAAAAAAGAAAAACATTCCACAATGAAACCAATTTGAGCAGTATCTAACTATAAATCTACCTCTGTAGAAGGTTCTAGAAGGAAAATTTCAATCAGAAGAGCTCAACCACACCCAGGAAAACACAAGAAATAAATATTCCCACGCTAGTAAATCAAGATAAGAGTAAAAGCTACCAACAAAGCAACATAATAATAGAAGTCAATAAACATTGCTCATTGATTAAAATCAGTGGTCCCAATTCCCAAGTATAAAGACCCAGACTAACTGGTTGGATCAGAAAATAGGATCCATCTTTTTGCTACTTCCAAGAAACACACATTACCATCAAAGGTGGTATTATCCATCACCTCTGGATAAAGAATGCAAGAAGGCAGGATGGTGGTGGCGCATGCCTTTAATCCCAGCACTTGGGAAGCAGAGGCGGGTGGATCTCTGTGAGTTTGAGGCCAGCCTGGTCTACAGAGCGAGATCTAGGACAGGCACCAAAACTACATAGAGAAACCCTGTCTCGAAAAACAAAAACAAAAACAAACAAACAAACAAAGCAAAAAAGAATGCAAGAACATATTCCAAGCAAATGAACCCAAGAAGCAAACAGGTGTAGCCATTTTAATAACTGACAAAGTAGACTTCAAACCAAAACTAATCAGAAAAGATAGGGCAATACACCACATACTCATCAAAGGGAAAAAATCCACCAAGAGTGTATTGCAATCCTAAACACTTATGCAACAAGCACAGGGACACTCAAGTTCACCGATGAAATGGTCCTACAGCTAAAATCACGTGTTGACCCTCACACAGTGATAGTGGGTGACTGCAATACCCTACTCTACCAATAGACAGGTCATTCAGACAAAAGCCCAACAGAAATGCTGGAGTTCGGGGTTGGGGATTTAGCTCAGGGGGTTGAAGATTTAGCTCAGTGGTAGAGCACTTGCCTAGCAAGCGCAAGGCCCTGGGTTCGGTCCTCAGCTCCGGAAAAAAAAAAAAAAAAAAAGAAAGAAAAAAACAAAAGAAATGCTGGAGTTCAATGATGTCATAAATCAAATGGATCTAGTAGATATTCAGAGAACATTACATTCAAACACTAAAGAACATACCCTCTTCTCACTAGCTCATGGAACATACTTGGACACAAAGTAAGTCTCAACAGATATAAAAAATCTGAAGTAATATGCTGCATCCTAAATGACCACCGTGGATTAAAGCTGGATATTAACAACACAAACATCAGAAAGTTTAAAAACTCATGAAAACTTAACAACTCACTATTTTATAAAAAATGGGTCCAGACAGAAATTAAAAAGAAAATTTTAAACTTTTTAGAGTTGAATGAAAATGAAAACACAACATATCCAAATCTATGGGACAAAATGAAGGTGGTTCGAAAAGGTTCATAGCACAAAGTACCTACATGAAAACACTGGAGAGATTTCATCTTAGTAGTTTAACGGCACACCTGAAAGCCCTAGGGCAAAAAGGAAAAATAACACTTAAAAGGAATAGATAGCAATATATATATATATGTGTGTGTATATATATATATATATATATATATATATATATATATATATTCAAACTCAGTGCTGAAATCAAGAAAATACCCCCTTAAATACAAAGAATCAATGAAGCAAAGATTTGGTTCTTTGAGAAAATCAATAAGATTGACAAGCCCTTAGCAAAATTAACTAAAAGATGGAGAGAAAAGCTCTAAATTGGATAATAGAAGGGCAGTATCACAACAGACACCAAGGAAATCCAGAGAATCATAGTTCAAAAATCTTTACTCAAAATAAATGACCCCCCCAAAAAAAGGATAAATTTCTTGGTATATATATGGCCTACCAAAGTTAAATCAATATCAGATAAGCAATTAAACAGACCCATGACCCCTAGTGGAATAGAGGCAATGATTAAAACTCTCCCAAACAAAAGAAGCCCAGGAACAGATGGATTCAGCACAGAATTCTGCCAGACTTTCACAGAAGATTTAACACCAATATTCATCAAATTATTCCACAAAATAGAAACTGAAGAAGCATTAGCTGATTCTTTTAAGAAGCCCACAGTTACCCTGACACCAAACTATTGAGAGCCACTGGTAGCAAAAGTCCATGAGAGTATACAGCAGTGACAACCAGTGTTCAGAAGGTCAACCTATCAGAACTAAGGGTTCTGTTAGAGGAAACCATCACGCAAGGTGTTATGGGATTACTGCCTTTTGAATGAACTGGCTGTCTCTTGTTGTAAACTTCTTGTGCAATAACAGCTATGATTCTCCCCATTTACTGTGCATTTCCATGTTACGTGTACATGTAATCTCACGACTGCATCTCAATCTTGGGCACAACTTTCCCTATACATTTGGGGTAATTGGACAACTGTCCCCAGCTGTGTTTATCTTTCATTAACATATATCTGGCCAGGGCCATTCTCCAGACAAAAGTATTTCAACAAAGACACCTTTTTCCAAGGACAAAACTGCACACAGACAAACGTTAGCTCACCTCACTCACAGATAGAGAAAAGAACCACTAACAATTAAATCCTCAACCCCTTACCTTCACCCCGGGTTATTTACACAAGACCCTAACTTAAGAGATTTACTGCTCACATTCCTGGGATGAAGTTTTAGCCATTTGCTAGATACTGAGTTAAGGCAGTTACTTCCCACTGACCCAAGGAGATTGCCTCCAGGCCAGGCAAGCAATAGGTGCCAAACTTCTTTCTTGTGCAAATTAAGTTTTTATTCCTCCTCAGCCAGGTGCTATTCCTAGATTTTCTCCTCAGCAATTACTCTGAGTGAAAGTGCTTTTACTAACCGAATACTACATGCTCTGATATGGGTTGCTTAGCCACCTAGCATATGTCCCCCTCCCCATCAGAAAGCAGCTGCAGCTGGGACGAGCGGGAAAAGTGGCGCCAAAGACAGTTTATTTCTTGTGACTTGTTGACCCCTAACATTTTACCTAGCCATTTCTAGACTATAGTTTGAGCACTTAAATTCCCTAATTGATCTTATCCTTTAGTTTACCCTACCAGAGAACTCCCCTTTAGTCACTCCCCTTTTGGGTTGTAATTGGAAGCTGACAATTAATTGCTTTATATGTGGGTCCTTGTCACCTCTCTCTATGACCCTGAAAACTTCAAGCCTCGCATTGCTTTATCAAAGAATTACTGTGTGGGTATATAATCTGGTTCTCTGAGAGCACTATAAGAAGAGGATTGATGGAGAAGAACAAAGATGAGGACGGATATGGAAAGAACTAGGTAGAATGATGAGAGAACAGGAACTGAGAGCAGGAGGGACCGAGAGGAGCTAAGTAAGAGAGCAGAAAAGAAACTGTGCAGATAGAATCACCATAGAAGAATAAAGTGAATGGACTGAAGAACTCAGTGTGCTTAGATTCATTGAATATCCCTCAGATTAGAATCCTCAGCTAGTTGGTAAACTCTTCCGCGGACCCTGGGAGCAAACAATATAGACTGGACCTATTATTGTTTGCGTTACCAAGCCACTCAAGGGTCCAACAAAGAAAGTTACAGACCAATTTCCCTTATGAACCTAGATTCAAAAAGCTCAATAAAATACTTGCAAACTGAATCCAAGAACACATCAAAAAGATTACCCATCGTGATCAAGTAGGCTTCATCCCAGAGATGCAGGGATGGTTCAACACACATAAAACAATAAAGATAATCCACCACATAAACAGACTGAAAGAAAAAAAATCACAGTGTCATTTCATCAGATGCAGAAAAGATCTTTGACGAAATTCAACATCCTTTCATGATAAAAGTCCTGGAGAGGCTAGGGATACAAGGGACATACCTAAACATAATAAAAGCAATATACAGAAAGTCCACAGACAATTATCGACCTACACAAAGAGGAACTCCAAACTTTTATTTATTTATTTATTTGTTTGTTTGTTTGTTTGTTTGTTTTGTTTTGTTTTGTTTTGTTTCAAGACAGGGTCTTTCTATGTAAACCTTGCTGTCCTGGAACTCACTATGTAAACCAGGCTGGTCTTAAACTTAGAGATTCGCCTACCTCAGCCTCCTGAGTGCTGAGATTAAAAGCATGTACCACCATGCCAGTATCAAATTACTTTCAATAACTCAGGAATAAGACAAGGATGTCCACCTTCTCCATACTTGCAGTTTTACCCAGAGAAATCAGACAACTAAAGGTGATCAAGGGGATACAATTAGGAAAGGAAGAAGTCATATATCTTTATTTGCAGATGATATGATTTTATACATAAAAGATCCTAAATACTCCACCAGGGAACTTCCACAGCTGATAAACACTTTCAGCAAAATAGCACGATGTGAAATTAACATTAAAAAAGTAGCCTTCCCATATACAAATGACAAACAGATGGGTAAAGAAATTAGGGAAATGACTTTCACAATAGCCTCAGAAAAATGAGCGAGGGATAACTATGACCAGGCAAGTGAAAGACTTGTATAATAAAAACTTAAAGACACCAAAGAAAGAAACTGAAGAAACTGGAAGATGCAAAGATCTCCCGTGTCTATGGATGGTAGGATTAATATGGTGAAAATGGCCATTTTACCCAAAGCAACCTACAGATTCAACAAAATCCCAACACAATTCTTCACACTAATTGACAGGACAATTTTTAGCTTCAGTTAGAAACACAAAAAACCCACATGATAGCTAAAACAATTCTGAACAAATAATAGAACCACTGGTGGTGTAACCATCACTAATTTTTTTTTTTTTTTTTTTTTGGTTTTTCGAGACAGGGTCTCTCTGTGTAGCTTTGCGCCTTTCCTGGAACTCACTTGGTAGTCCAGGCTGGCCTCGAACTCACAGAGATCCACCTGGCTCTGCCTCCCGAGTGCTGGGATTAAAGGCGTGCGCCACCACCGCCCGGCACCATCACTAATTTTAACATGTACTTCTGAGCTATAATAATAAAAACACCATTGTATTGGCATAGAAACAGACATGTTGATTAATGGCATCAAACTGAAACCCAGACGTAAGTCCACACACCTATGAAATCTGATTTTCTGACAAAGAAGTCAGAAATACACACTGGAAAAGAAGACATCATCTTCAACAGATGGTGCTGGTCAAAGTGGATGGCTGTGTATAGAAGAACGCAAATAGATCCACATCCGTCATGTTGTACAAAACCCAACTCCAAATGGATCAAGAACCTCAACAGGAGGCTAGACACCCAGAATCTGACAGAAGAAAAAGTGGAAAATAGTCTTGAACTCATTGGCACAGGAAAAGACTCTCCGAACAGGACTCTGATAGCACAGGAACTGAGACCAACAATTTATAAATGGGACTTCAGGAAGCTGAAAAGCTTCTGTATGGCAAAGGACACCATCATTCGAACAAAGCAGTGGAAAACAGAAGGGAAAAGGGTTTAATATCCAAAATGTATAAAGAACTAAAAAAAAAAAAAAAAACAACTTAGATGTCAAGAAGACAAATAACCCCATTTAAAAATAAGGTACAGAACTAAACAGAGAGTTCTCGAAAGATGAAACACAAAGGGATGAAAAACACTTAAGAAAAGTGCAACATTCTTAGTCATCAGGAAAATGCAAATCAAAACTACTTTGAGATTTCATCTTAAACCAGTCAGAATGGCCAAGAGCAGTAAAACAAGTGATAACTCTGCTGGTGAGGATGTGGAGAAAGGGAAACACTTACCCAATGCTGGTGGAAGTGTAAATTGTACAAACACTATGGAAATCAGTGTGACAGACCCTCAGGAGGCTGAGAATACATGAACCTCCATATCCAGCTGTGACACTCTTCAGAATATAAACAAAGGACTCTACATCCTACTACAGAGATACTTGCTCATCCATGTCCATTGTTTCTCTACTGATAATAGCCAGAAATTGGAAATAGCTTAGATGTATGTTATCTGATGAGTGAATGATGAAAATGTAGTATATTTACAGAATGGAATATTGTTCAGCTGTTAAGAAAAATGAAAGGAAATTCATGAGTAAATGGATGAAGATAGAAAAAAATTCATCCTGAGTGAGGTAATCTAGACCTCAGAAGACAAATATTGGATGCTTTCACTTTTGTGTTGGAGGGAGCTTTTACTCCTTCAGCATGTGTGCTACAATCCGAATAACCACAGCCGTTAGTTACCTAATAAGCAACTCAGGAGTGATAAAAGAGTCTCCCGAGAGAGAGAGAGAGAGAGAACATAAAATAGGGTTGGTAAGGAGGTCAGGAAGATCTAGGAGGATTTGGGGAGGGAAAAACATGACCAAAATATATTGCATTAAAATTTTTTGGTAAAAATATTTATAACAACATTATTATAGTAGCCATGCTTAAAAAAAAGATTGCATAGCACAACTGAGTCATTTACTATTTGTGATCCACTCCAGCTCTAGCTCCTCTCCCAGTATGAGAGAGCTAAAAATTCCCAAGCTTCTAATCTTTAGAGTGACTCACTCCTACTCTAAGTCTATCTATGTGTCCACTAAGGGTCATTCATGAAAGTTTTTTACATCACTTTACATCATCTTGTCAGTCAGAAAATCCCAGGTACTTTGTAAACTCTGAGAGGACAGGGACAAAGACTTTCTAAGGCCACACTTCATCAGACAAAACCAGTTAACATTTATTGGTCTTAGTTTGTACCCAGCACCACACTAAGCACTTTATATACATCATCTCTTAAATCATTTACTGACTCCCTATAAAATAGATACTAATACTTCCAGTTTACAAATGAGGAAATGGACACACCATAAAATTAAACTTTCTGTTTTGTAGTTCATTGTGGTTTTGTCAAAAAAATAGTTAGTGATCAAATTAATTGAGAATATTGACCTGTTTATATCAAATTTGAAAAAAATGTACCCTCATTGAACCTTACACAAAATATACCAAACTGAAAATGATTGCAACAATTCATCTTGGCATTTTTCATGCTGACCAATACCTAGGCCACACGTAGCAGATTCATTATGTTGTCAAACATTAAATCTGCCTTGGCACAGCATTGCTATGAACAGATACAATATAGTATGTCATACACGTTTATATCATTTAAGTAGCTACATAGTTTCTTAAGGTGAAAAAATTATTTTAAATATTTAATCTCTTTATACTTCGTTAAGAATTAAAACCTCAGATTTTGTCCAATAAATGAATCTTAATGCTAATTACTGATTTTCCAGGAGCTGCTTTGGGATGGTCTAGATGTTGGATGGACATCAGTAACTGCAACAACATCCTTAATCTCAGCCATGATTGTTCCCTATGGGGAATGATAGAGAACAATGGGCATATAATATTAAGTATAATTGGAGGCTATTTCAAATACTATGAAGAAAAGGAGTTTGGGGCATAGTATGAACAAGCAAGAGGTGGTCCAAGCAAGGTGGTATGGGAAAGCTTGCAGAGATGATGCTCAACAAGGGTTCTGAAGGAGATGGGAACATACACAATGCTGATAACAGAGACCGCTACTCCAGGTGTAAACAATGCCAATACGAAGATCCTGAGGTGGTAGTTTAGTTGGTAGTTTGAGTAATAGAAAAGGCCCTATGTGATGGTTACCAGATGAGTGAAGAAGAATGTGTCAGCATACTGGGTTAGGGGGGCATGACTGACCCCACAGCCTCAGTAAGAGCTGAGTGAGCTACGATAATTGGAAGGTTTTGACCGGGTGGACAATGTGACTTAATGAAATATACACAGCTTTCTTTGGATTTAAAGATTAATTACTGTAGGATGAAAAAATAAGGCAGAGAGACCAGAGAGGCTATTGTGATTCTCTAGATGGGAAAAAAATGGTATGAGCCAAAGTAACAGTGGTGTGTATGTGTGTATGTGTCTGTGTGTGTGTATAATGTGGGGTGTTGCTTAGAGTCAAAGTATCTGTGGGGTGTATGTGTGTGTGTGTGTGTGTGTGTGTGTGTGTGTGTGTGTGTATAATGTGGGGTGTTGCTTAGAGTCAAAGTAGCTGTGATGTGTGTGTTGGGGGTGGATAATGTGGGGTGTTGCTTAGAGTTTAAAGAGAGAGTTGATGAATTTCCTGAGGGCTTGGGGTAGAATGGAGAAAGTAGTAAAGACTAGTTCTGTGTGTGTGTGTGCGCGTGTGTGCGCGCGCGTGTGCGTGTGTGTGTGTGTGTGTGTGTGTGTGTGTGTGTGTTGTGTGTGTGTGTGTGTGTGTGTGTGTGTGTGTGTGTGTGTGTGCAGGAGTTAAGATGAGAAAACTTACTTTGGGTAGACTAGAGAGTATGTGAGGATTTCAGCTCCTGAGTGGACCTGTTGAATATATTTATCCATTACATGACATGGTATCAAATATATGTACTACCACAATCAATCCAAACACCAAAATGGTACAAAGAGAAATTAATTATTTCCACTTTCCTGATGAGAAATTATTGAGGAAACTTCAGAGTCTTGTCCTAGACACATCCAGTCTAAGTTTGCTTTGACGTTGAGACAAGCAATTTCTGGGTGTTCTGCTGAGCTCTACCAGGCCTTTCTCCACTGGCTATCTACAGTCTGGAACACAGTAATAACAAAATGGCAGACAAATGGGGACAGACTTCTACTGTGCTTACAATGATCAGAACCTGAATCATTTTCTGTTGACCCCTTCACAGCTGTTCCCAGGTTGTTCAAATTCTTTTGTTGTTTGTTTTGTTTAAGAATCCAGAAACTTGCCGGGTGGTGGTGGCACACGCCTTTAATCCCAGCACTTGGGAGGCAGAGGCAGGCAGATCACTGTGAGTTCGAGGCCAGCCTGGTCTACAAAGTGAGTTCCAGGAAAGGCGCAAAACTACAGAGAAACCCTGTCTCGTAAAACAAAAAACAAAAACAACAACAACAAAAAAAATCCAGAAACCCTATTTCCATCATGAAAAATGAAATTCTGGCATTCTTGTTTACATGAATGTATGAGCTTATTTGAATATTTCCAACCATTCCTAATTCAGAGGAAGATGGGAAAGAGAAGGGACTGAGGTTCCCACTTTGCCCTCTCTGAATCTAGTAGTTAAGAACCCAGTCATGTTTCTGGTACCCTCGAATTGTTTAATCTTGTGGACTTTACTTTGTACTTCTAAGACTTGGTTTTCTTATCTGGAAAATGTGGTTAGTAACAGTACTTATTAAATTTTTGAAGAAAAATTAGTGCACAGCACTTAATATAGAATGGCTACATAGAAACTCTTCATGAAATATTAGTAATCAAAGAATTGTACTAAGTAGGGGCAAGTTCACTTCCTTAAACTCAAGTTTCAATTCTTTCTCTGAACTTCTCATTTCCTCTGAAATCTACATTATAATTATCATTTCTGTATGAAACAGGAACTAACCAAAGGGCATCAGGACAGGGTTCCTTAAGAGAAGCCGGGTAAAACCCGATTTCTGCGCTACTGTACAGTGATCTGGGCTCCTATAACAACACAGGCATCTTTCCATTTGGGATATGGATGATACCATAGTCAGTAGCTAGAATGAAATGAAGGGTAAAAAAAACAGGTAAGGAAAAGGAGGAAAGGGGAATGTGGGAAGGGAAAGAACAGTGGAGTGACCTTGTTGGAGGTGGATATAGATGTAGGGCAGTTTAAAAGGGAGAAGGTAAGTGGTGTGGAATGAGAAAGGAGAAGAAAACATGATGGGGATAATGAAACAAGACCAAGAGATAAGATGACCTGTGGGTTAAGAGTCCAGCATATGCAGCTCATTGACTATTGTAGAGTGTTTATGCTTTAAAGACATTTGCATTATAAATTGTAGCTGGAAGAAAACATTACAAACTCGAAGCTGGAGATTCTGATAAAGCAGCCACCTAGACTTCTGGACTCCTTAAACTGTAAAATGTGAAAGGTGAGCCCATGGGGTTAGAATTTTATTACACAATCAAAGTATCTAAGAATTGGAAGCTTCCACTGTGCTTGCTAGTTTTATATCAAGGCATTTGGGAAGGGGGAACCTCAACTGAGAAAATGCCTCCATAAGATTGGGCTTTGTGGAGCCTGGGAGGCATTTTCTTAATCAGTGATTGATGTGGGAAGGCCTAGTGCATTGCGGGTGGTTCCACCCCTGCACTGGCATTTTTAGGTTCTACAAGAACACAAGATGAGCAAGACATGAGGAGCAAGCCAGCAGGCACTCCTCCATTGCTTTCATGGCCCTTGAATTAGCTTCTGCCACCAGATTCCTGCTCAGTTTGTGTTCCTACCCTGACTGCCTCCAGTGATGAACTATGATATGAAAATGTAAGCAAAATACACCTTTTTGTCCCCAAGTTGCTTTTGCTCCTGGTATTTCACCACAGCAATAATAACCCCAAGAAAGTAGCTCTATGTGATCATTTCTTCAGCAACACATTTGACATACAGTCATGCAGGCCCAATACAGACAGGCAGGCCTGTCTTAGAGAGGGTTTTTATTGCTGTGAAATGACACCATGACCATGGCAACTCTTATAAGGAAAACATTTAATTGAGGAGACTCGCTCACAGTTTTAGAAGTTCAGTCCATTATCATCATGGTGGGGAGCATGGCGCTGTGCAGGCAGAGGTGGTGCTGGAGGAATAGCTGAGAGTCCTACATCTTGCAGGCAACAGGAAGTCAACTGACTGTCACACTGAGGGAAGCTTGAGCAAAAGAGACCTCAAAGCCCACCCCTGCAGTGATACACTTCCTCCAACAAGGCCACACCTCCTAATAGTGCCATTTCCTTTGGGGGCCATTGTAGATGAACAGTCTTATTAAATAAGAAACACAGAGCCGCCGGGCGGTGGTGGCGCACGCCTTTAATCCCAGCACTCGGGAGGCAGAGCCAGGCGGATCTCTGTGAGTTCGAGGCCAGCCTGGACTACCAAGTGAGTTCCAGGAAAGGCGCAAAGCTACACAGAGAAACCCTGTCTCGAAAAACCAAAAAAAAAAAAAAAAAAAAAAGAAACACAGAGCCAAATTCAGAGTTAAAAGCCCAAGAGGTCAGAGCAGTAGTTAAGAGCTAAAAACCCTTTCTTACCCTTCACCATCACTGCTGTCTTTCCCCTCAGCAAGAGACCTACTTCCTGTATATCTGTCTTTTTATTGACTTTCTGTTCTGCCTTCTCATTGGTTGTAAACCCAACCACATGACCTCCTCGTCACTGCCTGTCTGTACAGACCTCCAGGTCTTCTAAGGTTGGTATTGAGATTAAAGGCTTGTGTCTCCATGCTGGCTGTATCCTTGAACACACAGAGATCCGCCTAGCTCTGCCTCCCAAGTGCTGGGATTAAAGGTGTGCACCACCACCACCCAGCTTCTGCTATGGCTTGCTATTAGCTCTGACCCCCAGGCAACTTTATTTATTAACATACAAATAAAATCACATTTCAGCAGGCAGTTTGGGATAATTAGGGACAGGGAGGATCATGCTGTGCAGTTCAGGCTGGCCTTACCTTCTGAGTTTTGTGACTCATATAGGTGGGCTTTCAGTCACACAACTGTCTTTGAGTCACTTATGCCTCTGCAAGTCAACCCAATAAACTCTCTGGTTCACCAAACAAAACAAAACAAAAACCCAAACAAACAAACAAAAAAAACCTCATTGTAATTTATGTGTTTCTCTTATTTTCTTGAAGCCAGGTAAATATTGAGAGATGTAAAGGAGAATCTTCTCCTTGATCCACTTCTATTACTGATTTACTTAAGGGTCATTTACTCAAAAAATAGCATACCTCATTTTCTGTGATATATTTCAAACATGAGGGCAGGCACGCTTGGGAAGCTTATGAAATATAGTAAACAGGCTGACACAAATTGTGCAAACAATAAATAAATTAACAAACTAATAAAAAAAATCACATTTCAGTACAAATAAAATATCACCATAGGCCATTTTCTTTCAAACCACCACAAGGCCAAATATAGACATTCCTATTAGCAGGAGTTCATAAAAATCAACTCATCCTTAACTGGACAACTCCAACAGAGATACAAATGTCTTCTGATAACTTTTACACTAATCCTAATGCCATTAGTCAACGCAATGATTTCCCATTCCTTTGTTACAGATCTTCAAACACTGGCTAGACATCTGAAATCCCACAATACTGCAAAGTTTACCTCACTTGGATGACTTGAGACTTTTCTCTATGCTGAATTACAAATATTCCGTGTCAATCAAGCATTACAATACATAATTTTTAATTAAATATTTTCATAAGATATATAATATGAATATATATCATATATGATAGAATATAATATCTTGATCATGTTTTTCCCCATCTACCAACTCCTCACAGATGATCCTATTTCCCTACCACCCAAATTTATGTTTTCTCTCTCTCAAAAGAAGAACCCCCCCCAAAAAGAAACAAATTAAATGAAGAAACGACACCTCCCACAAAACAAAAACAAACAAACAAAAAAACCAGAAAAGTCAAAACAGGCAAAAGATCAATAAGACAAAAAAAAAAAAATGCCCAAAGAAAAAACAATTCAAAAACATCCACAAAGATACCACTAAGATTGTTTCATGTTGGCCATCTACTCTTGGGCATGAGGCCAGCCTTGGACTATGGTTGATATACCCAGTGAGACTCCACTGGAGAAAACCAGTTTTCCCATTGCCAGTGGGTATCAGTTGCAGATGTCTTCTTGGATAGATTGAGAGCCTGTGTCCACTTCCCCTTCCTTGTGTTTGGACTCTGTCTGTATTGCACCCGTGTAGAGCTTTTGTGTGCTGCCACAGTCTCTGTGAGTTCCTATGTGCATCAGTCCTGTTGTGTCTGAAAAAGAACGTTACCTTGCAGTCATTCACCACCTCTGGCTCTTACAATCTTTATTCCTCCTCTTCTGCATGGTTCCTGAGGCCTGAGGGGAGGGGGTTGATGATGACATCACATTTAGGACTGAATGCTCCAGTATCTCACACTCTCGTCACATTTGTCCACTTGTGAGTTACTGTGGTAATTCTCTTCTTTCTTCTACTGCAAGAAGCTTCTGTGATGATGGCTGAGCAAGACACTGACATATGTCATCAGGAGTCATTTTATTGCTATGTTCTTTTAGCACAATAATAGTACTAGGTTTCCCCCCAGGTCCATGGCCTATCTAGTTTCAGGTTCTTGGCCATTATAGTAGTGTCAAGTATAAGTTCTAGTTTGTGAAGTGAGCCTTAAATCCAGTCAGAAAATGGTGGTTACTCCCACAACATTTGTGAGACTATTACACCAATATATCTTACAGGTAGGTAACCATTGTAGCTAGCAGGGTTTGTAGCTGGGTAATATTGATTACCTTCCAGGACCATGAATTCTAGTCAGTAAGGGTGAAGCCTCTAGTTACCCACCAGCTCAACTTCTCCATGTTACATGACATAAGAAAGTTATTATTACCTTCAGCAACAGGGACTTACCACCATCATGGAGAAACCAATACCCTTGGCAATAACCTGCTTGGGAGATTCCATGGGATCCCTTTGGCCAGTGACTCAACAAAATGTACCCCACTAATGGCACTGGAAGTTTTACTTGGTGGCATAAAAAATTTCAGTGTTAAAAATCTTGTCCCATTTAGCAGGCTGCCACTTTGTCCAAATGATGGTGTCCCTTGCCATACAGAAGATTTTCAGTGTCATGAGGTCCCCTTTATTAATTGTTGTTCTTGGTACCTGTGCTATTGGTGTGCTGTACATAAAGTCTTTCCTGTGCCAATGAGTTCAAGACTATTCCCCACTTTTTCTTCAATCAGTTTCAAGATATCTGGCCTTGTGTTAAGATCCTTGATTCATTTGGAGTTGGGTTTTATGTAGCATGATAAATATGGATATGTTTTCATTCTTCTACATGCAGCTATCCAGTTTGACAAGTACTATTTGTTGAAGATGTCTTTCCCAGTGTGTATTTTCAACTTTGTCAAAATCCAGTTGTCCATGGGTGTGTGGACTTATGTCTAGGTCTTCAGTTCAATTTCATCGATCAATTTGTCTGTTTTTATGTCAACACCATGCTATGTTTATTACTACAGCTCTGTAGCACAACTTGAAATCAGGGATGGTGATACCTTCAGCAGTTCTCTTATTATACAGAAATGTTTTGGCTATCCTGATTGTTTTGCGTTTGCATATGAAGCTGAAAACTGTTTTGTTTTGTTTTTCAATTCCTGTAAAGAATTGTACTGTGCTCTTGATAGTTATTGCATTGAATCTCAAGATTGTTTTTGCTAGTATTAATTAATTCTACCAATCCATGAGTATGGGAGATCTTCCTATCTTCTGATGTCTTCTTCAGTTTGTTCTTTTTTTTAAAACATAATTCTTTATTGATTCTTTGGGAATTTCAAATCATACACCCTAATCCCACTCACCTCCCAGCTCCTCCATATCTGCCTCTGACCCTGCAGCACCACCCCACAAATTAATTAAAAAAGAAAACAAACGAACAACAACAACAAAACAACCCACCTCGCTCCTCCTTCCAGCACCTCTTCATTCATCCTAGTGGTTTCAGGAGCTGTGGTATATCATGCAGTATACTATTTTGTCCAATAAGTCCCACCCACAAAGTGTTCATTGCAATGAGTCATTGTTCTGGCTCAAGGCCTCTGGCACACCATCATCACTGGACCCTCACTGAAATTCCTCTCGGATATCCTGCTATTGTCCTGAGTCATGGAGATCCTGCAATTATTGTTCTGTGGGACCAGTCCCTTTAAGTACTTTAGCAGATCATAGAAGATGTGGTAGATGTTAGGGTGGGACAACCCAAGGCCCAGGATGTGGGTCTGGGTGGTAACTGAGCTGGTAGGTCAGAGCCACTGGGACAGCTTCCTCAGGTGAGAGGCACAGCCAGCTCTCCTAGGCCCATGACACTGGGGCCAGCTCACCCGAGTGCAGGGCCCAGCCTCTCATGGGGGGTGGGGTGGGACAGGGTCAGTTCTCCTGCTTCAGTGTTCAACAAGGGGCAGGAGCAGCTAACCTAGGGCCAATGACGGGCAGAGCCAGCTCAGCACAGCCATTGGATTTCAACACCTGTGTTTCCTATTACCACTGTGGTAACACTCACTGTGGTCATCATCACAGACTCCAGCTGCAGCAGAAACACAGGTTCATATGTTCCCTTTGTAGCAGCTTGGGTCTGGATGTCACCGTGGCCCTGGCAATAGCACAGGCCACCCAGATCAGTATGGCCTTGGTGGCAGTAAGGCACTTGGGCACCAATATGGTATCAGGTGGCTGTCTAGTCCCTGGGCATCTGCTTAATCCCCAGTGGCAACAGGAGCCATGGACTGTAGATGTAATTCTAAACAGTCTTATTAAATAAGAAACAAAGAGCCAAATAAAAAGTTAAAAGTCCAGAGATTGAGCAGTAGCCAAGAGCTAAGACCACCTTATCTTACCACTCACTGCTGTCCTTCCCCTGAAAGAGAGACCTTCTTCCTGTGTCCTGTCTTTTTATTGCCTTTCTGTTCTGCCTTCTCATTGGTTCTAAACCCAACCACATGACTTCCTCATCACTGCCTGTCTATATAGACCTCCAGGTCTCTATGGTTCATACTGAGATTAAAGGTTCGGGTCACCACTTGGCTGTGTCCTTGAATACACAGAGATTCTGCCTGCCATGTGATCAGATTAAGGGCGTGTGCCACCACTGCCAGGCTTCTGCTAAATGGCTTGCTCTTAGCTCTGATCTCCAGGCAACTTTATTAACATACAAATAAAATCACATTTCAGCACAAATAAAATATCACCATATTTCCCCCTTCTAATCTAATAAAAAGAAAAAAGGAAAAAGTTATAACTAATATATACAATAAGTACAATAACTATATACAGTACATACAAGCAATAAATACCTAAACAATGTCTAGTCCACTTGCATTTGACAAATTCAGAGAAAATAATTCCATTATCTATCCTATTTTGGTAAGTCCAAAATGTACCTGATTCACTTTCTATCCTAATTTATATTTCTTTTTTTCTTTTTTCTTTTTTCTTTCTTTCTTTCTTTCTTTCTTTCTTTCTTTCTTTCTTTCTTTCTTTCTCTCTCTCTCTCTCTCTCTCTCTCTCTCTCTCTCTCTCTTTTCTTTCTTTCTTTCTTTATTTATTTTAATGCCGAATGCTGTTTATTGAAGGAGGGAAGAGGTGTTAAATACAGGCTTACAGCACAATGGGAGAACCCCGGAGGGCAGAAGTTCACTACTGATGTTTTACAATCTTGCATCTAAGCTGTTAATGCCCATTATGCAGGATACACAGACAAGGAACTTCCCTTAAGCATTCAGGAGGGTGGAACCTGGCAAGGAATTAGCATAGGGAGGATATCAAGGTCAAGGTCAGCAAGCAAGACAACAGTTACCCAAAACGGGGGCCAGGACCCTACAGGTCCCCCTTTTACTAAAAAATGAGCTTCTGACTTAGGTTGCGTGGGGCATCAGCAGGTCACCTTACCTGTCATGGAGACACCTGCCCAGGCCACACAGGCAACTCTGTCTTAGGTTGGTGAGCGCCCCCCCAGGCATTACCCATCTCTGAATACTCATTATCATACAGGCTCAATCATGTGTGAGCTGCAGAGTTAACTGCTGCCAAAGATCTCAAAGTGGCACTGGGCTTGCAGTCTGTGTGTTCGACACAGAAAAGACCAACAGAAGTCCTATCCCACCATAGTCAGTAGGCTAAAGGCAACTGAGCCATTCCCTTCCTTAACAAGCCTTAGTGCAAATTGGAGTCCTTATAAGATGGTATCCCAAAAGCAAATGGAACTTGAGTTTATAAATTTATAATTTTCAAAGCCAATTGAAATGTATGTACCTATTGAATTAAATTTATCATGCCCAGTAGAATGAAAGATTAACTAACTGTGGTAGCTACTTTTGCTGCCAGGGTCTCCACTGTGCTAGCTGTAGTAAGCAATTATGAAATGGTAATCCCAGAAACAGTAGCAGTGGTGGCCACCACTGCTATAACAGCAAAAACAGCAGCAGCAATGTCAAATTCTCTTCTGGAGCGTGTGGACATCCACTGGCATGGATACAACTCCAGGAACATGAACCGCCAAGGCTCATTTTTCTTGATCCCAGCACAACTTAGGCTGGCAGCTCTGCAAAAGAACAACTAAGAACCATAAAGAAAAAACAGGCAGCTCATAAGGAGCATAACTAATGGCCTTATAATGGCTAGATTCAGGCTCATAAATTTTAAGGTATCTTCAAAGGGGGGCTAAATGAATTTCAGGAGGCCAATAAATGTTGCACAGAGCCACTCCTGAAAAGTCAGTACTACACCAGCTTGAAGAGGATTGTGAAAATGAAAAGGCTTAGCTGGCATGCTACTGTTAACAAATGAAGGTCAGTGACCTTCAGGGTTATCCTTAATCTCCAAGATGTCTGGGTGACACATTCTCAAACATACTTGAAAAAGCAGTTACCATACATTACCTTCTGGAGAATCCAAAAGCATGGCTACAGTTCCTAGGCTTATGTTAATGCTTGCCAAGGCTGGCCGTATTGGGCTCTCAGTCCCCATTGGCATCAGAAGAGGAGAGTTTTTCACAAAGACCCAATAGGTCTCTGTCATGTTGGGTTTCAGCAGCCGCCACAGGGTGCACCCAGAACTCAGAAATCCAAAGAGGAACCTCATTGTCCTGAGGAAAGACATAAACAGAACCCCGGGTCACAGGGTGCACCCAGAACTCAGAAATCCAAAGAGGAACCTCATTGTCCTGAGGAAAGACATAAACAGAACCCTGGGCCCACACCAACACCAGATCAGCTCTCCTCCAAGTGCTAGTAGAAACATCCTTCCATCCCTCCAGAGGGTGATTTGCAACAGGAGCCCTCCAGTGCTTATCTGCAGTGGATACTCCAGCAGAATCCACTGATAAAAAATTTAAGATATATAAAACAAGGGAAAGAATAGAATGTGGAGAGGAATGATGAGTCCCTAGTTCTCCCTTTTTTTTACTTTAGTAAAATATGTTTGTTTGGTTTATTTTTTAATAGTTCAAATATTTCTTTAATTTTTAATTTTTTTAAATTAATTTATTTATTTTTCTATTATCAGCTTGATACAGTATGTATTCTTATCTTAATAGTGAAATGTTTCATTGAGGCTTGCTCAGTAATTGAGTAAAGCCAAAACTTATTATAAGTCACAGTCGTCCTAGGGTCCCCTATGCTATATATATAGTCTCCATGGTTCTGTGGGTTGTAGTCTGATTGTTCTTTATTTTATATCTAGAATCCACTTATGAGTGAGTACGTACCATGTTTGTCCTTCTGGGCTTGGGTTACTTCACTCAGGATGATTTTTTCTAGTTCCATCCATTTGCCTGCAAATTTCATGCTTTCATTGTTTTTCTCTGCTGAGTAGTACTCCATTGTGTATATGTACCACATTTTCTTCATCCATTCTTCAGTTGACGGGCATCTAGGTTGTTTCCAGATTCTGACTATTACAAATAGTGCTGCTATGAACATAGTTGAGCATGTATCTTTGTGGTATGAATCAGCGTTCCTTGGGTATATGCCCAAGAGTGGTTTGGCTGGGTCTTGAGGTAGATCGATTCCCAATTTTCTGAGAAGCCGCCATACTGATTTCCACGGTAGTTGTACAAGTTTGCATTCCCACCAACAGTGGAGGAGTGTTCCCTTTGCTCCACATCCTCTCCAACATTGACTGTCATTAGTGATTTTGATCTTAGCCATTCTGACAGGTGTAAGATGGTATCTCAGAGTCGTTTTGATTTGCATTTCTCTGATGATTAAGGATGTTGAGCATTTCTTTAAATGTCTTTGAGCCATTTGTGATTCTTGTTTTGTGAATTCTCTGTTTAGCTCTTTAGCCCATTTTTTAATTGGATTGTTTAGTATTTTGATGTCTAGTTTCTTGAGTTCTTTATATACTGTGGAGATCAATCCTCTGTCAGATGTGGGGTTGGTGAATATCTTTTCCCATTCTGTAGGCTGTCTTTTTGTCTTATTGACCATGTCTTTTGCCCTGCAAAAGCTTCTCAATTTCAAGAGGTCCCACTTATTAATTATTGTGCTCAGGGTCTGTGCTGTTGGTGTTATATTTAGGAAGTGGTCTCCGGTGCCAATGTGCCTAACTTATATTTCTAACAGAGAACTATCTTATAATGTCTTTCAAATTTATACACTTATACCTCCTTAGTGAGTATCTTTTCTGAAATTCTTAACAAGGAAAACTATAACTATCTAATCTTTAACTATAACTATCTAATCTTCAACTTCCTCAGAGACCTAAGAAGGAAATAATATTACCTAAAAAAACAAAAACAGGAAGTGTAAGCAAGCGGCTTCCAAAAAAGTTGTAAGTTGACAGAAACAGCCAGCTGCCAGGACAGTCACCCAACGTTTCTCCACAACATTGGGGCTTCATCTTTAGCCTATAGGCTTAGCATATCTGACAGACTCATTTGTGAAGTAGGATGTACACAAGACCAACAATTCGACTTCACATTTGGTGAGAGTAGTACCAGAAACACCTGAATTCCACTAGTGTCCTGTAATGATTCAGGATTTTAAATTCTGGAAATTGTTGATTTTTTTTAATTGAGCTGTCCATTCTTCTTGGCTTGTGTGTGTGGCTTTATCTCGGCATCCTGTTTTTCTCCTCATCCCTCTATTAAATGCCAGTCTACCATTGAGAGGTTAGACTCTGTCAGCTTAGTTACTCTTTCAAGAATAACTGTTTCAGCTGCTGTTCCACTGCACATCAGAAACCATCGATCCACTGCCAGTTCAGCTGCCTTCAAAGAAAGGGGCTCTGTACCTTTTCCAGATTGCAAAGGCCACTTCAGGGATGGTGCCATACTGTCCTAGCCTCAGAAGATGCCTTTTGTTAAAGCCATAACCACACTTGTCTTGGAAAGAATCAGTAGTCCTTTGTTTCATGTCCTGTCTATCCATTTTGTCCTGTTTGTCAGCAGTTGATTTGAGGATACTTTGTTGTCTAGTGGCTAACTTTTGCCACAATGAAAGTTAACTTCATATGCGCTTTCTTCAAAGCCCATATTTTCTCTGAAGTAGATTGGTACTGCCAGGAGCCAACATGTCTCATAGTCATAAAAAAAAAGAAAAAATTTCTAAGTTATTAAAACATTTTAAATGCCATATTCTGTAGATCTCTGAAGGGTTTGAAGATGACCTGTGTATTTAAAATATATCTGCATGATCTTGAAAACATACCTAATATGACTACCAGTTCGAGTGTAATGTCTAACTACTAACTTTCATTTCCTTATATCCTAATAGTTGGTAATAATAATATTCAAGGATCAGCAAATTGCATTACATTGTTAAATGAACAGTATAAGTATAATATCTTGAACAAGATCAGAAATATACATATAGCATTTTCCAGCAGTATCAATCTCAATATATATAATTTATATACAAAAATCCAATCCAATGTCAAGTATTTAAAACTAGTAGTTGTCTTTTAAAAGTAGATTCAATAATCTATCTTTTTATCTATATCGTATCTATGTTTTCTCTTTATTCTTCCGAGTAGATTCAATAATCTACCCTCTATTGTATCATTTCTATATATCTTTTTTTTAAAACAAGAACCTTAAATCTAATCTCCTTTGCTTAGCCCTTTTCCTAACCCTTAACAACAACTTGTAACCAATCCTCCTAAACAATGAAAATTATCCCAGACCCAAAACCCATTAAAAGACCAAAAAAACACGCCTTTAATCCCAGCACTCGGGAGGCAGAGCCAGGTGGATCTCTGTGAGTTCGAGGCCAGCCTGGGCTACCAAGTGAGTTCCAGGAAAAGGCGCAAAGCTACACAGAGAAACCCTGTCTCGAAAAACCAAAAAAAAAAAAAAAAAAAAAAAAAAAAAAAAAAAAAGGCTAAAAAACCACCCGCCCCACACCACCTCTTTGGGAATGTGGACATCATATTCTTAAAATTGCTTCCTGCTGGATATGGGCGAAGCCATCTTTATTCTGAAAAGAAAACATTTGGGTTAATTGTCAAATTCTAGGAAAAGTAGCTATATCCTTTGTTGCCCAGTCTGTGCAAAATACGAAAGTTCAGGGTTTATCTCAAGTCCTTATTCAAGTAGTCTTTGAAACTGGATCATCTCAGCTATCCATCTCAAAATTGCTCTGAGCAGTTTGTAGTCCAAAGCTAATCTGTAGATGATGTTTGTCAGCTTAGTGGTATTATTATTGTCCACATGGAATTGTTGTTGTTGTGGGGCCCCATCTTCTTCCTGGAGACTTCAAATTTGATGTTAGGCCTGGCCATGATTTCCTGCAGAAAACTGATAGTGACTTGAACACAAAGACATGCATAGGCAGCTAATTGAAGCCTTTTTTCTAGAATTAGTTAGTACTCTATATCTTTACATTAATATCTTAACAAAGTTTAACATATATATTAATCTTATAAATTTTGATATAAAATTCATACTTTAAGAAAAGATTAAAGAATCAGAATAGAATCAAAGAATTAAGATTATTAGCAATAGAATAGTCCCTTAAATTTTTTGTTTGTTTGTTTGTTGCTGGGTCATGGGCCCAGACATAGCTTATGGCAGCAACAGGGCCCCATGTGGCAGTGTAGGCCACTCAGATTGGCATGACCCCAGTGGCAGCATGCTCTTGGACACCAACATGGCCACAGGATGTGGCCTAGACCCCAGTCATCCGTGTAGCCTTTGGTGGCACCATGGGCCACAGACATCACAGACCCTGACTATAGTAGGTTCATGGACCCAGACATGGTTCTAGGCAGCAGCCCAGGCTCAGATGTCACCATGGCCCCAGGTGGGAGCACAAGCTACTCAGATTGATATGGCTCCCAGAAACAGAGTGGCTCTTGGACACCAACATGGCCCCAGGTGTTTGCCCAGACCCCTGGCATCAGCGTGGCCTTCAATGGTATCAGAAGCCACAGACATCAACACAGACCCTGGGTATGGTAAGGCTATGGACCCAGACATGCCTCCTAGCTGCAGCTCAGGCCTGGCACCTTGTGGCAGCACAGGCCACTCAGGTCTATATGGCCCTGGCTGCAGTACAACCCTCAGATCCCCACCTGGCCTCAGGTAACAGCCCAGACCCTAAGTATTTGCATGGCATTCAGTGGTATCGGGGTCATAGATATCAACCCAGACCCTGGCTGCAATAGGGCCATGGACCCAGACATGGCCCTATGCTGCAGTCCAGACTCAGATGTATTCGTGAAATTATTAAGGCCATTCCATGTAGTTAAAAGGGAGGTTTATTTTGTGGGGTAACTCACAAGTGAAGGGATTGGTTACAGGGTATGGGAAAGGTGTAGTGCCATCTGGCGGTGTTCTCTGGAGAACTCTGCTTGGTCTACCTTCAGCGTCCAGGGTCCAGGAACCAAAAGAGCCAGCGCATCCGGATCTTGGGTCTTCAGGGTCCTCTCTCGGCCCTGCCTTGTAGGTGTGACAGCTACCAAAGCCTCAATGGGGGTTGGAACTTCCAGATCAAAGCTGGAATGGCTACCCACTACACAGATGTCACCATGACCCCAAGTGGCAGCACAGGCCATCCAGATTAGCATGGCCATGATGGCAGCATGGCCCTTGGACAGCAACACCTTGGACTCAGGTGTCTGACCAGAACCTGGTCATCTACACGGCCTTCAGTGATTACTGAAGCCACGGACATCAGCACAGACCCTGGCTGCTGCAGGGTCGTGCACATAGACATGGTCCTAGGCAGCAGGCCAGGCCCAGATGACCCTGGTCCCAGGTGGCAAGCAGGCCACCAATATCAGCCCATTCCTCACCATGCTAGCATCTTCAGAACTGCCTCATACCACAGCACACGAACCATTCTGCCTCTCTCTCTTTCCCATTTCTCCACCATATACTTGCTCATCATGATGGCACCCACCCAAACAGTGCTACAAGGAACCAGGTGGGCCTGTGGATGCTTTAGTCAGGCCGGACCCACTAGGACTCAGGCTGCCCCATGGGTGTCTTTCATCCATCTGAATCTCATCCTTCTTCAGTTTCTATATTCAATGTCTTGAAGTTTTTACTATTCAAGTCTATCACTTGATTGGCTAGAGTTATCCAAAGGTATTTTTGAGGCTGTTGTGAAAGGTATTATTTCCATGATTTCCTTCTCACCCTGCTTGTCATTTTTACATAATAAGAAGGCTATGAAATTTTGTGTGTGTGTCAATTTTGTATTCTGCTACTTTGCTGAAAGTGTTTATCAGTTGGAGAGGATTCCTAATGGAGTTCTTATAGCCTTTATGCATAAAATCCTATCATCTGCATATAAAGATACTTTGACTTCTTGTATCCCCTTGACATCCTTCTGTTGTCTTATTGCTCTAGCTAAGAACTTCAAGTACTATATTGAACAGGCATGGAGCAAGCAGACATCCTTGTCTTGCTCGTTAGAGGAAATGCTTTGATTTTTCCTCTCTGTTTAGATCGATGTTGGCTATTGGTCTGCTGTAAACTGTCTTTGTGATATTAAGGTATATTCCTTGTATCTCTAGTCTTTTCAGGACTTTTATCATAAAGAGATGTTGGATTTTGTCAAAGGCCTTTTCTGCATCCAATGAGATGATCATGTGGTTTTTGTTTTTCATTCTTTTTATGTGGTGGATTACATTTATTGATTTGTGTATGTTGAACTATCCCTGCATCTTTGTCATGAAGCCAACCTGATCGTGGTGGATAGTCTTTTTTTTAAGTTTTTTTTTTGTTGTTGTTTTTAAGATTTATTTATTTATTATGTACACAGAAGAGGGTGCCAGATCTCATTATAGATGGTTGTGACCCACCATGTGGGTGCTGGGAATTGAACTCAGGACCTCTGGAAGAGCAGTTGGTGCTCTTAACCTCTGAGCCATCTCTCCAATCCTGAATAATCTTTTTGATGTATTCTGGAATTCAGTTTGTAAATATTTTACTGAGAATGTTGGCATCCATAATAGATAATGATCTATAATTTTCTTTTTGTTGGTTCTTCTTATGGTTTTTGATAGCAGGGTAATAGTGGCTTGATAAAAAGAATTAGGAGGGGCTGGAGAGATGGCTCAGAGGTTAAGAGCACTGCTTGTTCTTCCAAAGGTCCTGAGTTCAATTCCCAGCAACCACATGGTGGCTCACAACCATCTGTAATGAGATCTGGTGCCCTCTTCTGGCCTGCAGGCATACTTGCAGGCAGAACACTGTATACATAATAAATAAATAAATCTTTGAAAAAAAAAAAAAAAAAAAAGAATTAGGAAGCCGGGCGGTGGTGGCGCACGCCTTTAATCCCAGCACTCGGGAGGCAGAGCCAGGCGGATCTCTGTGAGTTCGAGGCCAGCCTGGTCTCCAAAGTGAGTTCCAGGAAAGGCGCAAAGCTACACAGAGAAACCCTGTCTCGAAAAACCAAAAAAAAAAAAAAGAATTAGGATGTTCTACTTTATGGAATAATTTGAGGAATATTGAAGTTAAATCTTTTTCTGAGGTCTGATAAAATTCCAAGCTGAATCTATTTGACCTGGGCTGATTTTTGTTGAGAGTAGAGATTTTTAAAATATGTCCTTATGATTTTCTGGATTTCCTCATGTCTATTGTAAGGTCCCCTTTTTCATCTCTATTGTATTAATTGAGACATCTCTCTGTATCTTTCAGTTAATTTTGCTAAGGCTTTCTCAATCTTATTGATCTTCTCAAAGAACCAACTCTTTGTCTCAGTGATTCTTTGAATTGATCTTAGTTTTGTCTTGTTTCTTTCTTTTCTTTTTTTCATTGACTTCAGTTCTGAGTTTGATTATTTCTTGCCATCTACTCTTTTGGGGTGCTCTTTCTTATTTCTTCTTGTTGTTGTTGAGCTTTCAGGAGTGTCACTAAGTTTTGCATATAAGCTCTCCAGTTGCTGTTGTGTTTAATGCAGGCACTTGGTGCTGTAAACGTGCATCCTGGAACCATCTTCACCGCAGCCTGTGGGGCTGGGTGGGTCGTGCTTTCATTTTCATTCAATTCTAAAAAGGTTTTACATTAGTTCGTTCTTGGCCCATTTTTCATTCAGAAGTAAGCTGTTCATTTTCCACAAGTATGTGTACTTTCTGTTGTTATTGGTATCCAACTTTAATCTATGGTGGTCAAGTAGATGCAAGGTTTTATTCCAATTTTTCTTTTATTGATGGAAACCTGCTCTGTCTCCAAATATGTGGTCAACTTTGGACAAAGTTCCATAAGCTGCTAAGAAAAAGGTATATTCTTTTGTGCTTGGGTAAAATGTCTGTAGATGTCAGCTAGTGCCATTTGACTTATGATATTATTTAACTCTAGGATTTCTCTGCTTAGTTTTTGTCTGGATGGCCTGTCTACTGGTGAGAATGTGCTATTAAAGTCTCCCACTATCACTATGTGAGGGTCAATATGTTATTTTAGCTGTAGTAAGTGTTTCTTTTATGCACTTGTGTGTCTTGTGTTTGCTTTATAGATGTTTATAATTGCAATAGCCTCTTGGTGGATTTTTCTTTGAGTATGTAGTGTCTGTCCTATGCTAGCTCTTCTGATTCATTTTGGTTTGGAGTCTGTTTTGTCAGCTATTAAAATAGCTATACCTGTTTGCATCTAGGATCCATTTGCTTGGAATATCTTTTTTCATCCTTTTACCCATCCCTTGATGTTGATGTGTGTTTCTTGGATGCAGCAGAAAAACGGATCATGTTTTTTTAATCCAGTCCATTATTCTGCATCTTTTTATTGGGGAATTAAGAAAGATAACATTGATATTTCTTTTTTGTTTTGTTTTGTTTTTTCGAGACAGGGTTTCTCTGTGTAGCTTTGCTCCTTTCCTGGAACTCACTTGGTAGTCCAGGCTGGCCTCAAACTCACAGAGATCCACCTGGCTCTGCCTCCCGAGTGCTGGGATTAAAGGCGTGCGCCACCACCGCCCGGCAACATTGATATTTCTTAATTAGCAGTATTTATTTGCTCCTTTTTTGATGCTGTGTTGTGAATGTTTAGTTATCCTCTTCAGATTCAATTTTGCCTTCTAGTCCCTTCTATAGAGTGGAATTGGTAGAGAGAAACTGCTAAAATTTGGTTTTATCATGGAATGTTTTTCTTTCCCCATCAATTGTAATGGATAGTTTTGCTGGATCTAATGGTCTCAGCTGGCACCTCTGGTCTCTAAGAGTTTTTAGGACATCCTTCCAGGCCCTTCTGGCTGTAAGAGTCTCATTGAGAAGTCAGGTGTTATTCTAATGTACCTGCCTTTATATTTGATGCCTCCCACCCCATGTAGCTTTTGATTCCATTTTTTGTCCAGTATATTTATTATTTTACTAATTTTGTGTTGGAGGTAATTTTTTTCTGGTCCTATTTGGTGTTCTATATGCTTTTTTTGCACCTTGATATGCATTCTTTCTTTAGATTAGAACATTTTCTTCTATGATTTTGTTAAAAATATTTTCTATTCAAAATATATTTAAATTTTAAAATTGTATTAGATAAGAAAAAATATAATAATGATTTTTTTTTCTGTGCCTTTGACCTGGGTTTCTCTTCCCCATACCTATCATTTGTAGGTTTGGGTCTTTTCACAGTATCTCAGATTTCCTGGGTGTTTTGTGCCTGGACTTTTAGATTTAATAGTTTCTTTGGCTGAACTATTTCTTGTACCTTCACTTCAACGTCTCAGGTTCTTCCATCTGTGTCTTTTTATCATTTATTTCTTCTTTTAATCACTTTTTTATTTTTGGAATAATCCTTCTGCCTACTGTGAATATGCATTACTTTCATTGGTTAATAAAGAAGTTGATTGGCCTATAACCAGGATAAAGTTAGGTAGGACAATCAAACTGAGGATACTGAGATGAAGTAAAGTAGAGTCAGAGGAAACGTCAGCCAGCCATCAAGGAAGCAGGATGTATAGCAGGGAAATAAGCCATAAACCATATGGTGAAGCACAGATAAGAAATATGGGTTAGTCTAAGTGTAAGAATTAGCTAGTAACAAGCCTGAGCTATCGGCTGAGCATTTATAAGTAATATTAAGCCTCTGAGTGGCTATTTGGTAACTGGTGGGCCAGAGAGAAACATCTGACTACACTTTAATACAATGTATTCTGATTACATTGTATTACTGATTAGAGTTTCCCCTCCACCAACCTCTCCCAGATCCTCTCCAACTTCCCTTCCACCCAATTCCGTACCTTCTTTCTCTACTTCTTTAGAAAACAAAAAGCAAACAAACTAGAATTTAAAAAATCAACAACAGCCGGGCGGTGGTGGCGCACGCCTTTAATCCCAGCACTCGGGAGGCAGAGCCAGGCGGATCTCTGTGAGTTCGAGGCCAGCCTGGGCTACCAAGTGAGTTCCAGGACAGGCGCAAAGCTACACAGAGAAACCCTGTCTCGAAAAAACCAAAAAAAAAAAAAAAAAAAAAATCAACAACAACAAAAGGTAAGGCATAAGAAACACACATACACAGGCACACACACAAACAATACCCACACAAACAATACCCACAAAAACAAAAAAACATAAACTATAATATACAAACAAAAGACCAAATAAGAAAAAAAAATGCCCAAAGTAATGTGAGACAAAACATTTACAAAATATCATAGAGCTTATTTTCTGTTGGCTATCAACTCCTAGGAATGGAGCCTACCCTTTAAGTGAAGACTCCATTGGCAAAAATAAGTAAATAAGTAAGTAAATAAATAAGTAAATAAAAACAAGACAAAACAAAACCTATTTCTCCTTTGCAAATGGGCATCAATTGCAGATAGCTTCATGGTTATGGATGGGACGTTGTCCACTTTCCTCTCTCAGCACTGGACCCCATCTGGCTTGAATCTGTGCAGGCCCATGCATTCTGTCACCGTTTCTGTGGGTTAATTTGTGCGTTGGTCCTATTGTGTCTAGAAGATACTGTTTCCTTGGCAGCATACATCCATCTCCTTTCACAATCTTTTTCCTCTTCCACATATCTTACTGAGTTCTGAGGAGAGGATTTTGGTGTAGACATCCTATTTAGAACTGAGTACTCAAAAGTCTTTCACTCTCTGCTCATTGTCCACTTGTGGGTCTCTGTGTTAGTTCCCATCTACTGAATAGGAAGCTCTTCTGATGATGGTTGAGTGCAACACTGATCTATGGGTATAGTGAGATTTAATTAGGAGTCATTTTATTGCTATGTTCCTTTAGCAAAGCAATAGTATTTCATTTTCCCCTAGACCTATGGCCTATCTAATCTCAGGCCACCACCCAAGGAGTATCAGTCATAAATTCTATCCAGTAGAGTGGGCTTTAACTTCAAGCAGATATTTGTTGGTTACTTCCACAATTTTTGTGCCACTACTGTACTAAGATATCATGCAGGCAGGTCACTGTTGTATATCGCAGGGTTTGTATCTGGGTTGGTTACCTTTCTCCTCTGGTAATATGCAGAGTACCTTTCAGTGCCATTAACACTAGTGAGTAGGAGTGAAGGCTTTAGGTAGGCACAATCTCTACTTCTCTGTGTTCAGTGAGGTATGCAAATGCTGTTATCAGCAATAGGACATTACCATCAGTTTGTAAAGGGTAAGCAAAATCCTTGGCAATAGCCTTGAGTTGTTTGAGTTGTTCCTATTGGGCCATGTCTTAGTTAGGGTTTCTGTTGCTGTGAAGAGACACCCATGACCATGGCAACTCTAAAAAAGGAAAACATTTAATGGGGTAGCTCACTTACAGTTTAGAGGTTCAGTCCATTAACATCATGGTGGGACATGGTGGCATGCAGGCAGACATGGTGCTGGAGAAGTAGCTGAGAGTCCTACGTCTTGAAGGCAATAGGAAGTGGTCTGAGACACTGGGTGGCATCTTGAGCATATGAGACCTCAAAGTCCACCTCCACAGTGACACACTCCCTCCAACAAGACCACATCTACTTCAACAAGGCCACACCTTCTAACAGTGTCACTCCTTTTGGGGGTCATTTTCTTTCAAACCATCACAGGCTCCTTTGGCCCATAACTCAATTAGATGAAATCCATTTCTGGCAATGGATGTTTCACTTGGTGGTGAAAGATGTGTAGTTGGGGCATTTTCTCCCCTGCTAGTTGGTGACTCCAATTAGATTTCTTTCATATATGCATATGTATTTAAGAAGCTTTTACAGTAGCGGGTTTCTATATGATGCCCCCCCCAATGACCTTTGGTGTTTGTTGTTCCTCTTGTATTCCCTCCTTACTTCCCTCCTCCTCTCCATTAAATCCTCCTGTTCCAGTCTTCTTCCTGTCTCTCTATAACTGTATATGCTATTTCCCCTTCCTCGAGATCCTCCCTTCCTCCCAGTCCCTTCTCTGTATCTAACTTCTGTGACTTATGGATTATAGCATGCCTACCAACAATTTACAAGGTAACATCCACATGAGTACATACCATATTTGTCATTTAGGGTCTGGGTTACCTCACTCGGGATGATTTTTTTTCTAGCTCTATCCATTTACCACGGGTGGTGGTGGCACATGCCTTTAATTCCAGCACTCGGGAAGCAGAGGCAGATAATCTCTGTGAGTTCGAGGCCAGCCTGGTCTACAAAGCAAGTTCCAGGACAGCTCCAAAAGCTACACGGAGAAACCCTGTCTTGGGAAAAAAACAAAACAAAACAAAAAAACCAAAACCAAAACCAAAAAAAAAAAAAAAATCTCCTGACTGGGTAGTTTTGGTCTGTCCATTTACCTGCCAATTTCATGGTTTTGTTTTTTATGAGCAAAATACTATTCCTTTATGTAAACGTACCTGTAGCTAGAGTTTTCCTGCCTGGCCCACAGTCAGGGCAAGTCTCTCTCACCTGCCAGTCCCACAGCCGCTCAAACCCGACCAAGTAAACACAGAGACTTATATTGGTTACAAACTGTATGGCCGTGGCAGGCTTCTTGCTAACTGTTCTTACATCTTAAACTAA
Source organism: Peromyscus californicus insignis (assembly GCF_007827085.1). Lineage (NCBI taxonomy): Eukaryota > Metazoa > Chordata > Mammalia > Rodentia > Cricetidae > Peromyscus > Peromyscus californicus. Next base: position 66,493,741 of record NW_026294617.1, on the reverse strand, counting down.
TCCATTTCTATAAATCTATACCTTGCCACATGGCTCGTGGCTTACCGGCATCTTCACATGCTGTTTGTCATCGTGGTGGCTGGCAGTGTCTCTCTGACTCAGCCTTCCACTTCCCAACTTTATTCTCCTCCTTGTCCCGCCTATACTTCCTGCCTGGCCACTGGCCAATCAGTGATTTATTTATTGACCAATCAGCAACACGCTTGACATACAGACCATGCCACAGCATGTACCACATTTTCATTATTCATTCTTCTGTTGATGAACATCTGGGCTATTTCTACTTTCTGGCTACTGTGAGTAGAACAGCAAAGAACATAGATGAACAAATGTCTCTGTAGTAGAGTGTAAAGTGAAAGGGCACTGGTTACCGTGTGGAAAGGTCACAGTCATGACAGAACCCAGTGGTACCTTTTAAAACTTTCTTAGGAGAAGGAGAGAGAGAGAGCCAGACCTGGCAGAAGGGAAATATAGAGAGAGGGGCAGAGAGAGAGTGAGCGTGGGGGTGCATGACCAGCTTTTAGACTGGGACGCAGTCGCCTGCTGATGATGTAGTAAGGCGCCAGACAAGACCCCCCAGCTGTGCATATACAGAATCCTTACATAAAGTCCTTTGGATATATGCCCAGGAGTGGTACAGGGAGATCTTGAGGTTATTCCCAGCTTCCTAAGGAACCACCACACTGATTTCCATAGTGGCTGTATAAGTTTATACTCCTACCAGCAATGAAAAAGTGTTCCCCTTTACCCACATCCTTGACAGCATGTGTGCTCCCTCTCTCTCTCTCTCTCTCTCTCTCTCTCTCTCTCTCTCTCTCTCTCTCTCTCTCTTAAATAGATCTTGGCCATTCTGACTTTTGTAAGTTGGAATCTCAAGGTCGTTGTGATTTGCGTTTCCCCTGAGGACTAAGGATGTTGAACATTTCTTTAAGTGTTTTTCAGCCATTTGTGGTTCATCCTTTGAGAAGCCACTGTTTAGTTCTATGTGTAAAGCTTTCATCAAAGGCAGCCTGTGATTCAGCTAACCCTCCCCTTGGCTTGCACATGTCTCTGTGGAGTACTGTGGAGCAATCTGAGAGCCAGAAGGAAACGCCTTTAGATGAGCTTTTTCTGGAAGTATGTTCAGGGGACAGCTCCCAGCCCTTAGGACCGCTAAAGTTCCAGGCAAGGCCTGGCACTCCCAGTTACACAACTCTGTCCTTTAAATATACCAAACTGTAAAATAAAGTTGTTCACTTCTTTCTGTAAAAGAAACTCTGACAGTCTGTGACTCTCTGCCTGCGTGGTCATTGGTCTTTGTCAGGTCCAAAGGAAATTCCATCTCTCCAAATTCTGGTGGTTAGACAAAAGCCAACATTCCTCAGGAACTTGCGATGCTGGTTCCTCTCTACAAAAGGAGCCATTTCCCTTACCACTGGCAATAGCACACCAAGGCACATGCTGGGCTCCAGGCTCCCTCAGTATCATAAGTACCTAGCTCTCCTCACCACCCCCTACCCCAAACTTCTCCAGTTCATGGGCTTCCCTTCCCTCGGCCACTCACTTCCTACAACCCTACTATTTCAGCTATGTCTTTGTCTTCATTGCTCAACGCGCCCACCCCCCTACCCCCACCCCGCTTTAACCATACCTAGAGTAGTCACGCCTTCACTCTATAGATTCCTCTCTTCCAGGAACTCCAAGTGTTAAGTTTTGCTATCCTGCATGTGCCTATTTTCAATTGGGTTATTGGTCTTCTTGATGTCCAGGTTTTTTTTTTTTAAGTTCTTTATATATTATTTTAGATATTAAGCCTTTATCACATGTGTAATTGTTAAAGATCTTTTTCCATTTTGCAGGCTTCCACTTTGCCTGAATGATGGTGTCCCTTGCCATACAGAAGATTTTCAGTTTCATGAGGTCCCATTTATTATTAATTGTTATTCTTAGCACCTGTACTGTTCATAAAGTCCACTCCTGTGCCAATGAGTTCAAGACTATTCCCCACTTTCTCTTCTATGAAATTCAGGGTATCTGTCATTGAGGTCCTTGATACACAGAGAGTTGAGTTTTGGACCAGGTGATGAATATGGATCTACTTACCTTTTTCTACATGCAGCTATCCAGGCTGACAAGCACCATTTGTTGAGGATGCTTTCTTTTTTTCAGTGTGTATTTTCAGCTTTTTTTGTTTTTCTTTTCTTGTCAAAATTCAGGTGTTCATAGGTAAGTGGATTTAAGTCTGCGTCTTAAATCCCATTCCATCAATGTGTCTGTTTTTATGCCTATACCTGCCTTTTTTTTTTTTAATTACTTTAGCTCTGTAGCACAACTTGAAATCCGGGATGTGATATCTCCAGCATTTCTCTTATTATTCAGAATTGATTTAGCTATCCTGGTGTGTGTGTGTGTGTGTGTGTGTGTGTGTGTGTGTGTGTGTGTGTGTGTGTTTGCGGGTTTGCATAGGAAGCTGAGAATTGTCTTTTTAATTTCTGTGAATAATTACGTTTGGAATTTTGATGGGGATTGCGTTGAATCTGAAGATTGCCTTTGGTAGGTCGTCTCTCTTCACTTTATTAGTCCTTCTGATCCATGAGCATGGGAAATCTTTCGGCTTCTTGTGTTTTCTTCAGTTTCTTTATTCATTGTCTTAAAGTTTTTACTACACTGTCTTTCATTTGCTAGGTTAGAGTTATCACAAGATACTTTATTTTTCCTGAGGCTGTTGTGAAAGATGTTGTTTCCCAATTTCTTTCTCCATCTGTTTGTCATTAGGGTATGGGAAGGCTACTGATTTTTTAATTTTGTATTGTGCTACTTTGCTGCAAGTGTTTATTAGCTGTAGAACTTTCCTGTAGGAGGTTTTAGGGCCTTTTATATATAAATGTATATCTGAAGATAAAGGTACTCTGACTTCTTCCTGTTTGTATCTCCTTGGTCTCCTTCGGTGTCTTATTGCTGCCGCTGAGACTGTAAGTACTGCATTCAATAGGTATGGAGAAAGTGGGCTTGTTCCTTCCTGGTTTTAGTGGAAATGCTTTGAGTTTCTGTTTAGGTTGATGTTGGCTGTGGGCTTGCTGTAAACTGCCTTTATTGTGTTAAGGTATGCCCTTTGTATCTCTAGTCTTTCCAGGACTTTTATCAAAAAGGGATGTCTAGATGACCTGTCTATTGGCAAGAGTGGGGTATTAAAGTCACCCACTATTACTGTGTGAGGCTCAACATATGATTTAAGCCATGGTAGTGTTTTTGGTTTTGGCTGTTTCTTGGTTTTGTTTTGTTTTGTTTTGTTTTGTTTTATAAGCCCTGGGTCTCTTGTGGTTGGTGCATGAATGTTTATATCCTGTCCACCCCAAGAGTGGGGTCCCCAGGGATTCAGAAGTGTTGAGGGGAGGAGGAGTTCCTGCAAGTAGGTTGCAATAAGACAAGGAATAATCTGGAGAGACAGGATAAAAGGGCTATGGGGACCCAGACTCTGTAACAAGAGTTGGAGTCTCCTGTGAACTGAGTTGAGGTGGGAGGAGGGGCCTGCAAGCTTGTGGTTGCTGGTTTCCGGAAGAGGCATATTATCTTGGCTGTTCATGTTTGTGGTTTTTGTCCTGGCATCTAGGCATCTGGAGTCATTATGTTTGGAGTCTTTCTTTGCATAAGTATTTGATCTTGTCTATTTTTGGTGTGGATTCTCTCCTTTGGTTGCTGTTGCCCACTCTGTATCCTAGGCACAAGGGATCCTTGGTAGAGAATGTTTCTGTTTCTGTACATCAGCCAGCAACATAAAGAATGGAAATGGGCCGGGCGGTGGTGGCGCGCGCCTTTAATCCCAGCACTCGGGAGGCAGAGCCAGGCGGATCTCTGTGAGTTCGAGGCCAGCCTGGGCTACCAAGTGAGTTCCAGGAAAGGCACAAAGCTACACAGAGAAACCCTGTCTTGAAAAAAACAAACAAACAAAAAAGAATGGAAATGGGCTAGAAGAGAAGGCTGAGAGGACCACAGTAAAGAGCTATGGGGATCCCGGATCTGCACCAAGAAATGGAGTCTCCAGGGAATGGAAGTGGGGCTGAGAGCAGGACTCCTGCAGAGAGAGGAGTGTCTCAGGCCCTGTGAGTTCACATGTACATTTAAGCCTTGGTGTTCTCCATCTCCTCTGGCTTTTAGAATCTTTCTGCTTTCTCTTCCACGGGCTTCCCTGAGCCCTGTGTGGAGGGATTTGATGGAGACATCTCACTTAAGACTGAGTGTTCCAATGTCTCTCACTCCCTGCACATTGTCCAGTTGTGGGTCTCTGTGTTTGTTCCCATCTACTCTGATGATGGCTGAGCAAGGCACTGACCTATGAGTAGAGCAGAATGTCATTATGTGTCATCTTATTGCTATGTGACTTAAGCAGAACAGTAGAATTTTGTTTTCCCCTAGGTCCCTGAGCTATGTAGTCTTGGATTCTTACACAGATTTTTTTTTTCAGCTTAGGTCAGGTAGGGCATTTACATGCTTTAACTTTAACAAGCTTTTTGTGAAGATGAAGCCATGATAGAAAGGACAAGTTACACTGGAAAAAGTAGGAAGATATGATATGAAAATTCACATTCCAAGAATTAAAGGTGGTCCAACTCCAGTCTGCCCTTGGCTGCTTGCCAGGGATCATGACATTCTCTTGGACCCTTGCTCTCCCTTTGGAATTCACCAGACCCTGTATCCTATCCTTCTGGCAATCCTCTAGCCAGCCCATGTAGTGCAGAGATGTAGATGAACTACCTGCACATCCTATCAGAGCTCTACCAAACTCCAGGCCCTCTTCAGCTGCTTGTGCCAGGTCCACACTCCAGGCTCAGCCAGGTCCACACTCCAGGCTCAGCCAGGTCCACACTCCAGGCTCAGCCAGGTCCACACCTCTTGTGGTTTGGCCCAGCCTAACGAGTCTGTTGAGATGCTGCTGAATCCTCCCCAACTCCCAGACCTGTACCAGGTTTGACAAACAGTGCCTGGCCCAGCCTGATCAGTCCTGTTCTGTCTGCATCTTTCCTGATCTTCAGGTTCAGGCCAGATAGCACATCCTGTGCACCAGCTCAGTCTGCTGTGTCCACCTCAGACACACAACCAACACAAGAAGCAGATATGCCTAAGTCTCAGCATAAAACAATAGGATAGGTCAAGGCGGTATATCCCCCTCAATATCCACCAGTCCTACAGAAATGTTCTCCAGTGAGAATTGCCCAGATGAACTCCAGAACACAGAATTAAAAAAAAAATCATAACTATCATCAAAGACTTCAAGAGTATAAAGACACAAACAGATCAATGAACATAAAGAATAAATTCAAAGAGAATAAATGCCCGAGTGATGTTCAAGAAAACACAAACACAAGGCTGGGTGTAACAACAAAGATAAATTTAGGATTTGAGAACCAAACTCAATAAAGAGATAGAAACAGGGAAGAGAACTCAAGCTAACTTGAAGGTTAAATCGAAGAACCCAATCACCCAACTAGAAAACTCGCAGGAAAGCCTTGCGAGTGTAATGGCTCAAATAGAAGACAGAATATCAGGACTTGAAGATAAAGTAGAGGAGTTAGGCCACACAAAGAAAGAATCTGAAAACAATTTAAAAGACACAGGATAGGAAGAAACAGAAAATGGGGACACTAGGAAAAGACTAATTCTTCAAATTAGAGTCATAGATAAGGGGGAAGACAATGCACAGACCAGACCTTTAACACGATCATAGAAGAAAACTTTTCCAAACTAAGGAAAGACACAGCCATACAGATGCAAGATGCACACAGAGCCCCAACTAGACAAGACAAGAGAGAAAAATACAAGTCACATATACAGGAAAACTCATCAGAATGACACCTGATTTCTCAATGGGAACTTAAAAGCCAGAAGAACCTGGAGCAATGAATTCCAAGTTCTAAAAGACCATGACTGCCAACCTAGATTACTGTACTCAAGAAACGATCTGCCATAGTAAAAGGAAAAATAAAAAAACCTTTCCATGACCTAAACATGCTAAAACAATTACATCTAGCAGACCAACCCTAAGTAGAACTCAAGAAGCAGTTCTTTGGACTGGAAATAGGAATAAGTTCAGTGAAGGACCTTTAGAAAGAAAGAAAGAAAGAAAAAAACCCCAAAGCTATGACTATTGAAATACAAATCATAATTAAGAACACAAATAGAAAAAAAGAAAACCTACAAAAACAAAAATGAAACAAAACAAAAACATCAAAATGACTGTAACCAATACACACCTTTCAAGAATAACTTTACATGCTAATGCTCTTCAATCAAAAGACACAGACTGGCTGAATGGATAAGAAATCCATTTTCAAGTGCTGAGAGATGGCTCAGAGGTTGAGATCACTGGCTGCTCTTCCAGAGGACCTGGGTTCAATTCCCAGCATGCACATGGCAGCTCACAACTGTCTGTAACTCCAGTTCCAGGGGATCTGACACCTTCACACCAATGCACATAAAATAAATTTTAAAAAATAATCCATTTTCTGCTGACTACAAGAAACTCATCTTAGAATTAAAGATAGATACCACTTGAAAGCCTGGGAAAAAATCATTCCAGTCAATCAAATGGTATCAGGAAACAAGCAGATGTCTCTTTCCTAATATTGGGCAAAATAGACTTCAAACTAAAACTAATTGGAAGAGACAAAGAAGGCTATTTCATTCTAATTAAGGGAGCAATTAACCAAGAAGGCATTATGTACAGCCCTAAGTACATACGCATCAAACTCTGGAGCACCCAGTTTCATAAAGAGCCTTCTACTGGATTAAAGACATAGGCTAATGTCCACGCATTAATAATAAATGATTTCAATACCCCCACTTTCTCTAGGGCACACAAAGATAATCTGAACAAAAAACAACAAAGAAATGGCATCATACATCAAACGGATTTAACAGATATCTAGAGAATATTCTACCCCAACACCAAGAGTATACATTCTTCTCAGAAGCCTGTGAAAGCTTCTCCAAAATAGGCCACACCCTGCAACACAAAACAAATTCCAGGAAAACTGAAATAGTTCCATGTATTCTATTTGGCCATAGTGCAATAAAACTTAAAATGGACAGCAAACAAATCTCTATTAAGTACACAAACTAATGGAGATCCAACAACGCATCACTGAATGATGAATGGGCCAAAGAAGAAATAAGAAAAGAAAAAATATCCTGGAACTAAATAAAAATAAAAATACAACACAACAGAAACTTGTCCTATTTTAAAAATACATCAGAAAGAGCACAGAAAAGACTTACTGAGGCAACCCAGGAAGATGGAAAAACAAGAATAAACCAATCCCAAATTCATGAATAGCAAGAAATAAATACCAAAGCAGAAATCAATGAGATAGAAACAAAACAATACAAGAATCAGTGGATCTAAGAGCTGGCTCTTTGAGAAGATAAACAAGAAAATCAACAGAACCTTGGCCCAACTAGCCCAAAGAAAGAGAGGACCGAAATTAACAGGATCATAAATAAACCAAGAAACAAGGACACAAAAGAAATTCAGAATATACATGGGAATACTTTAATACCATGCACTCCATTAATTTGAAAAATCTAAAAGAAATGGATATATTTCTACATTCATCCAAAGCACCAAAGTTAAACCAAGAAAAGATCAACAACCTAAACAGACCCATAACACATGAGGAGATTGAAACAGTGATAAAAAGCCTTCCTGTTGTCCTTTTACTAAATTGTTGCTGCCTTTTAAGCCACTGCTGTCTGAATCAGCAACTGCAACTCTGCCGCTACCAGCAACTGCTTCAGCTGCAAAGGTCACAGCCTGAGGAGATTCTGTTCCCTCAGGCACCAACTCTTTCCAAGCTACCAAGGGAACTTAGCTAAATCTCTGTCCCTCTAAAGAACTCAAGATTCAAAGGTTAAGGTGGAATTCTGCTCCTCAGAGAGTCTGAATGGCAAGTAGCTTACAAGTCCTCCAAAAAGCCCTCATGCTTTTCCTCACCCCTCCTTAAAAACCCTTCTCCACCTGGCGCCTCCCTACCACTTCCTGTCAGCTAGTTATTGAGCAACCTCCTGACCACAGGTGAATTTTATTTTTTTTTTTATTTATTTATTTATTTATTTTTTTTTGGTTTTTCGAGACAGGGTTTCTCTGTGTAGCTTTGCGCCTTTCCTGGGACTCACTTGGTAGCCCAGGCTGGCCTCGAACTCACAGAGATCCGCCTGGCTCTGCCTCCCGAGTGCTGGGATTAAAGGCGTGCGCCACCACTGCCCGGCCAGGTGAATTTTATTTAATCAAACCCTGCGGGGCATTTACCCACCAACCCCACAGCTTCTCAGAGTTTTCTTGAGTGCCAGCAGCAGGAAATATTAGATAGAAGGATTTAGATTGTGGAGAGAAACAGATAGAAAATAAAGGATAGCCTCCCAAGAGGGCCTGGAACCTATTCCAAGGAGCCCTGACTGTCTCTGCCCCAGGGTATTTATTAGAGATGCCAAGGGGTGGAGCAAAAGACCTCTCCCCAGCACAGTGAAGTGCAGACCATCTCAGACTCCTGCACTCAGGCCGGTGGTCCTAATCATCCCCTCTAAGAGGACCTGCTGGGTAAAGCCACAAGGAACCTGAAAACAGGTTCCCACACAACCCATCTTTGCATCATTAAGCAAATGTTCCAGAGCATAAACAAAAGTAACACACCTTAAAATAATATTCTACAACACCTTCCAACTAAAAAAAAAAAAATCCCATGCCAAGGTAGAGTCTTAGCAGAACTCTAACAGACTTGCATAGAAGATCTATATCCAATGCTTCTTAAATTATTATTATTATTACTATTATTATTATTTTGGGTTTTGGGGACAGGATTTCTCTGTGTAACAGCCTTGTCTGTCCTCGAATACACTTTGTAGATCAGGCTGGCCTTGAACTCACAGAGATCTGCCTGCATCTGCCTCCTTAATGCTGGGATTAAAGGCCCACTGTGCCCAGCTAAAATTATTTTAAAGAATAGAAGGAGTAGGAACACATCCAAACACTTTCTATGAAGCTAGTATCACTCTAATATCCAAACAAGGTAAAGATACCGCCCCCCACCCACAAAAAAAAAAAAACCAACCCTAAAACAACAACAAAAAAAACTACAGGCCAATAAGACGATGAACATAAAATCAAATATCCTCAATGAAATCATTGCAAACTGAATAAAGGCAAATATAAGAAATATTATCTATCAAGACCAAGTTGGATTTATCACAGACATTCAGGGACGGTCAACATATGAAAATCACTATAGATATAATAGGTCACACAAATAAGCTTAATGACAAAAATCACATGATCATTTCAATAGCTGCAGAAAAAAATCTTTGACAAAATTCAACATGCCTTCATGATAAAGTGCTAAAGGTAGTGGGAAGGAATGACCTTAATACCATAACGGCTGTATATGACAAATCCACAGTCAACATCCTAAATGATTCAACACCAGGAAAGGTGCAAAGCTACACAGAGAAACCCTGTCTCGAAAAACCAAAAAAAAAAAAAAAAAAAGAAAGAAAGAAAGAAAGAAAAAAGGTGTCTGCAATGGAAACTCTGAAGAAAGAGATTAAGAAAGACATTGGCCTAGACATTGGAGCAGGACATCTCATGCTCATGGATCCATAGAATTAATGCTGTGAAAACGATCATTCTACCAAAAGCTTCTAAAAGTTCATTGCCATCTGCATAAATATTCCCATCTCATTCCTCTAAAGAAATTGAAATTCATATGGAACCACAAAAAAACCCCGATAGCTAAAGTAATCCTGGCAAAACAAAATAAAACAACAACGACGACAACAACAAAAAATGCTGGAGCAATTACCATTCTAGAGTTCAAGACATATTATAGAGCCATAGTAATAAAAACAGTGTGGTACTGGCACAAAAATAGACACATGGATCAATGAAACAAAATAGAAGACCCAGACGTGAGTACACACAAACTACAGCCATCTGATATTTGACAAAGATGCCAGAAACACACACTGGAGGAGAGATAGCTTCTTCAACAAATGATTCTGGAAAAACTGAATGTCTGCATGTAGAAGAATAAGACTCTTATCTATCATCTTGCACAAAAGCTAGCTCCAAATGCATTCGAGACCTCAATGTGAAACCCAAACACTGAAACTACTGGAAGAATACACAGGCAGTACACCACTGGATAGAGGTGTAGGATGGGCTTTCTGACTAGAGCTCCAATGCCCAGGAATTGAGGCCAACATTGACAAGTGGGACCCTCACAAAACCAAAAAACTCTGCCCAACTAGGGAAACAACTGTGTGAAAAGGAGGCCAGCAGAGTCGGGGAGAATCTTTTCCAGCTACACATTTGACAGTGGATTAACAGTCAGAGAATACAAAGAACTCAAAAGTTCAAAGACTCGAGAGAAGAGTTCTCAGACAAAGAAATAAAAATGGCTAAGAAATACTTTGGAAAATGTTCATCATCCTTAGCAATTAGAGAAATGCAAATAGAAACAACTTTGAGATTTGATCCTACCCCAGTCAAAATGGCAAAGATCAGCAAAACAGCTGGCCACAAAGCAGGAGAAAATGTGGCGAAAGGGAACCCTCATTCACTCCTGGTGGGATTGTGAACTGGTGCATCCACTCTAGAAAACAGTTTGGAGAATTCTCAAAAAGCTAAAAATAAATCCAGCCTATGACTCAGCTATGCCACTGCTTGGCACATGCTCCAAGGCCCTGACATCCTACTCCACTGACACTTTCCTCGGCCGTGTTTGTTGCTATTCATAATAGTTCGAAATGGAAACAACCGAAACGGTTTTCGTCTGACAAACGGATAACGGAGATGTGGTGCACAAACACCGTGGAATGCTATTCAACTATTAAAAAAAAGAAATCATGGAATTGGCAGGTAAATGGATGGACCTAGAAAATATTTTATTGAGTGAGGTAAACCAGACCCCAAAAGACAAGCATTGCATGTTCTCAATCCTGTTTCACAGCTCCCAAACTTCAGATACGAGCATTTAACACAGAGTAACCACAGAAACTAGGACAGTGAAAAGGGACCGTGAGAGGGTGTCTTGGAGTTTCCAACTACTGTGATTAAAGCACCGTGGCCAAAAGCAACTTGGAGAGGAAAGAGTTTGTTTAAATTCACATCACTGAGGAAGTAGGAGCTGCAGCAGAGGATAAAAGGATTCTGCTTTCTGGCTTGCTCCTCATAGGTCGCCCAGGCTGTTTTCTTACAGAACCCAGGACCACCAACCCAGGGGTGGCACTGCTCCTAGAGAGCTGGGCCCTCCCCCATCAATCACCAATCCAAACACACACCACGGGCTTGCCCACAAGCCAGTCTGGTGGGGGTGTTTTCTCACCAGAAGCTCGCTCTTCCAAAACAAATCTATCTTGTGTCAAGTTGACAAGACACTATCCAGCACAGAAGTGGGTGCCAGAAAAAGGAATGCTGAATACGTGTGATATGAAAAGAGAAATGGGAAGAACAGGGAAGGGGGCTCTCCTGGAGAAGGGGCAGGTCAACACCGAAGGAGAGAGGGAGGTTGGACAAATAACATTAAGGATGCTTGAAAAAGCCTTAAGGAATTGCGTTATTTTGTATTTACCTAAAATTATATACAACACACATAAGTGCACAGGCATGAGGAATCTCCATAGGAGTTGTTGATAAGGGGAGTGCAAGAGACTCCCCAGACAATATAGGCTATTACTGCTGTTCTTGGTTGCCTGCCAGAGGTGGAAGGTAAGTCCTTATTGCTGAAGACACCATGCACTTCAGACACAGGACTCAAAAGATTCAACCTGGATCTGACCTGAAAGCCTCCTCCCTGGGGACTAGCATTCATAGTTTCAGAAGGTGCTATTCAAGCTGCCAAGGGAGGGATGTAAGCAAAATGGTCATTCCTAGATGTGAAGTCTATGAACCACAACACTGACCAGCAAGACATGATATCTCTAATGACACAGTAGTGTTATTTATGTCTTGGTGGTAACCAACAGCTTTCTAATTGGACATAAGGCCCACTCAACAAAAGGGAAATCATGCCTGGTACTGGAAACCTAGCAGATTACACAGGGCTAGTGAGGTCACGAATCTCAGAGGAGAACCTATCCCTATCCCTACCCCCCTGCCCTGCTACTTTACTGAACCAGCATAATCCCTAACTGCATTCTAAATATTTGTCCCTACACCCATCATCGAGGAACAGAGACTATTTCAGAGAACCACACAGGTCAAAGTGCAGACTGATCAGTCCCAGTGGGCACACTGCAGTACAACCCCTGCACTCCAGGCTCAGGGAACATCATGGAAGAGGAGACAGAAAGATTGTATGAGCCAGAGGGCAAGAAAATGCTGTGAGATTATGTCTCCTAAGAATGACAGGGAAGCTTCATCCATGATACCTCAACAACATGGCTTCTTAACAAGTTCTGAACAAGTACAATATCAATAGACATCCTAATATTGAAGGTGGGGAGAATTTCACAGGGCCCTGCCTTGAGATAAAGAACCAAGAGACATTGAGAAAAGAAGTATTCTTCCCCCAGGGAGGAGCCCCTCTAAGTGGTTATACAATACCAAGTAGTAAACTTGGAAAACATGTACTTGGTAACAGCACTGAATGGACTGCATATGTAGTAGTAATTGTGTGTGTGTGTGTGTGTGTGTGTGTGTGTGTGTGTGTGTGTAAAACAATAATAAAAAAAAAAGAAGAGGCCAATAAATTGATAGTGAGTGTGGGGAGAGAAGTGACATGGGAAGAACTGGAGGAAGGAAAGGTATGGAGGGAAATGATGTACTTATGTTGTAATAAAAATAATAAAATATTTTGAACTAAATAAAAATAATTATTTTAACCATATATATTATATTTAGCCATATATATGTATATACATATATATTCTTTTCTTTTTGACTTTTCAAGACAGGGTTTCTCTGTGTAGCCCTGGTTGTCCTGGAACTCACTCTGTAGACCAAGCTGTCCTCAAACTCAGAGATCTGTCTGCCTCTACCTCCTAAGTGCTGGGATTAAAGACAAGCACCACCACACCTTGATAACATTTTTTTTTTTTTAACAAAACTTTTCAGAGTCATTTTAAACTATTTTTGGAGCAACGTCCAGTAAAATAAGCTCTGGTTGATTAGAGCTACCTCCAAGACCCCAGCCTAGAGGGAAAAGCCTGTCCTCTGGGACTCTTCTAACAGTGAGAAGGCAGAACGGGAGGAATCGCAGTCAGGAGAGGCGACCCTTATGTCCTGACATCCCTCCAGCTGATGACAGAGAGAACAAAGAAGCAGACAAACTACCATTTCCGTAATCACAAGGACTATGTGTTAGGAAGAAAAGCCTACAATGCTAGCTGCTGCACAGGGTGGAGATGAGGCTGGCTAGCTCTCCTGCCTTCACTCACACTGCCTGGGAAGCTTCCGAAGGCTCCCCTGAGAAAATGGCATTGCAGTTTGAAGTCTGAGTGGAAACCACTAGGATGGGCTTGGAGGCAAGAGTTCCCCAAGGTCCCTATTTGTGCAGAGCTCTTAGGCAGGAGGAAGCTGTAAGGAACTGAATGAAGCCTGTGAGCCTGAGAATAGGGTCTCATTTGGTGCTCAAAGGCAAACCAGAGCAGGGCCAGGATGATCCTATAGGCCATACTGATGATGTTTTTTTTCTTCTTCTCAAGAAAGCTGTTTCATATAGGTGAAGCAGAAGGTTAGGGTGATGGGGAAGGTGGAGATGTAGAGAAGAGGACCTACTTAAGAGACAAGACAGAAAGATAGAGAAAAGCTGACAATGGAGTGAATAAAAGGAACGGGAAAGATGGTATTGGGAGTCTGCTTTACCAATGATGACTTCTTTCAGGGTTACTCAAAGTTCTGAGTAACGGTTTCGGGGATGCCTGTTTTCAGTGTGAGAAATAGGATACAACCACTCAAACTCACAGGCACATACCATAATCCTACCTCTGTTCACAAAACCATGAGGTTCGTTTTTGAGAGTGGCTGGGAAGGCAGAGGAAGAAGCTAGTAGGCAAAGCCAAGCTAGAGGGAAGGGTGCGGGGATAAAGGAAAGATTCCTGTATGCAGGTATACAGCACATGTTTCCCCCTGTGCTATAGCCCTTTGAGTGTGCACAGCTTGTTACTTTCAGCGTTTCTTCACATCAGATTGCCGCAAGTCTTCAATTTGCACAAATCCTGATATACTGCAAAAATAAATAAATAAATTAAAAAAAAAAAACAACCATGATTGTACTCTCCAAACTGGAGCTAGGGAAGACACAGGAGAGACAAATCAGGGAAAAGAGACCCCAGGTTAAGGGGAGAGTCAGGGGAACACGGACGCAGGAGACTGCGGGGTTACGGATGCTGTGAAGTAACTTAGCCCACCCTATCCTCTCAGTGTACCACTGCGAGAACCACGCCCATCCTTTTTTTTTTTTAAATAAACATGTGGAGATCTGGGAGGAGTCGAAAGTGTAAAACGAAGTAAAACAAATAGGGACCTTGGGGAACTCTTGCCTCCAAGCCCATCCTAGTGGTTTCCACTCAGACTTCAAACTGCAATGCCATTTTCTCAGGGGAGCCTTCGGAAGCTTCCCAGGCAGTGTGAGTGAAGACAGGAGAGCTAGCCAGCCTCATCTCCATACCCTGTTCAGCAGCTAGCAAACTTCCACTGCTTAGCTTGGTCGAAACTTTTCTCCTTTTCTCTCCTTGCGTTTTTAATACCATCAGAATTGTAACACAAATACGACCTTATGTCTTGCTTTTAACATTGAGATGGAAAAAAAAAAAACACAACAAAAAACCGATCTCAACATATTGGTTTAAATATTAAGGCAACTCCACGTAGTTAAAAGGGTGGTTTATTTTGTGAGGTAACTTACAAGTGGGGTAACAATAGGTTACAGAGTCTGGGAAAGGTCAAGCGCAGTCCAGCGGTGTTCTCTGGAGAACTCTGCTCAGTCTACCTCCAGCGTCCAGGATCCAGAAACTAAGAGAGCCAGCCGATCTGGATCTCGGGTCTTCAGGACCCTCTCTCGGCTCTGCCTTATAGGCGAGACACGAAACCTCAATGGGGGTAATACTTCTAGGTCAAAGCTGGAACAGCTATCCATTACATAAACCTTTTTCTTTAGTGTAAGGGAAAGACAGTTGAGAAAAGTTGGTTGTGTAGCGGTACTGATTAAAGCTGCGCTCTAACACTCAACCACGCGGGGGGGGGGGGGGGGGGGGGGGTGAGTTTGTAAAAGAGTAATGAATTTGCCAATCCGGTGCTTCCGGATTTGGCGAGCACTGCGCCAAAAGCCCCAGAGCCTTTGTGCTCAGGGTGAAGAGAAAGACGCTGAAGTCGGAGCCTAGGGCAGTGCAGACCTCTCGCGCCATGCGGTACCTACCGTGCCTGTTGCTTTGGGTGTTCTCGAGGGTCTGGGGACAATCTGAAGGTGAGTGGACGTGCACACAGAAGGGACTGGAAAAGGAGGAAGAGAGTGCCTGACTAATAGCAGCGCTGGGAGGTTGTGGGCGGAGGGGAGGTGGGACTCTGGCGGGCTTGGAGCACACAAGTGGGCTGAACCGCTGTGTGGTTCAGGCTCAGAGCCCAACGCAGTTCAGAACCCTACCCTGCGCCTCTCTTTCCCAAGCCCAGCTAAGGCTGTTCTTTTCCCTAAGAGTCCGTCTGCCGACTTGGTCACTCACTCGCTACGCTCATTTGGTTTTCATTGTTTCCAGGACAGCAAGAGAATTTCCCCTTCCGCTGCCTGCAGATCTCTTCCTTCGCCAACAGTAGCTGCTCACGCACGGATGGCTTGGCCTGGCTGGGGGATCTGCAAACGCACCGTTGGAGTAATGACTCAGACACCATCAGCTTCGTGAAGCCATGGTCCCAGGGCAAATTCAGTCACCAACAGTGGGAGAAGCTGCAGCGTTTATTTCAAGTGTATCGAACCAGCTTTACCAGGGACATACAGGAATTAGTCAAAATGGTGTCTATCCTACACTGTGAGTGGAGGGAATGGAACCCTGAACAGGTACCCAATGGGTGAGAGAGGCCCCCAAACCCCAACTGGATAACTGCGAGGTTATCTGATGAGAGTCTCTGCTTTCTCTGACCTTATGATTTTCACTTCTGTCTAGAGAGATCCTTGTCTCTTCTGAAAATTAGTCCCAGGATACCCGTTATCATTTCCCTCAACTGAGACCTAACCACTATCTTCATACCAATTTCTTCTCCTTTCTTCCCAACTTCTTAATCATTCTTTGATCTCTACCTGTTCCTCTTTACAGATCCCATTGAGGTCCAGTTGTCTGCTGGGTGTGAAGTGTACTCTGGGAACGCTTCGGAGAGCTTTCTCCATGTAGCGTTTCAAGGAGAACATGTGCTGAGTTTTCAGGGAACTTCCTTTCAGAAGGCCCCAGAGGCCCCACCTTGGATGGAGTTGGTCATTAGAGTGCTCAACGGTGATCAAGGGACAAGAGAAACGATTCAGCAGCTTCTGAATGACACCTGCCCCCAGCTTGTCCGTGGTCTCCTAGAGGCAGGGAAGCCAGAACTGGAGAAGCAAGGTCAGCCTGCTAGCCTCACCCCACGTGGACTGTTTCTGTGTTTTCCCGTCACTGTAAGCTTTAGAGACAGGGCAAGGCCTAGGAGGAGGTGAAGAAGGCATGTGGGGTTTGTTCTTTTCACTGACAGGTCACTCTTGGATTCTATGAATTGAGTTAAACACTGAGTATCAGAACGGAGCCAGGTGGTATTTGAGACATGCTATCTCCGCTGAACTCAGGGTGTTCTAGAGTACAGAGAAGGGTTGTTCACAGGATGCTTGGATCAGGGGAGGGGTAGATGTGTCAAGGATGGTTTGTTTCCCTAGTCACAGTGATACAAATGAATTTAAGCATGAACTTGATAGGAGGCCTGGAGCCTCGAATATAAGTGTTCTGGCCTTAAGATTTTTTTTTCTCCTCTTGCTGGATGCAGAGACGCCTGGGGCCTGGTTGTCCAAGGGCCTCAGTCCTAGACCTGGCCATGAGCAGCTGCTATGTCATGTCTCTGGATTCCACCCAAAGCCTGTGTGGGTGATGTGGATGAAGGGCAAGCAAGAGCAAAAGAGTACTCGGAGAGGTGACATCCTGCCCAATGCTGATGGGACATGGTATCTCCGAGCAACCCTGGATGTGGAAGCTGGAGAGGTAGCTGGCCTGGCCTGCTGGGTGAAACATAGCAGTCTAAAAGGGCAGGTCATGATCCTCGACTGGGGTAAGAAAAAAAAATGTATACTGTGTTGAGAGTGAGTAGAGGTACCCTTCAAGCATGGAATGAGAGTTGAACAAACCTGGTCACAGAAACCCCTAACTATTATAGAAAAGATAGAAGGAGGGAATTCTAGATACAGAAAGAAATCCCAAAAAATTGGAGGTAAGATGTTCTATAGATATGAAGAAAGGAGACCCAGAAACTCAGAAGATCCGGAGGCAAATGGCAAAGCAGTGCGGGAAGACCCGTTCCCCAGGATAGAGGACCCAGGGCCCAAAGCATAGCTGGAGTGTATTGAGAGCCTCCACCTGTGTGAGCACGGACCACTCTGAGGCTGGTGTGTCCTTTCTTTTCACCACTGAGCGTTGAAGTTAAGTACTGCTATTCAGACTATAGATGAGGAAGTCGATGCTAAGACAGGCCAACCACCCAGGGTCACCCAGGAAGTTGAAGAGCTGGAGGTAGACAGATTCACATCTGTCCGGATCGCAGGCAGCCATCCTGTCAGAAGAGGACCAGTCTAAACTCGTGAGGAATAAAAGGACAGGGTTTAAATGAAGGAAGAAATAATGGGCTTAGAGTAGGGAACTTGAAATGGGATGGGTTCTTTGTTTAGAGATACCTTGTATTCCTCCAAAGCAGGGGGCAGGCAATTGTCTGCGGGTGCTATCTTCGGGATCACGGCAGGGGTACTGTTTCTTCTGTCCTGTCCTGTGCTCTACTGCGTCTGGAAGCACCGCCGCCGCCTCTGCCAGTAAGTCTCCCCTTCCGTGTGCGCCTTTCCTCCACATCCCTCCTTTGTTCCCTCCTTTCCTTTCCTAATGGCCTCTCTTTTGTCACAGCTTCTATCAAGACATCCTGTAGCAGCTCTTCCTGACACCTGTCTCTCCTGAGACTCAGACCTTCCAGCTTCTAAGACGTTGGTCCTCGCCCGCTCAGGAACTGAAGATGAAAGGGGAAAAAAACCTTGAAAAAGTGAAGAGCAACCAGCACACCCTTTCAACATTGATTTCAAAGAAATGAACTTATTTTTCATTGTCTCGCAAGTTTATAAGCCCAGGTGGTTTGGAACAAACACGACTACAAATGCACCTACCTGCCGAGGAGAGCAAGCTGTGGGCAGTGTTTTATGGGATTTGAACTGAACCGGAAAGCACACATCCTGCCCAAATGGATACTTCGGGGTTTGTTGGCAAATGTCCAACGCCGACACGGCTGAACTCTGCAGTTTTCAAGAAAACTAGAAATATGGATTTGAGGGTCGGGGGGTAACATACAGATCTTAAAAAGTAAACTCAAATATTTGCAAATATTGGCACTGTTTGATATCTTAGATCCATGCCTGCTGAATGTGGATCTAATGATAACCCAAGGGCTCCCACTTTGTGGCTCTTTTTTAAAAAAAAGTTTGTCCTAAATGCCATAGTGACAATTTTAGAACATAGTCTCTATTGTAAATATGCATTTATGACTGAAGGGTGTATTCTCTTTCAAATAAAATTAGGAGGTCTCTTGAGGTTCTACTTGGAGCAACTGTATTTAAAAAGAAGTCACAGTATACCTATTTTGTTAAAAAAAAAAAAAAAAAACCTCACTCCCCTTAAGATATTTCCCTAAAACATTGCTATAATTTACATCCAGCAAGACCCCATGTATTGACAGTTTGGTTCTCAGCCCATGATGCTATCAGGAAGTAGTAGTTACATTAGCAGGTGAGGCCCAAGAGAAGGAAGTGGGTATAGTGGGTTCATACTGTCATAATGGGACACAACATCCCTTTTGCAGTACCATAATTCATTGACTTAGAAGGGAACTCAAGGACTTTTTTTTTGGTAGTCTGAGAGAGAAAACAGTAGAGCAGGCAAGCTGGAGATCTGGGCAGCTGCCAGGAGGTGGGAAATGGAAAGAGGGGTTATGTCTTCAAGAGCATCAGAAAAACCAAACACCTTGAAAGCCAGAGTAGACATACCAGTTCTCTGATCTGGGCATTTGTGCCTTGTAATTTTTCCTGAAGGAGCATAAAATCACTGACCTCTCTGGGGGACAAGGGCCTTGAAAACAAGAGCAAACTGTTACTCTTTTGGACTATCAGGGAAGAAATATTTGCCGTTATTTTGTTTATTTTGTATTATACTAAGGGCTTCTCGGGGTGTTCTAGAACTCAGGCTGTGTATGAGACAAGAAGAAAGGAAAGGAAGCTTCAATAATTGTTGTCTATCTCCCATCTAGTTTCATTGTCTTTGAAGCTATTTAAAACCCCTAACATGGGTGTGTCTATAATCTGGAAATAAGTTACAAGTGGCTTGTGGAGATGTATCACTTCCTGAAAGGTTTATCGCTGCTTTACATTCAGTTTAGCTATGGAAGCCCGGCACTTGGAAATAAACCGGAACAACTTGGCAATTTGTCATTATTCTGTTTTAAAAATCTGTAGCATCCTGTTTACCACAGGACTTCTAACCATTGACAACGCCGTCTGTTTTAGAGGCAGTTGAAATGCCGATGTTTCTGCTCTCAAGCCGGATCCCTGGGGAGCAGATGGATAGAGAGGGAACGTTCACCATTTCTTCCAGGGTAGCACCCTCAATTGGAGTTTGTAGGGAGATGACGGGGCCATTGCTGTCTGCTTACTCTTTGCTTCCTGGTTGTCATGAGGTTAGCAGCTTTGCCCACTGCACACCCCTCGCCTCTCAACAGCAAACACGATAGGGCCAAAGTCACCCCCAAACCCTGGGAAACCATGAATCAAACCTCCCATCTCTAAGCTACTTTTCCCAGAGATTTTTCTCACAGTGATGAAAATATGACTGACATGATTTGTCACATTTTCAGTTTGGAAGACGATAGTCTTCTTAAAGGTGTTATCTGCCAAAAAGTCAAACAAACCACTGTATCTCCTTATAGAGTCTAAAACAGTGCAGTGTACAGAAAGGGCAGCACGTGCCTTAAACATGTATCAATAAAACATTAACTAGGTGGGTTACTTTCTATGAAGCAGGGAAGTCTGCCTTTCAGACCTCAGATGTTGTAGGATGTCATTTTTTAGCTTAGGTTTGGTGGAAACTAGGGATATATTTATATATGCCAAACCAGTTTACCCAATAGTCTAAATGATGTTAGTTCACACACAGAGGTAGGTAATAACTTGTTACTAATGGAGCTAAAGAGAACTTGGCTCCCAACTTGTGGCAGTCCATCTCTCCACAATCACAGAAGGTTTTAATTAGTCAACCAGCCTTATAGAATTTTTAACAGGTACAGGGTTGTTGTTGTTTTTTCTGTGAACTTCAGCATATGAATTCAGTTTATGAATAGTGTGTCCAGAGTTGAGAACTCTCCTAGCACAAGGAACTCCTTTAAAGTCATCCCAATGTTAGGTGTTTTTCACTGTGTCGCCCTGAAGAGGTGCCGCAGGAGGAAAGCCCCTTTTCACAGTTTGATCCTGCAAGGTGGAGCAGAGGTGCCGGAGGCCGCCCTCCAGAGTGCCGCCCTCCAGAGTGCCGCTTCACATGACTCCAGACAGTCTGCATACTTTAGTTTTCCTGAGGACTCTTGACATTTTCTTTGTTAACTCTTCCCAGGTCCCCGTTGTCCTGAATGGTAAAGTCCAATACGGTATAATACCTAAGACCATCTCGGCAATTGGCATTTCATGGCCACTCTTAAGGTGAAAACCAGCACCGGAAGCGTTAGATCTTGGCACTGCTGTATATACCCTGTGCTACTGTCTGCAGGTCTGAAGTCCCCCTGATGCCGCTGCCTGAGGCCTGCAGGGTTACTTTCAGGTCATCTGTGGGCTGCATCCAGCTCTGACTATGACAAATCGGTAAACTTCTCTACAACTCCAGGAACCTACCAGTAGCTTTTCCAATGAAGCCTTCAGCCCAGGCTTAGGGGAGAGTTCATCCTTCCAAGTTGTTCTTCATACAATTTTCTCCGTTAGCAATGGGGATTCATGTGGAGTTTCCTATTACCAATATGTATTCACTTATTATTGTTTAACTCATGGGATTTATTTTCTACTGGGCTCTATCAATACAGACACCTACTTGGTTGCCTGCATGAATCTATGAATTTCCAAAGCTCAGCAGCAATGGGGTTGAGATTAAAAAGAAATGAGGAGAGGGGGAATGCAATCATAATACACTGTATGCGAGTTCAAAGCAGTCAGAAGGTTAAAACAGAATTAAAGTATGAGCTGGTTTGTGTTTCTCTTAAATGAAATTGTAAAGGTGTTTTTTGAGGTGCATTATTAAGACTTAGGGATGAGAGAGGAGTGTTACAGAAAAACTCAAGCTTACAAGCATTAATGGCCCCAAGTAAGCACAAGTTTGTTTTGAATACTGTTGCTTGAGATGTCTTTAGAGAAATAGGCACCATCTCTGTCGGCGATTTTGGCTTTATCAGTTACTCTGTTTCTTGACGGTCAACTAGCAAGAAGCACAAACTAGATCCCAGAGTAAAGGACTGCTTTCTCTTTCCATGTTCCCTAAGGTTTCCTTCTATTCTGCCTTAGGAAAACATGTGGACCGAGTAGAAGGTTCAGGCCACAGAAGGGTTTAAAAGCCGAGGTTGACGCACTGTAGAGAGAAGTAGGAAAAGCTAAACTAGCAGAGAGTTGGTCTGATCCATTGTGTTTCTCATCTGCTGTCCTGGCTTGAGTACTGAAGGTGACTGCTGCCCTCTTTCTCCCTGGTACTCGACTCCTGCCTCCAGGTCTGTGTAGGTGGCCATGGCAGCTCTGTGTTCTTCACTGCCACAGCCATGGGGTGCTCAAAGAACAGCACTATACGGTGTGCTTCCCCAGTCTCTCAGTCTCTCAGCCTGTCTCTCCCTCTATTGCCATGTCCCCCGAGCCTCAGAGTGGATGGTATAAATGCCTTATTTAGGGCCGAGCACTCTGTGGTCCATTATTCTCAGTACTTGGTCGCTATGACTCTCTGCTTTGACCATCACTCACTGCCGTGAGGTTTTCTGGCTAAGGCTGAGAGCTGCATTAGTCTATATGTATAACATAAGAATTCTGAAGGCTGGGTAGCCACATATTCCTTTAGCAAACGTCAGTAGCAAATTCTTTCATATGGTTTATGACCTCGCTAGCCACCAGTTCTTAACAGGTTTACAGTAATAGAACCTACATTCTCTGTCATGGATTGACAGAGATCAAACCAGGATGCAATTTGTTATTCCTAGAACAGTGATGACATTATTCTACCTGTGTGCGCATTTGGTTTAGCATGTCAGTATTGAGGTGTACAGGGTCCACCACTGGATTAGACACTCACTCCCCCAGCAGTTGTCATGGCACCTTCTAGACTATGCATACTCAGGGCAGAAGACTCCAGCGCAGTTCCACCTAGCTTTCTGTGTCCTGTATCCAAAGTGTGTGTTGTCTTCAGCAATAGGGTTACTGCTTACTTCTGGTAGGAAGCAAGGAGAAGTGGCAATGTCCTGTGTTGTTCTGGGGCCGGGGCTCCATAGCTAACAACTCATTGGGAGATATCCTACAATGGGTGCTGAGACTTTAGATTAATAACCTATGACCCCTGGAAGCCACATTACCTACCCATTTAGGGAAGGGCTATTCAAGCTCCTCCTCTGTTAGGTTATAAAATATGTTCCCAGGGGCTGTCCTGGTTGGCGTTAATCGTCAGCTTGACCTAGCCCAGAGTCACTGTATTAGTCAGGGTTCTTTAAAGGAATAGAACTGATAGAATGAATATTAAAGGGGGCTTTATTAGAGTCATTTACAAGCTGTGATCTGGGTAGGCCAACAATGGCTGTCACCTGATAGAAAGCTCAAGAATCTGGTAGTCGTTCAGTCCTTGAGAGTGGATATCTCAGCAGTTCCAATCTGGTTCTGGAGTCCTGGAGGATTCCTAGAGAGCTGCTGGCCTTTAATCCCCCAAAAGTAGGTTCTAATATGAGCAAAAGAATGTCTCAGAAGCAGGATGGATGAACTTGCCAGTGAGAGTGAGGGCAAGCAGATATGGCCCATGTTTAGAGTGGGGTCTTCCTACCTCAAACGACCCAATCAAGAAATCTCAGCTGTGCCCAGCTGCTTGATATAGTCAAGTTGACAGCCGGCATTAGCCGTCACATCATCTCAGAAAGGTTTCTCCACTCGGGGAACGGCCTGTGGGAATATCTATGGGGGATGGCCTTGATTGTTCATTGATGTAGGGGGGTCAGCTGACATTAGGAGGTACAGATTTCTAAGTCAGTGCTCCTGGGCTAGCTAAGAAAGCTAGCTAAGTCCAAGACTGGGCAAGCCAGGGGTTTGCCTCCCCCATGGTTTCTGCTTCAAGATGCTGCTTGCGGTTCTCACTCAATGATGAACTGTCACATTAGTGACGAAATAAACTCTTTCCTTCCCTAAATTGCATTTGGTCAGAGCAGTTTCTTACAGCCACAGAAAGAAGATTAGAGTAAGTTCTTTTTTGGTATGTTTGGTTTTAGCCGATCTCCCTCCCACCTTTCTTCTCGTCACCTACCTCAGACCCCTTCAAACATTTCCCTTAGCATTCCTGACTTCGGTTTGCGCAGTCCATGTGTCTTGCCATCCCCGCCCCCCGACCCCAGAACTGTTTCCCTGTCATTTCTCATGGTCTCTACTGACACTCACTCCAACTCAAAACATTGCAATGTGAATATTTGAATCTTAGATTTGCATAACACATGTTCTTTATCAGGGAAGTGATTCACAAATGCTTTCTACAAGTTTTTAGCTTGTCTTTTTTGTTGGGTCCTGGGATGTGCAAATAATGGGGGACAGACCACCAAAGTCTATCAACCAGAAGCAAACTTTATTCCAGACACAGTGGGGCAAAAAAGCAGCTATCAGCTCACTGGGGCCACAGTCCGAGTTCTGGCTCCTGACACTGTGACGATGGGAGCAGGTTTCAAGTCTCTTCTTACAGTGACAGCCAAGGACCAGGGGTGGGCCAAAGAGATTTTACAGTCTGGGGGTCAGGCTTTGGAGAATCAAAGGAACTTTTACAATCTCAAGTTTAGGCCTAGGGTCACGTTACATTTTAAGATTTACTTTTTTTTTTTTTGTTTGTTTGTTTGTTTGTTTGTTTGGTTTTTCGAGACAGGGTTTCTCTGTGTAGCTTTGCGCCTTTCCTGGATCTCGCTCTGTAGACCAGGCTGGCCTCGAACTCACAGAGATCCGCCTGCCTCTGCCTCCCGAGTGCTGGGATTAAAGGCGTGCACCACCGCCCGGCTTTTTTTTTTTTTTTTTTTTTTTTTTGGTTTTTCGAGACAGGGTTTCTCTGTGTAGCTTTGCGCCTTTCCTGGAACTCACTTGGTAGTCCAGGCTGGCCTCGAACTCACAGAGATCCGCCTGGCTCTGCCTCCCGAGTGCTGGGATTAAAGGCGTGCGCCACCACCGCCCGGCCTTTTTTTTTTTTTTTTTTTTGAGAAAGGGTTTCACTGTGTAGCTCTGACTGTCCTGGATCTCACTCTGTAGACCAAGCTGGCCTCAAACTCGCAGAGATCCACCTGCCTCTGCCTCCCGAGTGCAGAGATTAAAGGCGTGCGCCACCACCTCCCAGCAAGATTTACAATTTTTGATTACAAGGTGTTTGTTTGAGGTATTTGTGAAAGACTGGCTATCTCGACACAACCACTTTCTTCATATCCGGAAAGAATGCAAAACAACAGCCCCAACCTACACCAATTAGAGGAAGAGGTTAGTGTCCTAGGGTTCCCCTGCACGGGGGCACATCACATGCTCCTCCCCCACCCATCACAGCCCCAGCAACCGGTCAGCAGCATTTCACCTCACCATTCTCTGCAACATCAGCGACCCCTCCCCCCAAGCACAGGCCCCACCTGCACCAATTGGAGGAAGAGATGGGTAGACAGCAGGGTAAGAATCCATTCAACAACATGAAGAGCAATCTGGCACCACCAGAACTTAGTGGTTCTACAGCAGCAAGACCTGTATCCCAATGCAGATGAAGCAGAAGAAAATGATCTTAAAAATAACTTTATGGGGCTGGAGAGATGGCTCAGAGGTTAAGAGCACTGAGTGTTCTTCCAGAGGTCCTGAGTTCAATTCCCAGCAACCACGTGGTGGCTCACAACCATCTGTAATGAGATCTGGCACCCTCTTCTGTATATATAATAAATAAATAAATCTTAAAAAAAATAACTTTATGAAGATGATAGAGGCCCTTAAAGAGGAAATGAAAAATTTCCTTAAAGAAAAGGAGGAAGCCAGGCGGTGGTGGCGCACGCCTTTAATCCCAGCACTCGGGAGGCAGAGCCAGGCGGATCTCTGTGAGTTCAAGACCAGCCTGGTCTACCAAGTGAGTTCCAGGAAAGAGGCAAAGCTACACAGAGAAACCCTGTCTCGAAAAACCAAAGGAAAAAAAAAAAAAGAAAAGGAGGAAAAGGCAAACAAAAAATTGGAAAAAATCAATAAATCCCACCAAGAAAGCCAAGAAAAAACAATCAAATAGGTGAAGGAAACAGTTCAAGACTTGAAAATTGAAATAGAGGCAAGAAAGAAAACACAAACTGAGGGAATGCTGGAGATGGGAAAATTTGAGTAAACAGACAGGAACTACAGATGCAAGCATACCCAACAGAACACAAGAGATGGAAGACAGAATCTCAGTCATTGAGGATACAAGAGAGGAAATATAATCATTGGTCAAAGAAAATGTTAAATACAATAAATTCTTAACACAAAACATCCAGGAAATCTGGGACACCATGAAAAGACCAAGCCTAAGAATAATAGAGATAGAAGAAGGAGAAAAATTCCAGTTCAAAGGCACAGAAAATATATTCAACAAAATCATAGAAGAAAACTATCCCAACATAAAGAACAACATGCATATGAAGGTACAAGAAGCTTACAGAACACCAAATAGACTAGACTAAAAAAAAAAAAGTCCCCTCATTTTAACAATCAAAACACTAAACATATAGAATAAAGGAAGAATATTAAGAGTATCAAAGGAAAAGGCCAAGTAACATATAAAGGCAGACCTATCAGAATTACAACTAACTTCTCAATGGAAACTCTGAAAGCCAGAAGGTCCTGGACAGATGTTTTGCAGACACTAAGAGATCACGGATGCCAGCCCAGACTACTATACCCAGCAAAGCTTTCAATCACCATAGATGGAGAAAAAAAGAAATTCCATGACAAAACCAGATTTAAACAATACCTATTTGTAGATGTAACCAACCTTCTTATTAAATAAGAAACACAGGACCAATGCAAAGAAGAAAGCCAAGAGGTCAGAGCTAAGAGCTAAAACCTTACCCTTCCTCCTGCGGTGGTCCTACCTCTCCGAACCAGAGCTACCCCTGTGTTAAAGTCTTTATATAGAGTTCCTGTTCTGCCTTTTCATTGGTTGTAAACCCAACCATATGACTGCCTCCTCACGGCCTGTCTGTATAGGCCTCCAGGTTTTCCATGATTGGTATTGATTAAAGGCATGTGTATCCAATAATGGCTGTATCCCTGAACACACAGAGACTTACCCAGCTCTGCCTACCAAGTGCTGAGATTACAAGAGTATGCCACCACTGCCCTGCTTTCC
The DNA here is from genome assembly GCF_007827085.1 of Peromyscus californicus insignis. Taxonomy (NCBI): domain Eukaryota; kingdom Metazoa; phylum Chordata; class Mammalia; order Rodentia; family Cricetidae; genus Peromyscus; species Peromyscus californicus. The sequence goes on along the minus strand of NW_026294617.1, from coordinate 66,466,939 downwards.
TATGGCTTGCTAATAGCTCTGACCCCCAGGCGACTTTATTTATTAACCTACAAATAACATTTTAATACACATAAAATATCACCATACCTATTCACAAATGCAGCCCTACAGTAAGTACTAGAAGGAAAACTCCAACCCGAGGAAGTTAACTGCACCCACAAAAACACAGGCAATAGATAACCTCACACCAGCAAATCCCAAAGAAGGGAAATACACACACACCACCACCGCCACCACCACCAAAACCAAAAATAATAGGAATTAACAATCACTGGTCATTAATATCTCTTAAATGGACTCAATTCGCCTATAAAAAGACACAGGCTAAAAGAATGGATACAAAAACAGGATTCATCCTTCTGCTGCATACAAAAAACACACCTCAACCTCAAAGACAGACATTACCTTAGAATAAAAGGCTGCGAAAAGACTTTCTAATCAAATGGACTTAAGAAGCAAGCTGGTGTAGCTATCCTAATATCTAACAAAATAGATTTCAAAATAAAATTAATCAAAGAGATGGAGAAGGATATTTCATATTCATCGCAGGAAAAAATCCATCCATCAAGATGAAGTCTCAATTCTGAACATCTATGCCTCAAATACAAGGGCACCCACATTTGTAAAAGAAACATTACTAAATCTTAAATGACACATCAAACCCCACACATTAATAGTGGGAGATTTCAACACCCCACTCTCACCACTGGACAGGTCTGCCAGACCAAAACTTAACAGAGAAATAAGGGAACTAACAGATGTTATGACTCAAATGAACCTAACAGACATCTGTAGAACATTTCACCCGAACACAAAAGAATATACCTTCTTCTCAGCACCCTGTGGAACCTTCTCTAAAATTGACCACATACTTGGTAACAAAGCAAACCTCAACAGATACAAAAAAAAAATGAAATAACCCCCTGTATCTCATTGAATCACATGGCTTAAAGTTAGAATTCAACAACAACACAAATTACAGAAAGCCTACAAACTCATGAAAACTGAACAGTGCTCAACTGAATCACCACTGGGTCAAGGAAGAAATAAAGAAATTAAACACTTCCTAGAATTCAATGTAAATAAATGCACAACATACCCAAACTTATGGGACACTATGAAAGCAGTGCTCAGAGGAAAGTTCATAGCACTAAGTGCCTACATAAAGAAAGTGGAGAAATCTCACACTAGTGACTTAACAGCACACATAAAAGCTCTAGAACAAAAAGATGCAAACTCACCCAGGAGAAGTAGAAGACAGGAAATAATCAAATGGAGGGCTGAAATCAACAAAATAGAAACCAAGAGAACAATATAAAGAATCAATGGAACAAAGAGGTTTTTTTTGTTTTTGTTTTTGTTTTTTTTAGAAAATCAACAAGATAGACAAACCCTTATCCAAACTAACCAAAAGGCAGAGAGAGAATATTCAAATTAAAATCAGAAATGAAAAGGGAGACATAACAACAGACACTGAGGAAATCCAGAGAATCATTAGGTCATACGTCAAAAACCTATACTCCACAAGATTGGAAAATTGAGAAGAAATGGACAATTTCCTGGATAGCTAACCATACCAAAATTAAATCAAGACCACATAAACAATTTAAATAGACCTATAACCCCTAAGGAAATAGAAGTAGTCATTAAAAGTCTCCCAAACAAAAACGCCCAGAGCCAGATGGTTTCAGTACAGAATTCTACCAGAATTTCAAAGAAGAGCTAATACCAATACTCCTCAAATTGTTCCACACAATAGAAACAGAAGGAACATTGTCAAACTCTTTTTATTAAGCTACAGTTACCCTGACACCCAAACCACACAATTAAGAAAATTATAGACCAATCTCCTCATAAGTATTGATGCAAAAATACTCAATAAAATACTGGCAAACTGAATCTAAGAACACATCAAAAAAATCATCCATCATGATCAAGTAGGATTCATCCCAAAGTTGTAGGGATGGTTCAACATACCTAAATCTGTCAATGTAATCCACCATATAAACAAACTGAAAGAAAAAAAAAATCATATGATCATCTCATTAGATGCTGAAAAAGCCTTTGACAAATTCCAGCAACCCTTCATGATAAAGGTCTTGGAGAGATCAGGGATACAAGGAACATACCTAAACATAATAAAGGCAATATACAGCAAGCCAACAGCCAACATCAAACTAAATAGAGAGAAACTCAAAGTGATTCCACTAAAGTCAGGAACAAGACAAGGCTGTCCACTCTCTCCATATATATTCAATATAGTACTTGAAGTTCTAACTAGAGCAATAAGACAACAAAATGAGATAATGGGGATACAAATTGGAAAGGAAGAAATCAAACTTTTGCTATTTTGCAGATGATATGATAGTATACATAAGTGAGCCCAAAAATTCTACCAGGGAACTTCGACAGCTGATAAACTCCTTCAGTAAAGTGACAGGATATCAGATTAACTAAAAAACAAACAAACAAACAAACAAACAACAACAACAACAACAAAAAACCAGTAGCCTTCCTAAATACAAATGATAAACCGGCCAAGAAAGAAATCAGAGAAACATCACCCTTTACAACAGCAACATATAACATAAAATATCTTGGGGTAACTCTAACCAAACAAATGAAAGACCTGTATGACAAGAACTTTAAATCTTTGAAGAAAGAAATTGGAGAAGATATCAGTGAATGGAAAAATCTCTCATGCTCTTGAATGAGTAGGATCAACATAGTCAAAATGGCAATCTTACTAAAAGCAATCTACAGATTCAATGCAATCCCCATGAAATACCAAAACAATTCTTCACAGACCTCAAAAGAACAATGCTCAACTTCATATGGAAAATAAAACACTTGAGGATAGCCAAAACAATCCTGTACAACAAGGGAACTTCCAGAGGTATTACCATCCCTGACTTCAAGCTCTACTATAGAGCTATAGTAATAAATAATAAATATAGTAATAAAAACAGCTTGGCATTGGCATAAAAACAGACATGTGGATCAATGGAATCTAACTGAAGACCTGGATGTTAATTCACACACCTATGAACACCTGATTTTTGACAAAGAAGTCAAAACTGTACAATGTAAAAAAGGAATTATCTTCAACAAGTGGTGCTGGCATAACTGGATGTCAACATGTAGAAGATAGATCTATATCTACCACCATGCACAAAACTCAAGTCCAAATGGATCAAAGACCTCAACAAAAATCCAGTTACACTGAACTTGATAGAAGAGAAAGCGGGAAGTAGCCTTGAATGCATTGGTACAGGAGACTACTTCCTAAATATAACACCAGAAGCACAGACACTGAGAGCAACAATTAATAAATGGAACCTCCTGAAACTAAAAAGCTTCTGTAAGGCAAAGGACACAGTCAATAAGACAAAATGACAGTCTATAGAATGGGAAAAGATCTTCACCAACCCCACATCTGACAGAGGGCTAATCTCCAAAATATATAAAGAACTCAAGAAACTAGACATCAAAATACCAGATAATCCAATTAAAAAATGGGGTACAGATCTAAACAGAATTCTCAACAGAAGAGTATCAAATGGCCAAAAGAGACATTTAAGGAATTGCTCAACATTCTTAGCCATCAGGGAAATGCAAATCAAAGCAACTCTGAGATACCATCTTACACCTGTCAGAATGGCTAAGATCAAAAACACTGATGACAGCCTATGTTGGAGAGGATGTGGAGTAAGGGGAATACTCTTCAACTGCTGGTGGAAGTGCAAACTTGTACAGCCACTTTGGAAATCAGTATGGCAGCTTCTGAGAAAATTGAGAATCAATCTACCTCCAGACCCAGCAATACCACTCTTGGGCATATACCCAAAGGATGCTCAATCATACCACAAAGACACTTGCTGACCTATGTTCATAGCAGCATTATTCATAACAGCCAGAACCTGGAAACAACCTAGATGCCCCTCAACCAAAGAATGGATAAAGAAAATGTGATACATTTACACAATGGAGTATTATTACAATGACAACATGAAATTTGCAGGCAAATGAATGGATCTAGAAAAAATCATCCTGAGTGATGTAACCCAGATCTAGAAAGACAAACACAGTATGTATTCACTTGTAAGTGGATATTAGCAAAGCAGGCTACAGTCTACAACCCCAGAGAAGTTAGGTAACAAGGAGGACCCTAAGAGGTACACACATGGATCACTCTAGGAAGGGGAAATAGATAAGATCTCCTGGGTAAAATCGGTAGAGGGGGTAGAGGGGAAGGGATCTGGGTTGGGAATATGAGGGGTCTGGAAGGCTGAGTTGGGGGACACATGGAGAGGGAGAGCAATGAAAGAGATTTCTTGATAGAGGGAGCCATTATGGGGTTAGGGAGAAACCTGGAGCTAGGGAAATTCCCAGGAATCCACAAGGATGACCCCAGCTAAGACTCCTAGTAATAGCAGAGAGGATGTCTGAACTGACCTTCCCCTGTAATCAGATTGGTAACTACCCTAATTGTCATCATAGAACCTTCATCCAGTAACTGATGGAAGCAGATGCAGAGATCCACAGCTAAGCACTGGGCCAAGCTCCTGGAATCCAGTTAAAGAGAGAGAGGAAGGATTATAAGAGCAAGGGGGGTCAAGATCATGATGGGAAAACCACAGAGACAGCTAACCCAAGCTAGTGGGAGCTCACAGACTCTGGACTGACAGCTGGGGAACGTGTATGGGATCAAACGAGGCCCTCTGAATGTGGAAGACAGGTGGGTGACTTGATCTGTTTGTGGAGCCTTCTGACGTGGGACCAAGATTTTCCCTGGTGCATGAACTGGTTTTTTGGAGCCCTTTCCCTGTGGTGGAATACCTTGCTCAGCCTTGGTGCAGCGGGGAGGAGCTTGGTCCTGCCTCAACTTGGTACACCAGACTTTCCTGACTCCTCAAGGGAGGGAGGCCTCACCCTCTCCGAGGAGTGGATGGGGGGGGGGGGTGAGGTTGGGGGAGGTGGGAGGGAGTGGAAAAAGAAGAGGGAGGGGGAACTCTGGTTGGTATTTAAAATGAAAAAAATTAAATAAAAAAAAAGAATACAAGACAATGCAAGGCAGAGGGTCACACAGAGGCAGCAGTAAAGGTCAACCTTTGTCCACAGTCGCTGTCAGCTGCAAGCAGGGAGCTATTGTTAAAAGTTAACCTTTGTCTGTCATAGCTGCTGGCTGTAAGGCAGGGCGCTATTGTTAAAAGTTAACCTTTGTCCATAGTGGCTGTCAGCTCCAATTTCCCTAGAATATGTATTTTTTATTCTTTGAACAATGGCTTTGGAAGAGCAAAGTATTTTAATTTTTATTAAAGTCATGCTTTTGATGCCATGCCTATCAGGTTTATGAACTTATTTTCTAAAGATTTTTAAGGGTTAGCTCTTACATGTAGTTCTATATGCAACTATTAAGTCAATTTGGTATAGGTATATAAGTTAATAGTTTTTTTAAAACAATGAGAGGCTGTCTTAGTCAGGGTTTTATTGCTGTGAAGAGACACCATGACCACAGCAACTCTTACAGAGGAAAATATTTCAATTGGGTGGCTTACAATTCAGAGGTTCAGTCCATTAGCATCATGGTGGGACATGGGGGCATGCACACAGACATGGTGCTGGAGAAGGAGCTGAGAGTTCCACATCTTGATCCGAAGGCAACAGGAAGTCAGCTGTCTCACTGCATGTAGCTCCAGCAAAGGAGACCTCAAAACTCACCCCAGTAGGGACACACTTACTCCAACAAGGCCACACCTAATTAATAATGCCTACTCCCTAGGGGAGGGGGGGCAGTTTCTTTCATATCACACAGTGGCCTTCCCTGTTTGTTGTTTTGAACTTCTTGAATTAAACTTACATGTGTATGTACCTTACAGAACCCTTGCAGAGGTCAAAAGATAACCTGCAGGAGTAGGTTCACTCCTTCTACCACGTGGGTACCAACTCTAATTAAGCATAGTGGGAAGTTCCTGTACCTAATGAATTCTTTTGTGGGTCCAAGTTAACTGGATTTTATGGTGAGCATCATTTGCTTCAGCATCATTTATTGGTGACAACAAAATGAAGGGGGAAAAAAGAGAGGAAAGGAGAGGCAGAGGGAAGCCTAGGGTTAGCCTCAGATTGGCCCGAGGGCTAGCCTTCACCTGTGACTCAGTCCCAGGGCTAGAGCTAGCCTCAGACTGGCCTCAGGGATAGGGTTAGCCTCAGACTCAGTCCCAAGCCTAGAGCTAGCCTCAGACTGGCCCCAGGGCTAGGGTTTGTCTCAAATTGGCCATGCTGTAACTGAAACTGAAAGTCAAGGATGGGAAAAAAAAGGTAGCAACAAAGAAAACTGATCTTTTCTTGTGATAAGTAACACAAACTCTTTGCTTGAGTTAGTATCTGTGAAGCAGTTGTTTTCAGTGGGTTTTTAGAGGCAGTGTGAGTGTGTTGTTGGTCTGACATGATTGGTGAATAAATAGGACATTTCTTTAATTATGTAGATTATTATTTATTCAATGCTTTATTAAATATTTAGTAAAATTTTCACAGCTAAACTTTAGTTTGTTTTTGTTTATTTATTTGTTTTTACTTGTAATAGAGTAGTCTGTTGGGTCCAGGGGAACATGCAAAATGATGGGGTGCAAACCACAGTCTAAAACCAGAAGCAAAACTTTATTCTAAAAAAATCACCACGGGGCACAAAAAGCTTATCAGCTAGCTGAGACCACAGCCAGACTTTGGGATTCTGAGACTGTGGCAATTGGAGGGAGGTTCTGAGTCCCTTTTTATAGTAAGAGGAAAGCATTAGGTATCGACAAAAGAATTTTTGCAATTTCGAAGTTAAACTTTTAGAGACAAATTGCTTTTTAGGATTTACAATTTTCCATTAACAAGGCTTTAGAGGGTTCCAGCTAATTGATACTTGTGCATCCCTGCAGTCTTTCCTGATACAGCTAACTGATGTTTGCCCCAAACCTGCAACTTTTCCTGACATGGCTGGGTTCCCATAGCAGGAAGACTCTGAAACAATGCAAAGCAGGTTGTCACATAGATCTCATTAAAAGTTAACTTTGGTTTCGGTTGTGAGTGGTGGAGGGTTATCAAGAATAGCTAACCCCAGGGCTGCAGAGAGCAATGGAAAAAAGCTAACATTTGGGTTGCAGACAGAGCTGCCCATCGTAAAACAAAGAAAAGCCTAGTTAAAGGTTAATCCCTATTTGCTGGCGAAGCTGATAGTTGTCAGCCTCCATCTCTTAAGCTTATAACTTTCTATTCCTATATTCATATCTTATTCCTACATTCCTATCTTACTTCTATATTTCTATCTTCCTGTATTCCTGGACCCTTCAAGTCAACGAAATGTTGATTTGTATTTGGCATCATATCACAGAAAGGAAGGTAAATCTTAAGGAAATATTAAATATCAACTTAAGTAGCTATTTTTCTTTCCTGTGTTTAGATCTGATTGTCACTGAACTGTCACTGGAAAAGCAATTCTCAAGTGTTTTGTTAGAAGAGTTAAAAGGAAAATAATTTGAAATCTGAAGTGTGTAAGAGTCAATATTTCTGTTTGATTTTTCATGTGTTTTGTTCAAAAGCACTTAAAAAAAAAATTCTACAGAATCCCACAAACAGTGCCTGTCTTTGGGGAGGTTATGTTGCAACGTCTCTGTTTTCTGTGCTTTGGCTAATGGCCTTGCTGATGTTTAACTGGTAACACAGAGAGGGTGCCCTTTGCCCCACTCACCCTCCAGACACACGTACATACCCTTCCAGACAGAAAGTTTCTAGGTCGCTTTCCCCTTTTCTTTGTTCATTTTACAGCCTGTGATAGACGAACTGTTGAACTTTCTCACAAACACCTGTTTTCCCTTGAACAACTTCGTGGTGTTACCATGACACCTTGCTAGAAGCTCAGTCTTAATGACTGCCTGTGGTGATATATTTGTAATCTAAGAAATAAAACTTGCCGGGCGGTGGTGGCGCATGCCTTTAATCCCAGCACTCGGGAGGCAGATCTAGGCAGATCTTTGTGAGTTCAAGGCCAGCCTGGTCTACAGAGCGAGATCCAGGAAAGGCGCAAAGCTACACAGAGAAACCCTGTCTCGAAAAACCAAAAAAAAAAAAAAAAAAACTTGCCTGAAGATCAGAGGACAGAGCCAGCCACAAGAGTTAGCCACAGAGGTCAGGCAGTGGTGGCACACACCTTTAATCCTAGCCCTCGGGAGGCAGAGGCAGGAAGTGATATGACTGGGCAGAGAAAGGAATATAAGGCAGGAGGAGACAGGAGCTCAGTCTCTTGCAGAGGCTCTGTCAGGCTGAGGAGTTGGTGAGGTAGGAGGTGGTGGCTGTGGTTTGCTCTGCTTCTCTGATCTTTCAATTTTCACCCTGATATCTGGCTCCAGGTTTTTATTGTAAGACCATTTGGATTTGTGCAACCAGTTCCAGTTAGCACATCTGAAAATAGAGGAAAAGAGCAGTGGCTTGAGGTAATAGAAATCCAAGAGCAACTGCAAATGTAACTGTTAAATACTAACTCACTGCATTCAAAACCATGTATATGACAGTTTTATAAAAATATAATGTGTTAAGAATTTCCACTAGTGGCAATCTTCTAAAAGCTTGTGAGGAAAATTTGTTCCTGTGATACTAAATCTTCCGTTCTTCAAAATGAAGCCCTTTCTAGATATCTTAGGTTTCTCCTCACATGGAAAAACAAACAAGCAAAAAACCCCACAAAGAAGAGAAGGAACACGGGAAAGAAACATCCATGTTATATGACCTTTTAAAAATTCATATATATATCGCTTCTCGGCCTTTTGGCTAAGATCAAGTGTAAAAATTCATATATATGAATGGCAATGTCAGACTAAAATTTGCTGAAATATTAGGGATATTAAGGCCCAGATCTGATACTTTCTTTATTAAAAGATTTTTTGAGATAGGTTCTGGGTTCCTTAAAAAAAAAAAAAAATTGCAAGTTATTGATGGACTAGCCTGACTCCATCTTAAGATTAGAAGCCATCTTATTACAAGATCAAAATAAATTTATTCCTGTTTTCTGTAAAACGTGGGTTTGACCAGGTCTTGACTCATTTTCTAGAATTTGCATGTTCCACACCCTATACCCTGACCTCCACCCTGATGAAATAAGATATTCTGCCAAAGAATTTTGAGATGTTCAGCCAAGTTCCTACATAACCAAAATTCTGGAAATCCCCCAACCCTTGAAAACCCCAGTCTTGCAGGGTTTTTTTTAGACTATATAAACCCCACTGTCTCCTATGTTCAACGCTATTTTCTTAAACTCTGCATATAGGAGATAGCCCTGTTTGACAGAAAATAAAACTTGAATAATTTGACCAAAGAATTTGAGTAATAGTCTTTACTCTCATTCAGTGAGATTAACAATTATTTGTGTTATAAAAGAAATTATATATTAATGTAATAAGCAGTATATAATTTATTTATTTGGTTTTTTGAGACAGGGTTTCTCTGTGTAGTTTTGGTTCCTGTCCTGGATCTCCCTCTGTAGACCAGGCTGTCCTTGAACTCACAGAGATCTGCCTGGCTCTGTCTCCTGAGTGCTGGGATCAAAGGCGTGTGCCACCACCGCCCAGTTGAGCTTACATTTTATTTTAAAGTATTTCAAAAATTGACAGATCATTTGATTTAGCAATTAAGTTTTTGGAACACACTTTTCTAACTTGTTTAGTTCAGGTAAATATTATAAAAATTACAAAAGTTCCATGTTAAATCTGGGCATGGTGGCACATGCCTGTAATCCCAGCACTCGGGAGTGGCTGAAGGAGCATTAAATCAATATGTGGACATTATTGATGTGAGGGAGCAGACAGCTACAGACTTGCTGAGGAACAGAGGGGAGCTAACCTATAGTTTGATATATTGCTTCCTAATATTCTATGATAGCTGAAATTTAAGCTTTAGTCCATTGACTATAGTTATTTTTTCTTACAAGTTTTTATAATGCTCATGGAAATATGCATTTGATATTTAATCTCTCCTAATCATGCAACAAAGTGGTATCTTTTAAATAAAGCAAAGTGGCACCTTTGCCTTCTGCTATGGAATAATCCTCTTGTACACTGTAAAGACTTGTCACTTGAATTGGTTTAATAAAATGCTGATTGACCAGTAGCCAGGCAGGAAGTATAGGTGGGGAAACCAAACTAAGGATTCTGGGAAGAGGAAAGGTGGAGTCAGGAGTCGACAACCAGATGCAGGAGAAGCAAGATGAGAATGCCATACTGAGGAAAGGTACCAAGCCACGTGACTAAACATAGATAAGAATTATGGGCTAATTTAAGTGTAAGAGCTAGTTAGTAATAAGCCTGAGCTACAGGCTGATCATTTGTAATTAATATAAGCCTCTGAGTGATTATTTGGAAACAGCTGTGGGATGGGGTGGGACAGAAAAGCTTCTGTCTACAGTCTTGAAATTCAGAGTAGCCATAATTTATTTGTGAATCAACATTTTAACATTATAATGTTGCCAGGCAGTGATGCTGCACTCCTTTAATCCCAGTAATTGGAAGGCAGAGGCAGGAGGAGCTCTATGAGTTTTAGGCCAGCTTGGCCTACAAAGTGAGTTCCAGGACATCCAGAGAAACCCTGTCTCAAAACACAAAAACAAACAAACAAATTATATCCTCAAATTGCTGTTTATTGATATTTTTCAAAATTATCTTAAAACTATATGTAAATTTTCTATAGCTTTAGCTCTAAATAGATATGTTAATTAAGCTATTGATCTTCATTTCATTTATGGACAAACCATCTTCTTTTAAAATCTCAGTGTAGTGCCAGCACCTCCCTACTAACATGTTGAAATATAGTGGTCTTTTCTTTTCTCTTCCTTAATGAAAAGCAAATAGAAGACCTCATGGAATTTTTTGAACTGCCCATTTGGAAAATTATGGGAGGCAAAGTGGTTTTTTTTTTTTGCAATTTCATCCTATCACTTAATATGGCACCAATTTATTGTGTTAAGTTTTCTGTTTTTAATGTTCCTAGGGAAAAATTAAAAAAAATAAAATAGCCCCTTGCTTTAGCAGGGTGATGGTGGTGCACACCTTTAATCCCAGCATTCAGGAGGTAGAGGCAAGTGGATTTCTGTGAATTCGAGGTCATCCTGGTCTACAGAGCAGGTTCCAGGCCAGCCAGAGCTACACAGAAATACTCTGCCTCGAAAAAAACCAAAATGAATAAATAAGATTTAAAAAATAATGATAATGTTCCCAGGAAACACGCTTACATGATTTTATTCCTAGGGACAAGTGACTAGAAAGTGGAAGAGTTACTGTTTTAGGAACTCTGTCCAAACAAGTTACTTTTTTCAGTCTCAGGATCCTAAATTTAATAAACAATTATAAAAATCCTTACTTTATAACTTTTATTTTTCTTACTGTAATAAATATTTTTCTTCAGAAGATGATGAAGGTAGATTTAGAGGGGTTGGAGAGACGGCTTAGTGAGCACAAACTGGTGATGCAGAGGAGTGGAGTTCAGTTCCTCTCTCCCGTATCAGGTTGCTCACACTGTAGCTCCAGCTCCAGGGGATCCCAGGCTCTCCTGCTTCCAGATCATTGGTACGCAAGAACGCAGACATCACCACCACCCAACTCCACATATACACATAATTTGAAATAAAATAAATCTTATTAAGAGTCAATGCTTCTAAATTTTTACAGATCTTATATATTTACTGATTACCCTTGGAGCACACTGGAGGAAGTGTGTATTTTGTTTTGCTTTTAAATGATGGTACAATAAATCACTATATTTTTTCCACTTGTCCACATGGACCAGATGCTATCAGCCTTAATATGCATGTTTTCACTTGGACAGATGAGCCTGCCAAGGAGGAGATCTGTTTGGATAAGCTGTTAGGTGCGAAACTGTGGCTTCTATCATGATGAACAAACATATCTGGCCAAAACAAGATTCTTTTATGTGCATATTTACTCACGAGGAGGAAATACATGAATTTTCTCTTAAATAACTTTTGCATTTATTGGTCTCAATGGTCCTAACTTACTGAAAATCTGATCAGAGGAACAGGAGAGAAATAACATACCTCGTTTATTAAAGTTAAATATATGCACAAGTGATAATTAATGGGAATATATATGCCACAGTGCCTCCAAAAACAGCTCCTTGAAAGGGCTGATCACCCGTAGTTCACTCAGTATTTAGCATTAGAGATACTAAGATTCATACTAATGAAACACTGTTGCTCTTTTTACCCCCTTAATTCCGAGATCCCAGAAAGCAATTGTGAAAGGAACAAAGTGATGTGAGCAAATAATCTTCATCTTGACCACCTTGTTCAGTTTTTCAGAGACAAAAATGTCAAATTCTAGGCCAGGAGTTTCTGTAGTAACAGCTACATGGGGGGCGGGGCACTGAGGCAGGAGGATTGCTTGACACCAAGAGTTGTGGACAGCACGTGCAACATAGCAAGACTCTACTGGGGAGCAAAAAAGCTATATTCTAAAACTAAAACTAAGCTACATGTTTCGTTAAAAAGAAACAGATGGAGCAAACGTTGTCCCTGATTCGGGAACAATATGAAATTGACATTAAAAAGCTTATAAACTGCTAATTATCACTAGACACTACTTTAAGCACTTCACAAATACAAACTCTCTTAATAAGTTTACCAAATTCTCGACAGAGCTTACTAAAATATGTTGACATGTTATCTTGACAAATACCTAGAAGGCTTGCTGTAACTGCAGACTGAGCCAGTTATTCATAGAGAGGTAATAGCTTTTGTTGATGTTTGATATTAATTTCATATTTAAACTGGTGTTGCTCTGGTGAAAAGTGGTATGATCACCAAGCTTTCATTATGTATGTGCCAGATATTGCTTTGAGCTCTATGCATATCAAGTTATTTAACCGCAAAATAATCTTCACAAGTTGGCTGTGTAGTAATTATCTTTGTTTTACAGATAACAGAACTGGAGCACAGAATGGTGAAGTAACTTGTTCTCTCCTTCTATCTATCCATCTAACCCAGAAGGAACTTGAAGGGCTCCTAGAGGTATTGTGTTAGTGAGACATGGCGACTCACAATATTTCTGGAATAAATGACCAATTTTAGACATTTATTCCCTCAATTACATTAAAGATACAGGTAGGGAGGCTGGAGAGATGGCTCAGAGGTTAAGAACACTGGATGCTCAGAGGACCTGAGTTCAATTCCCAGCACCACATGGTGGTTCACAACCATCTGTAATGAGATCTGGTGCCCTCTTCTGGTGTGCAGGCAGAACACTGTATACATAATAAATAAATAAATCTTTTAAAAAAAAATGGTGCCAGCGAAACTCCCAGGAATCCACAAGGATGACCCTAGCTAAGATTCCTAGCAATAGTGGAGAGGGTACCTGAAATGGCCCACTCCTATAATCAGATTGGTGACTACACTAATTGTCATCATAGAACCTTCATCCAGTAACTGATGGGAGCAGATGCAGAGATCCACAGCCAAGCACAGGGCCAAGCTCCAGGAGTCCAGTTGAAGAGAGGGAGGAGGGATTATATAAGCAAGGGGGAGGGGTGTCAAGATCATGATGGGGAAACCCACAGAGACAGCTGACCTGAGTTTTTGGGAGCTCACAGACTCTGGACCAACAGCTAAGGAGCCTGCATGAGCCTGACCTAGGCCCTCTGAATGTGGATGACAGCTGTGTAGCTTAGTGTATTTGTGGGGCCCCTAGCAGTGAGACTAGGATCTGTCCCTGGTGCATAATCTGGCTTTTTGGAACCTATTCTCTATGGTGGGATACCTTGCTCAGCCTTGATGTGGGGGGAGGGGTGGGGGAGGGGAGCTTGGTTCTGCCTTAACTTGATATACCGTGCTTTTTTGACTCCCATGGGAGGCCTTACCCTTTCTGAGGAGTGGATGGTGAGGGTAGAAAGGAGATGGGGAGAGGGAACAGGAGGAGAGGAGGGAGGGGAAACTGTGGTTGTTATGTTAAAAAAAAAAAAAGACATAGAGTAAAAATTCTACTGAAACAGCTGCCATGTCTTCATTTCTATGGCTGTGATAACATGGGTGATAACGTTTCCTAACGAAATGAAAGCATTGCTCTCCGCTTCCGCTTAAGGATGTGGTATGACCAGCTCCAAGTTACCGTTGCTGTGGCTTCTCTGATGTCATGGACTAAACCTGGACCTTCAAGCCAAGGATATCCTGCACTGTAATTGAGACTAAGCGCAATGTTACCTCTAACTCAGAGTGAGTACCAAATGAACAGTTCAACAAAGACATTGAGACTGTTTCTTAAGTAGAATTTTCAAAATGAGCATGGGAGATCTACAGTACATACTTTATAAACCATCAAATGTGTAGGCAAGCTAAAGGGGGAAAAATTTTAAACATACCATCATGTAGTTTCTTGAAGCTTTTTTTTTTCTTGAAGCTCAAAGGCCAAAAAGGAGTAAAAACAGGAGATGATGTTTATATTTATCCTTTATATAACTGGAAAATGTACTAATAAAATAGCATTTTGCCCATACATGCTATACCATGAACACACGCTGATAAGTGTTTCCGGTATTACTCTAGCAATAAAAGTCTAGGTATTTGTCAAGATAACATGTCAACATATTTTAGTAAGCTCTGTCGAGAATTTGGTAAACTTATTAAGAGAGTTTGTATTTGTGAAGTGCTTAAAGTAGTGTCTAGTGATAATTAGCAGTTTATAAGCTTTTTAATGTCAATTTCATATTGTTCCCGAATCAGGGACAACGTTTGCTCCATCTGTTTCTTTTTAACGAAACATGTAGCTTAGTTTTAGTTTTAGAATATAGCTTTTTTGCTCCCCAGTAGAGTCTTGCTATGTTGCACGTGCTGTCCACAACTCTTGGTGTCAAGCAATCCTCCTGCCTCAGTGCCCCGCCCCCCCATGTAGCTGTTACTACAGAAACTCCTGGCCTAGAATTTGACATTTTTGTCTCTGAAAAACTGAACAAGGTGGTCAAGATGAAGATTATTTGCTCACATCACTTTGTTCCTTTCACAATTGCTTTCTGGGATCTCGGAATTAAGGGGGTAAAAAGAGCAACAGTGTTTCATTAGTATGAATCTCAAAAAGACTTAAGTAGTATAAGAAGCCTTATTAGGTAAACCTATTAGTTCAAATGTCATTCTTTTTCTCGGGGTTTTCAATATGATACTAGACTATTTTTTATTCTATTATTATTTTTTTTTTTTGGATTTTCAAGACAGGGTTTCTCTGTGTAGCTTTGCGCCTTTCCTGGAACTCGCTTTGGAGACCAGGCTGGCCTTGAACTCACAGAGATCCGCCTGGCTCTGCCTCCCAAGTGCTGGGATTAAAGGCGTGCACCACCACCGCCCGGCCAGAAAATATACTTGCAAACCAAATCCAAGAACACATCAAAAAGATCATCCATCTTGATCAACTGGGCTTCATCCCAGAAATGCAGGGATGGTTCAACATATATAAATTGATAAACGTGTTCCACTATATAAACAGACTAAGACAAAAATCACGTGATCATCCTATTAAATGTAAGAAAGCCCTTTGACAAAATACAACACCCCTTCATGATAAAAGTCATGGAGAGATTAGGGATACAAAAGACATACCTCAGCACAAAGGTGATTTACAGCCTACAGCTAACATAAACATAGAGAAACTCAAAGCATTTCCACTAAAATAAGGAACAAGACAAAGCTGTCCACTCTCTCCATACCTATTCAATATAGTACTTGAAGTATTATACCTAGAATAATAAGATAACTGAAGGAGATCAAGGAGATACAAATTGGAAAGGAAGAAGTCAACGTATCTTTATTTACAGATGATATGAAAGTGTACACAACTGACCCTAAAAACTCCACCAGCAAAATCCTACAGCTGAAAAACACTTTCAGCAAACTAGCTGGATACAAAATTGCCACACACCATAGGAGTAGCCCTCCTATATGCAAATGAAATGAGAAAGAAACCAAGAAAACAATACCTTTTGCAATAGCCTCACATGTGTGTGTGTGTGTCATACACACGCGCGCGCGCGCGCGTGCGCGTGTGTATGACACTAACCAAGCAAGCAAAAGACTTGTATAATAAAAACTTTAATACATTGAAGAAAGAAATTGAAGAAAATATTCTACAATTGATAAACACTTTCAGCAAAGTAGCTGGATACAAAATTAATTCACAAACATTAGTAGCCTTTCTATATACAAATGACAAATAGGCTGAGAAAGAAATCAGGGAAGCAACACCTTTCACAACAGCCTCAAATAATATAAAGTATCTTTGGTAACTCCAACCAAGAAAATGAAAGACTTGTATGACAAAAACTTTAAGACATTGAAGAAAGAAATTGAAGAAGACTTCAGAAGATGCAAAGATCTCCCATGCTCATGGATCAGTAAAATTAACAGAGTAGAAATGGCCATCCTTCCAAAAACAGTCTGCAAATTCAATGCACTCCCCATCAAAACTCCAACACAGTCCTTCACAGAAATTGACAGGACTATCTTCAGCTTTATATGAAAACACAAATACCCAGGAGAGCTAAATCACTCCTGAATAATAAAAGAATTGCTGGAGTTCTCACCACCCTGGATCTCAAATTGTACTACAGAGCTATACTAATAAAAAACAGCTGCCGGGCGGTGGTGGCGCACGCCTTTAATCCCAGCACTCAGGAGGCAGAGCCAGGCGGATCTCTGTGAGTTCGAGGCCAGCCTGGTCTCCAAAGCAAGTTCCAGAAAAGGCGCAAAGCTACACAGAGAAACCCTGTCTCGAAAAACCAAAAAAAAAAAAAAAAAAAAAAAAAAAAAAAAAAAAAAACCACCCAAAAAAACAGTATAGTTTTTGGCATAAAACAGACATATTAATCTATAGAATCAATTTGAAGACCCAGGCATAATAAGTCCACACATCTATGGACACCTGATTTTTTATTTTAAAAAATCCGGAAATACACACTGGAAAAAAAAGAGTATATTCAACAAACGGTTCTGTTCAAACTGGATAGCTTCATGTAGAAGAATGCAAATACATCCATACTTATCATCTTGCACAAAACTCAACTCCAAATGGATCCTCAACGTAGGGCCAGATACACTGAGCCTGATAGAAGAGAAGGTGGAGAAGAGCTTGAATTCATTGGCACAGGAGACAACATTCTGAAAAGAACACTGGTAGATAAGACACTAAGATCAACAATTAACAAGTGGCACCTCATGAAACTGAGAAGCTTCTGTGTGACAAAGGATGCCATCATTTGAACAAAGCAGCAGGCCACAGAATAGAAAAAATTTTTACCAACTGCACATCTGACAGAGGGCTAATATCTAAAATATATAAAGAACTAAAAAAAAAACTAGATATCAAGAAAACAATCCAGTTAAAAATGGGGTACATATCTAAACAGAGAGCGTTAATGAAAGATGAAATACAAAGGCTGAGAAACACTTAAAGAAATGTTCAACATCCTTAGTCATCAGGAAAATGCAAGTCAAAACTACTTTGAGATTTCATCTTACACCAGTCAGAATGGCCAGTATCAATAAAGCAAATAACATCTCACGCTTGTGAGGATGTGGGGTAAGAGAACACTCATCCATTGCTGGTGAGAGTGCAGACTTACACAGTCACTATGGAAATCAGTGTAGAGGTTCCTCAGGGAGCTGGGACTAGATCTACCTCAAGTCCCAGCTATACCACTCTTGAGCATACACCCAAAGGATGCTTCATCCTACTGCAGAGACACTTGCTCAACCATTTTTATTGCTGCTCTATTAATAATAGCCTGAAATTGGAAACAGACTAGATACATATCTATCAATGGATGACTGGTTTAAATAAATGTAGCACACTTATACAATGGAATATTACTCAACTGTTAAAAAAAATGAAATCACAATGGTGACCTGTCTGTAAGATATGCTAGTGTGATGGTGGCACAAAGCTTGAGGTGGTAACCAACTGATACCTGATTTGACTTAAGGTTGACGCCACAAGATGAAACCTAAACCCGACACCGCTTGAGTGATCAAGAACCTGAGACTAGATAGCCCAGGGACCTAGAGTGAAACCAAATACTATTTCTTTAAAGGGGAAGGGCAATACAATGGCTTGTAATGACATTCTGCTGCATTCACAGATCAGTGCCTTGCTCAGCCATCGCCAGAGAAGCTTCCTCCTGCAGCAGATGGGAACAAATACAGAGCCCCACAGCCAGACAGTATTCAGAGAATGAGAGACCTTGGGACATTCATCCCTCATGTGATGTCCACATCAAATTTATTTTCAATAAAAGGGGAAAAAAGAATAGAATACAAATTTTAAATTGCCCTGCATATGTTAGCCACAAGAAAAATATTTGTTACTTTTTTTAAAAAATGAAATTAGGCCAGGCAATGGTGACACATGCCTTTAATCCCAGAACCCATGAAGCAGAGGCAGGTAGATCTCTGTGAGTTTGAGGCCAACCTGGTCTACAGAGCTAGTTCCAGGACAGCCAGACTACACAGAGAAATCCTGCCTCAAAACAACAACAACAACAAAAAACCAAAAAATAAAAAAGAAATTCACAGGTAAATGGATGGAGCTAGGTAAAATCATCCTGAGTGAGGTAACCCAGACCCCAAAAGACAAACATGGTATGTAGTCATTTACAAGTAGATGTTAGCTATTAAGTCTTTGATAAGCAAGCTACAATCCATATAACCACAGAGGTTTGGTACAGAGTAAGGGACTAGTGTGCGGGTTGGATCTCCCTGGGAAGGAGAAACAATAAATAGTTATAGATGGATGGGGTGGGGCTAGAATGGGAGGGACAAATGGGGAGGAGGGAAAAAGGAGATCAGAAAGGGAATACAGGGAGAGACAGCTCAATCTAAGAGCCTTTTGAGGGGTCATATGGAAATTTAATACAGTAGAAGCTTCTTAAAATATGTACATATATGAAAGTGATCTAAAAGGAGTTGCCAAATAATGGGGCTAAGCCTCAACTGGATCTCTTGACACCAAATGAAGCTTCCAGTTCTGAGAATGAGTTATATGTAATTGAGTTGTTGATCAAAGTAGCCCCATGGGAACCCGAGTATTATCAAGGTTATCAGTTGCTATGGTGATATTTTATTTGTATTAAAATGTTATTTGTATGTTAATAAATAAAGTTGCCCAGGGGTCAGAGCTATTAGCAAGCCATAGGAAAGCAGGGCAGTGGTAGCGTACGCTTGTAATTCCAGCACTTGGTAGGCAGAGCTGGGTAAGTCTCTGTGTGTTCAGGGATACAGCCATTATTGGATACACATGCCTTCAATCTTAATACCAATCATGGAAAACCTGGAGGTCTATACAGACAGGCCGTGAGGAGGCGGTCATGTGGTTGGGTTTACAACCAATGAGAAGGCAGGACAGGAACTCTATATAAAGACTTTAACACAGGGGTAGCTCTGGTTCAGAGAGGTAGGACCACCGCAGGAGGAAGGGTAAGGTTTTAGCTCTTAGCTCTGACCTCTTGGCTTTCTTCTTTGCATTGGTTCTGTGTTTCTTATTTAATAAGAAGGTTGGATACATCTACATTTGCTCTTTACAAACTGATGGTAAGGCCCTATTGCCGAAATCAGCACCTACACAACTCATTAAACATGGAGAAGTTGAGCTGGTGCCTACCTAGAGCATTTACCTCTGTGGATTAGTGATTATGGTACTGGAAGGTACTCTGCATACTACCAGAGGAGAGAGGTAAACACCAAAGTTAAACACCAGCTATAAAACTAGGTGATGGTATGCCTGCAAGATGCATTCGTGCAATAGTGGTACAAAGCGTGTGGGAGGAACCAACCACTATCTGATTGGAATTGGCTCAATATCATGAGCCCATTCCATGAGATGGAACCCATCCCTGACACTGCTCTGGTGGCCAAGATCCTGAGACTAGCCCAGGGACCTAGGGGAAAACCAAGAACTGCTGTTTTTCTAAAGTAATGTATCAATAAAGTGACTCTTAGCAGCATTCTGCTAAACACATAGATCAGGGTCTTGCTCAGCCATCATCCAAAATATGGGAGCAAATACATAGGCACACAGCTGGACAGTGTACAGAGAGTGAGAGACCTTGGAACACTCATTTCTAAGTGGGATGTCTCCATCAAATCGCTCCCCTCAGGGCTCAGGGAACCCTGGAGAAGAGGGAGGGGGCTGACAGACTGTAAGAGCCAGAGGGAACAGAGGACACCAAGGAAACAAGACTTTCCAAACACAGCAGGACCAATGTACCTATGAACTCACAGAGACTGTGGCAGCATGCACAGGGCCTGTACAGGGCTGGGAAAGATGGGGTCCCAGTGCTGAGAGGGGAAGTAGATACGAGCTCCTACCCTCACCCAAAAGCTCTTTCCAATGGATAACCACTCAAATAAAAAATTAGTTTTTTCCAACAGAGTCTCACTGGGTATACAAACCACTCTTAAGGACAGGCCCCATGCTGAGCAGTAGATGACCAACACAAATTGAACTCAGTGACATTTTCGGAGATTCATCTCTCATAATGCTTTGTCGGGGCTTTTTAATGCACCTCCTTACAGGTCCCTTGCGTATGTATTAGGGCTTCCGGTTTTGTGTTTTTATGGGATTCTCTATATGTGTTTTTTCTTTAGCTCTTTCTCTTCTGCTTGTTTTTATTTTATCTTACTAATTTTTTTTTTTTTACAAATGCCTGTTTTCATGAAAATGAGAGAGAAAAAGAAAGGGTGTGCATGGGGAATGAGGGAAGATTTGGGAAGAGTGCAGAGGGAAATTGTAATCAGAATATATTGTATGAAAAATATATTTTCAACTAAACACAGAGAGAGAGAGAGAGAGAGAGAGAGAGAGAGAGAGAGAGAGAGAGAGAGAGAGAGAGAGAGAGGCTTATTGGATACACTTTTAACCCCAGATCTGGATAGGTAGAGAGAGGTGGGTCCCTGGAATTTACTATTCAGCCAGCTAGCCTAGCCTACTTGATAAGTAAGGCCAGCAAGAGACCCAGTCTCAAAAATAAAATATAACAAAGAGAGTACCTAGGAGACTGCACAGTAGGTTGTACTCTGGCCTCCACACACGCACACAAACATTTAAATGCATCCATACATGCACACAAAATATTTTATTTTTAGTGATGTTTGGAGTAGAAGGTAGTACCATAAGCAAGCTTGGACTTCTGATTTCTTTTTATGAGACTCTTAAGGAATTTGTGTTGCTTTCAGACTTGTTTTTGTAGCCCCAATAATCTGGATCATACAGAGAACACAGTTTCTGGAAGTGGACCAGCAACTGGAGGTCACTCACCAGTAACAGGAAGGTACAAGTTTGATCCCCAGCACCACATAAAACTAGGCGAACTCCTACAGTTCTGGTCAAGGTATCTCCTTCATCCTTATCCCAGCTGTGGTTCTATGCATGGTCCCTATCGCTTGAAGGTATAAATTAATCTTAAGAGATGATTACTCTATGCAAGATATGTTTTTTCAATTGACAGTCACCCTCCCTGGAGATATTAAACTCTAAAGATTAAGAGGATTAATTCCAAAGATTAAGAGGATAATTTGTGTCTGTACCTTTAGATATATCATATATATACATATATATAAAAGATGCTTGTAATATATATTTTTGTTATATATATAAAATGTTTATATATATATAAATCAAACTTTTTTTTTTTTTTTTTTTTTTTTTTTTTTTTTTTTTTTTTTTTGGTTTTTCGAGACAGGGTTTCTCTGTGTAGCTTTGCGCCTTTCCTGGGACTCACTTGGTAGCCCAGGCTGGCCTCAAACTCACAGAGATCCACCTGGCTCTGCCTCCCGAGTGCTGGGATTAAAGGCGTGCGCCACCACCGCCCGGCCAATACAAACGTTTTTGTGTTTGTTTTTTCCTTTGGTTTTTGGAGACGGAGTTTCTCTGTGTAGCCGTGGTTATCCTGGAACTCACTCTGTAGACCATGCTGGCCTCGAACTTGCAGAGATCTGCCTGCCTCTGCCTCCGAGTGCTGGAATTAAAGGCATGCGCCACCACTGCCTGGTTTATAAATACTAACATTTTAAGGATTATTTTAAAGCCACTGCTACCTCTTTAAAACAAGCAAACAAGAATAAGTAAACCAACAGGTTTTTCAAGGTCCTTATTTTAGCCAGGCCTATGCAAGAATAAGTATTTTTAAATTGTCATTTTGAAAACCTACTTTGAGGCTTACACAGACATCTTAGAGTTTACAGATCATGTTAATGGGGACATGTCCATATCTATAGTAGGAAAATATTAGGCATTTGCACCTGATATTTATTTATGTGTTGATGCTCCAGGTATTGTGGAAGAGATTTCATTATTTTTCCAAAGTCTATGGAAACCCTGTAGTCTCCCCGCGGTCTCATGATTGGCCAAATTGGTGTTATAATTATCTGAGATGGACAATCTTATGATTTCCATTAGTAATTCATTCATCTTTTCAGCTGTTTTCTCGTGTGCTCCTTTTATAAGGTTATTGCTTGGTAAAGCCAGGAGGAGCACTATGCAATCCCACAGCTTTCTGTTTTTTAATGCTGTCATGAGAGTGCCTTGTAAAACGTTGTCATTTTTTATCTTTTTTGATTGGGAGTCATAGGTCCTAAATCAATAGTATTAAGTCTGTTCCTGTTATTAATTACGGGATATCATGCGAGAGTAATCCTCAATGGCAATGGGGTCTCTATCCCACAACTTGATATGTATATAGGCAGCTTGCATTCATTGTCAATCTTGACTTATGCCTTCTATTCCTCTTATTTCCTTATCTTTATAATCTGTTTTAATGACAGTAACCTGGCAACCGGTATCTATAACACATTTTTCATATATAGCAGTTCTAGGCAAAAAAAGTATTTACAGTATATTATAGATTAATATACTGTTATCTCCTGGAATCCAATCTACCAATCCTGCAAGATGCAGTTATCATTTTAGTAATTAAATTATTATAGTTAAATTCCTGTCCAAAGGATTTCCACCAAGACATTTTCTTTTTATTAGGCATGTGAGGTCTTTATTTATAAGGGTTGACTGTACAGTGATGTAAGGCAAATCCAGTCCTGTGTGGTGACTTGATGTAGTTCTCAGGATGTCACTCTGTGACAGTGTAGTCAAAGATGTTTGATGTTAGTTTGTTTGGCTTGACCATATCATTCAGTACCTGGAGGCATTGAACCTGAGAATCCCAGGTTTAGACGGTGAAATCCACAGAGCCACATGCCTGGTGTGCAGACTATTGGTCAAGGCTCTCTATCTCTACCAGGGGGTATATAATTTTTATTTTGCTTGATGAAAGAGTCATCACAAGTCCATTTAATATGTAGTCTTACAATGAGGATACTTTGGGGGTAGTTATAATAGGTATATAATCCCATTCTGATTGACACATTCTTGTGATTATAGCTGTCCAGAATGTATCCTAAGTCCAAATGTATTTGGTGTCTGTCAAGACAAGTGGGCTGTGTATGTGAAGTCTTATTCTGTGAGTTCCTGACTGTTGATAATTGCTGAATCACTGTCTGTTTTCCACACCTGATTCATCACACTTATGATAGAATCTTGATTATTGTCATATTATTATTATTAATGTATGTCCATCAAGCAGGTGAGTTGAGCCAATCTGCTCATATCATTGTAGTACCATTCTGTACCACTAGGGGATGCACCTACTCCAGATACATTTCATCTACGAGAGACAGTGATTTTAGAGTTGGAGTTTTTCTGTGTAAGCTAACCAGTTTCCTACAGGCTGATTGCCTCAAATATTGTTAAACTGTACCCACAAGTGTCAAGAGTTTCGTTTCACTTCTAAACATACCCATATCAATTCAAAGTTAGTCAATATAGGAAGGTACAGTTTGGGACTGTGGTGGAATTAAATTTATATGTGCCCCCAAAGGTTGGTGTGTGATACTGTGTAATCACGGGGCAGGGTTTTAGAAGGGTAAGTACCTGGATTTGTTTTAAACTTCTTTGTGTGAGCTTGCTGGAGAGTATCCTAAGGGCTGATGTCCGGGTTCAGTCAAGACAAGTGGGTATTACTATGTGTCCCATTACATTCCAAAAGCATTAGCATTCCATAATGATGGGGTGTCTGATTGAGAGGTATTAGAGATCAACCAGTACCAAGATGGAACTTGTGAACAATTCTATACCTTATGAGTGGGTAGATAGAGTTGCTCAAAGTATGGAAGGTTAGGGAAGCCTACGACGTTATATGTATGTATGTATGTATTATGTATGTAGTGTGTGTGTGTGTGTGTGTGTGTGTGTGTGTGTGTGTGTGTGTTCCTCTATTCCAAATGGGGGCATATACTGACATTAGGTGGATTAAAGTAATGTCCAAGAAGGGGATGGTTTGCTTGTTATTGTTGCTGTGTTGTCTTCATTGTTGAATCCCTCAGTTTCTAACTCATAGTCCTTGCCTGCTTCTATCCTGGGTTGGTACCAGAACTGGCACCATTCAGGTGTAAGGCTGACTTCCATAGCTTAGCTACAATTAGGATCGGTGGAGGTTTTAGTAGGGTTATTGTTATTTGTCTAGGATGGTAACCCGTTTTAACCCGTTGGTTATATGCTTGGTATTTTGCATACTCATTTGCATTTATGCTCCTCCTGTGTGGGCCAACAGACTTTATGTGCCCATTCTATAGCATTCCAATAAATGACCACTGCATTGGTATTTTCAGGTAGGGTGGTTATGTTAAGTCCATTCCATCCTTCTACAAGATTGGGGAGTTCTGGAGGAAGAGATGTAGCGGGCCAAGTCCAGGTGGCTGCAGTAACAACAGTGGGAGCATACACACCTATATACAATAGATACACAGCAGGGCCCTGTATGTATCATCAGAATAGACAGGGTTGGTTGGTCAGCTTCATTCTCAGGTCTCTGGGTGGTGTCCCAGTAGGCATGTGGCACCAGGATGGAGGTGTTCATAGTGTTTGCAATAGACTCAATTCAAAAGAAAGGCTAGAAGGATTATAATTAAGGAAATATAAAGAGTGAGGATAGACCACAATTAAGGAGATGCAAAGTGTTAGGGGAGTGATCAGGTATGTATGTGCCATTAAGTCTTAGGATCTAGTCTCATTTTGGGCATCCAGAGCTGAAGTAAAATCTATGCCCAATATGGGCTTGTATGATCCAAGTTGATTTTTGAGTTTTGGAAAGCTTGCTGTCTTAGTTAGGGTTTACTATTGCTGTGAAGAGACACCATGACCATGGCAACTCTTATAAATAAAAACATTTAATTGGGGTGGCTTGCTTACAGTTTCAGAGGTCTAGTCCATTATGATCATGAAGGGGAGGAGCATGTCAGCGTGCAGGAGGACATGGTGCTGGAGCTCAGAGTGCCTGCCAGAGTATTACTCTTGCAGGCAACAGGAAGTCAACTGACTCACACTGAGTGAAACTTGAGAAAAAGACCTCAAAGCCCACCCCCACAGGGACACACTTCCTCAAACAAGGCCACACTTCCGAATGGTGACCATTCCTTTTGGGGGCTGTTTTCTTTCAAATCATTGCACATGCTATGTTTCGTAAGGATGGTATATCTGGTTAGTTCTCCTCCTAACAGAGGCTGGAGCAAGGTAAGTTGAATCAAGGAGGCCAAATATCAAATGAGAATCCTTTTTCATATAAAATGCAAGGACCTGAAAAAGCTTAATAAAGGCTGTAAAGCCAGAGGTAGCTACTAGGTACCATAGACCTTCTAGAGTCTGTGCAATTAGTCTAATCCTATGGTCTGGTTGAGTTGCTGGAACATTAATTTGAGAGTGACAATACCAGAGTTTTATCTCCTGATCAAGGTGCCAGTGAAGCAAATCGTGTAATTAGTACCGAGTACATTCGGGTATTATTAGGGTCCAAGAGGCAGAACCAGAAATGGAAAAGGACAACAAGGGGCGGAGCACCGCAGCGGATGGTGACCTTCAAAAGCAGTGACAGTGCCACAGCACAGCACACGCTGTCTCCTGGGGTGTAGCTGGAGGTTGCCCTTGGTGTTCCTTGTCCACAAAGAATTTCCATCTGCGTTTGTCAAGATCTCGGACCTATGAATAGAATTCTCTCTCACTCAGATATTTTATGCATATTTTAAAATTAGTCATGGTTTTTAGTTTTTAGTTTGGGGTAACTCATCCATCCATCAGGGCTCTGATGTTGGAAAGGAACACAGTATCTGCCCGATCTGGGTCTCAAGTTCTCAAGGGTGTAAGCAGCTTGGTTAATAAGAGCCACCGCCTCTGGTGGGGAGACCTCTGTAGCCACAAGTTCTTCCGTCAGACTGGATATTTCACCATCCTGTCTTGAGTTCTCGTTTGTGGGTGGACCACTTCCAGGTGGATAGCCTTGTTCCAGCTGCACTGCGCAGAGCATTTCCCAGTTATTATGACTCAAGGAATCAGTTCAGATTCAAGAGTACAGTATGTTGTAAACTGTGGTGTCCCTACTCTACAAAGTTTCCTGCTCTCACAGAAACATAACGGTTTAATTATAGAACACAAAGATGTTCAATTAACATTTACCTATAGTCATTCTTCAGCATGTGAGGATTAACTTAGTATATCTCCGGACAATATTGTTTTAGAATTTTTTAATGTTAAAATTGCTGTTCAAGTTGATGACTTGAGTTTCATATTTTAAAAAATCATTAAGTGAGTTCTGACTTGAAATTGGGACAGAGTTTCAACAATTTCCAAAATGGCCCTAAACACATTTCTGTCTGTGGTGGTTTGAGTAAGAATGGCTTCCGTAGCCTCATAGATTTGAGTGCTTGGTCTTTATGGAGTGGTTCTACTCGACAGGGATTAAGAGGCGTGGCTTTGTTGAAGTGGGTGTGGCCTTGTAGCAGGAAGTGTGTCACTAGGGGTGGGCTTTTTAAGGTTTCAAATGCTCAAGCCAGGCCCAGTGTCTCTCTCTCTTCCTGCTGCCTGCTGATCCAGATGTAGAACTCCCGGCTCCCTCTTCAGTACACTGCCTGTGTGCCATCATGTTTCCTGCCATGATGATAATGAGCTAAACCTTTGAGAGTCTGACCAACCCCCAGTTAAATGCTCTCTTTTTTATAAGAGTTACCATGGTCATAGCATCTCTTCATAGCAATAGAACACTGACTATGACAATGCCATTATATATTGATGTGGAACAGCGTTTTGGCATTGATAATTATATGATAAAAATATTGACTGTCTCTAATAAACAGTAAAGATGTCTATCCTGTGGTATCTGGGATTCAGCCAAGATTTAATTCCTTATGTAAAATTAAACAAGTATATCCATCCCGTTAGCACCCGATATACTTTGCTCCTTAATAGATGATAGAGTAGTTACATATATACCAAAGAATTGCTTTAAAATAAATTTCTTTATGATTTCATCCCAGTAAGAGTTTGTTTTGTATACCTGTTTTCTATATTTGTACAGTCAGGGCCATGTGGCAAGTTACTCGGGTGAAAAGGGGTCAAGTGTGAGAAAAGGTTAGGAGACCATGCCTTAGAGGACCCGGGTGAGCCAGGCAGCTGCAGTTCCCATGCAAGCTCATGGGACTAGGCTCCAACTCCTCCCATGGACACAGGTTCCTGGGAGAGATAAACCCCTGCAGCCTCTGCAGTTACTTCTCAGGAGCTAAAGGAAAGGTTTCTGCAGAGGAAAATCTCACTGAACTCAGGCTGTCATTCACACAGCTATGAACTTGAGTGAAG
The DNA here is from genome assembly GCF_007827085.1 of Peromyscus californicus insignis. NCBI lineage: Eukaryota > Metazoa > Chordata > Mammalia > Rodentia > Cricetidae > Peromyscus > Peromyscus californicus. Next base: position 66,439,187 of record NW_026294617.1, on the reverse strand, counting down.
AAGACCGAACAGGAAGCAGAAACTCCCACAGGTCTGCTGGGTACCACGTCTCTAGCATAGCTACCTCATTTTATGGTAAACCTATAAAGGTGGCATTGTTATTGTTTTATAGTTGAGGTGATTTTGAATCAGAAGGACTAACTTGCTGAAGGTCACAAAGCAAGGAAGCACCAGAAGTAAGTTTTGAACATGGACCTCTCTGCTCCACATTGACCCCCCTACCTACTTTGAAATCTCCCTAAAAGATTATTTCCACCTTCTTCTGAACCTGAGATCCAAAGCTGGGAGCCAGAAGGAAGAAGGCTGAGTCCCTGGGATTAGAAACAGGTCTCCAGTCACCACACCAGGCCTGGACTCAGGTTGGTGATATTCCCTCTCCTTTCTGTCCTCCGTATGACATCTCCAGGCTCATTCCCAGCCCTGAAGCACACTGCTTGCAGGTGACTCTCCTCCCACCTTATCTCCACTCCTGGACTCCACCAAACCTTAGTGTGAACCCTCTCCACCACCCTCCCCTTCTACTCATCCCCAGTCCTTCCTGTCAGCCCTGCAAACCTAGAAACCCTATCTACCTGGACTCCCAGTGGCCACACCTAGAAGGGGTTCAGGTGGGTGACTCACACTGTCCTTCCTGTCCTCCATTACTGTCTCTCCATTCTCACCCTCAGTCCAGGACAATCTTCTTGCCCCTTCTCCCACTTCTCAGCTCCGTTCAGTGGAGACTCCTACTCTTGGTTCAAACCCAAGTTCCCCCTAGCCTTTTCATGCCTGGCTCTCCAGACAATCCATTGCCTTACCGCAACCTACTTGCAGTATCTCCTCTTCCTACCACACCCCCAACTCCGTGGGGACCCCACCCAGGTGTGAATAAGATCCTCTTAGCTCTTTCCTGAAGCCCCTCTCAGCCTTTTCTCCTAGCCCACCTCCGTTCCTCTCTGCCTCCCACCCACCTACAGGCTACCATAGTTGTGCTCTGTCAGGCAACCCACAGCCACCACACTTTATTCTAGTAATTTATTCTCATCCTAAGACAATCTATGGAGATAAAAATAAACAGTGGAGCGAAACAATAAAAACCGTTCAAGAGATGAAAGTAGAAATAGAATTATAAAGGAAACCCAAACTGAGATAAAGAAGTCAAATGAAACTTCAGACGTAAATCTTACCAGCTACAAGACATGGAAGAGGAACCTCAGGGGTTGAAGACAAGGTAGAGGAGAAGGTCAGAGAAAATGCTAAACCCAAAAATCTCCACCAAATATCATACAGGAAATCTGGGACGCCATGAAAAGATCAAATCTATAAATAATAGGAACAGAAGAAGAAGGAGAGGAAACCCAGGCCAACGGCACAGAAAATATTTTCAACAAAAATCACAGAGGACATTTTCCCGATGCTAAAGAAAGAAAGACCTACCCGGATGAAAGAAGTGTACAGAACACCAAACAGACTGGGCCAGAAAAGGAAGTCCCCCACGACACATAATAATCAAAACACTAAACATACTGAAGAAAGCATGTTAAAAGCCGCAAGGGAAAAAGACCAAGTAACGTATACAGGCAGACCTGTTAGACTAACACCCGATTTTTCATGGAGACTCTAAAAGTCAGAAGGGCCTGAGTGGGTGTTTTTCTGAGAGACCATAGGTACCAGCCCAGACTACTACACACAGCAAAACTACCAATTACAATAGACAGAGAAAGAAAAATATCCCACAATAAAACCAAATTTAAGCAGCATCCAGTTACCAATTCAACTTTACAGAAGACAGTAGAAGAAAAACTTCAATCAGAAGAAGTTAACCACACTAAGAACACAAGAAATAAATAATCCCAGAACAGTAAATCAAAAGAGAGGAGAAAAATCCAAACCATAACAACAAAATAACAGCAACCAATAAACACTGCTCACTCTCAATATTAATGGTCATAATTCCCAATGAAAGAAATAGCTAACAGACTAGGTTAGAAAACAGGGTATATCTTTCTGCTGCATCCAAGAAACACCCCTTTCCATCAAGGATAGGCATCACCTCAAGATAAAAGGATGGAAAAAGTTATTCCAAGTAAATGGATCCAAGAAGCAAGCTGTTGTAGCCATTATCTGGCTAGACTTCAAACCAAAACTAACCAGAAAAGAAAGGGAAAGACACTACATACTCATCAAAGGAAAAATCCACCAAGAGGACATCGCAATTCTAAACATTTATACACCAAACACAAGGCACCTAAGTTCATAAAAGAAACACTGCTAGAGCTGAAATCATATACTGACATTCACACCATCGATGATAGAGGGTGACTTCAGTACCTGCCTCTTGCCAATACACAGGTCATCCCGACAAAAACTGAACAGAAAAATGCTGGAGTTAAATGATATCATAAGCCAAATGAACCCAACAGGTATCTACAGAACATTTCACCCCCACACAAAAGAATACCCCACCTCTTCAGCACTTCGTGGAACTTTCTCTGAAACTGGCCACATATTGGATACAAAGAAAGTCTCGATCAATATAAGAAAACTGAAATAACACTCTGCATCCCGTCTGCAGATAAAACCCTACCACAGATGAAAACTGGATCTCAGCCACAACAAAAAGCTCACAAACTCAGGGAACCTGGACAACTCATTACTGAACGGAAAGTGGGTCAAGACAGAAATTAAGAAGGAAATTTAAAATTGTTTAGAATTGAATGAAAGTGAATACACAATATACCCGAACTTACGGGACACAATGAAGGTGGTTCTAAGAGGCAAGCTCATAGTACTAAGTGCCTACATGGAAAAATTGGAGAGATCTCATCCTGGTAACGTCACAGCACACCTGGAAGCTCAGGAACAAAAAGAAGAAATGACACCAAGAGGAGCAGATGGCCAGAAACAATCAACCTCAGGGCTGAAGTCAATAAAATAGAAACAAAGAATCCATGAAGCAAAGAGCTGGTTCTTTGAAAATATCAATAACATTGTTAAACCATTAGCCAAACTGACTAAAAAACAGATAGAGAAGATCCGAATTAATAAAATTAGAAATGAAAATGGGGGCATCACAACAGACACCAAGGAAAATCCAAAGAACCATAAGGATACACTTTAAAAACCTACAATCCACAAAATTGGAAAATCTAAAAAAAATGCATAATTTTCTCAACACATACCACTTATAAAAGTTAAATCAAGCTGGGCGGTGATGGCGCACGCCTTTAATCCCAGCACTCGGGAGGCAGAGCCAGGCGGATCTCTGTGAGTTCGAGGCCAGCCTGGACTACCAAGTGAGTTCCAGGAAAGGCGCAAAGCTACACAGAGAAACCCTGTCTAGAAAAACAAAAACAAAAACAAAAAAAAAAAAAAAAGTTAAATCAAGATCAGATAAGCAATTTAAAAAGACTTATAATCTCTAGAGAAATGAAAAGTCTCCTAGCCAAAAATCCCAGGGCTAGATGTAGAATTCTACCAGATTTTCAAAGAAGTAATGCCAATATTCCTCAAATTACTTCACAAAATAGACACTGAAGGAACATTACCTAATTCTTTTTATGAGACCACAATTACCCTGATACCTAAACCACACAAAGGTCCAACAAAGAAAGAGAAGTAAGCCAATTTCCCTTATGAACATTGTCTTAGTTAAGGTTACTATTGCTGTGAAGGGACATTATGACCATGGAACTCATTTAAAAAACATTTAGCCGTGCGGTGGTGGCACACACCTTTAATCCCAGCACTCGGGAGGCAGAGGCAGGTGGATCTCTGTGAGTTCGAGGCCAGCCTGGGCTACAGAGTGAGTTCCAGGAAAGGCTCAAAGCTACACAGAGAAACCCTGTCTCAAACAACAACAACAACAACAGCAACAAAACCATTTAATTTAGGGGGCTCGCTTACAATTTTACAAGTTCAGTACATTATCATCACGACAGGGAGCATGGCAGTATGCAGGTAGACATGTGGTGGAGGAATAGCTGAGAGAGTCCTACATCCTGCAGACAACAAGAAGTGGACTGACTTACTGGGCAGTATCCTGAGCATAAGAAACCTCAAACCCTGCCCCCACAGTGACACACTTCCTCCAACCAGGCCACACCTCCTAATAGTGCCACTCTCTTTGAGGGTCATTTTCTTTCAAACCACCACAAACATAGATGCAAAATTTTTCAATAAGATACAAACTACCTGCAAATCAAATGCTAGAACACATAAAAAAAAAATGACCCATCATGATCAAATGGACTTCATTCCTGAAGTGCAGGGATAGTTCAGTATATGTAAATCAATAAATGTAATCCACCACATAAACAGATGGAAAGAAAAAAGCCACATTATCACCTCACTACATGCAGTTAAGGTATTTGAAAAAATCCAACAGCCCTTCATGACAAAAGTCATGGAGAGACTAGGGATACAAAGGACCATCTTCAACATAATAATGGCAATTTACAGCAAGACCACAGCTAACATTAACTTAAAGAGATAAACTCAAAGCATTTCTACTTAAATCAGGACTAAGACAAGGCTGTCCACTCTCTCCGTACCTATTCATTATAGTAGTTCATGAAGTCTTAGATAGATAAAGCAATAAGATAACTGAAGGAGATCAAGGGGATACAAACAGGAAAAGAAGAAATAACACTACCATTATTTGCAGATTATATGATAGAATACATAAGTGATCCTAAAAACAACACCAGGGAATGCCTACATTTGATAAACACTTTCAGCAAAATAGTGGGCACAAAATCAATGCACAGAAATCAGTAGTCTTCCTATATACTGAGAGAGAAATCAGGGAAGCAATACCTTTCACAATAGCCTATAAACAAACAAACAAATAAATAATAAATCATGAGGTAACTCTAACCAAGCAAGTGAAAGACTTGTATAATAAACAGTCTTCAAGCTAGGGGCTAGAGATATGGCTCAGTGGTTAAGAGAACCACTTCTAGAAGACCCCTGTGGTGGCTCATAACTGTCTATAACTCCAGTTCCAGGGGATTCAACACCCTCACACAGACAGACATGTAGGAAAAACACAAATGCACATAAAATAAGAATAAATAAATAAATCATTAAAAAACCCTTAAAGACAATGAAGAAAGAAACTGAACAAGCTTTCAGATGACAGAAAGGACTCCTGTGTTTATGGATCAGAAGGACTAGTATAGTAAAAATGGCCACCCTACAAAGAGCAATGTCCAGAGTCAATGCAATCTCCATCAAAATTCCACCACAGTTCTTCACAGAAATTGAAGGGACAGATTAGCTTCATGTGTAAACACACACACACACACACACACACACACACACACACACACACACACACACACACACAGCTAAAACAATCTTGAACAATAAAATGACTGCTGGAGGCCTCACTATCTCTGGTTCTCAAATCGTGCTACAGAGGTATAGTAATACAAGCAGCATGATATTGGCATAAAACAGACGTATCTACTGAATCAAGTTGAAGACCCAGACAAAAGCTCACACACCTATAGAGACCTGAGTTTTGACAAAGAAGCCAGAAATACACACTGGAGAAAAAGACTGCATCTTCAACAAATGCTGGTCAAACTGAATATCTGTATGTACAGGGATGCAATAGACACATACTTATCACCCTGTATAAACTCAACTCCAAATGGATCAAAGACCTCAATATAAAACCAGACAAACTGAACCTGAAAGTGAGGAATAGCCTTGAACTTGTCTGTGCAAGGAAAGACGTCCTAAACAGAACACTGATAGCACAGGCACTAAGATCAACAATAAATAAGTGGGGCCACATGAAACTGAAAAGCTTCTGCATGGCAAAGGACAATATCATTTGGACAAAGAAGGCTACAGAATGGGAAAAGATTTTTACCAACTACACATCTGATAGAGGGTCAATACCCAAAATATATAAAGAACTAAAAAACTGGACATCAAGAAAACAAATAACCCTTTTGTAAAAAAATGGTATAAAGGGACTGGAGAGATGGCTCAGCAGTTAAGAGCACTGTCTGATCTTCCAGAGGTCCTGAGTTCAATTCCCAGTAACCACATGGTGGCTCACAACCATCTGTAATGAGGTCTGATGCCCTCTTCATGTATACATAATAAATAAATAAATCTTTTAAAAAATGGATACAGAACTAAATGGACAGTTTGCAAAAGAAGAAACACAAATGGATGAGAAACACCAAATGTTCAACATCCTTAGTGTTCAAGGAAGTTCAGATCAAAACAAATTTGAGATTCCATCTTACACCTGTCAGAATGGCTAAGAGCAACCAAACAAATGACAGCTCATGCCCAGTTGAAGATATGGGGGAAGGGGAACACTCATCCATTGCTGGTGGGCGTGCAAGCTTGTACAGTCACTATAGAAATCAGTGTGGAGATTCCTCAGGAAGCTGGGAATAGATCTACTTCAAGATCCAGCTCTACCACTCCTGAGCATTTACCCAAAAGACTCTTCATCCTACCACAGAGACAACTTGCTCATCCATGTTCATTGCTTCTGTATTCATAATACCCTGAAATTGGAACAGCCTAGATGTCCTCAACAGATAAATGGATAATGACATATGGTACATTAACACAATGAGTATTACCCAGTTGTTAAAAAAAAAATTCATAAAATTCACAGGTTAGAAAGATACAGCTAGAAAAAAACTCATTCTGAATTAGGCAACCCAGACCCCAAAAGACAATATGGTCTGTAGTCTCATATTGTAGATGGTGACTTGCAAGCCTTCAATAGACAGTATAATCCTTCAACCACAGAAATTAGGTAGAGAGTAAAGGACTAGGCAGAGGGGAGGCTATCCCAAGGAAGAGATAACAGGGACATTTGAAGGTCACATGGAAACCTACTACTACAGTAGAAGCTTCTAAAATATATATACATATATGAAAAAAATCTAAATGGAGTCACCAAATAACAGAGGAGACAAAGCCTCAACTGGATATCTCTTGACACCAAGTGAAACCTCTGGTGCCAGGAATAGGTTACATTTAATTGAGTTGTTGGCCAAAGGGGCCCCATGGAAACCCCCAAACAACTGAGGCTATCATCAAGGCTATAGGTTGCTCTCCACCAACCGATGGTGAGGCAGACCCTATTGCTGAAGACAATACTTGCATATGTCACTGAACATGGAGAAGTTGGGCTGGTGCCTACCTAGAGCCTGCACCACTACTGACTAGTGTTCACGGCACTGCAAGTTACTCTGCACACTGCTAGAGGAGAAATGTAACTACCAACCCAGTTACAAACCCTGCAGTATACCATGTGACCTACCTGCATGCTATCTTAGTGTAATAGTGGCACAAAAAGTTGTAGAAACAACCAACCAATATCTGAGTGGATATAAAGCCCACTCCACAAGAAGAGACCCATGCCTGGCACTGGTTGGGTGTCCAAGAACCTGAGACTCGATGGGAACCTCGGGTAAAAGCAAATACTATTGTTCTGCTGAAGGACATATAAAATGACCCCTAACAACATTCTGCTATACCCATAGATCCGTGTCCCACCCAGCCATCATCTGAGAAACTGCCTCCTACAACGGATGGGAACAAAGACCCACAATTGGACAATGCGTAGAGAGTGGAAGACCTTGGAACACTCAGTCCTAAATGGGATGTCAACATAAAGTCCCTTCCCCTCGGGGCTCAGGGAATTGTACAGAAGAGAAGGCAGAAAGATGGTAAGAGCCAGAGGGAATGGAGACCATCAAGGAAACCGTGTCTTTCAGACACAAGAGCACTGATGTACATATGGACTCAAAGAGACCATGGCAGCATGCACAGGGACTATACAGGTTTAAGCCAGAGAAGGGTCCCAGTGCTGAGAGATAAGTGAACACAAGCCCCCGTTCCTAACCAAGAAGCTCTTTTCAGTTATAACACAAGCCCCCATTTCTAACCAAGAAGCTCTCTCCAGTTATAACACAAGTCCCATTCCTAACCAAGAAGCTCTCTCCAGTTATAACACAAGACCCGTTCCTAACGAAGAAGCTCTCTCCGGTTATAACACAAGCCCCATTCCTAACCAAGAAGCTATCTCCAGTTAACAACAGCTTGCAAAGGAGAGCATGGACTTCTCCAGTGGAGTCTTACTGTGTGAAGTAACCACACGTAAGGGCAGGTCCAGTGTAGATGGCCAACGCAAAACTAACTCAATGGTATTTTTGGAGATCATTTGTCTCAGACTGCTTTGTTTAGGATTTTTTTAAACCATACTGGTCTTTTATTTGTATATTATGGCTTCCAATTTTGTGTTTTTATGGTGTATGTGTGTGTCTATATATCTATGTTTCTCATGTTCTTTTTTTTAAATTCTGATTTTTTTTTGCCTGTTTGTTTTCTAAAGAGAGAGAGAGAAAGAAGGGTGGAGTTGGACAGAGGAGGATGTGGGGAGGATCTGAGGGGAGATGAGGGAGGGGAAACTGTGATGAAAATATATTATATGAAAAAATACTCTCAATTAAACAATACACACACACCGCACAGGCCCTTTGGACTCCTGCAGGGCAGAGACTATCAAGGTCAAGCAAACATTCGGGACTAGAAGAGAAAGCCCAGGTTTGTCAGGAGCCCGGAGCCGTTGTCACCACGGTGCAGCACATTCAGCAGCTTTTCAGCCAGGTCGGCTATGATTCGTGTTCATCATAATATAAACACAGGTTCATGACAGCGCATGTGGAGAACGTGGCTTGAAAGATCGCTTCATCAGCCCTTTGCTGAATCCATATTCCATCTCACATCTTGTGGGCCTGTGCTCCGTGACCGGTGCTGTTTCCCATTAACAGAATTATCTTCCCTCCCTTCGGGGGGGGGGGGGGGGTGGGGGGGGGGCCATGTAACACAAAAGCCTTAGCTTGAAGATAAAATGATTGCCCCCTTTGAGAAATCAGCTTTCAACAGAAATCACAGTTAATTGGGAAAGGTTCCCTGGAGATATAAACCAAAGGGGTGGGAGTGGGGGCGGGGTGGGCCCAGCAATGAAAAATGTCACAAATTTAATATTCTCTCCTGAGAGGCAGCATCACATCGATTGGATAGCAGCGGTGATTATATTTGACTGTTATATTTTTCTGTCGTGATGTGCCACAAATGTAAATTAGATTACAGTTTCCTTTTACATTTTTATTTTTATTTTTGTTTTAGTGCAAAGGATCAAATCTAGGGCCTCATGTGTGCTAGGGAAGCACTCTACTGAGACACCCCAAACCCTTTTAATACACAATTTGTAAATGACTGAAGATGAAGACTTGTATATTCTTTCAGTGATTAATAAAAATTATTGGCATTGCTGGGCAGTGGTGGCACATGCCTTTAATCCCAGCACTTGGGAGGCAGAGCCAGGCGGATCTCTGGGAGTTCGAGGCCAGCCTGGGCTACCAAGTGAGTTCCAGGAAAGGCGCAAAGCTACACAGAGAAACCTTGTCTTGAAAAACCAAAAAAAAAAAAAAAAAAAAAAAATTATTGGCATCAATAATTTTTCACAAATTCACAATATCACAAGGCACAAGAATACAACGGGAACACAGAACAGCAACACAACACTTGCCCCACAAAGCTCAGGGGCTACAAAGAAATCCAGATACACTTTAGAGAACCTCACATTGGCCCCCCACTTTCTGTCAGAAGTCTGCATAGACCCAGCCAGGGAGTATAAGCATAATAAAGAACAGAAGTCTGCACCCAGCCAGGGCATATAAACGTAATAATGAATCTTAAGTCCAGACAGCTCTTGCCTCAGCCCCATCACTATCCCAACTGGGAGCCAGCTCACAACAGTTTAGGCAATGAATAAATAAATAGGAAAACTAATTGTAAATCTGTGGTAGATGTGACCTTTTAAACGTCAAGTTTTCCCATTTTCTCTCAAAAATTCTCTGTTCGTTCTCCACACCCATTACCCGTTTCCAGATGTCCATGGTGAGAAACAAAAATAATAAGAGAACTGTAAGAAATGAGAGACGGGGAAGTGTAAGTGTGAACAGCGAAACAATCTATGCATGCTAGAGTGTGGGGGTTCGCTTTGAGTACCCTGGAACAGGCATAAGCAAGTAGAACTCAAATGAAAAAAGTGCTTCAAAAATGTTCTCAAGGACCCGAGATAAGATGGGGATTCATTTTAAATGACCCTCTAGATGCGTCTTCATGGTTCTTACAAATACTAGGTCGCATGAGAGCCCTACTTCTAGCGGAGTTCTGTTGGGAAAGTTTTTATACTTCATTTCCAGGCACTGTCTGCCTCCGCTCCAGCCCCATCATAGTGTACAGGGGCTGAAGTCAGGGCCCCACTGCAGTTCTCCTAAGAACTCTCTCTCTCCCCCTCCCTCTCTCTCCCCCTCCCCTGTCCTTCCCCTTCCTTCTCCCCCTCCCCATCCCTCTCTCTCCCTCTCTCCCCCTCTCCCTCCTTCCTCTTTTCGCATCTACCTTGCTAGCTATGAGAGGAAGACTACATAGGAAGCCTTCTGGAGCACACAGTGACTTTTGGTCACACTTTTGGATTCTTCTAGAAAGATCTATGACAGATCCAGCTAGAGTCACTTTCTACCCCCAGTCCAGTTGTTCAGGGGTGATATCCTTCCCACTTTCCCAGTCATCTATAAGTTATTGACTGTTTTTGTTACGCCTACATTTTATTTGCTTCTCTATAAAATGAAGCTAATACTAATTATTCAGCAATAGCAGATTACCATGTGTGTGTATGTGTACATGTATGTGTATATACGTGTGTGTGTGTGTTCTCCAGATCACCTCCCCCAGAACCTTAATGAAGAAATAGGTGATGAAGGACAGCCTGGAGTCTTAACATTCAGTCTCATCAAAGTGACTTTTACCTAAAGCCCTCCAAGGTAGAATAAGTAAAGGAGAGACCCAGTCACATGCAGAGAGATCCATGAGATAGTGCCAAGCCTCAGGAATGGGTGAAAGGCGGACCATGCACAGCTAGGTCAGAAGCTCAGCAGGTACAGAACAGGTTACGCGCGCGTTTTGAGGGAAGGACTGTTTTGTAGTGAGTGGCTCAAGACCGTGAATAGCTGGAGCACATGGAAGCTCCCTGACATAAATCCTGTGATGTGGGAGGGGCCTGAAGCCAGCTTCTACTGGAATGAGCAAGACATCAGAACCATACATGGCCTGACAGAAGAGACACTGGGCAGATGACATCATCTGTGACTATGGATGCAGCGAAACCAAAGATTCCTGTTTCTGCAAGCGTGGGAAAGGCCCTCTTCACACCCCGGGAACTGCCAATGCATTGTTGCTTTCCCAGGAACGAAGAACATAGCAGCTCTCGGATGCCACTCTAATCATAACTCCACATGGCAACTTTGACACCAACGGTCTGTGTTTGCACTGCTACTGGAATGGGCATGTGTTTATTCCCCTTGCTACTGGGATGCTAAAAACATTTCTAAATGTATATGTATGTATTATATACATATATACACACATGTGTATATACATATATACATATACATATGTATATGTAAATATATACACATTTAGCTATATATTTATATATCTTCAATAATACATATTAATTTTTGAAACTTTCAAAATCATTAGAAGAGTGAAAGTAAAATAAATCTCTTATCTATAATCTCACTGCTAAAAATACATCTTGGTAAATATTCCTGCATAAAGGTTTACAAAAATGTTTAACATTCGGGGGCTGGAGAGATGGCTCAGAGGTTAAGAGCACTTGGCTGTTCTTCCAGAGGTCCTGAGTTCAATTCCCAGCAACCACATGGTGGCTTACAACCATCTACAATGAGATCTGGTGCCCTCTTCTGGCCTGCAGGCTGAACACTTGCTGTATACATAATAAATAAATAAATCTTTAAAAAAAAATGTTTAACATTCATGACTGTTTAAAACTCCAAATAAACTAAGTCCCCAACAAGAAAGACGTGTTTAAATATAATTTCCAGTGTATCACAATGTGGACTATTAAATTCAATAATGGAAGACGGAAATAAAACTAAGTGGGAAAGTTGAGCACAAATTGTGCACACACTAAACTCAGGAGCATGTGCACATTGAGTGTGAATGTGTGCTCCGAGGGTGCTGGCACTATTAGCTCATGAGACCCTGTGGTTAAAATTTCAAGAGTTCCACACACATACGTATATATACATGTATATGTGTGCATATGTATGTGTATTTATATCCATATATGGAGACAGAGAGAACACGAGCACACACACAGGTCTAATTCCCTACCTAGCTCAAACTAGCCCCGTGACCCTCCTGTCACTGCTTCCCAAGTGCTGGGAGGTGTAAGCCACCAGGCTGGGCTGTCATTTCATTTTTGAATGGCACAAAAACTCCATGTAATATTCTTTCAGGGTTGAAAGACTGTTGTCCTTTTTCAGTTAAAAAACAAACAAACAAAACAAAAATCCACTCCTTTTCTTGACAAATGAGTGAATTCTCCCCATGTTTTCATTTTTCACCTTCATCTTAAGCATCAATAGAAATAACCTCCAGCAAAGTTCATGTTTGGATCACATGTTGGCGCTAACTATTAATGCTCAACAGCAGTTTGTGTTCATATTAAACTATAGATCGTATCCAGGTGATAGTGGCACAGGCCTTTAATCCCAGCACCAGGCGGATCTCTGTGAGTTCGAGGCCAGACTGATCTCAAAAGCAAGTTCCAGGACAGCCAGGACTGTTACACAGAGAAACCCTGTCTCAAAAAAACAAAAAACAAAAAACAAAAAACAAACGAGAGAGAGAGAGAGAGAGAGAGAGAGAGAGAGAGAGAGAGAGAGAGAGAGAGAAAGAACGGGGAATAAACCTGAGTACAGGGAGTGGGAGCAGAAATAGGAAGTGAGAGTGGGATTAAGCCAGTGGGGCTGGAAAGAAAAAGCAGGATCATTTATGATTTTTTAAAAAAGTTAGACTGGTGTGTGGCACCTAAGGGAGGTCAGTGTGGGGTGTTGGGTGTGAGTGGGAACAAGGCTGGTGCCTTAGGACACAGCATCAAAGATCAAAAGGTTTCAGCCTTATCAGATCTAGGTAAAGAAGTACTGTCCTGGGAACGCTTTGGCTTAGCCTCCCTGTACTTCCGGATTCTCTGAGGTTCAGATGCAGTTGACTCAAAGCCTCTATCCTGAAGGATCATGTCTCCTCTTAAGATTTTTGCAAATTCCCAGGGACTTCAGTTTGCTTGGTCACTCTGGAACAGGAAGTTGTTCCAAACACATCTTGTATTTTTCCTATGTCAATCAGCTTTTCTTCCTTTCTTCCTTCCTCTTCTTCATCCTCTCTCTCCCTCTTCTCCTAAAAGCCCTGACTGTATTTTGATACTTCTGATTCCAATCCAACATTACAAATTCTTTTTTTAAATATTTATTTATGTATCTGACTGCTCTATTTGCATGTATGCCTGCATGACAGAAGAGGGCACCAGATCTCATTACAGATGGTTGTGATCCACCATGTGGTTGCTGGGAATTGAACTCAGGACCTCTGGAAGAACAGCCAGTGCTCTTAATGGCTGAGCCATCTCTCCAGCCCATAAAGTCCATTCTTGTTTCTCCTTTTCCTTACTTACAAATCCTCTTTCTTACAGTGACTGTGATTATGCTTAAAGTATCTGCCTATGTGCTAGTCCCTAGAACGCACAGCCGGTTTTTCTTACTGCTACGCCATAGAACTAAGCCATCATCTGTATACTGGAAATGAAGGAACTGCATATGCAGATGAGGTTGATTGTAAACAGCAGGGCGGACATCACAGGCCTACTCTCTGAAGTCCGGCTTCGGATCCTCCCACCGTCTGAGTTTGTTCAAGACAATAAAACAAAACAATCACTGAGCATTTTTACCACTCCCTATAATTAACCAGTCCCACACTGCGGAACACAAGTCAAGGTGGCCAAAATAAAATAGGGAGAATGGATAATGCCAGTATTGAGAAAAACAAAAAAACAAAACCAAAGTTTGGACTTTAGGAGGAAGTCTCTACAGTGTAAGTGAAAACTCCTGTAAAGAAGCCATGTCTGGCTGTGAACGGAAAAGCTTCTGGAAGGAGTCTGGGTCTGCAGAGACTGACGGAGCAATTGAAATTTCAGTACTGTGGAAAGACTGGAATTTTGTAGGTTCAGAGGTTAATTACTTTATCTTGGACTAGTTTTAGCCTCTGGAACAGCCATGCCCAGCCCCAATCTGGATCTGAACTAACACCTCCTGATAAATAGAAACCTCTTAGAAGCTATTAACTTAGCAGAAGAACACTAACTCCCACCAATCCAAGAGCTAAGACTGTCATGAGATAGCATCTTGGGCCTGAAAATAGCAGCACCCCCCCATCTCATCCCACCCTCCTCTCGGGTGTACCCACCAACGTATTTTAAATGTGCCTTGATGTATGACTTTCTTTGTTCTGTAAAACTACAAGAACTTCGTGAAACGGCTTCCACACTGAAGTGTAGAGTTTAAGGTAACCTAAGTCTGTGTTCCCAGGCCATGGCTCCAGAAGAAACACTCTCTTGTCCCCTTTAGGATGGAGACTGTAGTTTTTACACTGGCAACACTTTTCCACAGAGTAAAATATGGGAAGATGTTTAAAAAAAATAAGGAGTGACTTTACTGTGCTATTTTTGAAAATTTAGCCAAGAAGATCAGTGGATTAGTTCTGACTCAGGGATACAGATTATGTGTGATTTTGACGCCTGCAAGTTCGTTCTCCACCTACCCACCCTTCAGAGTACCCTAAGCTGTGTGTGTGTGTGAGTGTGTGTGTGTGTGTGTGTGTGTGTGTCTCGTGGGGTGGGCAGGGGGAGGGAGCGGGGGCGGGGGGGATGATCCCGACTACCCAGATGCAGAGGGTGGTTCTTCATTAGAGAATCGTACAGTTGCATGAAAATTATTCAACAATTTAAGGTTGCCATTACCGTGTCTTGTCAATGAATCACCCCAGTCAGCTCTGTGTCACTGCTTCAGGTGATGGAGCCCAGGTTACAGCTGGGCAACTGTAGACAATGTAACCCTGAGAGTGTTAAATAGATTGATGAAGTAGTGTTAAATAGAGCAACATTACTGTACTTTCTTTGAGCAAGAATACCTCTGTAAGAAGCATTGTAATTAGAATGGATGCAGTAATTACAGCTACACACAAGAGTGTGGGCATCGTGGGCCTCTGTTATTGCCTGGTCTTGGAGTCAACTATTCAACTGCCATGCTGGTGAAACTATCATGAGAGCACACGTCACCCAAAGGACGGCTCCGTGACAAAGCTAGATGGGCAGAGAGGCTGTGGTTTGCCTCCATAGACTTAATATCAACCTCACCTGCTATTGCTTCCCCATTTGGCACATTAAGAAACAGAACCTGGCTGGGCGGTGGTGGCGCATGCCTTTAATCCCAGCACTCGGGGGCAGAACCAGGTGGATCTCTGTGAGTTCAAGGCCAGCCTGGTCTACAGAGTGAGTTCCAGGACAGGCACCAAAACTACACAGAGAAACCCTGTCTCAAAAAACTTTAAAAAAAGAAAAAAAAAAAGAAACAGAACCTTAGCAAAGTTGGAAAATTTGACATAATCCCATGTCTAGAATGAAATCCTGTGCCCATCATATGCCAACCTTATACTCAACACTGAATGAAAAAATAAAAATAAAAAGGAAAGGACATGACTGCTCCTGGGTCTGGTGGATTAGAAAGTTTATTATAGATAAGAGGGAGAGCATAGCCAGAGGCAGAGACAACTGGGAGAGTCTGAGTGGACATGACCCTGAGCCTTATGAGGAGGGGGGGAGGGGAAGGGAGAGAGAAAAGAGGAGAACCAGGTATAGCCGCCAAGATGGCAAAAGATAGAAAAGGGGCAGGTAACCAAAATGGCTGGATTATACAGCGAAGGGCAGCCCAGCCTCTGGACGGGAGAGTTCCAGGGTAGAGGGTGGGGTATGCCAGTCATGCCCTGTAACAAACAGATAGGGACTGAGGGATGCTGGGAAAACCTGATGGCCTTTGACATGCCATTAGTCCCAGGGTTTGAGACTTAACATACATCACACTGGGAAGCTTTTTGTTTTGTTTTATTTTCAAGGTAGAGTCTCACTATCAAGCTCTAGCTGGCCTGGAACTCACTATGTAGATCAGCCTGGCCTTAAATTCACAAGACACCTGCCTGCCTCTGCCTCCTGAGTGCTGGACTAAAGGCAGGCACCGCCATGCCTGGCCAGAAAGCTTTTATTTTTTCAAGATATATGTATGTATTATTCACGTGTATGTATGTGAGCCTGCACAAGTTTATGTGTACCACATGCGTGCAATGCTTGTGGAAGCCAGAACGTGCAGTGCTTGTGGAAGCCAGAAGAGGGTGTTGAGTCTCCTGGAACTACAGTTGTGGTTGGTTGTGGGCCACCTGACCTGGGTGCTTGGAACTGAGCTCAGGTCCTCTGCACGAGTAGCATAGTGCTTTTAACCACTGACATCTCTCTGGACCCCACTGGAAAACATTCAGATGATGAAAATTACCTCGTCTCTCTAGAGTAGTATTTGTGGCTGGCCAATAACAGGTGGTCACTAGGGGATGAACAAACACTGTGCTCAGCAGGACATGGAAACGTTCCCTGTTTTCCTAGGCCAGGAGGGCAGAAGAGGGCTGACTATTTATGCATGGCGTGTGAATACAAACAGGAGAGTCAGGCTTAGAGTCTGTTCACCTCAGATTTGACTTTTCCAGCTTCCTCTCCACAAGAGGGGAGAGGCAGGGATAAGATGAGCGTAGAGTGACCAGTTAAAACAAAAACATCCCCCAAAGCTGTCTCCCTGAGAATTGGAGTATCATTACTTATAAATGACATAGGAGGGGTTATGCAGGATGGTTCAGGACAGGAGATGCAAACAGCTTGCCATGTTTTAAGCAGAAACAAGTTTGACCCATTGAAATAGCAGTTACTGAAGTCACTGGCAGATCTTGATCTCTAGAAAGAAATCCCCCTTTGAACCAAGTTGCTGGGAAGCTATTCCCTGGAAGCCATGACTCAAGCAACTGTATTACATAATGCATGACCGTAACTAGAGTGGAGAAACTAGGAAGTAGGGATGAAGGAGCTGAAGACAGAATTCATCTTACTCCCCACCCCACCATGGAGAAAGCTGGGGGGTGGACACTGCAATGTCACTACCAAAAGGCTTCACATTTTGCACTGGAAAGAGCCCACAATGATTAAGAGCACACTGGCTGCTCTTCTAGAGGACCCAGGTTCAACACCTTGTACTGACATGGCCACTCACAACCATCTGTAACGCCACTAGGGGAAATCTGATGCCCTCTTCTGGCCTCTTCCAGAACTGCACATACATGGTATACAGGCTTACATGTGAGCAAACCCCCCCCCCCTTTTTTTTTTTAAATAAAGCTTCACATTTAAGGACTTGGCAATGGAGTACGGCAATAGTGAAGAGAATGGTCTCCACTTTTGCCTCCCCAAATTTCATACAGGTACAGCAAAGTCTAGGAATTTATTTTAGGAAATGAAAATTCCAGCTTTCCAAATTCTATAGAAGAGAAAAATATCTAGATAAATAATAATAAAAAAATAAAACCAGCCAGTGAAGATTGTCTGCTACAAAGAGGAAATGGAAGGCTCCCATGTTGGTTGATGGCTATAGAAACTATTGTTCAAGTCATACCTCCAGCTTGGTGCCTGAACAAAATCTGACATGTATTAGATGATGCTCAAAAAAGTGTTTGATGGACAAGGGATGGGGACAAGTGACTGAAGGCTCGCCTAGCCTGTGCAAGGCCTTGGGTTCGATCCCTAGTAATGTTAAACAAGGCAAAACAATGTAATAGATAAAAGAACAACTCCATCAATACATGTACATTGTTCACAAGAATGAAACTTTCATGTTTTCTCCCTCCTCCCATCATCACAAATTTTCAAAGTATTGAATTTTTTTTACCTTTTAAATTTATTTTTAAGACCTATCCTTTCATTTTTTTTCAAAAATTCATTTTGTTTATGTTTGTTTCTGTGTGTGCATTTGTGGGGGTTGTTTGAAGCCAGAAGAGGGCATCAGAGGAGGAGCTGGAGTTACAGGGTGAGCTGCCCATGGAGGTATAGAAAGAAACTGAACCCAGGTCCTCTGGAAGAGCACTAAGAATGCTCAATCACTCAGCCACCTCTCTCTGTTCACTCATTTCAAATACAAGCTTCTATAGTCTGTTTTTTCTGCCCGACTTCTGACGTATTTATTTTCTGTCCTTCTCTGTCCTCAGTTCTACCTGTCCTGACCATGATTACTCCATCTGCCCTACCTTTCTTGAGGTTTTTTTTTATATATATAAAATAAAATAAAAAATAAGGTTAAAAAAAAAAAAGAAGCCCTGACATGACATTATGAGACAAAGAACGTCCAAAAACACCATTGAGTTGACTTTCTATTGGCATTCTACTGACGGTCATGCAGCCTGCCCCTAAGAGTAGTCTGTTTCCCTGGTGAGACTACTGAGGAGAAAAATTGTAGTTTCAAGTGGTTATCCATTGGAGATAGCTTCTCGGTTAGGGGCGGGGCATGTGTCCACTTCTTTCATCTGTAGAACTCCATCGGGTACAGACCCATGTGCATGCTACCTCAGTCTCTGTGAATTCATACGTGCACTGATCTTGTAGACTTGGAGGGCCTTGTTTTCTTGGTGTCTGCCATCCCTGTTGGCTTTTACAGGCCTCTTTCTACCTCCACTTCCACAGGGTTCCCTGGTATGTGAGAGAAGGGATTTGATGGAGCTATCCTGTTTAGGCCTGAGCATTCCAAGGTCTCTCATTCTTTGTATAATGTCTGGCTGTTGGTCTCTGTATCTGCAACAGGAGGAAGCTTCTCTGACAATGGCTGAGTAAGACACTGAGTATAGCAGAATGTCATTAGAAGTCATTTTATTGCTACTTTGTTTTTTTTGGTGTTGTTGTTGTTGTTTTGTTTATAACAACAGTATTTGATTTTACCCTAAGTCCCTGGCCAGCTAGTCTCAGACACTTGGCCATCCATGAGGTGTTGGCTATGGCTCCATGGTCTGGTGGAGTGGGCCTTATGTCAAATCAGATATTGGTTGGTTACTCCCACAAGCTTTGTGCCACCATTACATTAGCATATCTTGTAGGCTAGATGCCATTGTGAATCAGAGGGTTTGTGACTGGGTTGGCATTTACGTTTCTCCTTTGGCAGCATGTATCAAAGATGCCAGCACACAGGGGTGAAGGCTCTGTATAGGTACCAGTTCGACATCTCCATGTTCAATGTGGGTGTTGTCTTCAGCAATGGGGCCTTGTTTGTGGAGAGCAGCCTACAGTCTCGGTAACAGCCTTGGTTGTTCAGAGATTCCCATGGGACCTCTTTGGCCAACGACTCAGTCCTGGTATTGGAAGCTTCTTTTGGTGACAGGAGATGTCCAGCTGGAGCTCTGTCTTCTCTGTTACTTGGTGATTATATTTACATAACCTTCATATATGCACATTTTTACAAAACTTCTACTGTATTAGGTTTGCATACGAACCCCCAACTGGCCCTTAATTTTAGCTATCTCTCCCCATATTCCCTGTCTTGTCCCTGCTAGGTCTCAAAGAAACCCAGACCAATGGCGGAGGGTTAACATATCAAGGCAAACGCTGGCCACCATGTTCTGAGCTTCACTGCCCTTCCCTAGCTGCCCTTTCCATATAACCCAGCCACTTTGGATCTGCTGGCCTCTTTGCCTCCTGGTGCTCTCAGCTGCTGCTCTTGACTCTTGCTTGCCTGTCCTCCTGGCTACTGGCTCTCTCCTCTCCTCTCCTCTCCTCTCCTCTCCTCTCCCCTCCTCTCCCCTCCTCTTCCCTCCCCTCCCCTCCTCTCCTCGTCCCCACTCTCCTTACATGGCCCGGTTCAGTCTGCAGGTCATGTTCAGTCTGGACCATTCCAGAGGCCTCTGCCTTTGCCTGTGCTCTCCCTTATATCTATAACAACAAACCCTCAACCCCCTCCCCCAGGAGCAGTCATATCTTCCTTTTATTTCTATTTTTTTATTCGGGGTCTTTGATTCGATTCCATTGATTCACCTGTCTGTTTTTATGCCAATACAAAACTGTTTTTATTACTATGGCTCTACAGTGTAGCTTGAAGTCAGGGATGGTGATGCCTCCGGAAGATGTTCCCATCCCCTTAATTGTCCCATTCCATCCTGCTCCCGCATCAATCCATACCTATCTATTCTATTTACCTTTCCTAGGGAGATTCCCCCTCTAATCCCTCACTCTGTACCTAACCTCTGTGGTTTTATGGATTGTAGCTTGGTTATCATTGACTTAACAGTTAATATCCACATATAAGGGAATGCATATCATATTTGTCTTTTTAGGTCTGGGTTACCTCACTCAAGGTGATTTTTTTTCTAGTTCCATCCATTTACCAGTGAATTTCATTTTATTTTTTTAAACGGCTGAGTAACATCCTATTGTGTAAATGTACCACATTTTCTTTGTCCATTCTTCTGGTTGAGAGACATCTAAGTTGTTTCTAATTTCTGGCTATTATGAATAGAGCAGCAAGAAACATGGGCGAGCAAGTGCCTCTGTGGTAGTATGAAGTGCCCTTTGGGAATATGCCCAAGAGTGGTAAAGCTGGATCTTGAGGTCGATCTAGTCCCATCTTCCTGAGGAAGCACCATGCTGGTTTTCATAGTGGCTGTACAAGTTTGCACTCCCAGCAGCAATGGTTGAGAGTTCCTCCTTACTCTACATCCTCACCAGCATGGGCTGCCATATGTCCCATTGATCTTAACCATTCGGACAGGTGTAAGATGAAACCTCAAAGTAGTTTTGATTTGCATATTCCTGATAAAAAAGGATGTAGAAGATTTCATTGTTTCTCAGCCATTGTGTTCCTTCTTTTGGGAATTATCTGTTAAGATCATACCCCATTTTTAATTGGGTTGTTTCCTTGATATCTAGTTTTTTGAGTTCTTTGTATATCTTGGATATTTGCCCCTCTATCAGATATGTAGTTGGTAAAAAAAAAATCTTTCCCTGTTCTGTAGGCTGCCATTTTGTCTGAATGACAATGTTCTTTGCTGCACAGAAGCTTTTCAGTTTCATGTGGCCCCACTTATTCATTGTTGATCTTAGTGCCTCTGCTATTGGTGTTCAGTTCAGGAAGTCTTTGCCTATCCCAATGAGCTCAAGGCTGTTCCCCACATTCTCTTCTATCAGGTTCAGTTTATGTAGTTTTATATTGAGGTCTTTGATCCATCCTGAGTTGAGTTTTGTGCAGGCAGGTAAGTATGGAGCTATTACGTTCTTCTACGTGCAGTCATCCAGTTTAACCAGCACCATTTGTTAAAGATGCTGTCTTTTTTTTCCAGTGTGTATTTCTGTCTCCTTTATAAAAACTCAGGGGTCCATAGGAGTGTGGATTTATAGCTCGGTGTTCAATTCAATTCCATTGATCAATGTGTCTGTGTTGTGCCAATACCATGCCTTTTTTTTTTATTACTATAGCTCTGTATTATAATTTGAAAATCAGAGATCTTTTATTATCTGCAGTTCTTTTATTATTCAGGAGTATTTTAGTTATCCTGGGAGTTTTGTGTTTCCATATGAAGCTGAAGATTGTCCCTTCAATTTCTGTGAAGAACTGTGTTGGAATTTTGATGGGGATTGCATTGAATCTATAGATTGTTTTTGGTAGGATGGCCATTTTTACTATATTAATCCTACTGAATGATGAGCATGGGAGAGCTTTCCATCTTCTGATATATTTTTCAATTTCTTTCTTCAGTGTCTTAAAGTTTTTAATCATACAAGTCTTTCACTTGCTTGATTGGAGTTACCAGAGATATTTTATATTACTGGAGGCTATCGTGAAAGGTCTTATTTCACTGATTTCTTTTTCACTCCATCTGTCATTTGTATATAGGAAAGGTATTGATTTTTGTGAGTTAATTTTGTGTTCACTACTTTGCAGAAAATGTTTATCAGCCATAGGAGTTTCCTGGTGAAGTTTTTAGGGTCACTTACGTATAAAACCACTTATGTATATTATCTACAAATATACTTTGACTTCTTCCTCTCCAGTTTGTATCCCTTTGATCTCCCTCAGCTGTCTTATTGATTTAGATAAAACTTCAATTACCATATTGTATAGCTATGAAGAGAGTGGACAACCTTGGCTTGTTCCTGATGTTAGTGGAATTGTTCTGAGTTTCTCTCTGTTTAAGTTGGTGTTGGCTATGTGCTTGCTGTAAACTGCTTTTTTTATGTTGAGGTATTTCCCTTGCACCCCCCTAGTCTCTCTGTGACTTTTATCATAAATGGGTGCTGGAGCTTGTCAAATGCCTTTTTTTTTTTTGCGTCCAATGAGATAATCATGTGGTTTTTGACTTTTAGTTTGTTTATATGGTAGATTACGTTGATCAATTTACATATGTTGAAGTATCCCTGCATCTCTAGGATAAAGCCTACTTGATCATGGTGGATGATCTTTTTGATGTGTTCTTGGAATCATTCACTGTGTTAGTTTTCTTGAAATTTTTCATCTCTGTTCATAAGGGAAATTGGTCTAGAATTCTCTTTCTTTGTCGGGTCTTTATGTGGCTTGGGTGTCAGGGTGACTGTGGCCTCAGAAGAAGAATTAGGCAGTGTCCGTTCTATTTCTACTTTGTGGGATAATTTGAAGAGTGTTGGCATTAATTCTTCTGGTATAAATTGGAGCTAAAACAACTTGCCCTGTGCTTGGCTTTCGTCAGGAGACTTAATTACTGTTTCTATTCTACTAGGAGTTTTAGGTCTGTTTAAATTGCTTATCTGATCTTGATTTAACTTTGGTAAATAATGAATGTTGAGAAAATTGTCCATTTCTTTTAGATTTTCCATTATTTCCTGTATTTGGTGAACTACAGGTTTTTAGAGTATGTCCTTGTGATCCTCTGGATTTCCTCAGTGTCTGCTGTTATGTCCCACCTTTTCATCTCAAAGTTTGTTAGTTTGGGACTTCTCTCTCTGCCATTTAGTTACTATGGCTAAGGGTTTGTCAATCTTACTGATTTTCTCAAAGAACCAACTTTTCATTTCATTAATTCCTTGTATTGTTTTGTTTGTTTGTACTTTATTGATTTCAATCCTGGGTTTGATTATTTCTTGCCATCTACTCCTTTTGAGTATGATTTCTTCTTTTTGTTCTAGAGCTTTCAAGTGTACTGTTAAATTACTAGTATGAAATCTCCCCAATTTTTTTTATATAGGTACTTAGTGCTATGGACTTGTCTCTTAGAATCACTTTCATTGTGTCCCATAAGTTTGGGTATGTTATGTATTTGTTTTCATTCCTTTCTAGAAAGTCTTTAATTTCCTTCTTAATTTCTGTCTTGATCATTTTTTTCATTCAGTAGTTAGTTGTCCAATGTCTATGAGTTTGTAAACTTTCTGTTGTTTCTGTTATTGTTGATATCCATCTTTAATCTGTGGTGGTCAGATAGGATGCAGGGTGTTATTCCAATTTTCTTGGATCTGTTGAGACTTACTTTGTATCTGAATATGTGTTGAATTTTGAAGAAAGTTTTATGAGGTACTGAAAAGATATATTTTTATGTGTGTGTTTGGGTGAAATGTTCTATAAATGTCTGCTAGGTCCATTTTGGTTTATAACATCAAACAGCTCCATCATTTCTTTGTTCAGTTTTTGTCTGGATGGCCTGTCTGTTGATGAGAGTGGGGTATTGAAGTCAGTGTATGAGGGTCAATAAGTAATTTAAACTGTAGTAGTGTTTCTTTTATGAGCTTGGGTGTCCTTGTGTTTGGTGCACAGATGTTAAGATTTGCAATGTCTTCTTGGATTTTTCCTCTGATGAGAATGTAGTGTCCTTCCCTATCTCTTCTGATTAGTTCTGATTAGAGTCAATCTTGTCAGATATTAAAATGGCTACACCAGCTTGCTTCTAAGTCCATTTGTTTGGAATATCTTTTCCTTCCTTTTACCCTGAGGTGATGTCTATCCTGAATGTTAAAGTGTGTTTCTTGGATGCAGCAGAAGGAGAGAGACTTTTTTTTTTTTATCCAATCTGTTAGTCTGTGTCTTTTTATTGGGAAATTGAGACATATGATGTTGAGAAAATCAATGAGCAGTATTTGTTGATTCCTGTTATTTTATTGTTGTGGTGTGGTGCTCAAAAAACTCAACGTGTAAAATACATTAAAATAATAATAATAGTAGTGCCGGGTGGTGGTGACCCACGTCTTTAATCCCAGCATCCAGGAGGCAGAGGTAGGCGGATCTCTGAGTTCAAGGCCAGCCTCGTCTGCAGAGGGAGTTCCAGGACAGCCAGGGCTGTTACAAACCAAAACCCTGCCTCAAAAAACCAAACCAAACAACAACAACAAAAATAAACAACAGAAAGAAGGTCAAATTTTTTTCAGTCCTTTATCAGACAAGGAATTTCCCTTGTAGACTCCTGTGGTTTTTGTTTGCCAAATAGGAAAAATTTTCCTATTTTGTCTGTTTTTAGAAACTGAAGGCAATAGAGAAAGCTCCGAAAACTGAGAATATCAAAGGGAACCTCTAAGCAATGTTTCTCTAGCCCAGGATAGCAGCTACTTTGAGCAAGTTATAAAGGTGGCACCCTGGACTGGGTTAGCTTCTCATCCTCTTTGTTCTTCTGATACATTAAACAGTGGGGTTTTGTTTGTTTTGTTTTAAGACTATGTTTAGCTTTCTTCCTGAGTAATAGACAACCAAACTCATTGACCTCCCCTAACAAAAAGCCACATCTTCTTTGCCTAAACTAGAACTCATTAAGATGGGCAGTGCATTATAAAAACAGAATACTGGAACCAAAAGGGCTTTCAAGAGTCTTCCCACTGCACACCCTTGTTTTTTTTAACGAGAAGAAACTGAGACACGGTGTTCTGTGGACTCAGGCCTGCTTCTGACCTTGGTGACATTCTCTTTGCTGTTCATCCAGCAAAGACCTAGTGTGTCTAGAACACAGAGCACTGTGAAGAATCTGTGTGGATATGCAGTGTCTTCAACCACATGCCCCAAGACTACCTCCAACAATGCGTGCACTCCACAGAATGGTGTACTTGCACCTTCCTGACTCAGTCTCTCTCCCTCTTCATGTCAGAATCCTGTCCATCTCCCAAAGCCCAAATCAACTGCTAACACTCCACTGAGACTGTCCCAGATCCTACAATCATGCTTATTTATTCATTTTTCCTCATTTCCATATTATTTCCTCCACCGGGCTATTCCAGCATGTATCCAACTGTCTTCTTCTGGGGTATGAATTATTTAGGTTGAAGACATGTCTACTTTTTCTTCTGATTCCAGCCTTTAAGGACACTGGGGAAAAAAAAAAGCAAACATTTTAGCTGATTTTTCCAGAAGAGGAATTTTCAAGTGCCATGAACAAAAAGGGAATCAAATGGTAGAATCATTAAAAAAAGAAAAGAAAAAAGAAAAGAGAAAGCAGTGTGTTAACTTGATGATGACCAAACTTGTTTGTTCTGGTCGCTGTTGGCTTGCACGTGAAGTAGCAGGTCCCTTATGACATTTTCTAGTTGAGTCTTCTCATCTCACTGCCACTAGCACTGCTCAAACCCCTCCATCTCCTGGAGTCCCCCTTTTACCCTCATATCATATGTGTTCGATTATCTCCCCTTTCCCTTAAAGACCATTTTCCCCAGCTCATGGGCCCCTTTCTGGTTTCCCGGCCTCCACCCATACCCACCCCCATATAAAATACACACACCAAAAATAGAAGCTAAGATCTACACATGAGAGAGGACATGTGGTGCTTTTCTTTCTGAGCTTGGGTTACCTCACTTAATATAATATTTTCAAGTTCTATCTATTTGACTGTAAATTTCATAACGTCATTTCTCATTATAACTGCATAAAATTCCATTGTGTATATGTTACACATTTTCATTATCTGTTCATCTATTGATAGACATCTAAGATGATTTTATTTTCTTGCTGTTGTGAATTCGGTAGCAATAACATAGGTAAGCAAGGAGCCATCTCTGTATTAGGATACGCAGTTCCTTGGGGATATGCCCACAAGTGGTAGAGTTCAGTCATGTGGTAATTCTGTGTCTTAGTTACTTTTCAGTTGCTGAGACAGAGCATCGCAACCAAGGCAACTTACAGAAAGTTTATTGGGGCTACAGCTTCAGAGGGTGAGACCATCGCTGTCATGGAGGGGAGCGTGGCAGCAGGCAGTCAGGCATGGCCCTGGGGCAATAGCTGAGAGTTCACATCTTGAGACAAAAACCACAAGGCAGAGAGAGCCACACTGGAAATGGTGTGGGCTTTTGAAACCTGAAACCCGGGGACACGCCTCCTAATCCTTCCCAAGCAGTTCCACCAACTGGAAACTAAGTATTCAGACATATGAGCCTATGGGGGCTATTCTCATTCAAACCTCCATATACAGTTTTCAGTCCTTTGAGAATTCTCTGCACGGATTTCCATAATGGCTACAAGAGTTTCCTTTGTCTTTCCCCACACCCTGAGCAGCATTTATCATCACCTGTTTTCTTGACAGCTGTTCTAAGGTAAGGTGGGATCTCAGAGTGACTCAACTTGGCAATTTCCTGATGCCTAAGGATGTTGAATACTTTGTAAAAATATTTGTATTTCTTCTTCTAAGAACTCCGCTCAGCTCATTGTTTTTGTTGCTTTGTTTTTGATTGGGTTGTTTCTTTGCTATTTAATTTTTAAAGTTCTTTTTATATTCTAGATAGTGAGCCTCTGTCAGATGCATAAATAGAAAATATT
This sequence comes from Peromyscus californicus insignis, assembly GCF_007827085.1. Classification (NCBI taxonomy): domain Eukaryota; kingdom Metazoa; phylum Chordata; class Mammalia; order Rodentia; family Cricetidae; genus Peromyscus; species Peromyscus californicus. Next base: position 66,412,419 of record NW_026294617.1, on the reverse strand, counting down.
TTCTCCTGTAGTGTGTCTTCACTAAGTTAACGTCTTCTTTTGCTGTGCAGAAGCTTTTTTTTTTTTTTTTTTTTTTTTAAATTCATGAGGTCTCATTTTAAGTCATGAGGCCTTATTTCCTGAGCAGTTTCTGAGTTTCGGGTCTCACTTTGGAATGTTTCATCCACTGGAGTTGACAGTTGTGTAGGGTGTGAGATAAAGATCTAATTTGTTCTTCTACGTGCGAACATCCAGTTTTCTCAGTGCTATTCATTAAAGAGGCCATCTGTTCCCCAATGAATATTTTTGGCATTCTTATCAAAAGTCGGGTAGTTGTAGCTTCATGGACTTGTGTCTATCTTTATTCTGTTCCAGTCAACCCATGTGTTTGTGTTTGTGCCTGTGTCATGCTGCGTTTGGTACTGCGACTCTTTGGTATGTCTCGAAATCACATATGGTGATGATACCACTAGAATTATTCTTTTTTGCTCAGGAAGGCTTTGGCTATCTGATGTGTTTCATGTTTCCAAATGAATTTTAAGATTGTTTTTTCTGTTTCTCTTTTTTAGAGTTCTTTGTATGTTCTAGATATTGAGCCTCTGTATGATGTATCTTTTTACTTCTGCTGTGGATTTCAAAAATTTTTTTCTCTGTTTCTTGTAGTTGTAAGTTTTCTCCAGTTCTGCCGAGGGCCCACAGTCGCTCAGACCCAAATAAGCACACAGAGGCTTATATTAATATGAACTGTATGGCCATTAGCTCAGGCTTATTACTGACTAGCTCTTACACTTAAGTTAACCCATAATTCTTATCTATGTTTAGCCAAGTGGCTTGGTACCTTTCCTCAGTTCTGCCTTGACATCTTACTTCCTCTGTGTCTGGCTGGCAACTCCTGACTCAGCCTTCCTCTTCCCAGAATTCTCCTTGTCTGCTTATCCCACCTACACTTCCTGCCTGGCTACTAGCCAATCAGCATTTTATTTATCAACCAATCAGAGCAACACACATTCACGGCACACAGAATGACATTCCACAGCAGTTTCTCTCTTTGGAAGAAGGTGTCCTTTCCTCTCTCTGAGTCCTTCTCACCAGCTCTCACAGAGGAAGCCATTACACATGGAGCTGTTTTCCTCATTTCTCTCTTGGCATGTTTGCTTCTGGCATATAAAGTATTTACTGATGTTTGCATGTTGCATGTGTATCTTGACACTTTGCTGTAATCGCTCGTTAGATCTAAGAGATTTCTAAGTTGGAGTAGCCATTAGTCCGGGCTCATATATGTCCTTTGAGGGTACATTTTGAAGCGTGACAGCTTGTTGGTGAAATACATGCAGAGCTCAGAGCAAGAAAGTTTCTGGAAACTGAGAGGAAAAAAGGTGATGCTAGTCACTACTGGAAGGAGAATGTCATCATCTGTCCAACATGCAGTCACATGCTCACCCTGGAGCACTGGGTAAAGTTTGTGTAGCCTAATATGGTATGTGCTAAGACCTTTCGCTATAGTAAACATCAAGGCATGCTACCCAAAGCAGGAGAAAGATGTGAGGCAGCCAAGAGGAATAAGTAGCTCATTGGAATTCTGTTCATTGTATTTTTTTTTTCAGGGGAGAGAGAGCGTGAAGTCCCCCACTAGAGAAAATCATGCAGTTTAATTTTCTGTATTTGGGGAAATTGTGAGAGTCAGCAAATCCCAAGTACACTGAATGAGCCTCACCCTAGGAAAACCACCTTCTTGATCATCATATCCCCCCAAGTGAATATTTTAAAAGTCACGTTGAGTAAAACAAAGTTGAAAAATAAACTTTAGTTTCTTCTTTCTTTTTCTCTTCCCAGACAATTAAGTGCTAACACCCTTAGCTGTGGCCAGCAAGGTAGACTTCTGCTCTGGTGGAGGCAGTCATTGCCCGACTCTGCCTACTGCAAAGCCCAGAGCAGCTGCAACCCAACTGCAGGGGGAAACACCAACTGCCCAAACACCATTCTCCACTTCAAGTGAGAGGAATGACAGATTCCTGGGTTAGAGCGACATTCAGCATGGGTCTTCGACAGGGCAAAAGCACCTGGTGGGGTCATCATGAAGGTGCTAGTTAAATTGGAGAGAGTTTGAACATTAGCATAAATAATGATAATGATGAAATAAGATAGGATATGTATACACTGCTTTTCTCATCCCTGTAACAAAGATGCCTGGTAGAGAGTTTAGGGGAGCGAAGATAGCTTTTGCTTTCAGAGTGTTCAGTCTGTGGTTTCTTGGTCTCATGGGTTTGGACAGAACATCATGGCATGGAATGTGCTGGCACAGGTGTTCTGTACTTCTTGCTGGATCAGAAGTCAGAAACTGGTGGTTAGGAATGGCCTTCAAAGGCATGTCCCAGTGGCCTACTTCCTAAAGTTTCCATAGCCTCCCCAAATCAGGCCACCAGCTGGGGACCAAGCATTCAAAGTATAATCCTGTAACGGACATTTTATACTTAAGCCCTGACAGTCTGAGTCAAAACTGATAAGGTAAATGAGTAAATTGAAAGCTGGGGGATGCAGAAGGTATTCATGTAAGTTACAGCTTGCCTTCCTTCAAAGCAAGTGTGCTGACTGGTTTTATGTCAACTTGACACCATCTAGGGTCATGTGAAAGGAGGAGATCTCAACTGAGAAAACGCTTCCTTAAGATCTTAATTAGTGATTGATGTGGGAGGGCCCAGGTCATTGTTGGTGGTGCCACCCCTGGACTGGTGGTCTTGGGTTCTATAAGAAAGCTGGCTGAGTAAGCCATGATGAGCAAGCCAGTAAGCAGCACTCCTTCCATGGCCTCTGCATCAGCTCCTGCCTCCAGGTTTCGGCCCTTACCGCTTTTGATGGTGAAATGTTATATGGAACTGTGAGTGAAATGAACCCTTCCCTCCCCAAGATGCTTTTGGTCATGGTGTTTCATCACAGCAACAGAAACCCTTTAAGACAGCAGGTATCGACTGCAGAGAAGTTGCATAATGGTAATTCTTTAAATGTGATGAGACAAACGGAAATTGAGCCTCAAAAGCTTATTACGAGAAGAGTGCAGCAGTATCTGCAGAATTCCTGTCAAATACACACATTTTAAACCTAATGCTGCAGAAAAAAAGACAAATCCCAAGTTGGGGCATTCTACAAAAATAATTGTTCTGTCATCTTTCCACAGTGCCGTGGTTGTGGTAGGCTAAGAAAGACCATGGACGTGTTCTACCCTAAGGGTTACAAAAGGGACATGACCGCTACACATGGCTGAGCTGCTGGAGTGGGTTTTTTTTGTTTAGAAGACATCAGCAGGACACCTGATAAAATTCCAATGAGTCCTGAAGAATAGATGGTAATAGCTTGTCAATGGTACTTTTCTAGGTTTGATAGTTACATTGTGCTGTGTAAAGGAATGTTCTTATTTATAGAAAATACATAGTTAATTATTTAAGGATGATGAGACATTATGTTGGCTACCTATTCTCCATTGATTCCGGAAAAAAAAAATCTTTATTTTGATTTTCCTCCTTCTCTATCAGTTTGAGTTATTAGAAAAGAGGGGGTTTTGTTGTTGTTGTTGTTTTTGTTTGTTTGTTTGAGACAAGGTCTCATGCAGACCAGGCTGGCTTCAAACCTACTATGGCTCAAGGACAACCTGGAACTTTTGATCCCCTACCTCTACACTTTACAGGTAAACATATCCCTACCAGTTTATATGGTGTTGGGGGTTGAACCCAGGGCTTTGTGCATAGTAGGAATGCACTTAGCAACTGAGCTACAAACCCAGTTAGAAAAAAAAATTTTTTTTTGTTTTGTTTTTCGAGACAGGATTTCTCTGTGTAGCTTTGCGCCGCTCCTGGATCTCGCTCTGTAGACTAGGCTGGCCTCGAACTCACAAAGATCCGCCTGCCTCTGCCTCCTGAGTGCTGGGATTAAAGGCGTGTGCCACCACTGCCCGGCTAGAAAAAAAATTTTTTAAAAGGATCAAAACTTAGGATAAAAATAGTTTTGAGTATGCTGGTTAAGATTAAAACCAAACTAAGATAGGAGAAAAATAGTCACAGCTGACTGATAACATTTGTTCATGATTAAATTTGAATTTCAAGAGTGTGGTGGGTTGAATGAGAAACATCTCCCATAGTCCGAGGCATGTGAGCGCTTGGTCTTCAGCTGGGGGCACCGGGCGGGCTTAGGAGGTGTGGCTTTGCTGGAGGAAGTATGTTACTGGAGTGGGCATTGAGAGGAGAAAGCTTTGCTACTTCCAGTCCACTTTCTGCTTCCGGCGTGCAGTTCAAGAGGTTAGCTCTCAGCTTCCTTCTGCCAGCACACCTGCTACCTGCTTTGGATTATGGACTCTAACCCTCTGGAGCCGAAAGCCAAAATAAGCTCTTGTATAAATTGCTTTGGTCGTGGTGTTTTGTTGTTGTTGCTTTTTGTTTGTTTGTTTGTTTTGGGGTTTTTGGTTTTTTCGAGACAGGGTTTCTCTGTGTAGTTTTGGCGCCTGTCCTGGATCTTGCTCTGTGACCAGACTGGCCTCGAACTCACAGAGATCTGCCTGCCTCTGCCTCCCGAGTGCTGGAATTAAAGGTATGTGCCACTGCCGCTGGCTGGTCGTGGTGTTTTATCACAGCAACAGATGAGTAACTAATCCAAAGGGCTTTGTTTTACTTAATCATTTGCTCGGAATAAACCTGTGCTTAAAAACAAATCACCAGCAACCTTTTCAGTAATTCCTTCTTCCAAATGCCATAATGGACTTTGTTTTTTTAATATTAGATATGGATGAATTTCTCCTTTCCTCCCTCCCTTTTCTCCTGCCCCAACCCTGTCCTTCCTTCCTTCCTTCCTTCCTTCCTTCCTTCCTTCCTTCCTTCCTTCCTTCCTTCCTTCTTCCTTGTGGTGCTGGGAACTAAACCCAGAGCTTGTCCATGCTAGGTTAGCCCTCTACCATGAGCTACGTCCATAGCCCCCAAACTTTACGCATCATCTATTTGAAAATCTTGAGATTTGGGGTCACAGACTGAGAGATCTGTACATGGATCCCAGTGTCTTCACTGGAGGACTTCCACTTTGGCAAATGGTTTTATTCTACTAACAAACCCAAGTTGGGGTAAAATTTGTGCTTCAGGGATTCTGTGATCATACTAGAAAAATAGAAAAGATGTCTAACTTTATCTACCTATCCAAACAATAGGTCTAATGTCAAAGACACTGCTTGAACTAAGATTAAAACATAAGGAGGTTGTATATAGAAATGTATTAAGCATTTTTCTGTGGGCTTTCCTGTATCATTCTAAGTTGTTTTAAGAATTTCTTACTAGGCTAGAGATATGGCTCAGTAGTTAAGGGCACTTGTTGCTCTTGCAGAGGATCATCATCCCACATAGAAGATGATTCTCATCACCCACATGGAAGGTCACAACCTCCAGTTCCAGGGATCCAGTGCCCTCTTCTAACCTTCCTGGGCACCAAGCATGCAGGTGGTGCACATGCATACCTATGGGCAAAGCACTCATAAAATAAAATGAATAAATATAATTTTAAAAAAAGAGTAGTAAAAAAAATCCCACAGAATTACATTACAGAGCTGGTTAACCACATAGAGAAGGAAGTAGATGATTTCAGTGCCGTTCATGGAAAAACAATGGAGTTATTAATAATGGCTTGTGGTAGTACCTATCATTTACATAACCTGGCTTGGAGTCCCAGCAAAGGAATTTAAGAAGGCTAAAGAAATTAAGCAAGCCCTTAACAAGCAAGAATGGAAAAGATAGTTACTTGTAATGACTTCAACAGACTCCATTTTCCACATATCTGTTAATCATGTAGGACCACGGTTTAATACTTTAAAAGTCAGAACTTGAGCATTTTGAAGCCAATCATTCTGAGTGGTTACGGTAAGTCATCTTGGAACAAACCTTTGTTCACGCACGTCACAATTATTACCATAACTTTAAATGCTATAGCAAGGTCAAGGATACCCTTCCCTCCGAAAGCAATTCCTTCAGAAATGGTTGCCATGTTCAGAGCCCAACTTTAGACACCAGGGATGATGTGGCAGTATAAGGTACTGAGAACATGGCGGTTGGGCCCAAGGAACCCGAAAGGTTGACTCAGATTTCTCCTAATGAGGATCCTAGACTGTGCTTTTTTATTTATTCTTATTTGGTTTACACGTTTTTATTTTTAATTTTTTATACTGCCAGTGATTGAGCTTATGGCCTTGTGCATGCTTTGTAAGTTTTCTACCACTCCCCATTCTCTCTCTCGTTTTCATTTTAAGATAGGGTTTCTCCGTGTGTGGCCCTGGCCATCCTGGAACTCTCTGTAGACCAGGCTGGCCTCGAGCTCACAGAGATCGACTTGCCTCTGGATCCTGAGTGCTGGGATTAAAGGCGTGCACCACCACCACCTGGCCCGTTCTCTTACTAAATCACCCAGGCTGGCTTTGAACTTACTCTATAGCCCAGGCAGACCTTGAATCTGTGACTCTCCTGTCTCAGGTTCATGATTAGGCTATGCCATTAGGCCTGACTGGGACTGAGCTTTTAAACCATGAAAGACCCTAGGAGTTTATGGACAGCGCTAGAGAGAGGAATTCTAGGGAGAATAGTATTATTAAATGAAATTATGTGACAGAGAAATGTAATTTTATACTGTTACTGAACTACAGAGGTGAACGTATCAGTGGCATTAAGATAACTACAATCAAGCATAGGCTTTCCACTGCTGTGACAAAGTGCCAGAGTCAGCAATGGGAAAGGAGGGAAGGGCTATTTTGGCTTTGGTTTTTAGAGGTTCCCATCTGTGGGTGCTTGGCACCATTGTTTTGGCCTGCGTTGAGGCAGAACAGCACGGAGAGAAGGAGGTAAGTGGGAAAAGCTGGTCACCTCACACTGGCCACAAAGCAAAGTGAGAGAGGGGAAAGGCAAAAGACCCTTCTGAAGGACACATACCCGGTGACCTAGCTTCCTTCCTTTGGGCCCCACCTCCTGAGGGTTGCATGACCTCGTGCCACAGGCTGGCGAGGAGGCCTTTAAGATGTGAGACAGCAGGGGACATTTAAGATCTAAACCTTAACAACCTCTTTCATAAATGTTAAGCTATCATCATATATGTATGTGCATATGCATATATATATATATATATATATATATATATATACATACACACATACGTGTATGTGGAAAATCTTTCATGCATGCAGCAAACCATGACCCTTATCTGTTGTTTCAGATAGGCTGATAGGGTTGTGGGAAATGCGAGATTGTTTTTAAATCTAAATGTATCACAGTAAAATGAATGTAGGTTTATTAAAGAATACTGAACAAATCTGAATAATATTGCTGTTTCCATAAGTAAGATAAATGTATTATTTTAACATTTGGATATTTCAAATATGGGAAGGGAGTATAGAACATTTGAGCTGAAACAATCAGCTAATTTGCATTAGAAACCTACTACAAATTTAAAACGCATTCATTTTAAACTCTCAGTTAATGAAGACAGGCCACCTTGTGATTAATAGGCTTTGAAAGCTTGAAATGAACATTTTTTAGAGGTAGCTCAGCGAGGCAATTCAGTCTCTGCTGCTTAATATTTCCTTGTCTATAATCTGTTTCTTTAACCCAATCATGGCTACTAATTAATCATCATGAAGTCATTATTCTTTAAGTATTCCCACACCATCTGATGGTAACAGGTACAGTGACGTGAGCAGTCTGTCACCTTCAGCATTTGCATAAACATTGAATGAGCTCCTGACAAGAGGAAAACACTAAAATCATGGTTGGTCTTAAAAACAAGTTATTCTATTTTGGATTTTAAATAAAGCCCAAACTACAAATGTCACTGGGAATGTGAGGATGTTCATTTGGAGTGTCCCATGTTATCGGGGAAAGTTTTGAGTCTCTGTCTAAGGTTTTGAGTTTTGTTAATAAAATAATTTAAGAATGGACTCAGAAGGGAGCTATATTAGCATTTTAAAAACAAACAAACAAACAAACAAAACCCCAGGGCAGGCAAACCGTAAATCTCAGCAGCTGTCTGGAGGAGCTGTCAAGAACAGATGTGGAAAGGGTTGGGGAAGTAGCTTCAGAGATAAAGAGAGAAAGCCCAGAGTATCCAGGAAAGCATATCCAGGCACTGACGAATATCCAAATAATAATAATAATAATAATAATAATAATAATAATAATAATAATTTTAACATTTTAAAAATAATAAGATTAAAAAAAATAAAATTTAAAGAAAGAAAAAGGGAAAGTTAGCCATTCTGTATGATTCAGAAAAGCAGGTAGACTTAACCCAAGCACCCAGCTGGGGCTCCGTTAAGAGACTGCACAGGAGCAGGGATTCTGGAAGGAAATATAAATTATTTCCTTAACTGAATAATTCATCTCCCCATCTTTTTATTGTGTCTGAAAGTGAATCATCCTTTTTGAGGTGTGGTGTCTTAGCCAGGACTCTGTTTTGGAGAGTTTGGAATGTTAGATTCCCACCCAGGGCAGAGAAATAGCTCTCCCTTGGTCACCACGGAGCCCTGATCAAGGCTGCAGCGACATTCCCGTCTCTTCGTTTAGGAGATGGGTTGAAATTGGGGAGTAGATACAACTCATTTCACCCTAAAATCTAGGGTCCAACTCTGAAGCCGTTCAGAGGGACTGTGTCCGGTCTGGAGTTCCAGGCCCACTTGTCCCTGGCGCCTACAGGCAAGGGTGATTTAAGAGCACTCATGAACCGGTGTTCCCCTCAGCTCCCCTGGCCAGAGAAGCAAGGGTGCTCCTGCAGGTTCTGCTTTTGGAGGTCTTGCCCCTAAACTGCCTAGCTGGTTTCCACCTCCTCTTCTCACCACGAAGCAAATTGCCTGTTGGCTCTGGGAAATGGGAGTCTCTAGAAGCAAAAGTGAGTACCGGAGTACTTTTCCGTGGACTTTCACTTTCGACATTGTTAACAACAAATTGTGGAAAATAACAGCTACATTTCTATAAATATGTATGTCAAGTGCTGCAAGAAGCAGGTATGAACGGACCGCAAGTCCTCCTTGAGGAAGCAACAAATGAGAAAATCACCTCTCCCAGCCCTGTTCCAATCCGGGTACTGGCTATGGCGCAGGGATAGGAAAGTCCTTCTGAACTCCGTATGTCCTTTCCCATTAAAGCTTAATGGGAAACACTGGGATTTATAATCATTAAAGGTTACGAAATTAAAAACTGTGCTTTGTTTCAAAAACTCAAGGCTACGGTTCCCAGGCCCTTCCACTAAGAAACAGTTACTTCATCACTTTTGCTCTTGGGAAAAGTGCTTGGCACACAGTGAACAGAAATTAAAACATGAGACAGCAGATCTCCAAAGTGCTTGCAGCCTAAAAGGTCCGTAGGCATCTTTTATGTAATAAGTAATGGACTAGCTGGAAAACTGCCTTTCAAAGAGGAAGCCTGGGGCCAAAAAAGATGGAGACATGTCAAGGCCTTTGAGAAATGGAGTAACATGAGGTAAAACTGGGAAATAGTCAGGGCAAGTGGTTTTTTTTTTTTTTAAATATAAAGCCACTTAGTGGAGTATTTAATGAAGTTTTATTTAAACAGATTCTACCACATGAACATCTGCATTCTGCTTTCCTGGGCAATGTGGACTTTGGGAGTACTAGGCACTAAGTAGGGTGCCAAAGACGGCTCTAAATTGCATTGCTAGCCTGGGTGGTCCAGAAGTGTGGAGAACCAACAATAGTCCTTTGCTTTCTGCCAAGTTGAGCTTTTCTGCAAGAAGTTTCTAGAAGATTCTTATTGCAGATTGTCAGTGGAATTTTTACACCCACTCGATAGTCGGTGATTATAAATTATTATGTACTAAGAGCAGAAAGGAGTCATTTCTAATGTGAAAGAGGGAGGGAATATGTTGAGATTTAATTTCTTGAATTGCCTGTAGCTGAGAAGTGGAACGTATTTGAAGTATTTCCCCCCAAATTTTTATTCAAGTAAATGTTAGGTTAAGGGGAGTGACAAAACAGTATGGAGGAAATTCACAACCAAGAGATAGGTAAGGCCATGCTGGCTTTCAGGTGACCTATTAGACAGTCTAGGTGAACAATTAGCAGGTCAGACTGTGTTTCTGAGAAGAAGGCGAATATCTCAACAAGGGAAACGCCAGTTTTAAACATCTTACTGAGGAAAGTCTGCAGTTTCGTGAAACAGGAAAATCTGCTACAGGTCTATAAATTTTAAACCATAAGGCAATCCAGATTAATTAGTCCTTGTCTCTGTGAAGCCCACCTGCCCCCAATTTGTTTGCATTAGCATTGGAATGCAGGAACAATTTCTTTTTCTCTGAAAAAATTTTACATTTATTTATCGTGTTGTATGCCATGACATGCATGCAGAGGGCAGAAGATAAGTTGCAGGAATGCATGCTTTCTTTTCTACCACGTGGGTTCTGGCCATCGTACCCAGGCGATCAGGCTTGGCAGCAAGTACCCTTAGTACCTAGTCATCTTGGATGCCCATGGGACATTTTTTTTTTCCCTCTCTATCAGCTCTCAAGTTTTGGCCAACTAGGCCTTGATCTGTATGATATTCATTAAATACCTTATGAAAAGTGGCTTGCTTCGACGGTGCTGAAGATTGTGTTTCCACCCATCCCTGTTCCACGCGGTTCCAGGACGTCAGCCCTTTATAAGCAAAGCCTCTTTGTCATCGGACCTTCAAGGACAGTTTGGAGCTGCTGTCTAGAGGCGCCAAAGAACCAGGTGCTGAATCATTAATTTCATATGTCAGATTAGGGCCAAATGTCTTTGAGCTTCATCACCAAAGTAAAATAACCAATGCTTCAAAAAAATTTTTTTTTGGAAACACGCTTTTATTGTGGGCCAGACACCGCTACAGATTTTCTGCGTGATGGTTGTCTGTCAGTCCACTTCTATGAGAACCTCAGATTGAACACGTGCGAGCGTGGGGAAGAGCATAGGGGTTCCATTCTCTGCTTGAACATCCCCAATGATGGGATTAATGTTTGGCAACTGGCAAGCTTTCCACAGATATTTGATTAAATCAACCTTCCCCAAACCAATAACTTCTAGTCATTTATTCATTTAAAGTTACTGGAACTACCGCGTTAGCGAATCTGCAATAAAAAGTGTGAAGGATCCCCCCTACAACCCCCCACCCCCACCCCAAGGATCTTTAAATACAACAATGCCCCGGTCGTTTATTAAAAAAATGAACATCGCGTCCAAACCTAGTGCTATGTTTTGTATTCCTGGCCCGAGGTTGGCCTCGGTTCCTCCCCGGGAGGCGGGTGAAGGATGTCTTTGCTGCCCTTGAGTCTCCTTCCTTTGTAGTTTTTTTTTTTTTGGCTTGCGCGCGGTTACGCTGGCCCCCGCGGCTGCTGCGGAGCGCGCAGCGCGGCCACGCCCGGGAGCGCGCAGCTCGGGCAGCCTGGCGGGCGGGGCGGCCTCGGACGGTCGAGCGGCTCCTCGCGCGGCGCCGCCCTCCTCCCCCTCCTCCTCCTCCTCCCCTCCTCCTCCTCCTCCCTCTCCGTGCGCTGTGTGGTATCCCTGGAGGGACGGAAGGTGTCCTCCCGGGTCCAGGCCCTGACAGGCAGCTGGGCGGCCGAGAGCGCGGATGCTCGCAGGCGTGCGCGCGTGGGAGGCGGCTGCGCTCTTCCCACAGGGCCCCCGCGCGGCCTGAGGAGCCCCGCTCAGCCGGGACGCTCAGTGGCCGGGGACTGGGCCTTGGGCGCGCGCGAGGAGCGCGGCGGCGGCGGCGGCGGCGGCGGGAACCCCGGGACCCCGGGCCGCGCGAGCCAGCCCCGAGGCGCCTCGCCCACGCTCGCTCCCCTTCCCCCTCCCCCGCTCCGCTTCCTTCCTCCGTTCCGCGCGGGCCGGACGCGAACCGGGGGCCGGCCTCGGGGCCGTTCAACTTGGCGGCTCCGGGCCCGCTGCCCGCGCGCTAGTTGTGAGGCGTGGCCGGGCGCAGGAGGCGCTTGGGGGGCGTGGGACTCCCCAGCTGGCGGCGGCGGCGGCGACCGAGAGGGCGCGCGGGACAATGAGCTGGGCAGCTGCGCGCGGCGGCCGCCTTTAGCGGGCTGAGCGGGCCCACCTGCCAGCCGGACGGCCCGAATGGCCGAGCCAGGTGTCCCGCGGCTGTAAGGCCGGAGCGCCCAGATCGCGGCGCGCGGCGCGCCCGGGGCGCCGGGGACGGCCCTTTATTAATTCATCCATTTGTGGCGAGCTCTCTGAGCAGCCGCGATGGCCAGCACCAGGAGCATTGAGCTGGAGCATTTTGAAGAACGGGACAAAAGGCCGCGGCCGGGGTCGCGGAGAGGGGCTCCCAGCTCCTCCGGGGGCAGCGGCATCTCCGGCCCCAAGGGCAACGGGCTCATCCCCAGCCCGGCGCACAGTGCTCACTGCAGCTTCTACCGCACGCGGACCTTGCAGGCCCTCAGCTCGGAGAAGAAGGCCAAGAAGGCGCGCTTCTACCGGAATGGGGACCGCTACTTCAAAGGCCTGGTCTTTGCCATCTCCAGCGACCGCTTCCGTTCCTTCGACGCGCTCCTCATGGAGCTCACCCGCTCGCTGTCAGACAATGTGAACCTGCCCCAGGGCGTCCGCACAATCTACACCATAGACGGCAGCCGGAAGGTCACCAGCCTGGACGAGCTGCTGGAAGGTAGGAGGGGCGGGCAAGGCGCGGCAGGTGCGGCCCGGTGCCCAGCGGCAGGTGCAGTGGCTGCGGGCCGCTGCGCGCTCCCCCGGCCCAGCGCAGCGCCGGGCAGCGTGCCGGGCGCTTTCTAGGCAGCCCCGGGGATCGTCTGCCCCCCTGGAGTTGGTGTTGGGCCGGGGTGCACACATGCTCTCTCCTTCCCAGGAGATTTGCCTTTTTAAAAGGGAAGAAAATTCTAACGATTCGAGACAAATACAGACAATGGTACCTCTCAAATTAGCCAGCTTATTTTGGCTGCAAGGGCAAACTGTTGGAAAGCATGGCCCTCCAGTGAGGCGCCGGGCAACCCTTGGTGGAGCCCAGGGCAGCTCACCTGTGCTGTCCCTGTGTTTGGGATCCCGCACACTTTCTGTGCACAGCTGTGGTTCTGACTTGCTTGGCTTTTCACTTGTGGCAGAAGTCACTTGAAAATCAAGAGGGGCGATCCAACATAGCAGGTCTCAACCTTGGCTTCGTCTTGGACCATACTGGGGGCTTTTTAAAATATAGGGTACCTGGCCCCACCCCTTAGATATTCTGATGTGCTTGGTTTAGGGTATGACTTGGGCATTTAGAGTTTTGAAAGTTGCTCAGATGATTTCAGTGTGTAGCCAAAATGGACAACTAGCCGTGTTTAAAGGATTTTCCACATTTGGTCGGCAACGAGGTGAATCAAGGTGAATCTATCCTGCCTTCTAGGGTGTAGGGAACCAGCAGCAGAGGCCTATTAGGAATTAGTAATCCTGGCACACCAACCATACATCACTCAGAAGGACTGCTGGCAATATGTTGGGTCATTCTTGAGTTCCTGCAATACTTACTTGCTTTCAGGAAGGGAGGGGTGGCTGGTAGTTAAGAACCTGATTTTCAGTTCTGAACAGCACTCAGAAAGATCAGGCAGATCCCTCAGTGTGTACGGACTGAATGTTTACATGGAGTTACCTCTCAGGAATCTTTCTTAGTGCAAATAGGGCATTCCCTGTAGTCATAGCAACAAGAGGGAAGAAGCTGATCCCTGAACTAGGCGGTTTTCTTATTTCAGCATGAGCTTATGTTCTAAAGTCATTTTCTCCCTTTAGCAGATAAGGAAATGTAAGCAGCATTTATGCCAGGGTTACTAATTTCTAATAGCCCTCAGTTTATGCTTTTTCTTTTACAGTTCACCTCTTAAAAAAAAAAAAAGGCGGCCATTCTGAGGAGTCCTCAAAGTGGCTGAGTTTCTCTGTTTTATCAAATGGTACCCTTGCTCTGGCTACATGACAAACCAATAAAAATTAAGTTGTCTTCTTGTGTGGAAGTATCAGTAGGAGGGGGCTAACTGACACATTGTCTTAGTGAGTTCTGGTTTTAAAGAACTAAGAGAAGAGGGCAGGAAATCTGTAGGTGAGTCAGTTAAATGAAGATAACATCGTTGGGAGGACCACGTTACTTTGTTTGTTGAGACAAGGTCTCACTATGTAGCCCTGGCTGTCCTGGAACTCACTATGTAGAAGAGGCTGGCCTTGAACTCACAGAGATCAGCCTACCTCCAGTTTTCTGAAAACTGTTTCTGAAACCAGATTTCTGCCTGACCGTCAGAGGAGCAGCCCAGGGAAAGACTCAACACTACCTGTGAAGTAGGCACTTGTCACGTACAGGTCCTCAGGTGATGTACCTCCTCTACCTCAAGATGGCTAATAATTTTACTGTCCTTCTCTGAAGTTATTTTGATAAGGTATTGTTAAGTAAAATTAAACTGCTTCAGAAATGACTGCCGTCATCAGGAAGTTAAGAGTATCTTCTGGCTTAATGAAAATACATGTTTCTTATTGAATCCTAGGGGATGGGTGGCCTTCTGAGTCACTTCAAGTAGGTGGTTGGGAAATTTCCTTGAAGTCTTACTGGATGGTAATTTGGAGAATCGAGATTTGGGCAAACACTGACTATGCGTACAGTCCAAACAATTGCACCACATTGTAAATAATGGTACAACACATGGTTTCTGTGCCTTTGTTGACTTGGTTCAAACAGTTTTCATAATATAAAATGACTGTAAAAGAGGAAAATTAAACTTCTTTGGTTATAGTAGAAAGATGTCTAATAGTGGATCTTTCTGTAATAATTGAACTGTGGCACATGCCTGTGATCCCAGAACTCCGGAGGTATAGGCTCATCATTTGCAGGATCATCAAAAATTTAAGGCCAGCTTGATCTAAATAGTAAGTTCCCAGCCAGCCAGGGATACATAGTGAGAACTTGTCTTTAACATTGAGCCATCTTTTTTATTTTTTTTTAAGAGTGTTTGTCATGCAAGCGTGGGGACCAGAATTTGGATCCCCAGAACCCACATACATGCTGGTAGATGTGGGGGCTTGCCTGTAATCCTAGCTTTGTGAGACAGAGTCAAGAGATCCCCAGCTGACTACTGAGACCATGTCAGTAAGCCCTGGGTTTAATCAAGGTGAAATTTTAAGGTGAAAGAGTGAAGGTAAGTCCCAGCATCAGCCTCAGCCTAGCACATGCATGTCCTCACGTGTGCCTACACATATGCAGACACGCATCTATACACAGGAAGTTTCAGGTTTCAGTTACAATCATGTGCTCCAGTGTTCAGATTGATCCCACCGAGCCAGGCGGCTCTCTGAAGTTACTTATGTCAGGGAGAGTACAGGGCCGCCCATGTTGTCAAGCCACTCCACTTCCCGTGAGTCAGTTGTTAAAAAAACGTTTCGTGTCCTTCGCCTCTCCCAGGCCAACAAACATACTCTAGGAGCGATGAAAACAAGGTAGAATTGTCTTCAGTGATGACTAGAGAGCTTGACTCAAGACAGCAAGGCTCCATCCGTCCTACCCACCAGCCCATTGATCTCAGCGGACAAAGGAAACTGACTTGGCCCAGATTTCTTTTCTCCCGCCCTTGACCTTGAACGTCTCTGGAGGATGGAGCTGACCTGGTGCAGAACAGTGTTCCTCCAGCGTGGTGACCAAGCCAGCTAGTTGATTTATCCAGCTTTCTGGATTAATGTTGCTGAGTGGGCAGGGTGGACAGGGAGTGTGGGAAAATCAGGTTGAGCCTGCCAAGCTGGAGTATCTCTAAAGGTCCATCCGGGGTGTCCAGATCAGGGCTTGTAACGTTTTCCCGATCATCATCCCCTTTTGCCTGTCACAAGTTGTACCTAACCTGGTTGTAGGGCTATAAAATGATATAGCACTTACTGAAAGTAAATCGTGAAGAAATTTATCTTGTTTACAATTTATTACATTTGTTTCTGTGTACGTGTGTGGGCATGCACGCCACTTGGAGCATGTGGAGGACAGAGGAAAACTTTTAGAAGTCTGTCTCTCTGTCCACCGCTCTGCTTTCTCTGGAATCAAATGTAGGTCATCAGGGTTGGCAGCAGACTGAGGCTATCTTGTTGTCCCTGAGGAATTTATTTACTTTTACCTCTGTGTATGTGTGTGTGTGTGTGTGTGTGTGTGTGTGTGTGTGTGTGTGTGTGTGCCTGTGTAGCTTTGTTTACCAGCTGCATGCAAGCACCCACAGAGGCCAGAGGGTTCCTGGAGCTGGAATTGTAGGTGGTTGGGACCTCACCTGCATAGTCTAATTAGTGCCCTCTTGGGTCTGTTCTCTACAGTAGACTCAGGGCAGTCTGAGGGCAGGGGTCTTAGTCAATAAAGGCGTTGTGATGTGGGATGGTCTATATGTCAAATGTGTTGCTGATTGGTCAATGAATAAATCACTGATTGGCAGTGGCTAGGCAGGAAGTATAGGCGGGACTAAGAGAGGAGAAGAGAGAGGACAAGAAGCTGGGTGAGGGAGACACTGCCAGCCGCCATCAGGACAAGGAAGATGTAAAGTACCGGTAAGCCACAAGCCATGTGGCAAGGTATAGATTAATAGAAATGGATTAATTTAAGCTGTAAGAACAGTTAGCAAGAAGCCTGCCACGGCCATACAGTTTGTAACCAATATAAGTCTCTGTGTTTACTTGATCGGGTTTGAGCGGCTTGGGACTGGCGGGTGAGAGAGATTTGCCCTGACTGTGGGCCAGGCAGAAAAACTCCAGCAACAGCGTTGTCTTGGAAATAGTTCTAATACTTTGTCCTAGGACGTTTTATACAAATAAATGTTGGTTATTGGTTGGTTGGTTCAAGATATTTGTAAAAATATATATTTTGAAAAATGGGATTCTGTTTTAGCTAATGTAATATTTCATAGTCAGGGGAAACAAAATCTTTGCAAACTTCCCAGTGTGGGAGGAATGACTC
Organism: Peromyscus californicus insignis; assembly: GCF_007827085.1. Classification (NCBI taxonomy): domain Eukaryota; kingdom Metazoa; phylum Chordata; class Mammalia; order Rodentia; family Cricetidae; genus Peromyscus; species Peromyscus californicus. Next base: position 66,395,506 of record NW_026294617.1, on the reverse strand, counting down.
TTATATAATACTTTCTGTGACTCTTGCCGCCCTCTTCCTCAAGTATGAAAAGCAGATGTGCTATACACAGCTGCAGAATAAGTCCTTTGCAGAAGAAGAATTTTGAATTTTAAAATTTGAGTGAAATATTAGGGGAAGAAATGAGAATTTGGGAGAGCAGTCATGAAATTGGAGTATAATACAGTACTACCCTGGGCAGCATTTCATGAGGTTTTAAGCCGTGGACATGGGTATTTTAAGGTCCTGTTATGGGCGATAAAGGGAAGTAGATCTCTCTGACAGTGATTGTTAAGCTCCTTCTTCAGTATTCGTAGGCAAAGAGGTGTCTGGCTAGGGCCTTCCCCCTCATCCCACCTTCCCACTGAGGGTGAGAGAGCTGTTTCTGCTTACCATTGCCATCATTACTAAATGTTGTAGCTGTAATTATTGAGTGAGACATTTTGCTTGGTTCATTTCCTCTTACCACTTATAATATCTGGTGAGAGACATGGCTGCATTATCCTCTGTACTCAGAGAAGATAAAGAAATAGCTCTTTTGTCTAGTGGTAAGAGGTAGGCATGGCACTTGAGCCTTTTAAACAGCCTCTGCTTCAGTTCTGGGGATCAGCACATGCTAGGCAGGCAGAGCTCTGCACCCCATTTGCTTCGAACTTGCATTTCTAAAGCTGCTTTGCTCCACCATCCCCTGAGAAGTGGCGGATGATATGAGGGCAAAGCCTTTCTGGGTTGGACTGCTCTTTTCACAGAGGAGGTCCATGTGGGCTTGTCTGCTTCTGCCGTAGGAAGCTGCGGCCAGGAGCTGCCATTTGTGATCAGGGGCTATCCCTCACTCGATGCTCGGCCTCCAGAGCCGTGAGAAATATATTTCTGTCTTTATGAGTCACCTACTGTGATTGGTAGTTAACACTGATTATCGACTTGACAGGATCTGAAAATCAGCTAGTAAACAAACACCTAGGCACATCTGTAAGGGAGTCTCTAGATTCTTTGGGAAGACCCACCCTAAATGTAGGTGGCATTGGGATGCTAGACTGAGTAAAAATGGAGAAATCCAGCTTAGTACTTGGATTCATCACCCTCTGCTTCCTGATTGTGGATACAGCTGCCTCATATTCCTGCAGACATGCCTTCCTGGCTTGATGGACTATAACTACAAAGTATGAGCCCAGATCAAACCCTTCCTTAAGTTGCTTTTATTCTGCAGTGAAGAAAATAACTAATACACTTGGGTTATGGATTTTTGACATGGCAGCAGAAATGATTTAAACATGACTATTTTATCTTAAAGTTCCATAATCTTAGGTAACATCTGTAGTGGGAGAGAGAAATAATCTGGACCATTTAACCCTTTGTCTCCTTTAAGAGTCAGTCAGGCTGGGGCTGGAGGGATGGCTCAGTGGTTAAGAGCACTAACTGCTCCAGAGGACCCAGGTTTGGTTCCCAGCACCCATGTTGGGCAGCTCAACAACTGCCTGTAACTCCAGCTCCAAGGGATCCAGTGCCTCTGGCTTCCTTGGTCACTGCACTCACATACCCAAGTTCTCTCCCTTATTCCCTCCCCCTCCTTCACTTCTCTCTCTTAAAATAAATTCCTTAGAGCAAAAAATGTTGGTCAGGCCGGGCATGGTGGTACACATCTGTACCCCCAGTACTCTGGAAGCAGAGGGCAAAGTATCATTGCAAGTTTGGTCAGAAGTTGTTACCTTTCTAGAAAGAAGGAATGGAAAGATACTGGTTTGGTAAGGTCAGTTTACATGCTTTTTCTTTGGTTTTTTTTTTTTTTTTTTTTTGAGACAGGGTTTCTCTGTGTAGCTTTGCGCCTGTCCTGGAACTCACTTGGTAGCCCAGGCTGGCCTCGAACTCACAGAGATCCGCCTGGCTCTGCCTCCCGAGTGCTGGGATTAAAGGCGTGCGCCACCACCGCCCGGCTACATGCTTTTTCTTAACAGGGTAATGTTTATTAACAGTTCAAGTAAACACACTAAAATAGACTCATTGTGACCGATTGTGTTACCTTTTGTTTATGTTTGTTACATTTTGATTGCAGGTGATTATAACTTACAGCATGTACTTTTGCCTGTCTGGTCTTTCATTGGCCAAGTGGCACTAGGCTGTCTGGAAACCCCAAGGATCTACCTGTCTTTGAGGTTATAGGTGTGGGTCTCCATACTTGCCTTTAAAAAAATATATTCTGAGGATCAAACTTGGGTTCTGTCTTAGGGTTTCTGTTGCTTTGATGAAACATGTGACCAAAAGCAGCGTGGGGAGGAAAGGGTTTGTTTGGCTTACACTTCCATATTGCTGTTCATCATGGAAGGGAAGTCAGGGCAGGAACTCAAACAGGGCAGGAACCTGAGGCAGGAGCTGATGCAGAGCCCATAGAGGAGTGCTGCTTACTGGCTTTGCTCATCATGGCTTGCTGAGCCTGCTTTCTTACAGAACCCAAGACCACCAGCTCAGGGATGGCACCACCCTCCATGGGCTGCCCCCCCCCCCCATCAATAGCTAATTAAGAAAATGCCCTACAGCTGAGTATTATGGAGGCTCCGTCTTTTCAGGTAACTCTAGTGTGCGGTCAAGTTGACAGAAGACTAGCCTGCATGCGTCCTGATGCGTGTGCAGCAACCACTTTACTGGCTGAGCTATCGCCATGGTCTGCTGTTGTAATGTATATACATCAGAATATACATTTAGATCAATTTAGGTTGTTGAGCTCTTCCTTAGAATATCTTTTACAAATTTAGGATTAATTTTGAAATAATGATAACATTCTTTCTTACAGTCAGTGATAGTTGAGTCTCTTCCCTCTTTTTTAAAATAATTTATTTATTTGTGTTTCGTGCACATTGATGTTTTGCCTACATGTATGTCTGTGTGAGGGTTTTGGATCCCCTGGAACTGATTGGAGTTACAGACAGTTGTGAGCTGCCATGTAGGTGGTAGGAATTGAACCCAGGTCCTCTGGAAGAGCAGCCAGTGCTCTTAACCACTGAGCCACTTCTCCAGCCCCTCTTCCCTCGTTTTCTTGCTCATCATCTTCATCTCTTAATAGCATTTTGCCTCACCTGAAGAATCAAGAGGAAGAAAGGAAATCATAGAGATGTATTACTGGTTGTGTGCCTGTCCATTAAGTGTGAGTGAAAGAACTTGAAAAATAGCCCAGTGGATATCTGTCCTCTTAGTTAAGTGATCAAAGGCAGTAGCTGGAAAGTTCCACACGAATCTTAGAATAAACTTAAATGCTTAGGAGCTCGGCTTCTAGAGATACTTGATACATGGTCTTCAGAATCTTACAGCAAAACTATGTTCAACACCCACCCCCACCTCCAAGTGCTGAGATTAAGGCATGTGCCCCTGTCTAAGTTACGTTTCCTAACTCTGAACAGACCATGTGGAGATTGGTAAAGCTTTGGCTGTGTCTTCCCCGGCCCCACTCCCTTCTCCTCTTCCGGGTGCCCAGGCTCTCTGACACACAGAGCTGCCCTGCCTCTTATCTGCCCTTCAGATGTTTCTGGCTTGCCCCAAACCTTCTCATTCTTGGAAAGTCTGTCTGTCCATCTGTCTTTCTCTTTTGGACAAACGCCTGTTTTCTCAGCCTTTCATTACTTGTATTGAATCTCAGTCGTAATCGTTATTACTTGCTTAAACTGAGGGCTAAACTTTGCTGTTAGATTCATGCAAGATTAAGGGATGAAAGAGGGTAGTCAAAGGACCCCAGAGGCCGGGAACCACTGCTTAGACGAGCCAGTTAAAGGGAATCTCCACTCACGATGCTCCAGTGTGCTTGCAGATATCAATCATCTTTCAGTTCGAAACTCTCCCAATATCCTTACACTTGTACAGGTTTTTAATATTTACCTTTTTTTTTTTTTATTGACAAGAGTCTCACTGTGTAGTTCTGGCTGGCCTGGAACTAAGATTCACCGGCTTCTGCCTCCCAAGTGCTGGGTTTGAGACATATATAATCACGCCTGGCTATATTTGATTTTAATTGACACACAGGAGTTATAGTTATGGGGTATTGTTTGAGATCTCAATGCATGTACACAGTGTGCAATGATCAGGTCAAAGGAATTGGTGTATCATCACCTCAAACTTTTTTTTTTTTTTTTGTTTGTGCTGGGAACTTTCAAAATCTTCTCTGCTGTTGACCTTGAAACATTTCACTTAATTGTTGTTAACTGTAGTCATTGTACAACTGTGTAGAGCAGTAGACATTGTTCCTCATATTCCCCGGATATCACAAAACCTGAGTATGTTTGTGTCCCTTGAAAATAAGGATAAGGGTGGCGGGTGGGTGTAGCTCAGTGGTAGAGTGCTGCTTTACAAGATTCCAGCACAGTGGTTCTCAACCTGTGGGTTGTGACTCCATGACCCTTTCATAGGGGGCACACATCGTATATCTTGCATATCAGATATTTACATCACAATTCATAACAGTAGCAAAAATACAGTTATGAAGTAGCAATGAAATAATTTTGTGGTTGGGGGTCACCACAACATGAGGAACTGTGTTAAAGGGTCACAGCATTAGGAAGGTTGAGAACCGCTGCTCTAGCATCACCACCAATAACAATAAAACAATCGATATAAAAATCTAGCATCCAAATTATGGAAGCTCAATGTTGACTACATTGTAACTTAAAAGCTATTTATAAAGACAGGGTATGTAAAGGTTTCATCCTCCAGTGCTGTCCCTGCACAGTGGCCATGAAAGATCTGGCAAACCTTCAGGACCTGTGGAAGTGTGAGCTAACTGTATAAAGGGGCAGGTACTGTTAGTGCCAACTAAACTGCTGCTCCCGGCACCGTTCAGCGCCTAACGCTGAGTTGGTGTGCGGAACTGATGTGATGCATTTCAGAATGCTGTGCATTGAGCCAGCTGTATATTCTAACTAGCTTCCGTTCCTAGGAAGTGTCTGTCCTCTGGCTTTAACTTGCTGTGAGCCTACCTTTATATTAGGTCTTATCTTATTTTTCTGACTAATTCCTGGCCAAGTTATATTCCTTGTGCCTAAAGAGTTAGAGCTTTGGAGTTGTGTGACTGTGCTTCATTGAGAAGTAGTTATTTAGATGTGTGTTCCACAATGGGGTGATGAGTTCATTTTATCCTGAAAATCAGCACACGGTTAAAATTCCTACTGTGAGCTCTAAGGATGGCTTCACTTGACCAGGTGTGAGGAGCTGAAGGCAGACCATGGATCTGTTAGTTTATCCTCCTGTGAGATCCATGTTCAGTCTCATTAGTGGAATTTCTCTTTTCACATTTAGCTCATTTCTTAGGTTTTAAGACAAACTCCCAGATCTCTGTGCAGAAACCTCAGTATATGGACATACCTCTTTCTTCACATCTCTGTCCCCAGTAGTGTCTCTGCACTTTCCTTGGTGGAAAGCATCATCACCCCCACTGTTGGATGCAGCTTCAGGAGAGGACTCTGCTTGCCTTTCAGATGTGTGAGAGAATGTGGTCCCAGAGATCACCCACGTCACTTTGTGTCTGCAGCAGATGAAGACGGCAGGGATGCTTGTGAGACCTAAGACACAAGGGTAGAGTGCACACAGCACCCCACCGGGGCAGGGGATTTTGTGTTACCTTGCTGACTCCTATTCTTTTGAATTCTGGCCAGTGTACAGTTTGGTTAGAAAACCCAAGTAAATTGTTTGACACAGCAAACAAATAAAACAGCCCTACCTTTTCCTACTCTGTATTTTTCTTAAGCAGCTATGTGGGGGTGGGGTGGGGGGTGCTCATCTTCTGAGGGAGATGTGCACGTTAGACTACAATGTATCCCGTATCTCGCAAACGTTAGACTTCACGAAGAGCAAACATACCTGAATGTGCTTTTCCTTTGTTACATTCTTTGGGGGGAACTATTTCCTTAGTTTTGGAAATTAGGGAAACACTGAAATTCCTAAGATTTACTGGTATTAGACCTTAAATGTCTGTCCATGTTTTCTTCTGCATTGCCTTGTTTAAGTGTGGTATATGTGTCTGTCAGTGTATCTGTCATTTTCTCTAGGCGGGAAGAGTCTACACTTCAAGTTAATTGGGTTTTGTTTTCCTTACAAAGTTGTCTGCCTGCTCCTACTACAAGAACGAGGCTTAATCTCAGGGTTTAGATTTTATGTCACAGAATTTCTGACCTGAATGTCACGATTTTTTTTTTTAAAATAAACTAGTTAGTGCTATTAGACAATTAAATTATAGCATGTGAGACACCAAAGTAGTCTAAAACTGCCGGTGTATGAAGTCCCCATCTCGTGAGATCACATGTAGTTATCCCACAGCCAACATCGTTCTCAGCGGTCGAAAACTTTAAAGCTTTCAGTTTGTGAGGAGGAGGAGGAGGAGGAGGAGATGCTCACACTTACCCCTTAAACAACCAGCCTAGCACCGAGAGGCCCAGCAAGAGCAGATTTTTAAAAAGTAAAAAGTTAGGTGTTGGAAGAACAGGTCAGCAGTTCTCAACCCTTTGGGGGTTGAACAGCTCTTCCACAGGGGTCGTCTAAGACCATTGGAAAACACGGATATTTACTTATAAATCTTAACAGTGGCCAAATTACAGTTCTGAAGTAGCAAGGAAAATAACTTTATGGTTGGGGTCACCACAACATGAAGAAGTGTATGAAAGGGTTGCAGCTTTAGGGAGGTTGGGAGCCACCCGTCTGTGTGCTACATTGTAACTAGGATTTGTTTGCAGAGTGACTAGGGAAAGTAAAACCTTTCTGTGTTTATATCCCATCTGCTAGTGACTGTTTCAGTTGAACTAAGGTGAGGCTTGTATCTGCTTAAGGAACAAAAATCACCTATTAAAGAAACTTTGTTAACCAGTTAAAGAATGATTGTGAGAAATCAATAGCTTGTAAGCTCAGTGTGCAGAAAAGTCTGTTTGTGTGTGTGTGTGTGTGTGTGTGTGTGTGTGTGTGTGTGTGTGTGTGTGTGTGCATGGCTCTATTCTCTGGACATCTTGACTTTCCAAGTTTTAGAAGTGGTCTGCATGTTTCTGGTAAAAACATTATGAAGGGAAAAGGTGAGAGAGGAAAGGAGTTATAAATACCTGTAACTGTACAAGCAGATGAAGGGGCCTGCTCTGTCTCTTTCTGTTCTTCTGAGCCTGTGTGCAGAAGAAAATGAAGACGTAAGGGGGAAGCGGGTCTGCAGGCTGGCATGTCAGCTGTGCAGGGACTGGGTGATCTAGGGAGACTGACGTAGTCAATCTGCTCTCTTTCTTTTATTCTTGTTTTTCTTCTTATCTTGGTAAGGGATTACCACTGACTCACTATCTCCCTGTCTTTTAAGAAACAAATATCTTTTCTTACTAAAGTTATTTTTTATATATTCCCCTATTACACATAGGTTAGGTTTTGGGTTAGAACATTTATTAAATTTTCATCATACATAAAAATGGCAAGACTTTTTTGATATGACTGTGAGTTTTTCTATAAAATTAAATTGTACCACCATTCTAATACATACATGGGCACTTCATAGCTCTATTAACTTGATAACCGTTTTTGAAATTCTGTGCAGTGTTCTTATGGTCACACTGTGAAGATGATTCTGTGGAGATGTCAGCGTAGGTGGTAACGGTTGGGAGAGATTTCAGGTGCCGCTCTAGAAGCAGTGTTACAGCTTAGGATCAGTCCCTGCTTCTCCCGGGCAGGACCCCAACTGTCCTCTAAAAAGAAGACATTGCATGTCCTGGGCACTCCTTTTCATGCCCCTGATCTCACTCACTTGTGCTCTTGGGAGTCTCTCGGGACTTGGAGAACACTTTTATAATAGTTAATACCGACATTATAGCTCGTCCTCAGGCTTTCTTTTTCACTGTTTTGGTAAAACATTTATGACTTATCTGATACAATTACTATATTAAGGATGAATCTGTTTATACTAAATATATGAAATAATATATTCTTTATAAATTATATCTCAGAGAAAATCTTAGCATGTAAACTTGCATGTCAAAAAGTCAATACTAAAATAATTGAGTAAGTTATATACTTCTTGGAAAAAATAACAGCTTTTCAGTAGGAATTTTAGAGATTTTGGAATGTAAAAAATTTAGATGTTGATAAATGAATAGGCAAGTAGTATAACTTTTGTGCTGTTCTTAATTAAACAAAAGCCTGATTAAGCTTTGTGAGAAACGACTATCATTTTAACTTACTATTTGCTCCCATTTAAGAAGCTATAGAAAAGGTTGTCCATTTGAAATTATAGTTTAAGTTTACATTCCGTCAGGGAAAACAGGGCCTGCAGGACGCTTTCCCTGTGCAGTGCTTCTGTGATTGAACGGATGACACTACAGCTGAATGTACTTAAGCCAGCTGTGGTGTGTGGATGTCGTGATTGCTGTGTGAGTAGGGCTGAAGTGAGAAGGATTTTCATTGTTTTTATGAATGTATTTGTGATACAGTTATTTCAATCAGAATGAACTATTTATTTACATTTATTTTTGAGATAGGGTCTCCCTGTGTAGCCTAGACTGGCCTGAAACTCCTTGCATATCCTAGAGGATCCTTACACTTGGTGGCAGTCTTCCTACCTCAGCCTCTTGCTCCTAGGACTACCACACCCAATGCGATCCCCCTCCCTTCTCAGTGTGTAGCTCAGGCTGGCCTTGAACTCACAATCTTTTCACTTTAGCCTCCTGAGTAGCTAGGATTATAGGATTGTACCACATCACCACAGCTGGCCAGAATGAGATTGTATGAAGAATAAATTTGTCAGTTTGCTTTTGGAATTAGGAAGAACTTTGTAATTTAGTTACTTGATCCATTTAATTCTGCAGCTAGTGATAGTGAGAATCAAAGTATGGAGTAATGACGTATCAAAGGTGACACCTTTGGGTAAAATAAAACCCAGAGCTCACTCTAGTGATTTTCACATTATACCTGTGATTCTCTGAAAACCAATCTAGGTAATGTAGAAGAAAGGGGGGCGGTGGGAGAATGGTAGAGGAAAAGGGCATTCTACTGCACCCCCTTCCTGTGACCACAGGGTTAGGAGCTGACCTACAGGTCTGCAGAAAGCTGTTTAGACATAATGCATCCAGGCTTACTGTGGCCAATGCTCAGAGATCTGATGTTGTGCTAATAAGATTAATATTTGCTTTTTAGGTGAGAGTTACGTGTGTGCCTCCAATGAACCATTTCGTAAAGTTGATTACACCAAAAACGTTAATCCGAACTGGTCTGTGAACATCAAGGGTGGTACCACCCGAGCCTTGGCCGTGGCCTCTGTGAAAAGTGAGGTGAAAGAAAGCAAGGATTTCATCAAACCCAAGTTAGTGACTGTGATTCGAAGTGGAGTGAAGCCTAGGAAGGCTGTGCGGATCCTTCTGAATAAAAAGACTGCCCATTCCTTTGAGCAGGTCCTAACGGATATCACCGAAGCCATTAAACTAGACTCGGGCGTGGTCAAGAGGCTGTGCACCCTGGATGGAAAGCAGGTAAGATGCTTCTTCCTGTGGCTCGCCACCTTGCCTTCATCTCGTTTACGTGCTGATTATCTTTGCTAGGGGTTGAAGAGACGGTCTGGAACTTGCTGTACAGGACAGGCTAAGCTTGAACTTGTCCTCCCATGTGTTCAGCATGTCCGACTCCTTGTGCTGCTGCAGTTATATCTTCAACAACAGAATGTAGTGGGCTCCTGGAAGTAATCCTAGCAGGTTTACATGAGGAGTGTGTGTGTGAATTAACCTTTGGCAAGAAGGATGTAAGGGCTTCCCCTTTCTCCAGATATCTCAGCATCTGTGTCATCTTCAGTTCATAGAAGGAAAGATGTAAAGTTCCAGGGAAAAGTATAAGTTGAAGTGGTGCCCTATGCTAAACGAGATGTTATCCAGGAATAATTATCAATTAGTGTTTGTTGGTTTGTATATCACAGAAATAAAAATAAAAGATAGTTGATGTATTTAACCTATCACAGAAATAATAAAGATATTTAGCATGTTTTCCTCCATGATGTGTAATATGGAAATTACATATTACATATAATACATAAAAAATGCATTTCAAAAGGAAGTATTGTCACAGGAATGTCCACATACATTTCTTCAAGAACAATAGAGGCAGTTAGTCAGCATTTCTGAAAAGTGAATAGTTGACTAGAAATATGGAAGTAGAATTACAGGAACAATGTATCAAAGAATCTAATGTGCTTTGAAAACTTGGGCACAGTATAAAAAAGCATGAATAGTGATGTGAAAGTCGAGTTTTGCCAGAAGTTGATTATTCTTAAAGACAAACGGGCTCCCAAAGTGTATTTTCCCAAATTGCACAAAACTAAATTATTTATATTTGTATTACATTAAAATTTTAGTTTTCAATGTTAAATTTCTAAATTTTATTTCTTCCCTCAACATACCTCATTTTGAAATTTTGGCTCCTGTAATGATGAGAAGGAGCACTGTCTAGACCATCAGAGAAGAATCTTCTGGAAAACATGACAAAGCCTCCAACTGTCTAAGACCGGATCTAATGACTAGGGTGCTTGCTACAGTATTTCATAAAAATTTCAATACAGGTTCTCGGGCTTGGGAGTTAGCTCAGGAGGAAAGTGTGTGCTTGCTGTGTTCAAGACCCAGGGTTCAGTCCTGAGCACCAAAAATAGATATGAAAGGCCAAGCGTGATGGCCTTGAATCCTTGTACTCAGGACCCTGTCTCAGAAAAATAGAGGAACAGCAGCAGCAGCAGCAGCAGCAGCAATAACAACAAAACCCCAAACAAAATAACCCAGAAAACTAAAGAAGTAACAATAGGTGCCGAGGTTCTAGCAGAATAGATTAGGACGCTGGGGTTAATGATCAGATAGCTCCACAGTGTGAATGAAAACAGACACCTGTGCAAAAGAATGGATATCCAGCACAGGATAACACGAGACAACCTAAGATTTACTTTGCATGTTTGTGAAAAGAAGTCAGGCCACAGGAAAATGTGGTCAGATTTTTCTTTGGGCCACCAGCCAGCTCCCAAGTAATAACACGGCAACTTCTTATTATGAAAGCTCGGCCTACAGCTTAGGTTTGTTCCTCACTAGCTCTTACAACTTAAATTAACCCATTTATATTAATCTGCATTCTATCACATGATGTTGCCTCTCTTCCATCTTACACCTCCTGTTTCTTCTCTCTATCTCCTGGCGTCTCCCCCGTGCCTAGATTCCCCCTCTCTTCCTTCCTTCCCCCAGAAATCCCACCCATACCTCCTGCCTAACTGTTGGCTGTTTAGCTTTTTATTACACGAATCACAGCCATACACCTTTACACAGTGTACAAATATCCCACGACAGGAAAACAAGATAAGGTGAATTAGAAAGACAGTTCTGGTTGGCACAGGGAAGACAGGAAGAAAAGAGACAATAAATATTTAACATGTTGAACCAAAAGAAAAAGTAACCTAAATATGTCAAATTAGAAAACCGTAAAAATAAGGCATAGCTGGTCGTGATGGCACATGCCTGTAATCCCCGCTCCTGGACAGCCGGGGCAGGTGGATCTCTTTCTCTCTCTCTCTCTCTCTCTCTCTCTCACACACACACACACACACACACACACACACACACACACACACACACGATGGCACATGCCTGTAATCCCCACTCCTGGACAGCCGGGGCAGGTGGGTCTCACACACGCACACACACATACACACACACACACACACACACACACACACACACACACACACACACACACACGTGTGATGGCACATACCTGTAATCCCCGCTCCTGGACAGCCAAGGCAGGTGGATCTCACACACACACACACACACACACACACACACACACACACACACACACACTCACACACACCTTCACACACACACACACACACTCACTCACTGAGTGAAAAAGAAGGGTGTCATACAACAGTAATTACAGATGAGATTTCAAAAATGAGAACTCTGATTTGGAAATCTCCAAATGAATGGCATTCATGGAATATGTAAGTAAAACAAAGTAATTGAATATCAAATTGAAGTAGGAAATATTGAAATTTTAGTATAGCCAAAAGAAGCTCTTCAAAAAGATTTTGCATTAGAAATGTCAATTCTTTTTTAAGTAAAAAATGTGTTGGAGAATTTCCTACACAAGCACTATATATTTACATCATTTCCATCTCTTCTCTTCCCCTCTTCAATGCCTCTCGTGTTCCCTGCCCACACTACCTCTCAAATTCATGACTACTTCTGTAATTATTGTGGCACCCATATCTCCCCCATACACACAACAACCTCACAAGTGTATTTCGTGTTGCTCGTATGTGCATGTTGTACATGTGTTAAGGGTTGACCGCTTGCAGTTGGATAACCTATCTAGATGCTTGTCCCTGGGGAAAACTGGCTCTCCCTCTTACAGCTGCTGTTCCTTGCCTGTAGCTCTTCTCTTCATCAGGGGGTGGTGCTGTATATTGGGTGTGGGTGTTTGTAAGAGTCCATGGAATCAAGAGACAGAGGCACCTCAAGGATGATTCTTTCCAGCTGCAGGGGGGAATCCATGTCTATGGACTGGTCCACTGTACCTTAGCAAAGGGCCCTTTTATTCTCCAATTTACACCTTTTAGCAAGTTAAAAGTTAAAAGTTTGTACCCCAACACCTCTCATCTAAGCTTCCCAAAGAGACAATGCTAAATGCATATTCTCTGCTGAAGAGTACCTGCGGTGTTCTGGATTCTTCTTCAACCAAATTTGCATAGGCTTTGGCCCTTCAGAAAACTCTCAGACAAGATTCACATAGAGGGTACCAGGAAACAAAAGGTAGCTATCACAAAAGGCAGATTAAGGCTAGGTACTAAGGCTCTGGAGTCAAATCAGCTGTAGCTCTGCAGGAATTCTCCCAACAGGGTGGGGCTTTGTGAAATTTCCCTCATCCACATTGGCATGTCAACTGGTGGTGTCATTATGCAGGTTTTGTTTAGGTAACTCTATGGTCGAGATTTCGTGGGTACAGTTTTTCTGTCATGTTTAGAAGATATTAGCAACAGGTATCCTGAGATTTCTGGCTCTTAAAATCTTTCTTCTTCCTCTTCCATGATTTTTCTGAGCCTTAGGAGTAGGAGTTAATTTGTAGGAAAACCAATTGGGGCTGAGCACCCATGGTCACTTACTGTCTGCGTTTTGACCAGTTGTGTATCTCTGAAATAGTCTCTATCGCCTACAAAAAGAAGTTGGTGGTGTTTTGTTTTTGTTTTTGGAGGGGTGAGAGTTACACTTATCTTTGGGTATAAGAGTAATCATTTAGCGGGGCTGGAGAGATGGCTGCTCTTCCAGAGGTCCTGAGTTCAATTCCCAGCAACTACATGCAGCATACCCTCCCCTCTAAAAAAAAGATAAGCATTTAGAATATGGTTAGAAATTATGTTGATTTTGGAAAATGGCAATTGGGTGTTCTCCTCTATGGTTTCGGACCTCTCTAGCCATAGATATTTGGCTAGGTTTATAGTACTAGGTATGTGTTCCCTCCTGTTAAGTAGACCTTAAGTTCTACTAGACAGATGTTGGTCATTCCCATGATAAAAGTGTCATTATACCATTATTGCACCATTGGAGTATCTTGCCAGGAAGGCATCATTGAGGTTCACAAGTTTTATAGCTGGGTAGGACTGGTGATCGCTCCTTTCCTTGGCAGCTTGCAAAGCATCTTCAGGGACCACTAGAGCTAGTCCTTGGGGAGGAGGCTTCCAGGTCAGTTCCAACTCTGTTCCCCCAAGTTCTGTGCCTGAAGTGTGTGACGTCTTCAGCAAAAGAACTGAAACTTTATCAATAGCTATGTTGAAATGGAAAAGAATTTTCCAAGAATAAAAGTAGTGGGAAAATTATAAAAAAGGAAGGTTGATTGGACTGTATAAAAATGAAATTTCTAGTTGTCAAGCAGCAGTTTTATGTTTTATGTTGAGTTATGGCAACTTAATATTAAGGGGATACTGGAAAAGTGGATCAAAGTGTGAACAGTTTGAAAACACAGACATATACAGTAACCATTAACAGTGTGTAAACTAACATTGAAATGTTTTGAGGACTGGGATTGTGACTCAGAGTGGAGTACTTGTTTAGTTGTTGGTTATGCCACCGAGCTGCCCCTCGTGGCTGGTCACCGCCCACGGCGGCCATGCCCGCGGAGGAGCGTGCTGATTAAAAGAATCATAGCCATGGTTACTTTTTTAGAGCTTTATTGGGGGGGGGGGGGAGACAGAGAAAGACAGAGAGAGAGAGAGAGAGAGAGAGAGAGATGGGGGGGGGGGGGGAGCGCAAAGGAGAGGGGACAGAGAGAGCCCACAGAGGGCCCATCCCCTTTTTAGGCTGGGAAGCCGGCAAAGGCTGATGACGTAATTAAGAACCAAAACCTTACATTAGTGTGAGTGAGACCTGGGCTTTATTCCCAGTATCACCCAACAGTCCTTCAGTCTTCCTTTTTGGTGCTTAAAATTGATTTTTTTTTTTTAATAAAGAGAAATGCCTACTGTTTTTGAGTATGCCATGATGTGTGTGACCTTGTCAAAAGAATTGGAAGTATAAAATTTATAAGCTTTGAAAAGCAGTGTGCTAATTTTTGTAACTCTCCCAAAGCTCTTACTGCTTGAGCTTATAAATTCACTTTAGAAATTTATCCTGAATAACCTGGAAAGTAAACATCAGACAAACCGTGCTTAGGAATTTTAACCCCAGGATGGAACCAAGAAGATGGATTACAAACAGTTAAATCCCGACTGCAAACATAGTTTACATGGCATTCCATGGAGCACCTTCGCACTGGCCATTTACATGCATGCTTGGAGAGATCTAAGATTTGAGGAAAATGCTAAGGAAAGAACAAGGAGTGAACTCTGTATGTTGTATTTTTTTTTCTTTTGCTCACAAGGACAGAGAGGGTAACTTTTCAAAAGTAATTCAGCAAAAACAGAGAGGAGTGGATTGAGGGGCAGGGCGGGGGGGGGGGGGGGGGGGGCCGGGGCGGGGACACGACACCTGTGCTCGGGATGTAAAATAAATAAATAAATAAAGTAAATAAATGAATGAAAGTAGTTCAGAGGGATAAAGGTTGTCATTGCCGTCAGAAACCAGATATTTACTGTTCTGATTCCCCTGCGTTGTCCTGATGTTAAACACAGTCTGAAAGTTCACCTTTGAGATGTCGGCAGATGGCTACAGAGTGTCACAGGGATGGCTACAGAGTGTCACAGGGATGGCTACAGAGTGTCACAGGGATGGTTACAGAGTGTCCCAGGGGTGGCTACAGAGTGTCCCAGGGGTGGCTACAGAGTGTCACAGGGATGGTTACAGAGTGTCCCAGGGATGGCTATAGAGTGTCACAGGGATAGCTACAGAATGTTACAGGGATTGCTTTTGTCACTGGTTGGGTTGTTGGTCTTTCTTTGGACATAGGTTCTTGCTCTGTGGCCCAGGTTGACTTGGAATTGATGCTTTCACTTGCCTCCGCCTCCCAAGTCCTGTGATTGTAGGCCATGCCCTGCCATGCCCAGATATTTACATCACCTGTTAGGCCTTACTAACTTACATATTTTCCATGTGCAAAGAAAGTGGTGTTTTAAAACTTTGACATAATACATTGTTTGAAAAAAAATTACAGACTTTACTTTTGTACACACAACTTTTGGATACTATGTTCTTGGGACCCAGGCCATTCTTGAAGAGCTGTGGTTTTTGTTTTGTTTTGTTTTGTTTTTTTGGTTGTTTCTTTTGTGTGTGTGATTTAAAGTTGTGATTTAACTTGCTATTTCAATACTTCAAGTTTGCTTCTGTTTGGTGTATGCTTTATGTAGAAATAGAACATTATCT
The DNA here is from genome assembly GCF_007827085.1 of Peromyscus californicus insignis. Classification (NCBI taxonomy): domain Eukaryota; kingdom Metazoa; phylum Chordata; class Mammalia; order Rodentia; family Cricetidae; genus Peromyscus; species Peromyscus californicus. The sequence continues at coordinate 66,379,703 of NW_026294617.1, read as the reverse complement.
CTTGCTTTAAAATAACAAGGAGTTAAGGGTAGAGAGATGGCTCAGAGGTTAAGAGTACTGGCTGCTCTTCCAGAGGTCCTGAGTTCAGTTCCCAGCAACCACATGGTGGCTCACAATCATCTGTAATGGGATCTGGTGCCCTCTTCTGGCATACAGGCACACATGCAAATACAGCACTCAGATACATAAATAATTCTTTTAAAAAATAGCAAGGATTGTGTTATGTTTAAGGTTAATGAAAACATTAGTTAGGCAATGTTCATTTTTATTCTTTTTATTTTTCCATAAAATGGCTTTATTCTGTAGATTGGTTAAACTACTTACTGTTTTTGTTGTTGTTTTTTTTTGTTTGTTTGTTTTGTTTTGTTTTCGTTTTTGAGATAGGGTCTCTATGTAGGCCTGGCTGTTCTGGAATTCTCTGTGTATACCAGGCTGGCCTTGAACTCAGAGATCTGCCTGCCTCTGCCTCTCAGGTGCTGAAATTAAAGGTGTGGGACACTATGCCCATGCCTAGCTCTAGCTACTTTCTAAACATTCTTTAAAATGTGTATGTAGTGTGCTCTGTGTGTGTGTGTGTGTGTGTGTGTGTGTATGTGTAGTTTGTGGTGTGTGTATGTAGTGTGTGTGGTATAGTTTGGTGTGTGTAATGTGTGTAGTATGGTTTGTGTAGTGTGGTATGTGTAGTGTGTGTGGTGTAGTGTGGTTTATGTGCTATGTGTGTGTAGTGGTGTAGTGTGGTGTGTGTAGTGTGTGTGTGTGTGTGTGTGTGTGTGTGTGTGTGGTATGTGTTGTTTGTGTATGGAGTGTGTGTGCACAGTGTATGTGGTATAGTGTGGTATGTGTGGTGTGTAGTGTGTGTGTGTATGTGCATGTGGTATAGTGTGATGTGTGTGTGTGGTGTAGTGTGTGTGTATGTGGTATAGTGTGATGTGTGTGTGTGTGTGTGTGGTGTGTGTAGTGTATGTGGTGTAATGTGTGTGTGTGTGGTTTGTAGTGTGTGTGGTGTAGTGTGGTATGTGTAGTGTGTGGTGTGGTATGTGTGTATGTGGTGTAGTGTGATGTGTGTAGTGTGTGGGGTGTGTAGTGTGAGTGGTGTGGGGGGTGTGTGTGTATTTATATGACAGATTTCCTCCGAAGAGAAACAAGAAAGGAACTTAGACATGTTAATGAACTGTCTGTTTACAATTTTAGACTGTCTTAAACACTTTTCATCTTAGTTTACTTACTACCAAGTTTGTTTCCATTTAAAATTAATTGGCTCTCTGACACAGAGACAGAAATTGTCTCTTAGACAATGCACGTAAGCAGTCACTGATCTCGTCCTGAAGTAGTGGACTTCTGAGAGGTCTTGCTTTCTTTCATGGGCCTGAAGGCATTGGGATGGAAAGCATTATGGGGTGTCATGTGACAGCAGCCTTTATATTCTTGTTACAGTGTGCCTTGACTCTTTCCCTCCTTCAGAATGCTCACATTAGTATTGACTCCATTTCTAAGATCTGAATTTGTTAGTAAGATTAACTCATATATTTAAAGTCTTCATAAAATCACTTAAACCATCTTTTAGGATTTCATCTAAGTTAACTCGTGGTTTCTAAACCATCAGTGACTTTTCTTTTTCTTTTTCTTTTTTTTTTTTTTTTTTTGTCCTAAGAGAGAGATCTGGACTCAGTTTTTGGTTGTCACAGCTAGAAATAGGGATTCTGGTGCCTGGTCATTAGAAGCCAGAGTAGTTGCTGAGGAGCCTAAGATTCACAGGTAGCTGTAATATGGCTCTTTGGGCTCCACATATTTATAGTGCTGGGATTTTAAAGTCCTGGCTTAGTGTGATGAAGTTATTCAAAAGGAAATGCTCTGCGAGTATTGACGTTGTTAGTAGACATCATGCCAAACTTTAATTTAGACTTTTATTTTTGACAGACAGTCTACAAGGACATCTGTGCTGCCTAATGGACACAAGCTTTAGGAAGCTGTGGTTTATAATCTGCTGGCTTGGATTTCAGTCTGTCTTCATTTTGTGAGAGTAGTGCATAGTTAGGTATTGCATCTTCACTGATGTTTAAGGAAGGATATCATGAATGCTTTTGTAGGTATTTAAAGTTAGGAAGCATCATGATTTAATCTTGAGTTTTAAGTATTTAGAAGCAATGTCGTGGTGTAATGGTTTGCATTAAGCATGTCACCCAAAGGCTGTCTGCTTGCTTGTCAGCTAATGGGGTTTTGGAAGTGATTGATTGGAACATGCATGAGCCTCTAACCTCATCACTGGAGTAATTGGTTGATGGGATCCTAGCTTGTTTTTTCTGTTGGGAGGTGATGGAAGCTAGCTGAAAGGAGCTTCGTGGGGCATGTCTTGTACTGACTTCTCAGCTCTCAGTTGTTACTTTCTGTTGGCTGAGGAGAGCATCCTTCGCTGCTGTTTGCTTCAACCACTGATTTTCTGTCTTGCCTGAGGCCCAATACAGTGAATCCAGCTGATCATGGACGGAGCCTCTGAAATCTTGAGCCAGTGTAAACCTTTACTCCTTTTAAGTTCTTGAAGGTATTTTGATACAGGGAGAAACCGCCCCCCCTTCCAAAAAATCCATGTTTTTCATCTTCTTTAAAAAGTACAACCTTCACTCAGGAGGAAGAGGCAGAGGGATCTCTGTGAGCTCGAGGCCAGCCTAGTCTACAGAGTTGAGTTCTAGGACAGCCAGGGCAACACAGAGAAACCCTGTCTTCAAAAACCAAAAATAAACCAAAAAAAGGTAGAGTCTTGAAGATGGGTGTAGCTCAGTAATAAAACATTTGCTTGCATGAGCATGGCCCCAGGTTCCATCCCCAGCACTGCAAAAAAGGGAAAAGAAGAAAGATAAATGAAAATTCTTAATGTCCAACCCATGTATTTATAAGTGGGGTGACTAAGAAAAATGGTATACAAAGAGGAATACAGGCCATTCCATAATTTTGTTTAAACACACAGTGAACTTTGGTTAGTTACCCAAATACAGTTTGTTTGTTTTTTTTTTTTTTTTTTTTTTTGAAATAAAGCCTTGAACTTTTAAACACTTGTGTAGGAAAACAAAGCCTTTCAAACATGTTTAAAGTTAGAATGCCTTTCTTGAAATAAGCCACAGTGGCAAAGATCTTTAAGAATGCCTCTTTTTTTTTTTTTGTCTTATAGAACTGAAAGGTCCAAATATAACTCTGTCCACATATGTGAAGAATTCTAGCTTTTAGCATTCCTAGAAACAGCAGAGTTTAACATAAAAGAAACATTTTATAGAATTTTGGAACAATTTGATTCTTGTCATGGACTGAGGCAAAACAGACTTAGAAATTGCTTGCAGTTGATGTTTCTAGGGTAAAACACTTCCAGACTTTAGGACCACTGCCAGCGTCGAGATGCCCACGTGCAGTGTCCTCTTTAGGGAACACGACAGCCGTTGGTGTGCTCTGTCATTTGAGCCTTCTTAGAGTCACGAACGTTTCCACCCTCACTTTTGCGGTGCTTAGTTATTACGTGGATCATTAGTGTATGACCAGCTAGTTTGCAGATCCCTGCTCCGTTTCACAACTTCCGCTTTGGCTTTGCGATCTCTTCCTTTTCATGGTGGAAGTGCTTATTTTCATCCTTGTTGGTTATTCTGAGAGCAGAGGTTAAGTTTGGCTATGCTCTCCACATTCTCAGGGTTCTGCCTCATAGAAGAAGAATGAATTGAGTCTAAATTAAAAAAATTGCTTCATGAAGGAACATAGTGAGAACTCACGCTTGCTCTCTCAGTAACCCTGTGTAAGTTTCCAGATTTAAAAACTGACCTCATGCATTTGTTGATGTTAATATAGAAAAGCTCCGCTCTCAGACTGCACACCGATTTCCATGATTATTCTCCTTGGGTATTTTTAGGACTGTTAATTGTGGTATGATACAGCTGCCGGACTCAGCCAGTGCTGTGAGCTCTGTGGTTAGCATTCACCTCCATGGAGGTTTACTGCTAAGAGCCTAAGGAGTGTACATATCAATGCAGCCAGCACCTACCCAGAAGGGATGCTCCCATTTTCATTGGTATTTCAGGCTCTTACTTGAAAGGTTTCATTTACATTTATTTTTCTGTTTTGTACTGGTTTATGGTGGCATCTCTTAAGTAGGAGCTTGAAGACACTTGGTTATATTTGAAAAACGTTGTTTTTGTTGTTTGTCCACATGCAAGGTCACGAAAGAGCCATTTCAAGAATGAGCTATGAGTATCGTGCATGAGTAACCACTGATGCTGCTGTGATATGCACAGTTGTGTTTTTGAAGAGTTTGGATTCTTGAGCACCTAATCTCCAGTGGTTGTTAGCTTACCTATTTCCTGTAGTAAAGTATTACGGCTGAATATTTGAAAATGGAAATGAATTTATTACTGAGCCAGGTATCAAGCCTCCAGGGCTGTGTGCTTGCCAGGCGAGGGCTTTACCACTGACTGAGCAACTTTGAAAATGTGAATAAAAAGCTTTTCTTTTTATCCACAATGATGCATGTATAAACAAAAACTTTATAAGTTTGCCCACTTAGGTAACTTGATCCAAATTTTAACATCTTGTATGTCTTCACTTAGTATAGTGGTCCATACTTTATATATGGCCAAAGATAAATGTCTTAAAAGCTTTAGAACCTGAGAGTAGTTTATTTTTCCTTGCAGAATATTTCCTCCTAGGTAGTATCAATTGATGTTGTAATAACTTTGCAAACTTCTAGGGATCAGGAAGTGTGGTTAGTATAATTTGTGCCCTAGGGAGCTGATTATATGGTGTGGAGCCCAGGAAATACAAGTATAATTTGATTTAATATATTCATTTCCTATGACGTAGTCCTCTTACAGGACAGAGTTTGTACTTAAGCAATGAAGGATGACATCAAATAGGATTTTTTAATGATAATAAAGTTAATAAGACACTGATCTTGAGTGCCAGGCTTTTTGCACATGTTTATTTTTCAAGATCATCCTGCATTAGGTATATGGTCATATTCTTACCTGAGGAATGTTACAATGTATATTCAGAGAAAATTCTTGGGTGTGTGTATGTGAATGGGGTGTGCATATGGTGATGCATGTTTACATGTGTGTGGAGGCCTGAGGCTGACATCAGGTGTGAGGTGGGGGAGATTACTGAACCTGGAGTTTGCCTTTTTGGCTAGTTTGGCTGCCACCTTGCTCCAGGGATTCTCTCCCTGACTCTGTCTCCTGGGATTGCAGGAAGGCCACCATATCTACCTGGCTTTTTCCTGAGGGTTCTGGGCATCCAAGCTTCAGCTTCCTTCTTGGGTGGCAAGGGCTTTACCTGCTGAGTCACCTCTCTAAGCCCTCAAAGAACCTTTGGCTTCAGGTCACCATGTTCAATACAAAAGTGTGGCTCCAAACATGCTTGCTTTCAAAGCTTGTTTCCGAGATTCAAAAGATGCTTACTTTTACTACTTCATAATTATTTGTTTATAATTAATAGTTTTCCAGACTCTGTTAGCACAGTTTATTTACTTTGTCTTTGATAGCTTCCTAAATTTTTCCAAAGTCGACAGTAGCCCTCAGAAAATGAAGAATGACCCTGTGGTGGTTTGAATGAAAATAGCCCCAGAGGCTCATATATTTGAATACTTGGTCCCTAGTTAGTGGAACTGTTTGGGAAGGATTAAGAGGCGTGGCTTTGGGAGGAGGTGTGTCACTAGGGGTGGGCTTTGAGGTGTCATGCCATTCCCAGTTAGATCTCAGCTATTGCTCCAGGGCCATGCCTGTATACCTGCTGCCATGTTCCTCACCAAGGTGACCATAGGCTCCATCCCTCTGGAACTGTGAGTCCCCAAATTAAATGCTTGCTATAAGTTGCCTTGGTCACGGTGTCTTCTCACATCGATAGAGCAATAACTAAGACAGGCCCCATGAAGGATATTCAGTGACTGTGGCATAGAGTACACAAATTCTGAACACGTACTTATTATCTTGAGCCAGTGTCTGATAAATGGTAAAGCCAATTCAAAATTGAGGTCTGCCCTACATTTATAGGTATCTAAACCCAGTTATATATGTAACAAATGCAATGCATAATTAAAACATCAAAGCAGTTTGTCTTAGTCATAGGATTGTGGATGACTTTTCTTCTGATTAAGTGCCCTTATTATCTTTATGTGCTAAATGACATCCGGTGTTTTAGTTAGTATCACCAGAATTGAATATTGTGAGAGTGGACTCACAAAGAGCCAACTTAGCTTCAGACTTTATTTGAAACTGGCCAGTTGTCTCTAGGAAGGCATTTTTATGAAGTTTATGACATAACGTGATTTTAGGCCATGGTAGAATTGAGTCATTCAATCATAAATATTTTGTTTTTATTCTGTTAGGCATTGTACTAATTGCTTGAAAAAAAAACAGGTGTAAGCTTTTGAGGAACTATCCTTGAGGCAGAAGAGACAGACATAAAAGCTAATTGTAAGACCAGGGATTCTGTCATTGGCCACAGTGATGCAATGAACCGTACAGAAGAGGAAGCCTTTCCTAGAGTTACCTACCACAAGTTCTTCCTGAAGAGGTGCTCGTTAAGGTCAGTCCACACAGTGGAGAGACAGCATTTAAGGTGGGTTTAGTTTGCAAGGAATAGTGCAGGTTGTGGAATATGTATTTGATCTTTTCATTTAGGCTGCTGCATTTTTTTATGTTTTAACTTTTAATTGTGAAATTAGATTTAAAATTGTGTAATGATTTCATATATATATATATATATATATATATATTTTTTTTTTTTTTTTTTTTTTTTGGTTTTTCGAGACAGGGTTTCCCTGTGTAGCTTTGCGCCTTTCCTGGAACTCACTTGGTAGTCCAGGCTGGCCTTGAACTCACAGAGATCCGCCTGGCTCTGCCTCCCGAGTGCTGGGATTAAAGGCGTGCGCCACCACCGCCCGGCCAGATTTCATATATTTTTTAAAAAAATAATTAAAAAATTTTATGTATGTGAGTGTTTTGCCTGCCTGTATATGTCTGTGTACTGTATGTGTGCCTAGTGTCTTGGTGCCTGAGGAGGCCAGAAGAGGGGAGTGGGTATGGTAAAGTGTGGGGGTTTGAAATAAAGCTAGGCAAGGACAGGCTGATGCACCGTGGACAGTGCATTCCTAAGAGATTTGGAGCCAGGGCTGGATGGTTGAAGGCTGGTGCAAGGATCCAAGTTGCATTTCAGAAAGTTTACTTTGGAGAACGTGAGGTGGTCAGATACAGAATCACAGAGATGGTCAGTCAGCTATAACAACAATTGACGTTCTTAGGATGAGGGCCGCTGTTGGATGTTTTTTCCAGCTGTCATTCATTTACAGCTGCTGCTGCTGAGCAGCCCTTGGGCTGTATTCCAGGTGGGATGCTGATGCTCTTGAAGAAAGGGAAGTGGTTTCAGAGGGAAAAGGGAATTGGAAAAAAAATTTAGTGGATTGAGAGAGTGGAGTCTCTTAAGACAGAAATCAGTACTTGATTGGAGATTTTACAAAATCTTCATAATGACCGAAAACAGTGGATTTTAGTTCTGTACAAGAACGTTAATTTTCACTGTGCTTTTTCGTCATCACACTGTGGGAAATGTTGGTGGCAGATCAGGTACTGGGATTGTTGCTCAGAAGCAATGCCGGAGTGCAGGCATACAGTGATTTTCACTGGTGCTTCTGGATTTGCGCTTGTCCCATCCTCTCACTAACCTGTTCTGATCTGGTCATTCATGAGCTGAGCAAGGCAGAGCTTTACTGGCGAAACTTTGCCACCATGATATAAATGTGCTGTAATTTTCTGTTCCCAGCAACTCTTATTTATGAATGCCTAAAAATATAAAAGTTATGACAACAAAGGAACTTTGATATAAATGTACTTCTTGGTAGAAAAAGAGAAAAATTTTCCTTAGAATTATAAGCAGCATGGAAAATGAGTGGCCCAGTTTTCATGAGCAAGGCCATGACAGAATTTATTGGCCTAAGTGTCAAATGTTCCTATGTTTGTTTAAAAAGCATTATCAAAAGCTTAATCTATTTTAAAAAATTGATCGAAACAATAATATTAATAATTCAATAATATTTAAAAATTCAGTATTTTAATAATTTAAGGTAATTGATTGAAGAACTGCTACTCCCTGAAATTAAAATTTTCCTCTTCATTTATGGACACAAAAATTTATTTGGAAAAGAAAAGCCTTATCTACACTAATGATTTGGCTTCTCATGCAGTTGCGTGCAGTTTGTGTGCTGATGTGTGTTACCAAATTAAACTAAATACAATTTGTATTGTTTGTGTTCTGTAGTGTTTCCTGATTTGTGACTTCTTCAGACTGTAATTAGAGCAGTTTAGGCATTGTGCTTTTCTATGGAAGTTATCTACAGGCTGGTTTTCTTGTTGAGTGACCCTCACAATGATCTGGAGTGTGAGAGCAACGCTGTGGGGCAGTGGTCCCTGACAAGTGCCCTCTGCATCTCTCCCTGCCCAGTGCACTCAGAATACAGTGCATGAGGGCACTGCTTCTCGGCCATCATCCTCAGTTCAGTGAGGAAGTGCTGAACGCAGGGCATGATGAGAGGATTGCAAAGGGCTGGTTAATGCTTCCCATTTAAAGGATGGAGTTATGACCCAGAGTTAGGAAGAATTCACTGAGGAATGAAAGGCAAAGTAAGCTGGAGCTGGGAAGGCTGATGTGGAGACTGTTTCCACCCATCGCAACCCCTGCCTGCCCAAACATGTACTCATAGACACAGTTCTACACATGTGTGCACGAATGCACACAGGCACACACACATACACAGACACACACAGACACAGACACACACACATAGACACACACAGACACACACATAGACACACACACAGACAGACAGACAGACAGACACACACACACATACACACACACACACACACACACACACACACACACACACACACACACGATTGTATGTGTGGTTCAGGAATGCCAACAGATGACACTGTGAAGAGGAAATGAGAATAATGTTGGGTTGTGGTAGGAAGTGAGTTGGGAGAAATTTGGAAACAGAAATGGACTTAAGTTCAAACTTAAACCTAAGTTTGCTCATGTGGAGAAAGGACATCAGCTGTTGATAAAACAATGATAGGATGAAACCAGACAGTGGTGGTGCACGCCTTTGATCCCAGCACTCGGGAGGCAGAGACAGAGAGAGATCCAAGACAGCCAGGGCTACACAGAGAAACCCTGTGTCGAAAAACCAATAAATAAACAAACAAATAAATAATAGACCGAAAACTGCCATTTAGCATGAGGCTGCAGAGGACCGAGGAGCCCTGGAATAACCAATTGGGAGGCATGTTTGTCCAGGTGTGGTGGAAGTGGGACAAGATGTAGACCCAGTGCAGAGGTAGGCAGGCTCTCTACCCAGAGCTTGCCGAGAACAGGGGATTTGATGGTTGCTGCTAATGGGAATGCTGAACCACAGAGCTGGGTACAGGTCTCCATAGAGAACTCTTCAGAAAATTGTTTTATGTTCATGGGTATTTTTCCTGCATCCATGTTTGTGCACCACAAGTGCTAGTGTCTGAGGAGGCTAGACATTGGATCCTTTGGAACTGGATTACAGACAATTGTGAGCCACCATGTAGGTGCTGAGATCAAATCCAGGTCCTCTGGAAGAGCAGCCAGTGCTCTTAAGAACTGAACCATCTCTCTAGGCCCATCCTCCCATTCCCTAGTAGAGATCTCTTTAAAGTTCTGGTTTCCTAAGAGCCCACTAAAGGTTGAACTAGCCAGGATACCAAGGACCAAAAAACATGCTTCTGCAGTTGATCATTTCAGCTTTTCATGTTTAAGGTTGGAAAAAGCCAAGTACATTTTTTTTTTCTAGGAATAAATTACCCACTTTACTTAATGTTGGCCTAATAAAGTAGAAATAAAAGTTCTGTTGAATCACATATTTGAGAATGCTGTGTGGGAGGCTTAATGCATAGTAGATATTTTTGGGTGAAGTAAAACTATTGTTTTTACCAAAGTAAAATGTGAACTCAACCTAGGTAGCAAAGCTCCTTATTTTGCCTTTAGCCTGGTGTGATCCAAGAAAACACAATGAAAGAGTAAGATTTTAACAGGAGCCGGTTCTGCAGAGTCTATATGCATGTAACCTGTGAGCATATCCTGTAAGGAAGTAGCTCGATACCTCCTCAGTGTGTTTTTAGTCTCTTGTTGGAGCTCAGGAGCACCCCAGGACCACCCCACAGCCTTCCTGTGCTCAGGAGCACCCCAGGACCACACCACAACCTTCCTATGCTCAGGAGCACCCCAGGACCACACCACAGCCTTCCTGTGCTCAGGAGCACCATCAAGAACTTCATCACTGTGCTTGGGGACATTTTTTTTTTGTTGTTGTTGTTTTTAAAAGGAGCTCTGGTAAAGTTTTATTAAAGAAAAACTTTCCTGGTTTACTTTTCACCAGTCTGTTCTGGCATGCTTCTAATAATATCAGAATCACCTGGGTCAATGTTAGCCAGTGTGCATACTCTGTAGTATTTTCCACATGCTGTGCCCAATTCAATGTTATTGCCACTGTAGTGATGAACACCAGTTTTAGCCAGCATGGCATAGTATTCTATTTCAGATTTCCTCAAAGCTGGACAGTTGTTGGCGAGGATAACCAATTTCGCTTTGCCCTGTCTGATCATCTTCAGAGTCTGTTTGTACCCCAGCACATACTTTCCACTTTTCATAACAAGTTGGAGGCTAGAGTTGATCGACTCCAGAGACTTTTTCGTCTTCTTTGCGGCCACCATCTTCCTACCTTAGGTGCGGCCCCCAACCAAGACCAGCCGCCAAGATGGCCGGGGAGCGAGAAGGGGGGACATTTTTTAAAAAACGATTTACTTTAAAATTATGTGTAGGTGTCTATGTCTGAATGTGGATATGTGCACATGAGTGCCGGTGCCTGAGGGGGTCAAAGGTCCTCCTGTGTCCTCTGGAACTAGGGTGTGAACTGGTGGTGTGAATGCTGGGAACTGAGCTGAGTCCTGTGTGAGAGCAATAGTGGTTCTTAACTGCTGAGCTCACACCCCCCCCCCCACCCCCACTCCCCCCATCCCCACCCCCCACCCCCCCACCTCCACCCCCCCACCTCCACTCCCCCATCCCCACCCCCCCACCCCCCCACCTCCACCCCCCCAACTCCACTCCCCCATCCCCACCCCCCCACCCCCACCTCCCACCCCCCCAAGACTATTTTAGACCGACAAATTGACAACAAAAGGAAAAATGTTGGAACACGTGACTATGAAAAGGATACTTGTTTACAACACAAAGGAGAAACAACAGATTGCTTTGTTCAGCAGCCCCAGCTGGGTGCATGCTGGGTGACCCCATCTTTCCCACTGTGTTTTTGAGAGTGACCACAGAAGTGTTAAGGATTGTCTTAGGAGTAAGAAGATTTTTAGCAAGTAGATGAGTCTGAAGGTGCAGAACCATGAATAACTAATAAAAATCAACTACTGTGTAGTAATGAGCTAATACCATCTATCAACGCGGCAAGAAAAGTTTTGTGTCTTGAGGTTTTTTTTTTTTTTTTTTTTTTTTTTTAAAGATATAGCCCCAGGGAGCCCAGGTTGGCCTCAAACTAGCTATGTAGCTGAGGATAACTTGGAGTTTTTGAGTTTCTGATCTTCCTGCCTCTACCTTTTTGGGTGCTGGGACTATGGGGCTATGTCACCACACCTGATTTATGTCAAGTTGAGGATTGAATCTAGGGTTTGTGCATGCTAGGGAATCCCTCTACCAGTTGAACTACATCCCTATCTATGTGTCTCATTAAAGGGATGGTCTGTAGCAGGGTACAATGTACATCTGTGTATATAATAAACCAAGGCACTCTTTTCTAATTTGAGAGAACTGACTCAGAGGGCGGAGAAAGTTTCTTTGTGCCAACATTTCCAGAGGAAACCTGAAATGCATATACTTTCCTTTGCTAAGTTAGAGGGAACAAGGTGTTGTGGGTTTGATAACTGATTGTACTAATAACAGCCATTAAGTGGCAGCTAATTACAGTGTGTTAAAATGTCCAAGTAATAACAAGTCACATTTGATGCAGCTCATGAGTCATCTCATGGAAACAAGGGTTGTAATGAAATGGGGAGATGTAAAGAGCAGGTTCAGATAGTAGAAGGGCACTAGGGTTTGGGGACTCTGCACACTTTATTCTTTTTTTTCTTATTTTATTTATTCATTTATTTGTGTGTGGATGCATGTGTACCACTGCATGCTTGTGGAAGTCAGAGGACAGCTTGCAGGAGTCGCTTCTCTCCTGGCTTGTGGATGCTGGGGATCAAACTCAGGTGGTTAGGCAGGGCAGCAAGTCTTCACCCACTGAGGCACCTTTGGGGACCTCCCTGAATACTTTTGAAAGAAAGCTTGAAACATTGTCTTCTACTCCCTGATTAAAGGACTCCTTTTAGATAACAGAAATCAACCAGTATTTGTGATACAATGTTGATAGTTAAGGGAATGAGAATTATGTATCTTCTTTAGAGAGCTTTTGTTTTCAAATATTTTGGAACATTGTATGATAGGAACTAGTTTGTGAAATAAACAGATTGTATATAGTGCTCTATGTAGATAAGTTACTTAAGACTATATCTTGATAAAAATTGTAGTCACTTGGTTTATTTTTCATGTGAGGTACATTTCTATCAGTGTTTGGTTATCTACACTTTTCTATATTTTGGACTCACTAAAACAGTTCTGTACAGTGGTAGCATGATACCTAAGTGCCTGAGGGGAGTGCTATAGTTTATCTCCAAGGTACGGGGCTTGCTTAGCATGTACAAGAGCCCAGTTTTAATTCCCAGATCAAACAAAAACATCAGCTATTTTCAATTCACTTTTTTTTCATTTCTAAAAATTCTGGTTTTTTTCTTCAGCTCAGGGCACTGTTGGACTGTGCTTCTATTTGTAATGTTCTTTCCAATGGATCTCTCAAATCCTGTGTTGTTTTCCATGTAGGCTTCTATTTCTCTCAGGAGATTTTCTCTTTTGATGCTTGTTAACTTTTTGAGAAGTAGTGAGCCTTTTAGACAACTATTTGCTGATTTACCTAATCCAAATCAGTGCATGAATTATGGAATATCATGATTTCATTTATTTTAGAATGAAAAAGTTCTTAATATGAATTTGAGCAATTTATGAAGAAAATTATTGAAGATTGTTTTTCAGTTTTTTTCCTTCTGATTTTTGCAGTAGTGGCAAAAAATGAATCTGTTATGTGTACACATGAATATGTACATGTACACACATGCACACGCATGCAGACACATACGCAGTCTTAGGTTGTATTTGGGAAAAGCTTAATTTTTTTGCACATCCAGAGAACATATTGTTAGTTGATGAGACATTTCAAAAGTCTTGAAAGTAAAATTGTTGCAACATTTCCTCAGATTATTCAACCATAGAACCCTTTAATGCAAGAACTTATCAGTATTCCTTTGGAAAAGTGTGTCATAAAATGTCACCCTAAGCCGGGCGGTGGTGGCGCACGCCTTTAATCCCAGCACTCGGGAGGCAGAGCCAGGCGGATCTCTGTGATTTCAAGGCCAGCCTGGTCTCCAAAGCGAGTTCCAGGAAAGGCGCAAAGCTACACAGAGAAACCCTGTCTCGAAAAACCAAAAAAAAAAAAAAAAGTCACCCTAAAGACAAACAAGTACTTGAATATTATTTACTCAGATACAGTGAGTAGTATTCTGCTGTGCTCCAGGCACTCAGCTGAGTACAAGGCATTGCAGTTTAATTGGTTATTGAGACTTTCCATTGTCTTAAAATAGGGACCACTGAAGGGCTATAAAATATAATGTATAAATGGACTCGTGATGGAATTTCAAAAGGAACTATGTTTGCCTATTTTCTTTTATGAACAACAGAGGCTGGCTAACTTTATAAAGAAAAGAGGTCTGTTTACTTACAGTATTGATGAAGGCTCCTGAGCACACCCCAAACCCTGTCTGCATCACCTCACGGTGTAGGGTAGTGGTGGGAGCAGGTGTGAGAAGACTTCATGCCTGCAGACAGAAAGCTAGTTCCTTGGGGCAGTGGTGGCACACGCCTTTAAGCCCAGCACTCAGGAGGCAGAGGCAGGCGGATCTCTGTGAGTTCAAGGCCAGCCTGGTCTACAGAGCGAGTTCCAGGAAAGGCGCAAAGCTACACAGAGGAACCCTGTCTCAAAAAACCAAAAAAAAAGAAAAAAGAAAGAAAGCCAGTTCCTCTTGTGGGACTGGCGCCTATCTGGCCTAAGGACCTTTTATTAGGCCCTGACTCCCAGCATTACTACACTGAGGACCAAGCTCCAAACCCATGAAACTTTGGGCAAGGGAGGAAAAATGGCAGATACTTACTCATACATAGTAGAGAAAGTGTGTCGAGGAACATAAGGGTGCACTAATGCATTTTGCAAATATGAGCATCTCCTGTAAAAGGGGGACACAGCTGTGTATAAGACAAGGCTCCCTGCTGCCTTAAAACTTAAATTCCAGCTGGGTAAGGCAGGAAAAGGAAGGAATTTTTAAATTTAGCATTTTATATATATAAATAATGAAAAGAGCTATGAAGAAAAGTTGGCAGTAGCTGCTGTGTCAATGGATAGAGTGCTGAATAAGGAAGAAGCTTTGAGGATTCCAGTTAGGAGGAACTGTGGGCTTGCAGGGGTGCCTGCACGTACAGAGCCTCACGACTAGTGTGTTTCCTTCCTTCCTTCCTTCCTTCCTTCCTTCCTTCCTTCCTTCCTTCCTTCCTTCCTTCCTTCTTCCCTCCCTCCCTCCCTTAGTTTCTTTCTCTCTTTTTTTCTTTTTTTGGGGGGCACAGTTTCTCTCATTGACTCAGTGTGCCAGTAGTTGTTTTGTTTTGTTTTGTTTTGTTTTTCAGCCTGACACCAACTAGGGTCATCTGGAATGATTGACTTGTAGGCAAGTCTGTATGGCATTTTCTGGATTAATGACTGGTATGGAAGGGTCCAGCCCTCTATGAGTGGTACCACCACTGGGCAGGCAGTTCTGGGAGGCATAAGGAAGGGAGCTAACTATGAGCCTGGAGAGCAAGCCAGGAAACAGCCTTCCTCTACGGCCCCTGCTTCAGTTCCTGCCACCTGGTTCCTGCCACATGTTCCTGCCCTGACTTCCCTTCGTAATGGACTATAAACGGGAAGAGGGAATAAACCCTTTCCTCCTCAGGTTACGTTTGGTCATGGTGTTTGTTACAGTGACAGGATGGAAACTGGGATGCTCAGGAGTGCTGCAAACAGTAGAATGGTGGGTGGACCGAGAACTGAGCTTTACTGAGGCCAGTTAGGGCACGGAATTCTCTGCCCAAAGAGTGGGCCATAGAGACACCTGGACCGAGAAGGAAGCAGTGCTAAGAGTGATCGTGGAGAAGAAACACATGTGGTAAAGGTGTTAAGTCCAAAGTCAGGGTGAAGGTGTAGTGTGGCTGGGAGGGTGAGAGCAGTGGGTCTGACCACGCGGGCTGCAGAAGTAGGTTCCGTCTAAATAATGCAAGATATGGCCACACTGCAGTGGTGAAGAACTGTGACAGAACCGGCTGCACGGGAGCTGGAGAGATACCCAGAGCAGTAGCATCATCCATGTATAATGGACCAAGTGTCTGAAGTTATTATTTTTTAACTTATGACAATCTATTATGTGGAAACTGTGTTACTCACCAGATGATTGCCCCTAGAACTCCATCTGTGAGCACATCCTCTTCCCACCACTAGTTCTGTATAAATGCCATTTTCTTAATCCCTTCTGTGTATCCTGGTCCTGCCAATGGCTAGATTGTTGCTGGAAACCCAAGCCTGCAGCTCATACTGAGACCTTTCTGATGTACCTGTTCAGATGCATTCCCCCCCTCCCCTCCTCTGTGAGAGCTGCTGGTTCTGGAGCAGCTCCTAGAAGTTTGAGAAGGAGAGCCTTGCAGATGGAGAGAGATGAATAAGATTTCTGGAGCTCCTGTTTATTAGTGGTGTGACTTTCCTCAGAACTAATCCCCTTGTTATTTATAAAAAAAAATGAAGGCAGTAAGATAAATACTGAAGCACTTAGCACAGAGCCCAGCTTCTGGTGTGTGACTGTGACTGATAGTTAGTTGTAGACGTTCTCATTGGCGTCTCCACACATCCTGGGGACCATCACTGCGGAAGCACCTGAAGATAGAACTGGGGAAGGGAAAGAGTATTTAGAATATATTGCTGTGCGGTGGTGGCGCACACCTTTAATCCCAGCACTCAGGAGGTTGAGGCAGGGGGATCTCTGTGAGTTCTAGGCCAGCCTGGTCTACAGAGTGAGCTCCAGGACAACCAGGGCTACACATCAGGGCTACACAGAGAAACGGTCTCGACCCCCTCAAAACAAACAAACAAAAAGCCAGAATATATTGTCTTAGCAGGAGTAGTCTTGTTCCTGACATTCTTCATTGTGAACTTGACATTCTTGAGAGCCAGTCTGTCATGGACTGAGAGGTCCTACCTAGAAGTAAAATACAAGTCTAAGTTTGAACTGTGATCAGACTGTAGGTTTGCTCTGCGGTTTTTTGTTTTGCTTTGTTTTTTTCCTTCTTTGCCTTTCTACTTACGGTGCTGCAGACTGAGCCCAGGGCCTGTTACATGCTAAGTCTGTGCTGTACCGCTGAGCTACATCCCCAGATCCGTTCATTTTTCATATATTACTGTAAGTTAGGGCTTCTTCATTGAGACTGTACCATAAAATTCCCAGAGGAGCTAAAAAAGAAAGAAAGAAAGAAACAAACAAAGAAGAAAAGAAACAAACAAAGAAAGGGTTCATAGAACCCATTTTTAGGAGATTTCTGTTTATAGGCCTGAACAGGTCATTTAAAAATACATAAAAACAGGTTTCCGCACTAGTAGTTCGAAATTAGGACTAATGCTATTTTCCCCAAATTGTCAAGATGAAATAAGCTAGCTTAGGAAATTGTCTACTTTACAACTACAATGTAAACTCTGTTGGTGGTTTTTGATGCATAGGAAGTTATCCCCAGGAATAAACATTTACTCTTCATCCTCTAAGAGGTGACCGCAGCGGCAACATTGCTGTTCTCACTGCTGTGTGGTAGCAGGCTGGAGTGAGGTGCTGGAGGGAGGTGCTGGAGTGAGGTGCTGGAGCGAGGTGCTGGAGTGAGGTGCTGGAGCGAGGTGCTGGAGCGAGGTGCTGGAGCGAGGTGCTGGAGCGGCTTCCCCTGTGTTTGGACCTCCCATGCTCAGGGCCAGCCCCGGGCATCTCAGGGACCAGGGAGCAAGTGGGCACCCATGTGGCTATTGACGCTTAGACTCTGTATTTCTTTACTATTACTGTGATAAAACACCATGACCAGAAGCAGCTTACAAAAGGAAGAGTTTATTTGGACTTTGATTCCAGAAGGATAAGGATCCATCGTGTCTGGAAGGCATGGCAGGTGGAGCAGAGAGCTCACATCTGCAATGGCAAGCATGGAGCAAACTCTTTAAACTTGCAAAGTCCACCCCTGGTGACATACTTCTTGGGCAAGACCATGCCTCCTAAACCTACCCCAACAGCATAACTAACTAGGAACCTATCGGGGACATTTTTATTCAAACCACCACAGACTCACAGTGGGTCATTAAGTCAAACTCTTATGTTGGGAGTAATGAAAGATCCAGTTTGTCTCAGAAACCTAAACAGAAGCTGTTACTAGTGAAAACAGAACCACCACACAGGGGAAGAAATGCTGATGAAGTACCTATTCTGTGTCAAATTCAGTGGGAAAAGGCTCAGAAGTTTGGTTGGGAACTGCCCCTAATAAAGGATTAATATCGTATGTTAAATACTATAGACATTAAGTAGGCTTGAGGGGGTAACATTTTAAAAACATTACCATTTATGACCTACCTCCCCAGAAGAAAGTTTATATAGAATTTCCAGTGAACTTTGGAATATTAAAGTTATCATACGGTGTGACCATCTGTACATATTGCTTAAAATTCCACTTTACAACAAAATTATGAATGAAGCTATTGAATCCCCAAATGATACCCTTTACAGATACAACCTAGATATTAAGTTGTATATCCAAGGGGAAGTGCCGGCACATTGGATTTCAAGATATAAGCACTGGGTACTGATCTCATGCTTTCATTAGGGCTATGTGTATGAATGTTTATCTCTGCCTGTCCCTCATCTGTAATAATGTCTACCCTTCTGTAGAGGTTAGTTATTAAGATTAGATGTAATAACAAAGTATGTGAAAGTAGCATTGAGGTTACAGAGTCTTGTAAACCAGTAAGAAATAGCTCCGATTTCCCTAAGGATGTGAGAAGTAAGCTTTGGGGCTCTGCAACCAAACTGCCTACATGTGTTTTCTGGCTTTGTCTTATTCTAGCTGCAGGGGTGTTGGGCAAGGTGGGTAATTGTACCATTGTTCCTTCAAAGGAAACAAGAGCCATACCCAGCCTATAAACTGCTGTGAGGGAAAAGTAAACTGTAATCTATGCAAACCTCTAAACTCGGCACAGTACCTGTCACATTGTAGATGGTCGATGAAGGCTAAAACTTTTCAACAATAAATGAAATTAAAAGTTGTTGTTTTGGGCTCATTCAGAACTCAGTGATAGCAGAAGCAAGTCTAAGATACATAGTAAATTTGTGAATTTAGCTATCTGAGTGGAAAAGTTGTGTTTGGGGATTCTTCAAATCTCAAGTGACTTGAGTGATAATTATCTTGCAAAAAGCAATCTATGAATTAAACATATACTGCCGTGTGTACAGTAATGGTCTACCTAGCAAAGAACTTAAGACACTGTTTTCATCTTCAGGAAGCTACCAAGTAGTTGGGGAAAGCAAAACGACCTGTGGCGTCTAGCCCGGGCCGAGTGCCACAGTGCAGAGGATGTGTAGAAGGAGCATCTATCCAGACCACAGGATAGCATGTTGGGTTGCGGCTCTGTTGTTAGCCGCTCCGTGTGCTTGCCCTCAGATCAGCATGGAGCACCATTGCATTGTTTCCCAGAGTGTTTGAGATGGATGAGAGTCCACAGAGGGAGAAGGGGAGTTCTGCAGTTGGCACATCCGTGTTCCTGAAAGGCCTCTTCTTTCAGGGAGAGTGCATGAGAAAGCCAAGTCAGCACAGGCTCTCTTTCCAGAGCGAGTACGCCCTGCATCCTTAAGGAAGTGGTGCTAGCCATCACAGGGAAGGCAGAGCTGCTGGCTCTTCAGGGTGCAGTGGCTCTGCATTGCCGAGCTAATGCTGTTTAAAGCTGAAAGTATGTGGTCAATATTGTCTTTGCAACCTCTCCTTTTGATTGAATAACTTCAAAATTAGTGTGAAGTTAATGTTGTTTGCCTATTTTTTTTTGTTCATGTGACATGATTTGTTTGTACATTTTGGCAAGTGTTGCAGGTAAATCACACTTAGAGTGTTACTGCCCAGTGACTCCTAGTTCAACATAGTCTATGTAAGTGAGTACTGGTCTGTGTCGTGGTACAGAAAAAAAGTGCTAATAAAACATAATGTAATAGAATAAAGGAATCCCACAACAAGAATGGATTGGAGAATACAAACCATAAGCGTATCAGGATCTTAAATAAAGTGATGCAAAAGGAAGGGTACAGCTAGATAGAAAGGCTGTGGTGATTAGCTTGTATTCTCTGTGTTACACAGTGATGCCTAATTTCTTAGAACTTGAGTTTCTACAGAAGAATCCTTTAGCCTGTTCTCTGAGCAGGAATCTTAAAAGTTCTTCTTAATGAAATCAAACCTGGAGCCAGGTTTTGGGGTGAATGCTGGAAGATCAGAGAAGCAGAACAAGCCATAGCCACCTCACCTTGCCAGTTTCTCAGCTGATCCTGTTTCCTCAGACAGGAAACCTCTGTGTCCTCATCCGGAATGAGTCTCAGCTGAACTGTGCTTCTCGAAAGCCTGAAGCTTAACCAGCTAAAAGCTTCTAGTTTCTGGTCTTCATGCCTTATATACCTTTCTGCTTTCTGCCATCACTCCCTGGGATTAAAGGCTCACTTTCTGGGATTAAAGGTGTGAGTCACCATGCTTGGCTGTATCCTTGAACACACAGAGATCCAGGTAGATCTCTGCCTCTGGAATGCTAAGATTAAAGGTGTGTGCTACCACTGCCTATCCTCTATGTTTAATATTGTGGCTGTTCTGTTCTCTGACCCCAGATAAGTTTATTAGCGTGCACAATATTTCGGGGAACACAATACCACCACAGTTCTCATTAGCTGAGGAGGGCTGGAGAGAGCTGAGGAGTGCTGGGAAGGGCTGAGGAGGGCTGGGGAGGGCTGGGGAGAGCTGGGGAAAGCTGAGGAGTGCTGGGAAGAGCTGAGGAGGGCTAGGGAGAGCTGGGGAGGCCTGAGGAGGGACTGAGTAGGCCTCCACCAGTGAGAACAGAGGCACTTCCCACAATCTCCTGGTCTCCAGGACTCAGGTGAAGTGTCACATAAGAGTGTCTACATGATTGAAATGTCCTCATGGCAGAGGTTCTCACACATAAATGCTGCATGTAGGAATGGAAATTAGTCACAGCAGACTTGGTGATGTGAAACAGCCTCAAGAGAGGAGATGACAAGCTTGAATGAAGAATTTAATGTGGTCGACTTAATTTTCCTGTTCTTTTCTTGTCTGCTTTTTACAGGGGTCACCAGAGTGCAGCTGGTTTATTTATTTATTATTTTTTAAGTGTTTTTGATTAGTGTATGCTTTTAGATATGAAGACAAGAAACACAATAATGTGACGGAAATAATTTTTGAGGAAAATAACAAAATGATACATGTTTACATGTATATAGTATATATGTAAAATGTGTACTAGATTACGACTAGCAATACCATAATTCTGAACCCAGTGCTTTTGAGAGGTTTTGCAGAATCTATAAAGCTGTTGGACAGGAAAACTTATTTGTTATTCATCTTCTTAGCTCATTTGTCTACAGAATTAACCTGGCCAGTGGGAAGAACAATGCCGCTTCATTTCAGCTCAGCCGCTCCTGTCAACTGCAGATTCAGCTTCTCGGCTGGTTTTGTTTGTTTGTTTTTGTTAACAGCTTTGGGTGGCTTGCTTTTAGTGTAATGGAAACTTGCGTGTATTTCCTTAGCTGATGAGATTTAATGCTGTTTGTGTGTATGTATATATTGTGTGTGTATGTATATATGTCTTATATGTGGGTACATGTGTATGTATGTCTTATGTGTATTTGTATGTGTGTATATGTGTGTATTGCATGTGTGTATATGTGTATACATGTATGTATGTGTTGCATATGTGTATATGTATGTATGGTATGTCTATGTGTGCATATGTGTGTATGTATTGTGTATGTATGTATTGTATGTGTGTGTACATATTGTATGTATATATATGTGGGTGTATTATGCATTATATATGTGAGTGTGTGTGTGTGTGTATGTATGTATTTTGCTTCTGCATGGCTCACCCTAGGTAACCACTCTGTCACTGAGCTATGCACCCTCAGCCTATTATTTCTTTTTCTTTTTCTTTTTTTTTTAAGATTTATTTATTTATTATGTATACAGAAGAGGGTGCCAGATCTCATTACAGATGGTTGGGAGCCACCATGTGGTTGCTGGGAATTGAACTCAGGACCTCTGGAAGAGCATTCAGTGCTCTTAACCTCTGAGCCATCTTGCTTTGTAACATTGGGCAGTCTTTCGGTAACTTCTCTGAAGTTGTATCCTATGAAAGGCCTAGGATGATGTGTGCTGGCTTTCTTTCCAAACCTTCATTTGAACAGCCTTGCGAGAGAGAGGTGGACCACTTAGAGCTTGGTGCTTGGCGGTTTCCCTGAATGCTCCTCTCCTCTCTGCAGCAGGGTTCATGCTGACAGGATTAGGTTGTTTTTCTCAGGGGTCCATGTCTGTGTTTCATTTTGTAAAGCTCGATGGGGGTTCAAAGGGACCGCAGACACAGAACAGGCTTTCAAAGTTGCTGCTCTTAGGAGATGGAGCCACTCAGGGCCTTTGTTAACGTGTGAGTGTTGAGCTTTCAGTTTTATCAACCTCTTCACAATGCTGGCATTCTGGGAATATCTACTGTCCTTTTTAGATCCTGCTGATGTTACCAGGCACGTAGGTTCAAAAACCCACTGCCTCGGCTTCCCTAAGTTCTAAAGAAAGTAGGAAACAGAAATTGGTAAAGGAAAGTAGATTCATTCACATTGTGGCCAGGGGTAGTATGAGTGTGGTGTTCTCCCCACCTTTTCTGTGGCAAGATTGCAGATTATGGAGAGCTGTGAGGCCAAGGCTAGAACACAGGGGAATTGAACTGAGGTAGCCGATTGATTCTGTCCTGGGGCCACAGGGTGCCTCAGTTCTATGTTACAGAGACAGTTTTTAAGTTTTTATTTTAAATTCAAGTCCTGCAAATGAAAATGAGGTTCTGAGGGTTCCAGTGTTTGAAACAGAAAATAATGGTTTTTTTTTTTTTGAGGATGTAAGATTCTTACCCATCCTGGGCCTGGCAGAATTCTTGCTCCGAGGTCCAATCCTTTGATAGGTATAGAATAGAAGCCTTTTTGTATCTTTTCTTTGTAAGTCAAGATGGAAAGATGGGGGAAATTAAAGGGATGTGAGAGAGAAAATAACTCTTCACTTCAGAGTCTGGTTGAAGCTCTCGCCAGCTGGGAATCAAGAATTCCAACATAATTAGCAACATTTACTTGGAAGGTGCTGCTGATAGAGAGAATATTCCTTCTATAGTGACATAATGCAAATGGGATTTTAAAATAACAATGAACCACTCATTTGGCCCATTAGTATGGCCTTTCTGTTTTCTCAGCTGAAAATCTGTAACTTTCTAAAATTCTTGCAAGAACCCCCATTTGCAGGGAAAGACAGGCCTCAAATCCCTTGTGCAGCAAGCCTGTGAGGCATGGATTCACCTTCCCAGACTGCCCTTCTGTCCACCCTATGATGTCATTTATCAAAAGAGGGATAAACGGTGAGGAGTCTATTTGAGCAATATCATCACATTCCCGGAGCCTCCAAACCGTATTCTAGCTGCGTACCTGCAGTTGAGATACTTAGAGCCACCCACAGGCTCCATGTGTGTACTGTCCTTTCCCCAAATATCCCTTTTTTATTACAAATCATCTCCTCTTGCTTAAATCTGTGCTAAGTCTCTTCCTAATAAATTCTAACTGTTCATCCTGACTCATCCTGGAGTTCTTTTCTGTGATAGAGTCAGGAGTTCCAGCTTTCCCGACTGGCGGTCCCTGAAAGGAACTACTCGGGCTGCTGCAGGTAGCTGGGAATCAGCTGTGTCTCTGGCCTGTGCTCCACAGCCACTGACAGTTAGAGGTCCGCTTTGGAGGGGTCTAAACAGGTTGTGGTACTGAGAATTAGGAATTGAGGATTAGAGAGTGATAAACTTGAGGTGCTGGTGTTTTCTTGGCTGAAAGGAAAAGAAGGAAAGAGGAACTCCACAGTAAATACTTTATAGAAGTTTGGAAGATCCTTTGTTGGTGTGTGTGTGTGTGTAGTATACATATGTGTGTGCCTGTGTACGTGCGTGCTTGTGTTTGTATGTGTGTGTGCGCATGTGTGTGTGTGTGCGCGTACGTGCGTGCCTGTGTAGGTGCATGCATATGTGTATATGTGTGTGCCTGTGTATGTACATGCATGTGTGTGTGCCCGTGTGCATGTGTGTGTAAGTGCATGCCTGTGTATGTGCATGCATGCGTGTATATGTGTGTGTGTGTATGTGCGTGCCTGTGTATGTACATGCATGTGTATGTGCATGTGTGTGCGTGTGTGTGCGCGTGTGTGTGTGTGTGTGTGTGTGTAACTTTGTTTTTAAAGACAAGGAATCTTTCCTTGCTAGTGCAGCATAACTCATGCCCCAGAGTACGGTAGTTGTAGCTAGAGTTTTCCTGCCTTGCCCACAGTCAGGACAAATCTTTGTCACCTGCCAGTCCCACAGCCGCTCAGACCCGACCAAGTAAACACAGAGACTTATATTGCTTACAAACTGTATGGCCATGGCAGGCCTCTTGCTAACTGTTCTTATAGCTTAAATTAACCCATTTCTATAAATCTATACCTTGCCGCGTGGCTCGTGGCTTACCGGCATCTTCACATGCTGCTTGTCATGGCGGGGACTGGCAGTGACTCCTGTTACTGTAACGCCTTCCTGTTATCTCAGGTCTCCTCTTTGTTAGTCCCGCCTATACTTCCTGCCTGGCCACTGGCCAATCAGTGTTTTATTTATTGACCAATCAGAGCAATTTGACATACAGATCATCCCACAGCAGGTAGTCCTGGTGAACCATACAGCTTTGATTATAACACGCCAATTGGGCTCTGTTCAAAGCTTGAGATTTAGTGTTTGATGTTGTAAATGCTTCGGACCTCTTACAGGAAAGATCTATGTGTCAAATAAATTATACTAGATTAAGTTAGACTGTTTCAATAGTTTTTTTTTTGAATAGAGGTCCATGAAATGCCTGAATTTTTCTTCTGTTAGCAAAAACATTGCTATGCCTGTCATTGTGAGCAGAATAACCAGTTAGTGCAGTGTCTACATGATTTCTTCTACTGTCAGGTATTCTTGATGACTCTCTAGTTGCTCCTGACTCCCTTCATAGAGCTGTAGTTCTCAAGGAGCACATCTGTCATCATCCTGCACACAATTAGCAGCACGTGAAGTGGTGGTGTCTGAATTGCCGCACAGGGATAATGATTGGGTAATTTGAGATGTCATGATTGACCCCCAACTCGTCCTTTTCTGAAGGATAATAGTGCACGATGGTTTCTAATGCACTTCGCCCTTCCCATTCAAAAGGAGCAGCACAGTGTCTGCCTGCATGGTCTTTTGTTTGTTTCCTTAGTACTTAGCATCAGAGTTTTCTACATTTGCTTTCCTTGTGTTCTAAATTAAAGTCAGTCTCCGCTGGCCTTTTGTTCTCATCAGCATTGGCTTCAGGCATTTTGCTTATGGAATCTGTAATAGAGTTACTAAGTAGCCAGACTAAGTCAGAAGATATATAGCTCGGCTAAAGGGATTGCCTGGCATGTGTGAGGCCCTGGGTTCAATCCCAGCACCATATAAACAAAAACAAAGAGCCAAACCCCAGAGGACCTAATATGTTAACTGAGTATTTGACAGTGGACAGAGTCAAGGTGCTAGAAGTCAAAGTCCCTAAGCTGTGGTTTGTAAATTTAGTAAACTTTGAATTGGCAAAATAAAGCAGCGGTGTCGGTAAGGAAGACTTGAAGTCCGGGTAAAGTTTCTCCTGAGTAGAGCCTTGGAAGGAAATGTTGTAGGCAGAGAAACAAAGATACAGGGAATGCTTCTGCAGCTATTCCTGTCTCCATGGTGCCTTGGTTCTTGCTGGTCCCGTGCTCTGCCATAGGGTGCACTGGCAGGCGGCAGGCAGGTGACATTAAGACAAGCAGCCTTGGAATTGCAGTTAGAGGCTTGTGGTTGAGGGGTGAGTGGTTTAACCCTGTGCCTGTGTCCTTGCCTGGGAAGAGAGTAGTAGAAAGAGCCCCCAAGGCTGTCTCCTGCCCTAATAGGTGTGGAGTTTTAGCTGCTGTTGTTTTAACTGTTTCCTCTTAAAGCCAGGTATTGACAAATCCCTGTTACTGTTGTCTATACTTGACATTTGAGCCTCAGCTTATTCTGAGATAAAATTACTACATTGACTAGCCAAGGTAGTTGTTCACTTGAAATGTTCAGATTTATGGGAGAAAAGTGCAATTTACAGCATTAATGCTCAAATCTGGTTCAAGGACCGGTAATCAGTCTTGCCTAGTAGAAAGTTTAGAAATGCAGTCTCAGGTTTAACCTTAGCTCTCTTGGAAGGAGAAAACTGAGGTTGATAGTTTACCAACATCTAGGACAGGGTAACTAGCTTTCTGCACACATTGGTTTTAGCTAAATGGTCAAAGTTTGTTAACGTCTCTGAACTTAGACCATGGTGTGCTGACTCGTTTTATGTCAGCTTGACACAGGCTGAAGTCATCTGAGAGCAGGGAACCTCAAATTAAAAAATGCCTCCATAAGATTGGATCCTATGAAGGTTTGTAGGGCCTTAATTAGTGATTGAGGGGGAAGGTCCAACCCATTCTGAGTGCCACCATCCTAGGCTGATGGTCCTGGGTTCTTAAGAAAGCAGGCTGAGCAAGCCAGTAAGCAGGCCTCTGCATCAGCTCCTGCCTCCAGGTTCCTGCCCTACTTGTGTACCTGTCCTGACTTCTTTGATGGTGAACAGTGGTGGAAGTGTGAGCCAAATCAACCCTTTCCTCCTCAACTGGCTTTTTGGTCATGGTGTTTTATCATACAATAGTAATCCTAAGACACATGGGGAGGCTTTGCCATTCCTCTGCGCCTGACCCAGGGAATGACTTACCATTCCTCTGGGGCTGAATCACTGGGGTCTTGGACATGGCCGTGATCATGTCAGTAATACACATATACCAAAGACTTCAGTAATACATTCACTCAAGACTTCATCCTCCCCATACCATGTGCTTGTTAGTTCCAGACGCCGACATGTTCCTAATTGGTACCATTGCACGTGAAGCAAACTCCTTACAGTTTGTGTTGTAGAAACTGGGATAAGAGTAAAATGCCTGTACTTAATGGAAAGTTGCCTTACCTAGTGCACTGGTACTGGCAGTGTCGGGGTGAAAGTTCTTACACTTTTTACTTTGGTGTGTCTTGTGTGCGGGTGTGCTTATCTCTGTGTGCATGCTCAGAGGCCAGAGGTTGACTTGAGTATCTTCCATTATTGCTCCCCACCTTGTTTTATGAGATTCAGGGTCTCCCACTGAACCCAGGTAGAGCTTGCCATTTAGACTAACTTGGCTGGTACACCCAGCTTCTACCTGGATGTAGGGATCTCAGCTCAGGTCCTCATACCTGTATAGCAAACCCTTAACTCATTGAGTCCTCTCCCCAGCCCTCATTGTGAGGTCTCATGCTTTGCATAAATGTCCCCAAAAAGTACATGTCTTTTTTGTTGTTGTTGTTTGTTTTTGTTTTTCAAGACAGGATTTCTCTGTGTAGTTTTGGTGCCTGTCCTGGATCTCACTCTGTAGACCAGGCTGGCCTCGAACTCACTGAGATCTGCCTGGCTCTGCCTCCCGAGTGCTGGGATTGAAGGCGAGTGCCACCACTGCCCAGCAAAAGTCCATGTCTTAAAATGCTTAGTTTTCCAGGGTAGCACTGGTGGGAGGTAGTGGAACATTCTAGAGATAGGGCCTAATGGGAAGTCCTAAAGTCATCAAGGGTATGCCCTCCTGAGGGACTGTAAGAACCTAGTCTCTCCCCTACTCTCTGCTTCCTGGGTTGTGTGGTCAGCAGTTTGCTTTGTCACATGTTCCTGCCACAACGTGCTGCCTTCCTCAGAGTCCCAAACCAATGGGGCTGCTTGATCTTGGACAAGAACCTTCAAAACTGAAGCTAAATTAAACCTTCTGTTCTGGGGGAGCAGCTCAGCTGTTGAACGCACACCCAGCGTTCTGCTTACTAGAACCTTTCTCCCAAGTTTGATATGTCTTGTAACATTTAATTTAACAGTATGTGATTCCAATAATTTAGCTTATGGACTTTCCCAAAGTCATTCAAGTTAGTCTCCACTGGAAAACTTTGTTTTCATTCTCGGTGTTTCATCCATTTATGTGGTAGTTAACCATAGAACTTTTGAGAGCATATGCTGTGCGAACAGACGTAGGGAGGAAACAGGGCTATCTCTCGGCATGTATTGAACTGAGCTGGTGGATGCCGGTGTTGAGGTGTTAGAAGGTGGTCTGTGAACACTGGGTGGAAGTGTGTCCTTCGGCCAGAGAGTTCACAGAGGGAATGGACAGCAGTGTGGAGAGGACTTGGCAAGTTTTTACTGCAGCGGTCGTTTTGGCATTTGACTTAAGATCCCAGGGTTGAGTGAAGGCTTTCCAGTCTGTGGTCTGTGGAGTTGAATGTCTTGTAAATACTAACTTGGAGTCACTTGGCAGATATGTGCCGTGTCACAACATCAAGGCCTCTGTTCTCAAGGAGCAAGGAGAACAGTTTCCTTTGTTACTGGGAATGTGCTTACTCTTGGTTTTTGAATTGTGTCTAGCACCCCAATTCTATACCAGCCCTTACGGGTTGGCTAGAGATGGAAATGAGGTGACCCCCAGAGACACTCAAAGTGCTAACCAATTGTCTGACACCCTCCCCTAAAACTGAAGGATTCACATTCCAGACTGTTACAGACCAAATAAAACTTTACATTTTAAAATACATCTCGTAAGGTTTTTTTTTTTTAAATCGTGGTGTGTGTGTGTGTGTGTGTGTGTGTGTGTGTGTGTGTGCGCGCGCGCGTGCTCGTGCACTTGTGATATAGATGTGCACTTACTGAAGTACATGTGTGGAGGTCAGGGCAACCTCAGTATCTGTTTTGCTTTCCCCCTTGAGATGGCTGTGTGTGGAGGTCTCTTGTTCACAATGGAGTATGCCAGGTTAGCCGGCCTATGAGTTATTATTCTTGTGTTCTGCCTCTAGTTTTACCGTAGACGGGCTTGGACTACAGAGGCATCCCCCTCAGCAATTATTTGGGTTCTCGGAATCCAAACTCAAGTTTATAGTTGCACATCAAGTACTTTATCCATGGAGCCATGTTCCCAGCCCTGAGAACACTTTATCTAGGTTGTTGCACATGGTCTCACCGTTGCAGAAAGGTCAACATAGCTTGCTCCCTTCCTTCCTTCCTTCCTTCATTTTCAGCAATTGAAACTTTTATTTTTTTTTTATTTATTGGCTTTAAAATAATTTCGTGCAGTGTATTTTGATCATATTCTTTCTTCCTTTCAGCTCCTCCCCGATTCCTTACACACCCAACTACATATTCTTTCTCTCAAAAAATAAATCCACCCAAACAATAAAAACTCCAAAAGAAAAAAAAATCTAAAACAAAACAAAAAGAGCACACACAGAAACATGTAATCCATTTTGTGTTGGCTCCACTCCTGCTGAGCACAGGCCTGCCCTGGAGTGTGGTTGCTGTCACCAATGATACCCTACTGGGGAAAACTGATTTTTCCCTTTGGCACTAGGTATCAAATGCAAGTAGCTTCTTAGTGAGGGTTAGAATTGGTGTCTATTTCCCCTTCTTCATACTGGGATTTTGTTTGGTTGAACTCGTAAAGGTCTTGTACAGGCTGCCACAGTCTGTGAGTTTTCACACGTGCATCAACCCTGTGGTGTCTAGAAGACACTGTTTCTTTGGAGTTATCCACCACCTTTGGCTCTTACAGTCTTTCTACCTCCTCTTCCACACAGATCCCTGAGCCTTGAGGCGAAGTGTTTGATAAGAACATCCGATTTAAGGCAGTGTGCTCCGGTGTCTCTCCTTCTCTGCACACTGTCTAGTTGTGGATTCTGTGTTAATTACCGTCTACTGTAAGGAGAAGCAGCTTCTCTGATGAGGGTTGAGTGATGCACTGATCTACGGGGATAGCAGTATGTCAATAGGAGCCATTTCGTTGCTAGGTTCCTTTAGCAGGATAACAGTGGTATGTTTTCCCCTGGGGCCCAGGACCCGTCTCGTCTCAGACTCTTGGCCACTTCAGCAGTGTCAGGTACGGGTGGGTTCCATTTCGTGGAGAGGGCCTTAAATCCAGTTTTTAAGAAGTGGTTGGTTACTCTCACAGCATTGGCACCACTATTGCATCAGTATTTCATGTAGGAAGGTCACTGTTATAGCTGGGTGGTATTGCTGGTTCTGTTGCTCTGCCAGTAATGTACAGAGTAACTTCCAACGCTATGAGTGCTAGGCAGTAGGCACCTTCCTTTCTTGGTGAAGAGGATATGCTGTACTGGAAGCATTTGAAGCCTGGCCTGGGTGCTGTTTGTGTGTTGCATTTAGTCATTCTGAAGTTGTTTTCTGTGGAAAAGGGGTGGTTTCCCTTTATATCTGCAGGATGGGGATGATAGGGCTTGCCTCACGGGCCATCTCTTAAGTGAGCTATTTTACTCCAGTGCTTTTAATTCAGCAGCGTGTTTGTGCCTGATAAATGCAACATTTGTCATTTCAAAAACACGGAGGTGAATTTTGTGGGCCATTCCTCTTGAGCCTGACACTTCTATTTAAGCAGGGCTAATGCTCCCTTGCTGGGCAGTGGCATTTCTGGACACATTATTCAGGGCTATTTCCTTCCATCTCTTACTTAAAATACCTCCACAGTACAGGGACATGATCGTTAACAGACCAATAGCCAGTTGCCTCCGTCTTGGCTCTTGTGGTTTGGTGACCCACTGGCCAGTGGAGCTGTGAATGTCCCTGTGTTCTGTGGAGTCCCGTTCGGGAACTCTCCCCAGCTGAGCTGCCAGGCTCGCCCCTCTCTTCTCCTCCTCCAGTTCCCAGCAGCAGCATCGTTGCTGCCCAGCCTTCCTGGCTCCAGCAGCTGGGCCTGCCCTCCAGGGACGGCTGGGCGAACTCAGCACCTCCTGCCCTGCTTGTCATCAGCCATCCCAGAGATAGCTGGTGGCCAGACCTCCTGTGTGCTTTTTATCCTGCTTTCTTCAGCAGGACTCTAGAACATGAAAACACAACACACCTTCCCAAAGGAGTTGTTTATCCTTGTGGATCTCACAAAACACCCACACGATGGAGGAGGGAAAATACTATGTACTTCCTTTCCACAACCTTCTTCCTGCAGAGGGCAACTGGCATAGAGAACTCGCAGAGGACGGAGTGACTCATAGCCTGGGGAGGCATCTGGGTAAAGTTACTCTGAGAGCGTCAGGTTGTGTGTTTGGATGACCCAAAGTGTGGACGTCTTTACTGCTTTGGGGGCTACTGTCTTCCTTGTGGTCCTGGCATTCTTTGTACATAAGGACCATCAGATGGATTTGTTTAGAAATCTAGGAGGTCATATGTTGAACGCTTTCAGTTCCCCAGGAAGGTTAAAATGCAAAGTGTGTCTCTAGATAAGACTTGAAGAGTTCTGGTTAGGTTTTCCGATGGTCTTTGCCTTTCTGTTGTTGTTAGATTAGTGTTGAACCTGTGGGATGAAGGCTCTTCCTGCCTCAGCATCCCATGCAACAATGCTCAGAGGCTTGCCCCACTGTGCCTGGTTTACTAGTAATTGTCAATATGAATCAAATATGGCCCTTGTTAATATGGACAGATGATGAGATGCTTTGCATGAGATGCTCTGCATAAAACTAACGTTGTGTAAAGCAGCTCATTCATCTCACACGTTTGCAGCAGTTTGAATTCATGAACCAAATTGTTCATCAGACTCTAGGAAAGTATTCGGATGAAAACCAGTGTTTCTTGACTTTGCAAGAATAAGAGAAAAGCCAGGTGTGCTGGCACACACTTT
This sequence comes from Peromyscus californicus insignis, assembly GCF_007827085.1. Taxonomy (NCBI): domain Eukaryota; kingdom Metazoa; phylum Chordata; class Mammalia; order Rodentia; family Cricetidae; genus Peromyscus; species Peromyscus californicus. The sequence continues at coordinate 66,348,365 of NW_026294617.1, read as the reverse complement.
TAATCCCAGCACTCAGGAGACAGAGGTAGGTGGATCTCTGAGTTGAAGGCCAGTCTTGTCTACATAGAGGGTTTTTAGACAGCAGGAATACATAGAGAGACCATGTTCATAACAACAACAACAACAACAACCACCCAGGAAACACACACACACACACACACACACACACACACACACACACACACACACAAGAGGAGGGGAATAGGGAATAGTGAGAATAGCAACCACAAAATTTGCATTCTATGCATCTTTGGGATCCCACCTTTAGTTAAAAAGCAAAATAGAATGAAAAGAGCTTCCTTGTGATGTAAAGTGTGCCTTTTAAAAAGTGATGTGCAGAAAAAAAGTGATGAAAGCCCAATCTCTAACTGCTCCTGCACATGAATTCGTGCCATAGCAGATGCCGAATGGTGAGGCTGGTGATGATGCAATTAATAGTTAAGGTGCTGCTAAAAATATTTCTTCAAAGAGCAATCATAAAAACCTTCCTCTTTCACTTGTGCTTGTATTTGGATATTTGAAATGGGCTTTAAATAGAACAGGCCTAAGGCCAGGACTCTGTCTGCCAGAGAGAAAAGAAGTCATGAGTCTGGGGGTTGCTTTAGGCAGCTAAGTGCTGTAGGGACAAAGGCGTGACTCGTTTTATTGAGGCATTTTCCCTGCTCTCACACGGTGGAACCCTTTAAACAGGGCTTTGATGAGCAAGGCTGCAGTTGGAGACGGAGCGACGGAGAGCTGGAGGAGGTCCAGGCAACGGCTTCCGGGAACACTTGGCAGTCATTTAGAAGCCCCCAGTGCTGTGTGTTCTCTGTGTCTGTGTGGAGGATGGGGAGGCAGGAATTGATATCAGGAGATGAACCACTTTGAGTGGCCATAGCTCGCTGGTAAGGGGCCTGCTGTGCCACACTGAAGGCAAGGAGGAACCACCAGAGTACCTGATCTGACCCCATAACCATGGTATCCAGCCACATCCTGCTAGCCTTCACACCGGCCTCTGCATCATCCTCTCCCTGGCAAACTCCTCTGCACCTGTTAAGCCTCCGTTAGGACAACTTCTGGTAAAAACACAAACAAACAAGGCAGAAAATGGTGCAGACTGGAGGATGGAGGCATTTGTTGACTACTGCCGGGTCCAGCTATATCAGCTCCCTTAGAAAACCCCCCCGACAGCCTTGTGTTTGTTTTTCATAATCAATTTCTTGATGTTCCTCATTTCCCACTCAGGTTTTCCTTTTAGCTTAGATTCTCTCATTCCAGTAAACCCTGCTTTTGCAAATGGCTTAATGGTGTTTTACTAAGAAATTTGTCAGCAGGACTCAGCGAGCTTCCTTGGTCTTCGTTTCTCCTGGTGGCCTCTGGCAGCATCTCAGCGGCTGCAGCCTGGTTTCCACCTCTCTAATCATCTCAGAGTAAACACAGGCCACACAACTTTAGGATCAACCTGTGTACTGGAAACTCAGTGTTCCATTGGTGCTGGTCAAAGATCCTTCTGCACCGAATGGAGAGGAAGGGTTCCCAAGGAGAAAGTATGTTTCAGTATTTAAAATGCTGTATATAAGGGAATAAATAGGTTTATGTAACACATTCAAGGCCAGTACTGCCTCTGACACTGAGGGGAGGACTGAGTACTGAGCTTGGTAAATGCCTTAAGCTATTAAACAGTGTCCAGTGAGGACAAATGTGGGACTCGTTTTATTGAGAGACCCTTCCCTCCCCTCCCTTCAAAGGTGGTGAGGGACTTTGCAGATCTTGCTGAAGGCAGTGAGAAGCTTCAGGGTAATGTGACTTGACAAAATCAGCCTGCCTGGTCCGAGGTCTCCTTGTCTTTGGTCTTTCAAGCCATGTTCTTTCTTTTGCCAATGTTCAGTGATCCAAGTGTCTCTCAGTTATTGGAAATCTAACGCTGCCTCCCCACTAGACCAGGGGCATTTTGAAAGCAAACATTCCTTTGGTCAGTTTAGAAGAACAAATGACCATTTGTACCAAGTGTTTTGATTTCTGTTAGGGATGTAAAGATAAACCAGTTTGGATTCTGTTCTCTCTCTGTGTATGTCTCTGTGTCTCTGTCTCCCCCCCCCCCACCCCCTTTCCCAGTTTATGTGTGGGAGTGTTTGGCCAGCATGAATGTCTGCAGACCATGTGTGTGCCTGGTGCCCTCAGAGGCCAGAAGAGAGGATCAGATCCCCTGGAACTGGAGTTGCAGATGGTTGTGAGCTGCCAGGTGGTTGCTGGGAGGCTCTTCTCTTAGGGGCTTCCTTTGAAGTGGACCAGCTCAGGGTGGGACTGTGGCTGACACTCCAGTTTACCAGTGAATATTGAGACCTAGACACATTTTACAAAGAAGTGTCAATGTCAGATCCAATTTGAATTTTATGAGAAATGCTAGTTTGTCTTTAGTTTTCTGGTTTTGATTCTTTTAAAAAGAAACAAACTTTGCTATCACGTGCTTGTAAGCATGTAAAAGAGGGCTCCCGGGTTAACTCAGCTGTAGACTTGACTTCCATATGCAACAGCGGTCTGAGAAGTTCTTCCGGTGGATGTATCAATCCAAACTCAAACCTCCATAGAGAAACAATAGTGTTTCTTCCTTAGCTGTTACATTGTTTCTCTGTGACCCAGTGTTGCGCTTGTCAGAGTCCATCCCTGTAACAAACACTCCCGAAAATGAGTTTAGGAAGAGGAAAGCTGAGCGGTTGAGAGGCCTGACTGCTCTTCCAGAGGACCTTTGTTCAGCTCCCAGCACCCACGTGGTGACTCACAACCGTCTGTAATTCCAGTTCCAGAGGATCTGATGGCCTCTGTGGGTATTGCATGTGTGCGGCACACAGACATACACATTGCCAGCAAACTACCCACACATAGAATAAAAAATAAATAAAACAAGTCTTGAAAAAAGGAAGGGTTTTGTTTTTTAGTATGCACTTTATGGCCTGCTGACCTCTATGCTATCAGTCAGAGACCACACTAGATTCTAGGCCTTTTAGCTATAGAACCTACCCTTATGGTCACGTGTACTTCGTAAAAGAGTCTGTTTTTTAATATTTTTATTTATATTTTTTATTTTTAAATTTTCCTTTGTGGGAGGAACACTACAAGGGGGATACAGAGGGACTGGGAAGTAGATGGGATTGGGGTACATGATGTGAAATTCCCAAAGAATCAATAAAAAATTATGTTAAAAAAACTTTATGCCCCGATCTGTTTATTCTTCTGCTTAGTATACTTTTACACAATGACATCATTTAACACATTCTTCAAGACATCCCCCGCATTTATTGAATACCTAATATATGTTGAGCCCTGTGATAATTTCTAGGATATAGTGGATGAATATACTCTGTCCAAAATGCTTGAGACCAGAAGTGCTTCAGATTTCAGATATTTTCTTCTCTATTTTGAGTATTTGTTTATACATAATGAGACATTTTGGGAGTGGGACACAAGCCTACTCTGATTTCATATATACTATATATAGCTTGAAATTCTGTGCGTTATACTTTGAATGTACCTGCATTTTGTCTGACTTGTCACATAAGTCATGCATGGAGTTTCACACTTCTGGCATTATACGGGCAGTAACAATGTTTTGGAGTTTGGATTCTCAGTTACAACTAAAATATGGTACCTAGCAGACAGAGATGTTGAATAGCTATTTGTTGAAAGAAGTACAGAAGTGTTAGAGTGACTAATTCTGTGGAAAGGAGGTTAGGAAAAGCTGCACAAGAAAAAGTGACACATGGGAGGATGTCTCGAAGAATGTGTTAAATGATGTCATTGTGTGAAAGTATTCTAAGCAGAAGAATAACCAGATCGGGGCATAAAGCAGTGAGGTGCGGGTAGTTTAGAAGAGTGATGAGGAACACAGCATGTGGAGCCTGGGGCAGTGGGATGGGGAAGTGAGTGAGACTGGAGCATGACTCTGAAGACACTGGGTACCATTTTGAGCCATGAGGAATTAGCAAAGTGAGCAGGTGTGTGACACCGATGAGGCAATGTGCCCTCCAAGGGAGTGCTGGTTGCATCCTGTGCACTAGCCAGCAGAAGCCTGTTTGCGGTAGAGATGGGTTGGGGAGCTGAAGAGAGCTCTGTCGGCCACACCAGCTCAGCTGCCGAGCACCTCCTGCTCTGCTCACATACTTAAGGCATACTTGTCTCTAGCACTTGTTCCTTCTCTGTGTCCCCAAGGGTTGCTTCTCTGGCTCATCACCTACGCTTAAGATACTTAATTCCCATTGCTCACTCACCTTGGGACCTGTCACAGTCACATCACTTTGAAGGCACGGCCACTGGCAATGCATGCTTCTGCCATGTGTGCCCCAGTGTGTGGGGAGCTGTGAAGAGATGGAGTGTCAGGAGCACTCCTGAGCAGAGCTTTCATGGTGTGCAGTGATGTATGGAATTCTTTACGGAGGAAGAGGAGCCTTCCCCAGCTTACACAAAGGTAAATGGAATGGGCCGTGAGAGGTCCCAAGGACACCAGTAATCTTCCGTTTCATCCGATTCTTGATGTCTCTGGTCAGTTAATTACCCCAAATGCAGAGGTTAAATAACTTACTCTGGTTCTATAGGGGTATTTGTTGTGTGGCTGAGGGAAAGGGATTATTAAAGAACTAATAAATGAGTTGTTTGGTTTCACAGTAAGTTGAGATGAGATAAAAAATTGTGTCATTTCTGTGTTTTGTTAAAACTACAGTTTGACAGACTTCCCGTCTGTGCTGAAATTTTGTTCCTGTTACACCTTGTTCAGAAAGGAGGCGCAAGAAGGGCCCCATTTACCCCAGGGTATCAGGAACATTTGTGTTATTTGGTCATATATGACAAGAACTTAAGAAATACGAGCCTAGGCCAGGCATAGAGGAGCGTACATAGAATCCCAGTACTCCGAAAGCTGAGGCAAGAGAATGGCCAAGTCAGAGCCCAAGGCACACAGCAAAGCCATGTTTTCAAAACAAAACAAAGCAGAAAATACCTTCTATTACTTTCAATTTATTGGTGAGATAATTAAGTCTCAGCAACTGTGACTTAGTGGAGACTCCTAACTCCTACCCCCACCCCACCAATTAATCTGTGCTATACTATGACTTTTTAAAAAAAAGTCAGTCGTGTGTGTGTGTGTGTGTGTGTGTGTGTGTGTGTGTGTGTGTGTGTTGTACATCACTGAGATAGTTCAAACAATTTGCAGTAAATGCAGATAAGAAAGAGGAAGGAGACAGTTTTGTTAAAATATCTGATTACTTTGAACTTTATTGAGATTGTGAATAGACAATAAAAAACCTGTCAATTGGTGTGTGGAAAACTTAGTTTAAGTACAAGCAGGAGGCTTCCCTTTTGCGATGTAAATCAACATGGAATTGCATTGATGTAGGCTATCTGTTAACTCAGAAGGGTCTTGTAAAACAGTAATAAATGTGCTTTCTATTTGCAGTTCCAGCTAGTCTCTATAAATTAGAAAAATAAATGGATTCTGGTGAATCTGCAGCCTGTGGAGTTACTCGATAGGTGTTCCCTCAAGAGCTAGCTGTATGTCTGAGCTGCTTGCTCAGAGGGTAATATATCTAGGATGTGCATTACAAAGAAACAAAATACAAATTTTTTGGTTCCCAGAGGCCTAACATGGTTCCCACTTCTTTGGATTATACCAGATAATTTATGAGACATGAAACTGATAAAAGATGGCATGACACCCTATAATTCAATACAGTAACTCATAGAAGTTCTCTGGAATCAGTTTGGCTTTCAAATATATTAACAGTTGTGTGAGGAAAGGAAGGAAGTCAGATCATATACATGTATAAGTTTGCACAGATGTGCACACCGTCTAGAGATGGGCTTCCATTTGTATTTTTACTGCATAGGCAGATTGCAGGGGGATGGGAAAGTGGGGGGTGAGAGATTGGAATTTGTGAAACTGTTATTTTAGAGCTGAATTCCAGAGCACCTAAATGACAAGGAGATAATATGACCCGCAAGAAGCTTGTGTCAGACTAATCTTTAAGAGGATGGGAGGCAACAGGGACCTGTGACAGCCCTGAATCTTTCTGCCAGATGCTCATGGGCCTGTGATATTCCTTCCCAGGCCAGGTCAGGCTTGAGCAGAATCATGAACATTTTGACATGTGTAAATTCCTACATGCTGTTATCTTCTATTACCATTTTTTGTTGTTGTTTATAACACATTAAATTTTGAATTATTTGGGACTCAGATAACACAGTTACCACCGTCTAGCTTAGATCATACTTGGTTTTCTCTTTCATTCTAGATTTGGGCAACACTTCACTCCATAGAGCAGAATTGTGTCCAGTGAGCCCAGCAGAGGAGGCTGGGTTTATACAAATAGGTTGAGGGAAGAAAAAACAACAACAAAAGAAAAAAATGGGTGGACTGGTCATCTCCAAGTTACTTTACTTGTAAGGTAAGGCTAGGGAGAGAAAACTGGAAAATAACTCTTTGGTGAACATCGGGTCACTCTTTTTTTTAAAGGATGAAGGCAGAGGGAACTTCATTCTCAAGTCTTTTGAAATTAGCCTATGGGGAAATTTGGCAGGTGCTTTCTCTCTCTAACCTGATTTCCTTGGTGTTCAGATAGCTAAGTTTCAGCTAAGTGATGTGAAACTCTTTATCACAAGGGACTCCATTTTAAATTTTGTTCTGGTCTGTTGGGGACCAGTTCAAAAACAGTGACCTTAGAATTTTTATTTAACATTATCAAGCTACCTTCCAACCTTTGGCCACATGTTTCATTTCTGACATTTCTTTATTTTTATGCCAGCAGGATAAAGGTAACCTTCAATGTTGCCTTGGCAATTATAGTATAATGTCTATTTCTCTTAACCCCAGCTGCAAACTAGGATCACCTGGGAGAGATTTTGATCACTTATGAAATGCAGATGCTTGGCCATATGTCTGAACCAGCTTGCGTGGTTCAGGGTTATGTGGCATCATTTAAAAAACAAAACAAAACTCTGTAGCCATGGTAGAAACCACTTCTCTGAGGAACACTTCTTTTTAGTACCTGTATCCTCTTAATGCCTTTTTTCCCAAAACCACAACACACTCCCCAAATTAAAACCTATGTCTCATCAGTAAATTGCTGCAATTCTGGATACTCTTTATAACTGCTAATTACAATATAAGATAATCTGTTGAGTCTACATACTGCTTAAAGATTTGAAGTTTGATTGGGCTTTATGGCGCACGCCTTTAATCCGAGCACTTAGGAGACAGAGGCAGGTGGATCTCTATGAGTTCACCACCAGCCTTGTATATCTAGCATGTTCCAGGTCAGCCAAGGCTACATACTGATACTTTGTCTCAAATATATATTTGATATATATATTCTTTGAAGTCTGGTTGTAACTTGCCAAGGCCTGAGCCATAACTTGTCTCTTTGGATGTTAAAGATTGATTTTAAGGTGCAGTAACATTACAGAGAGGAAACAGAATTTCTGTTGACTCTTTGTCACTCTGTTAAGCCTCCTACTGTTCCCTATTTCCTTTCAAAGATTTTGATCACATTGATTTATGAAAATACTTATTTGGGTTTACATGAGTAACCTCTTGATTTTATAGCCAAGAAATGAGTTTGTCCATCCTGAGACAAGTCAATTTGTAACCTTTAGGGGAGAGTCCCTGACGGCATGAGTGTTACTCTTGTCTATAATGATGGCCTTTACTTACACAGAAGGAACTTCCATATTTAAAGACACTCCACTTAATAACAACTGTGTGTTGGGTTTGTGATTAAGTGAAAATGGTCATTGCACCATGTCTGATTCTGTGGTTTCTTTTGCTCTTTGTCTGTCTTGAGTATACGACACTATTTCTGTCCTATAGATGTAGCAGCTGTTAGAAATGCCATGCATGTTTGCTGGGAATTGGGTGGTAATTTTATATACAATGTCTGTTGATTGGCTTGCCCAAGGATGTTTTCTTTTATAAATCTGTCTTCCCACCAAAAAAAAGGGTTAGATTGGAGAACTTGCCCCAATTACTAACGATTGATTTTGAATGTGCGATGTTGTCAGCCATTGCTGCTGCTATAGGCAGCTGCACACTGTGCATTATTAGCTTGAGGACGCAGTAACTATTTCACAGTAGGGATGGGGAAATTGCTTAAAGGAGAAAACACGTTTTCAGAGAGCAGGGATTGGCCTGTAAATTAAACAAACAAGCAAACAAAACAATGAAAACAGCAAAACCCAGCACAAATGTTAAATCTTGGGATGTTAGATTTGTGGATCTCTTGCTTAGAAATGACTATTTGGGTACATTTTCAGAACTATTTGCATTTATTTTAATTAGTTGACATATGAGGTGTCTGAACTAGGATTCTAGTTTCTGGAGAGAATTTAGATTATAATACCAACACAATTTATTTTAAAATCCCACCTAAGTGTTGCTCATCCCTGGCCTGTATGGTTGCCTGTGGAGAGCGTAGCGTGCCTTTTTCTTACAAGGGGGAATTCTGGAAGCCCCCTCATGTGATGAGTGCTCTGTTTTCCAAATTCCTTATGTGACAAAGGTCATATAAACTGAAATGTTAATGCATATTTCATCTGAGTGTGCAACTGGAGCATTCGAAACAGGGATGAAAAGCCCTCTACCCTGGAGTCTTTGTGCACCATTGTGAAAGGGCTCTGCCCCAGTCTAGTGCTGCCTTTTTTTTTTTTTTTTCCTGATTAGGAGACATCCTCAGGGGCAGTCCTTCTGTTTCCAGATCCCTCTGAATAGCAGAGCTTTGCTTTTTTTTTTTTTTTTTTTTTCCCTCTTCAGAATCCTTTCTTGTCATGGTGATAAATGGTGGGTGGGATAGTGCTTAATGAGGACTGTGATCATGTAAAATAGCCTCTGATTAAAGAGTAGCTCAGTGGGTACATTATTCTCATGGGAGGCACATTACTGGGGCGGGGTTGAGTGAATTCTCTTTCATGTTCAGGGGGTAAATTGTGTTCGACCATCAGTTAAAGACAATTATAGGTGCTCTGATTTCAAGGGAAACAGTTCCCCAAAAATGATGTATTCCATCTGAAGAGAGAAAGGAAACTCCATTTTCAAAGCTTGGCATTAGTCTACACACACAACTCCTTGGGCTGTTGCAGTGACCTTGGCTTATAAAGGACAAACTCTCATTATGGGTATGCAAGTCACTGTTAAAGAGACGTTTTATATATCTGATGCTCATGGAAGGTTTGCTGAAAAACGGTAGAGAGAAAGTGTTTGCATCTGCCTTCCGATATTGTACCAGTTTGCTAGTTGTTTGCCAACCTTAACAGAGTTTAATTTTTGATACAAAATCTGATACTTGTATGGGAAAGCCTAGCCCTTCCTGGGTTTTCCCACTCTCAATAGTGCTGCCATTAGATTATTAGTCTAAGACAGGAGGGGAGAGCCATGCTTCCTCGTGTGTGGCCACTGTTGAGATCCTGGAACTGCAGCAGGCTTCCCTGAACTCCCAGTCGTTAATAACTGCGTTGGCTTGGCAATGATTCTTCATGCTCTGACCACTTGCCCCGTCCTCTCAGTCCTGAAGAAATGGCTCCTCAGCAGCAGTTCTCACCTGTTAGCTTAGGGTTTCGTTTATTCTGATCTCTGAACTGACTATGAAGCACAGCTATTTTAGTTTCTCTAAGACCGTGCGGCTTAAAGATGAGAGCTGGTTTGACCTGGAGATGCAGTGTTTACTGGACATTTTGAATAGCATTATCCTAGATTTGGTAAGAACATGTTCCTTTAATGCTACTGTTTCTGCGAGCACCACACGCTGGGAGTCTAAGATAATCCACTTCTGTAAGATGCTGTGTTTGTCAGATTTCTCACATCCTCATTCTTTGTTTCATGGCTGAAGGCAATGACTCTTAGCTCCTGTGTGCTCACTTACACAGACCTTCCTTTCAGCATTTCTAGGTGAAGGAATTCATGTCTTAAAGTGCCAGTTCTCTTGGAGAAAACTGTCATCTAATTCGGTAGGGCCTTTCATTCTGGAAAATGACCCAAGTCTTTCTCACGTAAAGGTTAATTTCTAAAAGTCTTTGCATAGGACCAGGTTAACTGACACTTGTAAGACTGACTGATTGGTGGTGGTGTGTGCGCGTGTGTGCACGTGCACGCGTGCGTGTGCGTGTGTGTGTGTGTGTGTGTGTGTGTGTGTGTGTGTGTGCGCTCACCTTTGGGACAGTTCAAAGAAAAGTTTTTAATAACTGGAGCTCCTTGGCAGCTCTCAGAACCAGACGAGGTGCAGAGAGCTCTTTGGGCAATGTGGCCAGGTAGCATTTAAATTACGGTGGGCTTGAGCGCAGAAAGACCCTGACAGGCTACACCTCGGCATTTGTTCAGACATGGTCTGATTAGTTGACTGCTCATTGTTGGACCTCAGCAGCTGTGCCCGGCTGAGACTTGGCAACTGTTAAAAAAGTATATGCCTGAGTCAGGCTTTCAGGTTGTTTGCCCACTAAGTTAGGATGCAGTGTATTAAATAAGGACTCTACCTATAGAGGCAGCCTCAGGCCAAATTTAATTTAAGAAGACATTTACACTAAAGCAAAGTAGTATATTATCTGCAATTTAAATTTAACTCCAAATAATACAAGAAAGACTAAAGCAAGAGAAAAGGAGGACTAAGCTTTGTAAATGTAGTGGAGGGTGTTCAGTGAGTGAAGAGAGAATGGTCATGTCATGATGATACCTGAGTCCTGAACTCCAACCGGTTTACGATAAGTTAAAAAAATTGAGACGTTGGGCTAGGAACAGTAAGGGGAGGATTGGAGTGAGAATACAGTGGCCAGGTTCATAGATGACAAGCATGTTCCTTTCGACTTGAGACGGTGAAAACAGGATACTGCAGTTAGGCTCTCTGGAGAGTACTTGATGTGATATCTTCGTTTCCCCTAGAGAGAAAGTTTAACTGAAATCTTATGAGACTAGATTACCTGGCCACATTTCCAGTAAAATGTAGATGCAAAATGGAGACCAGCATCATGGCCCCTTGACCTGTTATTCCTGAAGCCTGTCTTATGAGGACTTTGTTATACTGTAAGTTTGGATTAAATCCATGTAAAGTCAAGTACTTTTCCCTAAAGTGGAGCTGTCTGAAAAGAACTTGGTTGTGCAAAGTGGTTAGTGCAGATATTCAGCACCACCCCATCTCCATGTAAGAAAATTGTGCTTTCCTCATGGAATGTTCTAGGAAACTGAAGTTTCTGTATTATTGGTTATTAGAAATGCCAACTATCATAGCAGTTTCTGCTGCCCCTCCCTGCCCTGCCCGTAGCTCTTCCACAGTTACAGTTGTGCTGTTTGTGCTGAACTAGCCCACCCACTTCACCTCTTCCCTACGACACCTTCCTGGAGTCCACAGTCCATGTCTTCCTGACTGGGTAGAAGATAAACTGGCAGATAAATGAGCCCATCTTGTGACATGTCCAGAATGGGCCTCCACAATGTCAGCCTTTTCACTTCTCACATGCACGTTCCCTCACTCTGCCTTAACAGCCACCGTTCATTTGTATTATTCCTTTCAGCGTTGCCCCTGTGCACTAGTAGATGCACAGCAGAGTCTTCTTCCGGTTATCTGTCCCTCCGTGTGCTTGGAGATCTGGCTTGACTGAAATAATAGTCTGGAAAGAAGAGGGAAAGTGCTGCCACCATTAGTGATGATTTCATGAGCGAGCTTGTCTCAAAAGACACTCTACATTGATCTCTGGCCTCCACACACATGTGCACGCATGCATCTGAGCACCTGCACACATGAACACACACACAGGCACATGCGCACACACAGAAGCCAATTACTTTGTATCGGGACAATAGAAAAGATGCTTTAAGTCATTTTATGAATTGTCTGGAATCTCATCTATCATGGACCCGAGGGATAAAGGTTGTTAACTGATTTGAAAGACTCTTAGAGAGGGGAGCTTAAGAAGGCCTCACTTACACAGGACCACCGAGAAGAGTGTTTTCCTAGGTTCAGCCGCCCATGCACTAAGAAGCCCTTAGTTTGGGGTCAAGGGTTCCAGCCGCTAATAAGCTGTCAGTAGACCTTGGGATTTGTCATATGGAAGAGGTAGGTATACAGTCATGGAGGCTTCCACACAATTTCAAAGGAAACAGTGCATGTCAAAGTCAGGACCCTTACAGGCAGCCTCCAAGAGTGATGTGTGAAGCTGTAAGAGTGAGCTACAGTAGAGACCTCAGGAAGTTGGAGAGGCCAGGGATATAGGCTATCTGTTGAGGAAAACCCCAGGCAACAAATGGAACCAGCTCGGGGGACAGGAAGGAGGTCATGTGAGTTGCAAATGGCAAGTTTGCATCATACCATCCATACCATCACATGCCACATTGCTGGACATGAAATTGCAGGATTTCATGTTGGCCCCAGTAGGTTTCAGTCTTGATTTGGTTCTAGCTGTCACACCTATGCCCCCACCCCATTACTCCTCATTGCAATGGCAATGTTTACTCTGTCACTATCTTGAAAGTCTGTAATTTGGTTTTGATTTTTATAGAAACTCATTGCAAAGTCCCCCAGGGGAGACTCTGGACTTTAACAGTGTTAGAACTGGAGACTCTTGTAGATGGGCTAGATGCATTTCTAGATGCATTTGTTGGCCTGGATAGAATGTCATAGGTTAAACATGAGCTGTCCTATAGGCTTATGTATTGGGGATGGAGTGGCTAGCTCATTAGCTTTGGGGAAGTCATTGGATCTTGAGGACTCTGAACCAGTGAATCTCTTGATGGGTTCATAAGATGACAGCAGTATTGGGAAGTGTCAGAGGTAAGGCCTAGTTAGAGGAATGTTTCCTTGCAGTGGTATCTTGCCTTGTCTCCTTCCTGTCTTCTTTTTTTTCTTTTTTTTTTTTTTTTTTTTTGGTTTTTCGAGACAGGGTTTCTCAGTGTAGCTTTGCGCCTCTCCTGGAACTCACTTGGTAGCCCAGGCTGGCCTCGAACTCACAGAGATCTGCCTGGCTCTGCCTCCCGAGTGCTGGGATTAAAGGCGTGCGCCACCACCGCCCGGCCTTCTTTTTTTTCTACCTGCTTTCTGCCTGCCATGAACTGAGGGGTCTGTTCTGCCATACATTCTCCTGCTGCTGTGATGTCCTTCCCAAGCACACCAGGCCAGGCAATCCTAGGCTGAGCCCAGTGAACCTGTGAGACAAATAATCTATCCTTTTTTAAAGTTTTTTTTTTTTTAGTACTTTGGTCAAAAGTAACTAATACAGACACTTTGCTTTTTCCCACTTTGGCCTGGTAAGACAAATTTTGCCGTATCCAGGGTGTTCTGTCATGTTTCTTACATGCTTCCACACTTTTCCTGTCACAGGAATGAGGAGGGGGGAAATCGATCAGGACTCCACAGTATGACAGACTTGGTTTCCACTCTGTCCTTCCTTCTCCAGAGGTGGCATAGGGTGAAAGACAGCAAACTCAACATTCAGACTGTGCACTTGGGGACCATAAGAATCCTTTTGAAGTACAATGCCCTGTCTTTGGCTCTTGTCTACTGTGGTCCAGTTTATCTGGTGCCTCGGTGTCTGTGAAGTGTAATAACAGAGAAAGCAAGAAAACCTGCTCTTTCGGAATGTCCCCAGTGATGCAGTTAAGGTGACTAGAGGACTGGGTGAACTGTGTGGCCAAGCAAAGGCAACTCGGTCTGGTGAGGGACAGAACATGTTTCAAAAGCACCCCTTTTGAAGTGCTGATCCTACCCAGAAGGATGTGTTTTTCTAGGAGGAAGTCTCTGCTTTTGGCAACAGAACTAAAATAGAAAAATTGAGTTTGACCCACTTCCTTAGCAGTGAGTGAGTGCCTTGCTTTGTCCTCCCGGGCAGTATGAAAATCCTTGGGCTGGGAAACTGACAGCTGCAATCAGACACTTGCACTGAGGAGAACGTCATGAATTTTAATAGGGGTGCTGCGGCTGGATGAGGTCGGGAGAGGAATGAGAACCAAGGCAACTCAGACAAAAGGAGCAGTTGGGAGGTGTCAAAGCAGGGACAGGAGGGATATTCAAATTATTTACCCTGTGATGATTTTCATGATTTAAGAGGGAAGCATTGCCAAACTGTTGTGGAGAGTGCATGGGTTTGCTATGATTATGAATCCCACTGTACTGAAGGCAACAAGGTGGGTATATCAAAGCAAGCCCCAAGAATCACAGCCACCACTGTGCTGATGAAAGTTCTTCCTCTTCACAGACTCCAGACAGACACTGACATGTGTGCATGCTCACAGAGCCATGGAGTCTATCTACCATGCTGCAAGAAATCTTTGTTATACATTTTGTTTCCCCGGAGTGGTCTCCCAAGTTTGAAGAACCCAGGACAGTGCTTGTCTTTGCATACCATAACTCTGTCTAATTCTTCTTAACGTTGGTGCCTGATTGGGCATACACATGCTGTTCATGTTTGTCGGAACACAGGGACTGCTTTGGGGGTTAGTTTTGTGCTTACATAGTTATGCTTTGTAGTAGTGGGAGACCTGAGTCTTCCCTTAAAGAGGGGAGAGAGACATGTTACAACCTGACTTCTGTGAGTAAACCATGAAATAGTGGAGATAGCACATTAAAAAAAATACATTACAAGTTTTGTATATCCCCTTCCTCTGCTGATGAGATGGTCTTTAACAGGAAGGTTTGATCTAAACAAAGGCCATTATCTATGAAAATACTGACCTTCCTGGTGCCATTCAGGAACTGAGAAGACAGAAAACTGTCTTGTACTGAGCAAAAGCAGTAGTTGTTTCCAAAGTAAAGGTAGAATGGATTTCTTATTGTCCAGGTTGGTTTTTTTTTCCATGGCTGGAGGGGAATGAAACTAGTATTTCTCTGGTGTCACGCTGGGACTCCAGCAAGTCTGGGGTAGTACATTTGGGAAATGGAGACAGGGGACTGGGCTGCCCATCACTCAACTATGAAGGGGTTTATCCTTAGTCCTTTGCTGGGGCTTATCACCAACTGTTGGAGATGGAGGTTAAAAATTTACAGACTATATCCCAGACCTCATATTTGTGAATTTCATCTTTAGTCTTGAAAATTAAGCATGTAATGAGTTTGTTTAGTTGCATTCTGTGTGTGTTTTAGTAATTGGTTGTGCTCAATATGGAGAACATGATTTCTGTAACCCATTTTGGCATCTTCATATTTTAGCGGGGTGGAAATGGTTGTCTCTCCTCATTGGAGAAGCCTTTTCCCTCCCTAGATACATCTGCCCTGTGTCTACTCTCTTAGTATTTCCTTCCTGTCCACAGAACTCCTCACACTGAGGTCTAAGCTTGGGGTTCCATTTAGGCCAGACTGTTTTCTTTAAGTTGCTTTAGATCAGTGGTTCTCAACCTGTGGGTCAAGACTCTTTAGGTGTGTGCTCCATATATCAGATATCTTACATATCAGATATTTACATTGATTCATAGCAGTAGCAAATTCACAGTAGGAAGTAAAAATGAAATAATTTTATGGTTGGGGTCACCACACCATGAGAAACTGTATTAAAAGGTCACAGAGCATTAGGAAAGTTGAGAACCACTACTTTAGATGAACCTTGGCAAAAAGTGGGTGCGGTTTTTTGCCAAATAACATTGACTTTTATCTGGAATTTTTTTTTCAAAGACAGGATTTCTCCATGTAGTTTTGGATCTCGCTCTGTAGTCCAGGCTGGCCTCGAACTCACAGAGATCCTCCTGGCTCTGCCTCCCAAGTGCTGGGATTAAAGGTGTGTGCCGCCACCACCTGGCTTTATCTGGAATCTTGACAGTGTTCAGTTACTTAAAACTATGCTGCCACACCTCTCCTTTCTGATCTCATCACACTGACTTTCTACTTCAGTAGTTGGCTCTTCACAACCAATTCCATTTTAGTAGTGAAAGCTGCTTTCTATGAGTGTGAACCAGGAGCCACGTGCCTGCAAAGGTGTAGTTCATTCACTCGTCTGGTTTGTGTATGTACCATGAGTCTATGCTAAGATGCTCTAAGGTTCAATACCAGAAAGACAGACTCTGTCTCCATTTGTTGCATACTAACCCTGTCCTGTATTCTTGTGAGACATGCTGACCTGTCCAAGCCTCAGTCCTTGATATACTATCTGTCCTGATATTCCTGCTCAGGGCCTGGATTGCCTTGTCACATGAGAATTCAAGGGCAACTTCATTGTGACAGAGAAATAACATAGCAAAGCATCTTCCTAGAGAGAGCCTGAGAGGCATTAGGGATGTGCTGGGGCATGGTGTTCTGAGTCATTCAGGTGCCAAGACGGATTGGAAAATATCCAAGAAGGAAGGAGGCTCTTCTTTTCAAGCTAAATAACAGTCTCCTTGTTGGGAAAGGAATAATCAATCCCAGCTGGAGAAAAGAGACTAAATTTCCTTTGCTTCCCATTCAAATCTAATCTTATGACATGAGTTTCTGACATGAGTAGCATTCTTGTCCAGACTTGTGGCCCCAGGGAGGGGATGGTTATTTAAGACAGCTGGCTCCTCAGGCAAGGCATATAACTTGATGATAAATGCTTACAGACAACTTCCCTTACTTGCTGGTCCCAGTACCAGTTTAATTGACAGCCCTGGAGACTTGCAAAAAATGAAGTAGATGTTTCTTTGAAAGAATATCATGTCTCTGGATGCAAGGAAAAGATAAGAAAGTCTGTATGCACGCAATCCATCAGTGTTTCCCAGCATGCAGAAGTCTTCAGGGAGGGATTCCTTTTATGCATTCTTCATGAAACAAGTTTGCTGTGCCTTCAGACTCTGTCTTGTGTTATGGTGCAGAACGAATCTCTTAGGATTTTGTATTTTCTTCCTTTGCTTTGTCTTTTGGAAAGACCTATTTTAAAGAATTATTTAAGTCTTCTCACAGACCCCTCCACCCCCCCAACAACTTAGATATAGTTCTTTTAAGAACAATGCCAGGTTTAATTATTTAAAATTCCCCCAGAGTTAATGATACTCCTTTCTATCAGGAAACCTTGCTCTTTGGAATAACAATTTTGTCTACATCTCTAGACCTAAATGTCAAGCATTTGCTACATGTTCCTTATTGACAGTTGGAAATGAAGTCTATGGGCAAAGAACGGATTGATTTTTTTTTTTCTGCTTGCATTCTTGCTTGCGTATTAGAACTTGGTCATTAAAATATATATAAACTAAAGGAAACATTCTGAGAAAACAGACATTTTTTGAAAGGACCAAGAGACTGCAGGGTTGGTCTTCTAAATTAAAACTAATCACATAGATTGTAGAATGGCAATCTTGTTAAAAAAAAAAAAAAACAAAAAAAACAAAAAAAAACCCAACAAACTTTAGGAATGGACCAAGGGAATTAAAAAAAACTAAGACCTGGTTAGGTTTCAAAATCATCACAGTGAAGTTGCTGGGTGATGCATTCAACATGGCATAGCTTATAGGGAATCTGTAAAAAGTGCTCAATGATACTTTTGGAAGTCTGTGGACACACAGTGTTTTTACTAGGAGGTCTACAAACGTAACTTAGAAGGAAGGATACATGCCAATATTTAATGCCATTTTCCTGGAGGAGATGAAGGAAGGGTGTGGACTAGGGAGTGGGGGTGGAGTATGAGGCTGGAGGAGGGCAACAGAAGACATTTTTACTTTGATGTATTTCCTTTTATTAAAGGAGGATCCAAAGCAGACGTGACAAAAATAATCTCACTTTGAGGAGTGGGACATTATTTCTTGTCATTTTAACCCTGAATCAATGTATACATTAAGCAAAAACTGTTTCCTAACTTCATTTTGAGGTTCTATGTAAATAAGGGTAACGTGCATAAGTAAATAGACACAGTGTTCAGTGGTGTTTGCATTTTGGAGTGAACTTTAATAGATAGGAGACATGACTGTCTCACTTCCAATTTTGCTCTGACAACTTGCGTATCTGCTGTGTGTGAGGGTAGCAAGCCTTCGCTGCATGCCAAGAGCAGGTGCCTTCTAAATGGGAAGACTTAGTTGTGGTATTTGCCCCAGGAGACTCTGAGTGTGGCATTTGCCCCAGCCAACACCAGCTTCACTTTTTAAAGTGTGGCCTTGAGTAATTTGAGTGAGTGGTGTGCTTTCCTTCTGAGAGCGGTGCTTTCATCCACTAAGACTGTACCAGGGATATTTTTCCTCACTGCTTTTCTTATAGGGTTTATACTAGTTCGAACGTGAAATTTCTGGCATTTTGTCCTGTGAAAATAAATATAGCTGCAGAAACCAAAGCCTTGTATTTTCTACAGCACAGTATTTTCCTGCTTGCTCTGGACTCGGCTCTAACCTGTCCTTCTGGTTGGAGCATAACTAAAAACTCAGAAGATGGCAGTATGAAATTTGGGTGCCAGAGCTTCCCAAAGCCACCAGCCCTCACTCATTTTTCTTTAAATTTTTTTAGTATATTTTTATGTAAGTGAGTGTATGTACATGTGTGGGTGTACATGTGCCATGGAGCGTCCATGCAGGTCAGGCAACACTTTCTGGTTGTCAGTTCTGCCTTAGAATCTGGGTCAGAGGAATCTGAGGTTCTTGGTCTCTGTGACAGACCCCTTTAATCGTGGGATCATCTGGCCAGTCCTCAGCTCACTCTCAAGATCCATTTACATTCCAGAGCTTGAAATGTCTCCCTAATGAGCTTGAAAAACACGAACTGCACCAAATCAGAAATGGGTAGAGGGGCTGCTCAAAAGGGAAGTTCGTTGCTAGAATCGTTAGGGTCAAAGCCAAGGCCCGGGTGGTCCTAACAAGCTGGTACAGCTACCTGTCCTCAGTGCACCAGCTAAGGAGACAAGTCAGTGAAGAGAGAGACGTATTCAAAGTGGCCACATTGGGAAGCATGACAAATAGTGGCCTAGTCACCTTCCAGACCACTGCTAGGGTCCTGACGTGAGATTTGGGTTTAAATACTGAGGGGTGGTATGCATAACCAAGCAGCTCTGGTCGACACAAGGTTCTCCCATCATGGATCCATGATGGTCTCAGCTCCAGACTCTCTGCAGGGTGGTTTGACACATGATAGGTGAAATCTCTCCCTGGAAGACACTGGGTTGCAACCTTTTCTCAGCATGAGACTCCTGAGGAAATCTTGGTTTCCTGTAGCTTTTCTTGTAGAATTAATACTGGTTTGAAAATGAAAACTTGGGGGCAGGGGGAGCAGGTTCTGTGAAAATAGATATAGCCTCAGAACCCCAAACCTCGTATTTTCTGTAGCACAGGGGTTCCCTCTGTTCCTGTTTAGTCCACAGTTTGATGTGTGAAGGGAAGGGTACAAGCGTTTCTTTTCGTTTTTCCTGTGCTTCTACAAAATTAATTTACTTACTCTTAAGAATTCTGGTAGCCAGGAGGTGGTGGTGCACACCTTTAATCTCAGCACTCAGGAGGCAGAGCCAGGTGGATCTCTGTGAGTTTGATGCCAGCCTGGGCTACAGAGCAAGATCCAGGATAGCCACCAAAACTACACAGAGAAACCCTGTCTCAAAAAATAAAAAAACAACAACAGCAACAACAACAAAGAATTCTGGTACATTCAGCTGAGACAGGACCAAGCCCCTCCCCACTGCAAGCAGAGCAAGGCATCCCACCATAGGTAATGGGCTCCAAAAAGCCAGCTCATGCACCAGGGATAGATCTTGATCCTATTGCCAGGGGCCCCTCAAACAGACTAAGCTACACACAACTGTCTCCCATATGCAGAGGGCCTAGTCCAGTCCTATGCAGGCTCCACAGCTACCTTACATTTTTGGAGGAAGGGATGAGGGGCATGGCGGGGGAGCCTTGGGTAGGGGAGCAGGAGTAGGGATGAGAGGGGGATCTGTGGTTGGTATGTAAAATGAATAAAAAAAAATTCTTAAGTAAAAAAAATGTGAAAAAAATTCTGTACGTGTATACAATGAAATATAACCATATTCCCCCCCCCCCAAATTTCCCGAGGTCCCTGTTGACATGTTTTCCTCCCAACTTGATGGTTTGTTTGTTTTGTTTTTATGACCCACCCAGTCCAGTTAGTGCAGCCCACAAGTGCATGGATGTAGGCCATCCACCTGAGCAGGAAGTCTGCCAGTGGCCACATTCCCAACAAGGAAGAGAGTCTTCCCTGCGGGGACAATTAAGTTGGGATGGTTTTTGTTATGGTTATTTTTGTGACAGTGAGTTCAGAGAATAACTTAAGAAAGGAGGGCAACAATCTTATTAAAAGAGAGGGAAAAGTGGAAGTGGACATGATCCCTTTCAAAGATTTTTTTGTAGAATTAAAGATAGTAACAGTATCTGTGCTGGCAGTGTTGAGGATTTTATTTTCCAGAATTAGTATAGGATTAATTGATCAGATTTCCCCATATCATCTTAATGAGTCTAAGGATCTCACTTCTCTGTGATCCTTAGAATGTGATCACTGGTGACACCAGGCTGACGTCAAAGTGTGGACTGATCTGATTTCTTTCTTTTTTTCTTTTCTTTCTTTATTATGCATGTAGTATTCTGCCTACAGGCCAGAAGAGGGCACAGGATCTCATTACAGGTGGTTGTGAGCCACCATGTGGGTGCTGGGAGTTGAACTCAGGACCTCTGGATGAGCAGCCAGTGCTCTTAACCTCTGAGCCATCTCTCCAACCCCCTGATCTGATTTCTGTGTGCAGAGAATCAATTCCTGAAAAGTCCTGCAGGTTCTGTCTTTATTTAAAATATGTAAAGGTCATATTCATTAACACATATTTATACAGTTAGTATTTCCAGTCTAGTGAAAAATGGAGTCCTCTTTTAAAACCATATGATTGAACTTGTGTTTATAATTTGTTTCAAGAGAGTTAGTCAATTTGTTTGAAGATATCGATTTCAGAACTTATTCACTATTCCCTAAAGTATAAGAAGTTGGCCTGAACTTGTAATGACCTTACAACATTACTTAGAAGTTGATCCTTTAAAAAAATTCCTAGATATAAGATTACGTACTTGTCATTCACTTATTTCATAAAGGACAGAAAAACGGCCCAGTCGTTTGGATCTCAGACAAGTATAAAAGCTGCTGACTTATTTCATAAGCTCTTTTATGTTTTCTTGGAGGTTGTAAATCACAATTAATACTTTCTTTAGGGAAACAGTATGTGGTCCAGGGAAAAGTGTGTTCCTCCTGGCTGGCTCTGTGACTTGGAGCATTTTGCTTAACTTCTTTGAGCTTTGTGAAGCTCTTTTTAGATAAAACAGGAATGTCAGTCCTTGTTAAGATTGTCCTGGTGGCTAAGGGAAAGTGAGAATGAGGTTCTTTGTATAAATGTGTCTTTCTTTTCCATGGATGTTCCCTTACCTCATCTGTTGCAAATAAACCATTTTTGGTTCGACAATTGTCACCTTGTGCTGTGGTCCCCAGTTGCCCTTTCTGTAACACATTTTTTTTTTTTGTTTGTTTGTTTATTATTTGGAAATAACTGAGTCCTAGAAAGTCAAGATGCTGTTACATCTCCTTGGAAACGT
The DNA here is from genome assembly GCF_007827085.1 of Peromyscus californicus insignis. Lineage (NCBI taxonomy): Eukaryota > Metazoa > Chordata > Mammalia > Rodentia > Cricetidae > Peromyscus > Peromyscus californicus. The sequence continues at coordinate 66,326,926 of NW_026294617.1, read as the reverse complement.
TTGGTTCCAGTGTCTTTAGAATCATATTAGAGGCAGGATGGCTGACTCACTGGACTGATGTCTGGCTTCTTGTCTGATTTCTTCTGGATTTTGCTGTGGCTTCCTTCCTTAGGAGAAAGCCCTAGAGTACATCAGACATCTTTTCCTGTAGGCTTTAAGCCTACGGAGATGAGCTCTAGAGGTAGCACTCAGATTATCCTGGAAGTTGCTTCTTTTTGAAGATCATTGTCTCTCCTCCTAGGAAGTATCATTTGATTTGCTAAGTGACTTTGAAATGTGTTGGTGGGAAGAAATATTTTCTGGAAAAAAAAAATTTGGTCAAGGGACCCCGTGATTAGTCGTGATTGGTGGGAGCAGTAAGAAAATGAAGCTCAAATCCATTTTTTTTTTTAAACAGGCGAGGACTAAATGTAGGTAGGGATGTATCGAAATGTCTGCAGGTGCCATTGAGAAGCCCTTTGCTGTAAGTGCTGTCGTCTTTGAGCTTTGGTTCTGTTCCTATGGCAACCTTAGGATCTGTGTGCCTGGCTGAATGGATTTACAGGAAACTGAAAAACATTGCTATTCTAAGTGGCTTGCTGTGGAAAGTGCAGCCAGCATTTACTGAGAACAAAGCAGGCAATGTATGCTAATTGTATTCTATGCTGAGTATAAAGAATGGGGGAGAATCCCAGCCTCTGCTTACTGACTTGTGTGTGTGTGTGTGTGTGTGTGTGTGTGTGTGTGTGTGTGTGTGTGTGTGTGTGTGTGTGTGTATTGAATTTTGGAGGACCAAATGATTAGTCTTTATTTACTTCAAATTTCATATTTGGTTCCCTTGTCTCTCCCCCACTCCTTCTTCTCCCTAGTGTTGAGGATGAAATTTGTGTCTCAGACACACTGGGGAAGCCCTCTGTCCTTGAACCCCAGACTTCCCTATTCATTTTAAGCAGAACTATCCCAGTAGAATTGATTTACAGAAAACGTGTGTGTGTGTGTGTGTGTGTGTGTGTGTGTGTGAAGATAAAGTTAGTTTCAGTGAATCAATCTGCTGGCTTTGTGGCTCTCAAATCCTGAGGTGGGCAGTCTAGTGAAAGCGGCCTCCTTTGCTCGCAGTGGAGACAAAGAATGTCTCAGGTCGCTCTCAGGCTTACCCCCTGTGTCAGAACTCTCTCTCTGAGTTTTCTTGACATAGAAAAGCTGGTTTTCTGACTGTTTACAGAACAGGAAAGTCAGGTAGTAAAGTATTGTTTAGGGGATCAGAATGAAATCACTTCTCCCCTGTTTTATGTCCTTGCAACATTTTTAAAGAAGGCTGTGAATGAATGTCAACATAGTTACAGGAAAAGGCCGTGCACTGATCTTAGTTTCACATAGAAATTGTTACTGGTCTTCCTTTGGAGATTTTTCAAATCATTTCTAGAAGTAAGGTAAAATAGTCATCTTTAAAAATGTAAGGTGCTCTTGAATAGAAATGACCTTATAGCAGGGCTCTGATATTGAAAGCATTTGATTTCCGTAGCGATCTCCTCCATCCCCCCCCCCCCCCACACACACACACACACAGGTAAAGTGGAAGAAGACCCGTAGAAATTCGGATGTATGTCCGCCATCTTGTTATTTCTTCTATGAAATGTCTTTGTTGTACTAGCAAGGCATTCGAAGGTGCTAAGATTTCCACCCTATTTAAGCTAGTCTTTCACTGAGACCCAAAGAGGTTTCTTTTGTATTCTTCCCAGGTATTGGAATATTTCTGTGAATATGCTTCTGAGGCATCTCAGGAGGCCCTCATTTACTGAAATTCCAAGCTTCTGAGTGAATCAAGTATCTGGCAGAATTGTACATGATATCTCCTTTATCCCAAGGTTGGAGCAATGGACTCTCAAAGCATCCTGGGATGGTGATGAAAGGTTTAACTCTTCAAAGAGCTTCTATGATGCAAGATTAGCATCTAGGAAGTATTTTAAGATGTCTAGGACCAAAATTTGATCCATCAGTTTTTGCTGAGCCCCTTTCATATAGAGTTACTGGTGTCTTGGTCTAGAAAACAAACGTCATAAACTAATGCTAACCTGCATACTAATGGGTCGAGGGGAATTATAGAAGGATTATGAGACAGCTACAGGAAGAGAGTGGAAACCCATGCCATTCCAATCCTGATTCATTCCCTGGAAATGTGTTGAGCAAAGTCTCCCTGGAGGTGCTGTGTGAGGTGATGGCATTGTGATGAGCAAGACAATAATCCTGCTTATGTGGCCCTCAGTCTCCTGGGAGGTCCAGAAAGGAGCCAGGGAGTTACCTAGGTGACAGCACCTGTGTATGGTGATTACAGAGCCAGGAGGGGGGCAGTGGACTTGGAGGCCCCTGAAGACATGCAGAAGACTCCTGAAGCTGAGACTTGAACAGAAAACATGTGACATTTAAACTTTAATATTGCTTTCTTCCCTGTCAGAAAGTCCACTGTTTTGGTAGAAGTCTCCTAAAGTGTACATAAGCTCTTTTTAGAAGATAAATGATTCGACTTCGGAATTTTAGAGCAAGAAAGGAGCTTAGAGAGATCTAGCCTGCTTACCCATCTGCCCCTCTCAACTCTGAGAAGGCCAAAAACAGGAGAGTCCCAGAATGCCAGTGGGTCGTGGGTTGGCCATCTTTGCATTACTGTAACAGAATACCTAAAATAATCAGTTGATGAGGAGAAAAGATTTTATTGGCTCATAGTCTTAGAGATTTCAGCCACGAGGGTTGGGCCTGTGGTGAGGAAGCACATCACAGCAGAAGCTCTTTACAGCAAAACTGCCCATTTCATGGTTGGAGAACGAAAAAGGGAAGGGGTGGATCCCACCGTCCCCTTTGAGGGCATTTCCCTTCCACCTGAAGACTTCTCATTAGACGGCCCCACCTCTTAAAAGTTCCATAGCACCCCAATAATCCTCTATCATTCTATAAGCCTTAACACCTGATGCTTTGGGGAGGCATTCAGGATCCGAATTATAGCAGTTGGGCAATTGAGACACAATATAACCTCTTTGGGTTCAGAATGTAAGTGCCTCATGAAACCTCTGTGTCTTTTTTGATAAAAAGTTGATCACATTTGGAATTCCCAAATAGTACTTTCGTCAGACCTCAAGCCCTCCATACGTTTGCCTTCTCTTGAATACAGATGAAGCAGGGAGAGAAAAAGGAGGGCTGTGGTAAACTTTGAAGAGCTAGCATTGAAGTTACGGCTGGTCCTTGTGCACCTTGATCTAATTAGTCTGTCTGCTGCAGGATGGAAGAATGCCTGTTGTGAGTGTGTAAATGCTCCCGTTGGTGTGCTTAGGTAGGCTCCGAGCCGTAGTTCTTGGTGCCCTGTGTCTCCACTAGATCCTCCTGACGACTTCCGTTTTGACCCTTAGTAGTAATATCACACACGTCCCCTTCCCGTGCGTATCTGTAGCTTTCTCCCACAAGCCACATTTACTGCTCCAAAAGAGCTTCCTGGAAGAATTAATTCCTTACATGAAAGAATTTAGAAGCAAACTAAGATCTCCTAGATGGATATATTTTTCCTCCCATTCTTGTTACATCAATTTTTATTCACAATATTGATTTTTTTTTTCTGAGAGATTTGTGACTGATTTCATACGTCAAGGTGTAAATCTCAGGTTTTTTTTTTTTAAATGAAAATTAAAAGGGAAAAAACCCCTCAGAATTCAAGTGTATCAAATAATTTGTAAAACGTGAAAGTAGTACTTGAGTGACCAAATATGGGAGTATGAAGGGTATGTAAAGGTACATTATGACATGCTGTTTTTCTCTGTGTGTGTATATGTGTGTGCGTGCTGCTGTGTGCACTCGTGTGTGTGCATGCAGAGGTCAGAACATGTTGGGTGTCTTTCTCTTTCATTTTCTGTCTTAATTTTTGAGGCAGGTTCTTTTACTGAACTCAGAACTCAGTCTTTCTGGCTAGGCTGGCTGGCTAGCCAGTGAGCGGTATCTACTTGTCTCTTGGAATGCTAGAGTCTACAGGTTATGTTTGGCCATGCCCAGCTTTTACATGGATACTTGGGATTTGAACTTGGGTCCTCTTTCTTGTAAAACAGGCTCTCTTAGCCACCGAGCCGTCTCCCCAGTTCCAGATTTTCTGTTTCACTAAAGTTAATTCTTCTTTGTGCCCCTTCATTCCCGTCTTTAAGATGAAGAAATTGAGCCGCACAGAGGTTAAATATCTTGCCCCAGATTGTTCGTGTCTGTGTCCGTGTGTGTCCGTGTGTGTGCGCGCGCGTGCATATGCATGTGTGTAGATATGTGTATGGGTGGGTGCATGTGGTGGCAGTGGGCTCAGTGCTCAGGTGCCTTGTTCCTGGGACAGTCAGTGCTGATCTCATTCTTCATGGGCTTGTACCTGTGCTGAGAAAGCACTGAAGGAAGCAGAACCCCCCGGCCTTCCATGAATGCTGGTTTTTACCCGTCTTCAACTAGACCATCATCACCTCTGTTTCCTTTCTACGCATCCAGGTTTACAGCTTGGACAGATTAGTGATAATCCCCGGCTTAGCCGCCCGAGTCTGCTTTGTGAAAAGCGTACACAGAGGCCTGTACTCCAAAGCGACCCTGGTAGGAGAGCAGTTCTTACACCTTCCTCCTTGATGGCAGTGCTGTCCGCTGACTGCACGTTTGTTCTTCTTCCTTTCGGGTTTTATAGGAACTGTCGCTCCTTCCCAGGCTTCCCTGGCCTGGCCTGTGGCATGGCTCCGGCATTCCTGCACCTCAGGAGGAAGCCTGTCTCCCACCCCTGTAGAGCAGACCTGTCCAGCTCCCACCTCTCGGTATCTGAAGTCCCTTATGAAGTCCAGCAGGAAAGCAGCCCAGAAGAGGATTCGTTCTGGTGTCTACTTTGTTGTATCATCTGTTCTTAGCATTCTTTCTTCCATTTCTAGGGAGAGCTAAGCTCTTGAAATGCTAATTCTACCACAAAAGGTGGAAAAAGAGGTTTGATTTTTCTAAAATGCCCTGCGGGCTGAAAAGCATCTTTCTAGTTTCACAATTGAGAGTTTCTCCTGTGCCTGCTTCGTCGTGTTTCCCAGTATGACTTAGTGTTGTTGCCTTGCAGACATTCTGTCTGTCTGCCTGTCTCTCTCTCTCTCTCTGGCCTTCTCCTCTCACACCTGCCACATCTCCTCACCTGTTTCCTCCCTCACGGAGAGAACCAAAGGCTTTCGGAACCCTCTGCCCCCAGATGTAGACAAACTAAGAAGAATAAAGGAAAACTATGGACCAGGCTGTTAGATGTCGACCAGCTGCCTGGTCCCCTCTTGTCCTTCTGTGAAAGGCTGACATGGTCTCATCCAAAGCCCCTCACTTTCTCTGCCCACTGATTCCATTCTCTCTCATAAAACAAAACAGCCCTGTGCTTTGCTTTTCTTTCCCATAGTCTGATTTTCCTGGCTCTTTTCCTGGGTCTTTATAACAGTGTCTTTATAACAGTATTTTGCTATTGTTTTTCTCATCTTGGAAAAACAAACAATCTCTTGACCCTTGATCTAGACTCATTTCTCCACATTTACTTTGACCCACCTTTAAGTCAGAAGTCTTGGGAAATGTTGTCTTACTGCCTGTCCTTCCCACCCTACTTTAAACCCTCAGCAGTCAGACCTTTAACCCAGACACCAACGTTCCCTTTGTTAAGGTCCCCATGATGTTCATGTTGCTAACCCGATCTGTCACTTTTCTTTCTTTCTTTAATTATGATTTATGTATATAGGTGTCTTGTCAGAATGTATGTCTGTGCAGCTCATGTGTACCTGGTGCCCTCAGAGGCCCTGGGAGTTAGCCAGGTGGTTGCTGGGAATTGAACCCAGGGTCTCTGGAAGAACAGCCAGTGCGTTTAACCACTGAGTCATCTCTTCAACTCCCGAGTTGTTAGTTTTCAATCTTCATCTTATTTGGTCTGTCAGTAACTGACACCAAGGCCCCTTGAAACACTTTTTTTTTTTTTGGTTTTTCGAGACAGGGTTTCTCTGTGTAGCTTTGCGCCTTTCCTGGAACTCGCTTTGGAGACCAGGCTGGCCTTGAACTCACAGAGATCCGCCTGGCTCTGCCTCCCGAGTGCTGGGATTAAAGGCGTGCGCCACCACCGCCCGGCTATTGAAACACTTTTTTGACTTGATTTTCAACACATTGTAGAAATCTTGATTTCTTCCCTGGTTTTGGGTCTTCTCCCTGATCTTGGCTTGTTGCTGAGCTTTGGAGGTCAGCTTTGACCTCTTCCTTATGTGCGTGTACTACTGGACTTGGGCAAGAGTTTGGAGGTTAGTACCGTCCATACTGATGAATCCAGCGTTCACCCTCGCACCTTGGCCTCTCTCCTGAAGTTGAGGTTTGTAGATATCTACTCTCTGCTCAGCATGTCTGCTTGACTGTTTAATAGGCATTCACAGTTAACGTTCCAGATCTGAATTTTTGGATCATCCTGTCTGCCACCAAACTCATTTTGCACTTTCACTGTCAGTCAGAACTAATGGAAGTGATATCATTTCTGTCCCACAAGTCAGAAGCCTTGACTTTTCATCTCCCCTTTCCTGTGTCCAGTGTGGCCCTTCTTTCTACCTCACTCCTGACCCCTTTGAATAGACTGTCTTCATCTCTGGCTCTGACAATAGTCTCCAGCTCGCCATGCTTTGCAATCTTTTTGTTTGTTTTCTAATTGATACATGATTACATTTTACATCAAGCTCATCCAGAGAAGCCGTTCTTGTCTGGTACTCATCCCCAGTAGGAATAGCCTCACACCATGCTTCAATTAATTAGAAAACCTGTTAAACATCCAACAGTGAGTGCCTAGTCTCTACTGAACCCCTGGATAATTGATAGGACACCTCTTTGGTCACTTGCCGACCATGGCACTAAAGGTCGGTCAGAAAAGCCTAGGAGGGGCTGGAGAGATGGCTAGGTGGTTAAGCATGGTTATTGCTCTTATCCCCAGCACCCACATGGCAGCTCACAACTGTCTGTAACTCCAGTTCCAGGGGATCCGACACCCTCTTCTGGCCTCTGTGGATACCAGGCACGCATGTGATACACAGACATCTATGCAGGCAAAACACCCATACATATAAAATAAAAATAAAACAACATTTTTAAAAATATCTGGGCTCTATAGAACCAGAGACCTAAGGCAGAATGTGAGTGCCAGGTAATGGGGGAGGAGGCCATTGGGAGTGACTGCTAATGGGCTCAGGATTTCTCTTCTGGTTGTGGTGACGGCTGTACAATTCTGCATGTATTCCGTGGTGCTGACTTGTGTGCTTGAACGGGTGATTGTATAGTGTGTGTGCTGGTTATATTTTACCACTGTGACACAAGCTGGAGTTGTCTGAGAAAAGGGAACTTCGGGTGAGAAAATGCCTTGGTAAGACTGGCCTGTGGGCAAACCTGTGGAACATCTTCTTGATTAATGAGTGGTATGGCCTAACCCACCATGGACATTGATGCCCCTGGGCTGGTGATCCTGGATTGTATAAGCCAGCAGGCTGAGCTGGCCAGTGAGCAGCACTCCTCCGTGGTTCTGCTTCCGTTCCTGCCCTGACTTCCCTTCACGGTGGATACAGACTATGTCTATAAGATGAAACAAGCCCTCCTCTCTCCGAGTTGGTTTTGGAGAGTGGTTTTTGACAGCAATAGAAACCTAATTAAGACAGTATGTGACTCATATTTTAACAGAAAACCAAAACAAACCACAATTACTATGCTGGTGGGAACACAGTGTCATGGCTGAGAAGTGAACAGAGGGTGTGTCCGAGACAAGGTCGAAAGGTCAGCTGAAATGACACTAGTTTGTAATGAAGGTGGGAAGTGGTGTGGTTGCCCTGGCTTGGTGGTAACAGTGACTGAAGCTAGGGGGTGTGGGGAGATGGGAGGTCAGATAACCAATGTCAGGACAGAGGAAGAGCCCAGGCAGGAGAGAAGGTGCATGTGAACCACATGGAGTTGAAATGCGTGAGAACCGTGTGAGAGCAGTGAGAAGGACCTGCCGTGGGGAGCAGAGCCAAGCTGAGAACATGACTCCCAGGAGGATTGTGTGGATAAAGAGACTACACGCCATTACCTCCTGAGGTGGCCAGCGGAGGCAGGGTTACCAGGAGAAGCACTGGTCTGAGCAGGTTTAGGTTAAATACAGAAGCTGGGTCTTACTTCACAGTTAGAAGAAATGTATTCAAGTATCCAAGCCTACACTGTCTCTGCACCACCAGCCTTCTGGTGTTGCAAAGAAGTGTAACATTTGTTTGACTTAACTACTGTTACCCAAGTCATCCGTTATATCTAGTTCACTGTATTTTCTGTGCAGACTTACATTTATTCCAATATACAGCTGAATGGTGACTGTGGAGATACAAGGCATTACTGAGATTGCAGAGAATTTCCAAAAAGTAATTTTAAAAACCCACTTTATTATTTTGGAAATGAAGCAATTTCCATAAGAGAAATTTTTATGCAGCTCCTTCTACAATGTAATGAAAGTGAGGCTTGCCTATATCAAAATGCTGGAAATGGCCCTGATGGTGACCAGCAGGCTGGACATGGATGTTTTGCTCTTGTGGACCAGGCTTTCTGGGATCTGAAACTGATTAGTATAAAGGGGAGAGCGTTTAGAAAACTGAAGATGTGTCACTGGTGGTGGCGGCGCACGCCTTTAATCCCAGCACTCGGGAGGCAGAGGCAGGGGGATCTCTGTGAGTTCGAGACCTGCTTTTTCGACTGAGTGAGTTCCAGGACAGCCAGGGCTACACAGAGAAATCCTGTCTCAAAAACAACAACAACAACAAACAAACATACAAACAACAACCAACCAAACAGCAACAACAACGACAAAAAGGAGGAGGGCTGGAGAGATGGCTCAGAGGTTAAGAGCACTGACTGCTCTTCCGGAGGATCCTGGTTCAATTCCCAGCACCCACATGGCAGTTCACAACTGTCTTTAATTCCAGTTCCAGGGCATCTGACACCCTCTTACAGACATACATGTAGGCAAAACCCCAAAGTACATTAAATAAATCTTAAAAAAAAAATTTAAAAGCCTTAGTCTCCTTAGCGTCCTGGCCAGTCTTCCCTAACCTTGATGATGGCGATGAGCTGGATGGGCGTCAACGTGGAGCACATGGTATAGCAAGCCCTGCTCTAACCAGTGTCTACATATTGATCCTAAAAAACCCAGAGTGCAATACTGGAGTACAGAGACATCAGGGCCAAGGTGGGAGACGGAGAGAACACTAAATGGAGAACCTCGGCTTTTGTCAAAGGTTTGCCGCCATCTGCCAAGGAGTCTTGGGAGAAAGTGTACACCATACATGGACACCTTCATTTAATACATGCACTGGTGTCAGCAGAAGCCCTTCGTTCTGTTGTGCTGAGGTCAGGGGACATGGAAAAAGTGTGAACATTTCTGGAAAATGCACACCCTATATAGTGAACAGGTTCCACCACAGTGATGTGGGTAAAGCTTGAAAGTGCATTTAATTTTGCTGACTTTTCTGGCACTCTAATGTTTCTAATTTCTTGGATTTTTTTTTTTTTCAGGTTACTTGTCTGCAAGACTTTTTTGGTGATGATGATGTTTTTATTGCATGTGGACCTGAAAAATATCGTTATGCCCAAGATGACTTTGTCCTGGATCATAGCGGTGAGGCAATTCACTGACCATCTTTGTAGCTCCTGAAAAGAAGGCTCAGAATTCAGTGGCAAACATGTTGAGAACATAGGATACTGGAGAAAGATGACCAAGCATGGGTGGTACTCATCTGTCGTTCCAGCTACTCAGGAGGCGGAGGCAGAAGGATCACATGACTCTAGGAGAACTCTAGGCCAGCCTTGGCAATGTAGGGAGACTTTCTCTCTGAAAACATATATGGAAGGATAATTAATAAACTGTTCATGGTAGTTACCTGAGATTTCTCTTTACATCAGCTTTGTGTGCAACTTTGAAAAACATACATCGTTTATATATTTGTAAAAAGGACTATCTCATGGTTGGGATGAAAAATGCCTATTTATTGATTTTTATCTATTAATGTAGTTTTAACTATTATTTCAATGATTTCAAATGATACTGGTGTAGTAAATGGTTATTAGGCGGCTAAGGTAGCTCAAGATAATTTAGCCCCGCTCTGCATCCTTCTGACTGTCCACAACAAATGAAGTTCTAATCCATTAAGTAGGCGGGACTAACAGTAGCAATAGTGACGTGTGCACAGGCAGACCAACTCTTGCTCTATGTGTAGTAAACTTATCAGAGCTACTTGGATCTTTGGTTTTTGTTGTTGTTGATAATGGCCCTTGATAGCCTCTTATAGGTAAGGGAAAAAAAAGAGCACTATTGATTTTCTCTCTCTCAATTTCTGGTTATTTAACCTTCTTTAAAGATGGGAGTGTAATGGATGTTTTGTAGGATTTTGTGAAGGTTAAGTGAGTTAACACACACCTACAGCTATGTGTCTTGCTATTTTTGTTATTGTCAGTATTGTAGCGCCATCATTACATGGTGAAGGGTTACAGTGAATGCAAATTTCAGATTGACTTCTACCGCAAATACATTTATGGGGGCACAAAGGGGTTCTTTGTTGTGTTTTAAACATCCATTGTTCAATTGTGTTGTCAACTTAAGAGCTCCAGCTTAGGCTTCTGAGGGTATCATATATTAAAGATGCATTAAAACAATGACAGAAATCAAAGGAAACATAAGTTTGAAAACCCACCCCCCCAAAAAAAAAAGAAGAAGAAGAAAAAGGAAGGAAGGAAAGAAAGCCTGGTGTGGTAGTGGATGATTTTAATTCTAGCACTTGAGAGGTAGACATAAGTGAGTTGAGGCCAGCATGGTTGACGCAGCAGGTTCCAGGCAGCTAAGGTACATAGTGAGGCTTTGTCTTTAAAACAAAACATTCAGAATGCATAGAATTTTGCAAATCTAATCTTGGTCAAGTCACAGATCTCTCCTGATTCTTAAACCTGGGTATAGTTCTGAAGTTCTGGGATATCGGGGTCTGTTTGGGGGCATCCTGCTCATTAGAGGGGCAGTGTCTCCACAGCCTTTTAACAGTCTACACAACACACTTTTGAGACACAATGGGACACAATCTAAAATGCTAATGCTTAGCAGAAACTGGAAATGCCCCGTTTATATTAGTTTGATTAGAGCCTTTCAGATGTTAACTGGGCTCCCCTGGTGAGTATTCCCTGATTTGTGTACTTCACTTGCTAATTTGCCACCCTTGGGAGCTAGATTAAAACTAACTCACATTTTAATCTTTTTTGCATAAATTGAAGTGTTCTGAAGTAAATGGAAGACAATATGTTTTCTAATTTATCCCTTATAACAAGCCTATGAAGCACATTTTATTCTTACACTAATATGTTAGGGAGAAATAGGGAGGCTTGGAACATAAGCAGGGTCTTCCTTCTAGCTAGCAAATGTCGAGCCATGACTCATCCCAAGCCCGCCTGACTGCAAAACCCATGATCTTAATTACTCAAATCTGAAGTGATGATTGCAGCTGTAATTCGTTCTGGTTCTCCAAATGCTGTCTCATTTGGTGGCTTATGGAAAGGTCAGTGTTATTGTTTCAAGCTATTTTTCTCATTTTTGCTCTTCCATGCTTTGGAGAGATGGGTAGCTAGACAGTACAGAGACCCCAAGTTAGAGTTTCATGTCCTTTTGAAGTAAGATGATCAAGGACTTGGAGAGGACAGTAAAATTGCTGTCTGTGCTGCCTCTGAAAAAGCTGCACACAGATAAACGTGTGGTTTGTCTGTGAATGATACTGTACATCCACTTAGGACAGTAGAATTCCTGTGCTCACTAAGAACTCAGTCCAAACAATGACGTGTTACAGATGTGTAGTCTAACTGGAGATGTAAACATGACATGTACTTTTTGGAACCGTTGCTGCATACATTGAATTTATGGAGCTCAGGGACTGGCAGCTCACCAAGTCCAGCATTCAATTTATAGCCCTGGAAAAATAAAGGGTGGGATGGGAAAGAGATTGTCGGGTAATACCAATAGGGCTGGAGAGTTGCCTTGGTAAGGTGTAAGTGTGAGGACCCGAGTTCAAATCTCCAGCACCCCTACAAAGAGCCATGTGTGGTGGCCCATGGGTCTGTAACTCCAGTGCTGGGTGGCCCAAACTGGAGCTCACTGGCCCACCAGCCTAGCAGAATCCCTGAGTTCAGTGACAGAGTTTATCTCAGTCTGGTGGAGAGTGACTGAGGAGGACGGCTTGACTTCCTGCATTCATGTGACTGTACATGCGCACGCGTAACACTAGTCACAGGCGGCCAGTTGTAGTTACACATGTGCATGCCTTTGGCCAGTGCTGGAATCTGCTTTAACTACAGATGCACTTGTGTTCTTTGCAGAATGCCGGGTACTGAAGTCATCTTATTCTCGAGCCTCGGCTGCTAAGTATTCTGGATCCAAAAGCCCAGGGCCCTCCCGCCGCAGCAAGTCCCCAGCCTCAGGTAGGAAGAGAAAAGCGGTGGATGGTCTTAGAAGGGGCTGTTCTCTTTAGTTTTCTCACATTTTTATGAACCTAACAGCCTTTACCAGCTTGTGCTCTAGAGCAATGAGAGACAATGAGATTTTTAAAACAAAAGCCTTAGATCTGTCTTCCAAGGAACTCTTGCACTTGGTCCTGCCACGTTTTCCTGCAGATAGCCTCACTGTCTAGGCCTCCACTGGTGTGCACATAAACATATTTCACATTTGGGGCACTGTTTACTAAGGTATTTGAATTCTGTGCTTCATAATTGTGGATTTTTACCTTCTTAGAACTACTTCTTCCTGGTACAACACACACCAAATTCCCCACAGAACTATATTGACGTGAGAATGTCCACATTCTTTTTCTTCATCGAACAGCTATTAATAGTAGTAATGATTATTCTCAGAAAGGATTACTTAGTTAAATTCTATAAATTTCATATCCAGATCCTACAGATTTGTCAAAATTTACACTGCTTTGACATTTTTTAACATTAAAACACTCACATTGTATCTCAGTAAGTTGGTTTTATGAGTTGATAGTAATCACAAATAATTTTGCTCATTTAATTTATTGTTAAGGAAATGATTTTAGAGAAAAAGCATCTGTTTTTACAGGCAGTATTCTGATTACTGCCCAGCCTGCTGCCCCTCGGAGTGAACTAAACTTTTTGTTTTCTTTGAAACAAAACGATGATGACGACTTGACTGGAGAGGTGTCTAGAGGTGCAGAGTGGTCCCAGACCAACCGTTCCGAAAGGCAGACTTGGTCAGACGCTCTCTGTGCCGCCCCACCCCCACTGCAGCGCTCGCTGGCTCACTTCCTCTAGGGCAGGCTGTGTTACTGTCTTTTAGACCTGCTGAATAACCTCTGTCCTTACTGTCTTCTCCTGCTCTGTGCATATGCATGCGTGTGTACAGTAAAGAGGGCTGGCCACACCAGTGCCTGTTCTTCAGCCAAATCCCCAGGTGAGCCGGGAGCCTCACAGTGGTGTCTCTCTGCTGGGTTTTTGTTTCTGTCTTTGGCTGCATTTCTGTTTCCTTTGCTCCATTTCCATGAATGTATCTGGCCTTCTCCTGTGGACATCTGTGCCATATGCAACGTCTTACAATGCGCAGACCGCTTCGGCCTCCCTGCGCACTACAGAACCACTTAACCTAGGAAGATTGCTACATGCCTGCCTGTGTAGTTGAAGCAGGGTGGTCCAGGGAAAGGCAGCCACCTCTAGGACTTCTGTGTTCCATCAGGCTGTGGAAAATACTCTGTGACTGAAAAGCTAAAGTTTGTTAGCTGAGCCGGGCACTCAGGAGGCAGAGGCAGGCGGATCTCTGTGAATTTGAGGCCAGCCTGGTCTACAGAGTGATGAGTTTCAGGACAGCCAGGGTTACACAGAGAAACCCTGTCTCAAAAAATAAAACAAGTTGTTATCAATAAAGATACGGAAGGAATTTCTAACCTCACACTTTGCCCATACCTGTGTTAAAGGTTTAGGAATCATTAAAAGCTTCTAGTTCAAAGTGCGTTATGATGGCCTGCACCAGACTAAGATAAGGAGATGTTTGCTGCACACAGAAGGAGGCAGCCAACGCTGCATCTTTTTAGTTGGGAGGCAGTTATTTTCATACAGCACTTTACATTCAGACTTTCTAAATATATGCAGTTGACACTGGGTTTTTTAACCAAAGGTATCTCTCTGCCATTAACCTTATTTTAAATCGTATTGACTCTGTGGTATCTTAAAACTGGAAATGTCAATGAAACATACATGTGTTTGGGTATAGTTTTCTGGCTGAATGATGCCTAGCTTTTGTTTCAGGTGACAGGTTTATAGATGCTTGTCATGTCAGGAAAATGATTAAATAAAACTAGAGAGAAGTGGCTCAAGAGAGTCAAGTATGATTAATTCAACTTTGTCACCTGAGGTCTGAAGAGGAAACTTACTGAACTAATAATATTTCATGGCCACATTTGTCTTCAGACCATCTACTGTTCTATGACAAAGCCCAGTGAATACTTAAATGACTTTTTAAAAAAAATCTGAATTTGCAATGCTTAATAACTGATTGAGGACTAGCATTTCAGTATGTTAAATCTTCAGCTGAATCCATATTGGGATAGTGTCAGCCTCAGACTCCTCAGTGAAAGTTGTGAGACTTGAAAGCCACATCTTGAAAGGCAAAGAGTCTTTAGAGGAGGCCTTTGGAAGCATGTTTAGCACTGTAGAATGCTGAAAGTCTCTCCAGTGCTGGCACTCCACAGTGACTCTAAAATGTGTTTCTACTCGTTCTCTGACGAGGGGCGGAGAGTGTTGGGTTACAAGAAGCCACAGTGTTAGAAGCAGTAGTGCTTGCTTGTACAGAGGCTTTGCTGAGCTGGTACCGATAGTCCAGCTCTTCAGGAGGCTAAGGTAGGAGATTTGAAGTGAACCTGGGCAATGCATCATGGCCCTGTCTTTAAATAGCAGCAGCAGCAATAACAACAACAGCCACGACTTCAGGGATTAGCTGGAATTTCAGACAGTGACTTTGTAAACATAATATTGTTCATGTCAATCTTAGGCTAGAAAGAGCTGCTTTGAGAGATGTTTCTGAGTCTACTTAACTTCCAACAAAACTCTGTGTAAATAGCTAAATAGTGTGTTGAAATACATAGATAGTAAAATAGATAACCATTTAGTCAATCTAACTATGATTTGAGTCGTATAAATACTGCTTTTAGGGGCTGGAGAGGTGGCTGAGTGGTTAAGAGCGCTCACTCTGCGGTTGAGGACCAGCCACGAGATCCTAGCACTAACATGGCAGCTAGGTGTCCTGTGGATGCCTGTAATCCCAGTTCTGATGTGAGGTGGAGGCAGGGTCACTGGAGCTTGCTGGCTTCCAACATAGCAAAGGAAACTCAGACCATAGGTCCAGGGAGAGAGCCCATCACTGTCTGCCTAGAGAGTGATGGATGAGGATGTCCGATACCCTCTTCTGGCCTCTGTTGCACACACTTATGGCCATACAGTCAACACACACACACACACACACACACACACACAAACACGAAAAACTAGATAATCAAGTGATTTAAAATTAGGAAAATTAGCCGGGCGGTGGTGGCGCACGCCTTTAATCCCAGCACTCGGGAGGCAGAGCCAGGCGGATCTCTGTGAGTTCGAGGCCAACCTGGACTACCAAGTGAGTTCCAGGAAAGGCGCAAAGCTACACAGAGAAACCCTGTCTCGAAAAAAACCAAAAAAAAAAAAAAAAAAAAAAAAAAGGAAAATTAAGAGTTTGGGGGATTAAAAATATTGAAAAAGATCCTACCTACCGATTGTAAAAGCACAATAAAATAGACCAAATTGACTTCATAAACCCAGCCATCCCTGTTCACAAACGGTTTGGCTGACCGTGTATGCTCCTCGGTCTGCAGTCTCTGCCTCCACTCAGGAACTGGCGCTCCCTCTTGAGTCACCTGTGTGGGATGTCTGCCTTCACAGTTGACTTTCTACACTTAATTCAGGTGATTTAAAATAATACCGTCTGCCTCATGTTTAAAGGGGTGGGGGGGCTTCATTCTGCTTTTCATAAAGATGAATGGCAGCTTTCATCTGCTTTGGGCGAAAGCTCTTGAGGATTACTTTTGAAGTAAGAGGGATTACAAGTACTTTTAAGAGGAGAACAAACAACTAATCCCAGATATTAACTACTAGCTTCATGAGATCACTGCAGAAACCGATCTAGATGATGGGATTGGGAATGTGCATAAAGGGCACTGAGATGGTTGGCCAGCACTCTGCAGGCTAGAATCTGTGATTGACCTCCCCCTACAAACAGGATTAGCCATCCTCTGCTCAGCAGACTCCAAGCTTTCTACCAAAGCGTGTGGAGGTGCAGAAGGCGGTGTATAGAAAACTACCAGCATTTGCTAAAGAATGGGGACATTCAACGGAAGAAAATGGGGGGATTAGAAATAAGTAGCCTATATTAAAAAGTACTTGAATAGTTTATCTTTTAATGGCCTTCAATCAAATAATATTATAAGAAATAGTTGTTTTCACTTTCCTTAAGAATATACTTAAAGGTTAGGGTTGTAGTTTAGTGGTAGAGCATGTGCTCAGCATGTATGAAAAGCTTAGCTCAATTCTGAGCACCAAAAGGAGAATGGGAAGAAGGCAGGTAGACACACACACACACACACACACACACACACACACACACACACACACACACACTTACCTGTGTGTTTGGGTTACAGTCTAATTGATTTGAAAGAGCCATACACATTTCTCAGTGACTCCCATTAGCATACACCAAGATGAAGATGGATACTGGCAGCTTGTAATGGCCTTCATCACAGACCATCACAAACACAGCCATCTGTCTGTGTTTTCTAGAAGGCAGGTTGTGCGGACAGGGTCTCTCGCTCACACCTGTAATTCCATGATTGTCTTCTGTATTTGTTTATATCATTGTTGGGACACAATTATTGCAGATAATTCTAGCTTCACTCCTTGTCTGACTTTGTCTGTAATGCCGTAAGAGACATTGCTTTTGCTTTTTGCTGATTCGTCACCTGCTTTGGGCTTTAAATGAAGCAAAGCTTCATGGGAGCCATTTTGTGCATGTGCTTAGTGTTTCCACAGTCTGGTTGTTTGGAGTTTTGATGACTGTCTCCTTCATTGTTTCCCGGTCCAGTGAACGGAACTCCCAGCAGCCAGCTCTCCACTCCTAAGTCCACGAAGTCCTCTAGCTCCTCTCCAACCAGCCCGGGAAGTTTCAGAGGATTGAAGGTATGAAAGAAGAGAGCTGGTGTGCTTCTGTGAGTCTGTTATTTGTGTGGTTTCACGGTTAGGTTTGTTTGTGAGCTTGACAAGGCTGAGCTGGAGCCTGTCGTCACATCAGCTGGCCTCCCTGACTCCCCTCACATGGACGCGTTCACGTCCTGTGGGACTGCACAGTTGTGATGGGTTGAGCAAAATGTGGTGAAAGTACAGGAAATTATTATTCTGACTGCTGCAGATGGTTTGCAAGTGGCAAAGCATTGGAAAACACCATAATTCATTTTAAAAGGCCCTTTGGAATCGTGATTTTAGTATGGCTAAGGTAGCTTGACTTTATTGAAGTCTGCAACGTGGGAGAACTATCAACATGTCATTTACACCTGCAGGAAGATAGCACATGAAGAACAGGTACATTTTGGTGAGGAATTTAGACATAAATAGACGTTAACTATGATGTTAAAAAATATGGAGAGTAGCAGCAAAATTCATGGTTGGCCTAATAACCCAACAGGGGGATTGTGAATGCACAGAGCTGACATTTGCAAAATTTTGATGTTTCGTTTGATTTAATAAATCCCAGTGCTTTAAAATTTATAAAATATGTCTGGTAAAACAGAAGAAATAATTGGTGTTAAACATCGAATGTTTCTTTTATTGACACAATCAGATTATTTATGTGGTAAAATGCTTTGAAAATACTGAAGTTTATACAAAGCCATGTATGTTATGTATGTGTTCCTTAGTGTTAAGTTGTATCAGATATACCAGTATCAAGAATACAGTCTCAGCCGGGCGGTGGTGGCACACGCCTTTAATCCCAGCACTCGGGAGGCAGAGGCAGGCGGATCTCTGTGAGTTCGAGGCCAGCCTGGTCTACAGAGCGAGATCCAGGACAGGCACCAAAACTACAGAGAAACCCTGTCTCGAAAAACAAACAAACGAACAAACAAACAAAAAAGAATACAGTCTCTGAAAATGGTTGCTTAAACACCTCAAAAAAAAAAAAAACACAAAGTTTTCTTTAGGAATGTTGAAGAATCTTTTTGATTATTTTAATGAATGGCAAGAACCACTGCTGTGTGAATAAGGAATGAAAACCTACCGAGTCTAGAATCTTGATACCTTGAAGAGATGCGGGAGGTCTTGGTTCTCAGCTTCCCAAAGTGGGTAGCATTATTCACCTGAGTGTAAGCTCAGCTTGCCCTCCCCTGAGAAGGATGTGAGAACAGAAAAAGTATAATGCGGATTGCCTTGGTTTGTGCTTGCTTGGTTATGGACCTCAGTGAAGTGCGGAATGAGACTGATAGTACATGTAGGGATAATGTATAGCTTGTACCTACTCCTCATTACAGGACGCACTTATTAGAACTAGCCAGGGTGGTGGCTGCAGCTTGTAATCTCAACATGCAGGAGGCAGAGGCAGGAGGATTGCTGCAAGTTCAAGGCTAGTCTGGTTTGCATGGTGAGTTCCTGGCAATCTGGGGCTACAGAATGAGACCCTATCTTTAAAAAGAAGGAAAGGAAGAAGGAAAGAAAGAAAGAAAGAAAGAGAAAGAGAGAAAGAGAGAAAGAGAGAAAGAAAGAAAAAGAAAGAAAGAAAGAAAGAAAGAAAGAAAGAAAGAAAGAAAGAAAGAAAGAAAGAAAGAAGGAAAGAAAGAAAGAAAGGAAAGAAAGAAACTCAGGTAGTTTAGTAAGTGAAGGCTGATGGCCACGTGACCTGAGTGTGATCACTAGACCCCTATAGCAGAAGATAATTGACTCTTACATGTTGTCTTCTGACTTCTGCATGCGAACACATTCATTGCATACACATACAGAAGCACACACTAAATAGATGAAATTAAAACTATTTTAGGAGCTTGAGAGATGGCTCAGCAGTTTAGAGCATTGGCTTCTCTTACAGAGGACCCAGATTTGATTCCCAGAGCCTGGCAGCTCAAAACTGTTTGTAACTCCAGTTCCAGGAGATATAATACCTCTTCTGTGTTCTCTTGACAGGAGGCACACACACGGGAAACATTCCTGCACATTAAAAAATAAACTAATAAATCTTTAAATAAATATATTAAAAATTTAAAGGCATTTTTCTGAAGTATTAAATTGGCTAAGGCCCGTTTATACTATGATTGAATTCTTAATTGTCAGTTTGTCGAAAAGGAAAAACTTAGATGAAATAAAACTAGTAGTGGGCTGAATGTTTTCAGATACAAAGCCATGCCTGGTTTTGGTAGCATCCCTACGGAGTATAGCTGCTGCTTTCACATTGCAGTCATAGAAGATCATGTAGAGGAAGCAAGATAATCTTCAAATTGTGAATAATTTCTGCAGAGTGCGGAGTCTCAGATGATGAGTGGTGGCTACTGAATTCAAATTCTTCCGACCCCAAACTGACAAGTGTCAGGACGATGGAAAGTGTTTTGTGCTAGTCAGCCTCCTGTGATTGTAACAAGACCTGAAGATGACCAGTGAGAGAGGAAAGGTTCATTTGACCCCACTATTCTTGAGGTTTGGGTTTATGGTCGCTCAGCCCAGTGGGTCTGTGGTGGCCTAGTACATCATGCCTACTTCATGACCAAGGAGTAAAGAAAAGACAAGGGATCCAGTCCCACAGCCCCTCAGCCCTTCAGGGGTACTACCCCAGTGACCTAAGTACCTTGTACTGGGCCCCACCTTCTAAAGTGCCCCCCCACCCGACACACACACACACTGCCCCATAATGCCTTCTTGAGGAACAAGCCCCCTGTACATGTACCTTTATGGTAGGCATACAATCTAAACTACAGCAACCAGTTAGAATTTTAGGGTCTTGTCTAGGTAGTCTTAAAGGGCAAAAGGAATTAGTCTGGCCTCTTACTGAAGATGGTCAAACAGCCTGGGGGAGTACCAAAAGGAAAAGTGGACCATTTCAGTGGGGTTTGGTGTGATGGAGGGCTTGGCTTCAACCCCAGTTCCAACAAGACACACGGGGATATTTCTAATCAAGGAACAGGGTGTGGGAGGGGATGCAGGTTACTAAGAGGAAGCATCAAGGACAGGATTTCTAGCTAAAGGGACTTGAAGAGATTGCTGTAATGACAGACAAGCCAGGGTAGGGATCTCCCCTAAAGGAACTTTGCAGTATTATAGGCATGGGGAAGGACATCCAAGGTCTGGCCTCTTTAAACAGAGAACCCAGAGGAGTTAGAATAAAATTTGAGTCTTAGGAGAGAACCCCTGAGAGCAGTTGACAGTCTAAACTCTGGCCTGCTTGCTTAGTCCTCACTTTACAGGCTTTGGTCCTGGGAGCTGACTGGCTCAGGGTTCGTTCTGAAAGACCCCCGAAGGTAGTCTTCCCTCTGGAGAGACCCTCGCCCAGAGATCACACCGAGACCACAAGTCAGATGCAAACAGCAAGAGGCTTTATTCAGGAACACGGGTACCCGGGGCGACACAGTCCCTCCAGAGGCTGAAGAGACTGGCGCACCGACGGGCTGGAGTGGAGGGTTTTTATAGGGTCGGGCAGCAGAAGGGCGGGTACAGAAGCAGGAAGCATAGTTTACAGGGTTCTGATTGGACGACTCATATGAGGCCATGGTTTACAGGGTTCTGATTGGACGACTCATATGAGGCCATGGTTTACAGGGTTCTGATTGGACGACTCATATGAGGCCATGGTTTACAGGGTTCTGATTGGACGACTCATATGAGGCCATGGTTTACAGGGTTCTGATTGGACGACTCATATGAGGCCATGGCTTACAGGGTTCTGATTGGACGACTCATATGAGGCCATGGCTTACAGGGTTCTGATTGGACGACTCATATGAGGCCATGGCTTACAGGGTTCTGATTGGACGACTCATATGAGGCCATGTTTTACAGGGTTCTGATTGGACGACTCATATGAGGCCATGGTTTACAGGGTTCTGATTGGACGACTCATATGAGGCCATGGTTTACAGGGTTCTGATTGGACGACTCATATGAGGCCATGGTTTACAGGGTTCTGATTGGACGATTCATATGAGGCCAGGTTTACACTCAGGACAGTTCGTGGTTTTTCCCCGAGCTCGACACGCCTGCTGACTTGGCTCTTATCCAGGGTACAAGTTGTTTTTCTGACCTTTTAGTTCCCTGTTCTGGGGCCAGGTGGCCGACCGCAGATACCCTGTTTGTTCCTGTGCCCATGTCCTCTAACTGAACTTTCCCCGTACTTTTCAGGCCTTGCTCAAAATGGCGTTAGGCTAAGCAAGTATGCTGGGGCCTTTCAGTTCCATGGTCTTTGTCTGACCTCAGTAGCTCTGACTGTCACTGGACGATGCATTCGTCCTAGGCTGGGACTGCAGTGTCTTAGGAGGGTAGGAGTGGATGCAGTTGCTGTACAGTGCTTGAGTTCTGATAAATTCCCTGTAGGAAAGAAGGTCAGATTAAATTCAAGGGCCACAAGGGAGGGAGACCAGGGAAAGAATGAGGAGTCTCTGGGAGGGGAGAGGCAGGGTGAAGGAACTAGGGAGACAAGGAGGATCCTCTGGGACTTCCTCAGGAGACCATGGCGAAGTGCCCGGGAACATGTGTCTGCTGGGAACTGAAGGTCAACACCTGGCATCCTCCTGACTCCACAGAGCTTTTGTAAGATGGTAACGGTCACATAGCCCAGTTACTGGTTTTCCTTGATAAATACCATGGGACTGAGTTTGCTGAGGTTGACAGGCTAGAAGTAGACAGTGTGACCCGGGTCTAGATGATGTTTCTGTGTGGCACCGAATATCTGAGCCATCCGACTTACAGGTTTCAGAGGTGTCAGTCCATTGTGATGGAGAGGGTTTGGTAAAATGGAGTAATTCATACCTGTGGACTTCCTGTCGTCAGGAAGGGAAAAAAAGGGGAGTCAGGGAAAATGCCCCTTCCAAGGACCTGTCCCTCAGTGACCTACTTCCTCCGGTTTGTGTTGTTAGATGTCAAGTCCTAAAGTTCCACAACCACCCACAATAGCACTACTAGCTCTGACCCAAGGGTGTTTCAGCGCTTGATCCTGACGCTGGTAAGAGCTTGCCTAGCATGCACAACTTTCTGAGCTGATCCCCAGTATACTGCTGGGTGTGGTACTCTACCACACCATGCCTGTAATTCTAGCATTCAGTAGGGGAGGCAGGAGGATCAGAAGTTCAAGGTCATCCTTAGCTATGTATCAAGTTCCAGGCCAGCCTGGGCTGCATGAAACTCTGACTCAAAACAACCCACCATTAAAAAAAAAACAAAAAACAAAAACAAAACCAGAAAGGAAAACAAACACATGAGCCTGTGAAGTACATTTTATATTCAAACCACAGTGTCTCAGTATAAGATAATGGTGTACATGGACCTGTGGTAGAAGCCACACAGGTAGCATGGGGAGTCACTGGGATTTGGAAGCAGAGCCTGTGCTTGTAAGAACTACCACTTGAGGGCACCGTGAAAAAAAATCAAGGCTAGTCTTAAAACAGATTGATCAGAAACAGTGAGGTTAGAGCAAAATTTGTAAACAGAATTGTTAACGGGTACTCTAACCAGCAGATCCCTATCGGGCTGCTACTCCAAAATGGAGCCTCTAGATATTAAAACTTGGTTTCCCTTTGTTTGGATTTGGGGAAGGTGGCTTTTCTGAAAAGCATGGTCACTTACAGTGATAGTTACCTAAGGAAGAGGCAGGTGTTAAACCTGAAAATTTCGAGGAGAGAGACCAAATCCACGACTGTCCAATCAAAGCAAGCTTTATTCAGTACTGAGGAGGAAGATGGAGACACTGCCCAGGTCCATACTGGAGATTCCCAGATTCCCACACTGGTGCAGAGTCAGGTTAGCTAGGTGCTCATGAAGGCGAAACCCACAAGGGGGCGGTACTTCCCGCCTTCCTGACGTACTTCCTACCTGTGTACCTCCTGTGCACATCCTGTGCAGTTGGGGCAACCAACCTTGTTTACAGAAGTGAAAACAGAGGCTTGTTATCTTAGATAAACAACAGCCCCCAGCATTCCAGGAAGTTACCTGTCCTCCGGCAAGTGAGGCTTACGGGTTAACTTTAGCCCTTCCACAGTTCAGACAGGAGCCTCCTTCACAGCAGGCTTCTGGCTGCCTCCCACAGCGTTGGCACCAAGAGGACTTTGCAATGAGGCCAATTCATGAAGGTTCACAATGGCGCTTAGCCTCCTGGTGTTCTTGTTTTTCTTTCATCCTTCTTTAGTTGTTGAAGAATTCTGCCAATGTTCCAGCCAATCCTAGTTAAGCCTTGGCAGCTCAGAGAAGTCTTTGGTTCAGAGGGGTGAGGTGGAATTGGATAACGAGTTTTCAGCCGCATGGACAGCCTCAGGCACAGTGACCACGGCCGCTGGAGTCAGCTCGATGTCTTGTTTAGAGGCAGACACAGAGTGCTGTGGTTAGAAGCAGGGACTCCAGAGTGGCTGGGTTTGGTGTTGGTGTGGCCCCTCACTGGCTGTGTGACCTTGGGCAAGCCATGTTGCCCTTTTCTGCAAAAAAGAGGGTTCACAGGATGCACTGAAGCCCTGGACTAAACACAGAGAAAGCACTCAGGACAGCTTTGATATTCTTACTGTAACTGGGGGTCTCTAGGTTCAGATTCACATGAAGGAAAGTCCACGCGGAACACCTAAGTGCACACTAGAGAGAAGTCAGACTGAGTTTTTCTCTTATATTCCTGTGTTTTATGTACTTGAAAATACTCTGACTGTGGTGATATTTTATTTGTGCGGAAATGTGATATTTTATTTGTAGGTTAATAAAGTTGACCTGGAGATCAGGGGTCATAGCGAGCCATAAACAGAAGTCAGGTGGTGGTAGCCCACACTCTTAATCCAATTACATGGCAGGCAGAGTCTCTGTGTGGTCAAGGACACAGCCAAGCGTGGTGACACACGCCTGTAATCCCAGTACCAACCATAGAGGCCTGGAGGTCTGTATAGACAGGCAGTGATGAGGAAGTGATGTGGCTGGGCTTAGAGCCAATGAGAAGGCAGAACAGGAAGGCAATAAAAGCTCAAGTTAGACAGGAAGAAGCTCCCTCTGGTGGTAAGACAAGGCTAGTCGTAGCTATTAGCTATTTCTTTGATCTCTTGGGCTCTTTGGCTCTGTGTCTCTTATTTAATAAGACTGTTTAGAAATTTGTCTACATCTGACCAAGAGCTCCTAGCTCCAAGAAAGTAAAAGTATTCAGATCCTATGAATCCTAAGTAACATTCTTGGAGCCCAGGAAGCTGCGGGTCACATGACCTGAGGGATAACCTTGTCGATAATACAGATCCCAGGGCCCCCCCCCTCCCCCATCACAGGCCGTGCTCTCGGGGCTGGAGTTCAGGCTCCAGAGGGTTTACTAGGAACAGCTTCTGAGGTCTGTGGCTGAGGGAAGGAAGGTTCGGGAAGGGCAGGGAGTCTCGCATCTCACTGCTTCCTCCTGTCCTTCCTGACCTTCCCTCCCCAGTAGCCCCTGCCTTGCTTCCATGTCCCTTTCACGGGTCCCAACACTTAACAACAGTAAACACTGATTTCCTCACGTCGTCTTCTTCGGAGGTGGATTGCAGGAACAGGTTGATTGGGTGGTTCTGGGCTGGCTCTCTTATTACTAGCTGGCAGGGTACACATCAGGGTGAGAGTCACCTGAGGCTTGATGGGAGTAGGGTATCCACTTACCAGGTGACTTCTTCCTTTGCTGACAAGTGGGTTGGAGGCAGGCGAATAGGAAACTGCAGGAGGAGGTTCCATAGATTAACACAGGAAAGGCAAAAGGCAGCCGCGAGGAGGAGACTGGCAACTTTAGTCTACTGAACTTCCTGCGAGCCTAGAGAGCAGGCTCACTATGCTAACGACCCCCAAAAGGTCCCCGCAGACCTCCCTCAGCCCCTTTCCTCTCTTGCCCTCTGAGTGCCAGGCCACGGAGAAGATACGGCAACACCTCCAGGTTCTTCTGTGTCTCCCCCTTAATAAACTGTCTCTTCTCTTGTAATTGACGTCTCTGTATAACTCATTGTGTAGAGGCAAGAGAAACTGACCTCTGGACTCAGATCCATACCTGTTGGAGGTCCAGAAGGCCCTGGTCCCTCCCTACAGGGACTTTCCAGTGGACTGGCTTTGTGTCCTCAAAAGGTGGCTGCTGGATTTTCCTGGAACCAAGTGACAGGAAAAGGATGCCATACGGCTCTTGTCTCTGTGACCCAGCTTTGGGAGCCAGACCTTCTGTTCCCACAGTGTCTTAGGAGGGACACAGGTCAGCCATTTCAGCCTGGGAGGAGGCTCCTTGGTCTTCTTTGGGTCTGGCTGCCCCAGCAACAATCCCATTTTTCATCTCCCAGCACCCAGAACTTTTGTTTCCCACTCTGATCTCCCTGAACTTGCTGTCCATCTTCCCGCTTGGAGGTCGCCACAGTCTTTCTCCTCATCAGTTGTACGGCTCAGTTCTCTTTCCCGACCTTTTCATCCACAGTCTGGACCATCCTGTTCCCTGCCAGTCTTTTCTCTTCAAGTCTTGGACTCCACTGCTGACATTGGTTTTTTTTCTCTTAACTCTCACCTTCCTGGCTTTGTCCTTGACCTCAGTCTGTGATCTCTTTTCTTGGCAGGGCTCCTCAGAGTCCCTTGGATATAGCCGGCAGCTTCTGCAGGATTACATGCTGTCCTTAAATCACGGCATTTGGGGCAGGGGTGCAGATAGGCAATAAAGAGTACTAAATATGTCATCGACTGCCAGATAGATGAAGAAAAAACGTTTCCCTGAACTTTAGTTCATCATCTGTCCAAACTGAAGACTTTTAAGGCAACTTGGGGCTTCAGAGTCAGGCACACAGTTTGGAGACGCCTGAGTTTTTGGTGCAGAGGTGTATGCCTGGCAGCTCTCTGCTGTGAGCATTCTTGGTGGTGGAAAGGAGGAGGAACAAAGTACATGTGGAACATTCCCGACATCTTGAGATTATAAACTGTCTGATGTGCTGAGGTTTTATCTGATGATGTCTCTCGGGTCTGCTGGTGGTGAAAGGTTCCCAGATTTGTGAGGTGTGAGGAACGTGCGGCTGTATCTAACCCGATTGGCAGGGCTAAGATGTAACTCTCTGACCTCCTGAACTCGGAGCCTCCTTTCAAAGCTGTGAAATGTAAACCCACGGTAGCTGCTGGCCTTCGCCATCTCCCCCTGTCCCAGGAGCTTTTGCTTTGCTGCTGTGTTTAAAACTAAGTTAATAATTTTCAGAACTAGGGAACGGGTCACTCTGAGGCTCTTTTCATTTCCCCAGAAAACACCGTGTAGTGACTTCATCTTTGAACAGAATTGATTTTGTTAGACAGAAACAGAAACAAAGAGGCGGATTAAGTAGTTTTGAAGACTTTGGTGCCCTAGCAAAATAAATCATGGCATTGAATACCAGATGCTGTTTGTACATGGCAGTTACTCTGTTAGTTGGGTGAGTTTGGGGATAGTTCAGCCTTCTGGGCCGCAACCCATTAGGGTAGATGAGAGGGTCACCATGCAACCCAGTGTGTACAAGTTAGAGCAACTGTGGAACTTTATTTGAATGTGTTCCTATTCAATGCCCCCTTGCTCATGAACGCAGGACACTGGAAGGCCTTCATGTTAGAACATTGGAGGTAACTGGGTGGAGTGAGACTTCGGGGTTCCTGCAGTGACCAACCATGACACCCTGGATCCTAGAGATTATGAGGTTTGCAGTAAAAGCACGGAGACATTTTTAACAAGAGGCCTTATGATTCCTCCAGGCTCTTGCTCAAAAGAAATAAGCCTGAATCTTACTTGAAGGGCTCACTCACAGATGTGATGGAGTTCTAGCTGATTTGGGCTGACGACATAGTCTGTTGGGGGCAGGGGTGTTAAGGAATGGAAGGGTTCCGGTGAGCAGATTGCACATAGTTATCAGGCTAGCCACTGTCTTGTATCTTATTTACATACCCGGTGGGTTCTGTTTATCACCATTAACCAGCTACATATCTCAGTTGCCATGAGTAAGTGGGTATTTTCTTAGTAGGGACAGGGAAATGCAAAAAATATTTGCAAAAGAAATAGAATTTTATCGTCATTGTGGCTTCCTGTGTTTTCACCACTCTTAGTCTGCATGTCTCCGGGCCACAGTGACTAGTATACCTTCTATTTAACCATAGTGTTTCCTAGTCAACAGCCGCCTTTCGGGGGAGCATAATGAATAGTCAACCTTTATGGCCCTGGAGGGCCAGGCTGCATGGTGGGGAAGTCAAGTGAATTTAATCATAAGCTGAGTCATTAGAAGGTGTAGCTTAGGGAGATCCTAAGCAAAGTGACTCCCTCTCCTAGCCATTCAACATTTACTTCAGGCCAGGAGCCCCTGACCCTGATGGACAGCCTTCAAGGAGTGTTCTAACTATTGTCCCATGTCTCCTCAAAGAATTACCAACGCTTGCTCATGTCTCTTCGCCTTGCATCCTTTTAAACAGCACAAGTGGTTGCTGAAGATTTGATCAAACCGTGAGGAAAGAAAGGAGTTTCGATAATATTTTATTTCTCGTTATGTCTTGGACCCTGTTCATCAGTGTTACAGTAAAATTATCCCCTTTAGTATTATTTTTTTCATGGCTTTTTCCTTTTAATGAAAAAGCCTTATTTTCAAGTAGAGGAATATATTGGATAAGTCACTCCTATTAACTCAATACAGAGATTTTTGGAAAGCTTTAGCACTTTAAAAAAATGTCAAATTGAGAGTTGAAAATAGTTGCTCTCATTTGATTAAAAAAAAAAAAGCTACAACTTGGAGTGATTCACTGACGTTTCTGTTGGATGCACATGAACCTCGCTGGCCCCATGCCCTCTCCCTCCACAGGGTGCCTCTGCCTTCACACTCACTGCTTTCCCGCGTCTGTCAGAGAGGGCTCCCACCACCTGTTCTATTTCCGGTGTTCTTCCCATGCTTCTCCTCACCGTCACCTTGGAATCACAGTACAAAGCAGGTTTATAATTATTCGGCTGCACCAGGAACTGGGATAGGAAAGGAGAGGGGCTTTACTCAAAATAAACAGTAGGGAAGTTACAAAGGTCCACAGGAACTCAGCGGGTAAACACTGCAGTGCTCGCAAGTGAGCCTGGCGGTAAATGTTGAGCTTCTTAGGGAGTTCTGGAGTCAGTCAGGACATTCAGACAAGAAAGGGTGATAGGAGAGTGTTACCTGCCTATGGGAAAGCTGAGAAGGCTAGTCCTAACATCTCCGAAGCAGTGTGGGGACTTGTGTCCTGAGTTCTGAGCACTGGAGACAGATGAGGGTGTCCATGCCTGACCCAGCCAGATGTAGACCGCCTCACTCTGGGCAATGAGATTTAGATGTGAGGTGCACAGGTCCCTGTCCTTGTTATTCGTTATTCGTTAGAATTTGATGACCCAGCCCCCAGTCTGTTTGTTCAGAGTCCTGGGAGTCATCAGCAGGGCTCTTGTTATTTATCTTTGAGATTTCACTTTGCAGAAGAATTTCATTCTTTTCATTGTTTATTCCACTAAGGGTCAGGGTGTTGTAACTGGCAGGGCATGTTTGTAACCCCAGCACTTAGGAGGCTTACACAGGGGCTCATGAGTTCAAGATGCGCATGGGCTGTACAGCAAGAGCCTTGCCACAAACAGATCGAACCAGGCCGACACTAGTTCAAGTTGGATCTTTTATTTCTTTGGCAATTTTCAGTCTAGGAAGAATTGTATTGGAGGAGGAATCAGCTTGGAATGAATGATTTAACAAATTAAAAACTTGTGTACTAGACAGTCGTTTCAGCTCTGTGTTAGGCATTTGGGGGAAAGCCCTAACTGAGCTTGGATTAATGTTCGGAGTCAGTGACTTTGCTCAGCCGTTTTCCAGGCGTGAGCTAATGTCAGGTCTCTAAGGTTCAAGCTGGGTGCTGCTGCTTTGACTTTTGAGAGCTGAGATGTAGGCTTGGGGAGTTTAAGTAACTAATAAATAAAGGGAATTGTTTGAGCTAATGTGAGTATGAAACTCATGAGGACAAGTGGTGGGAAATACACTGGCTAGGAGGAGGAGACGGCCCGTGGCCTAGATGCCAGGCTGAAGACCTGGGCTTATTTTGTTGGGAACAAAATCCCACTGGAGCTCTCGGATCCCTCAGATTTCTCTGGTGGTAGCTTGTGGGGTGGGAGACATGGAAAGTGTTAGAGGCCAGGTGAACCTGGAGGGTGATCTGGTAGTTGTAGAGAATGAAATCTGTTTGTTTTTGTAAGCCTCCTCTTAGTCTCCTTTCTGAATTTGCTCTCAAACATCCTAGCTTTTAGATGTATTCTTGTATGGTGCTACCAGTTTGGGAGCGACTTTCAGTTTCAGTGCCAGAATATAAATGAAACAGGACAAGACAAATAAAAAGGTGAAACACTGAGAATCGGATTGTTCACCAATTATGTTCTGTTATTTGGAGGTAAAATGATTGGACTAAGAGCTGGCTGGACATTTAGTCTAGAACTCTTAGAATTCTCTGTGGTGCTAAGACATTTGCACTAATTTTGGTACTTGTCTAGCTATGATGTCATAATGCATGCTTTATTTTTTTAATTGAAGTCAAAAGTAGCACAGTTTGTTTTAAAAAGTAGAGCACTGTGAATTTTTGTGATGTTAAATCTGAATTGAGACTGTATCTGTGAAATAAATTTATTAATGTGTTATGTTGTATAAAGGGAAAAAGGAGAAGAAAATTCTGTATCATTTCCTGTATCAGTCATTTGACATTATATAACTATTGTCTGTCACATAAGGACTAGGAAGCTAATGATTTATAGATGTATCCCAATACGCAATGGTTATTTTCTTCTTTTAGCAGATTTCTGCTCCAGGCAGATCTTCTTCCAATGTGAACGGTGGACCTGAACTTGACCGTTGCCTGAGTCCTGAAGGTGCTTCTCAGTCTGATCATTGCTTTTATAAAGGAAATCATCCATCTGAACTTGGTGGCCGTCAGGATTCTTTCTCAACAGGGATGCGATAGGTCCCCTGATAGCCCGGGTAGCTTTAGTGAGGCGTTGAGAGTGGGGTCACTTGAGGGTGTGTAGTCTTTCTGCCATATACCACGTTATCCCTGTTTCAAATCCGAGACCTCGGCTTCCTGTCTTGTCTATGCTCACAATTCCTAGCTCTTTTCCCATTCTCTCAGTTAGATGAACACAGACAACAGGACACATTGTGATCAGTGATCTGATTACTTAGCCTCAACATAGTTTGATAGAACTTTCTTTACTAGAACCAAGGAGAACTCTCCAGAGTACTCCTCAGATGGAACCCATCCCCCTCTTGCCCAAGACAGGAATTTTGAAGAGGTCCGGTTAGACTCCCTAACTGACACTCCAGGATTTGTTAGGCTTATTGATTTTTGTGGGTTCCTGATTCCAACCAACACGGTCAAAAGAAAACTGGTGATTCAGGCATTCTATTTAGGAAATATGCTGAGGGAGTTTCTTTAGTTTTGCTATGAGCCTATAAATAATTGCATTGTATTTCATTGTTTTCCAACTAAGTAGGAGTCAGTACGAAATGCTGACATTTCCTTCAGACTTTGCATTTATCCTTGGTCGCAGGTGTAAATGGGAACAGGTGCTCTGAGTCATTCACCCTTCTGGAGAAATACAGAATCGGGAAGGTCATCGGAGATGGCAACTTCGCGGTAGTTAAAGAGTGTGTGGACAGGTGAGTGGCGGGTGGTTTGTTCCCACACATACAGTTCTCCCACTACCGAATGGTCTCTGTCAGGGTTTCTATTGCTGTGAAGAGACACTATGACCATGGCAACTCTTATAAAGGAAACATTGACTTGAGGGGGCTTGGTTACAGTGTCAGAGGTTCAGTCCTTTATCATCATGACACAGAACATGGCAGCGTGCAGGCAGACGTGGTGCTGGAGCTGAGAGTGCTGCATCTTACTTCAGAGGCATCAGGAAGACAGCAGACTCACTGGGCAGTATCCTGAGCATAAGAAACCCCAAAGCCCATCTCCACAGTGACACACTTCCTCCAACAAGGCCACACCTCCTAACAGTGCTAGTCCCTGTGAGATTATGGGGCCAAATACATTCAAACTACCACATGAAGGAAAGGCCTTTCTAGAAAGAGTCTCTTTTCCCTTTCCTAAAAGAATCTGTCCTTGGGACTAGCCCTTTGGCGTGGCCACAAGCAGTTGGTCTTCAGTTACATATGTAAAATTGTTTCGTGTGCATGTGGTTTAAAGGACATATCAGAACTCATCCACCAGCCTGGAGAGAAGTAAGGAAGAAATGAACCACTGGAACAAGAAAACCTGTAACAGCACATCAGACTCTGATCAGTGCACACGGTGTTACTGCCTTGGACCTTTGCAGCAATGCTGAGCTAGACCCATAGCTCTGGATAAACGAGCCACGACTGTGAGATCAGAAGGAACCAACCTCTGCTTGTTCTTGAACTCTTAAAGCAATATGAAAGTCCTGGTGGATGCACATGAAAGTCTGTGTGTTCATAGAACACTGTCCTACCTGCTCTGAACGGCTGATTTTCTAGAATGTTCTGATAATTACAGTTTGTCCATTCTGTGGCATCTCCAGTGAGGGTTCACTCCCCTTTATATATTGCTATGTAAGGTAACTGCTATTCTTGAAGCCTTTCCAGAGCCCTGGCATACACATTGCTCCTTGAGAAAACAATGAGGCACCTAAAATGTAACTTCTAAGGACATGTTAGAAATGTGGTTTATAACATGAGGGGAGAAATTTATTTATTACCTTTCCAGGCTGTTCCACATCCCTGTGTACCAAGGCGCTTTGGCAGAAAGACCTGCAGATGAGAAAACACATGTATTCTGAATACTTTGGAAGAATACTGTGATGGTCTCTGTCGCACTGTTTTCATTTGAGTTGGGTTTTGTTTTTTTTGCCTGTTTAAATTCAACTATGCTAATATTGAGTAAAAATTAAATAGTATTGAATTAAGACTTTTGTGTCCAATAAGTGATTTCTTTAGTACCAGGCAGGGTCTACAGGGTGGAAATGATGTAGTACCAGATCTTGTTGAAGGTATGGAGGAAAAATAGGTACTAAAAGTGCCAGGATTCGGCAGTTTTCAACTGTAGAATCAGGTGGTGGTTTATTTTTCCTCGTTAATCTGATCTGATAAATACTATATTTATTCTTCTTAGACACCTGTCTTGAGATTTAAGTAAAGAAAGTGCTTCTTTTCTTGTGTTGCTGCAACAGAATTTAAATACTTCCATTTGAATTATTAACGCAAAAGAAGATTTAGTTAGCCTGGCTTTGTTTTTTTTCTTTTCTTTTCTTGGGAGTTACTTCCTCCTATGACCCCTCTCCACACTGTGTCTAAGGGACAGAAGTGTGGGTGCTGTGGAGGGAGCTGGGAAGGAAGGTTTATTCTGATTTATAGAGCTAACGCCTTCCTATGGTTATTCCTAGGTCTACTGGAAAGGAGTTTGCATTAAAGATTATAGACAAAGCCAAGTGCTGTGGAAAGGTCAGTGTGTCCAACTGTAAGTGGGTTCACGGAGCGGGAGGTATCCGGGCGGGGACTTGAGACCTTTGTTGCAGGAGATCGACTTCCAGTAACCGAAACGAAAGTAATAATTTTCACCGTGCTGTTTTCTAGTGACTTTTACCTCTAAGACCGTAAATTTATATGATCTTGGTTCTAACGATAAAAAACGTGAAACTCTCTTTCCTGGGAGATTCCTAGTCTCAAATCCAGCAACATTTAAAAGGCTAGGACTCAGGACCATTAGATGGTAGTTCCCTACCTCCATGCTAAGGGTTGGCCTTCTGGCTTCAGGAAGTTGGCAGAAAGTAAGACGGATGACAGGCAGCCTGCTTCCTCCGGCTCCCAGGTGACGCCCAGGGGTCCAGTCCGATGCTCTATATTCGTGGGTTTGTATCAGACCTGAGGAGCCCCAAGTTTGAACACCTCGAGTCTTAGGAGGCAGCCGCTGGAAATCCACCCAAGCTATTTGCCGAGGAAAACATTAGTTTCCTTGTCGGGGCCAGGAAATGATCTGGCCTTGTCCCTCTGTGTTCTGAGGGTGTTTGCTGCGTAGATGTTCTGGGGCAGGATGTTTGGAGCAGTGGCTGGTGCAAAGACAGCATGAAGTGAATCCTTCAGCACAGTGACCCGTTTCTGTCTGTCCTGCTCTCAAACCGGAGTGGAAAGGATCCGCTGATGACGGGCTGCTAGAGGACAGTAACTGGACAGACACAGAGACCACAGGCCTGTGCTGATTCCTCTGTGGCGGCAGCTCTGTTAAGCAGAAAAGGCTGTGGAGCAGTAGTCCAACACCAGGTGGAGCTGCTGACCGCACACGGCTCAAGCACTTGGATGGTACAAGTCTGAAACAAGCTGTGGGCTCAAGCACACGCCGAGCACATCAGTAACGGTTTCCTATGTCACCACACGGTGGAGTAGTTTAGATAGAATGGATTAAGTTACGTTTTCCAGTTCATTTTTCTGTTGGTCATATTTTCCAGTGTGACTATTAGAAGCTTTAGAATTGCATATTTGAACTTCACTGTGACCTGTTGGAATGTTTACTCTAGGGCCAGAGTGTGCAGAGTCACTCCTGCCTTAACCTGCTGCGGTGGGACCCTGGACAAACGCTTAAGTCCTCTGTGTCTCCGTTTCTTCTTCCTCTAAAGGTGTTGACTGACAGTGTGTACGCCACAAGGCTGCTGCAGTGGCAGGTGGGATGAGGGAGTGGAAACACGTACAGAGCCCCAGTGTGTGCAGAAAGAACCGATGCGCGTTACTGTCGACATTGTTAGCATGCCAGAGGACTTGGGAGTTTATCATTGTGGGTGATGTGGTAGGACTGGCTCTACACTGTGGAGGTGCCAAGAAAACAAGCAAACAAAGCCAGTTTTCAGTGGATATTTATGAAACCACATGGTTTTAACAGAACGTTTAAAATAGTGTTAAGGAAGTTTTAGAGAAACCTGCCTATGAGGCAGATTTGTCATTTACTGTTTTCTCACGTAACTGTCAGCCAAGCCAAGGTGGCAAGACAGCCCTTTTCTGCATGGTGACTTTCGTCCGATCTTACGTGCTTTGGCATGTTCTGTAACCATTGTAAGTGCTCATTTTCTGTGTCTGTGTGTGAATGTATATATGTTGTGATGTGTGTGTGTGTGTGTGTGTTGTTTTGTGAGATGTGTATGTGTACATGTATGTGCGTGTGTGTTTTGTGAGGTGTGTATGTGTACGTGTATGTGTGTGTGGTGTGTGTGTGTGTGTTGTGTGTGTGTGTGTGTACACATGCCAAGGACAACTTGCCTTCCATTATTCGCGTCCCAGGAATCAAACTCAGTCTTGGGTTGGGCAGCAGGCATTTACCCACTGAGTCGTCTCTTGCTGGCCCCCTTTGCTTATACTTCTAATAATATTACTAATATTCAAATGTAATAACCTTTTCTCTACGTGTAACTGTTAGTCTTTCCGTCTGTGAGGTGATCTAAGCACGATGTGTCATGAATCAGCCACGTTCTATATGACTGTTACGTTTTCTTCCAGAATATTAAGGATAATGGTTAAGATGTAAGTAGCTGTGTTCATAGGATCACATGCAGGAATTTCATCTGATACAGTGGGTGCCTAGACACATGGGGATAGGCCTCCCAACGTTTGGATTTGTGTCTCCCTGCTACCGGATGTGCTTCTGTTTGCACAGTTCACAATCTTATGCTTCTCCGCATTTTTACATTTTGCATATTTGACCAACAAATTTCATATCAAAACTGCATAAAATTATAATTTAAAAACTTGATGTTGCAAATAAGTTGATTTTTTTCCCCACGGTGAAATTATATTTTCAGATAAAAATAACATAATTTGTTTACGAAATTTTAGGGGATCATGCAGCCACTAGTATGGAGACCATTGCTCACCTCTGCTTTGTGGGTCTTACATGGAAAACCAGTGCGTTGACAGCCACCACCAGCGGGGAATGTAGGGACTTGGCCCAGTCGTGACTCAGAACGCTTCCACCAGCTCTGCCGAGGAGGAAGCAGAGATTTGGGTTAGCCAGCTTCCCGCAGACCCGCAGAGGCCAAGTCCTGACTTGAGTTTGGGTGCACCCATGTACCTCTGCGTTTCGATCTGCTCCTTCTTCATATGATAGGATCCTAGGGGAATATTCATTCTTGTCTTCTGTTTCTTCTTCTAATACACATGACCATCAATAGAGTACGTTCTTCACTCACCTGAACTTTGGTGTGTGTTCTCTGGGTAAGACACAGTGCCGGGAATAGGTGACTCACCACAGAATTAATACCAATTCTTCTGAGTATGATGTGGGCTCAGGGAAAGCTGACGGAAGAGGATCTGATATCCAGTGAGGATGCCATGGAGTGAGAAGCATTTGAGGAGAATGGGGAGATGTGGGTAAAAGTGCTTCCCATGCAGCCCGAGGCCCCAAGTTCCATGCCTAGCACCCATGGAAAGGCAGGTCCTGAAGCTCAGGCGTCTGTAATCCCAGTGTTCTTAAAGGGAGAGGGGAGCAGAGACTCTCCTGACGTTCCTGGGCCAGCTAGCCTAGCACACCAGAGCAGAAAAACAGCTAGAGACCTTTTCTCAAACAAGGTGAAGGCGAGGATACCTGATGTTGTTCTCTGAGCCCTGCGTGAGTGCCGTGGCATGCACACACCTGCTGGATCCATGCACACATGCCTATCATATCGATAGACAGAAGAAACATTTGAGCTGGTCCTGGAACTGCAGCAAACTTTCAGCACGCGGTGACGAAAGGAAAACCCACCAGGTGGCCAGAGCAGATTGAGCGAAGGCCCAGAGGCGCAGAGCGCACCGGGTTCCTGTGAGCACTGTCGTTTGAACCTGCCTCGGACCTGACCGGCAGAGGTTGTCCAGAAGGCTGTGGAATCCTGCCTGTTAGGATTCATTCTGTTCCGTCCTGAGATCCCCTCATTTAAATGACTGTTGACTGAATCGCCACAGTAAGGAAGCCCTGAATTGTCCTCTCTTACCTTGTACAGTTTTGCATTCATTATCTGCATATTATGGACCCAGATAAGAGATAAACCCAAAAGCATATTATGCTAGTTTTGAGCTGTTGGAGTAAATGGCCACACAGTTTAAATCAACAGAAATTACCCTCTCACAGTTCTGGTGGCCAGAAGTCAGAAATCTACACTTTCCTGGGGCTCCTGGGGAGAATGTGCTTCTGGCCGCTGAGCGCTTCCAGGTGACTGACAGTGTTGGGCTTACGGCCATGTCTCTTTACTCTTTCTCTGTCCTCACGTGTTCTCTTCTGGGCTTTTATTGCTGCTCTTACATCTGTGTGGATTCTCCTTCCTCTTTCTTAGAAGACTGTTGTGACTCATTTTGGTTAGCCTGGTTAATTCAGGGCTGTCTTTGCATTTCCGAATCCCCTTTTCCAAATAAGATAATAGTTACAAAGTCCGGAGATTAGGACTTGATGCTTTTGAGTGACTTCTGCTTCATTCCACTACATAACACTTATGCCGGAAACCACATACAGTGATTTGAACACGCTTTCCTTCTTGGTATATTGTCCTCAGCAGTCTTAACTGCCAGCTGTGAAGCCGCTGATGGGTGATGTGTGTGTGTGTGTGTGTGTGTGTGTGTGTGTGTGTGTGTGTGTGTATGTGTGTGTGTGTATGTGTGTGTGTGTGTGTGTGTGCGTGTGTGTGTGTGTGTGTGTGTGTGTGTATGTGTGTGTGTGTGTGTGTGTATGTGTGTATGTGTGTGTGTGTGTGTGTGTGTGTGTGTGTGTGTGTGTGTGTGTGTATGCGTGTGCATAGTTCCTCTGCACTGCGCATTTCTAACTATGCTGTTGGCTGGAAAGTGAGCAGACACCTCTAGGATGTTTGTTTAGGTGCTCCAGACCAGCCCACAGACAGAAGACAGTAGGAGGAGAGCTATGATTGTTGGAAGTGTGGGGGAAGGGCGGTGGCTGCCCAGGAGACAGTCACCTAGCTCAGCCTTGATGGGGCAGGGGACACTCCTCACAGGATGATGGGTAACTTCAGCCTGGTTCAAATGGTACTCATATTCTGTACGGAGAGAGTTTGAAAAATAGATTCTGGAGAACAGAGAGTAAAACCTACTGTGGATTGCACAGGATTGCACCTGGGGAGAAGCATTGCATCGCTTTCTATTGGTGCTTTGCTGACGTTTCATGATAATTAGTGTCGGAAGGACTGTTTCTTTATTAGACAGGAATAGAAAGAGACGGAGAAACAGAGAGGCAGCTTCTACATCCCAACAAAAACATTGACTCTGTGCTTAGATGGGACTGTTGTCAAGAACAGGGCACTAAGGTAACACGGCTTCTGTGGAGGACGTCCCAGTACTTGCTCAGTGTTGGGACTTGACAGTGCTGGGCAGCCTTCTCACACTGCCGGGAGAGGTTCCACAGGGGCCCCCGAGACTGTTTGAGTGTCTTCTGTTGAGAATAGTAGTAACTTGGGGAAGGGGTCTCAACCCTTGGTAGACAGTGTATTGTAACTCTATACAGAGAGCTTCCTGACACTGCCGACATGGACTGCCTTACATTTACAAATTGGCATGCCAAACCACCCCTCACCGTGTTTATAGACCCTCCTAACACTGGAGAAAATGGGCAAGAGGGAATGGCAGGCTTAGGGATGGAAGCCCTGATCTGTTTAGTTTTAAAAGAAGCCCGTTTTTACTGTAGTGGTGGTAACTGCTCTTGTCTTTGCTTAGTGTAGGGTGAGACAAATTCACATCATTGCTTTTACACCTGAAAGCTTCACTTGAGGGTATGGAATAAGTGTGGAGGGGCTGCTATGTCTTCTTGTGTGGCCTCTTTGGCTGCCCGCACAGCTGCCTCCCTGGATGCCGTCCCATGTGCTGGCTGCACCTTGTGTTAATACTCAGGAGGAGGCTCTCCCCTGACTGCCCGGCCATGTGCATTAGGGTTTGAGACTTCCTACCATCCAAGGAGATTTGGAAGCATTGATTCCTACACCACTCCAAAAGCCTTCCCAGCCCTCTTTCTTGAAAGAAGTACAGTTTTTTTTTCCTCCTTATATAAAGCCTGGTGTGGCTCTTCACCTCCAGTGAAGGTGTGATGCTACTGTTCATTTCTGTCTTTTCAACAAAATAATATCTTCATTTTCACCAATGTCATTTTCATTTTGAAAAATTCCAACTGTAATTTCACTCAGGTATTCCCTTTTCAAAGCAATGATGCCCAGTACAAGAGATGTGGACTTAGAGGCATGAATGCTAGGCTTACATCCCCATCTCCAAGGACTGAAGTAAAAGTTAAAATGTCAGAACATTACACAGGAGCCTTGCTCTGTGCCTGACAATTAGGGAGTCATTTTCCGGCAGACTTTGAGATTGGGCATTTGCTGTCCTTTGCTGACGCGTATCCCGTGACTTCTTGGATAGGCATAGTACATCCAGTGCTCAAGAATCTCAACCCAGCATGTGCAGGAACTTGCAGTAGATTGTATTCCCCACACTACCAGATTTGTTCATTTCTCGTGATTTATTCCTTCAGCTATTGTCAATTTGAATTAGACTAAAGACATAAATCATCTTTGAACCGGAAGATATAGGAAAACCAGAAATGGTGTCTGAAACTAGGGGTAAGCTGCCATGTCAGAACACCAGACTTAGCTCTGAGTCATGGTAGTAAAGGTCAAGGGCCAACTCAGCAGCACACACATAGAAACACACACACACACACACACACACACACACACACACACACACACACACACACACCCCTACATAGATGTGCGCATGCACACATCTTTAGATGATAAATGATATCTCTTCTGTATAAAATCGTCTTATTTCAGCATTTAGAATATTGAAGAGAGAAGCTTGCAGATTTTATCAATCGTTTTCTAAATTCAAATGGATCTGTCATTGAAGTTAGTAAGGATCCACGTGAGCCACACTTAGAACAGAAGGGCCACTGTGTGTGACCTGTGGATAATGTCTTAATTCTGTAAGTGAACATTTTACTACAGAGCTGCCCTCGTCCACATCATTCAGCATGAGCAAACTTAGGCAGTGTTTTCAGGGCAGAGTCGAGCACAGTTGAAATGAGCCGTGTGGTACGGCGGCGCCTTCTAGATTTCTGAAATACGAAGTACAAGGAACACCCATCTGGTGAATGACTTCATACCCACTCACAGAAGAAGAAAGCTTATTTTTCATGAATTTTAGCATAAAATTAAAATTTATATTGGTAGCAGTAAAACCTTTTAACCTTAGAGCTTGTGTGCCAAACTTTCTTATAGGCCTAGTCGTTATTTTTGCATGGAGTATTGAAGTTAGAAAGTGGTTCTCGTCTTACTGGCTCAGAGAAGGCACAGTGCTGTGTGGATACTGTCTTTAGTGTCATTGCTTACAGTGGAGTCATACATGTCAGTACGGTAACATTGAGCCTCCTGGGCATGCTCAGAAGGCAGTTTCTTTAGGGTCTTGTCAAAGAGATAGCCATTAGTGGCCTGTCCTATCCCTGGGGGAACTAAGTAAGCGGGCGTGGTTGTCCTGTGCCAAGAGACATGTCACCCTTGGCATTAGAAATGAAGGCTGTGATCTGTTGTTCTCCTCCAGGCTGTGGGGGCAGAGCCTAAGGTTCTGTGGTTTTGATGTCTCCCTCCACCCTTTGTTTAACAGGAACATCTGATCGAGAATGAAGTGTCAATACTGCGCCGAGTGAAGCACCCCAACATCATCATGCTGGTCGAGGAGATGGAGACGGCGACTGAGCTCTTCCTAGTGATGGAGCTGGTCAAAGTAAGAGGGCGGGCAGGTTTCACTGGCGTCCGATCTCAAATTGGCTTGCAACTGGTCAGAAAAGCATCCTCCGCCCTCTTCACTTTTGTTATTGGTACACATCGGTTGGTGTGTGGCCCTTCCTTCATCTGCTCTAAGCTGATGTGGCATCCTTCTCACCTCACAGGAGTGAGCTGTTGACATTTCTGTACATCTCTTTTTCTGTCCTACAGGGTGGAGATCTCTTTGATGCAATTACTTCTTCAACCAAGTACACGGAGAGAGATGGGAGTGCCATGGTGTACAACCTAGCCAACGCCCTCAGATATCTGCATGGCCTCAGCATTGTACACAGAGATATCAAGCCCGAGAATCTTCTGGTGTGTGTCGAATCTCTGCTCTCTCATTTTCAACTCATGCTTCTGTTCTTTTCAAACGATTGTAATACTGTGAAAGCGATCACACGTAAAAATGACATTTAGAGTGTAGACCAACGTCACAGTAATGAACTGAGCACTGGGGAGAAACT
This sequence comes from Peromyscus californicus insignis, assembly GCF_007827085.1. Taxonomy (NCBI): domain Eukaryota; kingdom Metazoa; phylum Chordata; class Mammalia; order Rodentia; family Cricetidae; genus Peromyscus; species Peromyscus californicus. Next base: position 66,286,393 of record NW_026294617.1, on the reverse strand, counting down.
CAAGGAAACTCAGCAAGTTCAAGCTGACTGGGGTGTTTTGCATGCACCCACAAAATCCTAAAGGGTTTCCTGAATTGATGTGCATTCTGTTTTCTAGACATTAGAAAGTACATTTTCATTTGTCTTTGATTATGCTAGTCAGCTTCGGAATGTGGTAATGGAATACATGACATGATTAATGGGTAAAGTTCGGAGGTTCCAGTCCAGCATAGGTGACTCCATTGCTTCAGTCCTCTGATGGGATTGGCGATGGCGTCTGTGAAGAGCGTGAGATGATGTAGGGTCATTTGCCCACTTTATGCTTCCTTGAGGAAGCAAAGGAAGGAAGGAGACTCCGGGATCTTGGAGCATGTGTAATGGTGGAAGTGCCTTGCACAAAGCTCCGCCTGCTAAAGGCCTCACACCCGCTGAGCATCAAGCCTCTTGCACAGGGGTGTCTGGGACCTCTAACATCTAAACCTACAGCAGCAATACTGACTGAAGGAAGGCGAGCAAAATTGTATGGCACAGAACGTTGAAGGATAAATTGGAGACAAGTAGCGGCATGTGGGCGAGTGGATAGAACAGATGTGTTCGTGTGCAAACTGAAGTTTTGGTAGTCTGTTCCTTTCAGCTTTGTGGGTATGGAAATTGAAACTAAGATACACCAATTTTTTTTTTTTTCTGCTTGAAAGTGTCATGTATTCTATTCTACAGAATGAAATGTGATTTCTACTGTGTGGCTCAGGGACGTTGGTACATGGGTCCTGGTCTGTTTTACCAGCTTCCTGACCTGTTATAACCCTGTCTCCTCTGCCTGGCTCATCATGACACTCACCTCTAATTCATGTTCAACTCCCCTTCATGGTGAGCCATGATAGCTAGAGCTTATTCGTTGGCAGACAGTTCTGTTCTTGAGATCTCAGTGTCTGTGAGGAGCTGGAGGAGCTTGTTGGGGAGTTTGGCATGTACACACTCTCCCAGAATCAAGGTAACTAGCTGGCTTCTCTGTTGCCTTCATAGCTGAGTGTCATCGTAGTTACCCTTTAATAGAGAGGCTTATCTGTGTGCTGCCCCATCGTCTTAATTCCAGATGGTTTCTCCATCTTCAGCAGTCAAGACTTCCAGTACAGTTACACCTGCATTCTTCTGTCTGTCTGAGTCTGTATTGGGAATATCCTTCCCCAGTGTGGGAAGTATACACGTTTGACACTGCCCCAGGATCTCTGAGCAGACTTCAGGCACGGCCCTTGCCACAAGGTTGTGATTGTATACACTCTTATCTGTCTCCTTCAGATTGTAAGTCCTGGAGACTAGAGGTCATGATTCTTCTCTCCCTCATGTCCTGGACAGTGCCAAGCAGGTACACTGTGGATGTGTGGAGTAATACCTGGTGGTGGTTCTCAGTTACTCAGCTAGCCAGATGTTGAATAAAAATCATTATAGCCAAACTCGGGCACCACACAAATGATGGTTAAAAGGAATATGTGGTGATCGCCCCAAGGACTTCCTTTTCGTCCTTTTAAAATGTAAAAATATTTATTTTTGCGAACCCAGAGTATCCATTTTCCATTTGGTAATATCATTCGTTCATATCTTGTTCATCTGGATGTCTAAGTAACCCTCCTCCTCCCCCTCCCCTCCCCTCCCCTCCCTTCCTCTCCCTTCCCCTCACCCTCTTTATAGAAAACAGTTTCTTTCCCATCACTTGTCTTTCCATTTTGTTTAAGTTTCTGCAGCAGAACAGCTATGACTGCCCAGTGGTTGTTCCTCCCCACGCCGTGGCCAGGCAGTGGGAGCTGCAGACAGTCCTCTGTGGTTGGCTGGCACCCCAGTCCTCCGTGGGGACGTCTAGACGGGGGCAGAGGGTGCCTGTTCACCTGCTGACTGGTCTGCCCCCTCAGGCTGAGCAGCAGTGAGGTCAGGAGTTGGCACAGCCCATTTACCCCGACATTCCTCTTGGTCACAGCCTTCTCTGCAGCCTCCCTTCCCTTCTAGGCTCTTCAGGACTTGGGTCAGGCATGCCCTCCCTCAGATGCTCTTGGGAGATGGGACCTGAGACTCCCTGTGCTGTCTCCTGTCTAGCGCAGTAGACCCACAGAGTGAGCTCCTCCGTTGTGTGGGGCAGCAATGCCTCCATAGCGTGGACGTCATGACATGAAGCATGGCGGGCAGGTCGGCACGAGAGGCTTCTAAGAGAGGCTGGTGGTCAGCTCCGGACCGTGACTCCTGGAGGCTGCCCGGATCTGGTTCGCCAAGGACCCAGGCGTGAAGTAGCTAACAGCGTAAGGGCTCTGCTGGCAGCAGGAAGCTCCAGCACAGACTGCCAGCTAGATTTCCCGGAGGAAATGACGGACAGCGACAGGGTTTCCCATGGCTGAACTGCCTGCAGAAGCTGCCCCGAGTCCTCTTCAGTTTGACAGAATACCGACGATTTCTCCTGTAGCCATGCAGTGCATCTGGAAATCAGGGTTACTGCCACTGACATAGACTCCTGCTGCAAGGGATTCAAGGACATGTCCTCCTTCATTTTCAGGACATTTTTCCCTTTACAAGGGAAACTAAGAACAATGCTATGTGCAACCCTCTCTGGGTATCACAGAAAGGCAGAATTCTTTTTCTTACTGTCTTCTGCCTTGAGGTATTTACATAGGTTTAGCACCCGTGAAACCCTAATCTGAAATTCAGAAGCATCCAAAAAATGTACTTTGAGAGCTAGGCATGGTGGCACATATCTGTAAGATAGTGAGTTTGAGGCCAGCCTGGGCTGCCAAGTGAGATCCTGTCTCAAAAACAAACGAGACTTTTTGTGTGCCAGCATGTCACCAAGTGGAAAATTCCATATCATGAAATGTCATTTCATACTCAAAATAATTTAAAATACTGCATGAATTTATCTTCAAGCTATGTTTTTAAAGTGTACGTAAAACATAAATGAATTTTGTAGTTGGTATTGGAGCCCATCCCCTAGATACCTCCTTATGCTATCTTCTAAAGTCTGAGACATTGCTTCTGAGCAGTATTTATTTATTTTAAGAGCTTGTGACTCACTGTGTTTTCAAGGCTGGTACTGAATTCTGAATCTTGGCATTGAGATCATCCTAGCTTCTCGAGAGGCTGGTGCTGTAGATGTGTGTACCTCCATGCTTGGCTCCAGACATTTTTGTGTGTTTATGGTGCTAAGGATTTACCATGAGGCCTCGTTCATGCTGGGAATCGCTCTACCATGGAGCTGTACCATAGCCACTCAGTCTCTTCATCTGAATGGTCATCTCAAAACTCAAATACTACCTCAAGGTGGACTGTGTGTGGAGGGTAGATAATGCAGAACACTGATGTCTCCAACATCTGCCTCAGAGAGAATCAGGAAATCTGATTGGAGTTCCTCTTCTGCTCTAAATATGTTTTCCCCTCTTCTAAATCTGCATTAAGGGCCTGGTGGTTCCCAGAGGGGAGGAAAATGGTTAGAACTAATGGTTGATGTAGACAGGCTGTGGGGTCAGACTCCGGAAATGGCCTTAGTAACCAACACGTGTCCGAGTGTTGTGTGTCAGCCATGGAAGACCAAATCGCTTGTATCTTAGATTTAGTTAGCAGGCCGGCATTGGCCTGAGGAGAACGTGCCATGGAAGCACTAATAGTCGATGCCCCACACGACTCCTGGCTCTCTTCCTGTCTGAGAACTAATTCAGTTTTTGAGCAGCAGGGCATTCTGACATCTGATTTGCATCCCGTTCCCTGGTAGCAGTGTGATAACTTAAAGCCCTGCCAAGGCAGATGTATGGGTCGTGTGTCAGGGAGCATGGAGGTGGCCGTTAGTGCTATGAGTTACAGCCCGGGGGTGCCATGTCATAGTTAACTATGGGAGAGTAGTGATAAATTCAGGGCTTCCGGGAGTTCTGGGGACAGGAGAGAAGAGGTGTGGTTTCTCCTGGTTGATGTCCTTCTAAATCATTACGCTGGCATTTTATTTAGAGAGCATAAGGGATTGACTTTGGCTGTGGGACCTGCGTTTCTCACGTTCTTCAGTTCTGCATTCTGCCAGCCATTTGATAGAGCATCTCTCAGTGTGAAGTGGGCCGTTTGAACGTGGCGGGGCTGGGTTTTCACAGTTGTTTAAATTCATTCAGAATCTGCACACTTTGAGGCTGCCCGGGTTTGGGCATTGTTTAGCTACAGAACCCATTGCATGGTGGTTCAGTGTGACGACCACGACGAGGGGTCCTGGCTGCAGAGCCTGCTTGGTAGCTGAAGCTCCGTTCCGCGTGCCTGTTTCCTTGCCTGCAAAAAGCAGGTAGCAATTCTTTTTCTGCTTGGCCAGTGTGGTCCTCATCTAAGTCCAGTGGCGTGCTTGAGAGAGTATGTAAATCTGCAAAGTTCCCGAGGCTGTCAGTTCCTGCCAGGAAGCCCGGGGAACCGCTGTTCTTCATTCCCTCCCTCTCTCCTTCCCTTCCAGGCCTCGTGCAGGGTAGGCCAGCTCTCCACCTCTGAGCTGTACCCTAGCTCTACAGTCAGTCTCATAAAACAGTGTTCTCTTTGCCATGCGGAGACTCAGTGGTGTTTGATTTTCCCCGTCTATTTAAAGAGGATCTCCAGTTCGGATTTAAAGATGATTAATATTTTACCTCTTTTCTTCTGCATGGGGAGGAGGTGATTCAGATAAATCACCATGATTTCCCACTTCTCTGTCCAAGTCATACTTTCTTTTCACGTTTAGCCCAGGAGTACCACTTGTCCCGACAACTGAGCAGCTGCAGGCTGCTCTCTCCTTTTCTGTCTACTTCTGTGTCTGACTCTGGGTTCTGGGAGGGATGTGAAAATGGCTTCTGCGACTGTCTGGAAACAACCTCCCAGCACCCCTAGACATTTCTAAATGGAGTGTTTAAAATAAACAGCTTTATAAAAACAGTACCTAATGAGTTGTAAAAATAAAATAACAGTGACGTAGCTGAGACTTTGACTCATGGTACAGACGTTTAGGAAATCATGCTTATACTTGTCCTTATCACTACAGTTTCTTAGGGAATTTGGTTCTAATGTTTGGGTTTCAGTAAATGCACCATAAATCCTAACTCTGATTATATTAGATTGTTCTCACTCATGTTTACATTAAACACCATGTGGCGTGACTAAGAATCTCGACTCTTGGCTTCAGGCTAGACCATTTGTATATTTGAGTATGTTTCTGCTGTGTTGTGTGGTTCACACAGAGCGATACATACTTTAGAGGGGCTCCAAACTGTCACCATTACTCCTATGGCTCTCTAAAGTCATGAAGATGTGTATATGCTGTGGACAAACATGGAATATACTTCCATTACATGGAAGACACTGTATGTCCCAAAGGAAGAAATGTTCTGTAACAAGCAGGAGAGGGAGGCAGGCTGTCAGTGGTCCTTCAAAATGCCTATAAAGCTTGGACGGCATGCCATAGGGAGCCACAGGGAGCCACAGGGTCTGTGCTCTCTATTGATGACTGCCTAAGTCACTCCGCTCAGTGGGTGATGCTCTTAGCTGCTTATGTTGAGAAAAGGGCACTTTCTAAATATTTCCCCATCCAGGGTTTGTAGTGGTTGAAATGAAAGTCCAGTTCAGTAGTAAAACACGAAGAAGAACTATTTGTTACATACAAAAATAGAGACTTGCATGTTGGTTTGGTCTGTGCAGTTACTATTCTCTGAAATTTGGTGCTTTCCAATGGACACAAGTGACGGTGTATACCAGTTTTGGATTATGCAGCCAGTCCCAAGTTAGCTGTGTACATGCTCCTTGGCTTCCAAAACTGTCTGCTTGTAATGTTATTTCCAGGCTTTTATCACATAAGGAAGGTTTGCTTGGATATAAGGTAAATCTTACTCAATTATGTGGTCATTGTAAGCACATGGATATGTCTACAAGTATAAGAAATCTCAAGAAGGAAGTTTAAGTAACTCAGTGCTGCTCAAAGAGAGCCTTGTTAAGGCTGGGACATCACAGTTCACGTACACTTTTAACTTCTGAAAAACTATATAACATACTCAGTAACTCTCATGGTAAGTATTTATTGGAAATAGTGTAATATCAGCTACATATCATTTTATTATAGGTTTGTACCATAATTTACTTAGCCATCACTCTATTAGCCAGTTGGTTGAATCTGTGTTTAAAAATAATAAATACAGACATTGACAGCTGGGTGTAACGTTTGGGTCTTTCTGTTCCTTTCGAATGGATTCTTAGTTATAGATTTATTGGGCCAAAGTTCCTGTTTAGATTCATGCTGATTCTAATGGGCATTTTCTTTCTAAGCTTCCGAGTTTTTTCCATGCAATATTTATAGTTTAGGTTTGGGGTGTATCAGTGGCTGGGCTGCTGGTTAACCTAACTAGACACTGAGCTCAACCCTCAGCACCCCACATGGAGCCAGAAAAGAACCCTTAATACTCATGTTTCACCAGCTGTCCAGAAAGCAAGCCTGCTGGAGAACCCCTAGCATTTACATTTAATAAACCCCCTTCTTTGGGTGCTCCAGTATCTTAAGAACCACATTAAGCACTACATACAGGTCGGTTCCTGACCTGCTGGCGTTGGGACCTTGTGACTGCCATACCAGCAGCCCTTGGTACCCAGCTGCTTGTGTAAGCGAGTTCAGGGTCGGTTAGAATTCTAGGTAAGGTGCTTCCTGCAGAGGGAGAAAATAGCATGTTTCCAATTTCACAGTTGAACAAAAGTCTCTGGAGAGATATCTTGGCCCTTTAAGACTGTGGTACTCTTACCAAAAGAACTTTCCTCAGGTCTTTCCTGTCTAATTCCAATGTCCCTCTCACAGTTATTGGAAGAGGAGGAGGAGGAGGAGGAGGAGGAGGAGGAGGAGGAGGAGGAGAGAGAGAGAGAGAGAGAGAGAGAGAGAGAGAGAGAGAGAGAGAGAGATGATTGTTGGCTTGTTTCTGTTTCAGGTGTGTGAATATCCGGATGGAACCAAGTCTTTGAAACTGGGAGACTTCGGGCTGGCAACAGTGGTTGAAGGCCCTTTGTACACCGTCTGCGGCACCCCGACTTATGTGGCACCAGAAATCATTGCTGAAACAGGGTGAGATTCTGTCGGTCTCGGGCCATGCCTTGACATCGATGAGAAAGGCACATAGCTGTCCCTGCTGCTTGGTGCTCAGTGGGTCCTGGGAAGAAAGCCTGGGAAGCAGAGAGAGATGTGACCTAAACCATGACCTTGACGTTAAGGAATAGCTTGTTCTTATCTGGCTAAGAGCCCTAGGCCTGTACTTCTGTGCTTTGGTCAGGGTTGGGGGTGGGGACAGTGGTCCCTGATGGTGGTTAGATTGAGAGAAAACAGATGGCTTTTTCAGAGGATGACTCCTGTGACAGGAACGAAGGCAGTTCTTGAGCAACGAGGCACGTGCTCAGGAGGTCAACCCTCACCTGCTCTCCCTTACTCTGTTTTCCAGTTATGGCCTGAAGGTGGATGTTTGGGCAGCTGGCGTGATTACATACATCCTTCTCTGTGGATTCCCCCCATTCCGGAGGTAACTCTATTTGAATTACAAATTCTCAGACACTTAACTCCTGGCAGAAAGGACCCTAAGCTGGTGAATAAAATTACCAGTTTAAAATGATATAAATACACCTTTTGCTATTTATCTTAATTTACAGCCTACAAATGCAAATACATGTTTTTTCCTTGGTGTTTTGGTAAGTATAGATAAAAATTGTGCTTGAACACTGGGATCATGCTTGCATACTCTGCCTCGGGCCTGTGACTAGCCCGACCATACTTCAGATGTGAGGTCTTTGCTTTGTGCATGAACCTGTGAGCTCCTTCTTGGTTTCACACAGACTAGACTTTGCATCTTCTCACTCGTTTTAAAGAAGGGTCGGGCTAAAGCTCCTTGAGTGGAAACCGGGATCGGCCGGGTGTCCTTTTTCAAGTCCCTGGTGTAGGTATTACTTTTCCTTAATTCGAGAGCAGTGTCGTAAACGTCCCGATTTTTATATAAATTTCTAAAGCATTCACCTTCTTGTAAAACCAGTAACTCTTTGTAGTAGTTTTAGCCCTACATGTGCCATTTCTTACCTGAGAAGTGGAGTCACAGAAAATCTTGGCAGCTCCACGCTGGCCTGGTGGGAACAGAGGCGAACACAGGCATGCTTCAGGCCGGCCAGCCCAGTCATGGGTCCAGGGCTGAGCCAGCCACGTTGGCTACAGCTCTTTTGCTCTGTTTCTTCACCTGTTCTGGGCAGGTGACTGACTTGGAAGCATGGTTGCCTTCCTGCCCCTCCCTCACTCTGTCTCAAGGTGAGTGGCTGCCCATGGTGAGCCAGGTACTGTTGTGGTGGCCTAGTGCACAAGCGCCGTCCTCAAAGCTGCGATTTTAGACCCATCTCAGCCACTGTAAGGAACCGCCACAAACTATGTGGCCGATTGAGACTGGAAACTTATTCTCACGATGCTGGAGGCTGGGGGCTTCAAGACCAACACACCAGCAGGTTTGGTGTCTGGTATGGACCTACCTCCTGGGCAAGGCGCAGTCACCTTCTCTGTGTAACTTCGCACAGCAGAAGGAGAAGGCCGACTTCTAGGATCTTCTTACTGTCCTAGCTTTTTTTGTAAATGATGTGGTTTGAGCTTAAGGCTTCATGCTAGGCAAGCCCTCTACCACTGAACTATATCCTCTCCAGGGACTTTCCCAAGAACACTACAGTTTTCTTCATAAAGGCTCTGCCCTCCTAACTCTGGCTGTGTCCCAAAAGCCCACCTCCTAATGCTGTCCAAGTGAGGATTAGGTTTCCCCATAAGGAGTTTTGAGGTGTACACCATGGTGTTTAAGTGTTGCATTGGGCCAGCAAATGAAAAATGGTTTATCTTTTCTTTCCTAACATTTGTTATGAAAACTTCCTGGAGAAAAGGAAGTTTTATTTTTTTTTTCTTTAAATTCTGACATTTTCCATTTGAGTTCTACGGTGATTTAACTGATAATGGCTGTGAGCAGAATGCCACAGAAATGTTAGTCTACTTTGAAGAGCTCCTGGTACAGAGGCATGGAGCACAAGAATAATGACCCAAACCAACTGACTGGGGTGTGCTTGCTTGGCTGGCTCCATGATGGCTAAGCGTAGCGTAAATGTGAAGAAATTACCTAATGGACTCCATGATGTAAGGCGGAAAGGAGGAAGTAGAGGGTGGATCCTATGTGGTTTTTTTTATAGCCACTTGGGGACTGGGATGGTTTGGGTGATGATTTTTGGGGGGAACTAGTCAAATGTAGAAGGATGGTGTATTTGCTGACATGTGATATCTGGACCAGTTAACATGGAGTTCCTCTTCATGACTTACTCAAGTTCATATCAAGGAAAAGGGATTGGGGGGATCAGCATTAGGGAATGTATACTCACAACTCCCTCTAGTGTTTATAGTTTCTGATGCAGCCAGGGAGCGTTGTATTTTTATTGTTATGGACGTGGGTTCAAGTTGGATGTCACTGTCGCTGGAGGGCAGCAGCATTGTTAGATGGAGAGGTGAGTTGAGCTCATTATTAGAACAGCCCACTGCATTCTGAAGAGGCTGCCCAGTGTCAGAAAAACCTATCTCACTTTTACGTTTTAAGAAAATGCTTTTCCTCTTTGCTAGTGAGATAATCTGTGACATGAAACATCTCTTCTAGAAGCATCTTCGACGCACAGACATGTTAGGCAGATTTTACAACCCACTGTTATATAAAAACATACATGAGACATTAAGGATGTGTTGATTTAAATGATTATTATCTAGTTTGGATGGCATAAACTTGGGTATATCTGGGGTTGGGGAGGGAGCTCATTGAGTTGGTAGAGGGCTTTGTGACACATGAAGCCCTTGGTCCAATATCCAGACCCATAATCCCAGCATGCCCATAATCCCAGCACATAGGACTTGGAATCAAGGAAGATGCAAAGTTCAAAGCCATCCTTGGCTATTTAGCAAGTTTGAAGCCATGCTGGGCTATATGAGACCCTGTCTCAAAAAAATAAAAATAAAAATAAAAAAAGCAACAACAGCATATACATATATGTGTATGTATATTAAAGTTCTTTAAGCAAGCATTCCAAGTGCTTTCTTTGTCTTATACGAAGTCGCCTTTAACTGGAAGTTTTTGAACTGAGGTTGTTACTTGGAATTCGCTCTTTCATCATCTGTCACTGAAAGAGAGACTGTTTTCTTCTTAATTTCCTGTTTTATACTCACAGCCCCTTCATCTAAGGGATAGATTGTTTTAGAATAAAAAAGCACCCCAAAGCAGTTCCACCAGACCTTGTAGTATAAATGTGATGATAAATCCAATGTGGATTCAAACGGAGTAGCTGTTTGTACCTAATTACCAGGCACGGTGGACTGTCTGCAGGGAGATGCTCTTCGCTGGGTGCACAGCTCTGATGATTGACAGTGTTGATCCTTGGGGTCCCATTCTAACTGGTTAGCACTCTGGGGTCTCTTGCTGAGTTGGGCTATATTGCTTGGAGTCTGTGGACTGCTGTACATGGCTGTTGCAGATGGACTCCAGCTTTTAGCTGTGTATTGGCTAAATGATGGTCAATATAAGCTACCTTTGACTCCAGGAAAAAAATGAAGGGGGGATGAACAGAGTGATAGGAACAGTTTTGAAAGTAGATTTTATATATGTCTTCTTCTGACATCGTCTGGTGTGCTCTTGCTTCTAAAGGCTTCTGTAAAATTCCGCTGTGTTCTTCAGTTTCACTCTTTGAAGGGGCACTAAACTGATTACAGCAGTGTAAAGGAGAGAGACCATCGTGCTTCCAAAGACATGTGTGTGCACTCACTCTCCAGGCCAGCAGTAATGACTCTTGCCTTGCCTGGTTGTCCCACCCAGCCCTTGCTCCGCAGTGTACCTCTGTCCTTCTGTGTGGACCAGCAGGTGTCTCCCAGTGCGTCCCTTGACTGTAACGGTCAATCGGTCATCAGGCAGACCTAGCTACTGTACCTAGACCCGGCCCTACGTGATCTGTTTCTAAGGACTCCACGCTTGGTGCCCTTTGACAAGGTGGGAACCAAACCTCTAAAAGCTTGGCAGAGATAGCCTAAGAAATGTGAACTCTCCCCAGGTAACTCCTGATGTGTACTCCTGGATTTTAGTTTTGGTCCTGACAGCCTATTCTGAGTTTTCTCTTGGGGCCTGTGGTGGGCCAAGAAAGCTAGACATGTTTCCTGTTTCTAGTCCCATGTTCACATGTGGGAACATCCCACGCCCACACCTTTCCCTTCAGTGGTCACATCCCACTGGCACTTCCATCCACTGTTGAGTGCCACGGATTTGTGAGACACCATGTGTGTGTTTGGGGAAGTGCCAAGCAGCATAGCTTGAGAGACATCCCCTTGAGAGCATTCAAGGTGCGTTGCTTGACTGAGCAAGCCTAGCTGGCATCTTTGGAATATTCTTTCTCTGAGACTGAGCACACAGGAAAGTCGAGTTGTGGTGGGGAGCGAGTCAGCGTCATGATTTCTTAAATCTAGGTTCTGAACTCTGTATGATTTTCAATAATCTTGGCGTTTTGTTGAAAAAGTAGAAAAAGGTTGAGTAGAGGCTGCTTTTGTGCTGTTAGAGGCATGAGCCATGGGGGAATGCCAGTCTTCCCCATGGTTTCCATTATCTGTAATTTTCTCTCTCTCTCTCTCTCTCTCTCTCTCCACACACACACACATACACACACACACACACACACACACACACACACACACACACACACACACACACACACATTTTTCTCCCCAAGATGGGCTCTGGCTATGTTTCTTTGGTTGGTCTTGAACCTCTGGGCTCAAGTAATAATATTGCCTCAGCTCTCCAAGTATCTGGTACTACAGGGACATGCCCCAACACCTGGCTTTCATTTTAACCCTTTATAAGCACCCTTTGTGGGGCATTAAGTGCACAGCCATTCATACCATCCACTGCTGGAACCTCATCTTTCTAAACTGAAACACTCTGCTTGGGTCATTTTCTGTCTCTCTGGTTCCCAGGCCTAGGAAGTGTCCTTTGGCTCATTGTCCAGAAGGAAAATTCTGTTGTCACCATGCAGCTATGACCCACAGCTGAGCCTTGACTCCGACCCATTGCCCAGAGACTCCTAGTGACTCTAATTTTTCCCATTTCTTTGTCACTAGTGAGAACAATCTCCAGGAAGATCTCTTTGACCAGATCTTGGCTGGGAAGCTGGAGTTTCCAGCCCCCTACTGGGACAACATTACAGATTCTGCCAAGGTACTGTGCAGGGTTCTTCCTGTATACACTGCAGGGGGCTGAGTGTGGGGCTGAGCAGCCCCAGCTTGGGCTCAGAGACTTGACTTTTAATGTGTGGTCTTTTGGTAAGTGTACCCTATAGTATAGTCTCTGAAGTCGCTAATTAGATCCACACCTGGACCACAGTGCTCCTCTAATGTCGATAAACGTTCACGCCTTTCTTTCTTAAAGAAGTGTATGTTGGGCGCTCCTCACAATATAATAATGAATGAATAAACTAAGTGATGGAAGGGAACGCAGTATCCTACTGTGGAGTGGAGATAAAAAAAACTCAGGGGAGACTTATACACTTCTGGCCCGGGCCGTGGATGTGGGCCATGTCTCAGCTCTGCAAGTGTGGGTGGTTGGCTTCATGCGCCGTGGCTGAGCTGCTGGGTTGACTCTTGATGTCTGTATTTATGCCGGGATTCCCCTCTTTGTCCTCTGTGGTCTCCTCCCCCTCCCCTTCCCTCCCCTTCCCTCCCCTTTCTCCCCTTTATAGGAATTAATCAGTCAAATGCTTCAGGTAAACGTTGAAGCTCGCTGTACTGCGGGGGAGATTCTGAGTCACCCCTGGGTGTCCGTAAGTACCCACATTCCCAGGGATTTATATTGTATGGCCAGCAGCATGCTCCCTTCCTTGTGTGTGTTTCCCACAGAGAGAGTTGGGCAAACACATTCTACAGCAGATAAAATGTCTATCCTAATGACCAAGTAGTGTGGGAGAAGATGGCTGACTCCCGAGTCCTCCATCTGCTCAGTGAGTAATCTGGATAGTCTGTCCCTTGCTGGATCTCAGTTTACTATCTGCGAAGTGATGAGGTTGGCCATGATGCCCCTTAAGGGTCCCCCTGTGGCTTCTTTCTAGTTGTGGGGTTTATGTTTCCCCAGAGGTGAACATGTTTCAGACTGTGACTCTGTATCCTCATGGCATGCAGTCCTCCTGTGGACTGGAAAGAGAGACATCTCTTCCAGAGGTGGCAGAGAAGATGTGCTGGTCACATGCTCCCTCTCGAGGTCAACTCCTGAATACTGGGTTAACTAGCCCCAAGGCCATGTCACTGTATACCTCCTCCACCCTGCACACTGCTTCCCTGCTGAGTGACTAATGGAGAAGATGCCAGTCTCTGTGAGAATTAGGGCTGTCAGCTGAGGGACTTTTGTACTGGGGCATGTTCTCTGCTTCTTTGTTCTTGTAACCTAAGAAGTGGGTCAAACATTAGGCTCAAGCCACATTCCCTCCTCAGCCTGCCCATCACCAGAGCTACAGCAAGCCATCACCACACCAGACACACCTTCTTGATTAAAATGATAAGCTGTTCATTTTTGTATTTCCATGGGAAGACTTGTGTTATAGGTGTCCCGGGAGAGGGTCTCAGAAACCCAAACAATGCCATCCTTCCTTTCCTGGAGACCTGTGCTTTCTCCTGGGTCAGAGGTGGGAATGGATGGCACAGTGCCTTTCTGAAGGCAGGAGGCTCTGCAGAATGTTGTGTGTCTCTGCCACGCTGAGGATGGAGTCCAGGGTCTAAGGCATGCTAGTCTGGTGCTCTTCCACAGCGCTGTACAGAGGCAGCAATGACCTTCGAAAGAACTGAACAACTTCTTGTGGTTGAGAGGAGCCTGTTCAGGAAAGGGTCCTTAGGTTGATGGTCGGGGGAGGGGCCGTAACTGTAGAGAACCGATGAAGTGTTAAGGGTCCAGAGTCAATTGTATTTGTTTTTCTTCTTTTCTGTAGGATGACGCATCCCAGGAGAATAATATGCAGGCTGAGGTTACAGGTAAACTAAAACGGCACTTTAATAATGCGCTCCCCAAACAGAACAGCACCGCCACAGGGGTCTCCGTTATCATGGTAAGTGGGATGCAGAGCTCTGCCCCAGAGAACTGGGGGCATCTGGCCTGGCTGCTGAGCTGGAGTTGTCTCTGGACTAGATAGCCAGGGTTCCACCCATGGAAGCCGGTGTCTTCCATGTTCCCGTTTTCCTGGGAGGATTGACTGGCATGCGAAGGTGCTTCCAGCCCTACCCCTGACTCTGCATGGCAGGCTAGAGGCTGGTAGGTGACGTGGAAGCCATAGTGATAGGTAGGTGCAGGGAGCGCCTGGGCTTGGGGCTTCCTGGGCAGTTGCTGGCCCTCTCCTACCTGCTGCTACATCTAGGGAGAGATTGCCAGGCAGCCCTGCAGGCTGGGCCCCGTAAGGCAGTAAGGCCCTGCCTCCTCCAGGCTCATGATTCTTGGATATGTGATTTCCTTGGGACTTGGCATAAGAAACAGCCAAGTTAACAAACGTCCCCTTTTAAAGACAGTGTTTAATTAAAAAAAAAAAATTGGTGTATTTTTAAAGCCATAGAAGAATACTTTTTTTTTTTAAAAAAATTAGTTTTTCATGGTTAAAATCTTATATAAAAAAAGTAGCAATGATCCTATTTTTGCACTTCTTCCAAACTACTTAAGACCACATATCTAAATATTTAAACACATCAAATGAAAACCAAAAGAAAATATAGGACAGAAAAAGAAAACACGAGCAAGGTCATTAATTTCCAGCTCCGGCTGCCCAGGCTGGAGCTCTTGTGAAGTGGGCCTGGGAGTCGCTCCGAGCATCTCCCACCTGCTACTCAGCCAGGGCATCTCCAGCATCAGGGCAAGGGGCATGGGCCCCGGGAAGCACCCTCTTGCGAGGGGCAGTGGCCTGCAATGGGCCGTCTCAGCAGCTCTGTCCCCTTCTAGAGCAGCCTCTTGCCACCTGGGAAAGGTTCTCTGTCAGGTGAATGTGGGCGTCCAGGAAGCCACAGCCTGCACATTCCCCTTATGGACATGAACACTGCTGTTGGTGAAGCCCCTGCTCCTTCCTGGGACCTGCTGGTCTGTGGTGCTATGCCTTCCTCCAGGGAGGCTGGGTTCATTTGGTAGGCTCCCTCCCATTGTCCTTGTAACGTCCTGTGCCCCGTGCTGGGGACTGTGTGCCCCCTTTCTTCCCCGGGCACAGCTTGTGTCTACAGACTGGACTTTGCGCCATCTTGTAGGACTTTGGGATGCTCCATGTCGAACCCCGGAAGAGTGGAGTTGTGGTTTTTCTTTCCGCCGTGGCAGTGTCTTACAAAAAACCCGAGAAAGTCTGAGAGGTCACAGAATTCCGGCTTCTGAGTTGAAAAGAACCATCCCTGTTGAGCTGACCGCAGGAGGCCCCTTCCAGGGATATTTTGAGACCTCCCCCATGAGCAGAAGCAGTATGCATTTGTACCATGTATGGTGGTGTAGGCAGCTTCTGAGGAAGTGGAAACCACGAAGAGTCAACGTTTGTGCTGGGGTGCAGTGGGTGTGCTTACATGTGTGTAGGCCTAACAACATACTCAGTATCTAGTAAAGTCTTCAAGAGAATCTGTTGCAATCAGATTTCATATGATACGTTGATTGGCTTTCTAATCTTCTGAGAGGTGTAAGCCTTGCAGCCCTGTAGGAGAATTTACCCAGTGGCTCACTGGAATCCATGGCCATAGGCCTGGGCCCTGCCTCCTGACCACTGAAGCTCAGCTGAGGTCCTAGAGTGATTGACAGTCCTCCCGGGGGCCAAGTATAAGCTGTGTTCTGGGTAATAATGCAGAGAACCTCTCATCACTTAGCAACAGCAGTTTCCTCTTGCTAATGGAGTTAGTCAGATGTCAAACCCTCTGTTTTAATGGGGTGTTCTGTGAAAGAACAACCCTTAGGAAGGGGACTGAATAAAAATTGCGTGTTGACGTATGTGCAGGAGCCGTTTGGCACATGTTGGTGGTGACATCCAGCTCACCTGGGTTCTCTGCATAAGCCTGCAGATGGTGAGCACTAAGGAACTGCCAATGGTATCATTGCATTCAGGATCTCCTGGAGATACTCCTGGGACTCTTTTCTGGCAGTCTCTGTTCTCAGTGGTTCAAAGCCAGCCTGCCAAATTTGACCTATTCCTCAAAAGTAGTTGAAGGCTTCTTGCTTGTCTGTCCCCCAGTCAGGGCTGAGCCTAGGTGTGGTTGCAGGGTAGGGCGTATGTAACACTTGGGGCCCTCCATCATGTTATGACTGTGCATCGAGGCATCTCATTCCTGCGGACAGTTTTAAATTATTTTTATATTGAAAATAACCACAGAATGCCCGTCTCCGGCATTAATTTGTCATTACTGAGTATATGGTCTCAGAAGCAGAAGAGCAGGGTGTGTTTTACAGCTGAAATGCTGATGACCTCTGTGCATAACTTAAAGATGGGGGCCTTGCCTTGTGCCACCCCAGCATTGTCCCCAAAGTAGGTACCCAGGCAGCAGTGGTAGGGTAGGGACTGATTAATAAAGGCGAGGGACAGGGAAGCTGATGCTGATGTCTGCGTTTCATTTGACAGTTTGATTTGACAGTTTGAGAGACACCTCACAGAGAGAGTCCCGCTCTTTCCCCAGTTGAGACATGGGAAATCCCGAAGCAGACCCTGGTATTCAACATACTGTATTCGTGGGAGCCCCCCCTAATTCTCAGCCCCTCTTCCAACTGCATGCTTGTCTCAGACTTCTGACCCTCGGCTTCCTACTGGTATGGGTCCTCTGAACCACTGACCTCCTTCTGGCCAGCCCAGCACAGCCCAGCACAGCCCAGCACAGCACGCCTTTGGGGAGCTTCGTGTCAGACTTCTCAGCTTGTCAGCCTTTGCTTTCCTGCTCAGAGCGGGCTTCCAGCCGTCCTGTGCCCTGCTCCTGTTCACATAGTGACAGTCCTGTGCCCTGCTCCTGTTCACATAGTGACAGTCCTGTGCCCTGCTCCTGTTCACATAGTGACAGTCCTGTGCCCTGCTCCTGTTCACATAGGTGACAGTCC
Source organism: Peromyscus californicus insignis (assembly GCF_007827085.1). Classification (NCBI taxonomy): domain Eukaryota; kingdom Metazoa; phylum Chordata; class Mammalia; order Rodentia; family Cricetidae; genus Peromyscus; species Peromyscus californicus. The sequence continues at coordinate 66,269,312 of NW_026294617.1, read as the reverse complement.
TGTGCCCTGCTCCTGTTTATATAGGTGACAGTCCTGTGCCCTGCTCCTGTTTATATAGGTGACAGTCCTGTGCCCTGCTCCTGTTCACATAGGTGACAGTCCTGTGCCCTGCTCCTGTTTATATAGGTGACAGTCCCGTGCCCTGCTCCTGTTTATATAGGTGACAGTCCCGTGCCCTGCTCCTGTTTATATAGGTGACAGTCCCGTGCCCTGCTCCTGTTTATATAGGTGACAGTCCCGTGCCCTGCTCCTGTTTATATAGGTGACAGTCCCGTGCCCTGCTCCTGTTTATATAGGTGACAGTCCCGTGCCCTGCTCCTGTTTATATAGGTGACAGTCCCGTGCCCTGCTCCTGTTTATATAGGTGACAGTCCTGTGCCCTGCTCCTGTTTATATAGGTGACAGTCCTGTGCCCTGCTCTTGTTTATATAGGTGACAGTCCTGTGCCTGCTCCTGTTTATATAGGTGACAGTCCTGTGCCTGCTCCCATTTACATAGGTCAAGGGCATCTTTCTGGAAATGACAGCAGGAGATGCATGTCTTTGTGAGGTTTTTGTGCTTTGTCAAGAGCTGCTGCGTTTATCAGTAAGACACCGTGTGCCAGCCGGCCTCTAGGAAAGGGACGTGATCACATTGGAGAGAGTTTCAGAGAGGCCGACGGCTCTGTGCCACGCTCTGCCTCTCCCCGACAGTCCTCAGCATGCAGATGAAGGAGAGTGTATTTGGGAGGTGGCTGCTTTGTCCCAGTGAGGCACAAAGCCTCAGCGACCAGAGGGGCCATCTTGTGGCAGAGAAGGGAAAGACAAGGCACCTCCTTCCCTGGTCTTGCAGAGGAGGAATGTCGCCAGATGTACATTCTCTCCACCCCAGGGGGCGCTCTGCTGACTTGTAGGGGGTGATGGTGGTGATTCGGGGTTACTGTTTGGATCGTGTTGCTTCTGTTGAAAGTAAGTCTGGTTTCTGTCCCTGCTTCTCTCCCTTCCTGCCTCTCTGCTGCTGCATTGCTTCCCCTGACTAGGTCCAAGGCCATGGTATGTACTAACTGCACGGCCAGCTTCCGTCTGCGCGCACGCTCCTGTTCCTGTGGCCAGAAGAGAAGAGGGGAAAGAGCTAGGGGGTGTGGCTTGCTTCTACCCTGGAGAAAGTTCAGGATAGAAGCAAGTGCTGCCTGCCTTGTGGGTGTGTGGGTGTGTGGGTGTGGAGGGGAGGCTCAGGAGGGCAGAGTGGCCGGCCTGGTCCCAGCAGCTCAGGAGCTAAGTTTCAGGCCAGGCTTTACCCACTCACCCAGTTAGCTGCCGCTGTCCCCAGCTTGAGGTTGGCAGGAGCTGTGGGGAACGCAACCCACGCTGCCTGTCTTGAGAAGCCTCGATACCTGTTCTCTCCTCCATCCTTTTTTTTTATTTTTAAATCTGTGTTATGGTACTGGAAGAATCAATGGGACACTCCCCTGCCTTGGGAGTTAGACTGCAGAATGCCTCCCGGTCCGTTCATCTTTGAGCTGAAGATGGTACCCAAGACCCACTGTCTCCCCACCTTTAGGGAACCCAGTGAAGTGGCCGTTGCTGGCTCCCAGGGCACCCAGGCTCCAGTGAAGCAAAGGAGACTCCATGCCTGGGGACCCCCAGCAAGGTTCAGAAGGAAGTGCTTCCTCCGAGGGCCTCTGTGCCCTTGAGGGGTTGAGTAGATGAATAATGCAGGGGTCCAGCAGGTGCAGGCTCTCTCACAGGGAGAGGGGCAGGCAAAGATACCGTGGAGAGTCCATGTGGCTGCACCCCAGTGGATTCCTGGGCATATTACAGATGCCCTTCGGTTGTAAGGGCGTTGTTTATTTCTGACATGTAAGGGCCACCTATCTGTGACAAGAGCTTCCTTTAGATAACTCTACTAGTGTACTAGGGCAGCTGGCAGAGACTGGCCGTCGTCCAGCACTCTGGGTGTGGGTGTGGGCCAGACACTCAGAATTCAGGTGCAGCTCACAGCAGGTTCACTCAGGCCGCCTTGTGCAGGCCAGCCACGTTTCCCGCCACTCCTCCCCAGCTCCCAGCACAGGCTGTGATAAGGGCAGAGGCGAAGGGCAGCTGCTGGGATGGGGTGGGGGCTGGGGGAGTGGGGCTCAGTTCCCTTTAGACGTCCGCTGGAGGTCTGGTGAATTTCTCCTCTTCTGTTTCTGTGTCCTGTGCTTGCATGCTGTGTCCTGCTTTCTGGTTCTGGGAGTGTGATGGAGCCAGGCCTGGATAATGTGGTGTCTCTGCCGCTCTCTCCCCAGAACACGGCTCTAGATAAAGAGGGGCAGATTTTCTGCAGCAAGCACTGTCAAGACAGCAGCAAACCCGCCAGGGAGCGGACCTCGCCAGTCCCTCCCCCAGCCCGGGAGGCCCCTCCCCCAACCCGGGAGGCCCCTCCCCCAGCCCGGGAGGCCCCTCCCCCAGCGGAGTCTCCCAAGCCCCCTCGGCCTCCAGCCGCCTCTGGCTGTGATCCTGCAGGGACCTGGCGCCGCCACCGAGACTGAACTCTGTGTAGACAGGCCCGAAGCTGCTCGCCGCCGCCTGCCAGGAAGGCCACTCTTCACCAGGCCTCATCTCCTTGCTGAAAGAGCCTTTCTGTCCTGACTGCTGTTTTGACAGTTTGTTGGCATGTTCTGTCACGGCCTGGGAACAGGACTGGGGTATCCTGGAGCCGGTGTTCAGGATGGCCTCGTGTACCCTGGGTTCTGCCCTCTCTAGTTCCTGGCCATGTCAAGCCATGTCAGTTGTGGAGACATATTTGGAGTGACTCATTTTAAATCAGCCGTGTTTCTAGTTCAGTAGACAATTGGCCGCTTTACCCAGAGAATGTGCAACTTTTATCTGGAATTACATTCTTTTTATAGAACTGCATCGGATGAACTAGGATTCTCCTACTGAAGGATACTCCAAGTGCACCCTTCTCACGGGGGACACAGTTGTGATTGTTCCTTTGTAATGTCCTGTGAGAAGCAACATGGCCGCCTCCTCTTCATAGGAAGCCTGAGGCTCCTGGCTTCTGAATAGAAGAACTGATCGCCCTCCGATTCCTGACTTAGGGAATGCATCCTGATGCCCCAGGAAGCAGCTCCCCTCTGGCTGGGGTGCAGGGCTCACAGACCTGTCAGACACGCCCTCAGTTTCCCCTAACTTTCCCTACACATGTATTAATAAACGCTTATGAAATTGGCCTGGGGCTTTTCAGTGGACTGTGCAGCGGCTCTTGGAAGAGCAGGATGAGCTTGACTGCGTCCCCCCCAGGGGCTCCTCCCCCTCTGCTGTCTGTGAAGAGCACTCTAAAGCCATGGCAGGTCTGCTGAGACCCAGCGGGGACTGGGGCGCATGGTGCTCCTTGAATGCCCTGTGACAACCTTCTGGAAGGCTGCTGGCAGTTTTCCCTTTTGTTCCACCGCCCTACTCTTTTTAATAATTGTATATAACTGTGTATTGTTTTACCTGCTTGTCTTCTAAACGGGCGGGCACTACAGTTCACTCCCTTTGTTAGATTTTTGCCTTCTCCAAGTATCCCCAACCTGCAATAAACTCCTCCCTCTTCGGAAAAGCCATGGGGTGGGCAGAGGTTTCTGTGTGGTTGATTTGGACAGTGCATGTGATCAGAGCACCTCTCCTTGGTCCAGACCCTCGGGGGCCAGTGTCTGGGGGCCACTACTGCAAGAGCACACAGATCTTTGCCTGGGCTGAAGTGTATGTGAGCCCAGGTGCTGAGACTCGGGACCAAAGCACCAAAAGAAGCAAGTTGTTCAGAGAGGGAGCTAGGGACAATCAGAAAAGTTGGGGCTCAGAGAAAGTGGGCTGGAGTGGCTTCCCATGCCTGTCCTGGCTGGGGCCCCGCTTCTCTCTGACTTGTGAGTTACAAGTTTCCCTGTGAGGCCCGGCTTTCTGCTTGTGACATGGCTCATCTGTGGCTCTGGTTACCCAGAGCTGTCTCTGTCACCTTCTTGGAGCTTTACAACGGTCCGGCTGGAAACCCCTGGCCAGGCTCCGGATCTCTCGGTTCACGATGCTGAGGGAATGAGACGGTGGATGGCCCGCTGGTCCTGGGTTCCACCCAGAGCTGTAGCAAACACAGGAGGAAGAAGTGTTGAAGAACACTGCGAGCTGCAGGGTTAAAACATTTTGCATGTGTCTCTTCAGAAACTGGTTAAAAAAAGATTGAGTCTTAATTATGTGTGTGCCTGCCTGTGTGCATGCAAATGCATTGTCCATGGAGTCCAGAAGAGGGCAGCAAATCTGAAGCTGGAGTTCCATGCAGGTGTGAGCTGCCAGACGTGGGTGGGTGCTGGGAATTATCATACTCTGGTCCTCTGGAAGAACAGTAAGTTCTTTTAACCTCTGAGCCATCTCTCCTGCACCAAGAACAAGATTTTTCATAGCCTTGTGGCTGTTTCGTTTTCAGAGAGGGGAAGAGTTAATGCAGAAGAAGAAAAAGGGCAGGTGGTGGCCAGGGTGCCTGTTGCTGATCACAGCACAGCCTCCTCCCTCTTGGCTGTGGTGCTGCTAATGTGAGCTCAAGACTGAGTGCGTGGTCAGGGCAGGGCCCACCTGTGTCAGGGAAGAAGATTCCTTGTTCAGCATGTGCCCTCCGTTTGTCCCTGGGGGAGGCAGGCAGAGTTGGGGAAGCCCCACAGCCTCACAGTCCTTCCCTGGTAGGTAGGATCCCTGGGAAGCCCAGAGCAGACAAGGTGAAGGAACAAGCCGGTAGGCACCCGGGCCAAAACCAAGGACCTAGCAGGAAGGATGGCTGTGGCTGTGCCCCACTGCTGAGCTGGTGTCCACCCAAGCAGCAAGGCTGGGGAAGGGTTGGGGAAGGCCACACAGTTCCTCTGTCCACCTGCTGCGTCAACAATTAGAAGCTGAAATTCTGTTCTCACAATCCAAATTAAATACAGGTACTTTATTTCTGGCTGTTCACATCCTGTTGAGAGAGTGGTATGTGCCTGTTCAGACTCATTCTCCTCCCGAAGAGGGGCAGTGTCGGGGGGAGGGGGGGGGTAAACTTGGATGGTGGCAGATTAATGCAAGTCAACGCCATGGGAAGTGGGTACCTGATACTCTCCACAGCTGCGGGGGAAATGTGTTACGTGTGTTCATTAAATGCATTTGATAAAACACCCAGAATCTCATCATGGCTAAGAGTATGCAACTTAGGAGATGGGACAGTTTGGGATGGAGTAACCATAGTGAAAGAAAGTGCTGACCAATGTCTTGTAGAAAATGCTAGAGCCGTATACCATCCCATGGAAATATATACTATTTATCACTTGTAACGTTAACGTTTTCATAGTACATTAAAAATTTAAAAGGAACAGGTAAAGTACATCTTGTGGCATATTTTATTTAACCTAACATCTAAACATATCCAAAGTATTATTTCAACACATAGTCAGCATCAACAAAAGCTGGGGGATATTTTACCTTCTTGTGTGGTGAGTCTGCAATCTGGAGTGTGTTTACATTCACAGTACATCCCAATCTGGACTCCAAACATTTTAAGTGTTTAAAAGCCACGTGGTCCTAGCAGATGCCACTACAGTTCCGCTCCACAGACAAGCCGTGGCTCTTACCATTAGTTCTAGGTGAGTCTGGTTTTGTTTTCAGACGCTGTGTGTGACAGGTAGAGAGAAGGCCCCTCTGTCATTTTAAATGAAAGAGGTTCATGGTAAGCATGGCGGAAGGTGAAAGCTCTGTGGTGTGAAACGACAGTGTGTACTCCTCACTCACCCTGTGACTGTACTTCAAGTGGAGGTGCTAGGCATGGGAACAGCTGTCGCCGACTTGTTGGGGACCAGTTGCTGCTTCCAAAGTAGTGTTCGTTCACCCACCACCTCAGGAATGTGTGCAGGCCCCGGGCACACTCGCTGGGTAGCCCTGTCGGAACAGCTCTGCTGTGGGACCTTGGAGTATGTCTGCAGGTGAGAGCATGTGAGGGCTTTGTTACCCAGGGCTGCTAGGAGCATCAGACAGACAAAAACCTACCTTCTAGAACTCTAGGCACATGCTTGCTGCCCTCAGGTACAAGAGCTGTTCTTTGCAGGCTGCAGGCCTGTGTCTTCCCTGGGTGTGAGCCTGAGGTTGATGTGTGAGAACTACAGTGAGTCAGATTCCAGTGTATGTGTGTCACGTGTGGAGTCACGTGAGGTTCTAACGGGGGTCAGTGGCAGGGTCAGCTGCTTCCTGAAGGATTCAAGCTCTGGAAATGCCCAGATGGCAGGCGATAGACCCACAAGGACACAGTGCACTACGTTTTCAACCTGATTTGAGTGTTGCACATCCAAGGGGAAGAAAAACGAGTGTATGGAGCCGTTCACCTTTGCCATGCTCTTAAACGTGAGCCCTTTCATGGCTGGTGGGGCTGGGCCTTTGCTGCTCCAGAGGCCTCCTGTTGGGCAGGGATCAGGATGTCTTCATCTCCATGGACTGATCTGGCAGGCTTGATCGGCAGCCTGTCAGTGTGGGGGCTGTCACTGGATCTCAGCTTCATTTTTTCAAGTGATCCAAGTCCAAAGCTGTAGACGAGCTGCCGCTGTTTCTTGCAGGTATCTGCACATACTGGTCCCGTCCAACTCCTCCAAAAAGCTTAGTTTTAGCAGGGAAAAAGATCCCGACCTTGAGACGAAAATGATTCACTTTATGTTTCAGGTATGTAATCATGGAGACTCCCAAGTGGTGTCTCCTGGGTGTCATCATCTTCCCTGACCTGAGAAGCTAGACTGTCTCAGAGGATGTGGCCTGCCTGAAAGCCGAAACACCCGATGCCATTCAAGAGAGGGGCTTGGTGTGCTGTGTTTTGGGGAAATTTCTGTTTCTGGTAGCCAGGAGCAGGAGTGGGCATCACTGTGAACAAGCTGGTGAGGTGGCACACACCTGTAGCCCCAGCTTAAGTCCAGGAGCTCCACAGGAGCCTGGGCAACATAGCAAGACCGGTCTCAGATGCACGTTTAGCTTTGGGGTTTTATTTATTTGTTTGTTTATTTTTGAGACAAGGTTTCTCTGTGTAGCCCTGGCTGTCCTCAAACTCAGAGATCTGCCTGCCTCCACCTCCTGATCACTGGGATTAAAGGCATGTGCCACTCTGCATGGCTAGTTTTGAGTTTTTAAATAATCTTATGATTACAAGGAACCAAGAAAAATGCCATGAACTCAATTTTTAAAATATTTTTCCACCCCTGAAACAAAGTTTCACTATGTACAGCTCTGGCTGGCCTCAAACAGTATCTCCTGCCTTAGCTTTCCCAGTCCTGGGGTGATAGAAATGTATCACCATGCTTGGCTTCAAATCCCACTGAAAAATAACTCCTGAAGATGTTTCTTCCTTTCTAGTCTGTCAAATAGAACTTTACAACATTGTTTTGCTTTGCTCTTTTTCTGCCATTAAATGATCTTTCTCACAGTGGGATGGTTTGGAACCTCTTAGCTCTTGTGCTTCTGGCAACAATAATTCGTGAAGCCGACAGGATTAGACCTTCTGCGCGAGTACCTCCCCTGCTAGCTGTCCTAGTTAAAGTAGGGAAGGTTCCCTGTCACTGAGGCAGGGCGGAAGTGACCAGTTAGAAGCACAGGTGTATTTGGCTATTTGTATATTTATGCAGATTCTGGTTTGAACCTTTGACTGAACATTCTCTGGCCTAATGGGACTTGAGTCACGTGATGAGGCTGTGGCGAGGGTGCTGATCCACAGCCTAACTCACTAGAGCTGGTGAGCCTCACAAAGCTCTGCAGTGGGTCCTGTCTGCTGGAAGGAAACGAGCTTTTGCTGCTGACCCGACCAGAATCCTGGCATCACTGGTGCGCTGTGTTCTTCACAGGGTGGAGAGCAGGGCAGGACTGACACATACACATTCCCAAACTGTGATCGGTGTGGCCAGAAGCTCTTGAAATCACATCCAGTAAGAGTGCAGGGAAGGTCACGGTGCAGGTCTCAGCCCACCAGCCTGTCAGCCGGTTTAAACTGCTGCCTCCTGTTTTTTTTTTTTTTTTTTTTTTTTTTTTTAAGATTTATTAATTTATCATGTATACAGCATGTATGCCTGCAGGCCAGAAGTGGGCACCAGATCTCATTACAGATGGTTGTGAGCCACCACGTGGTTGCTGGGAATTGAATTCAGGACCTCTGGAAGAGCAGTCAGTGCTCTTAACCTCTGAGCCATCTCTCCAGCCCCCTGCCTCCTGGTTTTTAAGATCTATGTCTAGTTATGTGTGTCTGTGGGTGGGAGTGCAGGTGCTGTGGGATGGTCTGTATGTCAAATGTGTTGCTGATTGGTCAATGAATAAATCACTAATTGGCCCGTGGCCAGGCAGGAAGTATAGGCGGGACAAGGAGGAGAATAGAGCTGGGAAGTGGAAAGCTGAGTCAGAGAGACACTGCCAGCCGCCATCAGGACAAGGAAGATGTAAAGTACCGGTAAGCCACAAGCCACGTGGCAAGGTATAGATTAATAGAAATGGATTAAGCTGTAAGAACAGTTAGCAAGAAGCCTGCCACGGCCATACAGTTTGAAACCAATATAAGTCTCTATGTTTATTTGATCGGGTTTGAGCGGCTTGGGACTGGCGGGTGAGAGAGATTTGTCCTGACTGTGGGCCAGGCAGGAAAACTCTAGCTACAAATGGCGCCCAACGTGGGGCAAGAGTTTCCACCTAAAAACTAAAAAAAAAAAAAAAAAAAAAGATTCTTAAACGGAACTAAAAACAACTTCCTAATTGTCTCTCTCAAATGAACGACAGCTGCCGGTTTGAGCTACTGGCGGGTTGCTGGCGTGCGCGCTCGACCTGCAGTATGGCGGGAATGAGGCCTCTGCAAGTGGCACATTAAGCTACATTGTGGATTTAGCCTTTGCTAGTACAAAACAAAAAAAGAGGTTTCTGGGCTACATGCTGCTTGGATAAAAGCATAGACCCACGATGGCTCCCAGAGCTGGCGGTAAGCATACCGCCGCCATGTTGGGAAGCTAAGGTGGGCGGAGCCAGCAGCCACAGCAGCTGCAGCTTAAAGCAACAGATTCACAATAAGACAGATTCAGATATAATAGTTTAAAATATGTATAAAATATACGTAGGCTTAAAAGAGACAAAAAAGGTGATATATACAGTATAAAAACAAATACATAGTTTTAAAAAATAAAGTCTTTAAAGAGACAGTAAAGGTAGTATAAAAAATAAGCCACGTAAAAATGGATATTACACAGAGAATCTGGATTGTGTTGTCTTTGGGATTTTTAACTGCAAAAAAACATTTGATTATAAAAGCTGTTGAGTTAAACCAATATATATATTTTAAAGATACTTTGACTTCAAAATTTGGATGTAAGGACATGTTGCTTTGAAAAAGAGTCTCTTTTGTTTCCACAGAAAACAAGAGGCTATGGATTTGTTCCAGAGTAAGATACATCAGGTTTGACCAGCCAAGACCCCCTGAAAGGTCTCCGATGACACCATGGCCCAGATGATCCAACATCCAGAACCGTTTCAAGACAACTGGCTCAGATGATACAGCCTCACGGACTACTCCATGATCCTAAAATTTTCTTTGTTTCCCCAGAAGATACAGCGCCCCCCTCCAGCAGGAAGTAGTAAGAAAAGCTACGCCCAAATTCCCAAATATACCAAGCTGACTTTGGAGATGTGTAAAGGTTAAAACCTTCCTTTTTAAGAAAAGAAAAGGGGAGGTGCTGTGGGATGGTCTGTATGTCAAATGTGTTGCTGATTGGTCAATGAATAAATCACTAATTGGCCCGTGGCCAGGCAGGAAGTATAGGCGGGACAAGGAGGAGAATAGAGCTGGGAAGTGGAAAGCTGAGTCAGAGAGACACTGCCAGCCGCCATCAGGACAAGGAAGATGTAAAGTACCGGTAAGCCACAAGCCACGTGGCAAGGTATAGATTAATAGAAATGGATTAAGCTGTAAGAACAGTTAGCAAGAAGCCTGCCACGGCCATACAGTTTGAAACCAATATAAGTCTCTATGTTTATTTGATCGGGTTTGAGCGGCTTGGGACTGGCGGGTGAGAGAGATTTGTCCTGACTGTGGGCCAGGCAGGAAAACTCTAGCTACATGCAGGTGCCCTCTGAGAAGAGATTTTGGATGTACTGGATCTGGAGTTACACGATCTGTGAGCTGTCTGACGTGGGTGATGGGAAGCAGACTCAGGTTCTATGGAAGGGCAGTCTCAGCCTTGACTGCTGAGCCGCCTCACCAGCCTGCCACCTCCTGTTTTTAACATTGCTGCATTGGCTGGAAAGAGTGGGTGGAGCCAGCATGCACGAAGGAAATACTTGGCCATTTCATGTAAACCTGACTTGCATGGCCGCTGCCACTGTGCTATTCTTGACAGCATAGGAGAAAGACAGTAGTGCCAGGTTCACATGGTCAGTCCCATTAGCCTTGACTCTGAGTTGCCCATTTCCTGAAGCCTCTCCTGGTTCCCATGGAAGCAGGGTAGTCTCTTGTATCATCTTCTGTTAGTGGACTTCTCCGTCCCACCAGACAATTCCAAATAACCACTCAGAGTCTTAATATTATAGATGCTCAGCCGATAGCTCAGGCTTGTTATTAGCTAACTCTTACATTTTAAATTAACCCATCTCTCTTATCTACCCTCTGCCACGTAGCAGTACTTTCTTTCAACACAATGTGCTCATCTTGATTCTCACTGCATCTGCTCGGGACTACCGAGACTCCGCCCTTCTTCCCGGCATCCTCTGTGTCGTCTTGTCCCACCTATACCTCCTACCTAGCTACCTGCTGGTCAGCTCTTTTACTAAACTAATCAGAAGGTGCCTTGGCAAAGACACATCTTCACAGTGTACAAAAAGATTATTCCACAACAGTCTTCCTGTATTATTTGCTAAGTAGAAATGGAAGTATGGTGTCTCATTGGTAAGCAAAGTAGGTCCTCTTTGGAATCATAAAACCATTTACTTCTAGGTCTTTGGTATGCTTTGGGTTTTGGATGGTCACAGAAGGATGAGCTGGCCACAGGTTTACATTACTACCTGCCAGATACTCTTTCTCTCCACTTCTCAGCCCCTTTGCTTTCCCTAGGGACCTATCATTTCCTAAATGACAAAACCATAAAGACTGGAGGGTCCTATTCAGTGAGAACTAGTAAGCAAGGAAGGAAAACCCTTAGTTTCTAGAGGAAATGTGTCTTAAAGCCAGGCTTAAATACACCATGGAGAACGTGGGCCTGCCAGCCACAAGTGAGGCTGCGGCCCCTCCTGTCAGGGCTTATCACCTTCATCCCTGGCCTCCTTGACTGCTGCTCCAATTGGTTTTCATTTATTTGACATGATATGGGGTTTTTGTTTGTTTTAATGAAAATAGTTAAAATTGGGTACCATAAGTAGTACTGAATCAAATGGAAGAAATATTGTGTTAAACAGGACCTGCCACTAAGAAGTCCTTGGTTCATGCTAGGCATGTAAGAGTGTGTATGACTTTTCTTTTATGGAGTATTACTCCAGCTCAGGTAATCTCCCACTGTTTTGAGCTGTAAAGATGGTGGACACTGTCTTTATGGCTCTAGGAGGCCTGTGTCCTGCTGGGACATAATGCAGTTGCTTTTCTTCTATCTTATTCCCCTTTATTTCCAAAGTGAAATACTCGTGTTAGCCTCTAGCTGGGACTCAGCATTTCCCACTCCCATGTTTTGCTATTTATTATTTTTCTTAATGGTTTGTGAATGTTGGTAAGTCTTAGTGGCCCTTGTTTGGTTATGGAAGTCCCAGTAAGACACAGAGCAATTTGTCATGAGAAAGCATTCTTGTCTTTTGTCCAGGGAGTCTCTTTCATTGGTTACCACTCACAGACTGAGCAGAACCAGTGTGACATTTTCTTTGTGAATAGTTACCTCATCCATGTTTGAAAATGTATGGGTGAAAAAGACATTTCCAACAACTTATGTACAAGTTTCATTTTATTCTGTTTTTCTGTCAAACTGAAATTTTCATTGTAGATCTTTGCTTTAGAGACATCTAAATGTGTAGGGAAAGAGGTTCAGGCAGACCACACAGGAAGCCAAGACAGAAGGTCAGTTTCAACTCAGAAGTTCACAACATACAAAGATTTTTATTTATGTAATACAGACCTTTTCTCAAATATTTTCACAGAATTCCATACAGCAATCTACTAGAAAAACGTAGAATTACGACACCAAGATAACATTGTTTCTTATTACAAATTGCTAATCAAAAGGAAAATAGAGTTTCATAACAAATAGAGGGTAGGGTGGGTGATGCTCAGCACAGTACCTGGTAGCCCCGATCTCATGCCAGGATGGTGGGGGGTCGAGGTCGTGGGGGAGGGGCCCCACCTGGCTCTGCCTCATTGCGGGCACAGTGACCTTGGGCAGGCTTTGGTACTTACATTTACTCATAAAAGAGAACAGGTTGTGAGCCCAAGAGCGTCTCCATCATCTCCCTTGTGCCATGAGGAGGCCAGACCAGGAAAAAGCAGTGACAATTTTATGATTGCTATAACTTAGATCTTTGCTGTTTACCACATAGTAAAACAAAATTGCCTTCCCCAAACCATAATTTTCTAGGTCTAACACATGCTTGAAGAAGAATATAGAAATAATTCACTGAGATGTTTTAAATTACATTTGTCATAATTTAAACATTACTATTAAAATCCTAGAAATTTCAGCACTGGAGAAGCACAATTGTCTAGAAAAATACAGGACCCAGTACCGAATAAAATTCCCCTGTCCCAGTATTAGAGTCCACTTCCCTATTGCTAAAATCAGATTTCTCAAGGTTACAGATAAATGGGAAATGGTTTTTCACAACATAGTTAGAATTAGTGGGATTATTGGCTCCACTGTCTGTATCCATAATTGGTGAAAATAGACATTTCATTATGACTAAAAATATAGATTTTTTTCAAAACTACAGAAACCAGCAGTCAGTTCTCTGTTTTGCTGTTTCCCACCCCCCCAAATGTCAAGCAAAGTCTACAAAAATAGCAATTAACTTTTAAAAATATTTTGCTTGTTCAAGCAAATTTAAGTTACATTCAGATGTGACAGCTATTTCTATAGAATGATGCTCAGAGTCCTTCCTTGATCAGCCTGGGACAGAACCAAGGTGCATTTATCACCGTCAGTATCGGGTTTGGTCCTCGTGCTGCCACCGGTTGAAGTCGCTGTGAAACAGAACGATACTCCCCGAAGCCATGCCAGAAATGATGCACCTGCGAGGGATGGAGACGGGTTACAGGGCTGCACTCCTGCTGCCTGGGACACTTTTCTTGGTGACTGACATGTAGACCCAAGTCAGCTTGCTGTATGGGGCACTGGTTTTGACCACAGGGACGGACCATCTAAGGTCTGTGAAAGGGACAGATAACGCAGACGATCATTGAACTGTGAACAAAATCATTTCCACAGAGGGAGCCTGCTGGAAACCATCTTCCAGGCATCAGAGTCAGGAGGAAAACCCACGGAGCAGTTGCCACTGGAAGGAGCACACAGTTAAGGGCCAGAGCTAGCGCTGCTGACAACTCAGAACTGAGGGCAAGGGGGCAAAACGCTGCTCCTTTTAGGGTGGGGGAGGGGACTCTAACCTCTGGGTAGAGACCTGGTCCTTGTAACCCAGGGAGCTGATGTGGTGATCACTGGAGACAGGAGCGGCTTGCTCTCCTGTCCTGAGAAAGTGATGCAGGGACAGAGGGAGACAGCCAGAGGTGGCTTTGCTCTTGAGCCCTTTCCCTGCAGAGTTTGGTCAGGGCCGGCTCTTAGGGAGTTACGGTCAGTACCTTCCTGCTCTTCTTACTGAAACTGGACTCTATCTATCACTATGAAGTTGGGGAAATGGGGCAAACGGCAAGTCCTCCTACAGCCAGACATCACATGTCAGAGATTAAACCTGGCCAAGTGGATGAAGAGGAATAACCCCGGAGGAGTGGTGTACAGGCTATTCAGCTGAAGAACACGGGCTGAGCACATGAACAGATGGGCAGGCAGTAGTAGGAAGAGAACTTAAGTGGCCCTGATGTCTGGAGGCCTTAAGTCAAAAGCACTGTGGCAAGAGACAGCACCCCTAAATGTTACTACAGCACAGTGAGCATCCGAGCCCCAGGAACGAGGTGCAGCAAATATTCACAGAAGGAAGGGAGAAAGAGATGGTTCTCCAGTCAGTTACAGGCTTTAATACCCTACTTTGGAAAACAGAGAATAACCAGACAGATGGATAAGAATGTCAAAAATACCAAAAGCCACACAGACCGAACACCAAGCCAACAAGAGCAAAATACACTTGTTTTGTGGTGCACATGGAGCAACCTTTGGGAAGCAGCACATATCAAGTGTTGTGGATTTACTGTGAAGTCGTGCAAAGTGACTAGAAGTCACTAACAGTGAAAACTGGAAAATACATAAGCATGGACATTAACAGTGCATCTAAGATCAAACAGAGGCCACACTAACAGGACAGCAAGGGCAGAGAGAAGAGGAAGGCTGTAGCTAAAACATTAGAAAAGACACAATCTTACAGACCTAACTTTAGACCTTAATGACCTAGAAAAAGAGTAAACTGAACCCACAGCTAGAACTTTTAAGAAAATAGCAGGAAATCAGAATGGGCTTCCTGAAGAGATCTGCAAAATTGATACAACTTGAGCTAAAGGGAACACTCGAGCTTATGAAGAATATTGCACACCAGCAAATTGAGTAGCTCAGATGAGGTGTAAAGATGCACTTGGTAAAGAAAAGCTGTAGGCCACGTGGTATAGTGATCCTACCACGAATTTAAAGGCAATTATCACTTTTTTTTTCAAATTCCTCCAAAAAATTTTAGTAGGAAGAAATACTTCTGGTGTTTACCATTTTCCTGATACCAAAGCCAAACAAGCCAACACTAAAGAGCATTACACACCAGTATTATTTTCTGGATGGGTACCGATGCCAATCGCCAGGAAACTAAACCCATTAATGTCTCATAACGATTAAAGACCAGGCCTATGAGGTTTTCCTCTGGAATGTAAGGGCAGTTCAAGGTGTAAAATACATCCAAAAGCATTAATAGACTAAAAACCCATGTGTCAACTGCTGCAGGAAAAGCACTTGACAAAATTCAGTGTCTTTTTTACTAGTAAAGTGGGAATAGAAATACATGACCAGGTGAGAGCATTTCTGAAAACCCCAGAGCCAACAATCCCACTAAACGGTGAAAAGATGGATTTCTACACTATCAGAATAAAATAAGGATGCCCACTTTCACCGCTTTTATTCAGTATAATGCTTGATGTCCCAACATAGCTGCTAAGCAAAAGGGGAGGGCATTTAAATCGGAAAGCGAGTAAAATGATCTCTGTCATAAGGTATGTGGTTTCACATGTAGAAATTCAAGACTCCACACAAAACTCTTAGTGCTTAAACATGAACTCAGAAGTTGTGGGTATATAAAAATCAGTTGCTTTTTGGTTTATGTTTTAAAGACAGGACCTCGCTGTGTAGCCCAGGCTGCCTTGAACTCACTATCTCAGCCTATAGAGTGCTGGGATTACAGGTATATACCATGGTGCCCTCCAGCAATTCTATACACTAATAATCCAAAAGTGAACTTAAGAACAATCAACATTTGTAGTTGCATTAAAAAGAATAAAAACTTGGGCTGGAGAGATGGCTCAGCAGTTAAGAGCACTGGCTGCTCTTCCAGAGGTCCTGAGTTCAATTCCCAGAACCACATGGTAGCTCAAACCCATCCATAATGAGATCTGGTGTCCTCTTCTGGCCTGCAGGCAGTCATGCAGACAGAACACCGTATACATAATAAATTAAGAAATCTTTAGGAATACATTTGACCAAGGAGACAGAAAGCTTATATACTGAAGACCACAAAAGAGTACTGGAAGAAACAAATGAGTTATGTGTGTGGACTGGAAGATATGTTAGATATGTTAATACTAATATCCCAAAGTGATCAGCAAGTTGCTGCAATCCCTGTCAAAATGCAATCTTTCATAATGCAAAACTCACTCTAAAATTTATATGGAACTTCAACCCCAAATGGCCAAGAAATATCCAGAAAAAGGGGAGAATTTAGAGGACTCTCTAAAAACTTGTTACACCACAGTGTTGTAGTGACGGAAACAGTAAAGGTAGATAGCACACACTCCTGAAGGAGCACACTGTCCAGGAGGAAAGGATCTAAGTGCATGTAGATCGCAGTGGGTCCCCCCCACCATAAGTGAAACTAACACAATAGAGCGAAAACCTCAAAACACTGAAGTGAGAGGAAAACATTCATGACCGGTATTTGTGGTAATTTCTTAAGAGATATCGAAAGCACAAACAACCAAAGACAGAAAATGTAGGTCATAAAAGTTCCCCATTTAAAGAGCACTGATGAGCGCGAAGACAACACAGAATGTTTGTGAAACTGTGAGAGCGCGTCACAGCCGCTGAGAGAGAGAGAGAGAGAGAGAGAGAGAGAGAGAGAGAGAGAGAGAGAGAGAGAGAGAGAGAGAGGGAGGAGGAGGAGCAGCATGCGCAGTGCTGGTCAGAATGTAGAATTGTGGAGCAGCTCAGGGATTCTCCAAGATGTTAGTGACAGAATTACTATATAACCCTCCAGTTCCACTCCTGGGTATAGACCCAGAGGGACTGTAAGGAGGGACTTCAGTGGGCATTTGTACACCACTGTTCACACCAGACCACATACACATAAAAAAACCCACACACAAAAGGGCAGACAAATGGAATATGCATATAACAATATAAGAAAAAAATCAGGATTCTGACATAATACAACACGAAACCTGGAAAACTTGCTAAGTGAAACAAGCCAGCTCTAAAAAGATCCTGTAAGTTTCCATGTACGGAGGCGGCTGGGAAGGGCAGTTTCATAGAGAAAGTAGGATGGGTGTGAGCAGGGGCTGGGGATAAAATTGGGGGTGGTGGGGGAGGAGGAACTAGGTGAGTGGGTACTTGGAATGATGGGAAATTCTGTAGACTATAGAGGGACAGTGATAGCAGCTGCAACAGGCTGAATGTACTTTACGCCATGAAACAGAATATCAGAAGTAGTTCAGGTGGGAAGCTTTATGCATATGTTGTCGTAACGAAAATCAGCAGTTAACAGAAAGTAAGTGTATGTTGCTAGAAAAACAGCATCCTTCTCAAATTTACAACTCTAGAGGCTTCAGAACATTAAGTCAGATCTCTCCAGAGGTGGACATCAAAGGTATTCACAGTAAACATTTGACAGCCCTTAAAGATCTTGTTAAAGACATAGAAAAAGCTGGGGCTGAGGAGGTAGCTAGCTGAGTTAAGTTCCTTGGTGGGCAAGTGGGGCCAGAGTTCTGATCCCCAGCACTTACCTTTGGCATTGAAGAGGCAGAGATGGGATCTCCAGAGTAAGCCAGGAGCTAGCTCAGGTGAACTAGCAAGCCTTATGGCAGTCCCTGAGCCTTTGTGGCTTAAATCCTATCTATTTTTGAGAGCCTGGTTTGATCTAAGAGCCATCAGAAACTTACACTTCGTAAAGTGTGCTTAGAAACTCATGGGTTTGTTAGCTCTTTGGATTGTGCAGATGGCTCCAGGACTCCACCAGCCCTAGGTCACTTCAAGTGATTCCCACCAGTCTTCAGTGCTCCTGTGATAGATCAGGATTCTGGTGTCACCTACCTCTGGTCGAAAGAAAGGGCCATGGCCCGGATTCCAGCATCACAGCCTGGGTAGGCGAAGAGCTGCCTGAGGTCCGACACCTGCCGCACTATAACCACACCGTTGTCTCCTCCTGTGAGCAGGTACTGCCCATCTCTGCTCAGCTGCATGGCCTGTGAGACAGCAACAGTCAGTGCAGACAGGACTCTCGGCAAGTGGCCTAGCTGTGACTACTGACTGCTACAGCAGCCCGGCTGTGGGATGGGAGCGTGGCTGGGGCAGAAGTGATCCCTAGTTCTCAGGACACAGAATTATGGAAGGCCTGCCTTGTTCAGAAGTCAGGACACGGTTAGGCAACACTACAGTGTTGTGTGTTTTGCTCCACAAACTCGGTTCTACAAATCCTTGGGAGGACGGGCTGTGGATGGGACCAGCACGTGGATGTGCTCCCTGGAAGCCCGTCCATCTTGTATGATGAGCTAAGCCACTGCCTTCCCTGACCTAGCCGAGGGGAGCACAGGCAGCTTCTGCACCTTCCCTAGGCCTGCTGGGTTTTGAAGGTAGTGTGGGGGAGATGCCACTGAGAGCCACAGCTCCTGTAGGAGTTAGGCCCCAGGCTGCCAGTAGTGTAACCTACCTCATGGTCCGCTCTAGGCTATGACTAGTTTCCTACCTTGTTGAACAGATAAGCTCGGCTTGAAATCTGTGTTTTGATTCTGTAATATTCCTCTACTCCCTAAGAAAGCCTGTGGGCCGAATGTGATTGTTTTTTGAAGTGTGGTCTCATGGAGCTCAGGATGGTCCTGAACCCTATGTAGCTGAGGATGACCTTGAACCTTTGATCCTCTTAGCTCCACAGCCTCAGTTCTGAGAGTTCTGGCAAGCACCCGCACACCTAGGTCCTTGGACAAGCTGGCAGGCACACTATCAGTTGAGCTATATGCCCAGCTGCATTATTATATTTTTAATTGTTGAGACAAAAATTCCACGTTTCATGAGTATTATGGTTCTTAGTCTAAATGCTCATCCAAAGGTTTTGTCAGGACTCCGGACACCCCTCTGCCTGTGGCCACTGTCATGATAGCTGAACAAAGTTCATGGAGTCCTCAAAGCCCAGGACAGGTGCTTTCCCCTTGCAGAAAGTGTGCCCACACGACAGAAGGCCCGCTCTCCTGCCACAGCTCCCCTGTCCAGGTCACATGCTCGCCTTCCCAGAGCGGGCAGCCGAGGCAGACGAAGGTCCTTGCCCACAGTGGCCATGGCACGCGGACTGCTGCCCTCTGCAGGTCAGACTCCGCCTGCTTTTGCACTCCTAACGTCAACATCAACACTTTCAATCTTGATTACGTGACCATTTTAAAAACTAGAGAAAAGAAAGGACTGTCTGCTATGTATTCAGTTCACATGGATGCCAACTGTCAGTAGTCCACTGAACTTGTCAGAAACACAGAAATACATCTGAAAAAAGTATGGGAGACAGCTTTGTTGCAGCTTACATGTTCTCAGTCTCATTAACTAGATACATATGATTAAGAGTTTTCAACGTGACTAAAAGTCATCCTGCCCCACTCATCCCAAACAGCAGTCTCGGGGGTCTGGGAACTGCAGCGGAGACCAGAGCAGCATTACCTGAGACTCTCTTCTGGGTAAGCGCTATATTAAAACAAACCCAGCAATCTCAGTTCTTTGTTCTGGTGAGAATCTCTAAGCCTGTCTGTGTCTGGAACGAAGTGAAATGAAGACTTCAGATGCACAGCATCTTCAGAGCATCTTCATCCACCTGGTGCTTCCCAAGGTAAGAACCATTGTCCTAGCTTCTCTTCCAGGGAACCATTACCCTCCTGTGGCATGTGAACCCCACAAGTACCTCCTGTGCCACGCCCCTCCACGCTGCAGTGCAGTCTGCTCACCGGCTCCTACTCTAGCCCTGTCTTCAGCTCCAGAGCTCTGCAGGAGCCCCAGGAGTACTCCGACTCAGCCCTGGATCCCAAGTGTTTTGGAGGGTGCTACGGCCACACTGGTGCTGGAGGACACTGGCAGGCCACATCAGTCTGCTGGGGATGCCCACATCCTAAACCAGCCTGGGATCAAGAGACAAGGCAGTTCTCGTGGGGGAAATGGTGGCTAGACTTTGTGATGTAGCCTTGCTGCCCTGGAGGGACTGCTTGCTTCAGTCAAAGCTCTTCATTACAGTACTGCAGAGTGTGCAGCCAATGCACGGTGAGCTCTTTAAACCCAAGTGCCAGTGAGCAACATGACATCGGAGCAAAGGCGGGGGGGGGGGGGGGGGGGGGCGGGGGGGGGAAACCTTGAGTAGTGTGCACGCTGCCAGGCTGCCTGGCAGGTCAAATGAGTTTTGGGTTTGGGCTAGTGGCGGATTCTTTTGATTTCTGGATACTGGGGGTTCCAGCCTGCAGTCTCCCTGCTTTCCTCCTAAGGCAGTGAGCTGGGAGAGTGCCACTCTCTGGAGCTAGCTCACTGCCATCACGGGGCTGCCACTTACAAGTTAGGATGATAAAGTACTGGCATGCTGGGGAAAAGCAATGGATTGTTTAGGTCTAAAATCCAGTGGGGAGTTTCACAGGGGGAAAAAAACCTGATGGCTTCAGGGTACAGGGGAACCTGTGAGTGTGAACAGGCCACAAGAGCCCCCCTGCTGCTGCCTTGAGGCTCTTCCCAGAGCCTCTGGTCTAACTGGAACACCACAGAAACTATTCTAGGCAGTGAACAGCTTCAAATTATTTTTACAGATTTATTAGCGTAGCTGACAATATAATCGCAGCTCCAAGTGACAGATTATCAACATTATTACTGCAAGGAAAGGAGGCGAGGAGAGGCCGCTGATGTGCACTTGGCTTAAATGGCAGATTATGGGGAATAAGGGAGAAATAAAAGCAGAGTGGTTTTGCCTGTGCACATGCGTCTGACGTGGAGGTAACTCTTGGACAACCAGCAAGTGAGAGGGGAGAAATGGCCACTGGACCAAGAAACTGAAGTCCCGGAGCAGCCAGGGGCCTTCAATTTTGGACCAGTGAGGCCTGTGTGCAGAGCTGCTCACCACTTCTAGACCTTGGAGTTTCCTTGGGAGGAGAGGTCGTCATGTTATGCCCGGGAGAACTGCATGGAAGCCACCCAGGGGTAGAGGGTATGAGGGAAATGTGCAGAAGCGGTCTGCAGCACTCTGAAGTGCCCGATTGCTGACACCCCAATGTCCTCCTTGGACATGGTCACATGCACCTCCTTTCCCATCTTAGAAAATGACAGGACACCCCAGCTTTTCCCACGCCCATAACATACACAGCAGCCTGGAGATGCAAAGGAAGGGACCTTGAAAAATTATCCCGAAAGAACACCCTGGCTCTCTTCCTCAACCTCTACTGCTTTAGAAGCTGGCCTGAGGGGCAAAGCAGGACCTGGGCGTCCACTAGGCTTCACATTCCGTACAGACAGAAAGGGAAGTGGTTTCTGTCATCTGATGCCCAGCTCTCCAGCATGCCAGGGCAGCCATCAGCTGCTGAGCCCAAGAATGCACAATCCCTCCAGTGCTGCCCCTCAGATGTGACCGGAAACCAGTTTTCAGTAGAGTCTAGTTTAGCTTTGGTGCACGGTAAATCTTAGAGAAAAAGAAACAAGCTGCACGAGAACCACCGAAAGCCATCAGGCTGGCTTCACTGTGGCCATCTCCAAGGAGCATCCACTGACTGATGTCCCACAGCTGACCCGATCCATGACCCTGTCCTCTAAGTGCTATCTAATGGTGTCCCTTTGGCATGGGAAAGAGGCCCCAGCTGTCCAAAACTAGGTTTCTTCAGTGAACTCTGTCCCTCTTCCCAGTCACGCTTCCCAGTCAAACTGGCAATCTGCGGAGGAGCCTCTGGCACTCACCCTTATGTGGTCATCGGTCTCCATGGTGGCCTGCAGCTTCCCGTTCACACTGAAGGTGCAGAAGCAGCCGTTTTCATAGAAGATGACACAGTGACCCTCTCGTGACGCTTGGATGAGTTTTGGTTTCAGGCAGTTTTCAGGACCCTCTAAAGTCCTTAACAAGTCTCCATTCATGGAATGTATGAGGCATGGCCCTTCTGAGAAGAGGAACAAGAGGCAAATTATGTAATGAAAACAGACATGGTGGGCGGTATACTTCTGTGGGAGGAGTGGTAAGTGTGAGACCCCACTTCAATCCCCAGTATCAGTGAATGGAGGGAACTAGACATCAGCTGGGCTGTAGTGCCACGGTACAGCTGTCCACAGCCTCAGAAAGCTGTCCTGTGTCACGTACTGTGCAAAGTCCTGTCCTTAGGTTGACCAGCTCTTGCTTTTCACTGGGAGGTTAAGAAGCCAAGTTACACATACTCACTCCCCTCAGAGTCAGGAAATTACTTTATAAAACTCATTAGGATGCAAATGGGGAGAAGCTAGAACTCCAAAAGGAAGAGTTCCCAATCCCAGAGCAGCTTCATGGGAGGCTGGGATGCAAATGCTGCTGCTGCCAGGCACATGGGGTACCTGCTGCACCCGGGCACATGGGGTACCTGCTGCACCCGGGCACATGGGATACCTGCTGCACCCGGCCGCCGGGCACATAGGGTACCTGCTGCCGCTGGGCACATGGGGTACCTGTTGCACCCAGGCACATGGCTGCACCCGGGCACATGGGGTACCTGCTGCACCACACAGCCCAGCCAGAGCAGACTGGGTCGGTGCTGATGCAGCCGACCAGAGCAGCTTCCACCCACTCCTCACAGCTTTGATTTTGAAATGGAGGCCCTGATAACATCTTCTAACCTCCAAACCCACACTGGGTTCCTTGGCCACTATTAAACTGAGTGACCTTACTTCCTCATGCCCCTAAAGCAAGCAGTGACTTCCGGCACTCTCAACTCCCCAGGGGCACCCTAGGCTGATGAGCCCAGGGCAGGAACTGCTGAACACCCCCCAACACACACCAGGGCTGTTCTGTTTCTACTGTATACTCACCATATGCAAGGGAAAGGAGACCCAAACTGTGTGTAAGTGTTGAGAGATGGGGAGGACAGGGTCTGTGCCCTGCCTTACTTTGGGCCACACGGAATCATTGCCTGCTCCCCACATGGCTACTGGCAGCATGCCTTTGCAAAGGATGGCTCTCTGCTTTTGTTGGGCACTCCAGAGTTAACATTTTTGGTGTTCTCCAACATAAATCCCAGCCATGTCTTTGTTTTTGCACAGTTCCAGTGTACATGAACTTGTTACAGCTCGCCAGCCCCACAACCACACAGTTCACATTTCAGTTATCACAGCAATTGTATAGAGCACACTTTGGAGCTAGCTCTTCAGTCCATGAACCCTCATGTTAATAGCAGCTGAGCATAGTGGGGAGCCCCCAGATCACAGTGTTCAAGGCACATCTGTAACCAGTATCTGTTGTTCAGCTCACACCCAGACATCAAGCATGGCGGCTGTGTTGCCTCCTTGTTTCAGTGATAACCATATGGCATTTTATAAAAGTAGATAACCAGGCTGGAGAGATGGCTCAGAGGTTAAGAGCACTGACTGCTCTTCCAGAGGTCCTGAGTTCAATTCCCAGCAACCACATGGTGGCTCACAACCATCTGTAATGAGATCTGGTGCCCTCTTCTGGCCTGCAGTCATACATGCTGTATACATAATAAATAAATAAATCTAAAAAAGTAGATAACCAGAAAAGGGTACTGGTCAACAATGATGAACTTCAATAGAGATGTGAATATAAGTGGAGTTTTATGTAGAGAGAGCAGAGTCAGCTTCAGATGCTGCCAAGACACTAGATACATAGCCAGGAAATGAACAAAGGAAAGTTGTTGGCGTAACTCGGCAAAGTCTAACAGGACTGATGATGTCCAGAAGAAATGATACTTTAAAAAGCCTCCCATTAAGGGAACTCTAGAGGGTATTTCATGACATCTAACAAAAGAGAAGTGAGAAGCTGGCGCACACAGAAGAAGATTGGCAATTCCCCAAGGCACAGAAAAGATGCTTAGGCCCCCAGGACAAGTGGTGTGCACTGCTCCTCTGTTCCTGAGAACTGTTTCACAAAGACACGAATATGCATGGCTGAGTTTGTTTTTAGTTTTCAGTTTGTTTGCTTTAGAGACAAGGTCTTACTATGTAGCCCTGGCAGGCTGTCCTGGAACTCAATGTATAGGCCAGGCTGGCCTCGAACTTGCAGAGATCTACCTTGCCTCTGCCTCCTGGGTGATGAGATTAAAGGTGTGTGCCATGCCTGAATATTTTTTAATGTTTTGCCAAAAGTTTAGACCATGGAAGAATGATTTAAAAAAAATCCCCACTGAGACAGTGTCTTAGATAATTTTGTGTGATTTCTGTTTGCATGGCATTTTACTATGCAAAGCAAGGATGATTTGTAATAGTAGTTAATTTTAAGGTTTAGATACAATCCAAGAAATCATAGTACTTTTTCACTGCTTTGACCAACTCCACTTTTCAAAGCAAAACTTTAAATATTCACTCTGTTAGCTATACTGCTACAGTTCAAGCCACAGATATGGTGACTCAAAATAATCTGTGTTCTGAGGTGATAGAAATTCTCTGTGCTCTGTCTTCAGCACAACAGGGGAGAGATGGGCAGACTTATGGTGGAGGAAGAGGCTCTGACTGCAGACAGCTCCTTTGCTGGAGGATCCCATGTGATGCATGTGCTCTTGGAAGGAGCACTTGGACTCTCTAAACCAAACACGAGATAGTGCTAACAGCAGAGCACCCAGCAGACCAGGTCCTTTCCACTCCAATGTCCGTCATTTCAGAACTGCCTAGTCCTGAAATCTGGAAGTTACACAGGGCCAGGGGCTGCTGAGGTGACTTAGCAGGTAAAGGGACTTGCTGCTGAACCTGATGCCCTGATTTCAATCCCAGGGAACCACATGGTGGAAGGAAAGAACCAACTCTCACATGTCATCAGACCTCTACACACATGCTGTGGCTTGAATGCAGGCATACACACAATACAGGCAGGGTCAGGATTTCCATTCAGCTCACTGGAGGTCAGAGAAATAAACACATACACAAAGATGCTCCTTGTTCCTGCTTCATGGAGAGAACACTAATTGGCTGCTGTCTATAGAGTATCTTAAATCCTTTAGACCAGGGAGCTAAAGGCTTTTGGCCCTCGTGAGAACGTTCTGGTCGTATGTGGACCTCTCTAGCCCACCCCCAAGTGTAACTACTACTACTAAGGAATGTGACTTTTAATTCATTTAATTTTAGCTAACTTATGTTTAAGTAGCCCTGTGTGGCTACCGTAACAGTCTGGAGCTTTAAAGAACAGGAACCAATCTCATTTCTGTTCACATTAATAGATCCTAAGAGCAGCCAACACTTTGTACAAACCACAACTTTACCTTGAGAACCACTCAACACCAGACCCAGCTCAGCGCAGACGGCAGCACAGGTAATCTCATAGTCATGGCCCGTGAGGATGGCCCGAGGAGTGGTGGTTTCACCTTTAGCAAGGAAAAAAAAAGACAAATCAATCCCAGTGTACAAAGATTAAATAACTTGGTGTCAATTATGATCTATGCCAAAGCTGCAGAGTTTTGAATTTGTCCAAAATTTATTTTAGCACTAGATCCAAACCTTGCTAAGAGTTTGATTCTGAAGTCGATATGTTTCTGAATTTCAAGAACCCTTATTTGATTATGTAGCACCACAGTCCCCCCCAAGACCACTGATAGAGCTGAAATAATTTGTTCCCAAGGCTGATCTATGCCAAGCCTATATAATCTGAGATTCTGTCCAAAAATTATTACAATGAAGCAAATAAAAACTAAAAGCAAGAACTCAGGCTCAATTTACATTCAAAGAAAGGTCTCCCCCTCTTCTCCAGTAGACTACTGCAACTCCCTAGCAGACAATCGGAAGTGGGGTTCTGATCTCCAAGCAGCCTTTCTCTAAACACCCAAGAGCTGAGTATTTTCTGATGTGAATTTCTCACAGAGTACCTCCCTCCCCACATTCTCGTCAACCAGTAGAGCATGACAGACCCCTGTGTTATTCTCCTGATGGCGCCGGGTGGTTTGGAGGAAAGAGGGTGGAGGAGAGGGAATATAGTAACGGAAGAGAAGAAGCAACTCTCCCTGCTCTGTGAGTAAACATCCAAACTGGCCACAGCTCAGAGAAGGGCCACAGTCACAGGTTTCGGTTGTGACTTAATTTGTACCACAAGGACACAAGGGATTCTGCACTTAGCCAGAAGTACCCTATTTAAACTAAACTCAGCCTCTACTTTCACAGTCTGAAAGACAAAGCCTCTGCAGACAACTAGCAAGTGGGATTCTGTTGGCATTCTTCAATGACCCAGGCTAGCCCATATCCCTAGAGAAGGAAAGCAAGATTTCAGCTAATAGACTAATGGGTCAGGGACGAATGGAAGCAGGGGCCTGGTTTCATCTGATTTCAGGTTGGGCACATATAGGAGGAACATACCTAACTTATTAGAATGTCTACTTGGTATTTTCCAAACAAAAAAGAATCTCTCAGAGACCATTTTTTTTTTCTCCTTAAGTCCATAAATTTTTTTTGGGGGGGGGACCTTCAAAGAAACAAATGATATAAGCCCATCTAAGTTACTTAATTTTGTATTAAAAATCATGAGATTTAGAAACAAACATTCTATGTTTGAAGAAGTTAATATGTTAGCCATCATTCATGGACCCCTCCATAACTCCCTACTTGTCATATTCTAAATTCCACAAAAACAGCATTATGTTATTCTTGAAATTACTGTCTAATTATATCTATTGGGAATGTTTTTTTAAATCAACCATTAAAATCATTATGATTTAAGGAATACATTTTCAGTGTGATTGTTCCTTTTTTGTTTCCATAAATTACAAATGATTTTAATGGTGGTGAGATTTGTGTTCTAACTTAAATAATCTTTCCTCAGTGGAAAGTGAAGTTTTGAAGGAAAATAAATGAAAAATGAGAGCAATTTACATATAAGCCAAAATAAACAAAGGACAGATGGGTCATGGAGGGGCCAGACAGATATCTTTAGGTAGCCAATGCTTTTTTTGTTTCTAGATTTAAGAATATTTTCTCAGGAGCTTAGTGAAGGGAGAAAGGAACTGATCTCAACTATTTTCTTTTTTAATGTAAGAGATGAACTGGGAATAATCTAGAAGTATGAAATCAGAAGGTAGGAAACCTCAGAAAAGAGGTTAAGTTGTAAACGTTCTCCTTTGCAAACACAATTCACTAGTCTGTTTTGCTTACAAAATACTAGCTTCCCAAATGCAAATGTACCACATCGCTTTCACTACGGAAGTCAGAAGATGCATGCACGAGATATGCAGGAGAGAAAAGGGCCTCTCCTTTCCTCGGGTCTGATCTCTAAGGAAAGGAGTGCTTAGCGCGGGACTTTGTTGGCAACGTGTTTCCTAGTCCAGGAAACCGGTTAGACAGTTCAGGAAGTAGGAAGGGGTGGCGGGGAGGCCGGAGAACACAGGCTTGAGTAACACGACCAATGAAAAGCGTAAGGGAGAGCCATGGCCACTTGCTGCTTAGGGAGCTGGATTTACAGTAAGAAATGACAACAAAACAAAGACCCAGCTGTGCTCAACTTGCCTCATGTATAGGAACAAACATGTAAGGCTTCTGATTCCCAAGTCTGCGACACAAAAGAAGAAAAGTCATTTCCGGCTTCCTTATTGAAGTACAGACAGAGCATTCTTCACACTTTTTCCTTATCAAAAAGTATGTTCAAAATAAAAACCAGTTGGATTTTTATAAGTCCCAATAAACCAAGGGCTTTAAATATTAAAATTTCACTATTACTGTATAATAGTTCTAAGATATGGGATTTAAACGAAACCGATGTAAACTGCTTGAGCTCAGCGGACATACTGGGAATCACTTAGAATGAAATTAAAGGCAGAGGGGGTCATCGGCGGCAGAACACTGGTTCTCTATGGAGCTAGTGGCAGCTCTCATTTCTCTTTAGATACACAGGCTACATCACCTCCTGGGCTCTAGAGGAGCCAGGTGATAGCAAACAGAGAAGAAAGGTAAGGCCCCACTGTATCTCTGTGAAAAGTCAAGAGCAAATGGCTCTGGTTATAGGCCTCCTGTCAGCTCTGGGGCTGCTCCTTCTGGCCACTTGTCAGCTCCAACCAGGATGGTAGGGGGGCTATCAGTACAGACAAGATGATTCCGCACATGCATTACATTTCAGATTCCAAAGGCATTACCAATCTCACTGAAAGAACAGGGAAAGTCTTCAGAAGAATGCCAGGTTAATTCTTTTGATAAAAACCTTCACTCATTAATGGATGCCGACAGTCTGTACCTCTGCTCTCTCAGAGAGCAGGATCTAGGATCTACTGAAGCCTGGACCATAAAGCACCACAGGTCCCCTTAAACCCTTTAAAGTCTGACTGTGTGAAAGTCGCCATGGCTTTCAATAATGCTGGGAGAAAATGTATCTTGTTGGTAGTTTAAGAAGCCACACTTCAGACTTCTTAAAGAAAAATGAAGAGAGAAAAAGGACAGACTTCCAGGACTGCTCTGAAAAGCTGCAGCCCGCACTTCAAAGGAAGGGTCTTTGTGTGAGAGCAGTTTTATGACTACTGATGCAGATCCTACCAAAGCTGAAAGGGAGACTCAGGGCATCTTTAGGGATGGCCTTAGAAGAAGATGAACAAGCCAAATGAGATTAAAGACAGCCCAAAGCCTGCCACAAAACCCAGGCACGCCAGCTCTACAGATGTGCTTTTCTCAGCACACAAGAGCGAGGGCCCGGGAAAAGTGCAGGCCCTTGAGGAGCCCCAGGACCCTGTCAGTGTGCACACTGGGCCTGTCTGCAGCCACGAGCAGTTAGCTTACCACCACTGGGGAGAAGGACGCATTTCTGTATTACTACATGTGTGTCTTGTCCTCCTCATAACACTAAGTATTTTTATCAAAGGGAGTCTGAATTTCTTAGAATTTCATATCTGAAAGAGGAAAAGTAACTCCTGTACTGTTTTGTTCATAAACAGCAGATGAGAAAGACAATTCCCAAGATTTACCTCCACTAATGTAAAGGAGATAACTAATCCATGTAAAATACACTTTTTGGCTATTTTTCGAAGTGCAGGAAGGTCTTGCTATCCTCTGCATCACTGCCCCAGACCTATACAGTGAGGCTTTCGGAGTGTGCAGTGCGGGCCTCATGAGGGCTTCGTGTGCTCTGCACATTCCTCTCTCAGTCTTAGAAGTACAAAATTCCTTCATCCCACGAATGCTAAGTGATGGCTCCTTGGTCATAAGTCAACACAGCCCGCTGCTCACTTTCTCATTCCCTCACTCTGGCATTCACTTAGTAATGTTTACTGAGGCTGTGGGTATTCTGTGACACACTGGAAAATAAGGACAGGAATACAATATGGCCTTTTGTTTGAAAATGACTTGATTTACAATGGTCACTGGTGTCTGAGGGTACAACTCAATGGTACAGTGCTCACTAGCATAAGGCCTTGGGGTCAATCCCAACACTGAAAAAGCAAAACATCTGAAATCAAGTTTTGCCTATTTTACCAAAATCCTACAAACTGTAAGTGATTTTAAAAGTTAAAACCACCACTGAAACTCAAGCACTTATTACAAGTGTTTTGCATGCGGAGTCTGCATTTAACATTAATTAACAGAGTCTTTAACACCAGTGATACAGTTTTCCACATTGGTAAAATCTCGTGTATCTAAAGAAAACCAAAATAGAATACAAAAGTTGATTTTGTTTAAACAAACAAACAAACAAAAAAACAGAAGTCACTTTGGATCTAGGTATGCTTAAAAAAAAAGCATAATGAGGTTTTAAGCCTAAGTATTTAAACCCCCAAAGTTAGCCACTATGGAAGCTACGCGGTTGCTTCCTGGAGGTAGGTGCTTGTACTCTACACATGCAGCTTGTCTATTAGCTGCTGTTGATTAATACGGAACATTCACGTGAGAACCAAAGACCTGGCTTTCTCATGTGGCTTGCCACAACGGCAAATCAAGAAAGGAAATGGCTTTTGTTGATAAATGTTTCCTTTATCCCCTGGTAAATGTTTCTTAAACCTTTCCATTAACTTCCCAATTTTTCAGTGGAAATTCTATCTCCTTTTAATTATGTACAACTAAATTATTTGAAATTTGTCCTAGTCACCCCATCTTTATCACTGTCCCCCAGCATCCATCATGGTCTTCTGGTGTGGTTAAACATACAGACTACAGTCAACATGGCCACAAGTGCATCAAGAGTGCCACATGTACCAGAAAACGGTGATGGCGTCTTCTGTAAATGCCACTACCATTACTAATGTAAGGCCAGCCAAGGTCGGGGGCGGGGGGGGGGGGGGGGGGGGAGTCAGTCAAAGCTCTGGCCTCATAGCATCTTTTTTTTTTTTTTTTTTTTACAGTGGACTCCTCTTCTAAGCCTATGCTAACAGTGAGTTTGTATGGGAGATTCTCTAACACTATCCTAGGGAATAGGGTACGGTGAGTGGTAGAATACACCGCAGCAGGAGCAGGCGCTGGGCTCTGTCCTCAGCATGGAATGTGCCTACATACACACGAAGAAAGAGGAAACCCAAACCTCACAAGTTCTATCATGACACGCACTGTCACAATAAATCAGTGTAACAAAACTGTCTTTTTATGTCTTTTGTAAATACTCAGTGCTTTCATGATAGGTTTCCATCAGATTCTGTACTGCTAATAATCCAATTAAATCTAGTAAAAAACTGTAGTACAGTTTAGTGGTTAAAAAAGAGGCCTCTGGGGCTGTAGCTCAGTGGCAAGGCATAGGCTTAGCATGTGTGAGGTCCTAGGTTCCATCCCCAGCACCACAAACAAAAGCTATGGCCAAGTGTCTGAATTTGAACCCAGACTCCAGCACTTGCCCACTAGGGGTTCTCTCAGTTTACGAGTGTACACACAGCTCTAGGTGGGAGACTTGGGGGCTTCAAGGCAAGACAGAAGACAAAAATCTTAATGTCATAGTTTCTCCATGTGTTATCCATAAAGACAAAGGACAATAAAAGAAGTTTTCACACAAGGCTACCATAAGAATAGTGTTAGCTGGGTGTGGTGGCTCATGCCTTTAATCCCAGCACTCAGGAGGCAGAGGGCAGAGGCAGGTGGATCTCTGTGAGTTTGAGGCTAGCCTGGTCTACAAAGAGAGTTCCACAACAGCCAGGGCTACACAGAGAAATCCTGTCTCAAAAAACCAAAGGGGGAGGGGGAGTGTTAATATGCAAAATGTCTACAAGTATCTTAAGCACCCATGAAATATCCACCCAGCAGTGTGTGTGTTTGTGTGTGTGTGTGTGTGTGTGAGAGAGAGAGAGAGAGAGAGAGAGAGAGAGAGAGAGAGAGAGAGAGAGAGAGAGAGAGAGAGAGAGAGAGCACGCTCATGTTCCCACTTTTTCTCAACTTTTATTATCTGATTTTAGGCTGCATAAATGCCAATTAGAGATGGTTCTTATTATTTTTCTTCCTTGAAAAGGAATAATACACCTTAGTTTCTCAAAATTATACTCTGATTTCTCACATTTTGCCTTG
The DNA here is from genome assembly GCF_007827085.1 of Peromyscus californicus insignis. Taxonomy (NCBI): domain Eukaryota; kingdom Metazoa; phylum Chordata; class Mammalia; order Rodentia; family Cricetidae; genus Peromyscus; species Peromyscus californicus. Next base: position 66,238,123 of record NW_026294617.1, on the reverse strand, counting down.
TCTCCGATTTTTCAACTTTCCCCAACAATTCACACACCTGTGAAGAGCAGAAAATGCAGATAAATTTCCACAGTCAGGTTTATTTTCCAATTTTAAATATTTCTGATTGTCTCTCATTATCGAGTATGACATGCTCATTATAAAATGTCCAGGTAAATTAGTAAATCATGAGGCTGATGAAAACTTGCTTCCTAGTCCTCCTAACTTGGAATGAACTTTTCTGGCCTTTGCCTGGCTATGATTCCTGTGTGTGTATTCATTCATACACACGGGCTTTTAAGCATATGCACGTAATTTACAGCATGTATAAGACATAATACAGCTAGTTTGATGATTTTTGCACTTAGCAGTACAGAGAACATTTGCGTCCATGTGCACACCACACGTATGCAGCGTCTTTGATAGAAGTCGCACAGTTCTTCAGCTTGTTCACACACTGCCCTCTACTCAATTACTGTGCTGTTTCTCTCCTCCTCTGAGACTCCTTTGTTGAGTCTCTCTCCATAATGGGATTGCTTGGGCTTAGGCTCTAGTACATCTATAGCTCCTGCATTTAAATGCAGGTATCTAATAAAGCAGACACACCAAGTTTACCTACACAGAAGGCACACACCTTTAATCCCAGCACTTAGGAGGCAGAGGCAGGCGGATCTCTGAGTTTGAGGACGGCCTGGTCTACAGAGTGAGTTTCAGGACAGCCAAGTCTACACGGAGAAACCCTGTCTCAAAGAACCAGAAAAAAAAAAAAAAGAAAAGAAAAGAAAAAAGAAAATTGATGAGGTGAAACAGTGTGCACATTTCTTGATATCCAACATTGAGTTTTATGAATATAAATTAAAAATTTAATCTGTTTATACTAATTACACAAATCATTTGAAATTCTTTTTATTGGGCTGGAGAGATGGCTCAGTGGTTAAGAGCACTGACTGCTCTTCCAGAGGACCCGGGTTCAATTCCCAGCACCCACATGGCAGCTCACAACTGTCTGTAACTCCAGTTCCAGTGTACCCGACACCCTCACACAGACATACATACACTAATGCACATAAAATAAAAATAAATACATTCTTAAAATTCTTTTTATTGTTGTTAGTTTTTGTTTATTTTTTAGATTGTAATTTGATTACAACATTTCTCCTATCCCTTTCCTCCTCCTAAATCCTCTTCCTTACTCTCCTTCAAATTCATGGCCTCTTTTTCATGAATTGTTATTGTATACAGATATTTATATACACATATATTCCTAAATATAACCTGTTGAGTCCATCCAGTGTTACTTGTGTACATGTTTTCAGGGCTGACCATTGGTACTGAACTACAGTTGGTGTGCTCTCCTCTGGGTATTCCCACCACTCCCGTTCACAGCTTTCCTCAGTGGCCTGTAGTTTTGGGGTAGGGTGAGGCCTCATGGGCTTCTCCCGTCCAGTTTGGCATGTCCACTGGTGCCATCCTTGTTTGGCTCATATTTGGGCAGTCATGTTGGTGAGACTCTAGGGGTGTAGCTTCTGATACTACAAGGATACACACTCTCACAGCAAAGTCCCTGATATTCTGGTTCTTAGTCTTTCTGCCTGCTCCTCTGCAATGATCTTTGAGCTTTAGGTGTGGGATTTGGACTGGGCTCCACAACTCTGAATTTGGAGTACTTGGAGTTTTCTGTAGCAGTTTCCGTCTGTTGAGACAGGGTCTCACTATGTAGCTTTGGCTGGCCTCAAACTCATAGAGACCCACCTGCCTCTGTCTGGGATTAAAGGTGTGTACCAGCACCTGGCCCTAAAATTCTTTTTAATGTATCTTCCTTATTGTAAGGTTTCTTTGTTAAATACATGTAAGTTAGGTACTTTGAAAGTCATACAGGGTTTTCACATCTTTAGCTATTAAAAACATCTTGGTCTGCCCTGGTGTAATAATGGTGCATGCTTTTAATTCCAGCACTTGGGAGGCAGAGGCAAGTGGATATCTTTAAGTTTGAGGCTAGCTTGGTCTACATTGTGATTTCCTGGACAGGCAGAGCTATATGGTAAAGACCCTGTTTTGAAAACAAAAACAAAAACAAAAACGAAAAGCCTTGGTCTAAGCCATCCCAAAGAAATAAAGTAATCTTCTCAGTTCCGGAAAATTACAACCTATAAAGAGAACACTGGAATGCCCCCCAGTTAGAGAGTTGAGCTATAAAAGGAACTGAAGTCCAGAGAACTTTTTTCTTCATTTCAAAATACTTCAAGGGGCTGGAGCGATGTCTCAGTGGTTTAGGGCATTTGTTACTCTGGCAGAGCACCTCAGTGTGATTCTCAGCATCCACACAGTGGCTCAAACTCCAGTTTCAGGGAATCCAATGCCTCCTTCTGACTTCCATGGGCACATACATACATGAAGACAAAAATACCCATACATATAAAATAAATAAATTTACAAAAACAAAATCTTCCAATCCTAAAACTGAACCAAACCTACTAGAAGGTAAGAAAACGTACTTTAAAAACCAGTGGATAAGAGACATGCACTAATATATCTAAGTAGGCAATAACAACAAGCTGGGTGTGGTCATTCACACCTGTGATCTCAACCCTTGGGAGCTGAGGCAGGAGGATTGTTCCAGCCCAGCCCAGACTACTGGGGATCCTATATGAAAAAACAAGTAAATCACTGAGATAACAACAATCAAAAAAACCTATGATATAAATTTGTTAATTAGCACTTTTAATTAGCTCTATAAAGTAGTGGTTCTAGCATACGAAAATTAAGGCAACTAGAAAAAGTAGGTAATTGTTGCTTTGTGAAAGAAATAATTAGAAACACACAAATAATTTTATATAAGATGGCTCTTCGTACAACTTCAGGACTATCTACTTTGTAATATAAGGTACATATACATGTAAGGTCTTATGGAATCTTTCTAATGAAATGAACCTTTCTGAAAGGTGGTAACAATCAGTTTACTGTTGGCTCAGAGGTCTCTAAATGCATACTTAGTGAAGCTTCAGTAATGCCACACTCCTGGGGGAGGGGAGGTGCACTGTACATATTCCAGCAGCAGCAGCAGCAGACAAATCTTACTCTAATATGTAAGAAAGGGTACAGGACACCACTTCAGTTTCTCGGTAATATTTGGCTTCTGAGTGTCTAAGAGTCTATATAATGACAGTCACTCGGTAGTATGTAGTCTCATTAATTTGAGCCATTGTTTGAAATTACAATTCCTATCTTGAGCATGAGGTATGTACAACTTTATTTGGGGCTGCCTCAATGTCTACATATGAAGATACTCAGTTTCAGTTTGGGGGCATAAATCAGTTCCCCTGTCCTCATGTTTAAGTGGCTACAGCCCATAGGATGAATGGTAGAGTGATTTTTCTCTGTAACCAAACAAGGTAAATAAATGTGATATATTGGCACATCACCCCACTGCTCTGCATATGGTGAACATTAAGGTTGTATTCGTTTGCCATATGAATATAATTCCCTTTACCACATCTACTATTAGCTACAAGAAGTAAATACAGAGTTGTTTTGCTGGAATTTGAGGGCCTGCATTACATCACAGAGCACTAAACATCCTGGACCTTCTGGAGAATTTCATGGACATTTTTAATGTCACCTTAACCTGAATACTGCCAACATATTGCTTCAAACCCATACTTTAAATTTTACAAGATTCAAAGAAAGTACAAGAAAAATAGAAGGTAGAGCAGTAGGGCCAGGAAGGAGCTGGATGCAGTCTGAATGAGGCATATGTAAGAACCGGTGTCCTCGACAAAGAACCAGGGCCAGCCTCATCCTCACATAAAGGCCACGTGCCTCAAGCCCTGCTTTCACATACAAAACAGTGAGTATTAGGAACCTGAGATTAGGTATTATCTAAACAATTTCTGCCAACTGTGACTTACTGAAGACCTGAGTTTATCTCCTCAGGACAAACTGTCGTGCTTTGTTTTATCATACAGATACTATGCTTTCCTTAAAATTGTTTATTATAAAGTCCCAATTCTAGGTTAGGGTGGGAGAAGAATAAAATGATTTAAAAAAAACTTACAAGGTTCAAGACATCGTACATATCCTGACATTTGAGACCCATGAATAATAATATATCACAGGCAATTAAGACAAAACACAACAGTGTTTCCAGGCCAGGCCTTTCCCGTAAGAGAGCGTTACGTCTCCAAGTGTGGCCAGCAGATGGCGCTCTAGGCTACCTACTTACAGAGAGGACGCTGCACCACAGCCGCCAGTATTTTGCCAAGACAAAGAATAAGGATTTATCAGTAGCTTTAGTAAAACGTATTAGGCCTTATGATAAAAAGGACATAATTCCTAAATACATACATAAAAATATACATATGCATAAGCACATGTGCATGGAGGCAACCAGTAAATAACTCACACCTGGACATGTTATGACACCGCTTCTCTTTCGGACTTGATGAGTAGTCTATGTGTGTATCAGTGGTATTTATAGTCATAGGGCAAGATCATTCTAAATTCATTAAAAAAAATTTAGAATGCCTTAAAGTTGGAATTCATTTTTAATTATAGCAGGAATGTCTCATTAGGGTGATACTAGTAAAATTAACAACAGTAGGATTTACGGTAATGACTTACATGACTGATGACAGTATAACAAAATGAAGTTTTAGACAGAGAAAAAGCAGGGCAGCTCTGGAATACAGTACTTTAAAACGCAGCTCTGCAGTCTGTTAGTGCTAGCCTTACGGTTAATAAAATCGTCTTTCTAATTAACGGTGCTGAAATATTCTTAAAGAACAGAATCTTGTTATTAAAAAAAAAAAAAAAACACAAAAAACTACCCCCTTCCCCATGAGCCATAGACGCCATTCCTATAAGGAGAAAGCTGACATAGATTAGCATGTCTGATTGCAAAGAGGGAAAAAAAAATATGCCACCTTTCCATCAAATCAAAACCAGAATGCAAGAATGTTAAAGTACTTTACTGAAATAGTGCGCACACAAATCTATGCGACACCCTCACAGTCGGCAACCATTTGCTCCAAAAGCTAATAGACTGTGGCTGTAAAAAAAAATTTACTTTGAAATCTAAAAGTGTTGCGTAAGTGGTTTTTAAAATTCAAGTTTATGATTTATTAATGTAATATAAAATAGGGAATAAATAATAACAGTGTTGTATGTTTTTAACTTGTTTATATAAGTACGATCATGTCAAAGTTGGAAGTGTTTAAATACCAATTTAGTGCACCGGAGGAGCACATTTTCTCTGGAATTTGGAGGCAGATAGAGTCAGCACTGTTCTGAAGGGAAAATCTTCCACTCTTGGAATCTCAGCTAGGACAGCAGACTGGGGAGAGGTAACAAAGGGCCGAGCTTTCTGCACAAAACACCTTTCATTGAAACTGTCCTGGTTAATGTTACAAAAACCATCCACAACCAAGTGGAATACTATTTTCAGCCTTCTCCTCACTGGGGAAGCTGCATTCCACAGCAGATAACCATCACAAGACAATAGAGCCAAAGGTGAAAAACGGCCTGGCTACGGAAAGCAAGCCTTTGGCTGCATAATCTAGACAGGGTTCATAAAACATCTGAGTCATTTTTAAAGCCCCAAATTATACTATTTATAGGTTTCATGCAAGTTGAGTTAGCCTGATTTTTATCCAACTAATATACATATTAACATTGTATCACATTAGGTTAAAATAGTTACACAGCTACCAACTTTATATATAACACCAATACCAGATTTAAAGAAAATGGTATTTGGCTCTTGCTTATGACCTTTGCAAATAAAATCACTAACCATTCTTGTGATTTTAAAATTCCAAATCAAGTTAAATAGCTAAAAGCACTACAGGATGCAGGAAGAAGCAGCAGGCTGCCCCCGGCACCACTTTTCTTCTTTTCGAGAGAGTCTAAAATCAAAGATTGGAAGTTGAAGGACTACTGTGTATTTACAGGCTGTCCTCTAAGTGTGTCAGTGTGCGGCCGCTCTCACGGGCTGTTCCTGTGGCTCCAAGAGACACAATGCAGGCCGGCAGGAGCCTGAAGGCTCAGAGGCGCTGGGACTCGGGCTGCTCACAGCCTTCACTGAGCTGGAGGCTCAGAAAACTGAACCAGCTCGTGGGAAGGTTTAAAACAGTTATACACAGTAAAAATGTCTGGGTTTGCCTGCTATTTGTTTTTTGAAAGCTTAGATTGGCTTTTTCATTTTTCTATTCTAATGTGTGTAAACTCTCATAGTAAGAAAAAGTACCTGTATGTCTTTCTCCAGGACTCATTATTCAAAGCTAAAGCAAAATTGGATGGGGCATCAGACATTATAAAGGACCAGAAAGGATAAAGCAATAAATTTAGTCAAAATACATAATGTTTTCTAAATTTGTATTAGATGTGCTTGTGTTCTGGTTCTTTCCCCTCTTCATTTATTTCTAAGTGTTCATGTCCACCGTATTGTACAGACAATAAGAGGATGGTGGATGTTGCACGGAAACTATAATGTTTTAATATGAACCAAGATGGTGCTGGTGTGGGGATTTACTTCCTCTGAGCATCTTATGCCTCTGATAACAGTCACCACTGGTGCTTTATTTTGCAGACGGGAGAGAAAGGCCATAGGAGAGCCAGGAACTCAGATTTCTCTTTTACAACGAGTCCCAGTATTCCATCACTCCTCCTTGATTCTCTATTTAAATGACACACATATAAAAACCATCTCTAGGGCAATTTATAAGGTACTTAAATAAATAACATATATTTAAATACATGCACATATCATTTAATATGTAAATAGATATAAAATACTTACTCTGAAAATGTGAAGTTTTCTAATTTTGAAACATAATTAAATCTCTGAAATGCTACAGCAATTCCATTCAGGAGTATCCAGCATGGCTTTAGCTATTTCTCGGAATACACACGCTGATAACTCCACATAATGTAGAGAAGGCAATCAACTTGAGTATAAAACAAAGACTCAAATATCTGTCTATGTGGGTATAAACTGCTTTACATTCATAAAACATTTCAAGGCAAGGAAGGGCTTTCCTAAATTCTTTGAGACAAATAACAAGGTGGTAGATTTATGTATTATCTATGTTAAATCTACCTTTGCCTGAGATAATTTATTTAATCTTCTATTTAAAGAAACAAGAAAAAAGAAACTGAAAGTAGTCACTCAATCTAGGAGGCCAGAAAGGAAGAGGCATCAGAATGCCACCACTCATGAGAAAGGATCATATAGTATATATCTTATAGAGAATGAAAAACAAAATCCCTGAATTTTTACCGTAAGTTGATTGTAATTACATATAAAGTAGAGATGTCTGTGTAAGAGACACGTACAAAGCATGCTTTCCCACAGAACATACACTGTGGTTTGCTCTGACTGCTGAGACTGGATTACCTACAGTATCAGAACTTTAAAATTATTTTCCTACTCTCTTCACATAGAAGATTATCTTTGATCTTCTTTGATCAAAGTCATAAATATGTCTATTAGCTAACAACTGAATATAATGTTTGTATATGATCTAATCCAAAGTCTCTAACATACATAGAAAGAAAAAATAGCTTTGAAAAATAAACTGCATTTTACTAAAAAATTCTGAACAAAGTGTTCACTTTCACACAAGTATTCCCCGTTTTTTGCACAACCTGGAGAAGTCAATCGAAAACATGGGAAGATGAAATACTTATTCCCAGACACAATGCCCCACAGTTTTCAGGTAATAGCATGAGCCTTCCTTAACCAAATACACTGCAACCAGCTTTACATTAAGAACTGGTAAACATTTAAGAGCAGTCACAATGTCTACCTTATGAAATAGAAATCTACAGCTATTCTTACAGGAACTCGTCTCTGTTGTCATAATCATTTTAATTAAATTCTCATTTTTCAGGTGGTCCCTTTAATTGTTTTTCCTACTTCTTAATGTGTTTTTTAAAGCTCTCTTGACTGCAGCTGTGTGCGATTGGTTTTAATGGTGGCTGTTTCCTTTTTTGCCTTCTGTGAATTACAATTTTAAATGGTTACACATTTTTTTGTTGTTGCTTTACTGCCTTCAGTGCAGTTTCTGAAAGATGGTTAATGCTGTTGGTGAACATTTTCATTTCCCATCTGAAAAGCCAAGAGCCAATCTGAATATTCCATATTGCCCTTTTATGACCTCTTTTATCTTTTAATATGTAAATGAAAGCATAATTTTATAAAGTTGTAGATTTCCAAAATTATAAATTTTATTGCTCTTTTAAAGCATGAATTCAATAAACAAGATAATATGTAATTTCACTTTCATGTTACATGTTACTGTTCGTGAGAACACCTCTATTTCAGTTGGTGACAGCCATTGCAGCCAAGAACTAGCATGTCTGCATAAGAATGACTATAATGTGAGAACGAAGGTTCCTCAGTGGACTTGAATTCAATGACTGTAGGATGTTTTAGTAATCATGCCATCTAGGTCAACCTTAAATTACAGCTTAGAAATTGAACATACGCGATCATTCACTTTCGTTCTCACCGTAATGAAAGAGCATTTCCCCTTCGAATTGTTATTAGTCCACATTACTTACAAAAGTTCACTTAAAAAACAGTTTGTACTTACTGCCTGGGTTATCTCCAATCCCATTGCCTTTTCCATTCCAGTACCACAGAAGAAGGGTTGCATCACGTGACCCCGAGAGAATGTAGCAATTTCCCCCTATGTATGACTCAGAGCGAGTTAGGCAAGTGACGACATCCCAATGGCCAAACACCACTTGGATCAATTTTCCTGAAATATAAAACAAATTTTCTTTACGCTGCAATTAAAAGACAAAGCAAGCTTCTAGCAAATACATAACCTGCACGACAGTCTGAGAAGGTTCTGACCCGGTAGGGTTTTGTTTGTTTTTAAATACTATCCATAATACTTTACAAAAATCAACTGAATAGCAATAACATTTCTGAAAGGCATATGTTAAAACAATTTCAACAAATAATATTTGAGTATGAGGATACCATATCCTTATAAACAGCTACTATAAACTACAAAAGAATAATATTTACTGGTTATAGCAGGCCCAGGAGAACCCTGGGACCATTTCACACTTTCTTGAGTTACTCTGCGACTCAGAACCAAAGCCTGCTGCCTTCCTGTGAAAGGGTTCCAGAAGTTGCCCACGAACAGCGTCCTCCGAGTTCATGAGGATGCAGTGAGGCTCTTCTGGTTTTAGGTCACCTTGAAGAGAGTCCCTACTTTTTCAAACCAAGGATCCATGGACTAACTTTTGATGAAAGGAACAATTTATCATGATTGCAATTCAAACCCCATCATTCTTTCTTCGTTTTAATTTTCTAAATGAGGAAAATTCCTTTGGAGTAATGATGAAATCAGGATTACAGAGTTTAAAGGGAAGGACTGAGGAGAGTCCAGAGGAACCTAGTCAACTTATACACAGTCCGGGCTTCCAACCCAACTCCTTGCTGTGGAGAATCATTGCTTGACTGACTCTGTGGTATCATTCAGAGACTTGTCTAAAGAATTAGGTATCTGCAGCCCCTCTATGCTACCTTAGTTTATTGCTAACATTTTCCCTTGAAAAGTCTATGGTCTATAAATGAGTGTTACAGAATGTCCACCCTCAATATGGCTTTAAAAGGAAGTATCAGCAGAACAAATAAAACTCAAACGTTAAAGAAATGAAAAAAAAGTGTTTCAACTTGGAACACACCAAACAATATTCAAAAGCCTAAGTTTTTAATTAAAGGTTGGCACTTAAATGTATATAACTTTTCTTTTTTTTTCCTTTGGTTTTGTTTTTTTAAGACATGGTTTCTCTGTGTAGCCCTGGCTGTCCTGAAACTTACTCTATAGACCAAGCAGGCCTCAAACTCAGAGATCCACCTGCCTCTGCTTCCCGAGTGCTGGGATTAAAGGCATGCGCCACCACCACCTGGCGACTTTTCAAGATAATAAATGTAAATAAGAAAGTATTCACTTAAAATTTTAAATCATTAATTACAGTAAATTTAAAACTTCTTATAAATGTTTCAAATTTAGAGACAAACTAGTGAAACACTTATCTATATCAGGTAAAAGTCAAATGCATCCTTTTTATTCATGAGCAGCAGGCTTGCAGAACCTACTGCTACCCAGACTTCTTTTTTTAAATTTAATTTTATTTAATTAACTTTTTTCATTTGTTTTACATAACTTTTAAATTTTTTCTTCTTTTAATCTTATTTTATTTAATTAACATTCAGACTTATTTCAATTACAAATTACAGTTACTAAAGTACATTTGCCTGTTGCAATTAAGGCAGATCAAACATTCTGTTAAGGCCAGTGTTTGAACTGTTAAATGTGCCACAAGTTTTCTAAATGTCTTCAGCCTTCGAAACCGACACTAGGCCATTTCACTTACAAAGGCATCTGCTAGGAAGAATTCAAAATTTTAAAATTAAATATGAAGTGTATGGATATTTTTATTTCATTTTCAAGTGAAGATGTTCAGGGCAGAGCGCAAAAGCTGGGCAGCTGGCTGCACTCTCATTGGTAATTAGAGTCCGTCGGGTGTTTTAACTGCTGAAGGAAGCTGGTGCGTCATGTTGTTATGTTTGGACCCCAGTCTGACCAGTGACTCTTTAGCTGAGAGCTCAGGGACTGCAGGGGTGAAGTGAACATGCTCTTCAGGAGTAGGCTTATGTCTGTTTGGTATCCAGCAACTCTGTGGGGTTGTATGAGTACTACAAACTAGGTACCCAGGAGGCCTAGATGTCCTGGTGAACTGGGAACCTCACAAGGAGAACTATTTTCTGGGTAGCTTACTCAATTTCCAACTAATTCAGGGACCAGGTAGGAAGATCTAGCTGTGAAGGTGGGATGCAGTCATTACAGACACAGAGTTTTCCAAGATTCCCATGTTATCCCTCCTTAAGCCACTGCTCTGGGCCTCCAGTGTCGGTGTGAGGAAAATAGATGCCCATCTGCTGTGGTTTTTTTTTCTTCTAAATTTACTAGTTTTAATTTTCCCCCTGAATTATTCAAAATTATGAAGCGTCCGCAGTATTTCCCTAGCATCATAGTGCCAAGCATTAGGCTTTCTTAAATGTATACAAGTGGCGGGGACACATGGGCCTTTATTGTCTAATGGTGCAGACAAACACTGAAATAACGTGAACAGGTACACAATGGTGTATTCTCCAAAAGAGCAATTTAAAATCAGTGAATGGAGGAAAACTCCAAATGGGAAGAAGACATAAACGTTTACACCAAAGGAGTTTCCTGTTTAACCCGGTGTGGTTGTAGTCTCCACAGTTCACACTGCAGGCTCAACTCCAGGAAACATTCCGTCTGTGGGTCTGTTTTCCCCGCTCTGGCAGCCTAACGCGGCAATCCCTGCTGCTGCTGCTGCTGCTGCTGTGATATGGAGGCTCGTTCCTTCTAAATAAATCACAGTATAAAGACCTGCTGCTCTTTTGGTAAATTATTTTCTGATAATCTCATAAGTGCTCCTCAGCCTTTATTTTTTGTTTTCTTTAGTACCAGGCTACCTCTCCATGCACAAATATCAAAAATTACCACAAACACTAGAATATCCCTTTTTTGACAGAACAAATTTTCTAGTTAATGTTTTATTTGACAGCTGTGCTACAAATAAAACAATCCCAGCACAGGACTCTACACCACTGCATCTAAATGTGGCCAGAAAATCATTCCACTGCCGGGGGAGGCTTTATTGTTGCCTCTGCTGCTCTGGTTGTGCCCTGAAAACATGATTTACGTTTCAAGAATTTCCTGTTACAACCCTAGGACCCCTCCCCAATCTAATAAGAGGAAGATTTTTTTTTTGGCTTGTGTGTTAAAATATAATTGAATTCAACACTTGTGATGGCTTTGCCATTATGTATTAACTGATCATACAATTTTCCCCTTGCTTCTTCATCAAACTTAAGGAAAAAAATTAGTTGATATTATCTATTGTCATAAAAACACAGATTACTATTTTTCTCACTGAAATGACTTTTAAATAAAACTAGCAGCTGAGTATGTATAGAAGACATACAGGAGGACTATCATTTAAGACTTATTTTTCTGCACTTTTATAGAAAATATAAATTTTTGTCAGCCATTTGATATGAAGTTTAAAATAATTCTACTTCTTATGAAATATTTTACATACACAGAGATGTGTATTTTTTATACAGGGTATTGCAAGGTTTCTTTTGGGAGGGAGTGGACTGATATCAACTTTGTTAAGTCTAATGGAGCATGGCGGGCCTGCAAGGAACTCAGGATACAAATTACAGCAGTTTCCAAATTAACCAAGGACGGTGACACTTGTGTGAGTCAATGTGGTAAGAAAAGAATGCTACATATAAAATCAGAAGGGCCAGGTCCAAGCCCCAGTTCTGTTACCATTAGCTACTTAAATTTCATTATGTGACTTAACTCTCTAAATCTCAGTTCGTATTATCTAAAAAACGGGACAAGGACACATGTCAATGTGACAAGAGTTTGTGAAGCTGAAGCAATAATAGGGATGCCGAAGAGTCTGTAAGTTCTAAAAAAGAATGGGTCCAGGGATTATGTAATTAGTGCTGCATGGAAATCAAGCCAGCTTCACTTAACGTCTATTGGTGTTTAATGCACAAAATACAATAAAAACAATAGGGAATGTCAATGAATTCAAAAGCTTTATAATGTCAAAATGAAAGACAAAGAACTTATGACTCAACCCATATTCTGACAAAGGCCACTCTGGAGATAGGAAGTAGGCAGTGGTTGCTAGGACTTGAGGGTGTGGGGGAAAAGGTGACATCCAGCAGGTGACATGAGGCAATTGGGGGGTCATGGAGCTGTTCTGCACCCAGAGAGCCTGTGAGGTGGTAAAGTAATTCTGTGCATTGTCAAAACTTAAAAACTATAAGCCAATAAGAATGGGGTAACTTACTCTGTAAATTTTAAAATAACCTTTCTAAGTGTGAGAAGAATACTCAGTCTAAAAGACTGTTACGAAAAACTGATGAGGATCGTATCAAGTGTAACTCAGAGTCTGAGGACAGAGGGTGTACCAGATTGCTAAGGTTGTTCTTTTTTCTATAATAATGAAAAGGATACATCTAAAACAGATTCTTAAAACACAAGATTCAGTATTATAAATAGTTTTAGAAAGCATCAATTTGCTCTGTAGTTTTACATAATGTTGGTGGAATTTTAATTTCAAAATAATCCACTCCACAGACTGAAATATCTAAAAAAACAAAAAACAAAACAAAAAATGCTCAACTGCTCAGAAAGGCTTGGGTGATCATGTTTGCTTTTGTGAACTTATATCGAAATGAAGTGGACTGTAAGAAAATGAGAATCAATTTCCTAAAGCAGAAAATAAACAGAATAATTTTTACAAATAATTTTTAAGGCTCATTCTATAAATATTTCAGCTGAAGAGAGTAATTTCTCCCTATTCTCTCAGCTGTGTTACAGCAGTCTCAAAAACACACATTTAAACTCTGTGAAGAATCATCAACTGTTCAGTGCACCTACTTATTAAGAGAAGCAAGGACCCGTGCATTTCATAAGGATTATTAGCAAGCCTGAAAGAGGACTTGCTATAAAGCACTTAATTAGAAATTTCAATTAAATAGAATTTCCCACTCCCACAGTATTTAATCAAGGTACGTGCATTTCCTTCTTCTATTTGAAATACCGTCTTCCAGGCACTGGGCATTGAACAGTGGAAGAGACTGTACTCAACAACACCAAAAAGTCAAAACAAACTAAGTAAACAACAATCCATGCCACAGTACTATTGATTAGTTACAATGAGATAATATGTAATTAATGTCTAACTTTAAGCCGGGTGGTGGCTGCTCACACCTTTAATCCTAGCACTCCGGAGGCAGAGGCAGGCAGATCTCTGAGTTCTAGGCCAGCCTGGTCTACAGAGCAAGTTCCAGGACAGTCAGGACTACACAAAGAAATCCTGTCTTAAAACAAAACAAACAAAGAAATAAAAAAACCTTTAACTTTATTCAACTTTATATTATCTATAATTTTATCTCCTCTTTCAACAGTTTCTAAAATGCTTTAAAGACATGCTATTAAATTTATCAATAGTATGAATTTCTGACATGCAAAAATTCCTTGGATTATATCTCCTGTAATAACACTGAGTCGACTTGGTTTGTCCCTCAGGGAGTGCATGCAAATGTACAGACAGATGCGAACTTTAAGAGCATCTGTCACATGCTAAGTCGATAGTCAGCTACTCTTCATGGTGGTGTAGTGTTCAGCAAGATGCTATGCAGAATTGGGAAAGACAAGGTTTATTCCCAAAAGATCAACTTCATGAGTCTTTCTAGTATGGAAAAGAAAACCTTTTAAATCATTGAAAATGGAAGTATACTTCTGTGTTTGTGCACTTGCTTAAAATTGTATGTACACATGTGAGTATGGTATTTACATCCATAGCTTTGCCTGCAGAATGAAATTATTTATTTTGTAAGCATGTGCTTGGGAGACAAAACTACTGAAAAACTGCCTCTTAAAAACATACTGAAGCTAACTCAATAACAAATGATCTAGCCCACTGTTTCCTCTTTATTTTTGGGAGTAAGATGAGAAAGCATTCTTGATACTAAGTCATAATCTTTGGCTTACTGATGAAGGAAATGAAAATTACCTGTGTCTGTGGAGTAGACCCGGAAACTCTTATCCCAGAAGCCACAGACGAGAATATAGCGGTTGTCGGAAGTGATGACGAAGCACTGGGAATGAACTTGAATGCTCTGGTCCAGAAGGTCAGTCACCTGCCTCCTATGTGTCCCTGTGCCGCAGGCTGTGAGAACATAGGGAAGAAGAAGAAAGAAAAACTACTAAACACACATGGATAAAAAATCCTATAGTGCTGTCACACTGGGAGTTGGGGTGAGGAAAGGAGGAGACAGGATCCAGAATTCTTGACCTTTAGGTACAGTATGAAAAGCCAAAAGGGGAAATATATGCAATTGCTGGAAGAATGTGAGCTATTTTTTCTTTCTTTTTTTTTTTTTTTTGGTTTTTCGAGACAGGGTTTCTCTGTGTAGCTTTGCGCCTCTCCTGGAACTCACTTGGTAGCCCAGGCTGGCCTCGAACTCACAGAGATCCGCCTGGCTCTGCCTCCCGAGTGCTGGGATTAAAGGCGTGCGCCACCACCGCCCGGCAGAATGTGAGCTATTATATTCAACATCTCAGTGAAAAAAAAAATGTTTTGCTTAGAGAAAAAAAAGTAGAATATTACCATTTAAAAAAAATGTATACAACCCACAAAACATGCTTTCTAGTTCTTGGGCAGGACAAGTAGATTATAGCCTTGAGATCTCACCACAGTTTGGGTTGTTTCTGACAATCTCATTATGTCTATTGTCATGAGGATGGATTCATGTTGTGACAATCTATTACCTTTAACATTTTGTCACAAGGAAGAGATATTAGGATTTAAATGTCATGTATTTGAAATATTTGTAGCATCTTGTACTACTTTGGCTTTTACGGGTCTTAATTTGACTAGAAGGGAACTCCCATTCCCCGTTTACAGCTGCACTCACAAGTAAGCCAAGGCAAGAATGGCAATTTATTAAAGATCCTTGTAAGGGAAAAAGGCAAAGCACACTGCCACGTCTTAGCCTTGACTTAGCGATAAGATGAGAGAGCCTGTTAAGCTGTCTTCAAGTGCCCTAAAGCTCCTGAGATGGGATTGTCTCAAGGCTCAGGTCAGGCATGTAGTGACACCAAGCATTGGGGAGAGAGCATGGATTTGCCATTGTCAGAAGAGCAGTTCACTCAGGTATTCTGGGGGCGGGAGCAGGTATTATTAGCCCAACCAAACAGAACCTTTGTTTTTGTGACTTTCCATCACAAATAAGGGTTTTCACACCATGAAAGCTTGATTACTCCACAAACCAGAATGGAATGGTCAAAGCAAATTCTTGCATCTAGTTATTAAGTTTTTTATGCCAGTTTTCAGTTTTTTTATGGGAAGAAACTATACACTATTGATAAAAATTCAAAGATACCCGTTTTATAGTTGTTGTGTATGATATCTAAATAATGTGGGAGTTTAATATAAGGTCTCCCAGATCAAACAAACAAACAAGCAGACAAAGCATTTAAAATATTCTCAGGGCTGTGCTGAAAACCACTGATGCCTGAACTATCCTCAATATAAACAGAACATACCCCACATGCATGTATACATATAGAATCCTGCTAATGTCCGTTAACACAACTTACATTTAAAATCAGCAGGTAACTGAATGTGCTCTGGGAGGTTGTTAGGGTAGGAAACAGCAGCAATAGTAAAATGGGAAGAATTCCAGTTGGAGAATCCATTTTCCTTCTCACACAAAAGGAAGTTGCTGACAGATGAGGGAAGGTTTTACAGATAGGACAGTGAATCACACACACAGAGAAAACCCCACTACAGTGAAGCTGTGAGAGAGATAGATATATATCGATGGTCCATGAAACCGAGGAAAACAATGTGTGTAGTACTTCCTACACCAATTACTGTCACATTTCACTATACACAGAACCTTTTAAAATGTCTCTTTCTGCCATTTTTTATATGACTTTTGCTCCTGGACTATTAATTCTCACTAATTTGGGGGGAGGGTGGGCATGCACTTAATTCTGAATTGAGGGATCACAGCACCCACGAGTAAAGGCTGATATTCCTCCAGCACTCAGATGAACTAGTTTTTGTTTGTTTTGGCTTTTGTTTTTTGAAAAAAGGTCTCACTCTGTTTAGGACTGCCTTGAACTAGAGGTCCTCCTGCTTCTATCTCCGAGTGTTGAAACTACAGGTGTGTACCACTAAACTCAACAGCTGAACTACTTTCTAAGTGAATTCTTACTTGAAGTTTAACACTGAACAGCTAGCTCTTCATCCAGCCATCTGTCCATCTATCCATTCATTAGTTCATTTGTAATCCCTTGTCCGTCTACCCTACCCATTCTATAAGAGCATTTATATTATCCCACTGTTTTTGTTAGTAAACTTACTTTGTGATTCAATCCCACAATATATATTTGTAGAATATATATTTGATTAGATAAGCAGCATCCAAACTGGGGCATGACTACTTTGGGGAGTATGAAACTTCCCCTGGGATACAGCACAGATGGTTTGTGGGACTCAATTTCTAGTTCTTCAACTTTTGTATATTCGCTTGTCTGAAGCCTATTTGCCTGAGACTCAATTTCTAGTTCTTCAACTTTTGTATATTCGCTTGTCTGAAGCCTATTTGCCTGAGAATTCTCCTGTGAGTTTTCCTTTCTTATTTCTTCTTTTGCTTTAGATGAAATCACGTTATATTTCCTTCCATGCATAATCTTACTATGGTTCTTTACCCCTGGGGATTAAAATCTTTTGGGAGCCAAGCACAGGAACAATGAAAAATATTGATGGTACTAAAAAGTGAGTGTCTCGGTGTTACTATTTTGTAGGTCAGATGGCTTCAAGATACTATAATGAGGATCTAGTCACACTGTCAATTAACAAATCATTAAAAGTAAGTTTCAACAGCATTGTTAAAAGGAAAGATACCTACTATTAGACCATAAAGATAATTCTTAGTAGATTACTACATGAATTTTGTTATATATTAGAAAGAGTTCAAAGATCTGTATGGCATTATTAAAACAAAACATTTCCCTTTCTCATCTGCTTTCTTGTATAACATTCCTCAGCTATAAAACCAAAGTAATAGAAATAGATCTGTTAGACGAATCTTAGCCAACTTAGAGCTAAATAGTGTTCATCAACACATGAGCTGTTAGAAGGGAAAACACCGCATCTAGTGAACTGAAGACTTATTTCCAGTAAGTGCTTGCTTTTATATTTCAGTAGTATTATTAAACCTTGTTATAGGACTGGGGTACACTTCAGTGGTGGAACATGTGTTGAGCACTGCTGAAGCCCAGAGTTGGATCTCCACTGCCCCACTAAAAAGCCTACATAATTAACTATAAGTGTAAACATTGTAAGAAAGTGAAGGGTGGGGCTGGAGAGATGGCTCAGAGGTTAAGAGCACTGACTGATCTTCCAGAGGTCCTGAGTTCTATTCCCAGCAACCACATGGAGGCTCACAACCATCTATAATGAGATCTGGTGCGTTCTTCTGGCATGTAGGCATCATGCAAGCAGGATACTGTATACATAATAAAATTTTTTTTAAAATTTCAAAAAAAAAAAAAAAGAAAAAGGAAATGAGGGGTGGTGGCACACACCTGTGACCTAGCACTTAGGAGACTGCAGCAGGAAGACCTTGAGTTCAAGGTCAGTTTGCTATATCATGAGTTCCAGGTTAGCTGGGCTACAGAATGAGACTTTTGTTGTTATTTTTGTTTTTCCAGACAGGGTTTCTCTGTGTATCTCTGGCTATCCTAGCACTCGCTTTGTAGACCAGGCTGTCCTAGAACTCAGAGACCTGCCTGCCTCTGCCTCCCAATTTTCTGCAATTAAAGGCATGCACCACCATTGCCCAGCTAGAATGAAACTTTAACACACACAAAACAAAACAAAGAAAAATTATAAAGAAAAGTCAGTGTAATTAATTTAAGATTTTAATTTTACTTTTGGAGTGTGAAGTTTTTTATTTATTTCCAAGTTTTATTAAATGAAGTATAAAAAAAAATCTGAGCCTTGAATGCATAGAAAAATTTAAGTTTATAGACATATGTTTAACTTTCCATACACATGTTTATGGCTGAAAAGTATAATAGAGTAATGAAGTTTTAAAAGTTAAGATAAAATTATATGAAGAAAACAGGTGATAAATCAAAGGTAAAAAAAAGAATTTGATGAAATTTCCAGCTGCTAAAGGTTTTCATCTGTATTTTTAAAAATAAAAGATGTTGAATGTCAGTT
This sequence comes from Peromyscus californicus insignis, assembly GCF_007827085.1. Taxonomy (NCBI): domain Eukaryota; kingdom Metazoa; phylum Chordata; class Mammalia; order Rodentia; family Cricetidae; genus Peromyscus; species Peromyscus californicus. The sequence continues at coordinate 66,219,262 of NW_026294617.1, read as the reverse complement.
CATTTCAATATTGTGACTCCACTAGATATATTACAGATGTTTTCTACTATGCCAGAAATTTTAACTCTTTGGACTTATGATAAAAACTTTTTTTTTTCTTTTTGGTTTTTCGAGACAGGGTTTCTCTGTGTAGTTTTAGAGCCTGTCCTGGATCTTGCTCTGTAGACCAGTCTGGCCTCGAACTCACAGAGATCCGCCTGGCTCTGCCTCCCAAGTGCTGGGATTAAAGGCCTGCGCCACCACCGCCTGGCGATAAAAACTTTTATGTGTTAATTTTAAGATTAATGCAAAGGAGGCTGAGGTTGAGTTCAGTTGGTAGAGTCCTTGCCTAGTATGTGCAAAGCCCTGGGATTGACCCTAGCTGGTGGTACACACACCTGAAATACCAACATTTAAAAAGTGGAGGCAGGATCAGAAGTTTAAGGTCATCCAGGGTCACATACTGAACTTGAGCCCAGCCTGGGCTCACAGTTACTTTAGTGAGTGGAGGGGCTGTTTGATGGCCAGTGATCTGGAGGATTCTGTGGTGAGCCATGACCTACAGGCTCAAGCTGACCCATGCCATCTTTAACTATGAAGCATTACTGGAAAGCAGTCATACTCTTGTTCATAAAGTGTCCATGGTGGTTTTTGTACTGTGATGAAAGAGTTAAATAACTGTGTCGAAACCTTAAGACCCACAAAGCCTGAAATATTTAATATCTGGCCTTTTACCAAGAAACTTTGCCCACACTGGCTGAATTCGCTTAATTATACTTCAGAATATTCATTGCCATGTTTTAAAGCAAACAGTGAACCTATAATTCAGAAAGAGTGTTTTACATGTCTTAGCAAATGGGCTTTATTTTCCTGATTTTAAAACTACACAGTGAGCATTTTGCTTTGCTACTTTTAACAAGTAGCAAATACTATCTTTTTAAAGCAAAATGAAATTAAGGGCCCAGAATGAAATTCAGAATAGAATTTACTGGGGAAATAATTCATGAATTGTTTTTGAATTTAAAGTTTTGTTCGTCCTGTAGTAGAAAACCATCTAGTTAGTGAATGATAATCATGTAGTAGTCTATTGTGGTAAAGACTTTAATGAAAGGAAAGGGTAACATACAAATAGGGAACATAGAAGAGCTTTTAATATAAATCTGCTTATTCATTTGCAAAATTAATATGTAAGATGGTAACATTCTAACCAATTTATTTGTTCAGGGTAAATTTGCCAAAATTAAAGATCAAATATCCATGCTGGTTGCTTTTAAATTTGCCAAAATTAAAGATCAAATATCCATGCTGGTTGCTTACCCCCATGGAAAGGCAATTAAGGTTTTTTAGTTTGTTTTGTTATTTTATTCTAAAAGTTATCAGGCTCACCCTTTTTGGTGACACCACATTTGAAATCCCAATGCATAAGAATGGCAAAGGCTAACCAGAGATTGCGGCTAACTGACTCCAAACCACAGCTGCAATGAGCAAGCCTAAGTCATCCGTGCAGATGTGGCTCTGGCTTGTCACCTTCCTGTTTTTTTCTCCTCCCTCAACAAATTTAACCTCCAATGGCAATTTATTGGCTAAAGGACTCTAGGAAAATGAATACAAATATCTTAACACTACCATTGGCTGGGCAATATATTTCAACTTGGAAACTGCTCTGCAATTGCACATTAATCCCCTCTGACTGAACAGAGGCCCAGGAAGAAAGGATTGATCTCCTTTAATGATGAGACCCTGGCATTCCAGTTTTATTTTTCACAACACAGTGCTGCTAAGATCCCACTGTTATTATGAAAATTTCCCTAGCAAAGAAGCTCCATCGCATTACGTTTGCACCAATTCATCATAACGCGCCTCGCTCCTGCTCATCAACAAGTCTGAGTGATGAAAAGATCCAATATTATCCTGACAGTACTTCATGCGCATTCTCAATCACACATTATTACAGCATCCATATTAATTTTCAGTGACACGCGTCCTAGGCCTGTTCAAATTAGGCAAACCGACGAGGGGGAGTTGATGAAATACCAGCATAGCCACAGCTCATTGCATTCCAATTTGCATGCAAATGGTTTATCAGGAAAATTCCATTCCCAGCAACCAGCAAGTGAAAAACAACTGTAATCTACACTTCAGGGCCACCATACAGAGCTTAATGAATCGCAAAGAGAGAAAGAAGTGACAGACCTATGAGAGGATCGATTTCCACTGGCAGCTGGTATGGCTGGTCTTGTACAGCACCTTGGTGAGCTGGAATTCACAAAAGAAAAAAAAAAGGCATTATTTTTCATATACTTAACTACAAAAATGCAGAAGTCAACCTTATGTAGAATTGTTTCCAACCTCCAAATCTCTCATGCAGTTTTGTGAAATTTAAAGAATAAAAGTCCAGGTGCTTTTATGGCTAGCTTATTAAACATTTATTTTAGATTAGTGCTGTTCTGAACATGTGCCATTGTGGTGGCTGCAGTCCTAGACCATAAGCTAGAGCAGATGCTTGACTGGCAGGCTCTGATGCTGCAACAAAACAAAATTAAGTGGTAAAGTGTGCTGAAAACAAAATGTGACAACCATCTGCTGACTGGAGCAAACACTAGTTTTTCGTTACTTCTTAAAAAGGCAGTTTTGAATGCTGCAGCACAAAGGATACACAAAAATGTCAATTTTTGATGGAGAAAGGGGAAGCTCTAAGTCAGGGAACGTTTAGTGTTTCATCCATCACTAAAAATCAATCAATTGAAAGTTTGAATAAAAATAAAGGTATCCGCAGATAAATGTTTTAGTTAAATGCATTTGACTGAAATATTTTCTTAAAGATTGGAGTGAGGGATTTTTACGAAGTTTTATTAATATTTAATATTTCCATGGTTTTGACTTAAAAATACCCTGAGAAGCAAATGAGTTAGAAAAATCAATCCATACTAAGAATAGTTTGTTCCATTCTCAAAATGGTTTTATAAATGCAGGCACAGTTACATTGTAATTGAATAGAGGTTTTGTAAGCTATCTCTCTGCAAAAGTGGAAAGACTTTAGGTAGAGAGGAGATGCCACCGGCTTGCTCTGCAACTTCTGGCTTCGTAACCCCTAAGATAAAGTGTGGAACAGGTGACCTTTCCAGATTCATAGTTCTGATCACTAAATTTTAGGCCCTTTCTGAAATCTTCCCCTCAGATGATTGCTCTTTACCCTGGTCAGTATCTGCCTTTAGATGCCCAAGTACTGGCAGAACTGCTTGGATGATCCCCAGGCTCTGTTCAGTACTGTTGGACATCAGGAGGTTTTCTGACTGGTGTTGATGGTTGACAATAACACAGTGCATCTTATGAGCTCAGTAGATTACTTTAAAACTTATTAGGGTATATTTTCTCTAGTTATTAAATGTCAACTTTTCAAGGATGCTTGGCAAACTTTACTATTGATAAAAATCCGAGTGAGATCAAGATTGGCATTAAAAACTACAGGTAAGTGTGTGGAAGAAACTGAAGAAGCTGAGACCACGGTGTCTCACTGTGCTGATTTGCCAGCTTTGCTGATTAAGAAATTACAGATGATCACCGAGAATGTTAGGGAAAATGCATTCAGCCTCTGGTCTACACGGTAGAGCTAATGACTTCCTGCCACACCAGTGTCATTCAGAATGGGTCTCTGTTCTGAGCTTCAGGAGTGCAGCCAGCCTCCAGTGCTACTTCTGCCACCTCGGGCAAGCCATGCAGTCTCTGTGCTCAGCTTCCTGCTTTAGGATGGAGGTCGGATGGCAGGACTTGGGCCATATGAACTTGTCATTACCTGCAATTTATCTACAAAAAGAACAATTGACTATAGTTCAACCTATACTCTCCAACTGTTGAAGGACTGAGTCAGTATACCCCACAGGATGATCAGAAGGCTCTTCAAGGTCCTTTTAATGAGAGAATAAAATTTATGTCTTTTTTTTGTTTTGAATACTTGGGATTGAGCCCAGGCCTTTGAATATGCTACACTACTTAGCTAATGCCCTGTAGAAAGTATTCATTTTGTAAATCAGGACACAAATATTACTTGAAGATAAATCAAAGCCAGTCCAGTGAACAGCTATGGAAACCCTAGGTCCTCAGAAGAAAACGGAATCTAAAATATAAGGAAAACTTAACCTAGGGCCTATGGTGAGACACTTTGCGCAGGCTTGGCGCAGGGAGGAGGGGCTTGGACCTGCCTCAACCGAATGTGCCAGGCTCTGCTGACTCCCCATGGGAGACCTTGCCTTGGAGGAGATGGGAATGGGGGGTGGGTTGAGGGGAAAGGCTGGGGGGTGGGAGGAGGAAGGACAGGGGAATCTGTGGTTGATATGTAAGATGAATAGAAAATCTATTAAAAAAAAAGGAGAGAGAAAAAAAAAGAAAAACTGATTGAATATGAATTTGACATTCACCAAGAAGAACTGCTAGGGATTTCTGTTTTAAATCAAGACATACTAACAGGTAAAGGTTTTGTGTGATAAATGAAAAATCACTCTCCTAAACAGGTCTGAAATGAGGCACAGATATAATGGAATTATGCTTAGAATTTTTACATGTTAGTGTAGCTTAGATCAGGATATCACATGCTAGAAGGACAATTCCTCTGGTGAATGCCCATATTATCATTCTTTGTATTTGTTTGTGGCAAGTTGCTGTGTCACACTGTGAAGGTAGTCTTTATGTGAAGGGTGGGAACAAATACTACTAATGAAATGGCTATGGGCAATGACAGCTCACAGAAGACAATGACGGGCAAAGACTGCAGAACCATGATGGCTCCAGGCTCTGACCTGAGAAAGGTGTGCTTGTGCTAGCAATAGAAGGGTACACATGAGCGGGACTCCAGTGGTGGAAGAACCAGACATCAAGTTACTTTGCATGTTTATAGAAAAAGTGCACTTGGGAAAGAAACTCCTACCTACCAGATATTAAAGGAGGGAAGCAAGTTAGTTAGAGACATAGCTGGTTCAAAGGGACTACCAGGCACTTCGTCTCAAGACTTAAGGTGTTCTTCAGTTCCTTAATGTAGCCCAGGCTTTCCAACAGTTCAAGGTCTGGCTCTCCAGCACGACGCTGTCACTCAGTTAAAACGGAGTTCTCAAGCTGCCACAAATAGTCACCTAGTAGAATCATCATTTGTGGCTGTCTTGGTGCCACATACATTGGGACATTTGTAAAGCTCCTGGGTAACTACACACAGAGTAGGGAAATTCTCTAATGTGTCCACTAGGTTTGATCTTCTTCTCAAGAGTAGGAATTAGAGAAATGAACAATTATACTTATTAAAATGTTCCCTCCCAAATATATGCATGTCTCTTGAAGAAACAAGAACAAGAAGATGTAATTATAGAAGCAGTAAGGAACTGTCTCAATCTTTCTGCTTTCACTTTTTTAGAAATCTGTTCTCTAATCAAATACTGGCATTTCTACACACACTGTATCATTTCCATTGGCCATGAAAATGGCTATGTTTAATCAATTTTTATGCCAATTACAGATTCTTTTTGAAAGGTTTCTTATTCAGTTTAGCTAATATACCAGGTTTTGGTTTGAATGTCTTTTGCTTCATTCCAAAATCTCTTACATTTAATTTGGATAAGGCCCTCATCCAATAATTTATACCTGTGCAACCACTTCAGGTTCAGGTGCTTTATAAAAACTTTACAGATTTAATGATAAGCAGAATACCAAACCATTTCTACCTGTATCATTAGCCAGTTTTGAAGGAAAGCCAATTATCTTTAGGACTTGAACACATTTTCCAAACTTCTTAACAATATTTTTAAAATTATAGTGGTCTGGAAAGATGGCTCAGTAGTTAAGGGCACTGGCTATTCTTCTAGAGGACCCAGGTTCTGTTCCCAGTATCCACATGGCAGCTAACAACGGTCTGTAATTTCAGTCCCAGGAGATCTGTCACCATCTTTTGGCTTCCACAGGCACTGCACACACATGAAATATGCAGTTAAAACACCCATATACACACACAAAAATACATGTTAAAAGAGTTTTTAAAAAAAGAATTATAGTGGGAAAAAATTCAAATCCTAATATTCCTGCTCCAATAGAAGCAATAATTAATTCACTGAGGTGTAGTCAGGACACCTGAATTCCTACTGCCATTGACCAGCCACAATAACGGAGAATGCAGCAACTCCCTAGGCTCAGTGCCTTTACTGGTCAAGACAAGAGAGGAATATTGTAGGTAAATGCTGATACCTCTTCCAACTTGGATTGGGATTCTAGTGGTTATTTTAATTAAAATTCTAATTTGGATGGTGTTGGTGGTTTGAAAGAAAATGGCACCCAAAAGAAATGGCACTATTAGGGGGTGTGGCTTTGTTGGAAGATCTGTGTCACTGTGGAAGTGGGCTTTGAGGTCTCTTATGCTCAAGCTACTCACAGTGAGACAGACCACTTCCTGTTGCCTGCATATTATGATGTAGCCAGCACCATGTCTTCCATGCGTGCTGCCATGATGATAATAAGACTGTACCTCTGAAATGTAAGCTACTCCCATGAAATGTTTTTCCTTTATAAGAGTTGCTGTGGTCATGGGTGTCCTTTCACAGCAATAGAAACCCTAACTAAGATGGAAGTTGATACCAGGGACTGGGGTATTGTTGTGATAGGCCTGACCATGTGTTTGTTTGGAGGAATTTGGACTTTGGCATTTTGGGTAAGGAAAGCAGTGGAATGCTTTAAGCACTGTTTAATGGGCCACAGAAGTAGAAGCATGGAAAACAGTGGTGCTAAATACACATTTAACTGTGTGTATTGGGGAGGGGGAGGGGGCTGGCTCAAGAGGTTTCAGAGGAGAAGCATATTAATATGTGGCCTAGAGACTGTTCTTGTGATATTTTGGTGAAGAATGTGGCTGCTTTTTGCCCTTGTCCGAAAAGTTTGCCTGAGGCAAAAGTGAAGAAGAATTCTGGATTAATTCCATTGACAAAGGAGATCTCAAAACAGCCTAGTATAGACTCTGTCATGTGGTTATAAGTGTTAACTCTGATAAAGATTTATAATGAAAAAGGAGCAAGCTAAGCAAATAAAAATACAAAATGTACAGATTGAGAAAAGGGGTACCAGGAAGTGGAATGGAGCTAAATCCTGTGTTCTGAGATAAATTAAGAAATGGGGGCTGGAGAGATGGCTGGGCTGGAGAGATGGCTCAGTGGTTAAGAGCACTGGCTGCTCTTCCAAAGGTCCTGAGTTCAATTCCCAGCAACCACATGGTGGCTCACAACAATCTATAATGAGATCTGGTGCCCTCTTCTGGTCTGCAGGCATACATGCAGACAGAACACTATACATAATAAATAAATAAATAAATCTTTGCCGGGCGGTGGTGGCGCACGCCTTTAATCCCAGCACTCAGGAGGCAGAGCCAGGCGGATCTCTGTGAGTTCGAGGCCAGCCTGGTCTACAGAGCGAGATCCAGGAAAGGCGCAAAGCTACACAGAGAAACCCTGTCTCGAAAAACCAAAAAAAAAAAAAAAAAAAGAAAAAAAAAAGAAATGGAATAAAGGGAGTGGTGACCTCAGGGCAAGATCCCACCCAGCTAAGTTTCCAACTTGTGAAAAGGAATTAAAGAAGAGTTTAGAGCCCAATGTGGTGGTGCACACCTTTAATCCCCGCACTTGGAAGGCAGAGGCCGGCAGATTTCTGAGTTTAAGGCCAGTTTGGTCTACAGAGCAAGTTCCAGAACAGTCAAGCTTAGGCAGTAAAGAAAACCATGGAAACAGAAAGCTGGTAAAGATGTAATTGAACAAGGGGGCTGTGTTTCAGCCACAGCAAGCAGCAGAACTTGGCAGCTTCAGCCACATGGTTCTGGATTTAGAGTCAAGGATATAAGAAAGGTATTATGGAACCTTCCTCTGAGACTAAGGAAAGCCACCGAGGACAGATGTGTTAGGAGTATCCTTGGAGGCCTAGAGAGGCCATTGTGTGAAGCTGTGAAGTTGAAGCCTGAATGTGTTAGGAGTATCCTTGGAGACCCCAAGATGTTGAAGTTGCCAGAATTGTGGGATATCTGCCGAGGAAAGCTGCTAACAGGGAGTGGAACCAGCCCAACAGAAAGAAGTGTGTTGCAGTCAACAAAGCTGAAAGGAGCTGGAGATATGAAGAGTGCTTTGACATAAGACACGGAGATGCAGAGTTTGGAGTTTGCCCAGCTGATTCTTGGTCTTGCTTTAGTCCAGTATTTCCTCACTATGCTCCTTTCCCTACATTTTGGGATGGTAATATATGTCCTGTGACATTATATGTTGGAAGTATGTGATCTGCTTTGGGTTTTAATTTTGCAAGAGATTACAGTTAAGAGATTGCCATGAGTCTCAGAAGAGACTTTGGAATTTGGACTTTGAAACAAGTTTGAGACTGTTACAGACTATGGGGACTTTTGAAGTTGGACTGAATGCATTTTTGCATTATGATATGGCTATAAGCCTTTGAGAGCCAGGGAGTAGAATGTGGTGGTATGAAAAAAAAATGGCCCCCAAAGAGAGTGGCATTATTAGGTATGGCTTTGTTGGAGTAGGTGTGGTCTTGTTGGAGAAAGTATGTCACTGTGGGAGTGGGCTTTGAAGCCAAAGCTTAAGCTACTCCCAGTGAGACAGACTACTTCCTGTTGCCTGCATATCAAGATGTGTCTGCCTGCACACCATTATGCTCTCCACCATGATGATAATGAACTGAACCTCTGAAATGCAAGCCACCCCAATTAAATGCTGTTCCTTTATAAGAGTTGCTGTGGTCATGGTATCTCTTCACAGCAATAGAAATCTTAACTAAGATAGATGGTTTTGGATTCTAACAATTATTTCAGTTGAGTATGGCTATTTAGCACTCAGTGGAAGAAGACATACTAATGGGTATGCAGTATTTGTACTCTGTAATTTATATGCTCCACAACAAATTCTACCAAGCCATGAATAAAAGGATAAGGTTGGTGTTCAGTTTGAAATCTCCAACTCATTCCTGTTTGATCTGGAAAGCCTCATTTCTCTCTCTTCAAACTTTGCACTCCCTCTCAGAGAATCTCCAAAGGAGACGAGTCACCAAAAAGTCCAGTTCTGCATTCTTGGCAGCTGTGGTGGCTCCTCCCCTGAAGTTGCCGGTGGCCCAAGTCCTCACCCAAAGCATTATAATTGGGCACAACCCAGCTTGTGGTGGACACTTCATCACCCCTCTCCTAAAGGGTACATAAGCACACTGCTTTAGTTCGGGTGTGTGATTTTTCTCCTGCTCCTTCTCCCACCTCAGTCTCTGGGGACTGGAGGACTCAATGGGAGTTGCTTTTCTCAAAATAAATCTGTTCTTTCACTTTTCCACTTCAGCCTGATCTGGCTTACTGCATTGGCAGAGAAACCTATTTTTGTGTTTTACAGAAAACCTATTAGTTGGGGGCAGAGCTTTAACTACTGGAATGGCTTTTGCTGTATAGGACTTCAGGTTTGATCATCAGAGCTTCAAAAGATTTGCAAAAAAAGTAGAACTTCTGGTAGATTCTAGACAAAAGACAGTTTTTTTTTTTGTCAGATGTAATCCAAATGAATGATTTGGGAAGTGGTTACCTGATAAACATATGCCATTTACAGGCATAACACAGAGTACCATTATACTAAAATATTTTGTTAGAAAAAAAATACTATGTTAGAAACAGTATTTATTGACAAGGATCAAACAGAAACCATAACATTTACACTATATGCCTCAGGCGGGATCTCTTTAAGCCTTTAAACTACCCACCATTTTGACTGAGACTAATGTTTCCAAGTCTGTCTTTCTCACTCACCAGGAAGGTTGTGCCACTTGTTCACAGCGAAGAGCCTGTTCGCAGTGACAGTGATGACAGCAGGAGTTGCCAAACCCGGCTGGGTGTTGGCCGCGACGTGGGTCACAGGGGAGTTGGAAGGGAACTTTAGGACCATGATGACATCTTGCTGGGCTTGGTCTGTGAACATCAATGGACTCTGCAGGAGGAGATACTGTTGAGTGGACAGACAAGGCCCAAGTAAACAAGGAGAAGACACAGAGAGAGAGAGAGGATATGGGAGAAGAAGAGGAAGATCATGTTAAAATAGGCTGCAAGAAGAATGTGGTGTTCAGAAAGTTTTGCACAACTGTGCTTAGCATTGGCTTGCTTTGCCTATGGCATTAGCACTTTTTTTTTTTCAAGCACTAGAGACTGAACTTTGGGCCTCTAACATGTTAAGCAAATGTTCTACCACTGAACTACATCTTCAGCTCATGCTGATATTTTTGGTGACTAAAGTAGGATGCATTAACTGAATACTTTAACAGTCTACAAATTTGGGCTAGAGAGATGGCCTAGCAGTTATGATCACTGAATGCTCTTCCAGAGGACTCAATTCCCGGTGCCCACATGGCAGCTCACAACTGTCTGTAACTCCAGTTCCAGGGACTCTGACATCCTTACACAGAGTATATATAGGCAAAAAAAATCAGTGCACATTAAATAAATATTTAAAAGAAAGGTCTACAAATTTTATTGGCTCCCTTTCCTTGCTTACTGTCATGCAATACTAAGAGATGGGTGTGATTTAGATTCAAAGCATTGGGGCCTGTATTAATCCATTCCAGTTGCTATTATGTGTCACCCAGTGGTCTTTTTATTTTAAACAAAAATAAAAAGAATGAGAATAGGCAAATGATATGAAAGCAAGCTAAGGTATTTTCCAAAGACAATCAAAAGTAAGCCTTGACAACTGAGACAGAAATGATTAAAACAAATATAGGTTTTCAAAGTAGGAAGCATGCATTTATTATTATAGTGGAGAGTTTATGAATGTAATATGTAAACTTAGTTATAAAGTTGTTTCAAAGCAATGTACATGTAGCTGTAAAAATATGTTTGCATAGTACATAAGCCATAAATAGGATAAAGAGAAATACTGATGCTTGCTTTCCCTCTCAGTTACAAACAACAACAACAAACTCTTAAAGCTCAAGACATTTTTGATCTGTCCTTAGAAGAGTCAGAAATTAATTTAAAATACTATGCAAAATACTCTCTAATAATCAGCAGCAAAATAAATCTTGAAGACTACTAAGGATTTGGATCATTCCTATAGCCCATATGTCATAACCTAAGACACATAAAACACTGCTCAAATTTATTGGCTTTATTTGTCCTCTGTGGTCCTCTGCTATCACACAGTAATTGCACTGTGCATTTCCAGCGTTCTCTCCGACCATGTCTATTTTCTAATAGCTGATTAGTATCATTCAGAACCGAAACACTTTGATGAAATGCTTCTGGCTGCTTTCCTACCGTCATATTTCAAAACACCAGGTATATGTAAATGTGGAGGCACATATATTTAACACATTTATTCAGAACTGCTAATAAAAAATTAAATACATTTGCATTTTTATTATCAGTCCTTTTAAAAAAGTTATTAAGAGTACTTAGAAAAACATATTGCACTAAGATTTCCTATTTGCACTCTTTGCATAAAGGTGTAAATAAAGGCAACTAATAAGCTACCCAGACACCCTTCTGAGCAAGTGGCTAAAAGCCAATCAATATTATGAGTTAATCCTCCCTGGATGCTCATTCAATTAAAGGTGTCAGTAATGCCTCATCTGATGTGGCCTCAATTAAATCCAACTATCTGATGGTGTGAAAACACAGGGGGATACAGCAACAGCAGCAAACCCAGACAAATAGGCAGCCTTCGTGTGCCTGCTAATTACTACACCTGGTGTATATTATGGCTCCCGCACTTATCGCAGCACGAGGTGGCTTTAATTTCTGCTATATTCATATGTGTGTATGGTGGGAGGCAGTTGGATGGAAACGCATCTGAATGTTAGTAAAAACAATCAATCAATAAAAAGCAGGCCCTTAATTCTAACAAAACAAAACAAAACAAAAACAAAAACCTGATATCAGTAATCTTTTATACAAAGATCTATTTATATGGTTTTTATGAAATTAGATCTAGAAGATGAGGAAGAGCAATGACAATGTCCCAGAAGCAAGCTTTTAAAAAACCCAGTGAGAGCAAATGAAGACCATTTCTGCCTCTCCAGCCTTATTTTTCAGCTATATTGTTTAAAAAGATTTACTAAAGTCAATTTATAAACTCAGAGAAAATCAGGGTAAACATAATCATAAAGTCTCCCTGAAAGGAAGTTCCTACATTTTTCTGAGATTAGCAGCTCATACTGTAAATATTATTAGGCTTAAATTGATATTTCTAGCCTTAAAAAGCATGAAGAAAACAAACAAAAAAAAAACCAACCCAGTGTGTAGGAAGACCATCATGTTTACATAGTGAATCTTAGGGCCAACTCTTGGTTATGTGGCAAGGACAAGATACTTTCCACAGCAAGCAATAGACTCAACTTCTACAACTGTTCACTACTGCTTACAACCCACTGTCCCTCCAGTTAGCTCTTCAGGCAGAACTCTGGGAGCTCCATTATAACCTAGGAAGGAGAACATGCTCCATCCTGAGGATGTAGCTCAGCAAGCCACCACAGGAACTCTGGGAAGGAGAGCATGCTCTGTCCTGCTGGGCTGGGCTGTGTCAATGTAGATAAACTGAGAACTCTCGTTAATCCTGGCTTCCGCTAGCCAGGCTGAGAAAAAGTAGGAAACAGCTAGCCTCCCCAGATTAATGGTATGTTTAATGAAAACTGGTTTCTTTTTAATGTTCCTTTCTTTGCTACCCACTTATGTATCAGATTAAAAATAGAATTTGTACAGTTCTGAAAAGGAGTTCAGATATCCAACTCAAAGGATAACGATAATAAGGGCCTTCTACCCTACAGATCTGCCTCCAGGAGCCAATTATCTTTTGCCACAGGGAAGAAATGGTACACAGGCCCAGGAGCCACAGTTATGCAGTCACCCTGGAGCAAGTCAGTGGAGCAGTGCAAGGGTTTCTATGAGCTATCACCCAGCAGCCCAAGTCCCATCCCAAGTGATTGGCAAGACTAATCCATATGCCCAAACGTAAATCATTCTTCCTACACTTATGGCACTCTCTCTCATTGTTCTTGCTAAACATGTGTTCTTTGTGTGTCTTGCTGTGCACTAGAGTCACCCTTGAGGTTCACATAAATCTGATTCCACTGGTTTAAAAACACCAGAGAAATGGTAATACAAATAATTTTTTAAATGTTTGTAGTTTATTATGGCCAAGTCACGTTACTATAGAAAAAAAGGGAAAACTCTCGGAGGAAGAAAAAGGGCATTTAGAGGAAAGAAAGAAAAAGAGACAGAAAAAAGGGAGGAGAGAGAAAAAAGATCAGAGGCCAGCCAGCAGGGCATCACCTCTGTCTCAGGCCCTCCTGGATGTCCATCTTACTTTCCTACACCTGTCACAATACCACCATCTCTAAGACACAGCGTGGGATTTAGATTTATCTTAAGTTGTTCATAAGATTAATGCATATAGATTTTATGGTCTCTAGTCTAGATCTAGAACAGTAAGGAACAAACTGTTTTATGAGGGATAATGCAAGAAAAAAATACCTATAGTCAGTTTTTAAAAATATTTTCATCATGTGAATCAATTTGTTGGTTTGGCAACTACCCCCTCCTGCCCTCCCCCCGAGACATAGTTCAGAAACTAAAGGCAGAATAGCCACATCATTTTGCTGCCCAAGTCCTGATTCTAGGCTGGCTTTTGACTTGTTTTGACCAATGAAATTTGGCATATATGATGTATGAGTTCAAAGAAGGGATCAAGAAGCTTTATCAGGTACTGATCTACCATGGGAGTGACCCATCCTATGTTTAGGATGAAAGAGATGTAAGTCCCCACAGAAAGAGGAGCCACCATTCTCAAGCCACTCCCAGTGGTGACTTAATGAGCCAGTATGAAAAGAGTGTAAGACATGCGCATCAGTGTCTGAATCACAAGAAACAATCAACCACTGTTTTAAGCTATCTAGGTTTGTATATGCCAAATTCTCATTCATTCCTTCTCCTCCAGGTTCTGACCTTTAGTGAACCTATACATCGGAATAACTTTAAAATTCTGAAACTAGAAAATACAGTGGGATGTTAAAAATAAACACAGTAGCAAAACAAATCAAGAAACAGGACCCAACTAGAAAAAAAAAATTAAAATTTTCCACGTGGAGTCCTTTATTCTCCAGTGAGGAGACATGACAATTGTGTCCCTTTGAACCTTGCAACAAAAACCACGAGCTGATGAAATATGAGAGCACTGTAGCTGTGTACTTTCTCAGGACTCCAGGGGAGAATGTGGTAGTGTTTGCTGGTCGTGAGCAGGCCCAGGAGTGGTGGAGCTCTCACGCTGGTGAGGACTGGTGTGGGCAGCAGGTATGAGCTGAAGAAGAGCGGAAACGTCACTCACCGCCTGCATGGCCGAACCTCGGGGAGGGTGGGGCTCTATGAGCAGTTGAGAAGGTGTCTGTCCAAAACTTTGGATTTGAGCTTCAACAGCCTGAAAGGGGCACAGACAAGTGTGAGGGTTAAGAGAAGTTAATTACAGGCACGAGAACAAGTGCCACCCAAAGTGTTACTTCATACTTGTTTCTAGTTTCATGTTGAAAATCAACCCATGTTTCCACAGGAGACCTAGGCACCCGGCCAGGGCACTTGAGGCCGAGACCACCCTGTAGTACGGTGGAAGTTTCTACAAAACTACAGTCTTTCTCATCTTTCTCAGTGGCATGAAGCTGAGAGGAGCTATTACAATAAGAAAGCATCCCTCTTTGCTTCGTTACTGTCTTCTTGCTTTTCATTTTCCACTTGTATCATCTGGATCAACGATTAGCTGCTCTTTTACAGGCAGCTAGAAAAACTGTTGCTGCCTTGATTCTAGTCTCCATTTCAACCTGCAAGTAGAAAGGAGAGTGAAAAAACCAAACCCAGTACAGTACCTAGAAAAATGGCCTGACACTGCGTGACTTCTGCCACAGGAAGATGGTTATTGTTGACAGTCTCTCTGAACCTCAGGCTAAATAACAAAGTAAAAGCCATATGCTGTGTCCCAGCATGAGACAGTGCAGCCAGGACCAACTAAGCAGAACAGCATGTGTGTGCCCTTTGGGGAAGGAGTGTGTGTGTGTGTGTGTGTGTGTGTGTGTGTGTGTGTGTGTGTGTGTGTGTGTGTTTTGCAAAACATACCCTATTTTATGCTCTTATTGTCTACTTGGCACAGATGACTACTTCCCAGCCCCCTCAACATGGGAGAAGACTCCTGCCCCGAAGACCCAGACAGAGTTATAGTTATCTAGCTACTTTGTTTACTTGTTTATGTCTCTCCTCCCATGAAAACACAGTAGCTATGAAAGGAGGCCCTGTATATCTGTCCTGGATCTCTAATCTGAGTGTATGAATAAACGCTCAAAGACTTGTGATGAGAAAGGAAGCCGGAATACAGAGGGCCCTTGGATACCAGCAAAGCAGTCCAGTCTTAACTCCAAGACTAAAAGATAGAAAAAAAATCCCTTAAATCCGTAAGAAAATATATGTTCACCTTGTAAATATTATAACTGTAATCCCTAAGAGAGTAGGTTTTCAATTTCTGTATGCTCTACAGGACCCCATAAGAAAATATATGTTCACCTTGTAAATGTTGTAACTATAATCCCTAAGAGAGTAGGTTTTCAATTTCTGTATGCTCAATAGGACCTTCATGCTGTAAAACACTTAATAGATCATAAACAAGGAAATACAATCATTATCCAATACTAATTTCAAACTTTAATATGCTGAGGGGAACTCTAATGGTCTTTACAAGGACCTTGTAGAACAATGAAAGCATTTATTCATTTATGCATTCAGTGATCAGGAAATGCACAAAATATATAGTTTCATTAGGTCCATCTCTCCCTCCCTCCTTCCTTCCTCCCTCCCAGCAGGGTCTCACTAAGCAGTTCAGGCTGTCCTTGAACCACACACACCTGACCGACTGCTTAGGTCTTACTGTTTATTCAGTTAAGAACACTGGATGTTCTTCTAGAGGACCCGGGTTTAATTCCCAGCACCCACATGGCAACTCAAAGCTATCTGCAATTCCAGTTCCAGGGGATCTGACATCCCCACACAGACATACATGTAGGCAAAGCACCAATGTATGTAAAATAAAAATAAATAAACAAATAAACAAATAAACAAATAAATAAAGAATATATTCCTCCCATAGGAAGAAGAGTGAATGTAGTTGGAAAGTTGAATAATACTTTGAAACAATCTGTCTAGTGAGTAAAGGCAAGCTTGAAAACCTGCAGAGGATGAAAACTATGTGACAGCATCTCTGTGAGACCAAAGTGGGGAGGCAAAGCCAGCATGGGCAATGGTCAAATTCTGCACTCACAACATCCACAACCCTGTGAGCTAATGCTGTTTCCTAACCCAAGTTTAAATGTTCTTACCTATAAACTAACAATAAAAGGTTAAGTAATGTTTGGATGAACACCAGGACAAAGTGCTTTGCATAAATTAGATCCTCAATATGGAGTCAACAAATAGTCCCCGAGGGCAGCTAACAACTACTTGTTTGGAATTTACTTTCCCCGGAATTTTCCAAAGTCACTTTAAATTTTATCATAACATTATTGTGTTCATTTTATAGGTAAGGAAAGAGAAAGAGATCCTGGCTATCTAGCTTAAGATAATTAAATGGCACGGTCAAAACTTGCACCTAAGCAGCTTTCTTTTCTAGGCCAACCTGTCAATCCTTTAGCACTCCTGTTTCCTCATCTGTTAGGCACACCGTAAGGTGTTAGGGATGAGGCTGAGCACAAGAAAAACATAAGCTTGCAGATGAAAGGTAAGTATAAAACGTATGAATTATCTATTATGTCATCACCAACATTTCACTGAACAGAGTGTGTTTAGATGCAGTAATAGGACAGCATAATGAGGCAAGGGCTGGTTTGTGTGTCCACCCTTTTGACATTTTAACAGGGCCTACCAAGTTCACACTAAAAAACCTCACTGTCAAATTATCAAAAAAAAAAAAAAAAAAAAAAAAAAAGAAAGAAAGAAAGAAAAAAATTGCAAAAAAACCATCTTCATTTGTGGTGTGTGTGTGTGTGTGTGTGTGTGTGTGTGTGTGTGTGTGTGTGTGTGTGTGTGTGTGAGAGAGAGAGAGAGAGAGAGAGAGAGAGAGAGAGAGAGAGAGAGAGAGAACACATTGTTTCAGTGCTCTGCACTTAGCACCCGCTATCCGGCTTTGGGCAAATAGATTAACCTCTGTCCCCCTTCTAGAAAACAGAGGCAATCACAATACCTTGCTCACAGAACTGTTTGGAAAGTTAATAGATGATGTGTGTGAAGTTCAGCATTGCACTTAGTACATTAATGCTATAAAGCACTAAATCAAATGCTGTTGTTACTAAGTTTGGGATTCAGTGTGGTCATTCAATACAGCTGAAACAGGGAAGGAAGAAACGTTTTGAGTCTTTGTGAAGGCTCATAATGGTGGCTGGCATTCTAGAAAACTGAAATATGGCTTGGATTCTGAAGTGTATTTTTGGGCTAAGAGTCCACAGACAGAGTGATCTCTTCAGAGCTTTAGAGAGCAGTCAGAAAGCTGAGTTGAGCACCTTAATCCTGCAGAAGCTATGTGACAGAAACAAAGGGTGAGTGTGAAAATTACATCTTAAAAATCAATAGGTTGTAGAGACCGATGACTTTGAGCACTGAAGTAAAAAGACAGAACTCTCTCACTTTCCTTTTGTCTTAGCTTCCAGTTTCAGAGAGTAGTAAAGCAATGAGCAGAAGTAGGGGTTTCTGTTGTATAGACCAGTTTGACAGGAGAAAGACAGTAACTTGTCAACCTCATGGAATCTGCAGTCAAATATGCAAAAGAAAGTCCAAGCCTGGCTCTGAGCTGACAGATGGGGGTGTTGATTTGGGTGTTACTCATCCCAAAGAGAAACTGAAGCCACTTGCTTTGGTTTTGCTGTCTTGTGTATGTGCTCTCTTGCCCTCCCTTCCCTCTCTCTGAAATGAAATCTTACACGAAACCTCAATGTATAGAAAACAGGGTGTACATAGGGGGTAAGGCTCAGGGCTCTGGACCACAGATTGAAACACTCACTGATTACGCTTCAGGAAGAACACAGGAGAAACACACACAAAGAGACCTAGAGCTAAACCAGGAGGAACGGTTATACTTGAGAATCTATCTATCTGTGTTTATGGAGATGAATGGATTAAGAAATGGAATATAGGGAGTGGTGACCTCAGGGCAAGATCATACCCAGCTAAGTTTTCAACTTGTGAAAAGGAACTAAAAAAAAAAAGCTTAGAGCTGGGTGTGGTGGGGTCCACCTTTAATCCTAGAACTTGGAAGGCAGATGCTGTCAGACCTCTGAGTTTGAGGCCAGCCTGGTCTACAGAGAAAGTTTCAGGACAGCCAAGCTTAGTCAGTGAAGGACAGAAAGCTGGTGAAGATATAATTGAATGAGGGGGCCCAGCAAGGAGCAGAACTTGGCAGCTTTGGCCATGTGGCTCTGGATTTAGAGTTAAGGATAGAAGAAAGGATTTATGGAATAAGGTCGCATGTGTCAGGGGTATTATTGAATGGAAGCCTAGTAGAGAGGCCACTGTGTGAAGCTCTGAAGTTGAAGCCTGGATTGGCTGGGAGAACCCAAGATGTTAGAGATGCCAGAATCATGAGTTACCTGCTGAGGACAGCTGCTAATAGGGGGTGGAACCAGCCCAAGAGAAAGAAGTGTGTTGCAGTCAACAAAGTTGAACAGAGTTGGAGATTTGAAGAGAATTTTGACATCAGATATGGATGGACATGCAGAGTTTGGAGTTTGCCCAGCTGATTTTTGGTCTTGCTTTGTTCCAGTATTTCCTCACTATGCTCCCTTCCCTGCGATTTCGAATGGTAATGTATGTCCTGTGCCATTATATGTTGTAAGTATGTAATCTACTTTTTTATTTTGATTTTTACAGGTGATTACAGTTAAGAGATGGCATGAATTTCAGAAGAGACTTTGAATTTTGGACTTTAAAACATTGGTGAGACTCTAATAGTAGACTATGGGAACTTTTAAAGCTGGACTGAATGCATTTTTCTTTTTCTTTTTTGCATTATGATATGGCTATAAGCCTTTGGGAGTGGAATGTGGTAGTTTGAAAGAAAGTGGCCCCCAAAGGGAGTGGCACTAGTAGGAGGTATGGCCTTGATGGAGGAAGTGTGTCATTGTGGGGACAGGCTTTGAGGTCTCTTTTGTTCAAGCTTCCTCAGTGTGACTGTCCATCTTCTTCCTGTTGCCTTCAAGATGTAATAGTCTCAGCTATTTCTCCAGCACATGTGCCTGCATGCTGCCATGCTCCCAACAATGATAATGGACTGAACCTCTGAACTGTGAGCCACCCCAATAAATATTTTCTTCATAAGAGTTGCTGTGGTCATAGTGTCTCTTCATAGCAATAAAAACCCTAACTAAGAGACATGCTTAGCATGCATGAGGCTCTAGGAATATTCCTAGGACTTGCCATACACTGTTTGAAAACAAAACAAAACAAAACTGGGAAAAGATATAGCTGATGAGATAACTTTCAAAAATTTCAATTTTTTCTTTTAAACATTTTGGACAGTTTTTGTTTTGTTTTGTTTTTAAGATGGTCACAAAAGGCAGTCTAGGCTGCCCTCTAAGTCATGATCTTCTGTCTCTGCCTCTGAAGTGCTAGGATTACAGATGAGCAGCACAGTTCCTGGCTCTGAAACGTCCACTTTGAGAGAGCCAGTACACCACTGAGCACTCTGAGGAAATGCTCGTGGGATGACCACTCTTTACTGTGTCATCATGGAAATGCACCCTCTCCATGTTTGTGAGGGTATTTTCAGGAAGGCTTAGCTGAGCCTGCAAACTCCACCATGAATGTGCATGGAACCATTCTGTGGTTCCAGACTTTGACTGAATAGAAAGTAGAAAAGGAGGAAGGGAGCTGAACACCAGCATTCATCTTTCTCGGCTTCCTGACTACAGAGAAAGTGTGGCCAGCTACATTACAGCCCTACCTCCATCACAATAGACCATAGGCTCAAAACCTAAAGCCAAACAAACCCTTCTTTCAAGTTGCTTTTGTTAGGCATTTTGCCACAGCAGTGAGAAAAGTAAACAACACAGACTGTTTTAAGTGGCACAATATAGTGTGATTATCCTATCAATAACAGAGTAATGATAGATTAAATAATAATCAGTTTCTTTCTAAGTCCTCAAGGTATCAAGCATTCTTAGACCTAAATGTTTTGCTTCTTGGCTAACGTTGAGTTAGTCAAAGGTGAAAAAAGTAGGAAAGGTCTTCTTGAGTGCAACAGTAACTGAGAACACTTTAACGACTATGATCTTCAAGCTGCATAGTCACATCCTGTGTCCGCCAACCAGTCTAGACTCTCCCTATCATTTTAAAATTCACCCAATATTTTCATGCGTAACTACCCTGTAGTAGTGATCTGTGTTGGTTACAACTGTTTCTTCACCCTCTTCCGCAGCTTCTTTGGTTTTACATTAGATCAATTCTCTTTTACTCTCGATCTTTTGCTAACTTCATTCCTATGTACAAACTAACTCATCACTGAAAATTCCCTTTTTGTGCATGCCAATGTTCTCAACTGAGACCTCCTCTCCTAGAAAGGATTTCTACTAGGCTTCAAACTTTACTCTTGTTGGAAACATCTCCAAATCCAAACCCAGTGGGTTGTGCCCCTGTAGAGAGTGCTCACCCATGCCTTTGTTTGCTATATGCTATACGCCATCTCATGCCTAAAAAAACATGCTAAGATCTGGAAAAGTTCATTTTATTCTGGCATCCCTCAGGCTGGTGATTGTATGCTCAGAATCTCAGAACATTTTAAATGATACCCTTTCTCTTTAACATATAATCAGTTGTAAGGTTCTCTTGTCTTCTGAATCTGAGTCCCTATAATTTCAACCACTGGGTGTTGTGATGGTCTCTTTACTTGGTCCCTTCTAAACTCCTCTTTGTGTGATATTTCTGTGACCAATGCCACTTGAGGTTCGCAGTGCTTAACAGATGAAGGCATAAAGCTAGACAGGGAAGTCTTTCTTACTGCTTGCTCATACTGCTGACCAGAGCATGCTGTGGATATCGCTCTGTATAAATAAAACACTGATTGGCCAGTAGCCAGACAGGAAGTATAGGCGGGACTAACAGAGAGGAGAACTAAGGGAACAGGAAGGCAGAGGGAGAGACCTGCCAGTCACTGCCATGACAAGCAAGATGTAAGGTACCGGTAAGCCACGAGCCACATGGCAACTTATAGATTAATAGAAATGGGTTAATTTAAGATAAAAGAAGTAGATAACAAGAAGTCTGCCATGGCCATACAGTTTATAAGTAATATAAGCGTCTGAGTGATTATTTTATACGTGGGTTGTGGGACTGCGGGGGCTTGGCGGGACCTAGAGAGAAGCTCTCCAGCTACAAGAGCATGTACCTGATCTGGCCTTACCAGAAACATTATCTTTCACAGAGTGGATACTCTGCCTCTTCAGTACACTGGAGGGGCCAGAGTATCATGTGTTTCTGTGATGCACAGCCAAGAGAACAATGCCTCATGCACAGTGCTTATGGAACAAAAGGATCTGTTGAGTGCTAGGTACAACAAGCTAGCTCAGGAACTAGATGACTTGTCTAGGGTTCTGTGCAAACAAAACCAGATTTGAGAAATGAAGAAAATTAAAAAAAAAAGATTTATTTATTTATTATTTATTCATCTATCTAGCTATTTATTTATTGAGACAGGGTTTCTCTGTGTAACATCCTTGGCTGTCCTAGAACTCGCTTTGTAGACCAGGCTGGCCTCGAACTCACAGAGATCTGCCTGCCTCTGCTTCACAAGTGCTGAGTTTAAAGGTGAGCACTACCACACCCAGCAAAATTTCCATTTATTTATTTATTTGTTTGTTTGTTATTTATTTACTTATTTTCCAGAGCTGAGGATCGAACCCAGGGCATTGCACTTGAAGCGCTCTACCACTGAACTAAATCCCCAACCCCCAAATATTTATTTTTTATGTGTATACATTTGTGTAAGTGATTGCTCTGTGTGTGTGCACGTGCGTTCATATACATGCTGTACACACATTCTCTCTCTCTCAGAGGTCAGCTGGGGTTATAGGCAGTTGTGAGAACCGAACCCTGGACTTCTAAAAGAGAACATGTGCTCCTAAACATTGAGCCATCTCCCCAGACCTGAGGATTATTCTTGATGAGGGCAACATGAGAGCATGGTAGATGATGGGGAGCATTAAGTGTAGATGCATGTCTGCTACCATGGAGACCAAATAGGTCTCTGTGGGCAGTGCTGAAACAAGTCACTGAGGCAGTAATTCCAGTCCCAAATCCCTTGAGGGACATGACAATACTCCAGTGTCTCACTACAGCAGTGACTGTTAAGGTACAGTGAGAATTCATGGAGGAATATTATGTGTGATCTGAAAAGGCCCCTTGGGTAAGTCTGTTTACAATTCTCTCTCATGTTTCCATGCAGCCTTTGGAATAGAGCAACAGACAATGTAGGGAATGTTGGGGCTGTAACTGAGGTTGGAAATCATAGGCCATATACAGATATTTAGACCTGTATGAAGTTCAGTAATGTGAGTTGGTAACAGGGTAGCTTAACAATATCAAATGCATAACCTGTTATTAATGAACTCATCTTCAAATTCAGAGCTTTACTTTCAAGGATCTTTTCTCAAAATTTGTTACATAAAATTCTTATTTTGATATGGGGTAATGAATCTCAATTTACCTGTTAACCAACTTCATTGAAAATAACATCTTTGGCCTGAGATTATCTCAAACAGAGTTAGTCTAGGTAATGAGCTAGATAGATTCATTGAAAAATAAGACAGTATACTTGTCTATTAGAAATTTAAATTTTTACTTTTAATTTAAGGCTATACAGAAAATGAAAACACACTACAATGTCCAAAATTCTGAGCACTAGCTGGCAGCCCTCATGATTTTCTGAGAGGTTGAACATATCTCAACTTGCAAGATGTTTAGTTTTAAAGTGGCAATTTGATGACGTGACTTCCTAACAAAAATTCTCCTATCCACTTTCTTGATCACTAAGTAATGGCAGAGTCCAGGGCCAGGCACTCAGAGCGTGTAATCAGATGGGCTTGGTTCAAATCTCAGCATTCATGTATTAGCTGAGTGATGTAGGGAGTTTTTAACCTTTGGTGTCTTAATTTCCATATCAGAAACCTGTAATAACAGTTCTGGGTACTGTATTGAGATGCTCAATAAAGGAGTAACTAAGATACTGTAAGCACTTAGAATGGGAGTAGGTATAGTAAGCCATCCACAAGCATGTGATGTTATTGCAGCAAAAATATAAAGGACTTAAAACATAAACATAGTATCTGGTTGGGGTTTAATCAAAAACTTCCCACCATTAAGAGAAATAATCAAACAGTGGTTTGGATCCTGCCAGCATCCTCTCACATCCTCTAATGTGACCAGTGTCATTTGCCTTTAAATCCTTAAAATATTTCTGTTCTCATTTTTTTGTTTTGTTTTGTATTCCTTTCCTCTCTCTGTGAGCTCCCTTCTTTATTGTGTAAGGCTGGCTCAGGCCGCTCTGGCTTTGTGAGACCTTTTTTGACCTCATCTGGACTATCTGTGCCCCTGCCTGATTGTTCTTGGGGCAATGGAACTACCCTGTTTATCTAATGTACTAATTATTGAATGGTTTTTAATTTATTTTTCTGTCTTAATGCTTATACCATAAGTCTTCTTAAGAATACAGACTGCCAAGTATTTCTATGTTTCTGACGCTTGTATATAGTTAGGTGTGTAGTAAATATTTACCGAGTGAATAGCCATAGACATCACCTTAATTCAGTAGAGACACAGCTAAAAGATTCACTATGACCAGTGCAGAGCAGCTTGGTATTGAGCAAAACATTCAGTTAAACATTTTTGCTAAAAGTTTGGGTTATTATATAATATTCTTGTTCATCAATTCCCAATTATTTCTGTAAATAGTTTGTTATTACTTTCTGTAATAAAAACTGAGCCCACCCAGAAGCATTTCAGATATTGAAATATAGAATAATAAAAAGATCATGAAATACCTCAAGATATTCCAGTAAAGTCACATATTTAAATTTTATAAATAGCATCTCAAATATTACCTGGAGACCTTATTAATGGATCTCCAAGTGGACATGTGTTGAAGCCATGTTTAACAAGCTGCTCATTCATATTGTGTTTGTGCCAACTACCACATACTTGAGTGATTTTATAGCTATATATAAAGCAGCCACATACATATCTATATAGTCAGAGACAAGAAAGATGGGGGATGTTTTAACTTAGTAACAATGCATTTGGCTTTTGCTTAAGACTATCTCAGTCTCTGAACTAAGCTTTTTAATTTAACTAAGAGAACAAGTTAACTCAGCACAATGCAGTAACCAACAATAAATGCAGAGTTTTACTTTGAGGTGGGGGTTAGGATAGAAATAACATGAACATATGGCTGCAGTTAATATGTATGCCCCTTTTTAAAGCACACAACTCTGATATTGCGTTTTATGTCCTATATTTTTGCATCTAAAAGCACTATAAAATTAGAAAAGGGCAACACAAACTTAATAATTTATTTACAAACTACCTTTGTCAATATGTTTACATTTTCTGACTTCTCCAAAGCTAGGCCCTAGAAAGTTGTTAGGTGTGGTCCATGGAACCCCACTACTTAAGCAAAGTTCCCTCTTTCCCTCTCCGTATCTGAACACAAACCAGGGAAGAGGTTGTGGTTCTTGCTGTGTCTGACCGGCTAGCTGATGCCCCAGTACCCTCCAGAGCCACTGCTGAAAAATTTGCTTTGATATCACATGAATATGAACCAAGTGACAACGGAGTCATTATATATTTAACTTTGCACTCTATTCTTAAAGGACAAAAGTCTCAATAGCATCAATTGCAAAGGCCAAAGAAAGGGTCCACACAAAGGCTCTGACAAAAGAGAGATGAAAATCCCCAAGGAGGAAACTGTCGACATAATATACATGGCCTTATTTGGATACTATTTCCAGCTGATGAAAAGTCAAACAGGCAGAGTGTAGTTAAAACCATTTACAAACCTGACCAACCCCTGCCTCCACTGCTCAACCTAAGGAAAGAAACCGTTACTTTTTAGTAGTCAGTGCTAAAGTTCACAGAACTGAAAACGGAAAGGCTGGGATGTAGTTCAGTGGAAGGGTGCTTGCCTAGCATGTGAAGACCTGAGTTTGAGCCCCAGAACTGAAAAATAGGACAATAAAAATTTTAAAATGGCAGTTAAAGCCTAACTCAAATTAAATTCTAAGTGACCCAGAAATACACAGCTAATAACAAACAGAACTGAAACACCATAGAGTATAATCATTACAAACAGAAACAGCCTTTCTGGGGGGAGATGTAATTTTTTACATGAGGCTACAACAGGACAAAGAGTAGTTAATGTGTAAGTAACACACATAAAAGAGGGAGACAGTAGAGAAATAAGTGAAATTGAGGACGGGTGAGTCTATCTCATTTAAGAATTAAAAGACAGCAACACTGGACATAGAGAAAAATATCTAAAAATTCAGGAGCTGGATTTTTATGTTTATAGATAGGACTACTGATTCCACATCTGTAAATATTCGTAAGAAAAGGATCACATGGAGGCAAACACATTTAAATATAAAAGTGTTTGCTGTAACACTCTTAGAACAATAAAAAGTTTTAAAAAATAACCTAAATTAATGATGATAATGGAACACTATTTAAGTGAGTTTCTGGGAGCAGGGGTGCATGTTTTTAATCCCAGCACTTAGGAGGCAGAGGCAAGAGGATCTCTGTGAGTTCCAGGCCAGCTTGGTAACACAGTGAGACCCTGTCTCGAAACAAAGAAACAAACAAACAAAGAAACAAACAAACAACGTGAGTTGAGCTGAATGTACCCTATGGGAAAACTAATCTAGAATATACTGATAAAAAAATTCTAGTCACATTTAGTATACCTAAAGTACGACCTTATGTAAATAAAAATATATTGTTAGACACATTGTTACATATGCTACATGTGAGTATACAAATGCATATGAGGAACATCTTAATGTTCAATCTGGAACCATACGTACCAAACTAGCAGTAGCTCTTCCTTCAGGGGATGGAACGATGAAAAGATTGGTAAAAGAAAATATAAACTTTCTTTACTATTATATCGTATACAAGGATAGCTTATTTTTAAAGTAACAAAGAAGTCTAAAAAAGTCTTAGAAATCTAAAGAAAGGTCTGCCACTGTTTGAGATACTTTTATGAAGCTTAATTTATCCACGAATGAAACAGTCAGAAATATATTTTAACAACCCAGGAATCTCAGTTGATAGGTCAGTCAAAAACTTATTTCTATTTGATGACAAGGAGGCCATATTTTTCATAAGATTTTAGTATTATTTAAGATTAATTAAATATAAATATTTAAGAAGCATGACACTCTTTAACATAAACATCCAAACAACACTAAAAATGTATCGGGTAGCTGGAGGCATATATACACATCTCATAATGCTATAAAGTCCAAAACAGCCGCAGGCTGAATAAAATGAAACTTGGTTAAAAATGAGAACACAATGAGAAGACTAGATAGAGGGATGGTTACGGAGAGAAAGCAGCGTTTTTTACCAGTGGTTCTGTCAAACGATGCTATGGAGGGAGACACACGTGCAGAACATGAAGAAACTCATTTGTGGAAAGATACAGATTTTCCTACTAACACTTCAGAACTGAGCCCATACATTCCAAGCACACTCAGCCGAAGCCCAGCCCCAGACTTAGTAGTCTCCAGTTCTTGGAGCTGTCCATCTACTATAGCATAATCCCAGCTGCCAATCTGAAAGAAACCAGCTAGTCAGGGCAGATACAACCAAGAAAAACAAATGTCACTCAGTAACGCTCAGCGGCACTGCGCTCATGGATAATTTCAAACAGTATCTCTGACTAGAACGCTGATGTGCTCTTTCTAAACACCTCCATCTCTGGCTACTGGAAGTCAGGAGATAAAGGCGCCTGCTTCGGAAAATAAGTGGAATGTCTTCAAAGAAGTGACCAAGGCCAACAGTAAGCACAGTGAGCACACAGCAAGTTCTTAACAACACAGCATCACTGTGCAGCTAACAGTTGCATTCAGAAGGTGGGTTATTCCTCAGACCCCAACTATACTTCCACCATGTCAAGTGGAGATGCAGGGACTGAGTCAGCTGTACATCTGGTAGGAAAGCGCCAGTCTATTTCCCTCAAAATATCTGTGAGCATCCATTGTGTCAAACACCAAAGTGAGATTCACTGAGGAATTTGACTGCAGGCTGCCTAACTGAAAACCTGAAAGACCCCTCAGCACATACAATCGTCGCAGAGACAGAGTCGGAAGGACAACAAACGTATGCAGAATATAGTTTACTGGACATTATAACGATGTGTCTTTGAGTCAAGTGTTTCCCCTATACTGGGAATTTTATGGGCTTCTTTGCATTCTAAGTAAACCTTTTCATCTTACTAGAAATTAAATAAAACTATTATAGAAAATATATCATACTGTCAAGTAATTTTATGTAGATTTTTCCCCAATCTATGCCATCCTTTTCTTTTTTAATCTTTCTAAAAAGTTTCCATTTAGTAAGAAACTTAGTGAATAAAATTGAGTAACAGTATAAAGTGGAGATGGCCTGAAGGAAATGGGTTCACTCATGAGGCAGAAGGACAGAGAGAAGCTCAGGGTTCCTGAAACACTGACGAGGATTAAAGATCAAAACAAAACGTGAAAACATGCATCCTTTGCTTTATATCATCTACTATGTAATTCAACTACTTACTTACTCACTTAAGTGATGAGCCTGAGTACACACAAAACTGAGCAGTAATGACAACTTTGATGCTTATTTAGTCAATTGAAGGAAACTTTGTCATTATTGCGGTTTTGATGTACAAGGAAGTCTGGCAAAATGTCAATGTTTTTTAATGTAGATTTTTCAATTAAAATTGGACTAATCCTGGCTGTTTATTTGGCTTTTCATTGTACAGTTCCTGCCCTGCACTGTGTCAAAAATGCCATCTGTGCAACACACTTCTGGCTAGTGATGTTTCAGGACTGTTTCTGTAGCACTTGTGAGTTGCGGATGCATGAAACTGTAACTTAGGGCATCCAATACTCCTAATTTACTATATTGCTCAACCACTGTAATCCTGTTGTCCTGGCTTTAAATCTCACTGCAGTCACAACAAAGACTCCTGCCCCACCTGCTTAGGATGGGCTTACAGACCACTCCCACAACGTATTCAACAAATGTTAACAACGCTATAAATACCAATTGTGTTTATGCTTTCTGAAAGATTCACGGCCAGTGTTCTACAGCAGTGCTGAGCTGAGCTGAGGCTGACTCCCACCATGAGAGTGATGGAATTCTAAGCCAAAAATGCTTTTCCTTGGATAAGATATCTGATTTGCTACTGCTGTCATGAAACTGGGGTCATGTAAACTTAAACACGGCTGCTGCTTCTTTAGGAAAACAGAGCTTCTCAGAGTGATTAGGAGTTGCTAAAACAGCCCCTGGAAGGATAAGTCTGTGAGAGGCCAGCACAACCACTGACATGAAACACAACTCAGGGAGTGTTCAGGCTTGACTTTCATGCTACAAGACCTACTGTAGATAATTCTTTAAATTGAGTAATATCTTGGCTCTCTCTCCTCTTCTGTATCACAGTAGATGGAGCTGGGATTTATTTTCAAAAGAAAATCAATTTTAATTTCTGAACACATAAAAAGTGACACTGTCTTTGCTTGAAAAGTAAAGGAGAAAATAGCATTTCCGTAAGAAATCTAGCGAGTGCACACAGCAATCTGCAAGGTGAGAAAGCAGATAATTCTGTTCACACTAACTCTGTTCCTCTGCCACAGCCCACAGTGGCCTGGGCCTCCACACATATGGCCAGAATCTACCTAGGTCTGTCTCATTCCTTCTTATCAAAGCCTACTGTCCGAGCCTGGTCACTGACATTGAATTGATTGGGAAGGGCTATTTGAGAAGAAAAAAAAAAGAGAAGATTTGTAGTCAAATAAATCATCTCTAACAGGGCAACTCCAGGTGGCATGAGGATAGCACCAGTTAACAGAGCCCGAGCTGGGGCAGAAGCTTTCCAGCCCATCTTTGCACTGCGGGATTTTTTGCAATGTTTAATAGTTAAAATTTATTGTTTTTAAACATACACTTCTAAATCTCTTTGTGTAAATTTGTATGCACACAAGCACATACACATACGTACACACACACACCCTAAACTTCCTTCCCCCACAGGGTAATGGACCTAGGATTTAGACTTTAGACTTTATAAAGCTTAGTCCAAAAGTGGTCTCACTTCTACATAACCACAACAAGGATGATAATTATCAGTAATACATCTAAATTTCCCTAAAAGTAGAAAATTATTCTCTTTTTTTCCTGTTAAACACCATGGGAGATATGAAGAAATAAATTGCTTTAATTATATTTAAAAAACCTGTTCAGTTGGTTAAATAATGAAATAAAACAAAAACTGATATTGAAAGTGAGCTGATTTTATTTGAGTCAGGCAAAAGAAAATAACATTTATTTTTCCCCTGATATTTATGTGAAGATAGCTTAGTGGAATACCATACCCTGGCCACAAAGGATGGTAGAAATAGCCCACTCTGGAAAGCAACCACAGAAGAGCCCAAAGTTACTATACATATTCCCATCTTGCACACATTTCTAGTGAAGATTTCTAAGCAGGTTGGTCTTTTCCCTTCAAAAAAAGGAAAAAGAAAGAGTTGTGTCCTCACAAATAGATGAATTTATCTGTTTTCTCATACTCTATCATTACAATATCACAGAGATTTTCATTATCTTTTAATCTTCAATAATCCAATAGGCAAAAAAAATGCCACTGTTTTTAAATTCAAAGTTTTGGGATACTAGTACAGACTATTTATATATGTTTTCTCTCTAGTATTTGTGCACTATCTGTCCTTAGCTTTTTCTTTATATACAGAAACTTCAGTTCTCATGTGAGGAGCATGCCAATTTCTGTGATTTTCACCTTCCTCATTGTAAGGTTATGAAGCTACTCACCTATGTTACATGCTAAGTCCCAATCTCACATTTTATATCTAGATACTCTTTATTTTAAATAAGTATCTGTTATACATTTGGAAATTCTTTCACTATGATGTGAGGATGGGACCATATTAGTTTATGTTCTTAATTATTAGGCAGCTCTCCTGACATTACACACTGACTAAAATCACCCTTTGCTTGTGATTTAAATCACTACTTGTATCACATCTTCCAAGTGTACGGTGTCCACTTCTGGAAGCCTTATGTGGATCCACTGAACCTGAATTCCTTCATTAGACATGCAGTTTTGACTACTACAGTTCATGTTTTCTTGTTCATCACATTCAGTTCTAAACAATTCTTGTGTGAGACAGAACAGGAGGGGAACAGAACACGTAGGCATCTGGACACAATACCAGAATTGAGAACAACAGCTTGAGAAGAGAAGGAGAATAGAAGGAGAGCATGGACACTGAGGAAGAACTGCTGGAGGCTTCTTTAGGGCCAAAAGCAGAAATGCTCTGAGCTTTTATGTGTGGTGCTGGTGATAGAAGCCAGGGCCTCAGACATGCCAGTCAAGTACAGTACCGCTGAGCTACAGCCTTATCCCTGAACAGAAATGGTTCTTAAAACAAAAACAAAAACACCGCTTGATTATGTAGGTTCTGCAGATGAAGTCAGGTCATTGTCAGGTTTGGTGACAAGCACTTTTACCCACTGAGCCATCTCGGTGGCCCTCAGGGTTTTAAAAAGTTTCTATCTCACCTGCTAAATGCCATCAAGGAACTGTCTCCTAAGGCATTAAGGCCTAGAGAATGAGCTGTCCATATCGGGATGAAGTAAAAACAAATCACATGTGAATTAGGTGAATTCTGGGTAAGTAAAGGTATGGAATAAAGACTTAATAGGAAAACCATGCCTACAAATACAATTATAAATACTACAAAGAAATGGAAAAAAGATGTATATTAAACTTTTCAAAAAAAAATGTTGTAGAATAAATATTTTAAAAACAATTACATTTTATAAAGTAACAACATTCACTTTTGCTCACATTTCCTTCGGAAACCTGATGAGACTATGTTGGAAGGAGGAGAACTTACTGAGTCAAACCAAATTTAGCAAAATTAATAACAATAACATGACCTGCTTTTACCTATTTATCTCTTGTCTGTGAAAGAATATATATAAGACTGTGAAAATAGAGAAGGTTAAAATGGGGACACAGAACAAGCAGTAACAAGAGAGGAGTGCACAGAGTGGAGGGTGCTCGAATAATCAGCTCAAGAAAAGAATTCACACTGTAGTTGGGGGTCACAAGACACTTGAAAACAGACAGCATATCTGACTGAAAAACACTCCTTTCTGGTGTGTGATGTATGTAAATGGAGACTTCTATATTGACAACACAGCTGTTTTCTAAAAATTAAAAACAACATAAAAGTTTAATGTGCTGCACACAGGCTGTTCCACTGATTACTCCTCTTCTCCTTATGGTTATCATTTTTATCGTTTAGAGCTCTTTTTATAGAGAGATTATTTTTATGATCACTTACTATGCTATCTATCTATCTATCTATCTATCTATCTATCTATCTATCTATCTATCATCTATCTATCCACACAAACTATTCACTCTGGAATGGCAACTTCCTACAGAAGAGCTGAGCTTTGGCAAGCAGCAGGCAGACACATGTTTTGTGTGTGGACTCCTTGCCTGCATGTGACATGTGCCCAAGTGACATGTGACAGTGAGGAAAAGGCTCACAACCACACTGAGTGGACAGCAGCAAACAAAGGAAGCACAAGCACAGTTGCTGAAAGAAGTGACCCGGTATAAAAATGGATTTTGTGCCTTCAGAGAGATACATACACATCCTTCTCCCTTCACAGAGACCCGAGAGAGAGAATGCTTCAGGGTAAGTCAAGTGAGTATGCAAACACACTAACGTTAGGGAAGGGAAAGCCCTTTACTAAAAATTCACAAGATGGGTGTGGCCTGTGAGTCCATAAATGACAGGAGCTGTGCAACTGACAGGGTCCTTATCAAGACTTGACTTGGATGCTAACCTGGCATGGGGCTCACAGATGTGTCTGGCTATGGGAGTGGGAGCTGCACCCCGACTATCTGTTTTGCTGGAAACAGAGTTTATGAACACAGGCAGCGTGTAAGTCTCCTCTCTAAAATCCTTCCCTGTCACCTTATTTCTCTTCAGCCATCCCTGTTCTCTTCACAGCACATACAACTGAAATTATAGTCTGTATTGTTGAGTTCATTTCTGTAAGTCCAATTAGAATCTGAGATTCATGTGAGTGGGACTTTCCCTTACTCAGCTGTTTATCTTCAGTAATGGCAACAGAATGAGCATTTGTGTAAGAAATGAATGACAGAATTTCTCCAGCCCTTTCTGCCTTTATCTCGTCAAGTTAGCCTAGACCTACATTTCCCCATCTCAACATCCCTTTAGCGGCCCCGCCTGTGATCCTTTTCATACATTTCACCATAAGAAATACACACACACACACACACACCTTTTTTGCTTATCCTTTTTCTGCATTTATTCTCCTGCCATTTAAAATACAGAAAAACATGTGGAAAGGAAATAAACATCCATCACTATGCCAGCTAGTCCTATAAAGTTCATCCTATCCTTCATATAAATGCACATAAAGTGAATCTTGAAGCCATCCCACCTTGAACATACATGCTGAATATACATGTCCTTGCACAATACTAATATGGTCCAACCAAAGTTGAGGCAACCTTGCTCCCTCCCTTCAATACTTATCTCTGTGCTCTGGAGTTAGTTCCTCTCCCCTTTTTCGGAGACATTCTTTTCTCCTTTCGAATCTTTCTAATGAAACATGGTCAAACATCTACTCTTATAAAAAGTCTCCTTAGATGGATAGCAAATGGGTAATAAGTATTGAACCCCTGGTTATTGGGTGTCCTTGGCCACCGATGTCATAAACAAATTGAGCCAAATTAATAAGGCTAGGTTTAATAAACAGAGCAAAGCAACTCCCAGGTGACTCCTGGGAAGGCGTGAGGGAGAGCACACCTCAGGTCTGGTGACCAGGTCTTAAATATCCTGTAGACGGGTCTAGAGCAGCCCTGGGGGAGACGCTGACCCTTGGCAGGCTTTTTGAGGGCAGGGTCTGCAGAGGGCAGCTCCAGGGAGCTGGAGATTCTCAACATTTGTACGAAGACTTCTTTTGTAGTGACAAAAACTGTTCTTAAAGTAGACGATGGGGATGCTTATATGTTATGAATACACTAAACTGTATTATATACTGCCAACAAATAAACTGTATCATATGTAAATTATATCTCAATAAAGCTGTTAAAAATTCTCCCTCAGACCTGAGGAGAAAGTTTTTTTTTTAAATTAAATGTATACATTTATAATGCTCAGTAACAAAAAGATATATATTCTTATTCCAGGAATATCATGCAGCTACCAGTCTTAGGAAATCACAAGCCATGTTTACTTAATGAGTGTAAAAATCTAACACGTAGGTGTAACATGTGTGTAATATAAAAATAACCATGGGAAATAAGGGAAAAGCTATACAGTTAAGGAATTTTTGATAATTACCTGGATTATGAAAAATGAAGTAAATGAATTCTAATCTTTTAAAAATTGTCTTTAGAAAATACGTTATGAAAAAAATAAGCATTGAAATTTTATTTGGTATGGTGGTTCCTCAAAAAATTAAACACGAAACTACCATATAGCCAAGAATATACCCTAAAGAAATAAAAGCAGTGACGTGGGTAGATACTTGTACATCAAAGCTCCTAGTTCTCATAATAGCCAAATGTTAAGAACAGCTAAAACACCTACGGATGAGTGATGGATAAACAAAATATGGTGTGCATATACAATGAGATATTATTCAGCCCTAAGAGGGAAGGAAATTCTTATTCAAGATACAAGATGGATGAAACCTAAAGATACTATGCTAAATAAAATAAGCCAGACACAAAGGGGCACATATTATGGTTCTTACTCATATGAGGTATCCATAATAAAGAAATGCAGTGTCATGGTCATCAGGGTCCAAGAAGAGGATGGTTATTGTTTGTTTAATGCAAACATAGTTTCAGTTTGGGATATAAAATTTTTCTGTACATGGACAGTGGGAATAGTTTGCACAATAATATTATTTTTTAATTTTTTCTGCACTGGAGATTGAGCCCAGGGCCTTGCACATGGTAGTCACATGCTCTGCCTCTGAGCTACACTCCCAGTTCTATGTGAACATTCTTCACACCACTAAAGTGCACACTTAAAAATGGCAACAATGGTAAGTTTTACATACAATTATTTTACCACAATAAACCCTTCATTTGAAGTTATAATGTGTTTATTTTGTTACAGTTAAACTATGTAATTTAGTTCAAAACTGTATTCCAATTATCTATCCAATGTCTGAATGGCATAGGCCCAGATCAAAATATCCAACCTAACATGTCAATTGTCTCATTCTCTAAACTTAAATCCTGAAATCGGTCAGAATATTGTGGAATATTCCTTTACACCGTATGACTATGTGTCGCTGTGACTGGTTTAATAAAGACGCAGACTGGCTAATAGCTGAATAGGATAAAGTTAGGTGGGAGAGTCAAACTGAGATTGATGGGAAGAGGGAGAGTCATGAGCAGACACAGAGAGAAAAGACAGACATGCCATACTGAGAAAAGTTACCAAGTCACATGGCAAAGAATAGATAAGAAATATGGGTTAATTTAAATGTAAGAGTTGGCTAGTAACAAGCCTGAGCTATTGGCCAAGAATTTACAAGTAATATTAAGTCTCCATGTCAGTTATTTGGGAACTGGAGGCCAAGAAAGAAAAGTCCCCCTACATAACATGGTTACTACCAAAGACACAGTGGGCATTCCTAGATGTCGCTGTCAACATGGCACAGCTAGTCACATCTTCCTATGTAAACATTCAGTTCCCCAGACACACTAGCAATATAAGAGGACATGTGAGCTAGGCCATGATATTGTAATGAGAGAAGTATTTCCATTATTATGAGAAATTATACTAACACTCTTCTAGAATTGTAAGTGTAAATAAAAAATATAGCAAATATATATAAAATATAGTACTCATCTTTGGAAATTATTGGTGTGTGTGTGGGGAGGGTGTCAATTCAAAATGAAAACAGAGAGCCAATCACACTGAGTAAGATAAAGAGGAAATGGCCAGTTGGCTAGCTATGACAGACACAGGTTAAGAGCCATTTTTGTGACATATATTAAAGCATAAGGTTTAATGACATGATAGGTAGAGATAGTAACATCATCTCAGACACAAAGAGATGATTTTAAAAATGAGCACCTCACTTCACATGTTTAGAGTAATTCCATGAATTTCAAATTTCAAACTATAAGAGGTTATACACAGCAATGTAAAAAACATGGTATGTTTAGTAAAACAGAAGGATCTAAAAGCCAATTCTGGAGTATAAATTCAGATATAAGCTGATTATATAGGGAATTTATTCTAAGATAATATGAAAAAGGAAAAATAGGCTGAATGTTACAGAATCACTGGCACATATTAGAGTCAGTAGCACATGGCAAATACTGTTTACGTGTGTGTGTGTGTGTGTGTGTGTGTGTGTGTGTGTGTGTGTGTGTGTAAGTGTGCATGCATGTGCGCATGCACATGTGTGAGCACATGCATGGTATGTGGAAGTCAGAGGAAAACTTGTGAGAGTTGGTTCTCTGTTTTCCACTATATGGGTTCCAGGCTCAGTCAGAGTCAAGCAGCCCTGCCCTGTGAGCATACCGGCCTGCCTGACATTTGCTATTCTAGTCTAAGAATTAAATCATGCATTGTTCAATAGTATTACTTGCGTGCTGCTTTGACTTCAGTGTCATATAGAGTCCCATGATGATCTGAATCATAAAGTCAATGGTTACTCCAAATAAGGTGCGCTGGAGGAATATTCACGCACAGTTGGAGGTGTAGCTCAGAAGCAAAATATGTGCCCTGAGCTCGATCTCCAGTGCCAAGTTCACTAAACTGAGAGATTGAAAACATTAAGAGTTAACTAACCCAGTTCTCTGTCTCCACAGTTTTTAAAATGTGAAAAACAGAAACTCACAATATGTACAATTTAGGGCAAAAGAAACCTAATATGCAGTGCTTTTGTTTACATACTAACATTTATCTAGCATATAAGTCAAGTGATAATATGCTAATTTATTTCAGTATGTATTTATGGATGTTCATCATAGTTAGGTAATAAAATTACAGAGGAATGCACCAAGTCCTGGTGAAAACAGGACACCTTACACGCTGGAAGAAATGTACCCTTCAAAATAGACATCTACCCTATGTCATGTTTTAAGTGTCCATTTGTTTTAAAATCATATCAATGTTTAAGGTTGTATCTGTGCAATTATATGATTTTTCATAGAAGGCTAATACATTTGGGGGTATATAACTAGATTAGAAACAGTAAAAAAAAATTATTCAGAAATTTGGGTGAACACTGTATTTGCCAAGATCCTGTTTTAGTGTTTTTTCAGAAAATACTTGACAGGATAAAGCAAGCCTCATTACTGTCTAATGCCGAATAACTAAAATGACAGCAAACCCCCATACTTTAACCCACTATTAACATCCACATGGATTTGTATGCACTGATGAACTATATTGAAACATGTTTTATTGCATTTTGACTTATGCTCACAATTGTATAGTGAATAAATGACTGTTTTCCCAATATTTCAAACTATGTGAGTAGCTTCTAAACCCATAAAAATTAAAAATCTGACCGAGATCCCTTAACAAGTTCAAACTATGAAAGCTCTCATTTTATACTAAGTCATACTAATTGGGAAAAAAAAAGCTCCAGACTCAAGTTCCCGCTAGGTGATTAACCGACAGTTTGTCCTGCCTCAGTCTACCCACTTTGTTTCAGTTTCTCCATCAGTTACTTGGAAGATAGGGAAATGAGATCAATATTATGAAGCTGGCAGACTCATGATAATGAGTTTCCTTCTGAGTAGGACTTACCTCTCTCAACACAGGGTCTGTTATTGAGTTCAGGCTGACTGCTCCTTCATAGGTTAGGTAATAGAACACGTTGAGGGCTCGCACTGCCTCTGGCCCTTGTTGTTTATAGCCAAAAATAAGATCAATCCATTGGTGAAGCTGGCAGGAAACAAATTCACTCTCTAAGGCCTGAAAAACAATATAGACCATATCACTATGCTGAACCTTATTTTAAAAACATAGAGATTTAGAACAACAGTAAAGCATAACACTAAACTTACTTCAACATTAATAACAACAACAAAAAACCCCAAAACTAAAAACAAAACAAAAAAAACCCAGGTATGGCAGCATGCATCTGTTCCTACTTGAAAAGCTGAGGCAGGGTGATCATAAGTTTTAGGCCAGTCTGAGTAACACAATGAGACCTAGTCTTAAAAACAAACAAAACCAAAGCAATGCAAGGGGGATGGCTCAGTCAGTTGAGTGATTACCTGAGCACAATCCCTAGTACCTATATTAAATGCCACGTGTAGTGACACACATCTGTGATAGAGCTAGGGGCAGAGACAGGAGCATTCCAGGAGCATGCTCGCAAGCCAGCCTAGCTAGCTGAATCTGCAAGCTCCAGATTCGGTGAGGGATCCTGTGGGAAGGGCAGGGGAAGGGAAAAGAAGGGGGAAGAGAAGGACAGACAGAGAGCAAAGGAACACTGTGGCTCAGATGTAGTTCAATGCAGACTGTGTACTTTGTCCTTGTGAGACCTGGTATTCAATCCCAGTACTGTAAAAAACAAACAACAACAACAAAAACCCTGACACTCTGTTTTCTACTGAATCTGTTCTGCTCTGTATATATGAGAAACTTCCTGGCCCTCATCATGCTAAGCTGTAGTAATCACTTTGGCATTCTCCCACTACATTGTAAGCACTATAAGGACTGGGGCTGGGCTTATCTTGGTTATACTCGTAAATCAGGCTTGACAGGCACTCAATTCATGCTTCAAAGAAAGGAGGTCATAGATAGAGTAAAGGGCAACTTTGGGAAAGCAAATGCAAAAACATTAAACATTTTCTATTCACTTGGGATATTCACATTTTTCTCAAATTAAAACATGTCTCCTGCAACTACAACCAAATTATTTAGTTATTTTGATTGTGTTTATAATAACAAATTAGATTTTGTGGGGACTTATAACAGCTGAATTTTTATTCTATGTATCAGTACCAAACCAAACACTTTATGCTATTAACTGTGCTCAATAAATAATAAATGAACATGATCAAATATTCACTTGAAATGCTGGGCACAAAATTCCCTTGCTATTCATCATTATATTCCCATTTACTAGTACTGTGTGCCAAATACAGTTGGTACCACTAACTGTGTGCTGAATTGAGTAAAGTTAGGAATACCAAGGCCAGAGACGTTTTAGGAAGCTATTCCTCTTTATACTGTGTAATACGATTCAAAATTATTCCAACATCAAAATTCAATACTAAGTGGTTAAGGTTTTCCAACAAATAATGCTATTCAAAGTTAATAGAGCTGTCAAAGTTAACTCTGAAGCATAACTAAAAATATTTCAAATTATATTTGGTAACAAATCTCAATGAAATTAGTTTTAGCATTGAAACTGTATGATTGTGATATACTTTCCTGGCAGTGTACTATTAGTATCATAATAAGATGTCTGTAAGTTCTAAGGTGCAGTTGGCTACATCTTTTTTCTCTTTGGTGTTAGAGACTGAACCTAGGGTCTTGTGCATGCTCCATCACTGACCTCTAATCCTTAGCCTCAAAGGACTAACTATAAAAGCAAACATCAATGAAGTATAAACCATATTGGCACAAATGATAGACACATTAGTTCATAGGTACACATGTGTAAAAATTCTTATTGAAACTAGTACTGTGAATAAGAAAGATGTTTATAGCTAAATACAATGTTTTCTTTAAAAAACATTCAACCTGGGCTTGTAATACTACCAAATATAAAACATTATTCTCTAAATAAATCTCTATGAACTAACTAGGCAATTCTTACATTCTAATGTATACATGAAATGAAACAGGCCTAAAAATATCTAGCTAGCTTCCCCTGTGAGAGCTACTGTCTTAGACACCTATTATCAAATTCACCATATCTGCCACTTTCATAGAGATGGTAAGGAAGCATAAAACTACTTCACATTATACTTAACATAATATGAGGGTTTTGATAATCAAATAAATCCCTATTTTAATCACATAAATTTAAAATGAGTTTAAACATTTAAATGACCAGTACAGTTGCATTCACTTTGGCCCTGGGAGGGATAGGAGGGCACATGTTTAAAGTGACACATACAAACAGCAATTGTCTTAATTTGTGTGTGGTGCACTCCACACAAAAGCCCTAAATATGTTCAAATTAGAGCAAGCTGCTTGATTGTCACTGCAGCCTCGTGTCACATTAATGCATGACAAACATTAAACCATACACTTAAATGGCAATTTATATCATTTAAATGTTTACTGCCAGACTAGCCCATCACTCATTTAAATGTGACTTTCTGACAGCTAATTTCAGTTAATTTTCTCCAATTCACTTAATTAGAACTTTCAATCAGGGAAGGACTTCCATGTATCTTCAGGAGTGCATCCTTTTTGGTTGCTCAAATCTGGGAGGTAATAAGCTGATGAAAAGCCCTGCTGTAGGATTAACGTGGAGGACCAGCGAGTCTACGAGTGAGCGTCACCACACAAAGCAGGCTCACAGCATGTATTCTGAGAAAGAACATACTTATTTATGTAAATAATACTCTTGCCAGTAGTTTAAATAAAAAACGTTTAGTTCATATATACCCACTATTGAAACAATAAAAAACCCGCATCCAAGCTAATTAAAAATTAATGATTTCAAAATTGTTTAATAAGATAAAACAGCCAGGAGTCTCCTGAGTGTCCATGGCATTGTGATTTGAGACTATAAAATTCTAGAAGGCTCAGAAATGAAGATGTACAAATGAATTTTCTCAATATTAAAGCTCTACAACTAGGGCAATTTTGTTTTATGTGTCATCAAACAAAGAGCTGCGAGTTTCCTAATGGTTGATTACTTCTTTATGCACATTTGAAATGGTGAAGTTGGTTTGATTTAAATGCTTTAAGCTTTATATCTTGATACTGCTTCAGAATTTTAAACAAACAACACCGAAGAAACAACTCTGCATGCTCCTCTAATGCTGCAGACACAAGGCAGAGCCATCACATGGCAAGGCTCAGCCCCCTTCCTACCGCCACAGGTCAGTCCTGAAGGACGTCAGTCCTGAAGGACTTCACAGAATTATTGGCAGACTTTATTCAAGGAGGTGATAAACACATTAATAAATAAACACATATAAAAAACCCTAAACATTATATTAGTTTTTTTTTTTTAAGCACCAAAGCAAAGCTTTGAAATGGGATCTGAAAGAACTGAGACAGATCTGAAAGGATTTCTAAGAAGTTTTGGAATCCTTCCAGTACAAAGTCAGCTCAGACTTTAACCTCCTTTTGACAGCACTGAATGACAGTTGCCTGACCCAGAGTGTGCACTGATAAACAAGTGTACAGAATACATACTTGAAGGATGAAGGAGGATAAGCAGGAGGCCATTAAGGGAAAAGAGAATAACTCAAAGAGAAATACTTTGGGTTTATATCTTATAATTTGCTTTAAAATTCAAAAGCATAAAGGAGTAAATACCTACTAAAAATTCTTCAAAATGTCTTTCATATACAGCTTTAAAAACTACCCTATATAAAATTTATGTGGACCCACATTTTCAGAGAGTGTGAGCACATTTGTGCAAACACACACACACACACACACACACACACACACACACACACACACACACACACCATGCATACCATGTCAGTGAAATGCTAAGCATTCGAGGTTTTTCAAAGCCTCTAGGACAGTATTAATTAAGGCTGGAGCTAAATAAGGTTTGCAGCTAGGGGATAGTAACATTTTTTCCATGCTGCTCTCAACCTAACCAATCAATCGTAAGCACTCCCCTAGCAGGCTGGATACATCATTTACATCCAATGAGTGCTCTGAATAAAATTTGTGAAAAAGAAAATCCACAAAAATGTCTAACATGATATAGTAATATTCAGCTCATC
Organism: Peromyscus californicus insignis; assembly: GCF_007827085.1. Taxonomy (NCBI): domain Eukaryota; kingdom Metazoa; phylum Chordata; class Mammalia; order Rodentia; family Cricetidae; genus Peromyscus; species Peromyscus californicus. Next base: position 66,177,989 of record NW_026294617.1, on the reverse strand, counting down.
TTGAGTTATAAAATAAAGCAATGACTAGTGTCCAATTGTTAAGGAACACATAAGACTCTGAAAAGACTACCACATGAAGCTCTCACAAATTGTTACTCCAATCCAAGGGGATTCATATTAGTCTTGACAAACTGGGGGCTGATATCTGTTTTCTTAATGAGATCTATTAGGCAGAGACAAAAACACTTGTGAGATGCTAAAAAGTACAGGACGTAGATGCCAAATATAAACACTTTTATATTTTTTTGGCAACTTTTACTTGCTTTGTTCTTTTACAAAATATCAATAAATTAAAATTTTAATATATCATAAAGATAATAAATTGTTCATAAATGATTGTGTCAGAAATAATTATAGTAAATATGAATATGTGTCCAATAATAAATCTTACAGAAAGAACATACTGTTTCTCTGAAATCAACTCATTAAGGAAATAAATTATTTATGATATAAAATGTTAAATAAAATTATTCTTATTTTGTAGAGTGAAGTCAAATAATTTGCTAACATATAGAAATAGTTCATTTTTTCCAAGATATTAAGCTATTTGAAAATAATTTTAATGATATTTATCACTAATTTTATTAATCAATGAAGGCTTTAGAAATACTATAGCAATTCCCTATAAAACTCAAGTTTTATTAACATGAAAATTAGGTAAAATAAAAGAAAATCAATTTTAATTAACAAAAGAAATCATAGATATTTGTTAATGACAAAGGAGCTGTGGTTGATAGTTACTTATGGTTTCCATGCTTGTAAATCTCTAATTGGTGTTAATATCAATATGATAGTCCTACTCAGTGCTATCATACAATAGTAGTTTTTATGAACATCAAATAAAATGATCAAATATCATCTACAAATAGAAATGAATATACTAGTAAGTTTGGTTCCCAGAACCAGGACGTCATCAACAACAGAAAGAATAAAGAGAAAGGCCTAAAAAGCCTCGATTTGCATTTCTACACATCTATACCACTACTTCTATTCCCAGGTGTCTAGAGAGCCTGATTCAGCTCCACGATACAAAATATTACACCTGTAAATTTCAAATAAAAAGATAAAAACCACTAATTAATCCTAACTTGGTATACACTTAATTATAAGATGCATATGACCACATTTTAATGAAAGAATAAAGTAATTTCTTAAATTTTAATTAAACTTAAAGATAAGAATTTCAATGGAAGTGAGTCTATGTAGTGATATGTTTGAAAGAAGGTAATACATCAAATTATAAACTTGCATTTATAATTATTTTTTTTCTTTTGAAATAGATGTAAAAAGCCTTCTTCGTCCACACACACACACACACCACACACACACACACGCACACACAAATGAATGAACTGGCTTGTTATGTTTGCATGTGCTGGATTTCAAACACTAGTGGTAATGTTTCCTTAACATTGATATACGACCTTTGTAATTTACATTGAAGAAAGCTGTTTTTTTCAGCCTAATTAGAACTGTTTCAAATTTTCCTGCTAAATATATGATATAAAGTCCTTTCAACTTTTTTATTCTAAAGTTTCTTTCCATGTCAACTTTGTTCCAATCAAAATATGCTTTGAATTAAATGATTTTGATTGAATATGTGGATCACATTTCATGTCTAAGATTTAAAGTCCAAAAAGGAAAAGTTTAGCCTGTGCAAACAAAGCAAAGGCAGCCACTTTGCAGAAGGCTGTTCCCTTTAAGAAGACTGACAAATTGTTTGTGTGCACCAGCAGGTCCAGTTCCTGCAATAGTTGCCAGATTTCCTGTCGCTCTAATAAGATAGATATGTTAACCCCTCAAGTGCTGGCTGTGAATCTATGGAAAATCTGGCTAACTTCAGTAAATTTAGGAATTTAATTCTTTGAAACAAATCTAAAGAAAAGAAAAGAAAAATTTGCAGCTACAGTATATTAATGTCTTCAAACAATAAAAGTCATAGAAAAAAATCAACTATTTTTCATACTGGACAGATATTAATTCAGAATACAAGTATGTTTTCCAAATGTGATGTGCTAAAAATGACAAACACCTGTCAATCTCTTTTTAATGCATTAATTTCACCTTTTTAACAATTATTTTTATAGGTGAAACAGTTAAAACTATAATATTTAGTCAACTACAATCAACTAATATTAGCTTAATTTCTCCAAAATTGTTTACAGGCATATCAAACTGCTTCAGAATCTGGATGTTTACCTTACTATAAATGTACGAAAAATGTTAAGCAAGTTTAATACTATTTACACAGAAAAGTCTAACTTTGGGTGCTTAAAAATACATGTGACAATGGGACATTTAAGACTAATACATCATGAGGACGAAAGGGGAGAAGGAGGACCAAAGATTAAAAGGAAAAAGCTGTAGGATATGAAGAATAAAATGTATACTTGACATTTAAAAAAATGAAATTTAGTTACGGCACCGAAGTTGTGCAGGCAGAGTAGATGGAGAAATCACTGGGAGAGCTGTGCACTTACTTACACTGCCCTTGAACTGCTGGGCGGAGCAGAGATTTGAGTTCATTTCTACATTTTTATCATTACTAAAGCAAAGTGTGAGTTAGTATCATGTCTTGATATAACCATCAAGCACCCATGCATCTTTTGGCAGGAGAACCATTCTGCTACAATTGTTATTGTGTAGTTTTAAATGGACTAGTCAACCAGCTGTTATATATTTTACACACTGAAGGCCATGTTTCCTTTGAAATTCATAGTTTTAATCTCAACTGAAGTCTGTATTGCTGTGTGCCAAGATCAAAAGGATTAGGCAAACTTGTACAATTACCTCCTTTTCAGAGAGATGATTTTTTTCTGAATGTTTAAAATACTTCTGTATGCTGACATTTTAACCAACTATTTTCTTGAGAACTACAGAACATTAAAACATTTAATTAACATTTCAACCTTAGGTCATTCCTTACTCTTACATCTAGAAATTTAGAACAGACAGATGTTAAAGTAGTTGTAGTGTGACACACATAGTAATATAGAGATTTTTTTCTTTCTTATATCTAGTTAGGTAAGAATGGATGAGGGGCAACTGTACCAGCCTATCCATTCTATTATTTATATTCTGTGTGCTGTTGCTTAAAAAACAACTCAGAGAACTTACAACAATGCATATGTGGCCAGAGAAATTTAACAGGAGATAATAGGTCTTACAAAAATAAGGACAAGATAGAGATGCCCATAAAACCATGTTGTGACATTTCAGAATTGTCTCAGATGAACCCTGTAGTTGGTGCTAAGCTTTCTAGCAGGCAACACAGAAAACTTGAACAATTACAAGAGTCAAAAATGACCATAATTTAAAAACAAACCAGATGGCCTGAAAATACATTATTTCTATTTCTGAGATAAGAAATTCCTCCCTTGGCAATTATGATGGAATCCAGGTATGTGACTCACAGAGGAACTTACTTAATCCTCAAGTAGATTTAAAGTATAGACAAATGGAGAGGCTGCATACTCTTCAGGAGATCCTAAATAAACTTTATTTTTCTTAGGGAGGCTTTGAATGGTAGATTCTAGATAACATTTCATGACAAGTACCTGGAACGCAGCCATTTTGTCAGTTAAGTGCAGAACCACATATCTAAAAAACAGGTAAACTGAGTTATGGGACTTTTATCATTTCTAAAAGATTTAAGGGGCAGAAGGAGAAAGATATGAGCCTGCATGGAAGGCAGAACCACTTTCACTTGGTACATTTAGATGATAGGTTTAAGATTTCCACAGACTGTAATATTGGCTAAACTTTTCCACACAGATATACAAAAGCTTCCAAATGCTAAGCACAATGTGCCATTCCTTGTAGACACTGAAATATGTGAAGTGTGCACAGGAGGCTGCTAAGAAGGCTCAGTGGGTAAAATGTTAGTTAGGTACAGAAAAATGAGTATCTTTCTTCTTTAACCACAATCAGAGACTATTCATGTAAGAATTGCTGGAAGTCTTCTCTTATAGTAAGTTACAAAAGGAAGGAAAATAGAATTAAAAAAAATCTCCCTACATTTGCTTATCTGCACAGATCTGATAAATATTAGCAGTCTTGCCTTTGAAGATGGTTTGACCAGAATTCCTATTTCTTGCCAGATGCAGTTTAATCCCATAGGGATACCAGACAAAAACAAGGAGCTGTCTGCATGGCACTAATTAGTCCCTCCACTGGCTGTCATAAACTTAGAGTGGCAAATCAAAATGCCTGGCAAAATACAACAGTTTTCAATCATTTCTCCAAGAAAAGCCAATAAAGAATAAAACTAACTCTCTCTCTCCTCTCTCTCTCTCTCTCTCTCTCTCTCTCTCTCTCTCTCTCTCTCTCTCTCTCTCTCTCTCTCTCTCTCTCATATTTTTAATGCATTAAGTTTGGCCAGATCTTCTGTAGGATCGAAAGACTTTCATTCTGCAACTCTTGATTAATAGCAGTATCTCTCTTATCCATTCATTCAGCAAATGCATACTGTGTGCTGCTAGTGTGTCCTGTTCTGTGCTGGGCTCTGAGCTGAGGTGTCCTCTGGAAGGAAAGGGGGAGATGAGTAAGCTCTGAGTCAATGACATTCCACATGAGAGGTACTGAGAGCCATCTTCAAGACAGCAGCATAGGGGACCAAGAGATGGCTCAGTGAATAAGATTGCTTACTCTTCTTACAGAGCACCTGGGCTCAGCACACCTGTAACTCTAATTCCAAGGGATCTGATGCCATCTCTTGACCTCTACAGACTCGTGCACACATCAGGTGCACATATATACATTCAGACTCACACACCTACACATTTAAAAAACCCAGTAATACAGGAGGTGAGGCTAAAGAGGTGGCAGTGTGACTGACTAATAAGATGGATACCCTGGGTTCAATCCCCACGACATGGAAAAAAGGAGGTGGAAAGGGAGGGAGACAAACAGGGAAGCAGGCAGGTGGTAGGATTGAAGAAGAAAGAACAGGGCTCAGAGAGATATAAAATGGAAGTTATTATTTACAACTGAATGTCAGTGAGAAGGGAGACAGGGTCTTGAGAAGGGAGACAAGGTCTTGAGACACCTGGCTTTCAGGTTTGCACTTCAACTATACTGTAGCAAAAGCAATCTCTATGGTAGACTAGTTGAATTTTGAATTTAATATTAACATTTTAGACTTGTTTCAGTGCTAAGGACCTGGAAAACACTAGCACTTTACTATCAAGCTACATTCACAGCCCTGTATTGTTTTTTACAGACTTGAAATCTTAAGACTTTATTTTGGATGTAAGGTTGAAAATTAAAGCAGAAGTTTATATACTATTTCCATACTCAATAGAAGGATTCCAAGCCTGCCCCCTCAATTATTATTATCATCATCATTATTATTATCATCATTGACACAGTGAGAGTCTCATTGTGAAGTCCAGGCTGGTTTCAAATTCACAATTTTCTTGTGCCTCCAAGATTCATGACACACCATACCAGTTTCTAAGCCAGTAAGAATTCTGGGTAACAAAATGGCCACCAAAACTTTATACCAGTGTTGTCTAATAGAAATGTATGGAAACCAAATGCACAATACTTGTTTTTCTAGCAGAATTTTGCTTAATCAAAACCAATATAAAAGTATCATTTTATATTAAATCTTAGAATCAGTGATGTGTTTTATACTCATTATGTATATAATATACATTAATCTAAATGCTTACATTTCAAGTAATCCATAGCCACAAGGTAAACCTTATAAAGCATCAAGTACCTAAAAGACTAAATGATTTTCACTGTGGTTTCGCGGTCACTGCAGTTCTCAGCACCATAAAGAACAGCTAGACCTTTCGACATGACAGCAGTTATCTAGCATCTTCAGGAGGGAATAGACATAATGTTCTGCAGTGTATGTTCTTTCACACTTCACAGATCTCAGGAGAAATGTAGCAACATGTGAAAAATGGCACTCTGTTCATCCTCTTTAAATAAAGACAGAAAAAGCAAAATCTACCAAGCCCAGGTCCTTCTGCCAACTTATCATCCTTAGAGGTCCCTGGTGAGGACTTGTCCATACTGGCTGCTCAGATCTACAGTTAGGCACCCACAGACTACAAACTCAGCACTGGACACAGTCCTTGTGGGAAAGTCAGCCATGTAAATCTGTGTGCTTTCACTAACCTCAGGAAAAAGCACCTCATATTTAACACAAGATTAACTAACCTCTCTCCACTCCTAGATAGTTTTTAGAATTTATAATAACATGATTCTTTAAAGTACAATAAATTGTGGATCCAATTCTCTCTGAATTATCAATAGAATGCTACTTAATAACCATTCTTAATTATAGTATACAACCATGAATACAAAGGCATGTGATCAACAATATAAATTAAATAGATATCTTGCTTTCTGTTCTCAGTACAACAAAGACAATGCTGTATGGGTCTAGGGGCTCATCTCCCTCAGCTCCTTTCTGTTACTTACTCTCGTAACTTTTCTGTCCTCTCTTTGGAGTCTACATCTATTCAATTCCCCTGGACTTTTAGCCACGGAGTCTCTCTTTCACCCTGCTTTCAGTGTCCCTTCTCTTCATGGTTCAGTCTCAGCCTTCTGCTCCTATCTAACCGGCTAAGAAAGAACAGGATCCAGCCACCTCCAGCGCGGATCATTCTAGAGTTTCAAATCCAAATTGTGAACTGCTTTTTTTTTTGGTATGTTCAAATACTTCACCGTAACACATGAACAGGAATGGGTCATGTTCTCTTTGACATTCTCATCCTCCCTGCTTGTCATTTCAGAGTAGCTCCTTCATTCCCTCAGTCAAGCAGGACAAGCGGCAGTCACTCACTCCTTCCCCTCACCTCAGCGCTGTATCCAACCAGACACAAGCCCCTCCATCTTCAGAACTCCTCCCTCCCTCCCGCCTTTCCTTTGTGACTATCTTTGCATCCATGCTTCACTATTTCTTGGCTCAACGATTCTAAACACATCCAAACCATATCCTTTCTCTTTAATTTGCCCCACTCCGTCTCTCCTGTATACTAATTACGTCTGAAATCTGACCCAGGCACCACTTGCCCTAAAGTTTTCACAGGCTCTCCTACCCCTAAAGCAGTGGATTTCCAACTTTAACTAGAATCAGGTAAGGATCATATTAAAACCCAGATTCCTAGACTTCAGAGTGTCTGTTATAGTACATCAGGACAGAGGCCAAGAATTTGCCTTTTGTGACAGGTTCCCAGATTATTTAAATGCTGCTGGTTCAGGAACCACCTTTGGGTACCACTTCTTTAAAGAAGAAGTTCACACTCTTGATATGATCTGTCGCCAGCCTTTTCACGTGCACCTCCACTTAGTTCTCAGTACTGCATTCTACCATCAGAATTAACTTTAGCTCATATGCTACACGACTTCACCCATTCTGCTTCTTGTATCTTTAAATGTCCATTGCCATGCTCTTGTTCCATTCCTAGAAAATCCCTATACATTCTTTGTGTGTGTGTGTGTGTGTGTGTGTGTGTGTGTGTGTGTGTGTGTGTGTGTATAGGGTGTGTTAAGGACTGAGCATGCTAAGCATACATGCTATCATTGAGCTTCACCTAGCCCTTCACACTCATCCCTTTTGAGGCAGGGTCTCACTCTGTAGCTCTGGATGCTCTGGAACTCACTATGTAAACCTGTAAACCAGGCTGGCCTCCAACTCACGGAGACCTGCCTGCCTCTGCCTCCCAAGTTCTGGAATTAAAGGTATGTGCCACCATGCCTGGCTATACTCATCTTTAAAGATTAAGATCAAATGTAGGTTTGTTCTTAATAGTCTTTCCTAACCTTACTAAGAAACAGAACAAGGCATTTCCTCTTTGGGTCTTATAGACAGACAGACAGACAGACAGACACAGACACAGACACAGACACAGACACAGACACAGACACAGACACACACACACACACACACACACACACACACACACACACACACACACACACACACTTTCATGGTAGCCCTGCCTCTCATTTATGGCATACACTATAAACACCATACTTATTACTTGTTACTCCCTCACTAAACAACAAATTCCCTTCAAAGCAGATACTATATACTATCATTCTCACTGTTCTATGACTTGCATATAATAAATGTTTATAAAATACTGGGAATAAATGACTGTTTCACTTAACCTAGTTCCCTAATTAATTACTGCTGTCTGTCTACTCCTTAAAATAGCAGCCCCAAAGTGCAGGTATCATTGTCTTGCAATTTTGTGATCACAGATCTAATTATCCAGAAGGTTCTTAATAATTGCCTATTGAGAACCCTCATCCAGTAACTGATGAGAGGAAGCAGAGGCAGAGATCCACAGTCAAGCATTGGGCCAAGCTCTGGGAGTCCTATTGAAGAAAGGGAGGAAGGATTGTAGAAGCTATAGGGGTCAAGATCATGATGGGGAAACCCACAGACAGCTGACCTGAGCTCTTGGAAGTTCAGGGACTCTAGACTGACTGCTACGGAGCCTGCATGGGACTAACCTAGGCCCTCTGCGTGTGGGTGACAGTTGTGTAGCTTGGTCTGTTTGTGGGGCCCCTAGCAGTGGGATCAGGATCTGTCCCAGGCACATGAGCTGGCTTTTTGGAACCTACTCCCTATGGTGGGATGCTTCACTCAGCCTTGATGCAGCGGGGAGGAGCTTGGTCTTGCCTTAACTTGACATGCCATGCTTTGTTGACTCCCATGGGAGGCCTTACCCTTTTTGAGGCATAGATGGCAGGGGTGGAAAGGAGGTGAGGTGAGGGAACAGAGGGAGAGGAGGGATGGTATGCAAAATAAATTAAAAAAATTAATAGTTAAGAAAATAATTGCCTATTGAGTTTAAGCATTCTTCTGACTTAGTACAATTCAATAACTATATGAAGGGACTATGGTCTTAAAACATTGTATAAGCAGTAGGAAAAGGAGGACAGAACTTTATTCAGTTGGTATGTTGCTAGCCTGGCCGAGTTTTAGTACATGAATTTCTGTCCTTACTGGTCACTGCAACCAAGATATCTGCAGTTTGTTAACCATACAATTAGACTGAGGTAGGATCGTTACATGGAGAAAAGGGAGAGTGAAATCAATTCTAAAGTATCATCATGAAAGGTTTTATTTTCTCTTCAAGAATGTCCAGAAGAGGGATGCAAATAACATCAAGACACTTGACAAAGGTTCTAAAATATGTATATATCATGGAAGGAAAATTCATGTGGAGCATGAATTCCAGGGGGACAGGGGTGGATGCACTGACCAACCAAAGGACAGCAGGAGAGCAACAACAGAGTGAGGGCTTAGGATGTGCCCAACTTCATGTGAACTGTTGTAGATGGGTCACTTTATTTAGTCATTGCAATAATCCTAAGAGATAAGTACTACATTTTAAAGCTGTTTTACAAATGAAGCTAGGAATGCTTCAGTAAAACGCCTGATGTCACACAGCTAGTAACTGTCAGAGCTGAAACCCGAGCCCCCATCTGGCTGACTCCTAAAGCAATGCATTAACCACTCCACATTCTTGGGAATCATTTTCATTTTGATGCAGAATGGTAAATGCCAAAGCCCATTATGAAAAATTTGAAACTACAAAATGATTTCATACTAAGAAGTATTTGTAATTGTTTTTATATATGATTTAAAAACATTAAGCAATCAATATTGCTGAATATATAGTAAGCCAAATGTACTACATCTATATGGAGGCTTTATTTACAGGTTTCGCTGTTCTTTCAAACAGGCTTTTGTACTGACACATGACTTTTTTAAACTAATACTTTCATCTTGTATTACAGTTTACATTTCTGTCTTCCTTGCTAGAATGTGGATTCTAGAAGGCATGATTGTATGTATCTGCATCTTTGGAACTGAGCACATTGTAGACATTTGATAAATATTTATTGAATGGAGTAAGAATTTATACTCTGCCTTTTCATTATCTTTATTGTATATTAATCAGAAGTCTTCAGGTCAAGACAGAACCCAGGATGCCTGTTGGCTGCTAAGCCTAAAAGGCTCTTGGTAAACCAGCGATCCAGTAAACAAAAGAGCTACTGGGCAGAAGAGAATCCATCCTGCTTGTCTGTGAGTATCTATGGACACAAGGAACTTACAGAACTGTGATTCATGTATTGAAAGTTTTACATTTTGTCCTGACACAAACTATTACAAATCAAACTGTTGTGTGCAAAGAAGAGGAAAAAAAGGTCTCTTCCAATTTAGGTAAACATTCATTTACCCACCCAGACATATGCAGTTGTTAATTTTTGGACAGTGTTTTAAATATTTTCATATAACTGTGCCAAGCAAACTGTTCGATACAGTTATGCTTTTCTTTCATTTTAAAAATAATGTAACACATTTTGTTTTCTGATTCTAGTATCTCTTATATGTGATCTGACAATTGCTTTTAAATTGAACTATTACACCTGACAATTGTTTTTAAATTAAAAATGAGCAACTCTGTTTTGAGTCTTACAGCTTTCTCCACAACTCCAGGTCACCTGGCAAAACAGAGTGCTTAAAATCAGAGTTGGAATCACTACTGGGTTAGGAGAACTGGATCAAGAACTCAAATGTATTTATTTCGTAAACTACCACTTTTCTCCTTTGTTGTTTGAAACTATAACTCTTCTTAGTGGGGTCTCCACCGAGCAGTGTGACCACACTCAAAGAATACTGCTATAATGTCAGGATCCAGCGAGGAGGATCTGAGTAGCACCAACAGCATTTACATTTTTCCTAAACATGTAGGTGAAAAGACAGGCAGCATGCTAAGAGTTAATTGAAACATTCCTGTTTGAGAAGGACTGCAGAGTGGGGGTAGGGGTGGTGGGAGGGGGAGCAAGGCCAGGAGATGCAGAGTTAATCAGGGAGCAAATCCAAAGCCAGGCATGGATAGGCCTCACTAATGAGCCTCAAGTACCCTGCAGTGGTTTTCAAACTTAACTGGCTTCAAAAGATGCCACCCCATGACAGAATGCAGCTAGCCATAAGAGAAGGGTGATTAGAATAAATGACTGGAGTAATTAACTCTGATGTGAAACCACCTGATTGGAAAAGAGAAGCCAAGAGCTATTTAGCTGATGGTCCTGCAGGAGAAAAGGAAGCTTTCCCTTTCTCTTGTGTGGGTGTTCAGTCAGAACTCCACTCTTTCAAGTAGGTATTTGGTAGCTCTAATGAAAAGCAGCTTTCATTCAAGGGCCTCTCAAGGGCCTTCCCATTCATTTTGAAAGGGGAAGAAAATAAAAGCTTCAAAGTAGAACTAATTTACTTTACTCCCTTACCTCTTGGTGAATTTTGCATTTGAGAAGTCTACATTCTTATTTGTGCAAACACTCTACCTCCAAATGATTGTCATAAAACTAACTTTATAAAACTTATGGGACAGTTAATTACTGAAGTAAAATAAAACAATTTTTTCCCCTTTAAGAATGTTTTACATAGAAAATTCAAAACGGATAGTAATTAGTTGTTGACTGGTTACAATACTTTCCAAGTGCTACTGGAATCATCTTCCCATAGCAAAGAGAGTAAAAGGAGAAGGTGAAGCATGGCTGAGGGAATGTTTAACACAAAGAACAAGGCAGAGGTAAGGAAAGAAAGGTTACTATTTTTACAAAAAGTTAGCTTTCTTACAGTGTAAACTGAGCAAAGAATATATCGCTCTTTCTGGTGTGTGTGTGTGTGTGTATGTGTCAGAGAGAGAGAGAGAGAGAGAGAGAGAGAGAGAGAGAGAGAGAGAGAGAGAGAGAGAGAGAGAGAATTACAAAGACTTGGGGGCATTACTACCTGCTGTTTTACAAGTAATCATCAATTCATCAGGCCAATGTTGTTCTGTACCTGCTGAGTTAATGTCCTTCCACACACCCTCCCCCAAACAGGTTCACCAGCCTTCCAGGAACCACAGTATAGTAGCACAATAACCTAGCAAATGTTTATGCCTACATTCGGATTTATTTGACAGCTTTACACCTTTGGGCATGATATAATTAAATGTTTTGACAGCTAAACAAAAACTGTATAAATTTAAAAGCTATTAGGAGCTCAGCTTCGAGAATCAAAATGAAGTAATTTGCTTATACCTAAGGCATTCCAATAAAAAGCAGGGGAAGGATATCTGTCTAGCCCAGTGTTTTAGCTAATTCGTTCATTCTGTGAAAGACATTCCCTTCATAAATGTTGATGGTGATCTTAATACTCACAAAGGCAACACAAACATATTTAACATGATCAATAGAACCTACTTGATTATGTTCTGTAATTTGAGAAACATCGATATTAAAAACTCACCAACTAAGAAATGGTGTATTAGTTTAAAAGGCCGCTGTATACTACTTAAAAAAAAGTTCATTAACATGAGGATCCTTCAAACTGAGCCACTAAGGACTAGGGAAGTTAACCCTCTTTCTCCCAAGGTGCCAAGCTCTGGGTTTCAGTGTTCTTGCTGATGTGGCACTCTGAGAAACACAATGCCCCTAAATTCATAATTTAACCTTTAGAGAAGCCCACTGCTTATAATCAGAGCTTTAGACAATGTTCTCATCAGCAGCATTATTTATACACGCAGATTACAAAGCTCAGATACTTCTTTAAAAGTGAAAAAAAAAACTATATAGTAAAACCAATTTGTCCATTAAACTCTTATTATTTTGTTTAAAGGTAAAAAGGCTGTCTTGAATTTACTACATGGTATCACAGCATCATTTTGGAAAGTAAAGACAGGGGACAGGCTTACAGTCTATGCAGAAAATTACATTTCAATAAGAACCCATTAGAGCCATTACTGGAACGTTTGAACTCTATCAATATAAAATAATACTCAAAATTCACTTTTAATCATATAACAACCTTGGGAGACACTTTATCTTCAATAAAGGTAACAATGATCAGTTGTTTATTTAAGAAACAAATCACTAAAATGTTTGGAAAGCAGTCTACTTTTCTTCTCCATGTTTATATTTCACTTAATCATCCTTTCTGGAAAGACAGCTCTAGAGGAGGAAAATACTGAGAACTAAATCCTGTTTAACTTACACATGGCTGAAGTCAAGCAATTTAGAAAAAAACATATTCTAAAAAGAGCTTCTTATGTACACTTGCAAAAACATTACTGCATTATCTAAGTGTCTTCTTCCTCTTGCTTGCGGTAACGGGGTGGATGTCTCTCTGTTTACCGTATTCAGTTTCTCTGGCACACAGCCTGAGAACAGAATAAACTTTCTTAAATGTTCAAATATCTGGTGGTGTGTGGACTGTAGAAAGAAAGGCCTGGGGATTCAGAAGCTGAGAGCTGAAATCCAGCTCTGTATTTATTATTTTAGGTAATTGAACCTTAAGTCAGATCATTTAAACACTAGTTCTCACACTCAGTATCTCTAGGTGATGGAATATGTTTGAAGACTTACTGAATAACAGGCCCAAAGGTAGGTACTGAAATAAGAGATGGATGTCACTAGAAGACCACATACGAAGTGATATTCTTTTTATTGTCAAGTAATAACATTTATTTCTTCACTTCTCAACTGGCAGTAGATTTTTAAAAGTGCCATTAAATATTTTCGATAAAAATGTATATATCTGGGGCTGGAGAGATGGCTCAGTGGTAAAGGATCTGAGTTCAATTCCCAGCACCCATATATTATGTAGCTAACAACCACCTGTAAACTCCAGCTCCAGGGGCTCAGACGGGTATCTGAGGTCCTGTGCACACATCTGCAAACAGACCCCCACACATCCTCATAACTAAAACCAAATCTTTAAAAATGTACCTATCTTCCAGACTTTGTCATTACTAATACAGCCAGCAGGAACTGTCCTGATGCACTCTAGCTGAGAGCATGGGAAAAGGAACACAGTCCATGTGCCTTCTCCTAGGTAAAGGGAATGTGTACAAAGTATTTAGAAACTGTGGTAGCAACTCTAGGACACAAAAACATAACATAGTTATACTAATTTTGTAGATGGAAGACCTTTATTTTATGTATTGCTAGGAAATGAAAAGAGCTGCAAAATAATAAAAGGCTTCTTGTGTAGAATTTTAAGTGTATTCTGACTGATAGAGCTTTTAGATCTTTTGGACATAGAAGCTAAATGTTCTGCATATGAAAAGTAAAATATAAAAACACAAACCCATCATGTGGAAACATACAAAGACAAAATGGTCACATATTTGTCAGAATCCAACTCTCTGAAAGGTGCTGATGTACGTGTTTTTTCCAATGCTGACCCAGCTAAGAGCACTGGTAAGCCTGCATTTTAAAAGGAGCTCTGGAATATTTTTCTAAGTCTTACTATGCAGATTCTGATGCTAGTATTTTCTTGAGTTTTTTTTATGGTGATTGCACTTGTCCATTAGAACTGTCCCATAGTGCTTTCTTCATGTCTGTTACACTTATAGCCACTTCTGTCTTAGCAATCTTAATTCCTCTACTGTGACAACAGGGTCTTAAATTAAACAGCACATGTGATGGTTTAGATATGACATGTCCTCACAAAAAGTTTCTATGTTGAAAGCTTGATCCCCAGACTTGGATGCTACTGAGTGTTATCTAAGTCATGAGATAGTTAATTCTATCTTCAGGCCAATCCATTGCTGAGTTCAGGCTAAATAGGCTTGTGAGGATGTGGGGCCTGGTTGGAGGAAATAGGTCACTGAGGCATGCTTTAGAAGAGTGTATTTTGTGTTTGGAAACTTCCTCTCTGTCTCCCTGTCTTCTTCCTATCATGATGGGAGCCATTATATTCCAACACATGATCCCTGTCAAGATACTCTGCCTCACGACAAGACCAGAACCAATGGAGCCAAGTGAGGAGGAACTCAGACCTCTGAGATCATGAGTCAAGTATTTTGTCATAGTGATGAAAATAACTCAATAATACATTAAAATTGACATTTTTGGTTACTGCCATAAACTATGTAAGAAAGAAGAAAGCAATCTAAATGGTGTTACCATAAAGAAGCCAAAAATATTTGAGGAAATAAATATTTTAGCCCGAATTAAAAATTATATAAGTAAACATTATTTAACTACACATCTATCTAAATATTACATAAAACCTCATTAACACTTATAATGATATGCTGTTATCTATCAGTCAAACATTAAATTTAAAGAATGATGTTAATTGGAATAATATTGTTTAGTGGAAGACAGTTTAGCAATTTCTTACAGAATTAAATATTCTCTTCCATCTGATCTACCAACTATTCCTTGACATTTAACCAAACAAAAAGAAAGCATCTATACTGGAAAACTTGCACTTGAATATTTAAGAATTTTTATTCACATGTGTTAAACTTAGAAACAACCAAGGTGTCCTTTAGGACCTGGTCAATGATATATTGTAGGATTCCCATGTGATGGAATATATGATAAAAAGAGATGAGCTACCTCAAAGGACAGAGGGAACTTAAAATACATATTACTAATCAAAGGAAGTGAATCTGAAAGGTTATATACTGTGTGATTCTGACTGCACAATAGGCTGGACACAGCCCAAGTTATGAAAATAATAAAAAGAGCAGTGGTTGCCAGGGATCCTAGGGGTGGCAGTGAGGTGAAAAGACAGACAATGGTACCCAAGGGGTCTTCATAGTGGTGAGTCTATTCTGTATGATCCTATAATGGTAGAGATATGCCTATGCATTTGTGAATCCAAATGTAAACTACACACTTTGGCTACCAAGACTCATATTGTAATAAATAGCACATCCAACTATATGGTAGCAGTAGGGAGAATGGGGACAGGGGAAGGGAAGCACATATGACAACTCTGAGCATCCCATGAGCTTCTTCTAAAACTGCTCTAGAAACAGTTGGCCAGCTTTGAAAAAGGGACATATCCATATGAAGAATACGAGTATAAAAAGAAAAAGTAAAGGGATTAAAATTAATTTGATAAAGAACTACACAGAATTTCAAGGAATTGAAAGCAGCCACCAAGTTTAAACAAACAATAACTTCTAGATTTCAAATAGGTGAAAAGTAATGATCTAAAAATATGAGAAAACTGATAGGTTAGACTGAAATTATAAATTAAACAATAAGAGGTCAAGGAACTAGTAGTGTTGCTCAGTGGGAACACATGAATGAAACCCTAAGTTCAAGCCCCAGAATATGATAAAATTTCTAAACATGAAACTGTAAAATAAAGATGTATTTGGTCTTTCTAGCTTCTGGTGCACAGCTTCTAAACCTGAATGAAAAGCACATTAACTGGAGCCAAAGGTATTACGTTCCTATAAAGGAAAGATAATGTGTTTGCTTTTAGAATTTTATAGATATAGAAGGTAGAAGGAGAAGGTCCAACATACACCCTAAAGAAATTCTACCATGAATAAATTATGGGGGAAAGATAATACCAAAGTATTAATGACTGAGAATTTCCAAGAACTATTAAAATGTAAATCTTTAGATTCAGGATACAAAATGAGCCCAAGCAAGAACAAGAAATAATTAAGTTAACACGTAAATAAATTATAATAAAACTGAAAGATAGTAGACAGCTGAAATTTTGTTCAAAGCAAGTTAAAAAAGAGAGACTGAACAGTTTCTAAAGCTAGAAGTTACTTAATAGTTTCCAAATGCTGAGAGAGAAAGTAAGTCAATGAAGTAGCTAAGAGTGAGGGGGAATAAAAATAATTCCACATAAAGAGGATGACCACAGGTACCAGTCTGTAATTCTGCTCTACAGCCACAACTTCAATTGTTTGGCTTCCATGACAAGGGGATGACACCAAGTGCTGAACCTGTCTGTTCAATGGTAACATCCATTCTCCAAATTCTTTTCCTCCTCCTGATTTCCTACTTATGTCAAACTCACCACTATCCTGCAGTCACACGGAAGCAAACACTTCTATTCAGATACAGAAGCCTACAAAAGACACCTCAGTATCTTCTCTGAGACACTCACACTGCCGCTACCCTTCCACGTCTCTACTCTATTCAATCCACTATGACATGCCCACAATTCATCTCCTACATCAGAACTCCAGTCATTCTGCTCTTCCTACAAAACTCTTACGAGCTTCTTGTTACTACTAAGGGTAAATGCCACTCTTTTTTTTTTTATTATATGGAATATTTTAATTATTTTTTTTTACATCTGTAATATGTAATGTTTAATAGCAGCAAGAACATCTACTTTGCCTTCACTTTTTTTCCCTTTTTCTATTTTAATAAAAAGGAAAAAAAGAAAAAGGTTATAACTAACAAAAGAAAAACTATATACAAAAGTACAATGACTATATACAATATATACAAGTAATAAATGTCTAAACAATGTCTAGTCCATTTGTATTTGACAAATTCAGAGAAAATAATTTCATTATCTATCCTATTTTGTTAAGTCCAAAATGTATCTAATTCACTTTCTATCCTAATTAATCTTCAACTATAACTAACTAACCTTCAACTATAACTACCTAATCTTCAACTCCCTCAGAGCCCCAAGAAGGAAATAATATTAGCTAACAAAAATAAAAACAGAAAGTGCATGCAAGCAACTTCCAAAAAATTTGTGAGTTGACAACAGCCAGCTGCCTGGACAGTCACCTGAGGTTTCTCTGCAATGCTGGGGCATCATCTTCAGCCTATAGGCTTAGCATATCTGACAGACTCATTTGTGAAGTAGGATGTACACAAGGTCAACAGTTCAACCTTACATTGGGTGAGAGCAGTCCATGTACCAGAAACACCTGAATTCCACTAGTGTCATGTCATGATTCAGGATTTTAAATTCTGGAAATTGTTGATGTTTTTTTTAATTCAGCTGTCCTTTCTTCTTGGCTGTGTATATATGGCTTCATCTCAGCATCCCGTTCTTCTCCACATCCCTCTATCAAATGCCAGTCTACTATTGAGAGGCGTGAGCTTAGTTACTCTTCAAGAATAACTGTTTCAGCTGCTGTTCCATTGCACATCAGAGGCCATCGGCCCACTGCCTGTTCAGCTGCCTTCGAAGAAAAGGGCACTGTACCTTTTCCGAATTGCGAAGGCCACTTCAGGGATGGTGCCATATTGTCCTGGCCTCAGAAGATGCCTTTTGATAAAGCCATAACCACACTTGTTTTGGCAAGAATCAGTAGTCCTTTGTTTCATGTCCTGTCTGTCCATTTTGTCAGCAGTCAATTCGAGGAAACTTTGTTGTCCAGTGGCTAACGTTTGCCACAATGAAAGTTAACTCCATATGCAGTTTCTTCAATGCCCATAGTAAATGCCACTCTTTATCATAGATTCACTGCTCTCCAATCTTTGACCTCAAACTGCCTTCACGGTTTCTAAAGTCTCAGTAATTCATTATTTTACTGTTGCCCAAAGTAACCATCTCTCTTCTGAATTTTTCTGCTCATGTGCTTTCCTTTGCTAGAATCAAACTGAGATTTCATGCTCACAGACAAAGGTCTCCAATAATGTGACTTCACTTATACACCAGAAACAGGGAAGGGGAGCAGCTAGAGGAGGAAAAACAAATTATTCACTTTTTGCACCCAGTTCTTGGTCTCATGAAGTAAAGGCATCAGCACCCTCTTCTTTTACACCCCCCTCACACAAGGCACTCACATACACCTGTTAACTAAGTGTTCAAACAAAGCCAGGTAATCCCGGCTAAGGAAAATGTAGAGGGCCTTCCTTCATTCACTTCATGGACAACAGAGCCAAATCACCTGCTTCTTTTATGACTGATGATATTATTATAACAGTAATACCCTGAGCTACGAAAAAGTCTGCCAAAGAAAGATAACATCATTTTCATGACATTATTTTTGCCAAAGAAACATGTGATTTTCATTTTCATTTACTTAAAACTAAATACAACATTCTACTTCCTCTGGATGTTTATAAACTATAATTGTTGTGGGAGTATTTCTGGAATAAGCACTCCCAAAACCATGAGGGTGGAAAAGGAGATGTCACTGGTGGACTGAAGCCAGGGCATCTCCTGAAAGGCTTCAATGCTGGGTCCAGTTTTTTTTTTTTTTTTTCTCATTTACATTCTAAAACCACAATGTGGGGCAGGCAAAGCAAATGAAGTTTTATGGAACATACATGACAGTCAGCAGGTTGTCAAGGGCAAGGACCCATTGTTTCAGCTAGTTCTCTAGCTCATTCTGTTCCAGGTAGCAAACGAAGTCATGCTTGCCAAGATAAGAAGTACAAACAGTGCTTTAAGTAAATCACTAAATAAATCAATAAATCAGTATCCAATAATTGATTCTTTTCTACCTTCATAATAACATAAATGCAATTAGAAATGCTGCAGTCACACGTTGATTTAAGCCTGAGAGGGAAGTATACTTTGAAAAGGTAGACTAGTTTGAAATTGATTTGGAAGTACAGAATACACTTGATTCAATTCAATGAGTGACGAGATCTTCTGGTACGCTGGCACACACTGAAGTAAGTCCTTTGGTTTACTTCCTAAGAGACTAATCACATAACAAAAATGGCAGAATTTAGAGCTGGAGATGGAAATAAGAACTTTTCAAACTGGCTAGATGTCCATCCGAAGCCAGTAGTGTAACTGTGCATATTTTAGCATCTTTGTGACAGAATTCCTGACAGTAATAAATGAGGAGAAATTTATTTTGCTCATGGTTTTAGGAGTTTCTGCCATTATGGCAGAATAAGTCACATCATGGTGGACAGGAAGCAGATTGGGCCTGGGTCAGACAGAGCCTCCATGGATACACTCCTAGTAATTCACTTCCTCCAAACAGGCTCTACCTTCCACAGTTAAACTGCTCACCTTCCAATAGCTTACTTAAATTTGGATCCAATTAGGCATGTCAAACCTTTAACACTGTAAAGTGGTACTGTCCTCTACAAAGTTCACACGAGAAATAAGCACTCCAATTACAAAAAAGAAAAATAATAAGTTTTTGTTTTTGTTTTTTGAGACACGGTTTCTCTGTGTAACAGTCCTGGCTATCCTGGAACTCACTCTGTAAACCAGGCTGGCCTCGAATTCAGTGATCTTCTTGCCTTTGTCTCCTGAGTGCTGGGATTAAAGGCATTCTCCACAATCGCCTGGCTAAAATAATAATGTTTTCAGAGTAAGTTTAGAATTTTGTGTTGAGCCACATTCATAGCTATTCTGGGGCCATGTGGCCCCTGGCATCAGGCTGTATATACCAGCTGGTGAGAACTCTGTCTCTGTAATGCCTTTTCTGACACACCCATAGGTGTCTTTACTGATCTCCTAGGCTTTTCTCTATTCAATCAGATTGGTAATCAAGGTTAGCCACTACACTGGAGATTTCATTACATAATCTTAGGATTTTTTTTTTAAATCAGCTTTTTGGGAGACTTAGTTTTATGCTTCTTTTTGTTATATATTAACTATGCTTTAACTCGGAGTTGGTACATTTTCCTATAAAAGCACAGATATTAATGTTTTAGGTTTTCCAAGTGATCACCATTACAGTTATTCTGTCATTATAGCCGAAAGACAGACAGACATAAAACAACTACCATGGCTGTATTCTAACAAAGCTCAATTACAGCACAGGCAGGAGATTCGTTTGTTTCATGAGCCCTTGCTTGTTGATCCTTGAGATTTACAAAAGCAACTTTTAAAAATATTAAGTAAATCCTGAGATCTTTTCTTCACTGAGAAGACTGATCAGGATAGAACCTGAACCCAGGGGACACAGAGCTCAGCTGGTGGTTCCAATTCCTCAGAAGACAAGATTTCAATCCAATTCTTGGTGCTGTTACCTTTTCCTATGATTACCTGGAAACTTTCATTGGTACCTGAGACTATCTGAAGAAGAGATCTTCCACATTAAAGCAAAACTTCAATTCAGCATATCCCCAGTGAGAATCTTAGACCAGTCAGGCCTGGAACTCACAGATATCCACCTGCCTCTGCCTCCAAAATGCTGAGATTAAAGGTGTGCACCACCACACTGGGCCCTTAATTTCTTTTCACTTTTTAAAAATTCCTCTTCACAAATTGGAAGTTTAGCTGGGTGGGGTCTTGCTCTGAGGTCACCACTCCCTTTATTCCACTAGCATCAGGCTTTTCTTTAATCTGTTTACACTTCCTGGTGCTCCTTTTCTCCTCAAAATGTACATTTTGTATTTTACCTTGGTCAGCTTGCTCCTTTTCATCATAAATCTGCATAAGT
Source organism: Peromyscus californicus insignis (assembly GCF_007827085.1). NCBI lineage: Eukaryota > Metazoa > Chordata > Mammalia > Rodentia > Cricetidae > Peromyscus > Peromyscus californicus. The sequence goes on along the minus strand of NW_026294617.1, from coordinate 66,156,876 downwards.
GTGCCCACTAATAACCAAGTAACACAGTCAATACTGGGCTTTCTAGAAATTTCCCCTGCCAAAGCTGTTAATCCATAACTCTTCAAGGTAGCCTCAGGAAGATGTTTTTGGATAAGGGTAGAAAGCAGCCACATTCTTCCCCAAAATATCAGAACAATCTCTAGGCCACATACTAATATTCTTCTCCTCTGAAACCTTTGGAGCTGGGATCCCGAAGTTCAAATCACCCTCAGCAATACCCCACTCCTGGTGTCAACTTCTGTTTTAATTAATGTCCTATTGCAGTGAAGAGACACTATGATCACTGCAATGCTTATAAAGAAAAACATTTAATTGGGGCTGGCTTACAGGTTCAGAGGTTTAGTCCATTATTGTCATGACAGGAAGCATGGTGGCATGTAGGCTGAGAGTTCTATATCTGGATTGGCAGGTAGTAGGAAGAGAGAGAGAAACACTGGGCCTTGATTGAACCTTTGAAACCTCAAAGCCCACTCCCAGAGACACATTTCCTCCTACAAGGCCACACCGACTCCAACAAGGCCACCCCTCCTAATAGTGCCACTCCCTATAAGCATATGGGGGTCATTTTCACACAAACAACATTGTTATTTTAGATGCCAGTTTGTATTCTAATGAGAGAAACTAAGGATGTGGATTTCCATCGGTGTGGATGTGGGGAGAACAGGGGAAAGCTAGAGGAAACTGTAATCAGAACATACTGTATGAAAAAAATCCATTTTCAATTTAAAAAATAAGTGAAAATATATTTGTGTGTATTGTACACATATGTGCATGCATGTATGCCACCCTGAAGGGGTTGAGACAAGAAAACAACTTTCAGGAGTCAATTTTTCTCTTTCCATCAAACTCAGATCATCAGGCACCTTTACTTACTGAGGCATCACGGAAAATCGTGACACTTCACCTTGGGTTTTCATCTAAGAATCTTATGATTTGAAGTCTTTGTTGATATTTGATCTATTTTGAGTTTGCTTTTATAGATGGTAGAATTCAATTACATTGTAATACGTGGATATCACCAATTTTAATAAAGTTCAAATTAGGTATGTGAAAACTGCCTTGAGTCTACAAAGTATACTGTACATTATAGAAAGAATAGAATAAAAGTAATGGACTGGGATCTGGAAATGTGAATGAACTTTTGATTCTTAATAGTTCTGTAATCTTGCCTATTGTGTTTTCTGAACTTCTAGCTTGCACCCACTCTCAAGAGAGCATTAGGAAGGGTTAGAGCACAGCTCAGAGCAATAGAGCATCTGTCTAGTATACACGAGGCCATAACTTCACTTCCCAGCTCAACAACAAAGAGAAGGAATAGCCAGGTGGGTGGTACACACCTTTAATCTCAGCACTTGGGAGGCAGAGGCAGGTGGATCTCTGTGAGTTCAAGGCCAGCCTGGCCTACAGAGTGAGTTCCAGGATAGCCAAGGCCGCACAGAGAAACCCTTTCACAAAAAACCTCTGAGAGAGAGAGAGAGAGAGAGAGAGAGAGAGAGAGAGAGAGAGAGAGAGAGAGAGAGAGAGAGAGAGACGAGAACGCACATTATGGAGCTCAAAGGACGACTAAGACATTAAAGCTATTTATAAATTAGTATTATACCAATTTAACTTACAATTGCTATGGGTTCTTGGGCCATGATTTTAACTCATAATATTAACATTAATATTATTAATTTAATAGAGATAAATCTGTTTGTGTACTCCTAATTTTTATTGGTTAAAGTTAATGCTAATTTTCATTAACAACTTTTGGGCAGAAATATTATAAGGTTTAGTTAAAATGCTTTAAATGCTTAGAGTGACGTATTTGTCTCAGTATATTCTACCAATAGCAAACAACAGAAAAACTACATTAGTTCATACAATGTTTTACAAATAAAAATCCAGACCCATGATTAACTATTTATGGTAACATTCATATGATATGTAGTAAACAGGTTTACAAAATAAACTAAGAATGTTTGCTCTATGTAGTGGATGAAACAAATAGGACCTGTTTAAAAATTCTTGGGAGCAAAGAAATGTTTTAATTCTAGATGTAGAAGAAGAGAAAACTCATATCCCTAAAATAAACAAACTGTACAGCAAGTTGCTCTAAGAAACATGCCGATTAGGAGATTATAGGTCAGGGATTATAATACAAGTCATTGTAAATAATGTGAGCAATTAATCATGATTGTAAACTAATGCTTCATTTATAGGAGCTATGAATTTATCACATTCATTTAGATCACTGTTCTATACCTATTTGAAAGTGTCTGTCTTCATTCCTATATGTACACAATGTAACCTCTATTTGGCACTTGACACCATCTGACTAAAAAATAATTAAAGTACTGTAGGGCTGGAGAGATGACTCAGTGGTCAAGAGCACTCACTGCTCTTCAAAAGGACCTGGGTTCTAGTCCCAGTACTCACATGGTGGCTTACAACCATCAGTAACTCAGGTTCCCATGGATCCAACACCTTCTTCTGGTCTCTGAGGGCACCAGATGCACAAGTGGTGCCCAGACATACATGAAGGCAAAACACCCATACACATAAAATAAAATACATTGTAAGTACAAGCTTTCTAAATCTGTCATATTTTGTTATTCTGAATAGTATTCAAAATCGTGTAAGTAATAACATACTTTACTATTAAGTGGATTTTTCCCACTTACTGCCTTTGCTTGACTGGATAACAACCTCACCTAAAAGGCATGCCATAGCAACTGCTTTTCATAGACTCCCTATTTGTGGCCTTGATTTCTTCTGTACTTGAGTAAATCACTATTCCTCTATATGAAAATGAAAAGCACTTTTATTGATGGATTTTTATTTTTTTTTTTTTTTTTTTTTTTTTTTGGTTTTTCGAGACAGGGTTTCTCTGTGTAGCTTTGCGCCTTTCCTGGGACTCACTTGGTAGCCCAGGCTGGCCTCGAACTCACAGAGATCCGCCTGGCTCTGCCTCCCGAGTGCTGGGATTAAAGGCGTGCGCCACCACCGCCCGGCGGATTTTTATTATTTTTAAAGTGCTTTAATGGTAAAGATCTTAATTGTCTATAGCTATGATGAATGTAAACTCTCTGATCAAGTTTTTAAAAGGGAAGTCCATACACAAATCACAACTTCAATATAAATAATGTCAAGACATAGAATGCAAGGTAACACAGGGAGCAGATAAGGCGACTTGTGTGTGATCTTTACAGGCAAGAGACAGAGAAGTGTGACTACCTCACAGACAGCTAAGAGAGACCTGAAATAGGTCAATGTAATGTACTGCCAGCATTCAAGGTAGGTTTAACACAGATGTAAGAAACAAAACCTGGTCTAACTATAAATGTCTACAAAAAGAATGGTAATAATGTCAGACATATGATTAGCAAGTACATCAGCAATTACTTAGAAAATAGAAAATGTCAGCTTCAGAATATAAATTCACTAAAATAATATCTATTCCTATTACTTTTATATTAATAATTTCTTACATATACTTACATACATTAGGAAAAGGCATTACCTTAAATAAATGTCTACCCAAAATTCATCCTTAAATGCTTAGCTACAAAAATTCCTCAATTAGAAATATTAGCAGATAAAAATCAAATTTATGCTTAAAAAATGTTACTTGAAGGCTGACAGATCTGAGTTAGAGGCCAGCCTGATCTAATGAGTGAGTTCCAGGACAGCCAGGGCTACACAGAGAAACCCTATTTTGAAAAACCAAAAGGACAATAAAAGAAAATAGTTCTGAGTCTGGGTTACCTCACTCAGGATGATTTTTTACTAGATCCATCCATTTGCCTGCAAACCTCATGATGTCATTGTTTTTCTCTACTGAGTAGCATTCCACTGTGTATATGTACCACATTTTATTTATCCATTCTTCAGTTAAAGGGCATCTAGGTTGTTTCCAGGTTCTGGCTATTACAAACAATGCTGATATGAACATAGTTGAGCAAGTGCTCTTGTGGTAATGATTGGGCATTCCTTGGGTATATGCCCAAGAGTGGTATAGCTGGATCTTGGGGGAGATTGATTCCCAATTTTCTAAGAAAGCGCCATATTGATTTCCAAAGTGGTTGTACAAGCTTGCATTCCCACCAGCAGTGGAGGAGAGTTACCCTAGCTCCACATCCTCTCCAGCATAAGGTGTCTTCAGTGTTTTTGATCTTAGCCATTCTGACAGGCGTGAGGTGGTATCTCAGAGTCGTTTTGATTTGCATTTCCCTGATAATTAGGGATGTTGAGCAATTCCTTAAATGTCTTTCAGCCATTTGAGTTTCCTCTGTTGAGAATTCTGTTTAGTTCTATAAACCATTTCTTAATTGGACTGTTGGGCATTTTGATGTCTAATTTCTTGAGTTCCTTATATATTCTGGATACTGCTGGCAATGGTCAAGAGACAGCCCGAACTGACCTACTCTGGTGATGGGATGGCCAAACACCCTAATTGTCGTGCTAGAAACCCCATCAAATGACTGAGGGAACTGGATGCAGAGATCCACGGCTAGGCCCTGGGTGGAACTCCGGGAGTCCAATTAGCGAGAAAGAGGAGGGTTTATATGAGCAAGAATTGTTGAGATCAAGGTTGGATAAAGCACAGGGACAAATAGCCAAACGAATGGAAACACATGAACTATGAACCAATGGCTGAGGGGCCCCCAACTGGATCAGGCCCTCTGAATGGGTGAGATAGTTGATTGGCTTGATCTGTTTGGGAGGCATCCAGGCAGTGGGACCGGGTCCTGTGCTCATTGCATGAGTTGGCTGTTTGAAACCTGGGGCTTATACAGGGTCGCTTGGCTCTGCCTGGGAGGAGGGGACTGGACCTGCCTGGACTGAGTCTACCAGGTTGATCTCAGTCCTGGGGGAGGCTTTGCCCTGGAGGAGGTAGGAATAGGGGGTAGGCTGGGGGGAAGGGGCGGGGGCGGGACGGGGGAGAACAAGGGAATCCGTGGCTGATATGTAGAACTGAATTGTATTATAAAATAAAATAAAATAAAAAAGACTGTTTTAATGAAAGATTAAAAAAAAAAAAGAAAAGAAAATAGTTATTTGATTCAAATGCCTGGGACAAAATGAGTGTTGGGTTATATAGGTCCAGTCCCATAAAAGCCACTTCCTTTCAAATTGAGAGAAGTACACATTATGGTAACAAGTAGGTCTCAAAGTTAAAAAAAAAAAAAGTAAAAGAACAAGTATACTACTACACATCTATAATCCAAGGACTTGAGAAGTACAGACAGGAAGGTTAGGAGTTCAAGGTCACCCTCTGCTATACAGTGTAAGTAAATAAAATTATAAATAAATATAATATAAAATAATATAAAATTAAAAATTATTTGTAAAAAATATATTTAGCAAAAACAACCACAACACTATACTACTGACTGAAAAAAATTATGTTAGATATGGCTCAAAACAATACCAAACTCTCACCATTCCTGGTAACCATTCCTAGTTTACATCCCAGTGATGCATGGCTAGGTAAGTAATGCATTTTCTTTGTAAAAATTAGCCCAAGTTGAACTAACTAACTGCAACAAAATATGCCTGCCTTTTAATTTTGTATCCTAACACTGTCCACACATCATTGGACATTATACTGCCACAGTCATGTACATGAAGTCAAAACAGAAGGCAAGCCACCAAGTCCATATTTAGAGAAACAAGTAAAGACCATAACTCCATTCCTAGGTAACATGGGGCTGACATCAACCAGGGTTAGACAAGGATCATTTAGCTTCACTCTGGATAATATCTGCCAGTTAGCCTTCATCAGTTAGGAGTTTTTCTTTCTCCCATATATTACTTTCTTCTTGAACTAAGTGAAGAGATTTAATCCATCTAGCTCGGAATCATCTATGGAGTTTAATGAAAAATTCTCCAAGGCCTGCTCTGTAAACACCCAGAATCAGTTTTCTGGGTTTTGAATATTTTATGTGTATGAGTGTTTTTCCTGCATGTATGTATGTGTACCAAGTGTGGGTGTGCCTGGTTCCTACAGAAGTAAGAAAAGGATATGGAATCCCCTAGAATCGGAGATACAGATGGCTGTGAGCCGCCATGTGGGAGCTGGAAACTTTCAGGTTCTCTGCAAGAGCAAAAAGTGCTTGTAATGGCTAATCACCTCTCTAGCCTCCACAATCAGAGCAGAAATATTAAACATGGCCTTAAATTAAAATAAGACTTTATAGAATTTGTGAAAATTCAAATTATCCATACATCTGCCTCAGAGGTAGTGGAAAGGTAGGCAGTAAGGTAGTAATGTGTGCAGCTTAAAAAGCAGATGGAATCATCTCTAATGATGTCTTTGTACATTGTTCTATGATACTAGCAAAAAGGAAGATCATATCAGTTATTCTTTTTACTGTTGTGATAAACACATGACCAAGACAGCGTAGAGAAGAGTTTATTTAAGCTTACGCTCCTGGGAGTTAGAGTCTTGGGTGGGGAAGTAAAGATATGGCAGCCAAGAATTTGTTCACATCTTGAACTGCGAACAGAAAGCAGAACGTGCACTGGAAATATCATGAAACTTTTGAAACCTCAAAGACCATTCCTAGTGACTTATTTCTTCCAACAAGGCCACATCTCCTTCACTTACCCAACATTTCTACCACCCAGAGACATTCCAACATCTGAGCTTATGGGGCACATTATCAACCAAACCACCACTGATAGTGTAGTCTGTGCTTTAAACACAGAACATTCATTTACTTAGGAATGTGATCATCAGGGTCTCCCCTCCTGCCCCACCCTTTACTTCTCCCTCCCTCTGCAAAAGAACAGAGAAATGCTCTTGCAGCATGAAGCTTCCTTAAACAGAAACCCAGCATTAAACCTCCACACTAAACAAGGACACATCTAGAGAATTATGGTAAACAAGATACTGAATTTTGTACTTTTAAAATAAAGACTTGCTTGGGGAGATACAGTACAAAAGTTTCTGAGTTTAATCAGATTACTATTTTAGTTCGATCAGACTATAGAAAATGAGTATTCATGTGTCTAGATTTATAAACTACAAACGACATAGAATTTTTTTTAAGAGGAAAGAACTAAAATATTAAGGAGCAAAGAAAGAAAAGGCTGCAGTATTCCAATGACTGGTTTTGATCTGTAACTACCAACATGAACTTTTCATGTGTCTCTCTGGCAGGCGTTTGGAACAGCCTCTAGACTTCATGCAGTTAATGGCTGAGCCCCACAGAGCTCGGTTACTATTCTGGACCTCTAAGCCCAAAGTTATAATCTTATTTTCAGATTTTGATGGCATAAATCTTAGATTACAAATCTCTAAAAGTTTACAAATCATTACTTAAAAATGAAAAAAATGAACATTCATGGAATATTCAGAAGAGAGTTTGAAAAAAATAACTGCATATTCTAACCATTCTAGACAAAAAGAGAACAATAAACTTAAAATAGAATAAAAATTTAAAGTTGAACATAGAAAAGAATAAGAAGCAACAGAAATAAAGCACTGTGTAATGTAAAGTTATCTTTGGAAAATTAGATCTGACAGCTATTACAATTAGACTAGAGGAGGTACTGGGGGAGAGTGAGTCATGATGCTAAAATAGAAGAGACTTGTCTTTTCTCCCGCATTTGCTAAGAAAGGTTTTACCTTCTCTTGTATTGCAGATCACCTTGAACAAGTAGGCCCATGTAAATATATCCATATCTGTTTATATGTAAGCCCAAACCCCAAAAGTCATACCTATAAATTCATTATATAGAATCTTTATAGCCCCACAGGAGCAAGAAGATAAAAAAGGAAATAAAACTTTTTTTTTTTTTAGTGGAACAAGTTAAATGACTGAACAAACTTATTAGTTTATAAATTTACTGTTGTTTTATTTTCCACTACAAATAACTTGCCCGACTCTGTAGCATCTACTGTACTAAAGCAGAGAAAACACAATTGGGAGATTAAAAAGAGAGGAAGAAAAAAAGAAAAGGAAATGGATAAGTAGGAAGAAGAAAAGAGGAAGATGGACAGACAGAAGAAGGAGGAAGAGGGCACAAATTGGCTTAGTCAAGCTCTCTTGGGACCTTGTGCTGAGTTACCAGACCAGAAATGAGGGGTTGAAAGCTACTACTGATAACTGGTGGAGGCTGAAAGTGCTACTTAAGTGCCTGGTGTCTGTTGAAAAAGGAGAGAGGAGAGGCTTGAGCTTGAAGATGCCAAGTGCATTCCAGCCAGCAGAATAAAAAGGAAGCATTAACAGCAGTCTCAGGGGAAGCTGAGCAGCTATCCTGTGAGCCAGAGGGCAAATATGGCAAGAGCAGAAGAGCAGCTGGATAAAGGGATAAAGAAATCAAGAAGCCACAGGAAAACTGGCAGCTTGAGGCACACGCCTGCCTAGAAATAACACTGCCATCATTCTACTGCCAATGGGTTATTAATCAACAACTAATATGCAACACACTGAACTTGCTCAGCAACATTACATTAAGCCTGGATTTAACTGCAATCGCAGTTCTGCTGAGAAGATACACTTACAATCCCCTGTGCCAGTTTCACAATAATCAGCATCCCACAAGAAACTCTAAAATAATTACAACAAAGAAAAAGCAGTTAAATATATTTTATAAATTCTATCAAGACTCTGTAAAAATGTTCTATAGAGCACAATTTAACAAAGTCAACAAGAATACATATCAATATTCCTTCAATATTTCTTGTACTATGTATTAGTATCCCATTGATAAAGAGAACTGGAGACATAAAAACCCTCAAAGGAACTTCTGAAATAATACACTCTCAAATTATTCTTATTTGCATCCCATTTGAGAAGGCTAAAAGTGTCACTAAAAAGAAGTGTATATTACACGAGTTAGGAAACTAGGTAAATATCACAACACGATTTACTCTTTTAAAGAAGAAGTGTCTGTTCTAAGTTTTAGCACAATATCCAAGGACAAGATGTATTCAGTACATGGGCCTGAAGAGCAGTTCAGTGATTAAGAACATTTGCTGCTCCTGTAGAGGATCCAGGTTCGATTCCCAGCACCCACATGGTGGTTTGCAACCATCTGTAACTCCAGTTCCAGGGGATCCGAAGCCCTGTTCTAACCACCACAGGTACCACATGGTACACATATATACACGAAGGCAAAACACATAAAAATAAAATGATTTTTAAAATTTTTTAAAAAGACTTACTCTGCACACCATTTTTCAAATTACAAGGCTTGATATATTTGATAAACTGTAATATATAATTAATTCAATAAATTCCACTGGCCTCAGAGTAAGTGAATTTTCTCTGAGCAGAATTAATGTAATTTCAGACTAATACTATGAAGAAAAAGTCCTACTACGTCTGGGGATAGAGCTCAATGGCAGAATGCTTGCCTATCATGTATAAGGTACACAATAAATAAGAGATCTCCCAGCTTAAGAAGCAAAACAAAACAAATTCTACCCCTTGAAAAATGTCAAGCAATTAAAGAAATCAAACTAAAAAGCAAGAAACACCATAGACTAAATTATGTGGGAATTTAGGACATGGTAGAGGGTGTGGCATTAGGAATGAAGCAGTTCAAGAAAGTAAAACTTAAGATGGCCCCGACCTCATGGACAGTATCTGAGCAAAATGCATTTGAAAGGAAAACAGAGTAAGTTAAGAAACAGAAGAAACAAAGCACTGTGTAATGGGAAGTTATCTTTGGAAAATTAGACTTGACAGTTATTACAATTAGACTAGAGAAAGTATCAGGGGAGAGAGCGAGTCATGATACAGAAATAGAACAGCAAGATGGGAGATTTAAAACTGCTCAGGGTCCAGAAATGATACTGACTGAAAGACTTGGTTCTGGAGGCTGAACTTCTGGAGTGAGGGTTCTAGCAGGTTTGATTTCCAAGCTTCAGATACTCATCTTCTGGCTTTGTCCTCACAATGTGGAGAAGGAGATGGTTGATGATTTGAGTTCTTTTATGATGTCAGCAGTTCTCTTGGATCAGGGTTCCACCTTTATGACCTTATTTAAGCTCAGTCACCTCAGAGAACTTGTTCCCAACACAATCATATGGCTTACAGGCAAACTTTTAGGAATGAAATTCAGTGTACAGCATTTTACCCTTATCCTCCCCAAATTCATGTCCTTATTTCACAGAAAATACATCCATTCCACTCCATAGCTCCAACAGTCTCAACTCATTCTAACCACACTCTCATCTAAATACCATCTAAGTCAGGTATGGGTGAAATGAGGCATGATTCATCCTAAGTCAAGAAACTCCCCAATTCTGTGAACTCAAACAAGCTATTACTTCCATAATGCATTGGTGAGACAGATACAAGATAGATGTTTGCATCCGAAGAAGGAGAAACAAAAAAACAGGCAGTGATACAATTTTTAAAAACTGTTGGGAAGGTTAAAGTGGAGTTATTGTAGAATAAAATTCTTAAATGAGTCAGGGATATCATAGCATAAATCTAAATTCCCATTAACTATTATCATTGTCATTAACCATTGTATCTCAAGAGCTATACTGACAATATGGTACTGACTAGCCAAATACAGCTATCTGAATTTATGATAATAAGACTTAAAAACTCAGTTGCTCAGTACTTTCAGCCACATTTCACATTTCATTGTAGCTGAGATGAGCAGCTACAATGGACAGTTGCATCATCTCAGAAAATATAAGTGGAAAAATTCTTCTCTAGCACCTAGGAAGCTATGTAACACTATACAGTTTCTGGATAGAAAAGTAATGTAAGGTACTCTTAACTATTCGTGGTCCAGGAAGAATTGTATGTAGAAAAGTGAGTATCTTCAACGTAAACTTTTATTAACATCTCAAATGACTCTCTTGGAATACAACTTTTACAAATGCAGTATATCTGGGCTAGGAAAATTTTACAATCAATATTTTTGTAGGCGATAAAGAATTATATTGTTCAGAGTTGTACTTTACAACCTGCATCAAGAGAAAGGAACGCCCCATGGTCAAGTCTCACAGTCTCACTGTTAGGTGCCAGTGATTTCACTCACAATCCTCAGTGTGGCAGGATCAGTGATGAATGGCCTCAACACTCACATGCTATGGTATATAGCCCCAGTGCTGTGATAATGAAGGCACAAAAGATCATCTGCTGTGAGTATTAAGGTCTGGACTTCTACTTTCATCATTTCTGTGTTTTGGTAGTGCATGAGAAAGATGGCCTATTTGCAACTAGCATCAACATTTATTATAAGAAGCGGTTCCATACTTCACAAGCCTTGAGAAGGAGTTCTTGTGAGTCAAGCTGTGACAAAGCATCCTGACTCACAACTCTACCTTATACTTTGGACACTTCAGTTTATGGCACTAGTGTAAAGGTTCTGTCCAAATGTCATACACATAAACAGAAGTGTCCTTGCACAGGCCTTGAGATATTTCCCTAGTTCTCATATTAAAGAGGTATGGACCCTAAGCTACAGAAAATATTTTTCCTTGAGTCATCCATTTTCTTGGTAAATCCAAACCACAGATGTCCTTTCTCTGGACTGACTTAAACTTTGTGAATTTGCTGAGAACTGTGAATGAGCATGCTTTCTCCAGGACCATCTCGTTCACTTCCTGCTCTATTTTCTACCACTTCCCGTCCCACATTCTCTCCTGCTGGCCTACCTTTGCTACTCTCTCACAGTTGTCCAAAGTCTAGAACTGTCTCACTTCAGCGTGATGCTATTGTGAATTGTGATCAAATCCTTCTCCTGCTCCCTTAGCTGGTCGTATTCTACATGCCCTGATCCTTCTTTCCTTCCACAAGTCCTTCTTATTCCACAGGAGAGAAAACGACTTCCCCCGAGCAGCTCAGAGTCACTCTCGACAAGTTCTCATGCTTACCTCTGCTGGGTGACCACTTCTACCACCCACTCATGCCTTAGCCATCTGGGGTGACATTAGGGGACAAAACCAAAGACGACAAAAACTATTCTGAGAAAACAGGGTGATGTGGCTGAATAGTATGTTCTCCGAGAACTCCCTGAGTCACAGCAGAAATTTCTCTGTGGCATGTTCTATAGTATCACCGTCCACTAGAGCACAAACCACCAGCTGTCTCCCATTTTCTATTTCTTTCTTCTTTTGGGCAGCAAACTCTTCTTACCTTGCAGTGCTAGGAAACTAGAACTAACTCCATTTGATTATTACACCTCCAAACTCCTATGCTGGTAGGAGATGCCAGGTAACTGAGGGTTAGAAATTAGGGTGTGAGCAGAGATGAAGTGTCCTAGGTGAAGGGAGAACGAGAGAGAAGGACTGTGGTCCTTCAATAATGTCACAGATAGATCAGCCTTAGATCCTGGAACTGCCTACCAGTGAAAGACGAAACTTTCCATCACCTTTTTATCAGGACATCTTGGGCTATTCAAAAGCTGTAAATCTTAAGATGGGCAGTACAAAGTTATGGTTATAGCATCAGGCTATGGTGTGAATGGTCTAATGAGGCAGTAAGATCAGACAGAACACTAAATGGTTCCTTACACTCAAATATGAAATAAGTTTTTAGGGTGAGACAGAATGATGACTGGAAAGAATATATGAGGTACTTTTCCTTCAACTTTGTAACTCCTCTTGTCACTTCTCTAGTTCAGGCTCTCAGAATTCATTATTTCAATGGACACTTGGCTGGCTTTCTTATCTTCAGTTTCTTTTCCCTCCACTGAGTAATCCAACAATCCTTAAGTAAGAACTGGATGACTATTTTATTAGTTACTTTTCTGTAGCTGGGATAAAGTATCATGATCAAAAACTATTTCTGGATGAGTTTATTTTGGCTTATGGTTCCAAAGTGATAAGAGCCTCTCATGGTGGGAAGGCATGGAGTAGGAGCAGGGAGCTAAGAGATTATATCCTTACCACAGCACGAAGCAGAGATCACAAATTGTAAGTAGCACAAGGCTTTCAACTCTCAAAGCCCACTCCCAGTGACACATTTCCTCTAGCTAGGCTGCCTCTCCTCATAACCTTTCCAAACAGTGTCACCAGATAGGACCAAGTGTCCAAATGACAGAGCCTATAGGGGACATTTCTCATTCAAATCACCTCATCTATTCTTATTTATCTAAAGGGAGTGGGTCCTGAGAGAGGGTCTTTCTATGTAGTCCTTGCTGGCTTCAATGAACAGACTTTCTGCCTCAGCCTTTCAAGCAGCTGAGATCATAAATGTGTGCTACCATGCACAGTGATAATCTTTAAAAAATCTCAGATGTCTTCTATTGCAAAGTTCAGTGTTTTAGCAAGTTAAATTTCAAAACATCATTTCTAATCTTACTGAATTATCACATTATATACCCTAGTTACACATAACCTTCATTTACTTTTTACACAATCCTGACTTTGTATACTTCCTCCTTCTTGTCTAAAATATCTGTGTAAGGATGATCTTAGCTTGGGTTACTATAATATAGCATAATAAAATCAGTAACCTCAAAACAGAACTCTGATATTAAGTCCCGCATGGGAGCTGGAAGTAGTGGCATATACCTTTAATCCTAGTACTCAGAAGGCAGAAGCAGGCAGATCTTTATAAGTTCAAGACCAGCCTGCTCTAAAAACTGAGTACCAGGTCAGTAAGGCCTATGCAGTAAGACCCTGTCTCAAAAAAAATCAATCAATCAATCAATCAATCAATCAAACAAACAAACAAACGAACAAACACGAGGGCTGGAGAGATGACTCAGTGGTTAAGAGCATCAGCTGCTCTTCCAGAGGACCTGGATTCGATTTCCAGCACCCACATGATGATTCATAACTATATAACGCCAGTTCCAGGGGATCCAATACCCTCCTCTGACCTCCATAGGCATCAGGCATATAGGTGGTACAAAATATCCATGTAAATTAAAAAAAAAAAAAAAGAGTCAGCATGGTTCTTTTTTGATGAGAGTGAGGACCATCTTCCTGATTTGGATACAGCCACTTTCTCCCCTAGTCCTCACCATGATGATGGTGATGGAAAAAAGCGGAGAATGAGAGAGGTGGGAGAAGGTAGGCAGAGAGTTCGGCTCTCTGGCTTCCCCTGTGGGTTTTCTTTTTTTTAAGATTTGTTTTTTATTTTATGTGTATGTGTGTAGACCCTAGTGTATGTATTTGCACCATGTGCATGCAGGTACCCACAGAGGACAGAAGGTGTGAGAGTCCCTGGAATTGTTGTTATAGGTAGTTGTGAGGCACCTGATGTGGGTCCTCAGCAAGAGTTCTCTCCAGCCCTCTAGTTGCACTAATCTTACCATAAGGGCTTTTCCTTATACTTTTCTCTAAAATCAATGATCTCCACAAAGCTCCATCTCCAAGTACCATCACACTGAGAATTAGGGTTTACAAGATATTAAATTGGGGAAAGATAAACAATCCCATCCATAGCAGACACCAAACTCGTCCTTCAATACCCAGCTCCAATGCTTCTCAACTTCATTCCTCAAATGCAGCTGCACTATCACCTATGCTTATATTGATTATTCCTATTGACAGACTGTTAATACCTGTATGGCAGTGATTCTGCCAGATTCTTCCTTTGGCAAACAATATATGCCAATAAATTTTTGCTTAATGAAACACTAGAGCTTTAGAAGGAAAGAAATATGCTGAAAAATTTTACTGTTTTTCTTTGTTTACAAGTCTTGCGTTGTAATAGCATCTCTCCTCCACCTCTATAACTCCTTATCTAAAATTTTCTATAACAACTAATTTCTTTGGAGTTAAAAATGCAAGCTCTACCAACCAGTCTCAGATCATGAGCATTTAATTCATGAACTACAGATAAGTGTGTACATAAAGAGTGGGCTGAACACATTTTCACCAGAGTAATAAATAACTTCAGATGCCCTTGTGTGAAACTCAGTCACAGGATCACCTATTAATTTTCTCTTCTAAATACATTTCCACACAGAGAAAGTATTTCCATTCATTATTTTGTGGAGAAGATTTAATCTTCTTTTACATAACAATTTGCTGGCCATAATGGTCAAGTGATCATTCAGTACTGTAGCTATTCTAAATCTATCCTAACGCTTAAAAACATCCTGCTTACTTCCAATGCCACTCTCTACTTACTGCCAAGAGTTTAAATAACTTAATGAGAGTCAAGAGCCAGCTAACAGATCTGACCAATCTTGAAACATTTCAAGTGAAAATATGTAATGCATTCAAATATATCATGCTTAGATCATAAACTTTTATGAAATTACTAAGGTTTGAAAATACAAACCACATGATCAGAATTATTAAATATGCTATTTATGTTGGTTAACTTTGGTTGAATTAGAGTTGTATTATGTTTATCAATAAATATTCACCGCAATATTATGAAGTTTAGGCCACTATAAGTGGCAGAGTTAATAGTAATGAGAATAAATGACAAAATAAAATATATCTACAATTGCATGGAATTAAAAGATAGCAGTCACAGCTTCTGTATCTATTTGTCAGAAGGACTAAAGTGGAATTGAAATCTGCTCTGCTTGGGTCTTGGAGTTAATGAGGATAAATTGGTAGAATCTGAAAAAAAATCAGATTCCATTCATTCAACATAAAAATATTTGAAAACAACGTTAAAGATGAAAAATTTCTGTGACAATATACCACAGGCTTGATTTCTATGTGTAGGAGAAGTGTCCTGATGACAAGAGCAAGAGACAGGCCCTCATTAGGAAATCTGTCCGGGCTGTGGCTTGTGGTATAGTACTTGCTTATCATGTGTAAGTCCCTGTGCTTCTTCCCAGCACCCATCCACCCCTCAGAAAGTAATCTTACCTGAGACTGAGACCAAGAATCATAATTGTATTGTATACTTACCTGATGGTTTAAATGAAAGCAAATACTCTGTTTATGCTGCTCATTTGGGAGAAAATTTATCACCTGGGTATTAAATGGTACACAGGTAGGCCAGGGCATTAGAAGGAAGCTACTGATGTAGTCCAAATAACAAAGGCTAGTGTAAGATAATAAGACAGAGCTGGGTATGGTGCTGTCCACCTTTAATCCCAGGCAGATGCAGGCCTATGAGTTCTAGCTTGCCAAGGCTAGCTAGGGGCTAGCCAAGGCTACATAGTGATACCCTTTTAAAAAAAATCAAAAAGTCAGCAATGACTTCAATCAATTATATGGTGATATCATCTATAACAATACTTCTAAGACTGTAAGATGAAACAGGTTTTATTTTTTATTTGAATAACCTATTTTATTATAATTTCTTAATTTATTCTACTTTAAACCATATTAAAATATGCTATCAACTACAATATCTTCAAAACTAAGTTTACATTTTTTACAAAGGCCATTTCATGGCCAGCCATGGTAGCACATTTCTATAATCTCAACACTTGGGATATGGAGGCAGATCACAAGTTTGAGTGCCATTTGGGCTACATAGGGAGAATATCTAAAAAAAAACAAACAAAAAAACCACACCATCACAACAAAAAGCCCATATCTTCCTCTTTCTTTAATACCTACTTCAGTTTGTATAATTCACCTAAGAATTTTAGTCCAAAATCTCAAAATTTCCTTCCTTTCCTCTGTGTCCTGGACATTAGCTCTAAAATCTCATCCCTCCCCGTTAAAATGCAGGTTGTCAATTCTTCCTCTGATCTTATCCACAGCTACTTGATTGGTTTTCCTACCTGCTGTGGGATGTTCTGTATGTTAAATGTGTTGCTCTGATTGGTTAATAAATAAAACTCTGATTGGCCAGTAGCCAGGCAGGAAGTATAGGCGGAACTAACAGAGAGGAGAATTCTGGGAAGTGGAAGGCTGAGGCAGAGAGATACTGCCAGCCGCTGCCATGAGAAGCGAGATGGAAGGTACCGGTAAGCCACGAGCTACGTGGCAACTTATAGATTAATAGAAATGGGTTGATTTAAGATATAAGAATAGTTAGCAAGAAGCCTGCCACGGTCCTGCAGTTTATAAGTAATGTAAGTCTCTGTGTGTTTACTTGGTTGGGTCTGAGCAGCTGCACGACTGGTGGGAGAGAGAGATTTGTCCTGACTGTGGGCCGGCAGGACAGGAGAAAACTCCAGCTACACCTACCTGCACTGTAAGTTCACACTAGCACCTTCCTATACATAAAGAGTACCATATCTTCCATGTGGTTCTTGGCTGTCTTTAAAATAAAGCGCCAACTCCTTAGTAAGGCACAAAGATCTCACAGATGTGGCCTCGGAGGATTGCTCAAGTACCAGTCCTCATGATTCCTTCCCCAGAAACCTATGCAGCAGTTACACAGAAAACCACATTCTTCTAAACATTGCATATGGTTTCTTCGTTGTTGCTTGATTTTATTCTTTTTAAAGGAAGAGGTCTTTGAGGCTGGCCTGAAACTCACTATGCAGACTAGGCTTGCCTCAGACTTCTGGTTCCCTACCCCTGCGCTGGGATTATAGGTGTGTACTATCCCACATGGCTGCCTATGTGACCATTTTACATGGCAACTGTCAAATATCAGTGCATAGGAAAGATGTACGAGTATGGTTTTTAGTGAACTTTTATTTGGTAAATAAATTTTCTTGTCAATTATCCTTTTTTTGGTCTACTTTGTTAATTTTATGTGTCAGAATGATTGAGCTAGAGGTCAATGATAAGAGAGGTCCAGGTAGCTAAGAAGTGCTATTTTGAGGACTCTGAAGAGGTTTCAGAAGAGGTTAGCATTGAGTCAGAAAGCTAAGCCTTAAAGATCTCTCACCAATGTGAGCAAGCACCATCAAACCATAGGGCCATACCGGAAGAAAAAGATGGGAGAGAATTCTCTCCACACCTTCATCCTGGACACGCATATTCTCTTGCCTTTAGATAGTACTGCTCAAGGTTCTTGGGTCTTTAGACTGTGACTTACACCAGTGGGTGCCTGGTTCTCAAGATTTCTATCAGTGTGGGAGTTATATCAAAGGCTTTCCAGGTGTGGTTTGAACAAGAAGCTCCCTCATAGACTCAAGTATTTGAACTCTTGGTCCCCATTTGGTGGTGCTGTTTTGGGAGGTTATGGAACCTTTAGGCAGTGGAGTCTTAACTGGTGAATATGTCACTAGGGGTGGACTTTGAGGGTTTACAGACAACCTCCTTCCTGCTTGTTCTGCTTCCTGTGTGCAGCTAACATGATCTCTCAGCTTCCTGCTACTTTGACCACGCTTTTCCTGTCATTATAGACATCTAGTTTCCTGGAACTATATGCTCAAAGTCTTAAGCTGCCATTGGTAATTTATAGTATTTTATCACAGAACCAAAAAGTAACTAACAGCATGCTTGGAGTTTTAACACTGGTTCCCCTGGTACTCTTGGTACTTGGACTGAATCACACCACTGGTTGTCTTGGGTCTCTACATTAAAGACACTTTATGGCTTCCATAATCATGTCAGCCAATTAAAAAAACTCAATCCTCCATCTCTTTATCTCTCTCTCTATTTCTTTCTAGTTAGTACAAATACTAAATATTTTCTCTAATAGATAATATGTCACATCACATTACCATTCCCCAAATACAATTTTGTTATTATTTAAGCTATGAAAAAAAACTCTACTAAGACAATTTGAGCAGCAAAGAGAAAAATAAAGAAATCACCCAAACATTAACTATTAAAGTGTTGCTATAGGTCTATCTCAGAAGAGTATTTTCTTATGCATAAGTATAACACAAACAAGAACATAAACTCACATCTCGAATTTTTATAATCTGAATCCTCTTTTTCTTTAATTTCTAAATAAATCAATCTTGTTTTTTCTGACAAAAACCAGATGAAAGTATTTTTCTTATTAAATACATATTTTATTCAATAAATGATATAAATGCATTTCAAAGAACTGTGATTTCACTGTAGAACCACAACTTATTATAGCATATGTAGCAGTACAACTTCCTCACAGGCAGCACAGTGGGGTGTATATGGTCATCATGCACTGAAATCCCATTAGTATACTAATGATCAATAGTTACGACTTCGGTAAGTTACATAAACTCTGTGGCTCAGCTGTCTAATGTACAGAATGGAGAAATAACAGCACTTATATCACAGGACTGTTGTAAGGATTAAGGAATTAATCCAGAATACACAGCAGTATCTAGAGCATAATAAATGCTCAGTAAGACACAGTTACTGTCTTCTTAAAAACTGAAGCTTGAATTGAGCAAAGGCTCATGAAAACAAAGAACAAATACTTATGAAAAACATATAATGAACAGTTTAAACTACACTATATATATTTTATTATCTTTTTTAACACAGAGAACAAGAGAGTCCACAAAAGAGAACAGTAAAGACAAGATACTTGCTAGAGTTTTTCTTCACAGGCATTCCTTTGATAGGACAGAAATATGGTACCTGCTGAAAGGTTAGTCTTACAGAAATATGGGTCAAGCACGACAGGAGGAGATTTCATTTAGAAAGAACAATGCAAACCACTGTGTGATGAGTGTGACTGAAGGGGATGCAGCCAAGTTTGTTCACAGAAAAGTGATGCTGAGCCGAGGAAAGTAAGCCAGTGGCAGAGGCAGCTTTGCTGGTTGCATGAAAAAGAAGGAGACGCCGCCACACCAACGGGAGGAACAGCTGTTTTTACTGTCTTGATGCTACAGAGGACTGAGCTCAGGACCTTGCATGTGCAAACGCGTGACCAGTGAGCTTTAACTCCTCTCTGGACTTTTCATTTTGAGACAAGGTTCCACCAAATTGGGTATGCTGGCCTTGGATTGAGTGTGTAGTCTAGGCAGGTCCTGAACTTGTACTCTTGTTGCCTTGGCCTCCTGAGGAGCTGGGACTACAGGCCTGTGCCACCAAGCCCAGCTAAAAGTTTGCATTGACTGGAAAATTTTATTGTGACTAGCATATAAAATTGTGACTTTATATAAAAAATTATCTCATGCTTTTAAATAATTAAATGTATGTTTCCTAAGTAGTATAGGGAAATATTCATGATGGGGAGACTCATACACTAATAACTCAGGGTAGTTTTTCAGTATCTATTTTGAAAATTACAACATACTCTTCCAAATATGAATATAGCTTAAGAACTTAAAATCTAGAACCTTCCGTCATTGCAGAAGTCCAGCTTAACTTTGATAAACTTATTCTTTATAATATGCCTTATAGTTGCTGTTTATATGCTTTATGCATCAATCCACTATGTTACCAGAAATTGCCTATATTTTACTGAAATAACATGCCTGTCCTTCATGGACTATTCTGTGTCACTTACTGCATGGTTCTCAACTGGCTATGACATCTCACTCAATACATTCATGCTCAGTTGGGTCACACACACACATCAAAGAATAAATTCTCCTGTTACATAAACACTAAATTTTTCAAACAGTATCTGTAAGAGTCTCCAATTTAGCGAGTATCTATTTTATGAGTATCTTGATATAACTTACAGAAAAAAAAACCCCAGTAATTTATATGGCCCTGTGGTGCCAAGCAGGCCATTCGTGGGATGATCCTGACGGAAACATAAACAAGTCATCTGCTGCTGAGATGCAGATTACATTTCTCCCAGGAATGGAGACCATAAATTATGTCATCTGATTTATAAAAAGGATCAAAACAAAATCTATTCTGTGTCATTTTTGGTATATAGGAGAATTTAAATAATTGTAATACAGCTTAATGAATACAAAAGTAAAGAGATAATATAAAAGGCTGTTCCAAAGCATGTTTGGGAGAAGACAGGCAATTAATTGGTTACTGCAGGTTGACTTATACCCACTCAAACATGACTCCATATGTTGGTATCTTAACCTCTAATAACTCAGAATGTGACCTTACTTGGAAATAGATTATTTACACAAGTAATCAGGTTAAAATGAGGTCCTAATCCAACATGACTGGTGTCCTTATAAAATGAGAACAGGGAAACAGATATACACATAGAGAGGAAGGCATGGAAAGACTGGAGTTAACACTGCTCTGTGGCTTTCACAAGAAGCACGTTCCTGCAGATGTCGTGAACCATGAGACTACATATTTTTGTTATTTTACCTACCTAATAACTATGCTCTGGAAACCCAAGGAAACTAACACTAATGGTTACAGGTAAAGTAGCTTCTAAGAATCTGTATATCATCTAAAAGTAACAAATTACACTGCACCCTACATGAGGCAAGAATTCTATAAAGAAAGGTGTTATTTGCTTCAATTCTCAAAACTGATATATGGGGAGCAGATTAGAGAAAAGTATTTTATCAACATAAATTTAAGAAATGGATAGCTGTAGTTACATAAAGGAACACAATTATTTCTAAGAGAATCATAACAAAGTATCTAGGGGTTAAGACCATGAAGCACGTAACTTACAACCAAAGGATTTTATTAAAATAATACATATGTATACAAATTCTAGATATGTATATGTGTATATACATGTATTTATGCAGGAGAGGAAGAGGGAAGGGAGAAAACATACTAAGGAGGAGGTTAAATATTAATAGTAGACCCTAGTGAATTGCATATTTGTTATAGTTTAAATACGAAATCTCCCACAGAATCATGTGTGGAGCCTTGGGCCCCAGCTGGTGGTACTATTTTGGGAATGCTAGAAATTTTAGGAGAGGAGGCCACAATAGAAGAAGAAGGTTACTGGAGCATGGTCTAAAGGTATTTTGTCCCTGGCCCCTTTCTTGTCTCTGCTTCCTTGGCACCATGTATAATCAAGCTCCACCATAGGCTCCTGTCACCATGATAGTTTGCTTACTTCAGATCCCAGCAGGAAACTCAGCCACCCTCGAACTGAAACTGCTTAGCCAACCAGTGCCAAACGCAAGGATTAGAGACAATGTTCTGTTCCCCAACATGACAACCTTGTGCTATGTGCCTCCCTCAAATCTTCTTACAACCTTGGCACATTTCCCACTGCATGTGATTTAAAAAAGAAGGATGAGAATATGTACCTTGTAGAGAAGATGTTCTTAACACTCATTCAGAGTAACTGCTAACAGGAGAAAAATTGTGTACCTTTCCATATATATAAGATATCCAAATGACTAGCTGTCTCCTAGCATTACAAGTTTTTTTTATATGTACCCTGAAGGGTATTCATATTCTAATGATAGTTCTAAAATAGAGGGAAAGGAATCAGTTAGACCATTAAAAATGAAGTCATGCTGGAAAAGCAAAGCATGTGGCAACCCTCTGTGTTTTTTTGAAAAGGTCACTCTCTGGTTACCACACTCAAGGAAATTGGCCAGCATATACAAATTCTTCACTGGGAAAAATGTCTTGGATATACAGCAGTTGCAGGCAAATCAAATAGACATAAATAGCAGAGCACGCAGTCATTTATTGGGTAGCCCTGCGCAGGGCTGTGTGAGAGCACATAGAGCAGAAGAAACTGCAGCCCGCTGCCTTCCAGGCAGACTGCCGTAGGGGCCAGGCAAGGGGCCAGGAGTGGCTGAACCAGGTCAGGAGGGATTAGATGCTGCTTCCTGGACCCATAGAGCGTCACTGGAAGCGAGGGGAAGCAAGGCTTCCTCTGTGACTTCTACTTCCAGCCTCACATTGTGAGCCTCACTCCTCATCTGCAGCCATTACCATCGGTCCCTGGCAGGAATGACGACTTCCAGCTGGGCCTGGCAGCACACTCGTGATAACTCACATGAAGATGAAGAACTGAACAGCATAAAGGGATACATTCTAGGCTGCTCTTCTTCCTCCCGTCTTCTACTTCCTCTCCTTTTCTTTTTATCTCCAGAGAACTTGACACTTTCTTCACGACCCCACATTACCACAATGTTGTTTCACTTCTTTTTCCTGATTGACTATATCAAGGTACTTCAAGAATTTAGTTAAAGAACTGACTAAATAAAAACTGTGCCGAAATGAATTAAGTCACCCATCACTTCGATGGACAGAAGTAATAGAGTCAACCTAAAGACCAGGGAAGGACAGAAAGCAAGCATGTGACAATGTGTCTTCAACAGGACTGGAAACAGGGGTCTCTACCACACAAATACCACTGTTCTGATCTAAGTACCAGGCGTTACTCTGTCCTGACATGGAAGCTTCAGGTTAACATGGCCACTAAGATCTTTCAAATTTATAGCCAGGTGTGGCAGTGCAGACCTGTAATCCCAGCTACTCAGGAGGCAGAGACAGAAGGGTGATTTAGATCTGAGAGTTTGAGACTAACCTGGAAACACAGCAAGACCCCATCTCAAAAGACTGAAAAAAACCTTAAGAAATTAGTTAAAAAAAATCTATTTAATAGCAAAGGATAGGATTAAGAAGCAGAAAGACTAAAGAATAAAGAAAGTGACAGACATGAATCCTACCATAACACCAGCAGGATTAAATATGAACAGAGTAAACACTTCAAAGGTTGTTCTGGATAAATAATATGACCCAACAATTTGCTATCTATAAAAAAACACATTGTAGAATTAAAGCCTAAATAGCTGCAGGTTAAAACAGGGAAAAGTTTTATGATGCAGACAGCAGTCATTAAAGAACTAGAGTTGCCCTAATAACATCAACATATAATGTGGAAAAATGCCTAGGGACTAGGTCTGGTATGCACACATTTAATCCCAGTACTCAGGAGGCAGAGGCAGGCAGATCTTATGACTTCACAGCTAGCCTGGTCTACATAGTGAGTTCCAAGCCAGTTATGAGTGAGACCCTGACTCAAAACAAACAAACAATCATGCAATCTAGGAACAAAATAATTCTAAATTCGCTAGTAAGGCATTATGATTATGAGCACTGTAGGAGACGGAAAATATATGGCTCCCCGCCCCCCCAAAGTTACCAATTCCCTGGAACATGTAAATGAAGAAATGATTTTACAAAGCCAATAAATTGAGTATTCTGGGATAGGGAAATTATTCTGGTATGCCAGAGTATAGGAAGAGCTCTAAATATAGTAACAATATCCATATGCATGTCAAAGGAGGGTATGTGGAGCAGGGATTTAACTAAAGAAGCGAAGGCAATATGAACACAGACAAGTGTCTTCTAGATGGAATCTGATACTGATTTTAGACTTCTGGCCTCTAGAACAGTAACAAATAAATTCTGCTGCTATAAAGTACTAAGTGCTTGTAGTGGTTTATTCCAGCAGCCACAAGGAACTAATAACAACAGAATGCAATACTATACTAGGCAAAATCTGGCAGAGTAAGAGTCAGCCAATATTTGGAGACTTCAATATCTCATTGGGAAAAATTTATATAATTAGATAATCACAATGATATATAAGAAGACATGGAGACAATAAACCAATTTGATTAATTGGCCATTATAGAATACCATAAAAATAGTAGAATATTCATTTTTCTCAAGTATATAATATGATGATTCATAAAACTCATGTGTTATATACAAGCATGCTCTCCAACTCTAATGAAATTGAAAATATAAACAAAAAGAAAAATCTGAAAGATCAAAATATTTAAAAAATAAGCAATACACATTTCCCTAAACAAACAAACAGAAGAAAGCTTACACAAAATATCAGAAAATGTTCTAAGACGAGTGACAGTGTGGAAACATAATATTCAGGTTTACGAACCACTGCTGAAACTACAATGAGAGGAAATTAGTAGTTATAAAAGTTGCTATTGGAAAAGAACAAAACACCTGCTGGGTTTTCCAGTTTTAGAAACGAGCAGAGTAAACTAAATTTAAAGCAAGCAAAAGAAAAGCAAATAACACTAGAGTTCAAAACTCAATGGAAGAGAAAACAGAAGCATAACAGAAACATCAGTAGAATGGCAAGTTAGGCTTTGAGAAGTTTAACAGATCAACAAGTGTTAGCATACACGCTAAGAAACAAAGATGGCCCAAGTTACCGAAGAGCAGGATGCAGGTGTTATCTCATGAACCTCAGAGACAGCACAACGAGGAGACCCTGTGGTAGATACAGCTATAAGTAGATGGACTTTCTTTATGTCCTGGTTTGTTTCCAGGCTTTCTGTTCATCTTTTCCAGCCAGTCTATTTCTCCTATGTTTCTCTAATTACTAGACTTTTATTTTTAAAAATATATTGGTATGTAGTTGATCAACTTGCTCTGAAATATGTTCTTACCCCCACGGGTTTGAGGTACAATGACCTGTTGCTTTTCAAAGTCAATGTGTCCTGGTCTACCAAAATTAAAGCTGACCAGTCATGATGGTGCAAGCCTATAATCCTCGCACTATAGGAGTCAGAGGCAGAACACTGAG
Source organism: Peromyscus californicus insignis (assembly GCF_007827085.1). Taxonomy (NCBI): domain Eukaryota; kingdom Metazoa; phylum Chordata; class Mammalia; order Rodentia; family Cricetidae; genus Peromyscus; species Peromyscus californicus. The sequence continues at coordinate 66,131,716 of NW_026294617.1, read as the reverse complement.
GGCTAATTAGTAAGACCTCCTCTTCTTTTTCCCCCAAGCACACACAAGAAACAGAGCTAGCACCTCAATATCAGTAACATCCCCCCAAAACACCCCAAATCTTCTGTTGCTTAGATTGGTTTTTCACCAAGATCATAAATTTAGAAAGAGTTAAGAAAGTATGACATGGTATATCTACTTTGTAAAAAATGTAGTATGTGTGTGTGTGTGTGTGTGTGTGTGTGTGTGTGTGTGTGTGTGTGTGTGTGCATGCACATGCATGCTGCAGAACTCTTGCAGAGGTGAGAGAACATCTTCTGAGAACTGTCCTTTCCTTCCATCACAGGTTTCAGGGTTCTCAGACTGTCAGGCTTGTACAGCAAGTACTTTTATCTGTGAGTTATCTAGCCAGTTCTGGAGTTCTACCACGATAAACTAAATATTTTATAGTAAATTATATAGCAGTGCCAATCTGTCATGTGGCACATCTCTTTTGCTTATTTTTGTAGAGTCATTTTTAAAACTGAACCTTCCACAGCAATTATATAACATGATCCAAAACAAACCATAGCAATTTAAATTATTTTTTCCAAGTTCATATGCATGCACTACTGTTTTCTAAGATGGAGGATCTGTAGCTGAAAATTATTATTATAAACTACAGACACCATTGCTGTTTATATTCTTGTCCAAGTAATTATCAATGTGGTAACAAAAAGGCAACTAGAAAAAGGACAATTTGAGAAAAATGTTAGATCCTGGCATTTTGATTGTAAAAAATAGAAAAAAAATACTGTCTACAAGAAGAAGGTTTTTTAAAAAGCTATTTCCTTGTAGTTCTCATCAGGGCCCATGTGATTCTTGCCCTCAACACTTCCAGCATCACTTGCAAACTGTACATTTTCTGTTCAAAGAGAGAAGTTCTCAAAGATTGATCTAATTTACTCAGAAATAAAAGATCTCTGTTGGTTTAAGTTAAATGGATTTAAATTGTAGCACTAGATAGGGAAAGAAAAACCCTACAAGGGTACTGGAGAAACAAATCTATAATTTCTATTTTCTGTCAAAAAGAGCTATGAGAAAAATAATAATCCTTTCAATTTGCTTGTACATCCTTGGATGATATTGGAGAAGTAGTAAAACATTTATTTTCTTTAGCTTCTCAAACAATTGATTGCCATGTGACTATTAGGAAGCAGTAGAGAAAACAAAAGATATAGAAGATACACAAACGTGATTCTAACTGGTAACCTAGAGACACTGCATCAGCACCATGTGGCCTGTGTTATACCCCTGCTACCTAGAGGCCTTGAAACACTAACAAGCTAAGCTATCAAAGAGGAAGTAACCTCCAAAGAGACTGGGATACTTTTGGCTTAATGGTGCAATAGTGCTGGTCCATACATAGGAACCCAAACAAATACATGATAAATGTCTGCATTTATATTTCTAAGCCGTATTTGGAATAATTATTCTTCCAAATACAGGTAACACAGATCAATCTCAAGGATGTAATTGAAATTGCTTTGATTTTTACTGGATTCCATATATTTAGAACAAAGAGAATATAACTTATTTAAAAGATTAAATTTAGGTGGCTTGTCCTCATAAAATATGGAAAACATTGTCTTCTGTACATAGGGCATCACTTAGCCAGTCTACCAATCCTACATTTAGATCTTCATTACCCACATAAAGCACTGAGAGAAAATGTTAGCTAAGACAGCAGTTATAGTCAGGTGATACACCTAGAAAATGTAACATTGCTGGTACACCAACAAAATTGTATGATACTAAAAACATCCAATCCCCTTGAGTTATTGTTTGAGCAACTAAATACTTAAAAAAGAAATGCTGGATATCTTAAATTAAGTATGTCAGTTAATTAATTCTGTGATCCTCAGCTACCAACCGAGTACTGTAGAATCTTTTATTATCCACTGCCCTATAGATCATCTGTTCTTAGTGCTGGTTTGTTCCAGAAGAGAGACAGCTGCAACACTATATCCCTGTTCAACCTGAGGACCATCTGACTTTAATTGTAATACACAGCTTGATGTGGCTCTGGCTATGAGAAGCCAAAGTATCGTCTGTAATAATCTGGAAAAGCAGAAACCTGCCAACAGAAGGCTGGAAACAGGGACTTGTGCTGTCTGGCTGCCTGACGGGCTGCAGGAAATATGATTAATGAGTAAGGTATAATGATATCAGGAACCCGATTAGCACCACAAAAAGGTCACAGATCAAAGTAGTATGCATTTCATGAGCTAAAATCATTGCATAAAATCTGTGGACTTGAAGAGGTAAACCAAAAGAGGACAGAATAAAACCTTATGTGATAACATGCTAACAGCTACATAAAACACCACTAGCAATTTAGTCACCGATAGAAAGTTGAAAGAAATTATAAAGTGCAGCAACACACACTGCATTGCAGAAAGCTTTGTTCACCACAGATACAGGCAATTCTAGAAATAGCAAATTACTAAATTCTTTCATAAAGACAGGTGAATAAAATCAAATATTTTTGCAATTATGAATATATTAAGAGATAGATATTCATCTCTACATTATGTTTGCATTTGATTTGCAATGAATTTTTATTTGGCTTTGTTTGGGAATATAACCTAATTTGGATGATTAAGTGTAAAGATTTGTATCAAAGTCATGAGATAGTTCACCAAAGATCATATGAGTACCAACAAAGTCTGTGAGAGAAATGGTAAACATTTGTCAGAAAGGTTACTACTAGAATATCTTAAGTGCCTAATAGTGACAATACTAAGTCTTATGAAGGACATAGAAAACTTTAAACTTCAAACATTGGTATGAATACAAACCAGACTACATAGGTAACAACTCCCAGCAAAAATTCCATTCCCAGAAATTTCAAACAAAACAAAAACAGATGTTCATGCTAAGCCATATACATAAACATTCATAATAGCCTCAAACGTTAAAAAAATATGCCAATATCAATTAATTGCTAAAATAACTAATATATGTATCTACGCAATAGTCAATAATATTCAATAGCAATACAAAGAAATTAATTACTGCTATGAGCAGCAACATGAATAGATTGCAAAAACATCTTGCAAAGTGACAGAACCCAGGCCCAAGATGACGACATATTTAAACGTCTATAAAAACAAAACTACAGAGATATAATACATGGCAGTCTGGGGACAGGAGTAGGGTTGCAGGCGGAGTGTAGAGTGGCCCAAGGAAACTTTCTGAAATTATGGAGACATCCTGAAGCTGGATCATAGTGAGATTATACTGCATAAATTTACAGAAGCTCACTAAAAGGTATATTTTTTAAAAAGTTGACTTATATGGGATGCAAATTATAGCTCAATGACTCTATTCTAGAAGAGCGAACACAAAGATAAAAAGGAGTCATGGTACAAACGTACCTGTAATAACTTGTGTGTGCCCCTGAGAACACCACAAGCACAGACACAGCCATACGTAAGGCAGGCAGTTACTGCAGCTTCTTTCATAGCTAAGGTTTATCTTGGACTCTCATACTAGTCAAATTAACAGTGAGAATCTGAAAAATGCTTGGGATACGAGTAAAATGCTTTATGTATCACAAATAATATTATAGTAACTAATAACATATGATTACTAATAACTATTTCCTAAACATACCATACTCCAAAGAATAACCAAGGTATATTACATACAAAATTGGAATTTTATACTCAAAATTTTAAAATTATAAATGAAAAATAAAACAGGGCTCAGGAATACTAACTTGCCTAGGATCCCACAATTGACAGTGTGATTGACTCATGATTGGGAAGTTTGGATTACCTCTGGAGTTTATCTTTCCACTGCCCTGCAGTGTGTTTATTATGTATAAAATATGACATGTCATTAAGAATGGGACTAGAATTAGGATCTGGAAGGTAAAATTAAAATATAATTATTAGTATGAAAAATAAGGAATGCTACATGGAAAACCCAAATATACTTTTTTTTTTTGCTTAATCATAAAACAAAAACATTGGCTAATTAAAAACTTATCAGTATGATTGATTTGCCTGCATGTATGTATGTACACCACATATGTGTCTAGTGCCTGTGGAAATCAGAAGAAGGCATTGGATCCCTGGAACTGGAGTTACAGATGGTTGTGAGCCACCACATGGGTGCTGGGAACCAAATTTGGGTATTCTGCAACAAAAGTTCTTAATTGCTAAGCTGTCTCTATAACCCAAAATTATATTTTTAATATGGAGAATGGCAAAGACAATACTTTTAAATACTAAGAATATTCCTTCATTCCAAACTTTTATAAACTTCAAAGGCAAAAAAGTAAAATGTAACTGTACTTTCTCACAAGACATGTAATAGGGAAATTACGGAATAGGATACTAAAACGCTGTTTCTAAGCTCAGTAAGCACTATGTTTTTAAGTTTTCATATTCAAAATATGGTGTGAAATTTTATTTCAAACTATGTATGTATAGGATGTAACTTGAAGATGTTCTTTTGTTCCTAAAAGGTGCTATGTTCTAGCCTGGTGTGCAAAATCAACCTTCCTTGTTAAGAGAGGCTCATGATTAAAAACACTAATGATTCCAGGATCTCTAATACCATTTGCTTATAATTTCACATTATCAAAAATATATAGAAAGCAACTTAAATTCTGGGTAAAACAAACCATAATACTTCTAATTCGATACAATTTTTGGAGGTATATGACATCTAGTGAAGTACTGTGTTATTTTTAGCAGTTCCTATCAGCTACAGTGCTGTACAGGAAGGCAAGGGTTAATGTTTTACATCAACACATGACAGAGCAGATGATTACTATCTTACCAATCTGTTTATGCGAACAAACTCTTCTGAGGTTTTGGCCCAAGGAGGAAGTTCAACATCAGACACCACTGTCCCATCATCCATCACTCCAAGGTTATAATTATTGAAGTTGACAAACATCTCAGGGAGATAATAAAATTCAGGAATCAATTCCTATATAAAAATGAAAGAAATGTTACATCATAAAATATACAATATGGACTAGACATGTGAAGTGGTCTGATTATTTCCTATTACACAGAACAACAACAACAAAAACATGTAGGTAATTCTATTCTCTTTGTTTTGTCACCAACTTCCTGTTAAGAGAGAAGGTCATGACCAGGAAAATGAACACAGCATCTTAATGAACATACCGGACAGGCCTTCCTTCAGGACACATTTCAAAACCTCAGAAACTCTTAAATTCAAGTAAGCAAGTAATAATCGAGAACTAACAAGATATAAACACAGATTGAATACTATAACATTAACATCCCAAGACAAATTTTTTTAAGATAAAATATATGGAATTCATAGCAGAAAACAATCTTTATACAATAAGGGTTAAAATGTTATTACTTTGGCCTCTTTATCAACCAGGAGAACAATTATTTGCACTTTAGCCATAGATAAACAGTAATTTTCACATCAAAACAAAAAAGTTTTTTAAGATACCAACTATAATAAAAGATAAAAAATTATCATTAGTCTAAAAAACAACAGGCATAAGAAACTGATTAAATAAAATATAATGGCTATAAAACCAATCTTTAAAAAGGAGAAAAATGTAGCCAGTAGGCCTTTGTGGCCAGGAAGTCCTTGTGTAACTTTTTCAGAGGCCCTGTAGAGCAGACTTAAAATCCAGTCTTGATATGGGTCAGTGCCTCAGTGGTCTTTCAGAAAGCCCCTCAGGGCCAGCTATCACAGGTCTGGATTTCCAAACAGTAGTCAAATAGAGAGGTCATCAGATTCTGGACAAGGTCAGTACGAACTTGCCAGAGCCGAGAAAAAAAGATGCAGTAAGAATTGAACTACTCTCACGTTCATAGTCCACATGGAATGCAGCTTGACTTTGAATTGCACATCTTTTGTTTACAATCCTGATAATTAACGACACAGGGTAAAATGAGCTTCTCCTTCAAATGCCCCACAACTCCATGATCATTAGACTAGAAAGACTTTTAAAATGAACGTTTATTTATTTAATTTTTAAAAGAAGAATCTCATTTAAAAAGTTTAATCTTAAATTAGATAGCTCTCACACACAAAATTTTAAGATCTCTTTGGAAGCCATGCCTGTAACTCTAATATCTAATTGGCGAAAAAATAAATAAAAAAATAAAGACAAGTGCACGTTATTTCATGTAGGAAAGAATAATAATATTCTTGTATAAAGCTAACATTTCTTGCACGGTTTGGGTAACGAGCTTAGATTTCTAATAAACTTTACCATATTTCCTCCTCATAATAGCTTTATAAGATGCTAGTGGCTCCATCTTAGAAATGAATGAATGAAAGTAAGGCAGGCATGGTGGCATGTGCCTGGAACTGCAGCACTCAGAGAACTGACAGGAGAAAGACGGGTCACCAGGGAGTTAAGGCTACCTAGATGACATAGTAAGGTGGAGGCCAGTCTAGGCTACAGAGTAAAACTTTGTCTTTAAAAAGCAACTGTCCAAGATGGCTGAGCAGTAAATGTTCCCATCACACAAGCCTGTGGACCAGAGTTTGACCTCCCCAGGGACCCACAGTGGCAAGAGAGAACCAACTCTCAAAAGGGCTCCTCTCACCTCCACATGTACACCATGAAACATACTCCCCTCTACTCACATAACACACACACACACACACACACACACACAACCGTACCCTGACACACACCAAACCGACTGACCAAGTGAAACAGAAACTAAAGAAGAGGTAGTTATATGATTGTCCCAAAGATTAATGGAACATGTTTCTTAAAACCTATGGTCAGCTTTATTTAGCCGGGAGGGAAGGATGGGGCAGAAACAAGAGTATATGGGGAGGTGAGGTATGGAGGAAAGGAGAAGGGAGGGTAGGATGGGGCAGGAACAAAACATGGTATGAGGCAAAGATGACTGCATTCAAAAGACGGCACATGTTATTCTAAGAACACGACTAAAAAGCTGAATGGATGGAAGGCAGAAAAGCCAATTTCCTAGGCACTCCCTAAACCTGGATTCTCATTCAAGCTTTAAGAAATGAAAGGCCTTGCCCTACCATTCTAATGATTTTGGATGAATTTTCCACCACCCTGACATGAATAGAGGTTAGATTCAAAAGTAATTTTTGTTTTGTTTTGTTTTTTACTTTTTCTGACACAAGGTTTTACACTGTAGCCCAGGCTATCCTGGAATTTACTATGCAGCTCAGGCTGTCCCTGAACTCATGGCTATCCTCATGACTTCATGGTTTCACCTCTCAAGTGTCCAGATTACAGATGAGTAAGTTCTTTTTGGTTGATTATTTAAGCCTTGGGTAGATAAAAAAGGTGATGCACCATATAACTCCAAAAATGATTATTCAGTTCTTAACCTTTAGAGATAACTGTGTCAAGGTTTCACCAGAGAAAGAAGAGTGTTTTTTTGTCCATATAAAACACAGATCAGCTAGGTGGTGGTGGCGCATGCCTTTACTTCCAGCACTTGCGAGGCAGAGGTAGGTGGATCTCTGTGAGTTCCAGACCAGCCTGGTCTACAGAGTGAGTTCCAGGGGGCCAGTGCTGTTATACCAAGAAACCCTGTCTCAAAAAAACCAAACAAGGTTCATTTATTAAGACAAAAGTGGTTGTAGAAACAAACAGCATTCAGAATTCAAAGGAGAAAATGAAGCCTAAAAGTTATGGTGGTCACAGAGGGCTGTAGATAAAAGAACACACTGCAATTGTTTTCTAGCACAGAGTTCTACAGTTTGTTTATGTTTGTATTTTTCTCTAAACAGAAGACGCTGGAAAGAGGTGGACTCTAAGTAATTTGTTCTTGGCTACACACTCCAGCCCATATATGGTGTACAATGTGTTGGGCACTGAGTAAAAATCTGTGAAATGAGCAGCTGGAAGGGAAACAGGATTGAGGGTTAGGGGAAGAGCTTGCCGTGCAGACACGCGGACCTGAGCCTGGAGCCGCAGGCCCCACGTAAAGCCTGCCACCGTGGGACATGTCTGTAAGCCTAGTGCTCAGACAGAGAGAGATGGAGATGGAGACAGGAGACTCCCTGGGAGCTTCTGGGCCAGGTGGCCTCAAACAGTCAGTAGCTAACCACAAAAAGGCCCTATTCAAACAATGTGGAAAGGAGGATAGACATCAGAGGTTGTCCTCTGGTCCTTACATGTATGTTGTGGTACATGTGCACCTGCACTCATAAACATGAGCGCGCGTGCACGCGCGCGTGCACACACACACACACACACACACACAACACAAAAATAAAGAAATATGGTATTTAAACTTAAAAAAAATAGCAAAGGGAAAGACAAGGGCATTCCTGATAAGGAAGGTATCTTAAGAAGAGGTACAGAGATTGACATGTATATATCATTTATTTTTAATGATCAAAGAGGAAAATTCAATTGGTTTATAAACCGAGTTGAAAATAGTAGAATAAGGACAGTATGAGAAACCCTAAATGCCCAGGTCTAAAGCCTTAACTATCCCTTTTCCCTGAAAACTGAGAAAAAAATTGTTCTGTCAGGGACATTTAAAAACAACACAAGTTTAAATAGAAGTCTTCCCAAGAAACTAACACTGAAGAGATATTATGAAGGTTCTATATATAGTGTGAAGGACATAATCAAAAAAGCACAATTAAATTACCAAGAGGGGGAACTTACACTGTTAAAACATACTGTAATCTCAAGATAAGGAAAAAACCGTAAGTTGATGAAAGTTGAATCCCCTCTTATTATGAAACAAGCATGAACTTAATAAAAACATCAATATAAACCAAAGAAGCACATATCATAAAGCCAAAGCATTATTAAGGATGATGACGGCACTCAGGGATCTTAGCACAGTTCCCTTTTGAAAACAGCATTTCCCTAAGAATCATGCAGTGACATAATACCAAATATTACTATTCAAAATTATCTTCTCTGACAGATGAAATTTAGGAGCAGAGTCAAAGCTTATGTCTTTCTGGTACTTTAAATGCACACTTACAAAGTGGAGTATGTTTTATATTCCTCTGAACAGAACACTCAGCTCTGGATAGAAAACACATGTCCAGCAATTCTTTAAACATCAGTGGGAAATGACAAGTAAATAACACCGACAGAAGACAGATATATTTACAGTCCATGTTTTCCTTCGGCTTGCTGACAATAAGAGTCATTCCTATCAGTTAATTAGGCAGTAGGCTTTAGAGGCAGGTGACATGGTCAAACTTTTAGTGTATCATCTCCTAAAACAAAAACGTGATAGGTTCAAACAGAGGTTATACCACAATTCAGGGTAAGCCCATTGCTTTGATCACAAATCCCAAGGCTTTCATGCATGATGACAAGGATTGGTTGTGACCACACATATGCTTTAGTTTTCTTCCTGAAGGTACAATCCCCACTGATAGGAACGGCCTGTGCAGCCAGGCTGGGTGACTCTCCCTTCATTAGCCACCAATTCTCTCCACTGAACTAAAACCATCGCTCCCCTCCATCTGGGCAAACACATAAATGCCCAGGCATTAATCTAAAGAAATGAAACCAAAAAAAAAAAAAAAAAAAAAAAAAAAGGCCAAAGCAAAGATGCTGCTGCTTCAGAATACAAGTTTACAGTGACTCATTCAAGTTTGAAACCTTTGACAATTCAAATATTCAAATGTAGCACTATAGTTTACTTAGGGAACAGGACACCGAAAGTGAAGGGACAGGAAAGCAAATTTTTAGATCTTCACGACTGGACAATATGATATACTTTATGATATGGAAACCTAAAGTTTTCTTTAAAAAAAAAAGCTGATGACCAACAGGACATGAAAAAAATAATGTTTATATTCTAATACATATAAACTTACAAGTTTTTTTTATTATCCCACAAATAAAAAGTTTTGAATACTCGACTAAAGTATATTAACATTTATAACTCAAATTAAATGAAAGTTTTCAAATTGAGGTTTAAACTTAATTCTTTTTATTTAGATAAAACATCATCTTTATATATTACATACATTGCTTTCTTCAGTAAAATAAAAACAGTATTTTTTAAAGTTGAAGTAGAAAAAATAATCTCTAGAACTTCTACATGGACCTAGTAAGTACCATAAAAGACTATGATTTCAAATGCATTAAAAAAATCATGAGTTACAAGCAAATAGGCAATAGATAATCTATTTCAATCTGATATAGTGGAAAGAATAATTGGGTTTGAGTCTTGTCTACTTAATTTACTGTCACATGCTCTTAAATAATTTAATTTCTTGACCTTATTCACCTCACTTGTCATTTCTAAAATGCAGGATTTGTATGAAGTTCCTATAGCACAAAATTCTATGTGTAAATATTATCGTTAATATGACCCTCAATTTTAAAAATCCCAAATTACAGATGCACTAAATTTTTAATACAAGAGGGCATTCACTGAACTACACTCACTTATAAAAGTCTTCAACGTAATTCTGAGAACACCTAACAAAATTCACTTGTAAAAGAAAGTATACTCACAACAATATCTGAGAATTAATATTTCTTACTATATAACCATCACATTAAGAAATTTATTATTTTTTATTAGCAATGACTTAACTTGTCATGTAGGGCTTAACATAAATAACCCCAATAGCTTATAGTTCACTCTTGCTTTCAACACATTTTCCACTTCCATATTTGGACTATATATTTCCATTAAGTCTTCTGTTGTTCTAGACTGCTATCTTCAGGGAGATTATAATTTAGGAAGAGATAATGGGCATTAATAATATAGCAACTGCTGTTAAAGAAAACACAGAGGCTGCGGACAGCCTCACTGGCATGGGCCACTGAGTTTGCTTTCCAGAGTCCACTGAGGCAGTAGATGGTAAGCCAAAGGCCTCATGCTTTACAAATCTCACAAGATAAAATAAAACTACTGCAAAACTATTTACATCTCATTTTAAAGATATATAGATATAGGTATAGATATAGATGGCTAAAAGTTTTCAGAGTTAGGGTTAAAATTAATTCATGTAACATTTTTGTGCTTATTTATTTAAAAATATATTTTTTAGTAATTTGGGATTCAATTGCATTATATTTACTGAATGTGTGGAATATGGTTTATTATTCTGCTTAATTTCTTTTTTCTGCTTAATTTCATAACATAGATTTCATATTAATCACTAACAATACATAATTATTAAGAAGTTTTAAAATGGAATATATAAGAATAACAATATAGACTGATGAGATACCACATGGATATATGCAAGGCTGTAACAATAAAAAATGGAATCAGCACTGATTATAAAACTTGTTAAAATTTCATTATCTAGACTTTTTCTATAACTCTTTGTTAGCATACAAAATTTAATTCCAAGTTATAGACAAAACTCTCAGTGTTACATTTGTAATTTCATTACAACCAGAGCCCAAGGGTAGATGAACTCAACTTAAAAATAACTTTAAAAAAGTAAATGCTGTATCAGGATTCTCCCAAATATTTTATTCCAGTTTATTTTAGCACAGGTTATAGTTTAATAGCATAATTATATTAAGTCTCAATTTCTCATAAAATGTGCTCCTCTGATATTGTCTATTTCAGATCCATTTACCACCACCTTCATTGCAAAGCAATGACCCAAAGTGACAACTGTGACTCCTTTCCCCTCTAATTCTGCCAATCGTTTCTATAGGATAGATGTAGACTTTAAATAGGAGTAAGAGAGGGCACTTAACCACTGGACTAGACCTACCTGCAGGAAGGGCTTCAGAAAGGAGTGGGCTACTTCGGAGAAGGGAACTCAGTGTCAACATCAGCTTAGTTAAGAGCTTAGGTATCTGCCTTGTGCTTAGATATGATTGTCTACGAAACTTTATGAGTCTGTTATTTCTTCCACAAAATCTGCTCATAATAATTCAACATTAAAGCTGAAGACAGTGCCAGGCGTCGTGGCTCAGCCTGTAATGGCACTGCTCCAGTGGCAGAGTGCGGAGGACCACTCACTACAAACCCAAAAGCTGAAGAGAGTAAATAGTTCTGCATCTCAGTTCCTAAATTCAAATGAATATGTAAGACAAAAACACGGAATTACTATTATTTTGTGGTACTGGGGGAATCCAGGATCTTAAAAAGTGTTAAGCAAGAGTTCTCTACCACTACTCACCCCTGACTCTCCCCCCACCCTCCCCCCTACCCCCCACCCCCGTCACACCTCTACATCACAGTGGTGATGTAAATACCCACTTTAACACTTTCTAACTCAGTCCTCAATGCTACACATTGCTGCTACTGTGTGCCAAGTCACTCTTAGATGGAATACACACAAGGAACACTGTTATACAAAGATAATGTAGACATGCTGCTCTACATAGGCAGAAAACTAGCTTTTTGTGTGATTATAAACCAATGTTCTAATCCGTGCTGCTCAGGATAGTGGCTAAATACAGTGGTTCTTGAACATTTTAAATGTGGCTAGTGTGAACAGACATGTATTGGAAATGTAAAATACCTTATATATCTTGAAGACAGGATTAAAAAAAATAAAAGAGCTAATTAACAATTTTGTATTAATTATATGTTAAAAAATTTTGACTTTTAGGCTAAGACATATTATTGAAACAATTTCATGGGTTTTTTGTCTTTGAAATTAGACTATAATACAATTAATATTAATGTATGTGGCTTACAATGTATTTCTATCAGAAAGTGCTACCAGAAGCCAACTTAAAGAACTGCCCTGCACTGTTTACTCAAGTAGAATAAAAGGTATCACTGAGAGGCTAGGCATGAAATGGATTCAAAGGATACACAGAAATGTAAATGATCACCAACTTGAAAAGTGGCAAATCAGGATAAAAACAAAAGCCTGCTTTATTCAAACCTCATAAGAATGTTGTGTTTACAGAAATACAAATTCAGACTTTTATCATTATTTCATAGGATCAACCATTTTTTTAAGTAAAATTATTCTCTAAGTATTAACAGAATGCAAGCTAATATATTACAATTCTTCCAGCAGGAAAGAAGCAAGAAGTAGAACTGTCTTCTACTTTCCTTTTGAAAAATAACCATTTTCCCAACTCGCCATTTGAGGAAATCTACACTGTACTAATCAGGCCAAGTCCACTTTGCAACCCACTCAAAGTGATTCCTTCCACACCACCTTCCTGTTTTACTGCTTCCTTCTTCTGTGAATGTTTTCTTCAGTAGTTCTAGAACACTCCCCAATACAAAACAACACTATTACTAAAAGTGTAAAAATCCAGTGTTATATATCAATGTTTACATTATTATGGTAATTTTCATGTGCTCTTAGACATTTATTTTGTACTTATTATAATAATCTTAAATATGCTTTCTAATAACATAACACTTTAAGAAGGAAGAAAAAAGAGCCATGATTAAATCCTTTCTCACTGCTAGAAGGGTCCACTTTCAGAAGGAAGCTCTCTAAATGGCCTATGTAACCATAAATTAATGCTTGTCTAATATGTGGAAGTCATTAAGTTGTAGGGTCCAAATTAACTGGTTATCAATATAGAAAATGGAGTCATTTATCAATGGCACACCACATTATGGATATTCATAATGGGGCAAGGTACAGAAGGAAAATATGTACACTGGTAAGAATACTGAGTCAGCTTCACCAATGTTAGGCCTAAAGAAAACTTCACAAAGTGACATTTGAGAAGGTAGAGATAAAAAAAATATAAGAGATTTAAAATAGATTATAAGAAAATAATATAGGCCAGGCAATGGTGGCGTACACCTTTAATCCCAGCACTTGGGAGGCAGAGGCAGGTGGGTCTCTGAATTTAAGGCCAGCCTGGTCTACAGAGTGATTTCCAGGGCAGCCAGGGATGTTACACAGAGAAACCCTGTCTGGGGGGAAAAAAGAAAAAGAAAAAGAATTCTAAGCAGGCTCCTTGGCATTTCAAGTTTCAGTTCCTTGGCTTCTGAAACCTTTTCTGTTTGGTTGTTTGTGGTGCTATTCTACTGTAGGCCCAGCTACTTGGAGGCGAGAGCAGAAAGGCATCAAGAGCCCAGGATTTGGGGCCTGAGTGAGAGCCCAGGGCAAACCCTCAAAGCACCTCACCATTTCTCCATGTAGATGCTCTAAACCAGACTGCGAGGGAACTAGAAGTTCCGGTAGTTGGAGCAATGACCATGTCCAGAGCTGTAAGTCAGCATGCTGCCAGTAATCAGACAGTCTTTAATGAAGTCTTCTAGGGCACCCATGATTATTCCAAGTGATTCATGAAGAAAACAACACGAGACATAAGGAAGGAGAAAGATGAAGATGACCATTGGTTCTTTTGTTTGTTCCTTTTAGTTGTTTGGTTGGGCATTCCTTTCCTGATTTATTTTTTACAGCATGGGGTATTTGAAGAAAAGTGAAAATTTAATCAGGTACATGCTAATTAGGGAATGTGAGCCCCCACCGCCTGTGTATGCACTAACTGGACTCATAGCCTTCGTGTCAGCCTCCTATACCAAGGAACACTCCCTACCTGAGATCCCCAGTGAGCACACCTGACCCGCACTGGGACAGGGAGCTCCACTCTCCTTCCTGTCTGCCACTGGAATCCCTCCAGTCTCCTCCCTAGCGCTCTTACAGACCGCCTGCCTTTCCTTCTCCTCCGCAGCAGCACTCCATAGAAACTACTCCAAACCTTGCTGTGGACTCAGCCTTCTTCACTCCTCCAACCCCTGTGTGTCAGTAGGCTAGTCCTAGAAATACTTTCTCCCCGGATCCCAGAGGCCACACTGTTAGAAACCAAGGCAGGTTTAGGAAGTCAAACAAAAACGTCACAGGGTATTTAGCTTCTGCTTCCACATCACTGGTCATCATCAAAGGAAGTCAGACGGCAGGAACCCAGAGACTGGAGCTCATGCAGGGGCCATGGAGGAGTGCTGCTTACTGGCTGTTCTCTATGGCTCACTCAGCCTGCTTCCCTTCTCTCTCTCTCTCTCTCTCTCTCTCTCTCTCTCTCTCTCTCTCTCTCTCTCCCTCCCTCCCTCCCTCCCTCCCTCCCTTCCCTTTCTTTCTCTCTTCTTTCCTTTTTCCTGTTTCTTTGTAGCCCTGGCCTTCCTGGAACTCAGAGATTTAAAGGCATGCACCACCACCTCCCTGCAAGCCTGCTTTCTAATAGAACTCGGGACCAACTGTCCAGAGGTGGTCCTACCCACAATGGGCTGGGCACTCACACATCAATCAATTAAGAAAATGCTCAGGAGTGGTAGAGCAAGCCTTTAATTGTAGCACTTGGGAGGCAGAGGCAGGTAGATCTCTATGGTCTACAAAGCAAATTCCAGAACAGCCAGGGCTGTTACAGAGAAACCCTGTCTCAAAAACAAACAAACAAAACAAAACAAAACAAACAAAACAAAAAAAACAAAAAAGGAAAATGTCCTATAGGTTTGCCTACAGCCCAATCTTATGGAGGCATTTTCTAATTGAGGCTCCCTCCTCTCCAGGGACTCTAGCTTGCCTCATGTTGACATAAAACTAGCCAGCACACTCACCAACACAGTACATTTTACGGAAGAGATGATGGAAGAGATGATAGAAGACAAGATAGAAGAAATGGACCTTAGTCAAAGAAAATGTTAAATCTAATATAATTCAGGTACAAAACATTCAGAAAATCTGGGACACTATGAAAAGACAAATTCTATGAATAATAGAAATAGATGAAGGAGAAAAGACTCAGGTCAAGGGCACAGAAAATATTTTCAGCAAAATGAGAAAAGAAATTTCTCTAACCTAGAGAAGGTTGTGCCTATAAAAGTACAAGAAGCATACAGAACACCAAATAGACAGGACTAGAAAAGAAATAACCCACAACACATAACAATCAAACCATTAAATATACAGAACAAAAAAGAGTATTAAAAGCTGCAAGGGAAAAAGTTCTAGTAACAAATAAAGCAGGGCCCATTAGAACAACACCTGTATTTTCAATGGAGACTCTAGAAGCCAGAAGGACCTTGACAGATGTTCTACAAATGCTAAGCTACCACAGATACCAGCCTAGACTACTATACCCAGAAAAAACTATTAATCATAATAGATGAATAAAGAAAAAACATTCCACAAAAAATTAAATTTAAGCAATACTTATCTACTAATGTAACTCTACAGAAGACAGTAGAAGCAAAACTTCAATCTGAAGAGGCTAAACATACTCCAAAAGAGTCAAGGAATAAATAATCCTAGTAAATCAAAGGAGGTAAAACAGGAAATTAAAAAAATGTAGAAAGTCAAAACCATACAATAACAATAATAGTAATCATTAAACACTGCCCATTGATAACACTCAATATTAATGGTCTCAATTCTCCAGTAAAAAGACAGAGACTAACAGAATGGATTAGAAAACAGGATCCATCTTTCTGCTGTATCCAAGAACCATGCCTTACTATTATAGATAGAGATCATCTCAAGGCAGAATGATGGAAAAAGATATTTCAAGCAAAGGGGTACAAGAAGCAAGAAGGTATAGCCATTTTAATATATGACAAAGTAGACTTCAAACCAAAACTAATCAGAGGAAACAGGGAAGGATACTATATACTCATCAATGGAAAAACTCATCAAGAAAATACTGCAATTCTAAATATTTATGTACTAATTCTAAACATTTATGCACTCATTCATAAAATAAACACCAGTACAGTTAAAATCACATACTGACATTCACACAAGGATCGTGGGTGACTTCAATAACTGACTCTAGGCAGTGTACAGGTCATTAGACAAAAATTAAACAGAGAAATGCTGGAGTTAAGCAATGTCCTAAATCAAATGGACTTAGCAAATACTTATAGAACATTTCACCCAAACACAAAGGAATATTCCCTTTTCTCATGGAAATTTCTCCAAAACTGATCACATACTTAGACACAAAGCAAGTCTCAAAAGATAAAAAAATAAATAAATAAAAATAAAAAATTGAAATAACTCCCTGCATCCTATCTGACCACCTTATATTAAAGCTGGATACAAACTCATGGAAACTGAACAGCTCATATTGAATGAAAACAGGTAAAGACAGAAATGAAAAAGGATGTGAAAAACATTTTAGAATTGAATGAAAATAAAACACAACATACTGAAGTCTATGTGACACAATGAAGGCAGTTCTAAGAGGCAAGTTCAGAGCACTAAGTGCCTACACAGAAAAAGTTGGAGAGATCTCTTATGGATAATTTAACAGCACACCTGAAAGCTTTAAACAAAAAAGAAATTATAACCCCAAAGGAGTAGACAGCAAGAAATAATCAAACTCAGGGCTGAAATCAATAAAATAGAAACAAACAAAGAATCAACGAAACAAAGAGTTGGTTCCTTGAGAAGGTAAATAAGATTGATAAAGCCTTAGCCAAATTAATAAAAAGGCAGAGAGAGAAGATCCCAATTAACAAAATTATAGAGTAAGGGGGGCATAACAAGAGACACTGGGGAAATCCAGAGAATCATAAGGACTTATTTTAACAAAGTCACAATTACCCCAACACCTAAACCACATAAAGACACAAAAAAGAAAGAGAATTACAGACCAATTTTCTTTATGAACATAGATGTAAAGATTCTCAATAAAATACTTGCAAACCAAAGGCAAAAACATGTAAAAAAAATTATCCGCCATAATCAAGTAGGGATGCAGGGATGGTTCAACATACTTAAATCAATAGATAAAATAACTGACCACATACATTGAAAGACAAAAGAACATGATAAACTCATTAGCCGCAGAAAAGGCCTATGACAAAATCCAATATCCTTTCATGATACAAGTCCTGGAGAGACTGGGGATACATGGGATATACCTCAACATAATAAAGGTGATTTACAGAAAGACCAAGGCCAAGAACAACCTAAACAGAGAGAAATACAAAGTATTTCCACTAAAATGAGAAAAAAAACAAGGATGTGTAGTGGGTAGCCATTCAAGCTTTTATCTGGAAGTTCCAACCCCCATTGAGGCTTCGGTAACTGTCACACCTACAAGGCGGGGCCGAGAGTGAACCCTGAAGACCTGAGATTCAGATGCGCACTGCTCTCTTGGTTCCTGGATCCTGAATGCTGGAGGTAGACCCAGCAGAGTTCTCCAGAGAACACTGCCAGACTGCGCTACACCTTTCCCAGATCCTATAACCTATCCCTTCGCTTGTAAGATACCCCACAAAATAAACCTCCCTTTTAACTACGTGGAGTGGCCTTAACAATTTCACCAATAAGGATATAAAATCTCTATAACTATTCAATATAATACTTTTAGTACTAGCTAAAGCAATAAGACAACTGAAGGAGATCAAAGGGATACAAATTGGAAAGGAAGAAGTCAAAGTATCTTTATTTGGAGTTGATAAGATTGTATATATAAATAACCCTAAAAAGTCTACCAGTAAACTTCTACAGCTGATAAACACTTTCAGCAAAGTAGCAGGATACAAAATTAACTCAGAAAAATCAGTAGCCCTTCTATATACAAATGTCCAACAAACTGAGAAAGAAATCAAGAAAACACCATTCACAATAGCCTTAACAAACAAACAAACAAAAAACTTGGGGGAAACTCTAACCAAACAAGTGAAAGACTGTTACAATAAAATCTTTTAGACGCTGAAGAAAGGAACTGAGAAGATATCAGAAAATGGAGAGATCTTCCATGTCCATGCTTATGAATCTGTAGGAATAATTAGGTGAAAATGGCCATCCTACCAAAAGCAGTCTACAGATTCAATGCAATTCCCATTAAATTTCCAACACAATTCACAGAATTGAAAAGACAACCAATAGCTGAAAACACAAAAACCTTCAGACAGCTAAAACAATCCTGAATAGTAAAATAACTGCTGGAGGAAGGTATCACCACCCCAGGTCTCAAATTGTACTTTAGAGCTTAGTAATAAAAACAGGATGTTACTGGCATAAAAATAGACAGGTTGATCAATGGAAATGAATTGAAAACCTAGATGTAAGTCTACACACCTATGGACTCCTGATTTTTTTTTTTTAAATAAAGAAGGCAGAAATACACACCGGAAAAAAGAAAGCACCTTTAATAAATGGTGCTGGTCAAAGTGGATGGCTGCATAGAATACAAATAGATCCATACTTATCACCATGCACAAACCTTAACTCTAAATGGGTCAAGGATTTCAACCTAAGGCCAGAAACCCTGATTCTGAGAGACGAAAAAGTGGGGAATATTCATTGGTACAGGAAAAGACTTTCTGAACAGGACACCATTAGCATAGGCACTAAAAACAACAATTAATAAATGGGTCCTCATGAAACTGAAAAGCTTCTGTATGGCAAAGGACACCAACATTTGGACAAAGTGGCAGGCTACAGAATGGGAAAAGATTTTGTTTTTTACTAACTACACAACTGATAGAGGGCTAATACCTAAGATATATAAAGAACTAAAAAAACTGGGTATTACAAAAACGAATAACCCAATTTAAAAGATGGGGTACAGATCTAAACAGTTCATCTAAAAGATGAACCACAAATGGCTGAAAATCATTTAAAGAAATGTTCAACATTCTTAGTTATCAAGGAAATGCAAACCAAAAAAAAACATTTTAGATTTCACCAGTCAGAATGGCCAAGATGAATAAAATGAACGACAGTTCATGCTAGTGAGGATGTGGGGGAAGTGGAACACTCACTCATCTATTTCTGATCGAAGTGTAAACTTGTACAGCCATATGGAAGTCAATGTGGCAGTTCCTTAGAAAGCTGTGAATTGATCTACCTCAAACACCAGCTCTACCACTCTTCAGCATATACACAAACTGAGACACTTGTTCAACCATGTTCATTGCTGTTATATAAATAACAGCTGGAAATTAGAAATAGCCTATATGCCTATCAACAGATGAATGGATAATGAAATGTGGTATATTATACAATGGAATATTATTCAGCGGTTAAGAAAATGAAATCATTAATTTCACAGGTAAATAGATGAAACTAGAAAAAAAATCCTGAAGGAGGTAATGTAGACCCAAAAAGACAAATATGGTCTGTATTCTCTTCTATAGATGTTAGCTTTTAAGTCTTTGATAGGAACTGGGGAGGAGGTAAGGACCTCCCAAGGAAGGGGGAATAGAACATATACTTAAGAGTCAAATGGGGGGATGACTGGAACAGGAGGATAAAACAGAGATGAGAAGGGAATAAGAGGAACAGAGGACTAAGGCAGGGAATATAGGGAGGGACAACTAAGGGCTATTTGAGAGTTCATACAGAAACCTAATTCAGTAGAAGCTTCTTAAAACATATACGAAAGTAATCTAAAGGGAATTACTAAATAATGGGGGAGACAAATCCCATATATAAATCTCTTGCCACCAAGTGAAACCCCAAGTGCCAAGAAAAGGTTGTATCTACTTGAGTTGTTGCCAAAGGGAACCCATGGAAATCCTCAAACAACTCAGGGTATTGTCAAAGGTATTGGTTGCTCTCTGAAAACTGATGGTAAGGCCCCCTTGCTGACGACAAAACCTATATATCTCATTGAATACAGTGAAGTCTAGCTGGTGCATACCTAGAGCCTTCACCCCTACTGATTACTGTTCATGGCACTGGAATGTACTCTGCATGCTACCAGAGGATAACAGTAAACAACAGCCCAGCTCAAAACCCTTTGATTTACAGTGGCGACCTAACTACAAAATATGCTAGGGCAACTGTGGCATAAAAGTTGTTGGAGTAACTGTTTTAGTTAGGGTTTCTATTGCTATGAGGAGACACCATTACCACAGCAACTCTTATAAAGGAAAATATTTAATTGGGGCTGGCTTACAGTTCAGAGTATAGTCCATCATCATTGTGGTGGGAAGCATGACAGTATGCAGGCAGACATGATGCTGGAAAGGTAGCTGACAGTTCTATATCTTGATCTACAGGTAACAAGAAGTGAACTGTATCCCACACCAGGTTTAGCTTGAGCATATGAAACATCAAAGTCCACTCCCACATTGACACACTTCCTCCAACAATGCCATGCCTCCTAATTGTGCCACTCCCTATAGGCCAAGCATTCAAACACATAAGTCTATGGGGTGGGGGGTCATATCTTTTCAAAGACTACAGTAACCAATCACTATATGATTGGATTTAAGACCCACTCTATGAGATGAAATCTATGCCTGACACTGGATGTCCAAGAACCTGAGACTAAATTGGCCATGGACCTCAGGAAAAACAAATACTATTATTCTGCTAAAGGAACATAGTAATAAATAAAATGACTGCTAATGACGTCTGCTATACTCATAGATCAGTGTCTCACTGAGCCATTATCAGAAAAGTTTTCTCCTGCAGTAGATGGGAACAAATACAGAGACCCACAACTGGACAGTGTGCAGAGAGTGAAAGATCTTGGAATACTCAGTCTTAAATAGGCTGTCTCCATCAAATTCCTCCCCTCAGGGATCAGGGAACTATATAGAAGAGGAGGTGGAAAGATTTTAAGACCCGGTGGGATGGATGATAGCAAGAAAGAAAATAGTGTCTTCCAGACCCAACAGGACTGACACACATATGAAGTCACAGAAACTGTGGCAGCATGCCTAGGGCCTGCATACATTCCAACTAGATCAGGTCTCAGCTCTGCGAGGAGGAAGTGGATACAATCCCTAGCCAAGAAGCTACCTCCAACTGACAAACACTCATAAAGGAAAAATAAGTTTCTACAGGGGAATCTCACTGGGTATACAAACCATACTTAAAGGCAGGCCTCATTCCCATCAGTAGAGGGCCAACACAAGACAAACTCAAAGGTATAATTGGATACTGTCTCATACTGCTCTGTTTGGAATTTTTTCTTTAGTTTTCTCTCATACAATACACAGTATTTTGCTTGCATATTATGATTTCCAGTTTTGAGGTTTTAGTGTGTGTATATGTGTGTGCATTTCTCATACTCCTTCTTAGTTCCTTTTTCTTTGTTAGTTTCTTCATATTGTTTTATCCTTACTTGATTGTCTTTTTTATTTGCTTGACTGTTTTCTTGAGAGGGGGGGGGGTGGAGTTGGAAGGGTGGAAGGTAGGGTGGATCTGGGAGATGAGGGAGAGGAAACCCTGATCAGAATATATCGTATGAAAATAAAACAAAATAAAGAAGAAGACATAAAGGCTTGGGGGCAATAGTTTGGGGAAGGGTCCAATAGGAATGGAAGGAAGAAATTGGGAATAGACGTAAGCAAGATATACTGTAACCATGTATAAAATTGGTTTAGAATAAATATAATCTATGAAAAAAATCTGAGAGGAAAAGTCTGGGATTTTATGAAAAAAGAAATAATAAAACCAAAAGAATCTATCACACATACTTCCTATCTATCTAAGCATAGCCAAGAATGTTCAGTATTGACAGAAACAGAAGCAGAAAGCGAAAGACATCCAATGTCTCTTCAGTAAAGGAAAAACAATTCTCAAAATTGTAACAATTCCAGTGTATACTTTTATTACCAAAATTAAGTAGAAAGTTATATTTTGGTCATGAGACTTAAGAAATAAAGACTTCAGAGAATAAAAAGAAAATCCCAAAGTCTTCATTTGGGCAACAGAATGTCAAGCTCAATATATGTTTATTTGTTATGTATACAGTGTTCTATCTGCATGTATTACTGCACACCAGAAGAGGGCACCAGATCTCATTATAGATGGCTGTAAGCCACCATGTGGTTGCTGGGAATTGAACTCAGGACCTCTGGAAGAATAGGCAGTGCTCTTAACCTCTGAGTCATCTCTCCAGCCCCCTCAATATATGTTTAAATGTAACCATTCCCATCTCTTATAACTTCTCAATAGTTAAGTATGAAATAAATGAGTTGGGAATAGAGGTAGAATTCAACAACAGTTATTAACTCTCTTAACTATTTCTATTATATGTACCTAATCATCAATAAAACTTACCTAATGATTCTTCCTAAAAAGATTTTATAATTATTGTTTTTGTATGATGCATGGTGAATACACACATGCCAACGCATTAATGTGGAGTTTAGAGGACAATTTTGTGGAGCTTTGTGTCTCCTTTCATCTTTACATGGGTCCTGAGAACTAAGTCAGGTTATCCAGCTTATACAGTGAGCACTTTACTGGCTGAACCATCTAACTGGCCCACTCACTAATAATGATTTTAAAGAGCACTTCAATAGTGTTTCAGAGTATAGTATGAGATCAAAAAAATCTTGATAGATATTTTAATATAAAAGATTATTTTTGCATATAATAAAGTCTTCAAAAGAAAATCTTTGATATAGCAAATATCACTTTGTCAAATAAAACATAAGAGTATATTTTTCATTGTAAAGTAGCATATCTAAAAGTGACATGCCATTAACATCCCACTATGTCTTATAAGAGTTCTATAGTAACATATACATAGTAAAATAACTTTTCTTCTTTCAAATGCCTGTTTCTCATGTGTTACTTTCCCCCCAATATGGTACAATTATTTATGTAGAAGTCATATTATTTTATAAGACTACAATGAGCCTAAAAACAATAGGTGTATCTCATTATACTTTAATAGCACCCAATTCAGTCTCTTGTAGAAAGAGACAGTTCATAAAGAAAATCAATTACTGGACTTCTGAGGATAGAAGTGGAAGGTTAGCAAGGATTATGTTAGCTATAATAGTGATTATTTTAAAAATGGAGGGTTGAGAGATCCAAATAAATATGCCTGAGATTTTTCATGTTTTCAGACTCCGGTAATTTTCTTCACTATGCTTGGAATTGTGTGCAGTATGCTGCTTATATACATACGATTCAAATGATGTTGGGAAGAGAAAAACACTCTACAATGAAAACTTTACAACTAGTGAGATGAAAGACATTCAGGATGGGTGGACAGACAGGCAAAAACATACAAAGAAGAAAAATTAAGTCATGGATAGTGGTTCTTGGCCATTTAATTAAGGTTCCATTCTCTGAGGTTGACCTTCCATAAATATGGCTGGATCAGGGGAGAGCAACTGTGAACATCCACTCAATAAGAAACAACCATAAAATGAAATACATCTGTACCTTAATGTCAGATGTATCACGCTGACTGTTTCGCCATGCTCTGGACACTGATGAGAAAGTCCTATCTGCATGATCAAATTTTCCTCCTTGCAAATTTAGAAAGTAGGTTGTAAAGGGTTCCTAAAAATAAGAAGTGAAAAAACTTTTATGTTCTTTCAGGTTTTTATAAATCTTTATATCTAAACTTTTAACTAATAGTAGTCATTAGTTAGTAATATGTCCAATGTATAAAATGCAAGTTACAGCCACATTATTTTATTAGAGCTCTTAACTTTTTTCTGAATGTTTCTATGTCTTCAAAATTTTGGTATCTGTAATGTTTCCATCGGCTTCCTTCATTGCCAAGAATAGATTACTAGTAGCATTTAGTCTTGAATTAGACACATTTGCTTCAGTGTTCAGGAAAAAGTACAATATATAATTTTTCTATTGTTATGGCTCACAATTTATGATTAAGAAAAGAAAACTGTTTGGAAAGCTTAAAAGCCCCCTCTTAGCTAAAACCAATTTAAACACGTATGAGTGGGTAACTGCTTGCCAGTAGGAGCCCTATAAATTACTTCTAAGACTTATGTCTGTATATACGATTCTAACAAGCTTTAATTAATGACGTGCTGCTAATGTTTCCCAAAGAAATTACAGTTTGGTAGATGAATTACCTTTCAATTTTATAGAAGCATTTCTTGTTTAGCTAATGTTATCAATACACAACAAGTGCTGGTTATTTGCAAAAACATCTTTACTCTATTTGGAGCAATGTAACTACAAGAATGTGTAAATACATGCCTGTGTTAGTGAAACCTTAGTTACTTATTTAAACGTTACATTTGAAAAGAATTCAGCTAATCTGGTAAAATAGGTACCATCTGAAGACACAGATTTGAAGAAGATAGCCATACAATTCTGGAGAAAACATTTTTATGGTTATAGCACAAAATACTTGCTAAAGCATATATATTTAAAAGCTCAATTGTTTGAAACCATTTTCAATATTCAAAAAATGCTGATGATTTCCAATCATTGCACATTCTCTAAAACATTGGATTTATTTAGTCATGGTCTATTATTCAAATTGAACTTACTATTCTTAGAAGCCATGCAAGAACAAAACTTGCAGTTGAGTAATGAGTACCATAGTGGAACTTTGGAACGTGATCATCTTCCCATGACTCAAATCGTTCTGCAAAGAATGCTGCTCTTTTGGGATTCAAAGCTCCTATTGGCTGCAATTGGAAGGGGAGAGAGAGAAAGAAATATAAATGTAATAATCCTTTATTTCTTCCATTCTTTTAAGATTATATTGTAAGTATGCATGAAATATAAATTTAAAATATATGTATTTGCACTTAGAAAACAACTGTGTTATACTCAAAGAACAAACAAAAAAATTCACCACCACCCCCCTTTTTTCCAGCATGGCTAAACATACACAGATAACTAAGTGATAGGTAAATCTGTCATTTCTGTTACACACAGTCTTTTGTTTGCTTGTTTGTTACTTAAATTTTGCTTTTCTTTTTTCTCTCTTTCTTCCTCCCCCAACCTCTTTTTTTTCTTTTGGAGACAGTTTTCCCCTGGGTAGGCTTGGCTGTCCTGGAGCTAGCTCTGTAGACCAGGCTGGCCAGGAACTCACAGAGATCCACCTGCCTCTGCCTTCAGAGTGCTGGGATTGAAGTCGTGCACCACGCCCCCACGCCCAGCTTTTACACACAGTTTTTTAATTGATCAGTTCCAAAGGAGAATTACATGAAGTGAAGATGAGCTGCACCATACTTTAGAAAGCACCTATAATTACAAGCAACAACCAGAAACATCCTGGAGCTAGAGGGCTTACTCTGTCTCCGAGCAGAGGATGGAACAAAGCTGGTAAAAGGGGCTAAATGCAAAGAGGTTGTAAGAGAAAGGGAGTAAGATTCAACTAGAACATTCTACTAACATAAATTGAATAAAAAGTTAGAAGATGGCGGTGGTGGAGATGGCTCAATCAGCTAGTCTTGCATTGCAAGCATTAGGCCCTAGTTCAAATCTGAAGCAACCTCGAAAAAAACTGAGCAAGGTGATGTACACCTGCAATTCTAATGCTGGGGAGGCAGACACAGGCAGATCCCTGGAGCTTGCTGGAAAGCCAGCTTAGTCTAATCACTGAGCTTCAGTTTCAGTAAGAGATCATGCTTCAAAAAATAAGGTAGAAAGAGACAGAGGAAGAAATCCAACACTGACCTAGCCTCTAAGTGCCTTCATGAATTAACAACAACAACAACCCCACCCCTCACCACCACCACCAGCAGCAGCAGCAGCAAAAACAAGAAACGGTAAGGACATTATGATCTTATACTGGAAAACAAAACATTTCAACAGGAGTTCCAGAATCAGTAAAGCAAAGTGGAGACCCTGGACTCACTCAAATACACATGCCCAGTTAGAAGGTTGTTTTGGAAAATAAAGTATATACATTAAGGTCCTTCAAGCCATGTATGGCAACACTCAATGAATGCTAACTACTATTTTTAAAATAATCTTTTAGAACCAAGGTAAAAAGAGTTTAAATAAAACAATTGCCTATAAAGCATCAAGCGCATTGCTTGACACAGGCATAAAATGGCTGTTGCTGCTATTCAGGGAATATAAGAATTGTATAAACAATGAGCAACATTCTGACACTTTCTTAAGGAAGACAGAGTATCCTTGAGACACTCAGAAAGGGCTGCAGCTCTAAGATTGCTAAGATCAACCACATTAAATTACAGTTTAGTCTATGGAAACACGCTGATCTGCAGAAAAATTTCTACTCCTTACTTAAAATATAAATACCAATTCAAAAATAGCTTCCCTAATAAGACATAGAATTGTTTTATATCTCTTAGGAAATTTTATAAGTTATTCACATTTATAAGATCAAGAAAATATCTGACTATTCATGAGAAAAATGCTAACCTAAAATAAATAACATTAGTTTTAAAATGGATATATTCAGAAATCATACAGTGAAAAGGAAACCATGTTCAGACCAGGTCTTGAACTACTTGTTATATTATGATTATAAGCAGCATTTTGAAGTCATCACTTTGGCTATATTTCTTAAACTGTTAGATATTTTACCTTCAAAACTGTTAACAATCAGTATTATTCTCTTTCAACAATATCTTGGTTCTGACCAACATTGTTTTATATTGTCAGTTTTTACTTTACAAGTTAATTTTCAAAAACATATAGATGATTACTATTTTAAGTCAGTGTCACATTACTAATTTTAAAATACCTTCTTTTAAACTATTAGTTTCAGTACTAAAGAATTATATCTGACTTACTAAATATATGGTAAAAATCAAACTCATTCCAGGAATTCTTTCTTTGTTACAGAACCAATGTGGAGGGCCTTTAAATGTATTTTAGTTGTTATCCCTAAAGATACAGCCATGTAAAAGGAAGAAAAGAAATAAAATCACTAGAAGACAAATTATACGAATTAAAAATAGAATCAATGTGCCTTTGTATGGTGCAGCAGCGTATTAACTGTACACTTTATCCGCTCCTCTTTTTATTACTCTCCAAATGAGTACCTCAGTGAATCAATAGTTATAGAATCACATTTCTTGAATATAATGCTAAGACCAATTAGGATTGATTTCACTAGCATCTGAAAGAAAAGGCATCCTACTGAGATCCATGTAGGTAGAACCCACAGTATTGACTCTGGCTGGTATTGTCACGGTTGGTTTCTGAAGCCTGCTACAGGACAGCTATCAAGACATACCACATTTATTTGCAAGCATATAAAAAAGAAGTCACCAAATAAAAGAAGGTTTAAAAAAATAAGGAGCAGTGGAGCTGTGCAATGACAATGATACACTATCAGCTTACTCAGAGAAGTTACAGTGGGAATACACACATTGAATTATACATTACGGGAAAGCACTGATTTATTGTGGTAATAACATCCACCTCATTAAAAGATTCTGCTTTGCTGCAGTTGGAAGGCTACATATTGTTTACTGCTATAAATTAATGGCAGTGCAAAGACGACTGTGGAACCATCCTAACAATAGATCTGTAATGACAGCGCTGTATATCACGGCTTCCTCAGCAGCTTCATAATAAAATGGAGACAATGTATTGAGCTAATACATTCTACCATGCTGGCCCATATTTTTCTGACAACTGCTTTAAAAGATGAGCTGAATCCAACTATGTTATAATGCTACAAAACATTTAACTAAGCAAGAGTCAGTCAGACACCAAGTGCATCACAGCATTTTAAAAAACATTGTCTAAATCAGCATTTCATGCTGTTTATTCATCTCCGCATAAGAGCTAGCAGTTAACGCCGATGGCTCCTCTTACTTATCCAGTATATTAAGGGTAACAACTACCACACAGTTCAGGAAGATGTCTAGCACTCTCATCTCATGTTGAGTTCTCTGTACAATTAACCTGTTTGACAGAGTATTTATTTTTAATCAGCAAAATTTTAGGGGAAGAAACCAAAAATACTGTCATTTAAAACTGGCCAAGCCGGGCATTGGTGGCACATGCCTTTAATCCCAACACCCAGGAGGCAGAGCCAGGCGGATCTCTGTGAGTTCGAGGCCAGCCTGGTCTACAGAGTGAGATCTATGACAGGCACCTGAGAAATCCTGTTTTGAAAAAAACAAAAGAAAAAAAAAACTGGCCAAAACTTCTTGGTAATAATAAATAAAAAATAAATATTGATTAGGGATGCAAAAGAGTACATAATTCAAGATCATTACAAAGGAAATATAAGTATCATCAGGACATGGAAAATAAACAAACAAATAAAAAATTAAGCCCTATAAAAGTAAAACAGCATTTGAGATTAAAATAAAAATACAATAATTTGCAATTTAGAGTATCATAACTTATTAGTTATTATGTAAGAATGGAAAAATTGTAATAAAGTAGGAAAAAACAAATGAAAAATGTCAAGAAAACAAATTTCTCTAACATGGTCGGGTGAAGTGACAAGCCCCGAGTCTGGAGAGTACGTCAGTGATTTCACACACACAGCAAAGTGGCATCTCTGGTAGGGTAATGAGTCTCCTGGTAATGAGGCATACACAGGATTTATAAAATGGGAGTGTTTAAATCAGTTCTGTAAACTTATTAGAATAAAAATACATTTTACTACCTTCTTGAGAAGTATTTTTGGTAATTAACAAAAATATTCCATGTAAAGTACCCCCTTAGACCTGGCACAGAGAAAGTTATTCTTCTTAATTATTTCTGTTCTGAGGTTATTTATCAGGGATATTTAAGAAGAAGGTTCATCAGTCAAGCCTGATGATGAAACATTATAACCCCTACTACAGGCAGGACAAAAGGAGCACTGTGCATCACGGAAGGAAGCTCCCCTGTTTGCAGGCTCCCTCACTGCAACCTTAGTTCCGAAAGTCAACTCACTTTTCAAAGATCTAAGCTCCTAAACCATTTATATGAAAAGCTGGAAAATGTCAAAGCAAGTGACAAGCATCTTTTACCGCAACAATGAAAACAGTTTTGATTCCATAGACCCCTTACAACTTTACTAACTTAACTAATAGTGGAAGGTAGCTTTTTCTGTTTTTTCTTCAAATTTTGAGAACTATAACTTGAAGTTACTTAATAAAAGAATAATGTTTCTAGATTGAATTACCTGATTATTTATTCACAAAAATATGAGCAAGGTATCCTACTTTGAAATGAAGTAATTTAAGAAACATAGCTCAAAATCAACTTCAATCTTAGTGACTCAAATTTAAGACTCAAAACTCCTTTCCAGATCTTTTATCCACCTGAAACTGCTATACCGGATGGATGTTGTTTCTCTGAATTTTATTATCTGCACACTATTTTTCAAATATGCTCTCTCTTCAGTTTGTTTATCTAAGAGTCATATATGTAAGGTGCTCAGGAGAGCTCTTATGTGAAGCGAATCCTGTGAGCACAGCTGCTGTTACGTCACACACCAACACCATCATTCCTCTTTCCTTCTGACAGTTACATATGAACTTCTGCAGTTGTTATCAACCTTTCAGGAGTGATACTCCACAAACTCCTGGACCTTGTTTGCCGCTACTGAGGCCAAGACAGTCACGAAGAATTGGCAAAAACAAAAACAAACAAAATAAACAGAAATCCTGTATTACAGAAATTTGTTTGAATGAACAAACTTCTGAAATCCACAAGTCTCAGACTTTTTCACACCTTACAGTGGATAAGATTTCTAGAGAAAAAAGTGTTAAGGAGAGAAAGCTAAAGAGAGAGGAGAAAGGATCTTGAGCACATCCCAGGAATAAACATCTTGAAAAAGTTAAAGAATGCTTCTTTTCGAAAATGCATTTTGTGGTATATAAAGCAATGGAAAGATATCAAAGTAGAAAAAGTTCCAGAATGGAACACAGGAGGACTGCTACAGCTCTGCTCAGGATCATGATGATCTGAAAGCCATCCTGCACGGTCATGTACATACAGTATGAATAAAGAACTGGAATCAGCATACAAGCAGAGCGTATCCACTTCTAAAAGTAGAGAGCACCTGCACATACTGATAGAGCTGCTGAGAAGTGAAGGCAAACACCAGTTTAGAACAGAAGAACTGGTGAGTCCACTGTTCTCTCACAGTGTTTACATTATAGCGATGCTGAGGGTGAGGTATCTGATGTACATCATCAACAGCTTAAGGCTAGCAGTTCATAGAATAGTCAAGGAAATGTCTTATCAAAAGAGTCAGTGACTGTTGTAATCATTTGGTTTGGGAATATTCCAGGAAAGAAGAACATAGGCCCAAAGGGATGTGCCACATAACAACAATGCTTCTATTTGTTGGATATAAACACAGATTCTCAGAATCTTAAATAAATAAGCCCACTATCTTCAAAACAATTCTGTAACATCCAAGTCTATAAGCAGGTGTCAAAAATGTTGAGTCTGGGAGATGTAAAATATACCAGCAGCTGGTCATTTGCTTAGTGGCAGCAAGAAGAGTTAGGGCACTTATACCAAACTGTAGGTCAGTCCTAGACCAGTGTGTGTCTCATGGGGTAATGTAAATACGGATGCTGAATTCAGAAGGATAGTAAAATCCATTCATTGGAGTTTTAGTTTAAATTAAGACACACTTAGAAAGAAAAGAAGAAAAAGAAAAGCCGAGTATAGTGGCATATACCTTTAATGCTAGCAATAGGAAAATGAAGCAGAGATTGGCAGACTTCTGTGGGTTCAGGGCCAACCTGGTCTACACAGTGAGTCTCAGGTCAGCCAGGTCTATGCACTGAGACTCATGTATTAGTTCCAGGAAAGGCGCAAAGCTACACAGAGAAACCCTGTCTCGAAAAACCAAAAAAAAAAAAAAAAAAAAAAAAAAAAAAAGAAAAAAAGTTAAGACATACTATTTGAAAATGTACTATATTTGTGCATGACAACATAGTAGCTCCAAAACACATTGTCAAGGTGTTTCTTCCTACTTATGTAATATCCTGGGAAGCGCTTTAGGAGAAGGTTCACAAATGGAAAAATGCATGTTTTTGTCTTGGAGCCATTGAAAACAAGCTTAAAAAATTTTTTTAATTGAAAGTATGCACTGTCATTAATGTCTCCTATTTACTTCCCTTTTAATTTTGATAACTGTGTATCACACCAGTAAACCCAAATGAGAGCCAGTAATCTATGTGTTGTTGAAGCTTTTTAAAGAAAACCATGGTTATTCTGGTTGTATCCCATCTGCCTTTCAGGGGTCCCCACCCCTCTAGGGGAGAAAATAAACAAAGAGTCTTTGTTATTCAGGCCACATTGCACTGTAGGAAGCAAAACTGTTTTATTTTAGTTCTAGCATCTTTTGTATCTAAATGACAAATGTAACAAGCCTGGTCATCATTTTTACACAATCTTGGCTTGTGGGGTGTTTTGTCACATGCTGTATATGAAGAGGATGGCTTAGCACTTATCTTCATACACCTTAGACTTTATTTAACATTGTCAGGGAAAAAAAATTCCATCAGTATGCTTTTATAGCTTTTAGAGTTAACAAATAAGCACTTTTGCTTTCAAGTAGCAGGAATATTTTGAATCCCTTGAAAACACATTTTACACGGGCTTCTATGGTGTATTATTAGTTATCCACTATCCCTTTCAAATTTAATAAAGACATCTTTAGAAAAATAAAGTATTTCAGTTTACTTATGGTGCCTATGGAGAATTCAAATCATTTCAAACATTTCAAATGCCGATTCAGAGTGATGCCATTATAGATCTGCTTTATTCAGCTCGTTGGTATTGTGCGACTACTCTTCCTAAACGTTTTTAATCTGAGTCTAAGAAAGTCACATGAACTGATGAAAAAAAACCACCTAAATATAATTTATAAAGAATGTTTTAAAGTAATTATGAAAATAATAAAAACAAAAGAGGTCCAGTGTTGATAAAAATATTCATTTGTACATAAATACAAATATTCATTTTCCAAACCAATTTAAGACCATTAAAATCAAATCATTTACCTACAGGGTAAATCAAGGTTGATAGCTCTAAATAGTTCAACATACACAGTACACTGGCAAATGACACAATTAGGCAAGGCAAGGGGACTTTAAGATTAATTAAAATAGGTTACTGTTCATTGCACTAACTATTGTATTTTAGGGGAAAATGTTAAATACCAACATAACATTTAGATCTAGGTATAAGGAGTTGGCTCAGCAGGTAAAATGCTTTTTGTGCAAGCCTAAAGACCCAGGTTGGGATCCAAGGACCGAGGGAAAGCTAGACACAGTAGTCCATGCACCTGCAATCACAGCACACCTCTAAAGATGGGAGACAGACACAGTAGCAGCCCTGGAAGCTCAAAGCCAACTTGTCTGGCATATCCAGCAGTGAACGAGAGAGACTCTGTAGAAAACAGGTGAATGGTGAAACCGACACCCAAGGCTGTCCTGTGTTCTCCACGTGGGGGGGCATGCACACTAGCCCTCTGCCCACCCCAAGACTGTAAGTAGTAAGATTATAGTAATAAAAGCTAAAAATGCCAATGTACAGATAAGCACCTGAGTTGTATCAGTAGCTGAGGAGCTACTGGACCATTGGGGACTGCTGGGAAAGGGAGAGTCAGTTTTCTTTAAGGGTGTGGACCCTCGTAGGTTGACCATTTTCCAGTGGATGGACCCACACCTGGGGAGTATATTGGTAGTGTAAATAAGACTCTGGGTCATTAAAAAAAAAAAAAGGACATGAAACTTGGAGAGGTTGTGGGTATGTGGGTGGCCCAGGAAGGAGTGGGGATGAACATAATCTAAATATTATACGTATGAAATTTTCAAAGAATTAATAAAAATACTGTATTTTTAACATAAGCTGTAAAGCATTTAAAAAGCACTAGGATACTTCAAATATCAAACAAGGAGACAAACTATTACTGGGCAATAGTTAAATAACTGGCTTTCAGGAGAAATAAGTACTTGCTATCAGTTTAGTCAGATAATCACTAATAACTCAATAGTTACAACTAAGGAGATCCTAATAATTCTCATGGCTCATGCCTAGTTATTGGGTCATATACAAAACTAATAAATGTTAATAACACTTACAGGGTTCATCTTGATTAATGAGAGACCTGATAGGCAAATGATCAGAATAGTAACATTGCCAGAACAAGCTTATTTCTGGCAAGCATGGGCAAATGAGATTGTCCTTAAGACAGTTCCCAGGCTGAAGCCCTGAGATCAAATGGAAGTTGGCTACTAAAATAATCCAGCCCACGAGTCCTACTCATGCTGTTTTAAAGGACAATGAACAAAAAAAGAGAAATGGGGAAAATCCAGATTTCCCTCTACCTTTTGATCTATTCAGGCCCTCAGTAGATTGAATGATGCACATTCATAGAAATCACCTACACTGTAAAACAAGTAACTTATCCTATTGCATGAGGACCTTAATAAAAATGCCAATTAGATTCACAAGTACATCTAAAATTTATCTTAATTTCCTGTACAAAGTGATATGCTAAAATGATCACCAATCTTGAAATTTGCATTTAATCTTCTTTTTTGGGTATGAAGATATTGACATAGATATCACTTATTGGTTCTGTTTCTTTAGAAAATTGTCACCAATTCACCATACCTAGAGGCAATGAAATTAAGTTAGAAGTTAAAAAGAAGAGTTAACGAAAGATTGCATCCTTCATGCCTAAGATGGGCTTGGGCTGAAGAACGAAACCCCTTGAAGTACTGTTACCAGTTATTCCATTAAAAAGTTAAATTCAGAAAGAAGCAATTTAAAAATGATGACTTATATTTACCTCTGTTTTTCATGTACTGATATAAAATAAATTTCAAAATAGAGTACTTATATTTTTACTTAATGTCAATATCTAAATTATAACCACTTATAAAACTGAATAACAACTTAAGAGCTATCTCAGTCTTTCTTCCAAATGATGAAGTTTTTGAAATGACTCCAAACTTTTCATAATTGTAGATTATGATAAAAATTACTTTAAAATATGTGGATATTATAGAATACATTAAGCTAATAATAGGATTTCTCTAAGTGGCACAGTACATTCATGAGAGGCCACACTAGAAAGTCATGACAATTTCATTGTCACAGAAAACAATGCCCCCTTCTCTTAGAATTAGAAAGCACCAAGGTAAGGCTGCTCTGCATCTGGGAGGTGGGGTGCACCTGGGGAGTTTGAGACAGGAAGACCAGCCTGGGTTACACAGTGAGGCCTTATTTAAAACAAGGGGGTTGGGAGAAGGCTATAAAATGCTAATTTTTCTTGAGATCCTCGGAAGGAACTGAGGTAGAAAACAACCAAGTAAACCGAATCTCGAAACTGACAAGACTCTCAACTGAGAGGTTGTACAGAAATATAAAATGTTGACAAAGCAAACACAAAAATAAAACGACTTTTAAAATACCTACTTTGAGTGAACATATCGGTTTAGAAAATTTGGTAGATCACATGTACTTTTAAGATTTTATTTTCCATGAGTCTGCACAGGGTGCTACTGAAAAAGAACATGAGCATGTACAGACAGGAGAGCAGAAAGAAATCCTCTGTAGTGATATATTGTGTACCCTAATAAAGCCTGCCTGGGGATCAGAGGACAGAGCCAGCCACTAGATTAGACATAGAGGTCAGGCAGTGGTGGCACACACCTTTAATCCTATCACTAGGGAGGCAGAGATCTGTCTGGATCTCTGTGAGTTCAAGGCCACACTGGAAACAGAGCCAAGCAGTGGTGACACACACCTTTAATCCCAGTACTGGGAAGCACACAAGCCTTTAATCCCAGAAAGTGATGTGGCTGGGCAGAGAAAGGTATATAAAGCATGAGGAAACAGGAACTAAGCAGTTCAGCTGAGACCCTTTCGAGTGAGGACTCAGAGGATTTCAGTCAGAGGATTCCTGGAGTTGGTGAGGTAATAGGTGGTGGCTGTGGCTTGCTCTGCTTCTCTGGTCTTTCAGCTTTTATCCCGATATCTGGCTCCAGGTTTTTTATTAAAAGACCATCTAAGATTCGAACAACAGTCCTTAATATGACACAGGTTCACAGGATTGTGACTTACTGTTACTGGGATTAGATACAAAACATCATCACTAACTAACATCAATGCTAACACTTTTCATATATGAGACCATCCCTTAAGCTGACAGGGAAGATACCAAATGGAAGAAGGAAAAGAATCTACTATAGGACAGTGGGAGACTTCTGAAAGAGGGTCAAAGCAAACACCCTTCACTTTAGAGAATGCCAAACAAAATCTCTCTTTGACAAAAAATTTTAACTAATGCAAACAAAAGATCATCCTGGGAGACAGACAGGAAAATCTTCCCTGATCAACATCTGTCACAGATGCAAAGCACAGTTTAGATGACATGAGAGCTGGAATCCAGAAAGCTGAAAAGGTCTATCTGGGGAACGAACAGACTGGAATGCTTAAGATTGCATCTGGATCAGAACTGACTTCTCACCACCATAGCCTGGCACTTAGTAGCTAGCACTAGTAGGTTTACTTGTAGGGAAAAAAAACAAAATATAGAAGGAAAATATCTCTATGGTACAGGCTCACAGAATCTAATGGAGGAAAGGAAAGTACTTCCAGCACCACTGGGCAAAGTCACATGGAAACTCAAGCCTGTGAAAGTCCTGAAGACAGCAGCAAAGAGCTCAAGTGGCCTCGTCGATGAGGCAGAACGCCCCACAAACTGCTCACAGCAGCAGCAACTCACAACATTTCTAGCAATGAGATATCCATATCTCAGTCTGTAATCTTTTCCTATCCTAGACAATAGAGAATTGTACAAATAACTTAGAACAGGGCAGTTAAAGGGAGACAAGATACAGAAAACTGATGAGTCAGAACCAGAAAGGATTTTAAACAACCACAGAAGGAAATGGCTCAGATGGTAAATGCCTGCCACATAAGCACAAAGGCCTGAGTTCAGACCCTCCCTACATATGGATCTGGGTGTAGTGGAATGAGCCTATAGTCAATCTCTCCTCTGAAGGGGCAGACAGGAGGCGTCCAGAGGCAAGCTGCCCAACCGTGAGCTCCAGAGTCTCTAAGACACTGTCTCAAAAATATAAGATGGAGAATGACAGAAGACACCTAACACCGATGGTCTCCACATGCACACACACACAAACACACACGTGTGCATAAGCCATACAGATAATAATAAAACAAGCCATATCAAAATTAACAAAGTATAAATGATATCAATACTGAAATTAAAATGTAGCGATTATAAGATTGGATATAAAACCATATAGTATTAGATACTGTCTACAAAAAAGTATTGTTAAATATAAAGACATAAATTGGGTTTTAAAGATGGAAAGAAGATACTGCAAAGAGTCACTGGAACAACATTGTCATATAAATATCAGAAAACGCAGTAAGACTGTTATTAAGTATAAAGTAAGATACTACAAAATATACATGAATATGTTTATTAGGAAAACATACTATAAAAGTGTGTGTGCGTGTGTGTACATGCGTGAGCGCAAGCGTGTGTATTAGTTTCCTGGAATTCCTGCAACAAAGTAAAACAATTGAGTTGCTTCAAATAATAGAAACTTATCACCATCTAGTTACAGAGAAGTCTGAAATGATGCTGTTGTCAGGGCCAGGGATGTGATCTCTCTGAAGCCTCTTGAGGAGGATCCTCCTTGGCAGCATAACCCTAAGCCAGGCTTCTGTTATCCCAGCTCTCCCTGTTTGTCAAGTGTCTTCATCTTCTCATGAGCACATCAACATCACTTGATTGGGTTTGGATCCACCTTAATAACTGCAACTTAATTTTATTACATCTGTGAAGACCTCATTTATACAAAAAGTGTATTTACAGGTATCAGATTAAGAATTTAGGGCCTAAATGTTATCTTTAAAAGATTTTGACCCTGAGTCCTCTCAAAGAGCAACCAGTGCTCTTAACCTCTGAGACATCTCTTGAGCCTTTTGAATGTATCATTTGGGGACACATCAATCCATATTTGATAGAAAATACATAACATAAAAATGGATATACCTGAGAATATTTAAACAAGTCTAAATTACTGTATTTTCTAGTAACAAATTTAATTAAATAAATGAAAAAGATACCACATTCATGGATTACAAAATTCAATATTGCTGATATATTATTTTTGCCAAAAATGACCTAAAGACTCAATATAGTCCCTACAAAAAAATCTTGCAGATTTTTTAAAAATTAGAAATTGACAAGCTAATTCTCAAAAAACCAAAACCCCAGAATTACTAATTTTGAAAAAGAATAGAGTTGAAAGAGTCACATAGCCCGATTTCATGACATACTGTAAAACTTAAATTAACCAAGACAGAATGGCACTCACATGGAGATAGACATACATTTGACAGACAGAAACTGGATGAACTACATATACATGGTCAACCAATTACAACCAAACAACTAGGACTATTCATGACAGTCTTTTATATGTTTGTGTGTACGGAGGGGTGCTTGTGTGCCACAGCGCACACATGCCATGCTGCACATGTGGAGGTCAGAAGCCATCTTGTAGGACTCGGTTCTCCCCTTCCACAATGTGGGTCCCAAGGATCTAATTAAGTTAGATGACTTAGTAGCAAGCTATCTTGCAGGTCAAACTACAAGGTCTTTACAATAAATTGGACTTACATGAATAAAATAAGAACCTTGACCCCTAACTTTATACCTCTAACATATTCTAGACCAAAAAAAAAAAAAAAAAAAAAAAGTAACATCAGCAAGCACAATATAAGAGAACAATGTTGTTTGATTCAGTTTGTTTCTAGAAAAGCCAATTATCACCATTGGGTTGCACCACTGGGCCATAGATAATTCAGATCAGCAGCTCCCAACATTTTAAAGAAGTTGCTCTGTGCCCACCCTCTACCCCAACCCCACACACATTAATTTGAATTCACAGCCCTCCTGCAGTGAATCCAGAGTTCCCACCCAAGCCTGCGGCCTGGAGCAACTGCCACCTCCTTATCTTCCTTTCCTCCAGGAGACTCAGGAAATGTTCCATTTTTAACACTGACTTACTTTTATCTTCTTTTTATGTTTATACAACGCCTTAGACCTACAGGAATGACTTTCTATTATTCTCATAATCTTCTTGAATATTTTATGTGGGAATTTTAGGCTATAAAGTGAATTAAATCTTTATATTTTTAACTACTATAAAATAAACTATATGGTTAATTGACTGTATTAGGGGAACTTTAAAAAACCATGGCATAAGATCGAATTCTAGAATTTCTTCTTAGGAGGGAAGATCACAAGTTCATTATGACGATTAAGTATGAGAATTTTTTTGGGTTTTTTTTTGTTGTGTTTTTTTTTTTTTTTTCTGAGACAGGGTTTCTCTGTGTAGCTTTGGTGCCTATCCTGGATCTCGCTCTGTAGACCAGGCTAGCCTCGAATTCACAGAGATCTGCCTAGCTCTGCCTCCCGAGTGCTGAGATTAAAGTTGTGCGTCACCACCACCTGGCAACTATGAGAATTTTATACTTTGAATAGTTATGATCATTATTAATGAATTTTAATTACTTTGTTTGTATTTTACAAAGTTACCACTCAGAATCATTACTGCAATATATCACAGTAAATCTTTAACTTCCCCAAAACACTAACCTCATTAAACTAATGTTAGAGTAACTGAGTTAGTATAGCTTACCAGAATCTATTTCTAGTATAAAACACAATTTTTATTTCTTCCTACACTTAAAAGAAGTTGTTATTCCATTATTCAGTGTAGTTTTTATCCTGAGGTAATGACATGCTTATGGAGCCTATCCTTTACACTTTCAAAAGCTTGGTTCAAATTCCAAACTGTACGATCATATTTTCAAAAATTACTTTTCTAAAAGCTAAGTCATATAAAATAGAGGTTTTCTGATCATTCTATAATTATTATGAGGTAACATATAGTCTGTTTGAAAGGTCTTTCAATATTAGATGATCTCATTAACTATTGTTTTGAACACAGTCCTCAGAATAATCCACAAAAAGGCACCTAGTAAATATTAAATAATTGTTATTCAAATGACCGGACTTTAACAATAAAAAAATGAAAAAAATTGGACAAAAGAGTAAGAGGCAATTTATTACATTTTTAATATAAAAAATACTGCATGTCATTCACAATTAAAAATTATATGATTCAGCCAGGCACAGTGGCACATGCCTTTAATCCCAGCACTGGGGAGGCGGAGGCATGTGGATCTTGGAGTTCGATGCCAGCCTGGTCTAGACATTGAGTTCCAGGACAGACAAAACTGTATAGTGAGACCCTGTCTCAAAACAAACAAACAAAAACAATAAACATTACAGAATATACAGGGACGAGATGGTGATTGAAGCATATTTTTAAAACTACAAATGTATGTCAATTAAAAAAACCTACTAAGTTTATTATTTATAATACTACAAAAATGTTCCAGTCTGAAATCAGAAGGATGGTACATTATTTAAAAAAAAAAAAATGAAACATTTTCCAGGTGTTTGGAAAGCAAGGTTTACATAAATCAACAACAGGTGCCCTATTCTGAATCTACCAGAGTTTGGAACTAAAAACTAAACTAAGAAAGTAGAAAACCCTGTGGGATAAAACCATTAATGCTATGTAACTGAAACAATTCATTTATAAATTATCATAAATTGTTACTGCACCCAGAGCAGTGTAGCATGATGAGGAAGGAATAGCTAACCTTGAGAAGGGTTACTGACTGACTGGCAATGTGCTCCTGGTGTACATCAGGATTAGCCATCACCCTGACAGTAATATTACTTCAGTTTATCATTTTCTGATGAATGGTAAGAAAGAACGTCATTGGAAGCTGCTCAAATTAAGTGTTGGTTAACCTCTGTTAGAGTCATTTCAAACTTTACCAGAAGGAAACTTCTACTAAGAAACCAAGTTTGTTTAACTACTTTACATACACAACCCTATTTGTACTTTGATGAACTTGGCATTAAGTTCTGAGGAGTTCTGAGGAGTTCCATGACTATAGTTTAAAATAATATACAACACTGAACAAGTAATAATTCAAATTAGTAACTATTTTAGTAATAATTCAATATGAACAATAATATTAATTAAAATAATAATTATTGATAATAATTAAAAGTTATTGCTTGTTAAGGCTCTCCTGCTTCCTAAGGCCTCCTCTTCTGGCTGTTTCTTTACATTTTTCTGGTTGCTTTACTCCAGGTCACCCTTTCACACCGGAGACTGTGTTTAAATGTTTACCATCTCTGGCTGCACCCCACTTTTTAAAATGAGGTGCTAGAACAGCAGACATATGTGGAACAGGAACTGTGTGTCCCAGTGGGTTTCCAGGATGGTAAACTAGGTGGGTCCCGAGTGAAAACCCAAGATGTTAGGATGTCTTTCCTCTTGACCTCCCAGTATGTCTAAGAGCTGTACAACCTCGTCTCACTGTGTGGGGTTGGCACAGACGGCGGGAGAAATCTGACAGCAGGACTCTACCAGGGGCCTGGCACCTTCACTGTTCAACACCCAAGGGTTTCTCTCTTTAGCTATACATTCTGCTGTACATGGTGTTCTGTTATCAGAAACCCCTGGTATTTTTCCAAGAACTACATCTGTTGCCTTTTGCCAATACAAAAAGAAAGGCAATTGGACTTGGGAAAGAGATGGATGTAACCTAACTATCTGATCTAAACTACTGTTTCTGGTTACACCTGAGTTCTACAGTTCACTGACCGAGACAGGCCTGCGATTACTGCATGAAGACAATGTGATCTTGGGAACTCCTTGACTGCACTCAATCTTTGTCTCCTGATCTGTGAATAGTAATAATTATATGTTTCTTACAGGGTTGCTGAGGGGAGAAAAGAAGACAGAACATGTACATGTTACTGTGGAAAGCAACTCCCAGAGCTTCTCTTAGAATCCTCCAAACATATTCTGAACTGGTCTGACACCATTTTATGCTGGCCAGACTACCACTCCCAAACATCACAGAAAAAATTTCTGCTATAATCTCTAAGACCAAAATGGCAACAGCATCCATGTTCGATGCAAGGAGTGAAACATCTTGATGTACCTCATCAGCCATTTATTTTTCCTGCATTATACTTTTAAAACAATTTAAGATCAATTATCTGTTGTTCTTCCATTATAAAACTTTATTTTCTATAGCTTGAATTCCTTTGGTTTCAGTAAACCCCGATAAATAGAAAACAAAGTAAATGCTGCTATACTCATAATGTTTAACCAATATTCCCCACCACCCGAGAGCATTCTTTCCCCTCTTGTGACATCTAGATGGTATA
The DNA here is from genome assembly GCF_007827085.1 of Peromyscus californicus insignis. Classification (NCBI taxonomy): domain Eukaryota; kingdom Metazoa; phylum Chordata; class Mammalia; order Rodentia; family Cricetidae; genus Peromyscus; species Peromyscus californicus. Next base: position 66,089,904 of record NW_026294617.1, on the reverse strand, counting down.
TTGATTCCTGGTGTATCTGTTACAGAGCAGACTGAAAGCACTGGCATTCGTCAGAAACAGCACTTAAAACTTAAAGAGATAAAGAAGTGCTGTCTGATCAACAACAGTTAAATGTCGGTAGTCAATTCCAGGTCAGGATGTTCACTGTATAGTAAATGTGCTTGTAGAGAGACGTATCTCATACATAAAAATATACACACCAATCTACCATGGCAGAGGGGGGATGAGAATCCAGCAAGGACAATCAGCAGCTACTAAGCAATGAGTAAATAAATGTAGTGATGCTTTGTCATGCAGCACTCTCTGGGCTCTTAGAATGTCCTTGTAAGAAACTTTAACTGAACAAGAGCAATGGAAGCTGGAGATTACAGAGGATGTAACAGGTTATAAAAGCAGTGAAACTAATGTGATTTCATAGCGCCAAGGCCAAACTTTAAGACTGAGTTTACTTCCCCTGCTTTCTGTATTGAAAGGTAAACTCAGGAGAGCACACATATGGGCTGTGGTCCTCTATCTAGCATGGAGCCACTCTGTTCTGAGTGGACATAATGGCATGCTACATGTTTGTACTCCAAGGATAAAACAGGGTTTTTCTTTGTTCTTTATCTCAAGCTCTTCTTAGTATTTCCTTCATTTTAAATCTATGAATTCTAATTAATAAAAAATCAGGTATTTTCTTGTTTTTTGATAATTCTTGTTTTTTTCTCACAATGTTCAACTTTTTGGAAAGATGGTTTGCTTTTATTCCTTCATGTTTTCAGAAGTTATTATACAGTTCTGGGTGCAAAATGACACTCAACAAAGGGTCAATAATCATTAAAAATTGAGTGAGTGTTATTTTTAGGGATTCTCTAGTTTTAATCAAGCACACAGAGTTTTTGTTTTGTTTTGTAAAATTGTGTTACTCAAAAAGCCTATGTCAAACTTTTATTTTATTTTTTATCATAAACTAGGATAACAACGACGAGAGAAGGTTATTGAGAAAACCCTTTCCTTTGAGCACTCTATGCTGAGGTTGTATTAACTAGCCACCTCGGCAGGGGATGAGGGAGAAAGCAGCCGCACAGAGCAAGCTCTTCTATCCAACCTCCAAAGGAAGAAACAGACATAAACAGACCTCAGCATCTACATGCTCATACCCCAACACAATTGGAGAATTGTACATGATATGCACTATTTTCTTTTTGTAGTATTGCTGTGCTGATCTCTTCATTAAAATATAGTTAGTTATAAATGTAGTGCACAGTTTTTCAAACTTGAGTTCTACGTACTAGCCATGCAAGCTACGGATGGCACTTTCCTATCCTCACAGTGCCCTAGTTTCTCCTCTGTAAGACAGCAATTGTGTTACCCGTCTTTCAAGATTTGGAACTTGTGAAATGCTTAAACAAATGCCTGGCATATCGTGAGCACTCAAGAAATACTAGTTAACAGCAGAACAATGGGTTGCTTTCTTGCCTCTTGAATTGCATAGCCAATATAGCTGAGTTTTCATTGTTACTTTTCTTCCAGTAAATGTGATCTAAGAACAGTGATCTTTGGAACAGATATTCAGATTATAGCAAGAATACTTATGAGATATCCCAACATTATACCGATCAATTAGAAGAGAAACAGTTGCCTCAAAGTGTGATGGTTTTCCTTTCTTAGAGAACTGCTTTATAGTCTCCTAAGTATAACAGAAAAACAGAAATTACAAGGAAACTCTACAAAGAAAACCCCACTGCTGAAACTCCTAGCCATTGTCTATTTTTATGACAGGATATTTGTAAGTGGAAGCCTGGCTTACTTACAGTCTCTTGCAAAGAGAAGACAAAAAGAAAACAGTAATTCTTAACTATACCAAAAATGTAGTTAGATTATAAAATCATTGCATATTTATATAATAGAGATTAAAATCACTCCATGTTCTATGCATGGTTAGATCTGTCACAATTTCAGACCGGCGATGATGCAGTAAAGAATATGAGGGAGGGCAATGAGTTCCATCAATGACTTCTGCTTTTTTGGCTTTGAAATAATAAATTAAACAATTATGACTCTTACAATATAAAAACATGCAATTTTCAACACCTTTTCAAACTGAAGTTGATTTGACCTCTTCAACACAATGACAATATCAATCTATAATCACTGTAGAGAGACAGTGAAAATGCTTTAAAAATTTGGATTTCTAAGGAGATTTTTTTTTACATTGCTCCATTCACATTTTTTCTGTGCTAAAAGATTGATCACAAAAAGAATTCAGAAGAAAGGGTGTTGATTATATTAATTCAGCATCAGAAAGAAAATTCCCTGTGCAACATGGGAAAGATTATCAAATAAAACTGTAGCTCTGTGCCAAAGCACTAAAACTCCTTTGAAAACCAGCTTTAGGGAAATTAAATGGACATAAATAATTTGATATATTTTAAAGCCAGTCAGGCTACATTATCTACTTAGCAATAGCATAACATCTGTTTATACTCTAAATTATGCTTTGCACACTATGTTTTCTCAGATTTTAGAAGCTTATTTAAACAAATAGTAATGTCTACTTTGGGACAAATTTTAATATAATTCTAACATAATCATCATTTATATACATAGAACTCATTTATATACAAGATGTGTTCCTGTAAATGTATGTATAAGCAAAAATTTAGACATGTATTGCATACATTTTTTTAGATCCTTCTACTCCAAAGAATGAGGCAGTTTTATTAAGTAAATGAACACTATTTATAGACACAAAGTATAATTTCTAAATATGTAATGCACTTGATTATTTCATTTAAAATAATGTAGTTGACTCCAAACTCACTAGTTTCATTGATATTTAGTGAGAGCAGTTAGCACTGGCAGAATTCCATTCTCATGAACCTGAATGACATCTGAAGCATCTGAACAATGCTGCTCTACAGGAGAGGAAAGAGTTTATGACATGTAGTTGGGTCTTAGAATTCCCCAGTTCTTCCTAATGGCAACACATTTCACTACTGGTCTTGGTGCACTTGCAGTTCTTTCTGGAAGCATTGTATTTATAAATATTTCTTTCTCAACCAGGAGTAAAATCTTCTCATAAATATTTCAAAATATAAAAATAGATGCCATTATAATTGAGGGAATTAAAAACAATAAAGGCACTACATCACACACAAAATATTTTTGTTTGGTTTGCTGTATGCGTGTGTGTGTATGCACACACATGCGCCTATATATACAAATTTACTTGACTGTTTTAAGGCCAGAGGTTAACATCAGAATGGCTTTCTCAATTGCTTTTCCACTTCATTTTTTTAAATTAGGGTCCCTCACTGAGCCTGTAGCCCACAATTTGGTTAGAATAGCTGGCCAGTAAGCTTTGGGGATCCGCTTGCCTCTGTACCCTAGCACTGAGGTTACAGGTGCATACTTCCACACCTAGCATTTTACATGGGTGCCGAAGACCCAGACTCAGGTCCTCAGGCTTGCACAGCAATCATTTTACTCACTGGACCATATCCCCTGACCATACAGGGTATTTCTTATGTCTTTGCTTACATTATGTATATATGTCCATGTTTTTGTGGCTATGATCATGGACAGCTGGAGACTAATGAAAGTAACTTCTGGTTTGGTTTGGATGCTCTCTTTTGCACTTCAATACAACAAAAAGTTGAAAAGCAGAATTGTTGTTGATCATCCAGTAGGGCATATTAACAACCTTACTTATATGTGGATGAAAAATCATGAACTTATTAGTTAAAATAGTATTTTACCCACTCAACAAAATTATATTCAAGTTCCTTACAAATGGCAATAATATATGAGCAAAATTCAGTGTGAATAAAGAATTCTGCCAGAAATTTCTGCTAGAAAATAATGTCTGGAAGCATTTTTTTGATCTTATCTCACTGAATATTCAAAACAAAAGCAGGTAGCCTAGATAACACAGAGAAAAGGAAGCAAAAGCTAGAAGACTCTGGAGTGAGTCTGTTGTACTGGCCTACCACACAGCTCATCACACAGATCGAACTAATACAGTCTTCATCTACTAGACATCACAGTTCTACAGATACAGTGATAATAAGTATGGCATCTATAAGTAGGTCTTCCTATCTTATTAGTTTTTAGTAATAATTTTCATAATAGAGAAAACAGAAAAGGAAAGTTTTATTGCTTTTGTACTACTTGGATCAAATACATAAGGCAAGCACTCCATCACTGGACTATATTCTGAGCCCCCCAAAAATGCTTAGATGATGGCAAATGATGAAGTGCCCCGAGGGAATCCACAGGAATTCACATTTCTAGAAAAAGGGACAAAGAAGAATAAGATACAAGAGGCAACTATGATGAATTTGAGGACTAGATTTGAACAGAGATGGGTGCAAAGGCCGAGAAAAATTGCTACACAGAACAGACAAAGGCCATTTCCCAAATGCTGTTGTTCATCAAGAGGAAAACGTCAATGCTGCACTGCTGTCACTGCCTTCGCATAGACTAGGAACAACTTCCCAACATTCCCAGTAGTCACCATGCTTAGGATGGATTAATACAGAACATCTTGTTATGACACTGTGAAGGAAACTGGATGGCTGAGTGAACTTTCTCCATGAAACCATTTCTGCAAAACCAGGTGGTGATTCCCTACCTCAGAGTGGAAATCAGAATAACCTAGCCTTTCTGCTGTGAAGAAAGGCAGTACTAAGAGCAAGAAAGCTGACATTCTGAAAAGTTATCACAGTTATTGAGCTGCATGTGCTGGGGAGGCGGTGGGAAGATAGTGATAAACAAGAATTCTGCACCAAGGAGCACAGTAAAAATAAGAAAATGTACAATGGGAGGTATGGAAGTACTGTGAGAGAATAGAGGAAATTCTCAGGGAAAGGACCACAAATAGGATTTCAAGATGAGGGCCAGTCACAAGAAAATGAAGACGTGAAATAAGGCTGGTAATCTAAGCTCTGAATTCTGGAAGATTTCCTGTATTCAGGGATAAACTAAGAAGGGTTAAGGATAGGAACTGCATAAGTTAAAATCAGATTTAAAGAGGATCCACCCAGATTTGGTTGTGATCCCAGCGTTCCAGACGCTGTGGGAGCATAGCTTGAGTTTGAGATCTGTCTGACTTACATAGTGAGTTCCAGGCCAGCCTGAAGAAAATGAAAATACAAAAAGAGGATCCAATGCTCGTGGCTGAGGAATCAGCAGAGGGCGAGGGGAAACAGACAAGCCTGGGACCTGAAGCAGAAAGGCTCTTGTTTTGGTAGGAGAGTTCTGTTCATGACTCCTATTTGCTTCATTAAATGCAAATGCCCTTGGAAGGTGATAATGGAGAACATTGTTTCCTTGAATGCTTATGGAAAAATGAGTACAACAATTTTTTAACTTGTCATCTAGTTTATTATACATACTCTCTTTAAATTTTAAGTTAAATAACATAAAATTTAGTCAAAAGGTAAAAAATATATTAAAGATAAAAATGATACTTTAAGGTTTTTAAAACATGAAAATGAATCTAACTTATTTTTATATATAAGACAAATATATTTCAAATAATTACTAAAAACATTACCTTAGACAAATCTCTGAAGTTGCTTGGCAAGGTAAGATCTAATTCTTCTGATTCATAATTAGTGATGACCCAGGGAAACACAGGATACTGATTTAAGTCGTTATAACCCCGTCCTGGTAGAGAAGAAAAATATCACTTTTAATTTAGTGTAAAACATGAAGATTATCAAAATAACACGAAAAACTAATAACGTGGGTGCAAGGCATTGCTTTTAATGTTATTTTGTGTTATCTCATTTGGCCTTTGCAATCACACTGTGAAGTTGGTATCATCAGTACCAAACATGTTTTTTAAGAAAACACTGAGGTTTAAAAGTTAAGAGCTTACCCCAAATTATATGACTAGTAATGCTGAAAACATATTCAAATTTAGGTATGTGGTGCTAGAATTTATGTTCTGTCAAACTACACTTGACTTTCTTTGTTACTGGAAAGCAATTCCAAATAAAATGCCTTTTCTGGGGTGTGAGGAAAGCTGGCATTTGAATCTAAGACACTGAGCTTGATAAGTGCATGCTCTAACCACTGAGCTATACTTTCAGCCACAAAATATTCTTTATTAAGACTAAAAAAGAATTTATTCTGCTAAAAAAGTCCAAAACTCAATCATTTTCCCTGCTACCAGTTAGTTAATCAACCAACTGACCAAATAATCACCAATTTTCAACTAACAAACCAACCAAATAAGATGAGTGACAGTTCATGTGGATGCTCATTGGCTATGTAACATGAGAGTGCCTATAGTAAGCAACCCTGAGATCCTGTAGCACCTTCCCAACTGATGCTGTGAAAGTAATACACAGCATCATTAGCCTTGCTCAGCTCACCCCAAATGCTCTTCCACACCTCCTTCTAAACTAATGACATAATGACTAGTAACATACTGAGAAGTATTAAAAATATGTATTCTAAAGATAAGGCATCCTTTGTACATTACGTAGCAGTTTTCTTGGTATCACCATCGTAGTGAAGCAACAGAGAGCACGAGGTAATTGCTTCTGCTGTCAAGAGGCAGGCATGTGAATCCCAGATCTCCCACTTATCAAGCTGTAGTCTATTTCTGATTAAACTCATAGTGAAAAGATTTTATAGCTGACATACAAGGAAGAGGAGACTATTAATACTGCTTGAATTCCTTTCATACTGTTATTTTACTTTTTCTCTTTCAGGCATATGCTGATATGCTTGAAAGAGAAAAACAGCTGAATATTAAAGTAATTCTTTATACAGACTCTTGGTATCAGAGTCTTTTCAAGTGACCTGATGTAGTTAACTGGGTTTTCCCTAACTCTTCTTGGGCTTGAAGCTTATTAGGACAACCTAATGACCTAAAGAGTTTACAAAACGTGAAAGTGTACCACGTGTGTGCAGAGGTGCCCTTGGAGGCCGGAAGAAGTCACCACCTCCCCTGGAACTGGAGTTGGAGGTGGCTCGGAGCCACCTGGCATGGGTGTGGTGAACACAGCACAGCTTCCTTTTTTTCCAACCTAAGATTTTTATTGATCATTTGGGAATTTTATGAAATTCACCCCAATCCCACTCACTTCCCATGTCTACCCTCCCACCATCGTGCTCCCCCCAGGAAAAATACACTAAGAGAAATTTTTGTTGCCCGTATACTCATTGGAGCGTTGTCAAGCTCCCAGTGGTCAGCCTCTTGAGGATAACTGAGTCCTTTCCCATCCCACCACCAGAAGCCATAAATTGTGAAGGGCTACACTTCAGCATCTTTATCACAGTTTTTAAGGAACCTCTTCAATAGCTTCCTGTTAGACTGTTTCTTTTTGGCGGTGGGGGTGGGGGAGGTTGCTGCAGAAGCCCTTCAATGTCTCTCATTCTTAATTATGAGTTGGGATTCATCGATACCATTGCAGAAGAAGCTTCCTTGCTCTTTACAGTCAGTGGCAGCATGGATAATGGACTTTCACATGGTGTCCCATGGCTGCACAGGCAGTGGACATCCACACAGTCTCCGGCAGCAACATGGATCATGGACCTCATCATAGCCTCAATCACAGTATGGACCACAAATATCAACATGGTCCCAGAATGATCATGGATATCAACATGGTCACTGGTGGCCACATGGACCACTGACATCCACATGACCTCCAGCTAGCTACACCACAGAAGATGGACCTTAACATGTTCCCCAGCAGCAGCAAGGACCTCAAACATCAACACAGCCTTGGCCACAGCATGGATCACAGATGTCAATGTGGCCCCTGGCAGCAGCAAAATACCAGTTCTTAACTGCTGAGCATTGTCCAGCCTCATCTTACAACAGCATAACAGTAGGAACAATGCTATTCCGAGGTTAGTATGTCATTACACTTTTGGGTTCTTAATTTTCATTTTTCTCAGAAAAATAACCGAACATATTAGAAGTCATCTTATCTCTTTCTCAGCTCCCACTTCCTTCTCGATACAATTTAGATATGAGAGGATAGTAAATCCTTCATCCTGTCCTATCTGCTTTAATAATAGTAAATAATTAAAAGTTTATTGTATATAAAGACAAGAGTATGTACTGCTCAGTGATTAGACTTCTAATTACATTAAACTGAATACATAGCTACTAAATACTTACTGACAAATGTCACACAAATAGACTTCCTGTTTGCTTATTCTAGAAGCAAAGTACGGGCACATTTCAATTCTTTATTCTTCAAAGAAACAGTTCCAATGGGTGATTTTCAATATTACATGCTTACACATCTTGTAAGGGCCATTTAATCTTTACATTTTCATATATGAGTCTTAATATAAATTTCCTTTATCATAGCTCACTGTTTCATCATAAATGTATTTCTAACATATTAATCAGTTCTTAAATTTTTATGCTGTTCTTCATTCCTACTATTTCACAGTAGTCCCTTTTTATACTACAAAGGTGTAAATTCTTTTCTCTTTTTTAAAAAAAATTTAATTTCCAAGTAGCCACCTGTTCATATGCAGTTTTAAATGTTATTAGGAATCTACCTTGAAAGAGATTCAAATAACAATAAAAATGAGCTACTTCTGCCAGCATTAAAAATCACCTAAGCATATCACAATGGGCATTTGTTGTCTAAGGTAAGTAAGCTGGGCACTTCATTTACCTGCTATTGTGTTGAGAAACATCAAGTACTCAAAGTTTGAAATCTCTCTGTGCTGCCACCGCTGAGTCATGTTTGAAGCTTTAAATAACTGACGTGGAGTGGCTAATGAAATACGCCTGCAAAGAGAATTTGAGATAAAACCAACTTAATATTAATAATAATAATAAATTATGAATTATCTGTGCTTGTTCAATATTCTTAATGAAACCTATAATTCTGAAAATTAGTATCTATGTCAGAACAATGAATATTAGCAATGTTTCGACCCACAATTAATAGACACCAAATGATTTGGACTAGCAATAAGCCTATTACATATATTTTGCTCATTCAGGTAAGCTGTCATATAACATCATTGTAATACTTGAGTTCTATACAGGTTGATTAAAACAGTATGATCAATGAATCCACATAATTGCATAAAATTGTATTCACATGTCTATCATTTTTAAAAGTATCTCTTAAAGATAAAACTTGTACATTACAATTTTAAGTTCTTTTTATATTTTATATTTGCTCAGATTCCATGACAAGGGGAAAAACAAGTCTGAGATTATTATTTTTTAATGTAGTTCCTTAGAAGACCAAGTCAGAGAAATGTAAATACTTAGATACAATTGGCCAACAGAGAAGCAGTGGGAAATGAGGAGTGGGTGAGAAGGACTAATTATAACATCCTGATGCCAAGTCCCAGAGGTCTATACTGTCATGGTTCTTCCCATTACCAAGGGCCAAGTAGTTATTTATTGAAAATATTTATTGAGTCCTCATTCAAAATTATAAAATTATTCATTCTAATGGTACAAAGCTCAAAGACTTTAGAGAAAATTTTATAGTTTTGTGTTGTTAGCACAATCCACTACAAAACATTTTCTTTATAACAAAACTACCTTCTCTGTATTTTCAGTTAATTCCTGTTCCTAGTACCACCTCAAAGCAATTACCAGTCTACTTTCTGTTCCTGTGAACCTGCCTTTTCTGGGGATTTCCTGTAATCACATCAGTTATCTTTTTTATTACTTAATAGTATTCTATTGTATGAATACAGAAAATACATTTTACATAATTAATGCACATTCAAATTGTGTCTAGTTTTATGCTACTGTGACTGTTGCTACTATGAACATTCATATACATATCACTGAATGAACATACTTTTAATTTTCCTTGGAGAGATTCTTAGAGGTTGAATTACTCAACTGTTTAATGAGTTTCTCTTAGACTGTTTACCAAACTACCAAATTCTTTTCCAAAGTAGTGGGAGTGTTCAATATTCCAGTAAGCAATACATGAACAGATCCCCACATCCCCAACACCCACTACTGTACTTACTTTTATTATAGTGGGTATGAAATGTATCTCATGGTTTCAGCCCACTATTGAGAATCCCGTGCTTCTGGCCATATGAACATGGGCTGCTTTTGGTGTTGGTGCTGTTTTTGTTCTTCAGAGGGGATTTGTATCAGTTTTTTGAAATAGCTTTCTATTACTTGTTGGTCTAGTGTTTCAGTCACAAATACATGCCAGAATTTGTCAAGTGTTTTCCTTTATCTACTAAAACTGTCAAGTGGTTTTGCCATTTTGCTTGTTCAGCAACATACATTTATTTCGAGACTTAAACCTAGTGCATGTCTGGCCATCAGATGATCACTTATCTATACTGCTGAATTTGGTTTGGTAAATTTTGTCAAGGATTTTGTGTCTGTGTCCACAAGGTACTGACCAACAGTTGTTGTCTGTTTTCTGGTATTGTGGTGGCACTGTCCATACAGAGTGAGGCGGGAAGCATTTTATCATACAGATTCTGGAGTTTGTGAAGGGCGGTTACCATTCTACTTTGAACATCTGCTAGGATTCACTACTAGAGCCATAAAGGCTATGGGATTTTTGTTAGTGGATAGACATTTTAATTACTAATTCAGTTTCTTTACTTGTTATAAGCCCATTTAAATTTTTAATTTCTTATTGAGCCAGTTTGGCAGTTTGTTTTCCCCCTATAAATTTGTCAATATAAGCTAAGTTGTCTAATTTTCAGCATAAACTAGTTTGTGTTTCTTTCCAACACTTTCAACTGTGGTATGGCCAGGAGCAATGTGATACAATCTCTTTCAGTTCTGTTTTGTTATTTATGTGCCTGCTTTTTTCATAGGTGCTAAAGTCTATCAATTTGACTTTTTCAAATATTAGCTATCATTTCAATGGTCTGTTTTTACTGTGTTTGTTCCACATACTTCTTTTACAACCTTTATTCTTCATGTTATCCTATTGCCTTTGAATTTAGCTCATTCTTCAGTTTTCTAAAGAAAAAAGCTTAGGAGACTAAGATGAGACATTTCTGCCCCAGATTAAGATATTTATTCCGATAAAGATGTTTCAAGTAATAAAATTTACCTCAACAGCTTTAGTCACATCCCATAAATTTTAATTTGTTACAGCTTTGTTGTAGAAGTTTCCAAACCAGAGGAGTTGGTAGGCACAAGAGTTGGCAGAAGCACCAAGAACTGACTTAAGGCAGAGGGCATTGCTGCAGGATAGAAGAAGAAAGCTCCAAACCTAGGTTCTCTCTGAAGGCTGGAACATAAAGTAGGTAAGAACAAATTCTCTCTCCCCTGCATGTCTCTCAGTAGTGCCTCTCTGTAAGGTAGCTTTTAAAACCCTTTGTGGTGATCGAGAACGGCCCACAAAGGCTCATATATTTGAATATTTTGCCTCCAGTTGGTGGAACTATTTGGTTAGGAGGTCTATCACTGGGGATGGCTTTGTCAAAAGCCCATGCCATTCAGGATTAGCTCTTTCTCTGCTTCCTACTTGTGGATCAAAATGTAAGTTCTCAGCTACTGCTGCAGCACCATGCTCAAATGCCTGATGCCATGCTCCCCACCATGAGGGTCATGTTCTTCTGGAACCAGGAGCTCCACATTAAATGCTTTCTTTTATAAGTTACCTTGGTCATGGTACTTTGTCATGGCAACAGAAAAGCAACTAAAACTTCCTTGATATAAGGTATGTTTTAGTGGCTAAAAATTCAAGTGGTAAGACTGAACAAAACTTCCTGTGAGCAGGAAAATTCAAATGACTCTTGAATATGTCTTTAGGTGTATGCAGTAACTTGTTATTAAGTCTTAAAATTAGTATCGTGGCATGTTTGAACCCAACTTCTACAGAGTCAGATATTCCAGATCAGAAAAGCCACAGCAAGAAAAGTGATCACATCCTGCTATGTGCCATCAGAGGTGGGCTATGTATTTAGCACAAGTGTTTCTACCATCTCACATCCTACTGGCTGATAAGCCACGTGTTTTGGTCTTAATGTCCCTGACTGCAATATTTATCACATCTAAACTGAAAATCTCACAAACAACAAAAATTTGGTCCTAGTTTACCAAGTAAACTGATATTGTATGAGTAGATTCAAATTAAACCACTTCAGCCCTAAATAGCTGCTATGAAATATAACAGGCACTGTTCAGTCTCTCTTATTAGCTTCCTGTCACTGCTAATTGTATGAAAAGACTACCAACCCTTGGCATTACATTCCCCAGGATCTGTGCTTTAGTTTTTGAGAGGGAAGGGTTCTTTTTTCCTTCCATCCTTCCTTTCTTTCTTTCTACTTAACATTTCTCTCGTGTGTGTGTGTGTGTGTGTGTAGTCTTAATTACAATGGTTTTATAGTAAGTTTTGAAACTACTGTTGAGGTTCCTTGGAATGAAGCTCTAAGTTCTCTTGACATTCTAGTTTCTCCCCAGATGAACTCACTCCCTATTATGGCTTCTAATCTCACACACAGGACATTGAGTCCCAATTGCCAAGGCTCAGCTTGTTGTTTTAGATATGTCCTGGCATTTTAATTTTCTATTCAGCATTTACAACTGAACATTTCTTCTAGGTTTCAATTTCAACATAACTAAAACCAAGCTTATTTTCTCTCTGCTTCCTCCCCTAAATTCCTAGTCATGAATACAGAAGCATATAGAGCCCTCCACAATCACTGCTTTTCTAGTGGTGTTAATCTCAGTGAATGCTGTTTAGGAGCTCAAGCTGGGGACTTGAGAAGACATATGGAGCATCTCTTTTTACCATACCTAGAATCTAACTAGTCTCCAATTGCCACTTCCTACAACTCTCCAATCAAGATGCCTTTCTTCACTAACATTACTATTATCACTCTGCTAGCTGGATTTTCACACCAACTCACATTTCCTATTCAACACTCTCTTCCTAAGCCACTGGGTTCCACTGTCAGATGCCTGTTAATATTTTTCCAGAACAATAAAAGCTCTGCCTTGCTTCCAGGCTTCTATAAAACTATCCCCTCCTTCAATGTTGGATTGGTTCTATTTATTCAAATCCAAGCATAAATGTCTCCTGGGAATTCATTTATCATTTGATCCAAGGAAACTCATCTCCACGGTTACTTAGTTCACACATTTGTTTGAATATCTATAGATAACATAGTGTCTACCTTGTATAATGCTGAGTGTCAGACATATTTTAAGAGCTGAAAATCTATTTCAGAAATTTATTAATAAATTAAGACTTTTATATTTCACTGACTGTGATAAAATACTACAAAGAGTCCCAGGTATTAACACTTACTGATAATAAATAAAACTCTTATAAAATAATCAGTAAAAAAGGCTTTTATAATCTAAGATACACACACACATGCATATTCAGTGTTGCTAAAGATTGAATCCAAAACTATGTTTTTACTGTGCAAGTGCTCTACCAGTAAGCCATGTCTTAGTCTTGAAATTATTCATGAAATGGTATTATCTAGTCAAAATTAATTCTGTTAGTGTAAAACAACTATTTAATCTATAAGAGCTTTGATATTTTCATATAAAAGTAATAACCTGAGGCATTTAAAAAGCATGTCCACAAGAATTGATACTTATAATGCTTTCCTGGGAGCTGAGCTGTCCTTAGTGACTTCCTTGAGATAGTGCAATGGACTGGAAATGAGAGTGTTACTATCCCGGGTAAATCACAGAAAGTTCTGTGTCTTCTGCCTCACTTTCTCTTGGAGTACTTGCTGTGCAGAAAGCCACACCCATGCTCTGTATCTACTTAAGAAATTGCAGAGGAAGAGAGAGACTGTTGAGAAACGGAGGGTCACTACTAAGAAGCATATTGTACAGCCCTCCAGACCCAGGGCAAGCTCTTATCTCCTGACTAGTGTGTGCACATGCCATTCCAATCCCATTTGTGACAGGATGTTACCATAAAATATGAAATAAACACTAGTAAGTACCAGCGTAGTGTAGGGATATGGCTCAGTGGTACAGTGCTTGCTTAGAATTTAAGGTCCTAGGTTTGATTTCCAGCACTACAAACACAGTAAGATAAACTGTTCAACTAAAAAAATCAGACATACTAGTAAACTGTTAATTTCTACTCATAAACACTTTTCAACTCATAGAAAAAATTCCTGTGTTCATACTTCTACCAGTTTTTAAATAAGTTAACTCAATTGCATTTACACTAAATCAGTTATGGAGAGAAATAATTAGGTTCAACACAGGCAGCTTACAAACCCACTGTGAAAAGACTCCTCCACTCTTCCAAACCCTATACCATGAGATATGCTGTGTACTAAAAACTAGAAAATCCTGACGGGAGAGACGGAAGGAGACAGAAGTGGAAAGCTATTCTATGTTCATGGAGTGCTGAAACGTCCATTCCACTTGTCCAGCCAAGGGGTTTCCTTGTTTGCTCATTGGACTCTTTTTAGAAGAATCAAATCTTAATTTTCATTGATCATTTCTAACAGTTTTCAAGTCTCTGTATCATTTATTTCTGTTTTGGTCCTTATTATTTTCTTCATTCTAATTTTGGGATTACTTTGTTTTAAAAACAAAAAAGATCAGTGGCCTGGCAAAAACACTGAAGGATTAGTAAATTTAAAAAAAATCAACCCAAATTATGGTTCCAAGTTGTTCCAAGTGTGTTGACAAAAAGGTTTAAGAAAAAAAATTCCAATGTGATAAAATAGTAGTTCTTTCAAAGTAATAGAATTAAGGATGATCCTTGAAGCATTTATTATACTATAACACAAAAGTACGTTCTTAATGAAAATTTCTAAAATATACACACTAGACAGCCACCATCTCATCTCAGGTAAGAAATATAAGCAGCATGTCAAAAACCTTCTTTTTTTTTTCTTTTTCTTTTCTTTCTTTCTTTCTTTCTTTCTTTCTTTCTTTCTTTCTTTTTTTTTTTCTTTTTTGGAGACAGGGTTTCTCTGTGTAAACGAGGCTGTCCTGGAACTTAGAGATCCACCTGCCTCTGCCTCCCAAGTGCTGGAATCAAAGGCTTGTGCTACCACCGCCCAGCATCATAAGCTTTCTTAATACACACTCATGAACTACCACTCTCTAAAAATGAATGAGTGTCCTGATGTTAAACTTAGACATTAGAGACAAGTTTAGTGGTTCAGAATATGACATAAGCAAGTGATTGTTCTTGCATCCATTGCTAAATTCATCATTGTTGCTACCCATGACAATACTTTCCTCATTTTCACTGTTATATGTTCTACTGTGTGAACACAGCACAGTTTAAATAATTTTCCTGTTGCTGATGAACTTTTTTCAGTTTGGGCCTATCATAAGTAGTGCTCATCTGAATAATTCTGTAGGGGTTTCTGCTGGACCTCTTTCCAGGACTAACAAGGTAGGGTTATAGGGCATGTCGGATGTGTTCATGTAAAGTTTTACTTTGTTTTCAAATTGTCTGCAAAGTGCCAGTACCAATTTACGTCCACTGTAACTAACAATCCAATCATCTCACATCTGACTTAACATTTGGATATTATTGCTCTGTTTTTTGCTATTTTGATTAGAATATAGTGGTATCATATGGAAATATATTCCTTTTTCCCATAAGCCAAAGTAAGAAGCATAAATGAAACATTCTGACATGTGATCGTGTGTGTGCACACACAAATGCTCCTGGGTAGGGCTAGAGAACCTTTTTCTTGCAGTACTTTTGAACATGTTCTCTGAGAGATACTGCACTTTTTATATTATGATTCAGTTGACTAACAATAAAATACAACTCTAATAGTCATCATTTATTAAGAAACAAAAAACAAAGGTGACATTTCGAAACAAATATAAATACTAATATATGTTAATTAACAAGATTTTAATTAGAATATTTCCTTTCATTTTTCTGTTTCCAGATAAAACAGTACCTGGTCTGAGGTAATCCAAAACTGGTTCCCACACCAACACGAGGTAGATAGTTCACCACTTTCTTTACTGTGGCAGGGTCTGGGAAGTTGAACATTACAGCAACTACAAAAAGTGATTTTTAAAATTAGAATACAGTGATATCCTTTTTGGAAAACTGACTTCTTGATCCAACAGAATATTTACTCTCAGTTTAGGTATCTATCAAATACAATTGGAACTACATCCTAATGTTGTATCTGTAATATTCTACAGATGGTATTTGTTTCATTCAAGGATCCCATTGCCATACACAGGAGTCTCAACAGTATTTACAGAAAAGCTAACAATTGTCTCAATGTGTAACATGATGCTGAGATTATATATTGACAACTGTGGATATACATATTCAATGTTCACAACTCCAATACCTCTGCATGAGTTTTTAGAACTATTTAAAGTTGAAATAGTTATCCACCTACCATTAAAAGCTACAAATATAGCTAAGAAATAATACATTATATATCCAGAAATGACCCATTTGAAAGCAATTTTCTTTATAATATTTTTATGCTTCTACTTCACATATTAATGTCAACCAGAAATATTTGTGTCTTGCAATAAAAGTTTTTCTCTGTGGCTCTGAAGAAAACTTAAAATGCTTTTTCATAATGATGAAAAAGGTAATTATCCATGTATAAGAGTATCAAGAAGCATCTAGTAATAAAATACAGTTGATATGTTAATTTTACAAGTCATATAAAATACTTACCTATCTTTAAAAAGATGTTAGTCATAAAATAATGACATACTTTATAAGATATTAATTTCTTTAGTGTCAAAAATCTTAATTACATATTAACAGTATCAGAAACACATGTATGCTACAAACTCATCTAGAAGGCAGTCTTCTGCTTGGTCAGAAAAAATACTTAAGGTGTAAAAAATTTACTATGTTGCTGTAGTTTTTAAACAATGGATTAACTAACAAGTCTTAAGTAAATAAGTAACAGTTCACTTATTAAGCACAAAGTATGTTGTAATGCTACGTTCATGTAGTGTTGAGTAAGGCTTCTTTATATACCCACTACTATATTAAATATGAGAGAGGGATGAAAGAATAAGCCACTGTAGGTTATGTCAAAACACCTAAGCTTCAATGAAAGATGCCAGAAAACACACAAATGCAAAGATGTCTACAGAATTCCACAGAAGGAAAGTGAATGAGGGTGAGCAAGTGGTAAATGCTGGAAGGTTGCCACTACTTCTGAACAAGAATACAGACTGAAATCAAATGTAAACTAATGTCTCAATTATTCATCTACAAGAATAATGCTCACATTAGTAAAAACGTATTGAGGATTATGGAAGAGCTTATAAGAAAGTAAAAATCTTGTTCCCTAAATGTGCTTGTATTCTCTGTAAACACACGCCACTATACAGGGAAAAATGTATGCATATGATACATATTCTTATGTGTAAATTTAAATCACGAGATTATAGAACAAACAATTAAGAAACCATCAAGCTACATATATACAAATTAGAAACAACTAATACTCAATATTTTTTCCTTCAAGTTCAACTTGTCTACCCTTCTTTCCTTGATGTATCTCAAGAAGTCACATTTTAAATCCACAAACAAAACTTTAGTTCAACTATTCAGAATGGACAATTTAGTACATTTTCTGGTTTTTTAAATAAATAGCAATAGGTTAGATAAAAGGCAAAATAATATATGAATAAAAGACAAAACAAATATAGGAATCACTTGATTATATTTTTCTGTCCCCAAATATAGCCACTTAATCAGAAGTAATCAAGGAAATGCTGAGGACATGGAAACTACACAACTGGTCAACAGTTAAATCATTGTTTATTCATATTTATAGAGCATTGCACCAATCTGTGAAACAGTCAGGAAAACAAAAGAGCTACAAATTATTCTAAAAATGATGAGCGGGGGGATAAAAATCACATGATGATGGGTGAGATGTAAGAGATGAGGTCAACAAAGCAGAGAGTAAACTAAAAAGAAACAATACGGTGTATTCAAAAATGACATCCCCGAAGGGGGTAAGTTAGCTTTTTAACAATGTACTTCTGTAACGTATTACCTCTGTTTGCCATAAAGATCTCCAGTGCTGTATTTTGCAAAAGATAACGACGAGAAAAGATTGATCTTATTTCTGTGAACAGCCATTTTCCATGCAGACCTTCTGTATATGCCAAGATCTAATGAAAGAAAAGATAACCCCAATTAAGTCACAGTATTACATTCTTGAGTGTTGTTTCCCTCCAATTAAAATAGAAAAGGCTCTACAAAGAAAAACAATTTCTAAGCAAAATAATTTAATAGATAATGAAACAGTTTGGAAAGAAATTAAGAAAATGCATTGTAATTTGTAAAAAGCAACTTACATGAAAAAAGTACAGTGAAATTATTAAATCTCTTCTTACAATTACATATTTGGGCTTAAAAAAACAAAGTAATCTATTCTCAGGAAACACATGTAGCCTTATTTACTGATAAACTTTAAAATCTTATTAGAGAAACCAAGTTTCAGATAAAACTTCAAAAATAAGAAGTCAAAAGAATGATGTGTGGTTTTGGCTCTCTTATACAAATGGATTTTACATAATGTGATTATAATTTTGTCCAGTGGTACCTTTTACCTGCTTTAAAAATATATGTTAGTTCAAAATTTTTAAGGTCTCAAAAATTTTGAGGTCACTGCTAAGGCAAAAAAAAAAAAAAAGTCAGAAAACACAAAGATTAACTGTATAAGGGGTTAAGTATCATTTTGTCAGTCAAAGCTAAACATAACCCTGCAAATAAGCTCAGCGTAATCTCTCCATGGAGTGGGTGGCTGTCAGAGTAACTTGTTACAATTCTTGTCATCCCATGTGACAGACACAGTTGCTTAAAATGCTTTGCCAATCCACAGTAATCCTGTCTTCAGTTCTAAGCCACTTTGTTGCCTTGTTATTCAAGGTTTGTTTCAAAAAGATCATCTCAAAAGCTTAATTATGAGAGTCTGAAAGGAATTCAGATTCAGCATTTCTCCAAGAAAATCAAATGCCCTTCCTATCAAGAGCTGATAAAAATCGATGAGAGCAATTAAGTTAAAAATTAATACATATCTCTGTAACCGAACTCCAACTAAAAACCACAGGGAAACACCCTGAGATTCGGATACTACATGACAGGGACAGAGACGCAATAACACAGAAGAAACAATGGTAAGTGATGACTTACCCTACTACATACACTCTATCATTTCTTTGTTCACTTCCTATCCCAGACATGAGCTACAAATAAATCTAGATTCTTCAATACAAAATGCACTTGCTTTGCAATTAAAAACAAAAACTTAATTCATTCAGTTATTTTTTTCAATTTGGTACATGAGAACAACTTTGGAAAGTACTATAAAAACTTCAAGAACCAGACAAGTACTCATCTGTCAATTTTGAAATTGGCAACAAATGTTATACTTCCATGTTTGTTCCATAACGAATACCAGCACCAATAAAACCAAGAGAAAGGAACAGGCAGAAAGAGGACAGATCAAGGTTTTTCGTTTCTTTGTTTTTTGTTGTTTTAACTTCTTGCTTTCTTCTCTGCCTAGAATGTTCTTCCAAATCAAAAAACAGGCCTTCTCTCACATTTAGAATTCTGTTCCTGTCATCTTCCCAGACAACTCTAGACTCTTCACTTTCCTTTAGCAAAACCAAATACCCCAAACTTACCCAAGTTTCTTTTTAGTACCTTGTACCATCTGAAATGATAATAGGTACTTGTTTGATTCACACCTCTTCCTGCTTTAAAGGGCAGAATCTAAGTGTTAGTTCAGGAAAACCTCCAAATACACTCTGCAGCCTTAAAAATGGCACAATGTCTCATTTTTTGAGATGACTGTGTTAAGCCTAGCAGCCCGAGCTCCATACATGGCTCCAACGCTCCTTCCTTCTTTTTACTCACTCTCTGTCTCTGTCTCTCTCTGTCTCTAAGTCTCTGTCTCTCTCTGTCTCTGTCTCTCTGTCTCTCTCTCTCTGTCTCTCTCTGTGTGTGTGTCTCTCTCTCTCAATCAGGAGGCACAAATGATACCTTAAGAGAATTCTGAGAAGAGGAAAATATTGAGAAAAACTCTTTACATAAACATTCAGTTTTCTGACTTATTAGGAAAAGTAAGCACCAGTATTTACTAATTTAAAGTAAATATCCAATCATTTATTGTTGTCTGCCTAGCTTTGATGCATATGAGTTCACCACCCTGGATTTATCAGGTGTTAAGAATATGTTACACATTATATATTTTACAAGTGTGTAACAATATATTCAATGACTCTGTTCATAAGTAAAATGTGGCATGCTAAAGATATGTTAAATATTAAAACAAAATCTCTTTGCAAGTTAGTGGCAGAGTCTAGCCTACTTCAAGTTTTTAAATTCCAAAGTCCAGAGCTTCCCTTAATTCCACATTGTCATGCTCTTCAAAAGCATCATATAGTAAGGAGTGTGTTGGACACCTGTAATCCTAGTACCCAGGAGGCGGAAGTGCTGAGACTGGTAAATGCAAGCTTCTCTGGCCTACAAGGCAAGGCTCTGTCTCCAAAGGAAAAGGGTTGGGATTAAACTACAATTTGACTCATTAGAAACTTAAAAACCACATTTTTTGTTCTTTATTTATGTTGGCATTGAAGGGAGAGAACCAAAATAAACAACACAGAGTCCCTTAAGCACTGTGAATATTAGAAGCATTGTATACTAGCGTGAAAATTCCACGTTTCTTGAGCACAGACATCTTTGGTATAACCTGCTGCTCATAGCAATGACGCCAACAATTCACAGAAATGATCCCACAACCTAAGAGCGATCCCATTTTAGAGTCTCCATCCATTAACAGAAACAACTATGCTAAATGATGTTCTTAAGGTTTTTAATATATTCAGGTAGTTCTATGACTAATCAAAAATTCCATATATATTCTATTGATTTAAATAGTTTGGCCATTTCAAAGATCTACTCAAAACACAGGGCCACCCTTCCTTTAAATGTGTTTATTCTAAAAAACATAAAAACAAAATGGCATAAGCCCTACACATACTCAGCCTTATAACAGCTTAGTCTTTTTCATATTGCTGAATAAATTTTAAAAATTAAAGTGTTGGAGTGGTGGCGCACACCTTTAATCGCAGCACTTGGGAGGCAGAGACAGGCGGATCTCTGAGTTTGAGGCCAGCCTGGTCTACGGAGTGAGTTCCAGGACAGCCAGGGTCACACAGAGAAATCCTGTCTCAAAAACCAATAATAATAACAGCACAGACAGTACTGAAATTCCCACACCTAATGTTTCTGATCCCACTTTCCTCCTCCATAGAACTCATCACTGTCTTTAAGGTTTGTCATTCACATGTGTGTCTGGATTACCCAGATATGTATTCCAAGAACAGAAGCCAGCGCTGCTTTACATGTGTCCAAACGACACAAACAGTAGCACACAAAGAGTATCAAGGTGTGTTTCCAAAGTTTAATATAAAGTAATATAATATAAATATAATATAATATAAAATAATATAAAATATTTCAAACTCAGAAAAAGAAAAGAGACAGAAAATTCTGTAAAACTGTCTAAGGATTCAAATTTTAAAATCTTAACAAAAAATAGTCTAATTATATAAAAAAATAACAAAAGGAAGACCTCTATAGTCAACTTGTAGCTTAAAATAGAAATGGAGACTCTCCTAACTAAAGAGTTTCTACCTGAAATTGAGATAATAACATTTCTTGAAAGTATTCATTAGGAAGAGATGTCAGCACTGGAACACGGCCGAGACCTAGCTGAGCACGAGGTTCATTTTTACTGGAAAGGAGTTGTGGGCCTGGTCTGAGGCTTCACTTCAAAGTCTCTAGAGTTCAATTAAAACTGGATTAGGTAGAAGCAGACCCTACTTTGGGACTTTCTGTTCACTGAAACTCTACATATACTGACAGCACCCTAGACAGAGGTCTAGCCCTCCAATGAATCAGTTGCTATGGCAACTGTATCATTACCACTGCTCAGCAGTTATGACCCTGAGTCTAGAATAGCTTGAAAGCCTAAGCCCACAGAACTCTCTCTGAATTTTTACCACTTTATTTTATTATTTTTAGTGTGATTATTAGGGAATTCAACTTTTAAAAATAATTTGTTTTAACAAAGTTGATTTACATATTAAATCTTAAAATGGGTATGCTAGAATAGGAAATCAGTATTTACATACTATATATAGTATATATATATATACACACACATACTAAATTTCTTCCTATTAAAAATCAAATACATCTTCTTTGAAATGACATATATTATATTCTCCAAAAAATACATGTATTTCTTTTCCACTCAACATACAGTTTCCTATGATTACATGAGAAAATTCTTTTTATCATGCTGCAGTTCTAAGATTCATAGTAGAGCATTTTCATGCCCTTTAACCAAAAATCTTGCTTTCTCATCCTCAAGAAAGAACAAAAATATAAACCCACATTTTTAAGCCCAACTAGATGATACCCTATCTACAACTTAAAAAGTAGGTTTTAAATAGCTAAAGCCATGTTTGTTTCACTTACAGTAAAGGAGCAAAAAGGGGAGGTTTTGTTACAAAAAACAAAAAGATACCCTCAGTAAAATTTATCTATTTTAACATTCTTCTAGAATGTATGTAAAATGTGGGAAATATTTTATCTAAATATTAGGAAATAGTTTCAACAAAGTCTGCATATACAAAACCAAGAAGTGGAAGTCTATGTAACTGGAATTAGGAAAAGCTATTTAAAAAACATACTATTAGTAAACCAGTACAGCAAACCCTCTTTTAAATACTCCCTAATTTTGAGTGGTTTTATTCATTCAGACAATCCCACACTGATTTCTGAAGAATCTTGCAATAAGAAGCAAAATTATCACCTAGTAAATAACAACAATAGTATTTGAAATTCCACAATAAAACCATTTAAACTCTATGAACACATATACTATCAAGAGAGATGTTTTAGATCTAGTATATAAACTAGAAACTAATCATGCCATCAAGTAACAATGGCATTAACTCAAAGTTAAAAAGGTATTCTCTATGTCCCAAAATTAGGGGACATAAAAATAAACTAGAGTTATAAGTCTTAAACCTGAGCATGGGAAGACATTAAAATATTCAAAATATCTTTAAAACAAACACACATGTTGAACGCTACTCTCTAATGAGTTCACCACTAAATAAGCATGTCAATATATAGTGTTTCTAACAACTGCAGTATGAGAAAATAAGTTTAAAGAAATTTAATCAATTGTTTAAAATAGTGATGGTTTTCATATTTTGCTGTAGTTTTCTCTGAAGTAATATCAGGATGACTCTCCATTTTTCCTAATAATAAATTTGAGCTGTTTTAAGGATTTCCTTCTTTACCAACCATATGACTTTTAGTGTTTTATGTACAACAACATATTCTTAAGCAAAATATAAGGAAGAACAACAAACTATAAGAATATCTTTTTAGAATTTGGAAGATGTTGCCTCCAATGGAGTTTAAAATGGTGATTTTGTTGTGACTATGAGCATTCAGAATGTACCTAAACTCCCCAAAAGCAAAACAGCAACAAAACTGAAAGTCATGAATATAAACAAAAATTACCTTTAAATTAATTATGAGTTATTATTTAATTTCTTTCATGTATGTATTTCTCCTGCTAGTAGTACTATGATGTAGTATAGCATTCTCCTTAATATTTTCATGGGTGACAAATTCAATTAAATATATTCATTACTCTAATGTTCTACTTGGCAGTTTTAGTCAGCATGAAAAATTAAAAATATATAAAAAATGCCGCATGACCTTTGTATTGATTGGGCTAAAATGGCTTTAGCCTGGGTGTGGATGATGGGGCAGTTGGGAGGGAAGACAGGGAAGCATACAAATACACACACTCTTATGTTTTCTCTTCCAATTACTGAGGGAGATGATAAAACCACAGCAAATGATGTATCAGCTCATTTTATCTTATCGCTTTGGGGCTAGGTGACAATGAAGTTCATATTTCACTGGCTCCCATTGAAGATTGTGAAAATTACTTGCCCTCATGACCTGAAATTTCACTAGAAGACAGAAATTTCTTTTCTGCAAAGTAATGCAATTTTTCAGATGTCAACCTTTAGCCTAGCTTTAAAAATTAATTTCATTTATATTAACCAATGATATTGATATTTTCACAGAACGCTCTTTGATACATGAAGCACTGACTGGCAAATTGATGTTGCTTTAGATGGGCAAAACTATTTTACTTTAAGCTGCGATGGCAGGCAGATTTATGGCAAACTGAAATTCCCATTTCATAACTTAATATTTGTGCTGGAGCAATGTGCCTTTAAGCCTTTGGCCTGTAAATAATTCAGACTCTTTACTTGGTTCTATTTTATTTTCGACATTCCTCAGTTTAAAAACAATTTGCATTCCATATGATACATTTAAAATCCTTTTTTTAACTGATATATTCTATATATCTTAATAAGTAAAAATTCAAATGATAGTAATAAATGAAAACAAAGAAGGTATTTATCTATATTCAAACTAATTTTTGATTCAGTTTTAAAAATTTATACCTGCAGTTTTGTGGGTGCTTTTCTTTTAAAAAAAAAAAAAAAACAGTCCTAACTACAACATAAACATTATCAGAGTATGGTTATGAAGAACATAGATATTCTGTATTTGTTTTTCATAAGAGTACACAGGGAAACAATCACACATAAAAATTACCAAGAAAGGGCAGAATGAACTTAGAAACAAACCTGGATTTAAATAGATATACTGGGGTTTGAAGATACCATCTAAAATGGAAACAAAGCCCAAATGCAAGTTTTGTCATGAACACAATGTGAAGAGTTTCTGTCTGGTAGGAACATAGGGGACACAGAGAACATTGTCAGCATAAAGGATTTTCAATATAGAAATTTAAAAGTTTATTGTAACAATACTACTAAAAGCTCAACAGTATGGTATCCTAACATGTTTTTACAAACTTTACTTAGTTAAGCGCTTTCAAACAATGCCTGACAATAATTATCACACTAGAAGCTCCTTATTTCATTCATAAGGCATCATAACACGTCTAGCTATACTGCTAATATAAAAGGGGCTGGGAGAGTCATTTATCAGTCTCAACTGTTTTCTCTCATAGTAATTTAATATATCATATCTTTCTATATTCAAAAATCACTTTGGCATTTTATGCTAATAATATAAATTATTTTTCAACAAAAATATTTATATTTGATTCTGGGGGTGACAGAACTTGCTATGTTATATGGACCTAACCTGGAATGATCTCTTTTCATTAATTTATCTATTTACTTATTTTTGTGTGCTGGGATCAAATTTGAGGTTCCAAAGCATGCTAAACTAGTATTCCACTGTTGGGACATGCCAGACCTTGTTTTTCTTGAGAGAGGGTTTCACTGGTTGGCTCTAACAAACCTTGAACTTTCTATTAAGCAAGGATGATGCTCTTGCCTCTGCCTGAGAACTGGGGTTATAAACAAAGCACTGCTATGCCCAGCTTCAAGACTACTTATGTTATAGTCCTCCTTGCTGTGGGATGGTCTGTATGTCAAATGTGTGCTCTGATTGGTCAATAAATAAAACACTGATTGGCCAGTGGCCAGGCAGGAAGTATAGGCGGGACTAACAGAGAGGAGAATTGAGAGGACAGGCCAGCTGCCGCCATGACAAGCAGCATGTGAAGATACCGGTAAGCCACGAGCCACGTGGCAAGGTTTAAATTTATAGAAATGAATTAATTTAAGATATAAGAACAGTTAGCAAGAAGTCTGCCACGGCCATACAGTTTTTAAGCAATATAAGTCTCTGTGTTTACTTGGTTGGGTCTGAGCTGTTGTGGGACTGGCGGGTGACAGTGGGCCAGGCAGGAAAACTCTAGCTATACCTCCTTAGGTATGTGGTTATGTCCATTTTTAATTTTTTCATTCAGATCTGAAATATTCAGTCACTTCTCAAAAATTCAGGGAAATAAAATACATTACTATTACATTCAACTTACAAAATTTTTACCCATTATTAAATAAACTGAGTTTCTATATTCATGAGTTTTTATTATTTAACAAATTTAAACTCAAATCAAAGAATAAAAATTTACTAATTTTAAACATATTGGGATATTTTATAATGTATAGTTTTTAACTAACCAAGAACACTAACCACCTTCTTAATGCCCATTCTTCCTCTATATCCTCGATCTAAATCTCAAAGGCATGTAAGAGCTTTTTGATCCTGAAAGTGCTATAGGTGGGGTTTGGTTGGAAGAAAAAAGTCATTGCCCTACTTTGTTTTCTGTCAGCCATTGTTGAGCAGCTTCTCCACACTATGATGGACTGAAGCCTCTGAAACTACAAGCAAAACGAACTCTTTCCTCTTCCCCATCAAAATTCTTCCCTTCATATCTGAACACATCTTTTTAAAAAATTTATTATTTTTATGCTTTTTTTTTTTTTTTTTTGAGACTAGGAGCATGATGGCGTGCAAGCAGACTTGGTGCTGGAGCCGAGAGTGCCTCATTTTGCAGGCAACAGGAAGCCAACTGATATTCTAAGAGAATCTTGAAAAAAACAGACCTTAAAGCTCACCCCCACAGGGATACACTTCCTCCAACAAGACCACACCTACTCCAACAGGGCCAAACCTCCTAATAGTGCCACTCCCTTTGTGGGCCATTTTCTTTCAAACCACCACTCAGTGTTTTTCTGTGTAGTGCTGGGATTAAAGAAGTGTGCCACCGCCACCCGGCTATCTGAACACGTCTTTAACAGTACAGTAATGTGAGTTTATAGCAAAATGACTTCTTCTCTTTTTAGCCGGTGTACTATAATGTAGTCACTGGAAGCTTCTCCGGTGCCCACATATTAATTAAAGGGAAAAACTTTTATTTATCTTTAAGAAATTTCCTTTTGTGATTTAAATATCATGGATAAGAAATACAAATAATGCAAAGCAAAAGAAAATTACATGGAATGTAACTAATGGTATGTGCCTACAATTCCCAGAAGGGCTTCCATTTGGAAAGACTTTTCTCCTTCAGGTTTTCAGCTTTTGGCATCCTATTTACTACTCAATTGTTTGGTTGGGGTTGCTTATATTAAACAAATAATATAAGTTCATATTTGTTTCCAACTAAGTATTTTGCTCATGTTCAGCTTTGGATACAATATTCCAAAACCTGTTTTGTTTTTTTTTAAAGAATATTCACCCAACAGACCTTTATGAACACAAGTTAAACAGGATTTTAAGTGCTAACCTCATTTCACTGCACAAATCCCTACAGTTGAACACACACCACTAGACTGTTGTTCATACTCTACTGTAGTTACAATGAGACTAGCTTTGGTGATTTTTCTATAATACCTAGAACCATTCTAGAAATATGTAAGATACAGAATGATAGATGGAGGGCTAGGTCAGACTCACAAAATACCTATAATCTTATTTTGTTTTTTTTTTTTTTTTGGGGTGTGTGTGTGTGTGTGTGTGTGTGTGTGTGTGTGTGTGTGTGTGTGTGTTCGCACACATGCTTTCTCTCAAGTGATAGGTTTTTGTTTATTGAGAAAGAACTTAAAGTTGGGTGAGTGGGGATGGGGAGAGGATCTGGAAGGACTTGGTGGAGGGGGGAATATAATCAAAATATATTTAAATTTACAATGGTTTTAAATAAAAAAGAAAGAACTTTTAAAAGCAGATTAACATATGCATAGTGTCCTAGTTTGGATTCTATTGCTGTGACCAAAATCATCTTGACGTGTAGGGGTAAGGGAGAGTATTTCAGTTTACAAATTATAACTTGCAATTTGAAGAAGCCAAGGCAGGAACCTAGAAGCAAGAACTGAAGCAGAGAACATGGAGTCATGCTATTTATTGGTAGGCTTACTTCCTGTGGCTTGCCAGGCCCAGTGGGTGGGCCCGCCTACATAAATTAGAAAGCAAACAAATGCTCCACATACAAGGCCACAGGCCAGTCTGATGGGGGCAGTTCTTCAACTGAGGTTCTCTCTTCCCAGATGACTCTACTTTGTGTCAAGCTAACGCAGGCTAACATGCACACATAGCAAGACACTGAAAGACAGAAAAGTGAAAGGAACAACCACAATACAAAACTAAAACAAAACAAAAGGAATCCATGAGTAAGAGTGCTTCCACTTCTGATGAAGAAAACAGACTGAACTTATTATCCTTGGATCTAAGCAATACTAAAAACAAATACAATAAATAGGGGAGGAGCTGCTTTGAAGAATTAAACACCCAGCAATAAATGACAATGAGCCTTGAAAAATGGGTAAAAAGGCCAATGAGATGGTTCATTGGGTGAAAGAGCTTGCCATCAACCCTCACAACCCAAGTTTAACCCCTGGATACCAGGTGGGGGAAGGCGAGAACTGACTCCTGCAAACTGTCCTTTGACCTCCACATGGACACACACACACACACACACACACACACACGGTAGGATATCTTTTAAGGCCTAGTGTACTGTCTGAAAGACTGAGCAGGCCCAAAGCAGGGAAGAATCACCCAGTTGGTGCATAATGGTTTCCTTGCACAGAGAGTTTGGAGCTCAAAGTAAAGCAGTTAAGTTTTCAGGACAGTCCTTAGATTGGTGACTGCTTCAAAGTCTCTGAACTTCAGAGACTGAAGAAATTTCTAGGCAACCGACCAACCCATGTGTATAAAAACTAAAAAATAAAATATAAGAATGAAAAAACAACCAAAAGCTATATAACCATGTCCTAAAATTACTGTGAGCAATACCAAGAGGCCTGACAACCAGATCAAACAGTCACTTATAATTCACAGACCATTGGATAGAATACTTAGAAAGGTTCCCCAATAGTACTTGAAGAATTAGCCTCATACTAAATATGACCTGGTCCTGCCTCACAAATCTTAAGAGCAAGATACAGAGGGATAAAACCATATTCAAGGAACCTTACTGTAGCCCAGAAAAATGCACATGGATATTTACAGGCTCCACAACTGGGTTAAATACACCACAATTAGCATTCAATTAAAAATGACCATTCTTGCAAGGCGGTGGTGGTGCATGCATTTAATGCCAGCACTTGGGAGGCAGAGGCAAGAAGATCTCTTTGAGTTCGAGGCCAGCCTGGGCTACAGAGTGAGTTCTGGGAAAGGCTCCAAAGCTACACAGAGAAACCCTGTCTCAAAAAAAAAGACCATTCTTGTACAAAAGCAGAACAACATGACTCATAATAGAGAGGGGGAAAAAAAAAACTTGCCCAGAAACGAAACAATGACAGAACAATTAGAAAAGGACATCCAATCAAACCAAGTATGTTTTAGGGTAAAATCTATTTTTAGGGATAAAGTTATTTCATAATGGTATCAGATCATTTCCTTAAGGCACATAACTATCCTGACTATGAATCAAATGGCAGTGCTTTAAAACACATGCAACACAGCATTGGGTATAGTGGCACTCAACTGCAACCACATCAATCAAAAGCCTGAAGTAGGGGCATCAAAAATTTAAGGTTAACACAGCCTTCAAATCAACACACAGCCTCAACAAACCAAACAAATAATAAAAAGATAAAATTTATGACACAAAAACTCAAGAGGTATGAAAAGATAAAGGTAAGTCTATATTATAAGCAACACCCTCAATAATAGATTAAATAGATGTAGGTGCAAAATTAGTGAATATACAGGTTTCTTGAACATGACCACCAACTAACAACTTAACTGATGCTATATACTACTCTGGCTAACAGCTGCACAATGCAGTTATGAAGCCAGGCTGTTAGCCTGAAAATACCATGGCATGGGTCTGTGTATTTCCAGGCAGTTGGTGTGTGGAGTGAGAGGTTTCCTTAAGCCCAGAAAATCAAGGACAGCATGAGCAATCATGCCAGCTTCCAATCTTAAAACAAAAACAAACAAACAAAAGATAGAATATATTTTAACCCCAAACCCAAGATGAAATAAATATCATCAATTCAGAATATCAAATATAAGTTCTAATATCAGTGGAATTAAAATAAACAACATCAAGAGACCTGTCATACAACATAGTGACTGTAATTATGATAATGAATTTCATTTTTCAAAATAATGAAACTACCAAAGTTGGTGAGGAAGCAACATACAGCATGATAATATCTATTGAAGAAATTGGATTTGTAGTTTGTACCTTCCCAGAGAGTAAAAGCCAGTTTCAATTAGTTCCACAGGTAAGTTCTATCAAACACTAAGAAGAAACAGCCCCAATTCTGTTTACTCAGACTATTCAGTGATACTAAAGAAGAAACACTTGCCAGCTGCTTCTATGATACCAGCATAATCCTGAGGTCAGAATCAGACAAGAACACAAAATTCAAGTGTCAGTCTCAACTAAAAATTTATGTAATTTATATTGTGACTTCATGCACACTATTATAAAATAAATACTTTAAATGTCTTCTTCAACTAAGAAGTATTATTACAAACGTCTGTGTCTCCACAAATATCTGTAGCAGAATCTTAAATGGTTCTTATTAACAAGATCAAATCTGAGCTAGGTATTGGGGTGAACGCTGGAAGATCAGAGAAACAGAACAAGCCAAAGCTACCTCACCTCACCAATTCCTCAGCTGATTCTGTTTCCTCAGACTGGAAGCCTCTGTGTCCTCATCCAGAATGAATTTCAGCTGAACCATGCTGCTCAAAAGCCTGCAAGCTTAACCAACCAAAAGCTTCTAGTTTCTGGTCTTCACGCCTTATATACCTTTCTGCTTTCTGCCATCACTCCCTGGGATTAAAGGCTCACTTCTTGTGATTAAAGGCGTCACCATGCCTGGCTGTTTCCATTGTGGCCTTGAACTCACAGAGATCCAGAGGGATTTCTGCCTCTGGAATGCTAGGATTAAAGGCGTGAGTGCCACCATTTTCTAGCCTCTGTATCTAGTGGCTGTTCTGTTCTCTGTTCCCAGATAATTTTATGAGGGTGCACAATATTTTGGGGAACACAATACCACCACAAATATCCACAGTTCCTACATATTATTTAAAAAATCATTATCAAGTATGGTGGAATGGAGTGCACATATAGTTCAATCTACTAAGTCTATTCCAACAGGGTCACTTGATCCCAGGTGTCCAAGGGCAGCACAGACTGTCACAGAGAGATCAGCAGTTATAGGGAAGGAGACCTGGTGAGATGGGAGGGAAGAGTTGCTATACCAGTTCGTTTCTGTAGTATATTCTATCTTGACTTCCCATAGATTTCAGCAGAGTAGCTAAATCCTCAGGTTTCTCACTCAACACTGATTTCATCACTACCAATTACTCCTACTATCAAGTCAGTAAGATAGCAATCGTTAGAGGTCTGTTTTAGAACCTTGTATCCAGTCACTAACTAAATCGCACCACTATAATGTCCTCTAATCTCTAAACGTCAACATATATAAAAACACACTCGTTACTGTTTCTTCAAGATCTGCCCACCAGAGTATTTTAGTAAGCAAAGCTTCATAAACCCCACAGGAGCCCCATCCCAACCTGACAATATGTCATTCTTTTTTAATCCCATAGTATCCTTTGCTCCCTAACAAAGGGAGCAAAAGTTTGGTCATAACACTTATAATACCAACAGAAAACAAACTACATAGACTATAAACACATAAGTTTATAGAATTAATCACCAAAGGTATTATGAATAAATCAAGATGGCAAAGGATGAAAGAATGAATATGAATATTTATGTATTAGTCTTCTTATAGATCTTCACTTTCAGTCCACTGGGAAAATAGCTAGAAGTGGCTTTGGTGGCATAAATAATTTTAGAAAAACTTCCAGAACAATTTTCAAAGTATTTGCACTCTTTTCCACTCCTATATGCAACAGCTGTGAACAGTAGTTCCTCCACAGCTATGCTAACAGTCTGTGCAGTGTTTCTTAATAATTGTAGCCACTGTAACATGTGATACTGTCTCACTGTCACTCTCCAATGCTTTGTGAAAAGTAGAATTTAGAAGTAATGAAGTAGGATACTTGGGGGAAGAAATCCCTAAGCAGTATGCTCAGAACACTTTGTGGCTTCCTTTAACCTCTTATCAGCAAAAATGTAAAATGAAATTTATAATCGAAAGAGGAGCAGAATGTAAGGATTTAGAAAATTCTCAGTCTGGCTATAACTATAGGAGAGAAGGCTTGGGCAGCCCAACTGACCATGGATAAAGAGAGTATTATGTCTATTGGGAAGCCACGTACTGTTCAGCAAAACAATGGAGAGTGACCACAGAGACTACCACATCCATCATAGGTAAAAACCTTAAGGCAGAATAGTTTCAAGAGAGAGCTTAGTGCATCAGAGAGGCCTCTATGGGCCACACAGCACTGCAATGAGTCAACACAGTGTCCAACACTGTCTCAAACCTGTGTTAAACACATCTCAGAGCACTGTGCTCAAGAGGGCCCTTGGGCAACTGAGGCTACCTCTATGAAGGATGTAAGATGGCAACCCTTAATGCAACCAACGGGGTGTTAATTCTTCAGGCATGCAGAATAAAAAAGCTGTGGAGGAATGATTTTTCTCCCTGGAGGCTTCAGAAGATACCTTAGAGGGCCTCAGTGCTGCAGAATCCCCACAAAAGCAATGGCTACAGGGGCTGTGAGACCATGGCTACACCAAAGAGACTCACAGGACAAGGCTTAGTGGAGCAAGGACAGCAGGTCTATCCCAAGACCCAGAACTGCAGAACCCCCAGCATGCAGTCCCAGTCTGGAAGCCACAGGCATGACATTTCAAAGTGCAGAAGCTAAAGGACAGGCCTGGGACATCAGATGATAAGGAGTGGGGATGCTGCAGGTTTGGAGGATCAGCCCCAACTTAGTATATTTATAAGGCAAAATGTATAGTCAAAAGTCATTCTCAACTTTTAAGATTTAATATTTTCTGTCTTGCTGGATTTTGTGGTCTTTTAGCAATCTGCTCCTTATCTTCTTGCCTATTTCTCTTTTATGATGGAAATAAATGCCTAATGCCTACACCACAACTGTACTCAGGTTGCAGGTTATTTTATCTATTTCAGGAGCTCACAGTTGAGTACATATGTGCTTCATGAACTTTGTTTTAGACTGCACCTAACTGAGATTCTGAACTTCAAGTCTTGAGTTGATGCTAGAAGGAGTTAAGACTTGGGACTACTGGAATAGAATGTGACGACTTTCCAAAGGAAGATGGTAAAAATCTAGACAAAAACAGTATTAATCCATAATGTCCAGTATTTTTAAAAAATGACTACCTACACAAAGAAGTAGGAAAATGTGATTCTTGCCTAGAACAAATATTATTTGATAGTGAAGGTCATAGAGCTAGCAATCTAGGTCAGTTTTAAAGTATTTGTGCAACATACATGAGGGCCTGGATTCCATTCTCAGTATGACCACAGCAATGAATGAGAGCCCCAGAAATTGTGGGACTATAGAATTTAAATGTGTCTACTAATGGATGGATTGATAGACCAGGGACTTAGTTCTACTCTACCTATCTTCTTTTGATTGTAGTGACACATTTCCAAAGAACAGAGCTAAATGCTACCTTAATCATGTGAACAAGACCACTATCTTCTAACCCCCTCTAACAATGTGATGAGTTGACTGTCTCTCTGTAGTAGTATGGTTGTACTGTTATGGCAGAATACCTGGATAATTTATAAAGAACAGAAATTTATTTCTTACAATTCAAGAAGCTGAATTGTTTAAGACCTAATTACTGGCATTTAGGTCTGATGAAGGAGGCTATGTGCTTTGATACTTACATCTGTTGTGTTCTCATATGAAGGAAGGAGGAAGAACAGGAGTGATCCCTGAAACTCTGAGTCTTCTTAAACCACTCATTTCAACTCCACCACAATGCAGACTAAGCTCCAACACAGAAATTTCAAAGGCTATTCAGACATCTCATACTTTGCCCATACTTTCAGACATGGAACCAAGGGCATGGAGAATGGAATCCAGGCCCTCATGTATGTTGGACAAATACTTTAAAACTGACCTAGATAGCTAGCTCTAAGACCTTCACTATCAAATAATATTTGTCCTGGGTAAGAATCACATTTTCATACTTCTCTGTGTAGGTAGTCATTTTTAAAAAATATATTGGACATTATGGACTAATACTGTTTTTGTCTAGATTTTTACTATCTTCCTTTGGAAAAGGGGTGAAGTTTAGAGTATGATAAAAATGGCAGAAAATTACTTCAGTTTAATAACAAATAACTCATATTACTTCCCTCCCTGACACCACTTTTAACCAAAGCAAATAGTTATTTTTTACAGTTTTCAACATACAAATTGATAAATAGACCTCTGAAAATATTTATTTCAATAGTTTCCCCCTGGTAAACATAAAGGGAGGACTACACTCCACCCAACAGACACAAAGCAAGCCAATGTACAATGCAGGTGCTTTGTCCATTTATATATAATGCAGATTATGCTTCATCAACATGATATTATGTTTATGAAGGTCTTCTGTACTCTGAAGATTCATGTTTCACTGGTAATAGAAACTGATAAAGAACATCCTGAGTGAAAGAGAGATTTAATCTTACATTTAGGCTAAAAGACAAAGAGACCCTTCATCTCACTAGTGTGGTATATATTTAAATAGTGCCCATGAACCAGCAACTAATCCTACTGAAATGATGAAAGATGTCTAGGCTAGCTCATAAAGTGTTATCTTATCTGAAAGGTGATGGATCCTATAAAAACGCTAAATTCTAATTTTCAAATGTCAAATATTCTCTCAACTTCAAGTCTGACTGAATAACCATATGTATAGAAGCTGGTAATTTAAGTTTTCTGAGTAAAGAATAAAATAGGAATAGATACTTATTCAAAGTGTTTAAGAATTCCTTAACAAATTGTCCAACTATATAGATCCAATTCAGCTAATAATGAATTATTTTTAAATAAATTTAAAATCTGTATGAAATAAAAACAAATCATACTTTTTTCCTGCTCTGTTTTTATAAAGCATATCATATAAATGAAAATAAGAGATTTTCATATTCTTTATATGTGGCAAACTACACACACACACACACATACACACACATTTTTTTTTTTTCTGTTCC
The DNA here is from genome assembly GCF_007827085.1 of Peromyscus californicus insignis. NCBI lineage: Eukaryota > Metazoa > Chordata > Mammalia > Rodentia > Cricetidae > Peromyscus > Peromyscus californicus. Next base: position 66,054,911 of record NW_026294617.1, on the reverse strand, counting down.
TACACAGTATATGACATAGTGGTCTTTTAGCCACTTCTTCTAAGAGGACACATTGTAGTTTTCCAGGTATGTTCTTTTCTTCATAGTCCTGAAGAGTCATTACTTTGATGACCATTTATCAGAGGCCCAAGTTCAATCTGTAAGATCTATTGAGATAGCAAATAATTCGGCCTCAGTGACTGTGAGTGTGGAAATGGGCTGTGCTCTGGATAAATGGTTCACCTGCCTCTGACATAGATTAGGCCATCATTCACAGTAACTACAGCTTTCTAGAACAAATACAAGGAAACACAGGTTCACTTTAGCTGCTGTTTACACTTGAGTGCAGAGTCTTCCTTCCAGAGAGCTTTAGTGTCATCAAAGTTTCATGGCCCAAGCAAAGCAAAACAAAGAACAAGTAACCTAAAGAGGCAGACACTCCCCAATTTTTACAAAACACACAAAATTCAATATGTGCTTATATCTGATTTCTCTTTTACACTAGGCCATCTTGGGAATCCCTCTTGTTTCATTCTTAATGAAAACACGTAATTATTATTAAGGCAACCTGCAGACAAGAAAACCATTATAGACACATCTCTTTTCTCATATAAAGAGGTTCTACTTTCTTCCGAGTATTTCCTAAGTTGTTTTCTCCTTTATTTTGTTATCAGAAGAAAGAAGGAAACGTTTCTAGAGAAGGGTGTTTGTTGGCTATCCAGACAGACCCTCAGAGCATAAGTACTTTGCTAAATTCAACAGAATAGTCTCCCACTAACTTACAGGTTCAGAAATAAAATGTGTTATCACAAAAGACTATTCATCTGTAGAAAAGTGCTTCCTATTCACCAATTATGCGAAGAATAAAATAATACAGCAAGATGCCTTTTTAAATGTATATTAAGCATAATTGCCAGTGAAGACATTCCTATAGTCTGGTAAAAGAAGAAAGGAAGACAGCCAATAAAATTAGGGATGAGTTACTCATTTAAAATATAGAATATGATGCCCATCTCTGGTTATCCCTAGCAGAGGGACAACAAAGTTCTACTTCTCTGGCCTACAACACTTTGGCAGTTAAATAATTTAACCCCCCCTTCCAAATGTCTGTAATGTTATCCCTTCTAGCTAAAGACTAGAAAACAGTCTGAAAGAGAAAGCTGTGGACAATCTGATAAGGGGTTGGGGAAACCGGTATTGCTTTCTCAATAAAGAGAACTGCTGAAATGTCATGTTTGCATTTTTCTATTTTCTGATTATTTCTTTTTGGAACTTTTTTTGCTATGAATAATTTCAGACATATACAAAAATTAGACTATTATAAAGGAAGCTTTATATACTTTTTACATAATTTCAAGAACTTTGATAATTTGAAGTCACCCATTTCCCTCATTATTTTTTCCCTTTTCTACAGTATTTCAAGTAAGTCCATTCAAAAATTCAGTACCACAAATCTCTATCAGTGAAGACTTTCTAATCAACACAAATATGATGATCTTACACATAACAAAATCAGTGATTTCTGAAAATTATCGAAGTATAAAAAGATCCCCTGATAATGCTTTTTAAAATATTTACTTGTTTCCAAATAATAATGACAAAATTCTACAAATTACAGCATATTACTGTAGTTTTCGAGTTGTTATTGTTATTTTTAATCTACAAGACTTCCTTTGTATCTGGCCAATTGTTTGTGTCATTTAATTTATTTCTCCACTTCTTGAAGTGAGAAATTTCCAAAAAAAAGGATGCAAACTTTTCATGAAATTACCCCAGTGATATCTCCAAACAGTTTGTGCTCAATACAGAGAACCAATCCAGGACAGCTATCTCTATTTGTTGAAAGCTGTATATGGAAGACAACTTGAGAATTCTGAAGGCTGAATATTCTGATAGTCAACTTGGGTTCTATTGAACTATATCGGTCAACATGAAGGAAGACTAAAGATGACTTTCTTTGGAGTTCACTAGAGTGTGGGCATTACCAAACCAAGGAGGAGTAAGTAGAGAACCCAAAGCAGCAGCATTCCTTTAATGACCACCACAAGCTACAGATCAAAGCCAAGCTATCAGAGTGGCTGCAGTGACCAATGGAGGCCAACCAAAATGCTTCCTATTCCAAGCAGTATCCCTTCTTTTCTTTTTCAATTTTATATAATGGGAACTGGGCATTCTATAAACTGCATTTCCTACAGCCCTTGCCAGCAGACTTTTTATTTAGAGCCCACAATGAAAGCATTTGTAGAAGAGAGGTGCCACTATTCTCTAGAGACACCTGAGGGCAGAAGCAGAGGCTTCTAAATAACAAAGACATCGATATCAGTAGCCATGGTTCACTTGCAGCTTCTGCCCTTTCCCATGTCTTAAAACATGGCTAGCTTTCTAGTAGAAAGCTAGGCTACATTTGTCTCTGATACCATGAATTAAATCTTTTCTTTTTGAATTCTGTAGTTTCTATTTTCTTGATCTAACCTTGAATGATTCATGAATACTTTAGGGTAAAAATGAAGAGGTGGCTAATCATTTGATGCTATAATATCCACTATTTACCTAGTAGCTATAATGTAAACATGGATGTTTAATTTAATTGAGATTGTAAAATACCTATGTGAGGAGGAAATGGAAAACTGAGTGTGACAAATATGACAACAAAGAGTGATACATTCTTAGTGTCCCTGAGAGGAAGTCTATATATGTGATATTTTAAAGCTGATTTAAAAAAAAAAATAGCAACATTAGCACATAGAGTTTTTTGTATTCTTTTGTTTTGTTTTTGAGAAAAGGTGTCAGCATGTAGCCTTGATGGCCTGGAATTTGCTATGTAGACCATGCTGGCCTCCAACTCAAAGAGACCACCTGTCTTTGCCTCCTGCTGGGATTAAAGTCATGTGCCACCACATTTAGCAAATACGGACTATTTCAAAAGGCAGTGTGACTATCTCTAAAGAGTGGGTCAAGGGGTGGACAAAAGATTACTTTTAGGTTATAAACAGCCTTTCAGGAACATTATGTATTTCAGGCAGATAATGCCTTACTACGAATAATAAAATTAGTAAAAGAAAAGGAAAAAACGAAAAAGACACCAAGTTTTAAAATGCATAAAATATATGTGTAAACTAACTGGAAGGACAGTTGTGGCTGGGGATGCACTTCAGTGGTGGTAGTGTATGCTTAGCACATATGAAGCCTTAGATTCAATGCTCAATACACCCCAAAGCAGGTAAATGAGTAGAGAAAAACTCAACCCAGACATTATGGGTTTTCACAGCCCTCGCATTGTAAAATGTAGCTAACCTATACATGTTTTCTGTCAGGTACACAAGCACTAAGCAATGTAGATGTAATTCAGTGTAGATATAGCCAACGGTTTTATCAGACAAGAACACAGAGCCGATTCAGAGAAGAAAGCCAAGAGGTCAGAGCCAAGAGCCTCACTCTTCCTGATTCAGGGATCCTCCTCAGCCAAGAGAGCTCTCCGAAAGAGGAGCCCTCCTTCCTGTGTGTCTGTCTCTATATCTCCTTGTTCTGGCTTCTGATTGGTTGTAAACCCAATCATGTGACTGCCTCGTCACTGCCTGTATGTACCGCCCTCCAGGTCCTTAAAGGCGTACACCCCACTGCCACGCACTTGCTATGGCTCTAATAGCTCTGACCCCAGGCAACTTTATTTATTACCACCACAAAGCAACAAAGTACAGAGAGAGAAAAAGGAGATGAAAATGTGATCCAGAAAAAAAAATTGCCAAAAGATAGAGGGAAAAGCTGACCTTACTGAGAAGCACTAATTTAATCAGGAAGCTCTAGTGGCCTGAAGCAAGCTACCAAAATACACTACAAATCAAGGCCTTGCTCAAATTCCTTAGAACTTGCAAAGTTCCCACACCAGTATTTCCACCTTGCTGCCTGGGAAGTACTTGCTGGACTTGAGAGCTTAGGTGGTATGACTTCAGAGGCTGGTATATACATACCACAACTCTCTGACCTTCAGAGAAGACAGTTCTGTGACCAGTTCCAACCTTTCCCTGCATTGAATTCCACATGGCTGACCTTACTGTGTTTCCCTGAGATTTTTCCCAATTCGTGTTTAAATCTATGTCTTTGTTTCAGTGTCTCTGTCTAGAGAAACCAAGGAGAGAAGAATTATATGTTATGTACTTTACACAAAGATCTCATTAAGATTGTATGTTATGTACTTTACACGCATTAAATCTTTGCAATAGTAACAGAGTACAGATTATTAAGACAGACCAGCTCAGGAAAGTTCGCTTATGGTCTCACCACCAGGATTTGAATCTGTCAATGCAGTGAGATTAGAAGTACTAAGCAGTGCGTTAACACTGAAAGAATTCCCACATGCCCCTTTCAGGCAATCTCTCCTCAAAGCACTGTAAGCACTGCTATCCAAACTCTTGAGAACATCTATTCCCTCTCCTCTTCCCTCCCCTATACAACAGCAGTCACACAAGACCAAGGACTGGTGTCCTCATTGGTATATACCTTGAACTGGGTGATCACTTGAGTGCTAAGTGAGTGATTTATCTTCAAAATCAAATGTTCTGGCTTTATCTCATAACCCTGCATCTTTTCTTCATTGTGGCAGCTCCACTCATTTTGCCAACTCTGTAAGAATCCTGTTCTTTTGCTATGCCACCACACCTTGCCCAAGTCTTCCCAAGGATGTTCCCTCTGCCAGGAATGAGATCTCCTTAGATGGCTCTCACTGCTGATGCTTCACTTCACTTAGGTCTCTTCTGCTTGGCACACTGCTGAATAGGCCTCAGTGCTGTTCGTGTCTCCTTGTAATTGTTATCACAGGACACGTGCTCTTATTTGTCTGTCTATCCCCATTAGATCATAAGCTCAATGACAGAAGAATATTGTCCATTCCCCTTCCCTAGGAGAGTACGTATATGAAAAATAGAATGCCAGGTATATAGTAGATGTTAAACAAACTTTGTCGCCTGAATAAATGGATGTAATGTCAGTTAATACTATCATGAAATCAACAACTTCTATGAAATTATTTAAAGTTTTCTGAAATCCTCAAAAAGCACCAACAAATAATATGAAACGAGGAATACTTGGTACTGTACCTGTTGTCCGATAAAAAGGCTTATATTTAGAGTATGTTGATAAAGATACAGAACAAATACAGTAAGTCTACTTTCTAGCACTCAGTTTCTACTCCCGTTCTCTTCTGCATAGTTCCTAGAAATAGTAAATACAAAACTTTCATTAACTCACATTAATTGACCATCCTGTTAGTTTAGCTCAGTATTCCAGTTTATTGAAGAACAAATGATAAAGTCCACCTTCTAAATGGCATGCTCTTGGGATCGTCTAGGGTACTGTCACTCTCATCTCCCTCTTGGAGCTTGATTGATTACTCCTTTTTCTTATGTTCATTAATCTCGTCACCTTATCTTTTATACCACTTCATTTTAGCAGAAAGGTAATAATAAAACCCTCATCCATTATCCTTTTACTCATCTAGTCAAGCGGAAATGGTTAATAACATGCTACAAATTGAACTTCAATCACCTCATTTTCTCCTTTGTTGAATACACATTAAAATATATTCCAAAAGTGCAATTTGTTTTACAGGAGAATTTGTGTTATATTGCTACAGACAACTGAAATTAAGTGTTTCTCAGTTTGGTTATTAAATATATCCAAGTGCTCTTTTATCGATAATACTAAAACATTAACTCATTTTATTAGGGTGTAATAAGACCAGAGCCTTATCTCCTAGAGCACAAAGACATCTAGACTACCTAATAGTATGTGCTATATGATGGGTCATTTATCTTTTTACAAAAATACTAGTGATAATTTATGAATTGGTACATCATTACAGATGAAATTGCTCTCAATTTTTAAAAGTTAATTTGTTTACATGCAGCCTTATCTTGAAATGCAAGCTCTATTAGTGAAGAGGTCTTTAACTGTCAAAGAAAACAGTGAGAGAAGAATGGGCATATACATAAAATAGAAAGACATAGTGATTTAAGATTTTAAAACCATAACCTCTGAATGGAATAATTCATATATAATTAGAGTATGATTCTCAAAAGGAAAATGGAAAAACGGCTTCTCAAACCACATTTAATTTGTACATACCACAACAAATAATGGCCAAACTAGGTTCTTAAACATACAGCTGAAAATACTGTAGAAAAAGAACTATCATATTGGAAAGGATTTCTACTAATGTAGGAGAGTGCCTTTTTTAAAAAAAAAAAAATTTAGAGAGAGGGTCTCTAATTACGATGATCTTCCTGCCTTGAACCTTGATCTCTTGAATGCTGGTATTACAGGCATGTACCATTACACCCATCTCAATATCTTTTGTCTATTTGTAAATAGACACGCATGCTCACTAGCCTAATAAAAAATAAAGTGGGAGCAAATGTCAGCTAACATCACAAAATAACCAAGGCTCACTGGAAATCTCTACCACTGGCGGGGGAGGGGGGAGTTCTCTAACTTATTTACTACTTATTAAAAAAAAATCCATCTTCACTGGAAAAAAAAACTTATGTACATTTTGTGTTCCTTTTATCCCTCAGATTGTTTCATTGTAAATTATGCCGAGATAACCTGAGATAATTACAGTTATTAAATTATATAAGATAATTCACTCAGGTTGCTGTTTTCCAGGAGGAACAGATACTATGCAAAATGTATCCATTTCTAATAACATTTGTTTTAAGACACTGCATTACAGTATCCAATGGTGCAATGAATGCATGACTCTATTCTCTCTCTCTCTCTCTCTCTCTCTCTCTCTCTCTCTCTCTCTCTCTCTCTCTCTCTCTCTTTGAGACAGGGTTTCTCTGTGTAGCTTTGGAGTCTTTCCTGGAACTCACTCTGTAGACCAGGCTGGCCTCGAACTCACAGAGATCTGCCTGGCTCTGCCTCGTGAGTGCTGGGATTAAAGGTGTGCGCCACCACCGCCCAGTTGACTCTCTACTCTCTTTAACATGAGTTGATTTATTTTTTTCTTACAAAAAATGTTTTCAAGCTACCTGCCACATTTGACATGAATGAGACACATCACAATTACATTATTTATACCTTCCACGAGTAATCTTTGCTTGATATTAATTGCACAAAAACCTAAAATTATAGTAACAATAACCTAAAAATGGCTTTGTATATGGCAGGAGTTGTAGTTTTGACTATTTGGGGTGTGTGTGTGTGTGTGTGTGTGTGTGTGTGTGTGTGTGTGTGTGTGTGTGTTTCTACCTTGCATTTTAATGTAGACAATGTAGACATAACAGTTGCAAGTCTGTATTTTCCTGACGGTTTCCCCATGCCTTTATCTACCTGGTTCAAAAGTTAAACTTACTCCTTCCATTCTCGGTATATATTTGTTTCTTCCTATATTCATACGTACACATAAAGTCATCAGCTGACACAGCACTCATTTTAATGTACCCAAGAACAGCAATTCTCAAACTACTGATTAGAGAAAAGCATACTAATAATGCTTTCTTAATTCTTGGGTAGTACTTTGGGCTACAGACTAGATAAATCCTTTTTAAGTAAAATTAAAACTCTTAAGTTAAAGAGAGAAAACGGGGCCAGTGAGAAGGCTCACCAGGTAAAGACACTTGCTGCCAAATCCGGTGACCTTGGTTTGATCATCAGAGCCACACGGTGGACGCGGAGAACTGACACCCACACGTTGTCCCCTGGCCTCCACACACTTGCTGTAGTTAGTACACACTGCTTCTCAACCTTATCTCCACCACAGCCCACCAAACAAGTAAACGTTAAAAAAAATGTTTAAAGATAGAAAATACTTTCAGCAGCAGCTGTTTCCCTATCTCAATGTTTCCTAAACAACCCCAAAGAAGATCAGTGAAACATGTACTTTGTTTTGTTACATTTTGTTACAATCCTTTAAAAACAAATTAGGTTTTAGTATGTAGCCCAGGCTGACCTTGAACTTGGGATCCTCCAAGGTGCGAGAAACATAGATAAATACCACCACAGCCAGCAAAATACATTCTCATTAAGATAAGGTGTTGCTGAGCAGGAAATCTTATCTGTCTAGACATCCCAGTTTGCCCACACAAGACTGCTATTATGATCTGAGGAGCAGAGCTGCTTCATGACTAATGCAGAGAAACAGAGAACATGCCTCTAGGTGGATTCTCCAATGTGTGGGACATAGCACTATTTTCAGTTCATTTAAAAGTATGTGTTCTTACTTAGCCTATGTATTTACCTTGCAGAATACAGAAAGAAAGGAAGGAAGGAAGGGAAGGAGGGAGGGAGGGACTGATGGAGGAAGGGAGGGAGGGAGAGAAAGAGGGAGGGTAGGAGGAAGGGGAAGGGAGGGGAGGGGAAGGGAGGGGAGGGTAAATGGGATGGTAGACTTCTTATAAGACATTAGCATTAGTTTCTTCAGCAAATCAAAAAGGCCTAAGGGACAAAACAACAGATACAAATAAGCAGTATTAGACCAGGCCCAACTCTGGGTGAACAACTTAGAAGGAATATTTCTGAGACATTCAAATATAGTCTAAGTATGGCATAGTATTAAGGAATACTGCTTTTTGAGCTGATGCCATTTTGTTCTATGAAGTAAAACATAATTTAGATAAAAATACAAAAGTATTTAGTGAAGCAATTTATTCAGTAATTTTCAGCTTTTTAATTGTGGTGGGACCCACTTGTCAATTGTAATGACTCTGGGAGACAGAAGTGGCTTCTGGGATAATGTTTTACTTCCTATTCTGGTTGCTGATGTCATGGGCTCTCCTCTGTGCAAAAATCAATGAACTGTATGATTATATGCCGTTTCATAATTCAGTAAATTTCAGTGAAGGCTGAAACAGGCTACTCCTGGGAGGCTAAGGCTGAAAGACTGCTTGAGTCATGAGTTAAAGCCATCCTTGGAAACCCAACATAATCTCACCTTAAAATAAAATCTAACACTTAATGGCATTCTATAATAATTAACAAAATTAATTAATTATAACAAAATTATAGAATTTATGAAGTAAATTGTTTGGATTCAAATTTTGGTTTTCCACAGGTATCTCTAATTATAGGAGTGGTAACAATAGCTCTGTGCCTCAACTTCCTCATCTATGGGACTTTAGACATGATTGTTCTTTTACAATAATAAACTGAGCTGGGCGGTGGTGGCGCACGCTTTGATCCCAGCACTCGGGAGGCAGAGGCAGGTGGATCTCTGTGAGTTCGAGGCCAGCCTGGTCTACAAAGCAAGTTCCAGGAGAGGTGCAAAGCTACACAGAGAAACCCTGTCTCAAGAAAAAAAATACAATACTAAACTGATTTTCTCATCTGGGCATTCTAAGATAGTCCCCCCCACCTCCCTGCTGTGTTTACCTTACTTTTTTTATTCAGTCCAAAATAACATTCTAATTTCCCACTCCTAAAAAATGAAAACCCTTGAAACCCAGATCAGAAGTTTTAAACTAAAATGAAGACCAACTTCTTGCAAGCATTGAAAAAAATTCACAGTATCAACTTAGTCTTAAATGTCCCTTGAAGGACACATTGTTTGGAGTTACTGTGAGTGATTCAGTAGCCCAAATTTCATCCAGAAGAGTACAGCCCAAAATATCATGCACTGATTGATTTGATGCAAGTACTAATCATCATGCTATAAGTTGGCAGAACAAATTCTGAGGTACAGCCAGCTCAGATTCCAAAAATGTTCCTGAGAAAAGACTCTCCAAGATTGCTTCATCAATACTAAAATTATGTACATTTTATCAGAAATGGAATTCTAGGAATATATTTTATAATTCCAGCTCATAGCACAATAACTACAATGGTATTTGAACATTCATATGTTTTAAAATATCGCTTTAAGAGTTTTTTGTTTGATAATTCATCCTTAATTCTATACTTTTTAATTTGAATTTTTGAGAAATTGTCTTATGTAGCCCATGTTGGTTTGAACTCACTATTTGAATCTGGCCTTGGACTCCTTATTCTCCTGCCTCCACCTCCTAGATGCTGAGATTACAAGCCTGTGTCCCCATGCATGGCTCTGTCCTTTCTGTCTAAATGTTTGTCATATCTATTATAATAAATAGATTTAAAATGTCATTGCTAACAATACTAAAATCATTTTCCATTACATATCTTGCCATCTGAAAAAGAATAATAAAATACCCAGAATAATTCCTATATTTTAGAAGTAGATTATCATGTTGCTAAATAGTATGATGGTAAAAACATAGATCTGAGACATGCTGTGGGTTTCACAAATTAGCCTCTGTTACTTTTGTAGATGCAAAGTATCTCAACAAAAAAGCAACTACAAAAATGGTTATGAAAAGTTATTTAAAAAAGATAGCAACGTATACTTTATTTAAAGGGTTTTTAATTGTTTATCTAATTCAGTGATATGCATGGCTCATATATGTAGCTGCAAGAAAAAAAAAGCCACAAAAACAAGGATGAAGAGCTGCATGTCAACAAATCAACTTTAATGAACAGTCTCTTAGAAACTAGTTATTGTAAACTCCAATTTTAAGTTATGTTGATGTCCTAAAGGTTCTAATCGTAGGGATATACTATTAAATCAGTTTTGTTTCTAATTTTCAGTGTGAATTTTACATGGCTAAGACATGTCCTAGCCATCAGTCCCACCACTTCCTCTCCTATGAGTTCCCCATTCACCACAAGGACTTTTTCTGGGTGCCTGGCTGGTTGTCATGCCTTTTAGGAAAGGTACAGATTTCAAAAATGGAAATTAATTAGTTTTCTCAGGACATTACTATCTTTAGCTGTGAAACTGCAACACCACTAATAATAACTGAATGAGTTAACATGTAAAATTTGTAGCACATCATGTGCTATAAATGGCATTTCATTTTTTTATCTTTGTGGGTACACATTTGTGCATGAACATGTGTAGACCACAGGACAAACTTGGGTGTCATCCTCAGGAATGTCATCTACCTCCTTTGAGGTGGGGTCTATAACTGGCCTGGAGCTTAGCAATTAAGCTATGCTGGCTGGCCAATGAGCCCATGGGATCTGTCTATCTTTGCCTCCCCAGCACTGAGATCCCAAATGTGTACTGCCATACCAGCATTATAAGTGTCATTTATTGTTACTGTAATTACATTTTCCTTCATTTGAGATAAATTCATTATGCATTTACCATCTACCAAACAATGTCCTAACCATGAGAAGTTTGATCTATGACTTACACAGAGGAAACATTAAATATGATTTTAACCACTTTCTCATTACTACAAAAGGTAACAATGGATTTGTTTTCTGAAGCTAAAGGGAGGAAAACGTAGCATTATAGATGCATAGATTGAGAAGGCAAAGGTGATGATGGCTGGTTCCAGCATTTTAACACCTAGCCATTAATGTTTTTCAAGATATATCCAGGGAGTTCAGCTTGTGCTAAGTGGCATGCATGAAACCTGGGTTTCAGTCTCCAGCACAAGACACATGCATATGTGAAAATACATCCCCAAATCCAGAAAAAGAGTACTTTACAGTATTCCGGTTTTTAAAGAGATAATACTCTACATAATTACAAACTTGGTGACATATCCACAATCATGTCATCTTTGGAGTTTCACAGCAAACTTCAAATAAAGTCAAGATGCCGGGGTGTTTACAAATCAGGCCAAAATAACTCTATACTGTATCTCACCCTGAAAACAAAACAATGCAAATAAATTGCTGTCTGTATAATCAAAACACAAAGTGCCCCCAAACCAAAATTCCTCCTATATGGAAGAAATATTTATTAACTCAAGGAGGTTTACTAATTATGTAAATTTCCATCTTTTCTACGTGTAATTTCATTCCAACTTCCCCTCTTTTCACCAATTAACAACCCTGCCAAATGTTTGGATTTGAAAAGGCCACAGTTTTATACACAATTAACAGTCAAATTCTAACACAAATTACATGTCATTCTTATCTCTGTGTACACATTGAACTCCTATATCTTGTTGCCAGCAGGCAGCTTGCACCAGGGAATACATCCTGAATTTGTTTAATGTCTAGGAATAGCAGTTCACACTTACGAAGGAGATACTATCCATTGCTCCCTATGGGAAATGAAATTGCCTTGCTCCCTCCTTTGTATTTTGGTCAAATAGGTAGTTTACAAAGTGGTTTACTATCCCTTTATCCGTTACCAAATATTTTTATAAAGCATAACAAAAAAAGTGATCTCTATTTTACATTAAAATTTTCAGTATGGTCACAGAAACCAGAAACTTGGATGGAAACATTTTCTGAAGTAAAAATTAGTGAACTGTCTTTCTGTATATATCATCAATAGAGAAAATATTTAAAATTGGGTCAATTTTAGAAAATTATATTTACACAGTCATTTATGATTACTTTCCTAGAAAGGGTTTGCAACAAAAACTGCAAATAATCAGCTCCTTACTGAGCAAGTACAAAACAATCACCACACCCAAATGGTCAGATGCACCTTAATCTCTTAAAGTCTGACATTTTATCATCACTCTCTTTGTTCTAAAATGGCATGTTCAAGTAATTTCTATATAATGTAGTGATATACAGATATTCTATGAATTAAAGTCATAAAAGGAAGCAAAGTATATTTTCTCAAAACACAAATATCACTCTCAAATTAACCTTTTAAATAAATATTTGGATTGTGTTAGTTAGCAACTTAATGCTCTTCAGTGGCCCCTCTATGATTAAAATTGTCTCCGTTTCTGAAACTAAGATTTGTCTACCTACTTAGCTTCAACCCTGCCAACTTCTCTATACTTCAAGATCTAATTATTCTAGCCAAGCTCTCTCTGTAATCAGCATCGTTCCTTATACCTGGATCATACTTTCAACTATTTATCTAGTACAGCACTACTCACTCTTCAGGTCACAATCGAAATCCCATTCTTTCAATGATGCCCTTCATGAACTCCATTCTCCTAGTTCCATACCACCTCCTTCTCCCTACCGCAGCATTTACTACAGTATTGTTAACTTGATTGTTCTCCCACTGCTAAATTGTAAGCTTTGAGAGCAGTGTAGAGGAAACCCACATCTGCCTTTCTTACTGTCAAGTTCTCAAAAGGCAGGTCAGGCAGTCATTAGATTTCTAATTTTTTTTCCCCAGCTTTTCGAACAGGGTATCTCTGTAGCTTTGGAACCTGTTTTAGAACTCGCTCTGTAGACCAAGCTGGCCTCGAACTCACAGAGATCCTCCTGTCTCTGCCTCCCAAGAGCTGAAATTAAAGACATGCGCCACCACCATCAGGCTAGTCATTTAATTTCTGAAACTGGGTTGTAATGTGCTGCCTCAGAGCACAGTTCATACACACTGTAATATTTGTTATTATAATACTATTACATACTCTTCCATTATTATAAACCTCTTTATATATGGATAAAATGTTCTCCTCATGCCCAATAAATACATAAATAAATCTCAAGAAACTGTGACGTTTGAACACTACATTCAATTTGGTGTAACAGCAGAAAAAGTAGGTATCAGAGATCAGACCTCATTTTATTGGAACTGCTCTGCCCAC